>NC_090021.1:309961508-311215675 GCF_037176765.1 Anolis sagrei
ATCAAATAAAAAAGAACACGACAAAATTTAGGAGTTTTCAATTAGTATAGATGCAGCTTTTTAGAAACTAATTTCAGTGATGGTCTTTCTTGACCAAGACACAGGTTTTGCTTGTTTCCCCATTTTCTATTAAGCTTTCACTCAGCATACAGCTTTCTATTTCCAGAAAATACAAAAATTGACCCCTCCAGATTCTACAATCCCAGCTCATCTTTGTTTTGGAATCAAACTTACCACCCAACTATTATGATAACATTAGAGTATGCAACAGCTTCAACAAGAGCTTCACATAGATTGTTAAAACTGCTGGCTAATGCTTTTCTTTCCTTGGATAGTTATAACAAAGACACTTTTTAACATCCTCTTACTTTTTCACTTAATCCTGGGCATTCTGGTGGCTTATGGCCCTTTCTCAGTTTTGCATTTAATGAAGATATTGTGCCATGTAAGCATTTCAGGGCTTGTGAAGGACTATTAGCTGTCAAATCTTGTTTTGTAAAGCCCTTATGTGGCAAACTTTGACTAGTGCAAAAATTGAATCGGTTCTGGACACTGTAGAGCGGAGCTTTCCAAACAGTGTGTTGTGACACATTAATATGTTGGATGCAGTATGTAGGTGTGTCATGTGAATGTAACAAGAAACCTCTGAGTCTGTGTGAAATAACCGATAAACCATATATATTAAAAACTGTAAACAAAATGTTTTCATGAGATATGTTGTGGTCCCCCATGCATTTCATTATTACAATTTATGGATGTGCCTGTATCTTTTGTAAGAGGTTGGTTTAACCACTAGGTTGCTAGTAAAACCGAATTACTGTGTCACAAAATGATGCATATCTAAAAAGGTGTGTCACCAACACAAAATGTTTGGAATGCTCTGCTGTAGACACATGTCATAGTAATAACATTAACTGGAATAGCAAAACATATTTTGAAGAGTATTCAAGAACTTCTCTTTGTTCAGCATGCAAAGTGAAGATGCAATCACCACCTGGGATCATATCATGAATACAATCCACAGGGTTAAGGATTGCTTTCGGGTTGTGTCCACCTAATCTTATTTCCCATATATCCAGATGAACCTGATATATACTTTATCCCCATATATTCCATACTAGCTTACTTTCTTCTTAAGATTTGGCAGGAAAGCCATTGCTTGTGTCACAGTGATAATAATTGTAATGGGGGCTCAGATGGTGAGGGGAAGATTTTCTCATTGCCTGCAGTTAGGTCGTGGAAATTAACCTTGATGCCAGTTGTCTTCAAGGAAAAGACATTTCATAAACTGGACACCAAAACAAAGCAGGTGGCTGTCCATGTTAGTTCCTTCCAGCAGTTCATATATGAGAACAAGGGCATATGTGGCCAAGTAAGATAAGTGCATGGTCAAGATTGTTAATAGTTTTTAATGAAGATAAACATAAAATCTAGCAGTGGTTTGCTTTTACCTGAGCCTACCGGAAGAGTAAAATTCTGCCACTTCTGCTCCTTTCTCTTCCGCTAATTTCATTGAATATAAACTACTTTTGCACTTTGGACTTAGATTTCACATGAAGTGAAATGAAGAAAATGGGAGGAAGAAATAAAAAATGGAAACATTTTAAAAGCAGCTGTGGGTTGACAGAAGGTTAGTTGGGACAATTGCTGCCAAATTGGGACAGTTGGAAGATATCAATATTGCTGTGTCACGTTTCATTCCCACCAGTGGGATGTAAAGGAAGACCCCTCTGGCACGTTTCAGCACAGTACTTGGTCAGACATATATAGGGAGAAGTGGTCTTTCAAGTACCAACTATCAAGTCCCTTGACTGTCATCACCGGTATCATGAAGTCAGACCGGAGGCAAAATTATATGCCTTATGAGGTCATTTGGCCACCCTCTCTTGCTATGCTCTGCTGAGTGGAAAAATATTCAGTACAACTTTTATTTTATCAAACACATAATGTTTGTACCAATGTGAGCTGGTCTGAGTCCCTCTACGGAGGTAGAGAAAATCGGGATATAAAAGTTTTAAATAACTAAAATAAATAAATGGCTTTGCCCTCTGCATGTGTTTGACCACATTTTATGCACCTGAATGTCTTTTATAATTGGATTTTAATTGGTATATCCTGTCCTTCACCCTTTGCAATACTTGAAAGACTGCACACTACAGATTATTTTATTTTTGCTTATTTCACAATTACATGGAAGTACAAGGTGTTTTAAAGTTTTTTGAGTTTTTCTAATATGAGAGCAATTTTCACATTTTTCTGCAAAAAACCCTTTGAATATTCTCCCCCCTTTTTTGTGCAAAATATTTTATTTTTTTACAAAAGTGTTTTTATAGTGTTCATCTTTGAACTCTCAGAAATGGAGTCTTATGAAACTTGGCAGTGCATCATTTCAAACATTCCAGACTCTTACCTAACCTTTTTGGTGGTTGCCCCACACCAGTTCCCAATGGCATTATAGAACACCTTTCCTGTTTAAACCCCCATTTTTTCCCAGCACTGCAGTAGCATTGCTAGAAATGTTTCAGACTGACTCTTACAGTTCAACTCAGTTCATTTTTAGGTTTCCCTCTCTTCTGTTTTGTTTTGGTTTGCTGTTGTACTTCTGAGTCTAATTTGATCTCTTATGATCGCTTTCTTACTGTGGTTTCTTACTCAGGTTCGGCTAACGTTTGGGCAATTCCTGTCCAAAGTAGTTCTTTTATGGCAAAGTAGTTATTTATTATCAGCATTGTTTAAAAAGTGCATGGATTGCTGTTAAAAAATCCTGGGAAAAGGCAGACACTCCAAATGTAGGTGAGGGCCCCAGAGTTGGTTCATGTCCTTGCTTCAGGGCTTTCACACTTCAGGAAAGGCTAAATCATCACTTGCACCTCTTAGCACTACTTTATGAACACACTTTGTTGATGGCCACTAAAGCAGGAACTGAGAAGAATAGGCCTCTTTCTGTGGTCTCCATTACTGTGGCATACTAAGGAATTGCTGGAAATTTGAGTTTTCCCAAATTCATGCAACTTGTTCCTTCTCTTCATAGCTGAAAACAGGGAGAAGAGATGGGGGAAGCAGTCAAATTATTGTTGGGTTTTCTTCTGTGTTCTCATTAGGTTTTTCATGCCATGACAATTTTATACTGGTCACTATACATCCCCAAATTTCAGGTTTCACATCAGAAGTTTCTCTGAACCTCAAACTTGATAGATATATGTCTTTTACAATTTCTTTGGAGAGTATTAAATGTGTGATCTTGTTAACTTCTAACATGTCTCCTATTTAGCTGCTGCTTTTAAAGCTGCGTAGATGCTTTTATTGCTTTGTAAAAACATACCTACATCTAGGTAAAATTTATAACAGCTTTGCTGCCAATTATGACCTCTTCCCTTGAACATTTTAAGAGTGCCCCAGAGCAGTATCTTGAAAAACAAACAAAATACTATTGTATAGTCCTTTTGCTTGAACAAAAGGTGATTTTGATCACTAAAACACTTAAAGCATGATATACCGGATGTCAGCAAGCTGTGACTCCATAGAAATATTGAGTGTGGCAGAGAAGGTTTTTATTTACCTGATATAACAATAAAAATGGCACATTCTCTCCACTACCAATATAGCCTAACAGAAAATAGCAGCAGGCATTCATTTCTTTGTCTTTGTCACCGATGAAAAGTATTTTATCTGTGTGGATATGGGCACACAAAACTGTCTACCCATTGACAATTCTACCCCCTCCCCCTTTTTTTGGAAAAAAATCCTTCTATCTTATTTACTATTGTCTGTTTCATTACTAGTTGGTAAACCTGCTGCTTTCTCACCATACAGGAAGCAGGCTTGTGCAATCTGGGTCCAAAATGGATGCAAACTGTGATCCATTTCGGTGTCCCAGATTTCAGTGAGGGTCCTGATCCGTTTTTTGGAGACTCCCAAATTTGGGAGGATGGAAATCCATTTTCAATATGGGAAGTTGAAAGATTCATTTTCTATCTGTCCCATTATGGCTGGGGGTGGGGGGTGGGGGGGAACTTCCCGGCTTCCCTTCCCATCATTTTAGGCCTCTTTTGTCTTCATATCCTTCATTAAGACCTGGAATGGAGCCTCCAGTGGTGCAATGATTTGAATAAGGGGAGCGGGGAGAGCTCCCATCTGTCAGCTCCAGCTTCTCATTTGGGGACATGAGAGAAGCGTCCCACAGGATGGTAAAACATCTGGGTATACCCTGGGCGACGTCCTCACAGATGTCCAATTCTCTCACACCAAAAGTGACTAGCAGTTTCAGAAGTCGCTCCTGACGAAAGAAAGAAAAAGTGTGGATTAAAACCATCAGAGTTAAGATACCACTCTTTCTGCAATGCCACTTAGTTCCAAAAAGCTTTTCCTCTTGGACTTGGAGGGTGAGGAAAATTAATATAATCCCAAGCAAGCACTAAGATTGCCTCCACAACTGTGACAGACTTGAGAAGCAGGAGCAAAATCTTGAGAAAAGGAAGAACTGAAAGAAAACAGGCTTTCGCTAGCTTACAATGGCCTCACTGTGAGTTTCCTGCGGCAATTCTTCTTTTGTCTGTAGAGGACTGAGTCTAATGCTTAGTTAAAACTGTTTCTTCTCTACTCTCTTGATTTGCAGGCTCTGGAGTGGTGCCTTTCCCCCTCTCACGCCTTTCTGCTTCGGATTAAAGTTGTTTCTACTCTAGAGGAAACAGGCACTGCGGGCAGGCTTGGCTCTCTTTCCCTGCAGCACGTGGCTTTCCAAGGCATTTTAAGGAGGCTTCTCCACTTCCCCTGGAAGAAAGAGCAATAGACGTGGAGCTGTCCTATCCTGGGATTCCTTTAAAAAGCCCTCTTTTTATCTTGATTTGCAGGATCTGGAGTGGTGCCTTTCCCCCTCTCACACTGTTTCTTCTAGCGGCTGCCTCCCTCCCGCTTGTAACCAAAGACAGCCAGCTTTTGAAAGCCACTGTTCTGTTGTGGCAAAAATAACCTCCAAACAAACAAACAAACAAACAAACAAACAAACAAACAAACATGGAGGCTGAGTCCTTGCTGTTATGGCCAGCCAAACAAGCCGGATCAGCCAGATTAGCCAACAGGAACCAGTCAGATCGAATCTGTGCACAAGCCTAACAAGAACCAATATCTGCTAATAGGCCCTCAAAGAAGAATAGTCTATCATCCTTCTAGGCAGTCTCAGAGGTTGTCTGTGCATGTTTTATTTTATAAAAAGAATGGGGAATGGTAGAGAGCTTACAAAGTTTGTAGCTGATCTCTGTCTTCAGCAGTATGGCAAACAGTTCAATTTCTTCTCAGATTATAATAATTTGCATCTATGTTTATAAATTGGCACATGTATATGTTATGCTTTTCTGTTATGCCCAAAGGAGATACTTGGTTGGGGACTGACAAGCTGGAACATGTTCAGAGAAGGGCGATCCAAATGGTCAAAGGTCTATGATGAATGGCTTAGGGAGCCAGAGACGGTTACCTAGGAGAAGAGAAGGCTGAAAGGGGACATGAGAGCCATCTTTGAATACTAGAAATGATATCACACTGAGGCCCTCCTGAGGCAAGTTTGTTTTCTGTTGTTCTAAAGACTAGGACATGGAGCAAGCTGCAGAAAAAGAGATTCTACCTAATATTAGAAGAACTTTGTGATTGCAAGAGCTATTTGACAATGGAATATACTGCCTTGGAGTATGGTGGAGTCTCCTTCTCTGGAGGTTTTTTTAAGGAGAAGTTGGATGACCATCTGTTGGATATGTTTTGATTGTGCTTTTCCTGCATGGCAGGGAGTTGGAATGGATGGTCCTTCTCATCTCTTCCAACTTTATGATTCTATTAATTGTTTCTAACAATTTTTCTTGTTTTGATAATTGCTTTAATGGTTGTAATATTTAAGACTATTTTAATATTTATATGTGGTGGGTTTTTAAATTTCATAGTTTTAAAGGCTCTGTGCAGCTTTATCAGTCCTGGGATAAAAGTGAGGTGATGGTGATGATGATGATGATGATGATGATGATGATGATGATGATGATACACTTGACATATCTCTGTAATCCAATTTTACTGGAAGATACCACATACCACAGGTAGGTGAATGTCATGAAATAGTTATCTTTATGCACTGAGTTGGAATGCTTGTGTGTCTCTCATCATTTCTGTGTTTTGGAATTGGTAACATCTCTAAAGCAGGCAGTCTGTGTTTCTTTAGATATTTTTGGATTGCAGCATGCATGATTCTTGCCCATTGGTCACACTGGCTGGGGCTGATGGGAATCAGAGTCCACAGGCTCCGCAGTCTAAATCTTTCTACCAAACTAGTAGGATTATTTCTGTCAATATGAAACATGGCTTTTCCCCTGCCTTTTTGGATGTACTTAAAAAGTTATGCAGCCAATTAATTTAGGCTGCAAAAAATAAAACCAGCATTAAGAGAATAAGTGAAGCATTAAGCTCATATTCAGGATTTGGGGACAGCTCTGTGTTACCTAAGTAACCATCATACAACATGTTCTTAATGTTCCCTGTTGGCTGACAAAGGTGGGCTTCATTTTTTTCTTCATTGTCTGGGGAATTTAGATACCCATTAAAATAATATTCAATATAACACTGTACAACCGTGACCACATAGACAAGTTGGAAATAGAGGTTTGTTTATTTTGCTTGCCTATCTTAAAAAACAAAACAAAAACAAAACCCTGAAGAAACTGTGTTTCATATCAGGATTGTGCAGCCAAGTGTTCCTTAAAGGAAAATTGTTTGTCATTGTACAAATGCCACTTAGTTCCAAAAAGCTTTTCCTCTTGGGCTACAAAGACTTGGAGGGCGAGGAAAATTAATATAATCCCAAGCAAGCACTAAAATTGCTTCTGCAACTGTGACAGACTTGAGAAGCAGGAGCAAAACCTTGAGAAAAGGAAGAACTGAAAGAAAACAGGCTTTTGCTAGCTTACAATGGCCTCACTGTGAGTTTCCTGCACCATTTCTTTATGCAAAATAATTTCAGTGTTCAATTCATTATTGCCTTCAACATAGCTGATTCTTGAAACACATACAAATGCTGGGAATAACAGACCTACTAACTGTATCTACAACTTACATACAGGTGCTGTGATACAGTCATCAACAGCCAGCATAGCCTAAACCCACAGCATTGCAACAATATGTGTGTATGTACTTTTAAGTTGTGTGTTAACCTATGACAATCCCATGAATTTAATAGGGTTTTGTGTGTTCAAGTGCAAGTTCTACTCTGCAACAAAACCACAGACTATGCATATAATTCGATTTGGAAATAAAAAGCCCTGGCTAGCTACAGCTTTATACCAGGATTGGATCCCACATGGGTCTGGATCTAGGCATTGATCAAGACATCTGTTGGTCATTGATTCACTGATCTAGTCCAGCACTGGGTTCATTGACCACTCAAGATCTGCACATTGCACCATTACTATCTGAGTCCTGCATTGGGACCCCTCCACTTTTCCTCCAGTGCACTATACCAGATCCCGGATCCAGACCCATGCAACTGCCCGTTACAAAGTTATGACAAATTGATGGTGCAAATTCTATTCTGGACTTGTGAAAATGAGCAATATAGCAAATTCTACAATGAAGTTGAGACTATTAATAATGTACCACAGCACACAAAAAAGCTGTAATGATCAAAAATATTGTCATCTCAACCTCCTAAAGGTGTTGAGAAGGGAGGCAACAACCAGGTGTTCCTTGATCTTAGAGAGAAGTTTTATTTAAAACATAGGTAGAAAAAGAAAGAATTGGAGCACTCGAGGATGTCAAGAATGGGACTTGGGCAGGGAGGGGGAAACTACATTCATTTTTATAGTTTCACAATACTGTGCTACCCTCTCTGAGGCATCATTTAATCATTGTCAAGCTTAAGTGGTCAGGGCACTAGAGTGGTTCTACATCATTAACACATTGCTTATCTTACACCCTCCTGGAGTCCAGTTCTAATCAATCAGCACTCCCAGTTCTGGCCCACCACATAAGACTATTGTTGACGCACATTCGGTGAAGGGAGGGGATCGACCGTCTCTGGTTATCAAAGTTGCTTGTTTCTAGCAAGGCAACTGTGTACTCTCAATACAGCAGAATAGAAATGCTTCTGGAAATTAACAATGTGGATAAACTTTATAAAGGCAGTGTGGGTGGGCAAGCCAGCTGAACGCTAACCATTGGGCAAATGAAAAACTGCTTCAAGTCCCATTGGCTGGCCCACGATCCAACAACCAACCAGGAGCAAAAAGCTCAGGGAGCCATGCCAGTGTGCTTGCTTTGCTCCTGCCCCAAACTGCAAAATGGACATCCACTAGTATGAGGGGTGCCTCATTTTTTGGCAAGGTTTTGTCAGTTCTTCCCTCTAAAATATAGCCCACAGCACCTGGTATACCCTTCATTTCACAGATAAAAACCAGGACACATATTGCCAAGCAACTTGAGAGCGTGGTCAAGATGGCAAAATTGATTGATAAGGAAGAACGCATAAGCAGGGAGATGCTGGAGCAGTTTTCTTTTGCCTGAATGTACTAGGGAAAAAAAGATGGATACATGGTGGAATTCTATAAGGAAATCATAGAAATACTGAGCCCTGAGCTGTATATTTTATTCAATAATATGTTGGAAGGAGAGAAAACACTTGACACCTGGAGGAAAGCAGAAATTATATTTATTCTGAAACCACAAAAAGACGTGCAAGATACAGGATCTTATAGGCCAATTAGCCTACTAACTCAAGACTATAAAATATTTGCAAACATTTTGGCCAATAGACTGGAAAAAGTATTACCCAAAATAATAAAAACAGACCAACATGGATTTGTTAAAGGTAGATATAGTGGGCATCCAATCAGAACTATGCTAAATACCACGGAACATAAACAAAGAAAGAAACTAGCTCTCCTAAAATTAGATATACATAAGTCATTTGATTCATTAAACCATGAGTTCCTATGGGAGGTCATGAAGAACTTTGGAGTAGGTGATCCATTCATAAAAGCAACTAAGGAGCTATATAGAAAAAGAATAGCTACAGTCAGAATAAATGAAGGAACATCAGGGGAATTTCCAATCCAAAGAGGAGCAAGACAAGGTGGCCCACTTTCATAAAAGTATTGCAAGGATAGAAAGATGTAAATTTGATCGGGGGGGGGGTGGTGGTGGTGGTTTAAATTGAATCTTTATGCTGATTACCTTTTGGTGATATTAACTAACTCCTTAGTAGGAATAAGAGAATTAAAAATGATCTTAAGTGACTATGAAAGAAATACAGGAGTGGGGATAAACATAAAGAAATAGGAAATTATGTATTTCAAAGTAAACTAGAAAAATAGACTAGAAAAAAAGAGAAATAGACCAAATGATGTACATATTTAGGTGTGGGTCTTAGTTGGCAAGTCAGTGATCAGTGTTTGGAATGCACTTGCCCAAAAACTATCACAGATCTCTTTGTCAAACAAGGGAAGAAGGATCAACACATTGAAATTGGGAATAGCTAGGTGAATTGGGAGATATACCGGGATGGAGGTTTGCAGTGAATCTAAATGGGAAATGCTGAAACACATACACACTGGCCTAAATCCAATTGCTCATGTATGTTCAATTAGGTCTACTCTAGTTGGGACTAGGGATTGGATTGAGGACATTATCTCCCAGCTCTGGGAGATAAAGAAATTGTGGTACCACTATTTTCTATGCTATTTTTGAGGTAGTCATGGTTAAGACATAGTGGGAGGTCAAGTCCATTTTATCTGAAGTCTTCACATACCTTGGCAGCCAGTTGGTTTCCTGCCCAACTTGCCATCCTTTGGCACTGCCCATGCAGCTGCCCATTCATGGACTGAGTCCCTGGCATTTCCCAAAACTCCCTCTTGATGTTAAATTTATAATTTCACACTTATGTAGAGTTAGTTCTGGTTACCAAAGGAAAACCTGGTTCTTCATAATGAAGCAGTGTTGAAGTCTTGGCAAAGCCACCAAAATTCTTGGCTGGTTTTGCTTCTCTTTTCATGTAGCCATAGGGGATAGCCTGCTTATTCTCTGGTTTACCTCAAAGGGAAAGTAAACTGTCTCTTGAAGTGTATCTTTCTACAGGGTCAACATTCTTACTCTGTCACTTTTTCATAAGCTGATGCCTCTCTGTGCTGGTTCTCAGCTGTCTGACAACTGTGCCTGAACAGTACATATTTTTGTCATTTCTCATTGTTTCAGCTTTAGGTACACAGTTTTAAAATAGCATGCATAAAAATAGAGACAATAGAAGGCAGTGAGCTATTCAGGGAGAAAAAAGTACCATCTTTCTGCAAGGAGCAGGCAAAGCTGTGTTCATTTGTAAAGGTGTTGGGGGACCACGATTAATGTATTTTGTTCTATATCAGGATGCCAAATATATGAAAAAAACATTTTGTTAATGATCCCCATTCACATTCAAGTGCTTACCTCTATATGATTGGGAATCTTATTATCAAAGATGTTAAAACACTGGGGGTGTTAAAATGTGAAGTGTGTAAACTCTGCAAATGGACTTTGATCATTGGTACGCCTTTGACTGATAAGAATTTGGTAGAAATTGTTCTGGTAACAGTTCATAAAATCGAGTAGAAGATGACTTGAAAAACCATTGCGATCATCAAAGTAAGCAGTAGCATAAACAAGATTTTGATTGTTATGGAAGGAACAATTAAAGGCTTTAAAACAGAGCTTCTCCTCTGTGAAACCCCTAAAGACTACTGTGATTGCATTGCCACTGAAATTTGGTAGTTGCTGCAGTTGCTGTTACTGAAATTTGACATTTTTGGAAGCAGTGCTGAAATGTCAATTGCGATGGCATACTATGGCTTCTATAGAGCTGTATGCATGGCAGAGCATCTTTTTTGCTTCTAGGTCCTCCAGCATGACTGGAGGAAGTTGACCATAAACAAGAAAACAGTTTGAATCAAATCTGTGAATAATCAAATCCACAAAGTCAAAACTGCAAATGAAGAGGGGTGATTGTAATGTTTGGCTAGTGGATAGCAAATCCAAGAATGAGATTAAACACCTCTATAACATTTTACAAAGTAGTTCCTTATAAAAGGCGAAAATATTTGTAGTTGAAATTGTACAAACCAACTGAGAGTCATTTTGGCTTGGTTTTAAGTGGCTGTTTGATTTCCTCAGCAAGCTTATGACTGAACCGTCTATGTGTTTTATCTCTGCCAAGCACTCCTGCTATATCAAGGAACAGGCATGGAAATGTTGACCTGCAGAATGTCTCTGCACTTTAGGTTTTCCCAGTTAAATTTTATGCTGTTCTTGTGGGGGTTCATCTACTTACAGCAACTGTGCCACAGTCTTTCTGTTCTCTCTCCTATTCTCCTATCTATCTATTACAGTTCCCACTAAGCATGCATGCACACGCGCGTGCACACACACACAACTGTTAGCACACATTGATATAGGTTTCAGAAGGTTGTCTTTCAACATATATGGGGGTTTTGCTTTCCTCTCTCAAACAAATCCATAAATCTGTGTCATTATAGTTGTTTTAAGGTACAAAGGTTGTTTTGAGGTCATAGAATCATAGAATTGGAAGAGATCACATGGGCCATCTAGTCCAACCCTCTGCCATGCAGGAAAAGCATAATCAAAGTACTTCTGTCAGGTCATATCACTTCACTTTGTTATAGCATTGTTATTCCAGGCTAACTGCAATGACTATGTGTGTGGAATTCTGAGGATTGTAGTTTAGTGAGGGCCAAAGACCTTGTCACACGACCGCCAAAAGTGTCCCATGTCTTTCTGCTTCGTTGGGGAGTGTAGGGAATCTGCCACCCCACACGCTGCATTGCTGGTCTCCTCTGGCAGCAGATCCCATGGGGAGAAGCATGGTGCATGCATGGAGTGTGCGGCTGCCATCCATTAAAGTCAATGGCAACATGGGAAGTCTGTGTTGCTGTGGTGGCGGCACACCTGTTCCACCTTCTTTCATCCACAGAGCCGACACGACATTGTGTGATGGGAGCCAACTGGCTCCGTGGGTGACTGGGGCTAGATCAGCATATGTCACCGATATTAGCCCCATATGATGAGTTTGCAAGAGCTCTGGCTAAAGAATGAATGGCAAATCCCAGCATACTGGTGACAATAGGATTGGTGCCACTCAGAGCAGTAGTTCATGGTGCCACCAACATGGACCTCCTTCCATACCACATTACTGTAGCTAAAATACCAGAAATTCAATGAAACCAGCAACTATAAAAAAAACTAGTAACAACAAAGACAGCAGTGTATGCTTGTAATCCTTGCAGATCAAACAACACCATTTGAAAAGTAATTGTATTTGGGTCATAATGACAGTTTTTCTACATTGCTTACATAGTTACATGTGTAACCTGACATCATGTAGTCACTGGGCAATGGAGGACTATTCAGCTTCTTTTTGGGGAAGATGACATTCCTGACCTCCTTCCATCAGTGAGCGAGGTTGCAATGGGGAACTGGAATGACTGTCCTACATCTGATTGTCATTGCCACTGGAATAATGCATGTGTTGTGATGGGTAGGTTAAACAGCATGTTACAGAACTTGGGATCTCACAATGGTGCTGCCATGTTCAGCACCCTTGTTCATTGCAAGGTGTTGTTCTAATTGAACAGAGCTGGCTTTCTGCTTTTTGTATGATACACATGTTTGCAATCTTTTATCATATTTTTTTCTAGATACCTATAATATACAACAATGTACAAGGAAATCCAATAAAACTGCTCAGTCACCTGAGAAATAACTGTAAATAATTTTTCAGTTCACCTTTTCTGTCAAAAAAGCTACATTTCCCCATTAGATGGCAGTGCAGCATTAACAGTAAAATCCCATTATCACTTTGTTGAAAACTATTGGCATTCAAGAACTGTCATCACTTGAGGACCAAAGCATCATTCTTCCCATGAATTCCAAGTGGCATATATGGTTTCCCTTCTTCCTAATTTATTCTGACAATAACCAGATAGTCGAGTTGAGAGTGAGCAACTGACTGAAGGTCAATGTATTGTCGAAGGCTTTCATGGCTGGAATCACTGGTTTGTTGTAGGTTTTTGAGGCTGTATGGCCATGTTCTAGAAGCATTCTCTCCTGATGTTTCGCCTGCATCTGTGGCAAGCATCCTCAGAGGTTGTGAGGTCACCCATGGATTTGTGGGCACTAGAATTAGAAACTTCAAATCCAGATCTGCAGAGACATCATGGAGGCTTTATATTTTGGGAAGCAAGTAGCTCGAAATGCATAGTTTTGGACAGAACTCTGTAGACATCACTAGGGAAAACTATACTGAGGCTTATGAGTATAAACATACAAATGATCAACACATGTTCACATACATTCTACTGTCAGAAGGGATTTTTTTTAAAGGGAAGACTTTCCCCAAGTTCCACATTCCACAGATATATAAACCTCACTTGCCTAGTTTCCAACAGACTTCACAACCTCTGAGGATGCCTGCCATATGTGGGCGAAACGTCAGGAGATAATGTTTCTGGAACATGGCCATACAACCAGGAAAACTCACAGTAACTCAGTGATTCCGGCCATGAAAGCCTTTGACAACTCATTTCTCCAAGTTATTATATATATATAACATATTTGCAGAATAATAATAATTATGATGACCCTAAACCTATAAGGTTCAAGGTCCTTTAGAGTGACTCAATGGTAATCTATGGTGAAAATTATTCATTTCAATAGAGTTCATTATTATCCATGATTTCCTGTTTCCACATATAGTTCAGGAATGTATCCCCATGCATACTGGAGTCATATTCTTCATTGTAATGGGCAATTTAATGAAAAGAAAGAAAAATTCCTATATTTTCAGTGAGGTCAGAAAAAGGTTCAGTTCAAGAACAAGCTACACATTATTTTTAACATGTAATATATATCTAGCCTCACTCCCACCCCCTCCGCCCCTGAGATTGTACTCTATAGCAGTGCACCACTCTGGACTGGAATGACACTGAACAGAAGGGGGAACCTTTAACTTCTCCCCATGTACCTGCTCTCTAAAATTAACTCATCTCAAACATTGAGTCTAAAAAGGAAATTCTTCCATCAACAAGCCTTATGGTAATTCCCAATTTAAATAATCCTTAGCTGCCATAAGTACAGCCTAAAAACAACATAGGAGAAAGCAGTGTTGCTGTTTTCATAAAAATAGGAGTTGATGTGATGTGAGGGAGGCAGTTCTGGATCCAATATGCACTAGCTGGTTTGCCCCAAAATTTTGCTTCAGGAATAGAAGACAAAAGATAGTTAAGGAACAGTTAAGGGAGAACAGCAGATCTAGACCCTGCTCATGGGTCCATCCATATGTTATTGTTATTGTGGTGTAGTAGTTGTATGCCTCCAAGTTATTTCTGAGTTATAGTGACCCTAAGCCAGTGGTTCTCAACTGTGGGTCCCCAGGTGTTTTGGCCCACAACTCCCAGAAATCCCAGCCAGTTTACCAGCTGTTAGGATTACTGGGAGTTGAAGGCCAAAACATCTGGGGACCCACAGGTTGAGAACCACTGCTAAGGCAACCCTATCATGGGGTTTTCTTGGCAAAATTTTATTCATTGGGGATTTGCCATTGCCTTCTTCCAAGGCTAAGACTGTGATTTGCTCAAGTGGATGTTATGAATGTGTAAGGACTTCAACCCTGGTCTCCCATATTCCTATTGAAACATTTTAAGCTCTATACCACACCACACATTTTGGCCTCAAGAGTCATGGTAGGCATATTAAACATGGAGATGAAATTATTCTGTTCGGTTTGTCAAAGCAGGAGAGAAATTACCTCAAGGTGGCAATATATCCCGATGATGCCCCTCATTACATTGGCTATCATCCTCATTTCACAGGTTCCAAACAAACCGTTACTTTTCATAATGATATGACAATAAGAAAATTAAACACATTTTACTAATAGCCCTTGTAGATGCACATCATAGTAATAATTGAATCACAATTATGCAGACAAAGGGGGGAAAAGCTACTTACAGATAAATTGAATAGTAATTTTTCTCATTGCCTGTGGCATGAATGTGTTGTTTGCTCCAACTGAAACCCTCTGGAATGCAATTTTGATGGCTGGTGTCCATGCTTAACACAAAGCTGGAACCCAGTTTGCAGTGCTGTAAACTGTAACAGCGAAGTTTTGCCAAGTATCTTTATTTTGCCTACTAAGTACTCATTACATTGGGGATTAATAGAAGTCATTTCATCATAATCTTCCAGAATTTCCATCTTAAACGGGAATAGGAAATGGCAGAACTCTTTGCTGCTCACAAGGCATGGCATTTTCATGGAAATTAGCCAGTATAATCTTGCTGCCAAAGGACTCAGCTTTTAGCCTTGTTAGCTAAGAAATGCCACACTCCATGCATGGTGGACCTCATCTCACAAACCTTGCCCAAAGTAGGCATAATTATTTCTGTGCCCTAGAATTGATTGGAAGGATCTGTAAGCTATGTATGAATCCACTTGATTGGGATGTATTCTCTTTATTTAGCCTGGGCATGTGTGTTCATTCTCTTGGTTGATATTTTTCTAAGGAATTGTTTATTTTGTATAGGGATGGCAGAGGGGAGCAGCAAAGCAGCTGCCTCTCAGCTGGGGCCTTTGGGAAATTCCTGGACGCTGTTTGAGAGCACTTTATTTCCCCTCTGTACTTTCCTATGTGTGTTGTTTGTAGCACTGCCAATTTTTTCAAATAATAATAATAAGGGACAGTCAAAACTGTGAAGAAAGGCTATGCAAGCCTAACCCCAGATCTTATGTGAGGAAGCCCTCATGTAAAAGTTCCAGGCTTCTGGGAAATCTCAAATTTCATAAGAACTCCCAAACCCATGGAAATGGATAAAGGTGGAAAGAAGGAGTTTAACTGCTACAAAGAAGAGGTGGGAACCGCATTCACAAGAAACTGCTCCCCTTCCTTTTATGTGTCATTTGAGGGCCATGCGTACAACTAATACCTGAAAATACATGCTTCCTCTGTAATGCTCATATGGGACATTTTTTCAGGCCCTTTAAAAAAGATGCTTCTCTAACAGTAAAGATTACCTGGCAAGTCTAATTGTTTGTTTTTAAAACAATGGAGACCTAAAATATAGCTTGTTCCTTAGGTGAACCTAATTGAGATGAAAAATAAAATAAAAAGTTTTCTGCCCCATGTTTTCAATCATCTCTACAAAAAATAGGCCACATGAGCTATACTTTTCTCCCTCTCTCAATTGGAAAACATAAATTTAGAAAATTAGTGTCAGTTGGAGGTTTTAATGACAATGGAACATTGAACCAATATGGGTTTTTGTCCAGATTTAAATGAGCCATCCATAATAGCGGACTTGTTTGGGAGCTTGGGTTTAGAACCAAGCATAGCTCCTTTTAAACTTGAACTAAAATTTAATGTGGATTCAGTGTGCCACTAACAGGACAGTCACCATGTGAGGAAGGGGCAGGAGAATGGCACTTTTGGCTTGGCCTGGCTGGAGGGGAAAGCAAATTCAGTGGAAAAGCTTTCTGGGTTTGGCCACACCAGTTGTCATCATTTGGCCGATGGAGAGCAGTGAAAGCCATCTAGTGTCAATGGCTATTTAAAGGAAAGCATTTTCCCAAAATGTAGCAACACTGGAAGGAGGGGAGACTAATTGTAAGTTATGATTTTAAAATCATCAAATCAGTCCCTAGGTCAATGGTTCTCAACCTATAACTCTCAGAAATCCCAGCCAGTTTATCAGCTTTTAAGATTTCTGGGAGTTGAAGGCCAAAACATCTGGGGACCCACAGATTGAGAACCACTGCTGTAGGTTGCAGTCACTTACTTAATCATATAAAATCTGTATTGTGATGAGTCCGAACTAAAATGTGAGGGTCATTGTGAGGGTAGGGAGATCTCTGTGCATCATGGTCATCATGTATATACAGTGTTGGATTGAGGACAAATGAGGTGCTAGTTAAGTTATGAGACCTCTTACTTGGGTCTTGAAGAAGGTAGGCCTGATAGACCTACACTGCCTGCTTTGTGGCATATTCTCACAGACTGTCAACTCTATCATTGTTGTAGTTCAGCGTGACAGTAGTGTTGCTACTACTGGGAGAAGGGGGAAAGGGCTGCTCAGGTGGAGGAAGAAGAACAGCAGTGAAAATGGATTAGAGACATCTTAATGGCACCAACAGATTCGGAGGATTTCGAGGGTTTCTCGGAGTGTGAAATGGAGGATGGGGAGGAGAACAGGGGAGTCAAACGGTCTACTCGGGAACCCGATTCTGATGAGGAGTCACAGAAGAAGCGCATTCGGGATATACTTAACACTCCTACATCTGATGAGGAATTCATGGGCTTTAATGGGAGTGATGGGACTTCAAGTGAGGATTACTGATCATCGAGTTGCTGTGTTTATCCTGCTTTGTATCCTGTAAATTCGGACTGAATTCCTCCTGCTGACTACAGACTGTTTCCTGGATTTACGACATCGTGCTGTGAACTTCTGGCTTCAACTCCTGAATGTGTTTTTTGACCTTGGATTGTTTTTTCGACCTCGCTTTGTGTGATTTATCTTTGTGACTCTGTTATCTACCAACATTGTTGGTTTCAAGCAGTTTGCTTCTGTTTTTCGTTAACGCGGATTATATTCCTGAATAATCCGGTTTGTTTTCTACTTGAGTTTTTTTACATAGCAATTGCTATAGATTTTTGTTGCTGTTTGAGACATTGAAGTAAGTGTCCTTCAGCTTTGTTTGTTATCAATAAACCTGTGTTTGGCTCTTAACTCTGTGTCTGGCATTTTTGAGACTGCTGGGTCTCGACAATCATTATGTCTGAAATCACTTCAAAACACAAAGCCTTCAAATTTAGAATGGTACTACATAAGCAAAATCTATTGTAAAAAAATCTTTTGGCAGGAATATGTCCCCAACCCCTGGCCAACGGAGCCCTGTGCATAAGCGCACCTAAGCCCAATGGTTAATATGGCCCTGTGTATATGAACCCAACTTGAGACCACCTCCTTTCTCAGATGTGTGTTCCACATAAAGTTTTCCCTTCCTCTTCTCAAAAAACATGACAAAAGGTTATTCCTCATAAAATTTTCAACTCCTTCGACCTTCACATCTCTACTGAGAACATTGGTCTATCCAACTAAGCAGTGTCCACTTCAACAGATGGTTTCTCTTCATCATCTCAGTCAGAGAGGTCTTTCTTTGTTCTTCTGTCTGAAATAATTTAATTGGCCATACTGAAGATTGAACCTGGGACCTTCATCTCTTTACAAAGCATATGTTCTCTCACAGAGCAATGTCCCTTAGCCATATCTCAGTCTAATAAGACAGGTTTCTACTTGTGCGCTTGGTCTTTCAACCATGCAAGTGGCTGCAGTGGAGAAAAAATAATTCCACATCTGCCAGATTCAATCCAGATGCCTTCTCCCTATGCTCTGTACAGAAATAGGTAATTAGCTTTGGCAGAGGTGACAGTGCTTAAATGCTGCTCAGCTGAGCATCCCTTCAAGCTTACTAAGACTTTCTTCCCATTTTAATTTAATTTTAATACAAAATGAAATGATCACTCAGCTGCAGAGCTAGGTGAAATGTACAAATGGTGCTATGGAAGCGTCAACCTTTAAAAATCCATCTTCACTTTTATATCCCAGCTATGCCTTCAAGTGCCTTAAAAAAACCCCAAGAAATGTTCTGTTCATCACTAGGTGGCAATGTAGCAACACCAATGGAGGCTTAGCAATAAAGTTTTAAGCCATTCAAGGCCTCAGTGAAAAATGCATTAATTATGGTAACTACTTAGTCACAATAACATAGCCAACTTAAACAAGATACACGGGGGCATTTTCTACCTCACAGACCTGCTCCTGGGATCCCTTCTAATGGCTTCATCCTGTTTAACTTGGACTGTGCAACGTCCAACCTTTTGGCTCCTTGGCTGATATTGCAGCTATCACACCTCCCTACAACAAACAAGTAAAAGTGTGCCCCAAAGTTCTGTGGTTGAGGAAAGAGCCCCAGCACTATACAGTTCACAGTATATGGAAATCAAACCAAAAAGAAAAAAAGGAGAGCAGATGATGAACTTAGTCCAAAAATTCTACCTAATTTATTCATTGGTGAATTACTTGAATTGCAGGCTCTCATAATATAATTTCAAGATCATTAGGCTAAATGGTATTTGCCTTCAAGTTGACTTCTCTGACTGTATCCTAAGACTTTCTTGGCAAATGTATTCAGAAACTGGAAATTGACTTTCTGTAAATCTGAGAAAGAGCACCTTTTCCAAGATCAGCAAGTGAATTTCTATGATTGAGTGAGGATTTGAAACATGGTCTCTCACAGTCCAACGGTCCTCAGGCAGTCACACAACACCGAAATCAATGTTTATAACTCATTCCACCATTGACAATCTGGGGTCACTACAGTCAACATTTGTTCTGAATAGGCTGAATGGGAATTGGGATCCCATAGGTGAAAAAATGTTGCATGCAGTGGAGACTTTTGGTTGAAACAGGGCTTGTAAGTTCCTTCAACATTTCAGGGTTAAGCCTCCCCTAGAACAATAGAATCAGAGAGTTGAAAGAGACCACAAAGTCCACCCAGTCCAATTGTCAGGCATATAGGAACTCATAATCAAAGCACTCCCAACAGTTGGAACCCAGTCTCTGTTTAAAACCTCCAAAGAAAGAGACTCGCCAGATTCTGAGGTAGCTTATCCCACTACTTGGACCACAAGTCACATTAGCTAGTGTATAGTTTTCCAGTGAAGACTACATAGTCTCACTGAATACAGACCAGTTACAGAATTGTAACTTTAGGATAAAATTATGTAACAGCAAAACAGAATACCTATCTTTCTTTTTCTCAAAATAGAGGATTCTATTAGCATCAGAGTTCCCTTTTCCTCCTAGTGGTAATATATCTGATCGTGCAATGTATATTCAGCCCAGGCTGTTGAGTGTGTACACATTCAGATCAGGGCCAGCGTGTTCAGCATCCTGATCTTAAGCATGTTACAACTAAATCCTATAGACTTAATAAGATTTCCTTTTTATTAAGGGCCTTTCTACACTTGGCTAAAAACTTGGAAGAAACTGGGTTAAAAGAGGGGCAAGGGTGGCTAAACAACATTTAGCCAAAGTGCGGGTGGAATTGGGTTAAAAGCTGAAAAGCATGTGATAAAAAATATGCTTAAAATCTGATTCCACCTGAAAAATGTGCACCTTCGCATGACTATACCTCTGCAGTCATGCAAAACACGTGTTTTTCTTGTCTTCCCCCTGTATGGACTGCTCCAGAGCATGTGCACCTTTTAAAAGCCTGAAACAGCTGATTAGCTGATTCGGCTGTCAAATGGACACATAGGTGGTTCAAAGGAAGCACAAATGGAGAGCAATTAGAACTCTCTGAAACTCTTTATTTTAATCTTAAACAGAAGTTGAATTAACAATTGGGTGAAGAAAGAGATAAGAAATCTGCTTGTGTTTACATTAAGATATTTGCATGAGCACATGTGAGGTCCAGCACATAACTGAGTAATTTTTTTAAAACAAAACTTCTTCCTAATGTCCCCCATCCTCCAACCATCTTGATCTGCTTCAAAGGAAGATGTGAGGATGGTGGGGTACCATTTCCATGGATGTACAGGTCTGTCTGAGGACCTGCTGTCAGGTCCCAGGATTTTTTGCGCCAGATTTAAAACAAACATTTTGATGCTGCCTGGAAGCAACTTGAGAATGCATTAGATTGCAATATTGCATTCTTGTGCAATTTATTTAGTCACATAATACCCTTGATAACCACTGCCTTGCAGCAATTAGAATATTAAACATAAACTTGAATTCAAATCCCCATTAAGTCAGAATTCTCATGATGGTTAATGTCTCTCATAAGTGATGTTTTACTGACACAGACCTATCTCTGTATGATTTACCATCCTCTTTTTCAGATTAGCCAATGACCTTAACCACAATCTGTCCCTTATGGTGATTGTGTAGATGTGATTGGGGTTGGATAAAAATAACATTCGCATCCTGAATGTCTGGAAGAAGTGTGTAATTGAATATAGTAGATTGTGTTTGCTCATCTGAGAGCTAGCTTGATGCTGAATGGAAAGATGATCGCTCTATGTGGAACCTTTGATGTGTCTCCTATCCAGAGACTGGAATCAGTGGCTGTCAGACAAGAATGAGTCATGAGAATTGCTCTAAAACTCTGGCCAGCTAAACCTTGATGTTTATCTACACCAGTGATTCCCAACATGGGATCCATGGACCACCAGTGGTTCACAAGAACTAAAATATGGTCCACCTTCTCACCGTTACTTACTTAGTTGATCCCTTGTAGCTCGAGGATGATTGTCTTCCAGATGTGGGGTCTTGGCAGTGGGTCCATAGGTGGCTGTGGAGCCCTATTTTTGATCTGCATGTTCTCCTGCAGCGAGGACATTGGTTTCCAGATGGAAGGCAGTCCCAGTCAGGGTTGGCCTGATGTGCCTTCCTCTTGGCACGTTTCTCCCTTTTGCCCTCCATTCATGCCTCTGGAAGAAGCCTGTGTGTGAGGTTTTTTTTTTTAATGTGTGGAGGCCAGTGCACAGGTCCCATCTAGTGGTATGGTTAACACGACGACCATGGCTTCTCAATCTGTTACAACCTTCTTCCGCCTTCACAGCTGTTGTAACATATACCATGTTATCATCTGTCTGCTCCACCATTGAGGTCTTTGGGTCTTCAGATTATGCTTGGTCTGGAACCTTCCTGGGAGTGCATGACTCCGGTGGTTGTGCCCGCAGGTTCATTGGAACACGCAAGCCCCCTCACCACAACAAGGTGATAATCCATCAAGGGGTCACCATTACTACACTGTAGCAACAAGAGCGACTGGCCTCACAAAATCCTCTTATAGTGCCAAGGTGTATTGAATATGGTTTTCTGTGGGTGAGCAGATGGTGACTACTGGATGGCATATGTTCTGTATCAAAAACTAGAGCTGATGTGGTCTATCCAGTGCAATTTTCTGAATCAGCACTCCAAATATCCACACCAAATCTAAAGTTGACCAAAAACCGATTTGTAACCTTTTTGGTAGTAATGTTGAAGAGTGGTCCCTGGTCAAAGTGGTCCCTGGTCAAATAGTCCCTGGTCAAAAAAAGGTTGGGAACCACTGATCTATACTGTAGAATTCATGCAGGCTGACACCACCTCAATTGTCAAGGCTCAATGCTATGAAATCATGGGAGTTGCAGGTTTACAATGTCTTTAGCTGTCTCTGCCAAAGGGTTCTGGGGCCTCACCAAACTACAACTCCCATAATTCCATAGCATTAAGCCATGACAGTTAAAGTGGCGTCAAACTGTGTTAAGCTTCAGTGGGAAGCTTCCTTCTACAGTGGGAAGCTTCCTTCTGCTCAGTGTCATTGTGATGAGCTAACTTGTCTTGAATTATGATTGCCAGGTTTTAAAAAAAGGACAGAATCTTTTTCCTTTCTTTTAATAGTCATGTAGAAGAGGGAATTTTAACTGGATTTGCTTGTCACCCACGTTCCACCTGCAATCATTCTTTCTACTGCAGAATTATTAACAATACAGGACTCCTGCCCTTTTTTCACCTGGAAACTTTATGTTTAATGTGTCTGCCACTCTTGTTTTGCTTAAAGTGATGCCTCCTTAGAGTTTATGGTTTGACAGAGAGAAAGGGAGGGAGGGTTATGAATATTTCTTGAGAATTGTTCATGTTTCTTGACTCACATGAGTGAGTTGTAGATGCCAATGCTTCTAGTGTGCTTGGGAAACATCAGTTTTGAATCTGGAGACATAAAGCCATGTTAGTTGGCAGACTCTCTTGTGATGTAGAGCCAATTTTTAGTGATCCATTGCAGGGTAGCAGGTCACTACCTTGGAGTAATTCCCATTCATCTACCATTTGAAACATGCCTGCATATTTGTAAGTCAATCAAATATTATAAAGTCTCCAGCAATCTCTACTTAAAAGACATTAAACTCTATAGTACTTCCTGTGGTATGTCTTGCTGCTTAGGAAAGTGGAGACCCAAAACAGTGTACAAGACGAGACAAGGTCTTTCATCTTTTTTTCCTGGTGCTTTTCTGCTTTGCTTGATCCCTGATGATTCTTTCTCCCTCATATCTCTGCAGATGATGTGATTTTGCCTGAGGAGCTTTAGTGGAGGCAGGAACATGAAGGAATCAGCTGGGAACATAATATCTCTGGAGTTCCTAAACTTCTTCACCATATGATTCTTTAAGTGTCATTGTGAAATGTATTTTTCTTAGTTCCAGTGACTGCCTCTTGCTTTTCTTTCTTTTTCTCTGTGCAGGTGTGCTGCTGTTGCTTCATTTCCCACTCTACACTTTCCTTATCCATGAGACAGAACAGAGCAGTAGTTTTTAATCTCTTTGGTCTCTGTCAAGGGTCATTAACCTCAAACTCCATCCAAGTTTCATAGCTCTGTGGAAGTCTGCTTATATACAAGATTGTAGAACTGAAGTCTGGATTTGAACACCTGCAGCAAACTGTTGTGCTGACTGAAAGATGTTTGTGGCTATTCTTTCTTTGGGGTGGGGGGGGGGGGGGGTGGGGGAGAGAGAAAAGCAAAGCAGTTCTTCTCTGTATGCGGATGGCCAAACTGTATGCTGGGGAAAGAAGTATAGTGAGGCAGGGAAGTCAACAATGCTAGAATAGTTTGACACCCCATCACTTACTTTCATTGTATGTGTTCATGTGTCTTCAAGTTACCTGTTGACTTATTGCAACCCCATAAATTTTGTCTCATCCTATTAAGTAGGAGGCACATTCAGGACTGCTTTACTACCCCTTCCCCTCAAAAAACAAACAAATTATATCTGAATTGACAGAGATGGGAGGATGTAGTAACATAGGGCCCTTCCAGACAGGTATTATATCTTAGGATCTGATCCTAGGTTTTCTGTTTAAACTGGATTATATGAGTCCACAGTGCAGGTAGTCTGGGATAAACAGATAAGCTGGGATCAGATCCTAGGATATAGGGCCTATCTGGAAGGGCCCATAGTGTACTGTTGCAAAACTAAGGGGAAAAAACCAAGTTTCCTGTTTAGATTTCTCTAATATTCACACCATTTTTAACTGTAAATGTGTTCTATCCCATCAGTTTGCAAATGTTTTAAAGTCTGCATGGAAATGTAAACACAACACACATTCACATACTAAGCTAATTAACACCTTTGAGAGTTTGGGTACATCTACACTGCAGAATTAATGCAGTTGGCATCACTTCATCTGCTAGGGTTCAATGATATGGAGTCATGGAACTTATAGTTTTTCACTGGATTGGCCATGTTGTCCAAATGTCCATAACCATCTCCCAAAGTTACTTTATTCTCAGCTTCAGAATGGAAAATGGTGGATAACAAAAGAGATTTAAAGATGGGTTTAAAGCTAACCTAAAAACGTAGTATAAACACCAACAACTAGGAAGTTCCTGGTACCTGGGCATTCTAACTAGAAGTAGCTGTTACCCACAGTGCAATTATTTTGAAGAGGCACAAATAGAGAGCAAAAGGGAGAAATGTGCCAAGAGGAAGGTACGTCAAGTAAATAATTGTCATGACCTCTTTACATCTGGAAATCTAGGTTCTCATTATGACATACCGTGTGGATCCAGACTAGGTTTTCATGGATCCACTGCCAAGACTCTTTCCTTTGGAAGACTATCATTCTCGGCCATGAGTGATTGTCGATGATGATGATAATGCTGATTATTTTTATGAAGTAATTAGCTTTCATTGCCAAAGAATGCTGGTGCCTCACCAAACTGTGACTCCCATAAATCCATAGTACTGAGCCATGGTAGTTAACCTGATTTAATTCAACAGTGCAGATGCAACCTAACTGAGAAGAAGTTTCTACCATGAGCTTTTGTGGATTCAGTCCAGCTCATTGGATGCAAGAATGTTTAAAGTCTGAAGGACTTTTGTGCAGCTGAACATTTTTGCCTATTTTTGCAAACAATTTCTTTCCATGTTACATGCTTTAAAAATCACTTTCCTCTAATATATGCTTATTTTGAAAGTCATTCTGTCTTGCATCTTTTTCTTACTATAAGAACTGGATTGAAGAATTGAACAAGTGTGAACGTTGATAGATACTTCTGCTCTGGTCAGCATATTTATTCAGGAAGTATATATTAGGTAAGTCCATATGAATAAAAAACCAACCAAATTTTCCTCACATCTTTGGTCTTGGTTACTTATATAGACAGTAGGAATGTGTTGTATATCCAAAACAGCTTCAGCAGCAGTGTAGAGGAGCAGGACCCAAGAATAGGCATTGAACAAATGCACCAAAAAAGTCCATGGCATGTTTCGTTTTGTTTTCTTTTTCTCCTTCCTTTTCTTCTTTCTCTTCCTTCCCTACCTTCCCACCGTCTTTTTCTGCATTTCTTCCTCTTTCTTTCTTTTCCTCTCGCTTCTTCAATCTTTCCCTTACTTTTTCTCCTCTCATTCCTCCCACCCTTTTGCTTTTTCTCCTTCTTTTTCTGCCTTCTTTGATTTTCCTCCCTTTCCTCCCTCCTCCCCTTTCCCTTTCTTCCTTCCCTCTTTCTTTTATCCTTTCCTTATTCCTTTTCCTCCTTCCCTTTCTTTTCTTTCTCCTTTTACATCTTCCCTTTCTTCCTCTCCTTTCCTTCCCCTGCCTTCCTTCTTTCCCTCTTTTTCTTCCTTCTTTTACTTCCTCCCTCCCTCCCCTCCCTCCCTCCTTCTCATTCCCAACCTTCCTTTTTTATTTTTCCTCCTCTTCTTTATTCCCCATTTCTCCCTTCCCTCTTTCTTCCTTTTCCTCCTTCCCTTCCTTTCCTCTTTCTTTTATTCTCTCTTTTGTCCCTTATTTTAAACAGTTTTAACAGTGGATTTTAATGTCAAGATTAGATTAATGATTATGTATGTATATAATCTATTTTATATCCCAGCGTTGAATGTTTGCATGTTGTGCTCTGCCCCGAGTCCCCTTCGGGGTGAGAAGGATGGAATATAAATGCTTTAAATAAATAAATAAAGTATATTTTCTCCAAATTGCAGCTTCTACAGTGAAAATGGGTTTCATAAAAATCCAAGAGTAATAGTTTAGACATAGGGGACATAGACTGGACTCCTATTGGTGTCTTATGTTTCCTTTTAGAAACAGTTGTATGTTTTGGTCATCATGGAACAGCTGCATTCAGTTCATGGTTGCAGAGGTGATATCATTGTGCATGGTTGTATGTTGGTGAGTATGTGCATTTTGTGTGGTTTCACACTGCTGTTTCTACACATGCAAATATAGATGCACATTTATTTATGCATTTTGTTGCATGCCATTATATTTAACTAACAAAGTGGCATTGAATTAATGCTGAAAAACTCTGTGGCTCGATTTTTGTCTGCATGTGTATGTTTTTCTTATGTCTGAAGATACATTCTGGAAGACTGTGGCTATGGGCCAGATCTTCATAGCTAGATGTGAAATGATCACAGCAGTAATGAGACCAGTAGAGGACCTTGATAAATCTCAGTGCTGTCATCATTTTGCGCCCAACTTTGGGGATCTAGCCAATGCTTTTCCAAGCTTGCCTGTTTGTGGTCAAGCACAAAATGGCTGTGTGAGGTGCCTTTAGCTGCTTTCCAGTAAGTTGGGGAGAGGGGTATATTGTTCAACAAAAGGTCCACATGTAGATATTTATGCTATATTGACGTGATGTAGGATTGAGGTTACTGAATGTAAAGTTTTACTCCATTTGCTTGATTTAGGATCTTGGCTATTCTTTGATTTTGGTTGCTTGAGTAAGGCACTCCAAAGTTATAAGAATATTGAGACCTGAGAGTCTCAACTCTATGTCCTTTTAATTTGGCTGTGATCCAGAGAGACATTTAGCTTCTTCTATGTGAACAGTAGAGTTTACACCTTTCTAAAAACCAGTCACTCTGTGTAGTATCATAAATAACTTTTATTAGCCTGAGGAGTTGCAAAAGGAGTTTGCAATTCAGTAGAGGGGAGAGATATTGAAATGTGTTTCTGGGACTTTTCTCAGCTCCTTGATATTTTCATGGCCATCAGGTAGCATGCCTGGATTTCTCTGGGGTCTTATATCATGTAGTTTCATACTTCCAAGTTTCCATCAGAAGCCATAATCTTCACAGTGATTCATTTGTATGGTATGATTTTGTGCCGTTTTACTGTAATTATTCTGTTGGCCTCCTTTGGCCAATGGAAACGTGAGATCTAAAACTATGAAGAAGACAAAGCCATGAAGGAATGACCTCACAGACAATGCACTTGCCTCTTTTCGGAGTTGAATTGAGAAAAAGAGCAAGGGTTAATATAACCCCAGATACAATCATGTTGAAGACCAGGGGCTAGGCAATAGTTTATTCTGGTTCCAAGAAGAACAGAATTTAGCTCTGAGTTTAGTCAATAACTCACACTTGTGCTTCCAGGACTGACTCTCTCCCCAGGTGTTTTCATCTCATTGTTATCAAGAAACCAATGAACTGAGGAGAGAGGCTAAGTCTTTTCCTTTGTAGGTCTTTTTCTTTCTCTCTCCAGTGAGATTAATCTATTTGCCTTCTAGTTCATGCATAGGTTTTGTTAGCCAGAAATGAACATCATGTACTGCAATTTTCTTTGCGCCGATCTCTCTTCCCCTGGCTTTAACAGGGTACATTTTATATTCTGTTCACTTGTGCAACAGCCAATTTTTCAGGATCACATGAGCAGACAGATCTGGAATTTATCAAAATGCTTTATAAGGATATTTCTGTGAATGTGAGACAACAGAAACCTCCAGCTGCTCCTTGTTTCTAAGCACGTGGAGAATGTGGTTTATTTTCTAAGAGGAAAAAGGTATCTGAGTGAAAAGAGGGCCCTTTGAGTTCAAAGGCAGCTGGAAAACAGATGCTACATTTTTGTTGTTCTAAAAGAGGATTTAGACCTGGAAGGAAAGCAGGATTGTTGTCAGCAACTGATTTGTGGGACTAATTCTTGGTAAAGTGGCATGAAAACTCAAAATAGGATAGGTGGTTTTTCCAAGTCCTTTTTGAGCTGGATCCTCTATTCCAGAGCAGGAGGAAACTTTCCTATTCGGAGACCTAGATATGGTCCCCATGAAAATCATGGAAATCCAGAAGTACTCATAGTGGACAAGGCCTGTACACTTAGCACTTTCCATGTAGTTATTTATTTGTTGTGTCAGGGCAACCAGTCAATTGTATTTCATTTCTAACAGAACAAAACAAACAAACAAACAAACAAACAGACAGACAAAACACAAAATTTGCAAGCTTGGTAGTTGATTAAATGTCCTTTGACCAGTATCTGGCCACTTGGAGTGCTTCTGCAAGAAGGTCCTCCATTGTGCATGTGGCAGGGCTCAGGGTGCATTTCAGCAGGTGGTCAGTGGTTTGCTCTTCTCCACACTCGCATGTCATGGTTTCCACTATGGCCCCATTTCTTAAGATTGGTTCTGCATCTTGTGGTGCCAGAGCGCAGTCTGTTCAGCGCCTTCCAAGTCGCCCAGTCTTCTGTGTGCCCAGGGGGGAGACTTTCATTTGGTATTAGCCATTGATTGAGGTTCTTGGTTTGAGCCTGCCACTTTTGGACTCTCGCTTACTGAGGTGTTCCAGCGAGTGTCTCTGTAGAGCTTAGAAAACTATTCCTTGATTTAAGTCATTGATGTGCTGGCTGATACCCAAACAGGGGATGAACTGGAGATGTCTCTGCCTTGGTCCTTTCACTATTGGCTGCTACTTCCCGGCGGATGTCAGGTGGTGCAATACCGGCTAAGCAGTGTAATTTCTCCAGTGGTGTAGGCCGCAGATACCTCACGACAATGCGGCATGTCTCATTAAGAGCCACATCTACTGTTTTAGTGTGGTGAGATGTGTTCCACACTGGGCATGCATACTCAGCAGCAGAGTAGCATAGTGCAAGGGCAGATGTCTTCATTGTGTCTGGTTGTGATCCCCAGGTTGTGCCAGTCAGCTTTCGCATGATATTGTTTCTAGCACCCACTTTTTGCTTGATGTTCAGGCAGTGCTTCTTGTAGGTAAGAGCATGGTCCAGAGTGACTCCCAGGTATTTGGGTGTGCTGCAATGCTCCAGTGGGATTCCTTCCCAGGTGATCCTCAGTGTGTGATTTGGATACAAAGCACAATTTCAAGAGAAGAGAGAAGTCCTTCTGAAAAGTGTCAGGGTCTGGATGAGACTGAGGCTGCATCTCCCTTTATGAACCACTGTGAAGACTAAGATCTTCTGGGGAGGCCCTGCTCTCGGTCCCACCACCGTCACAGGCGTGTTTGGTGGGGGTGAGAGAGAGAGGGCCTTTTCAGTTATTGCCCCTGAGCTAGGGAACTCCCTTCCTGGAGAAATTAGATCAGCCCCCTCCCCTCTGTCCTTCAGACAGCTGGTAAAGACCTGGCTGTGGGACCAAGCCTTTGGGGCAGTGCAATGAGGCAATAAATGGTGTTTTAAGATGGTTTAAACAACTGATTTTAAAGCAGATATAATTGATTATGTTTGTATATATTTATAGTTATTTATGTCCCAGCATGGAATGCTAGCTGTATATATGCTGTGCTCCACCCTGAGTCCCCTTCATGGTGAGAAGGGTGGAATATAAATGTTTTAAATAAATAAATAAATAAATTTACACTGCAGAAATAATGCAGTTTAACATGCCTTTAACTGCCATGACTCAGTGCTATGGAATCCTAGGAAGTGTAGTATGGTGAAGCACCACTATTTAGCAGAGAAAGCCAAGCACCTCCAAAAATCACAATTCCCAGGATACCATAGTCTTGAGTCATGACAGTTAACGTAGCATCGAACTATATTAATTCTACAGGGTAGATGCACCCTGGGAAAAAAGAGAACCAGTAGATGGAGGTGGTTGGTGGCTCCCAGGCCAGTAGAATAGTGACTCAATTTCCAGTTTTAGTCTAAACTTTAAGGAAGCTATCCAGAATGCTGAACTTATTTTGGAACTAGAGTTCAGCACCCTGGAAATATATGGAGTTTAAATTAAAATCACAGGTGTATTCAGCAACTCAGTGTTATTAGAGGAACATTTTGTACAAGTCAACACATACATGGAGCAGAACTCAGATGAAGGTGAGTATATAAAAACTCTGTATCAGTGTGTCCTTGTTGTTCTAAGGTTGGATATGTTGGTCTATAGCAATAAAACCAGAATCTTATGACATTTTAAGGCTATCATATAGGAAAACCATTGGTTTCTGTGCAATTTCAGCAAAATATGCAACGGGACTAACATCTTCATTTCCTTGTGACCTCTTTATGTAAACTTAATGACCCCATCTTCTGTCTGTGCTTTGTACTGTGTCTAGCAGTAAGTGAAGATTTTGTGCTGAAAAGGTCCTTAGCAGTACACACACTCAGATCTACATGCATTTTGATTCCAAGTCCAGATTTGTGATCTTCTGCCAATTGTAGTCTGAAAGTTGAGGTCTTACACTAAACATCAAAGCAAGCAAGCCCAGGATCATTTAGGGATTTGATGCACACAGTTCACATAGTTCTTTTACTTACATCAAGAATATGGCTTCCAGGAAGCCATCTGGACTGGCTCTGTCCAGAAGCAATGCTTGCAATGAATGTATTTCAATGATCCCCCAGCTAATGGAGAAACACTTATTGGCTGTGCATCTGGAGCCCAATCAATCCACAGAAGTAAATCAACATCTGGAAATATGAACTGTTTGGGTTGAAGAAAAACAGGTGGATGAGGTTGAAGGAAAGTTTCTAATTACACCCAAGCACAAAAGTCACCCAACAGCTGAGAGTTTTATGCTTATAAAGTTCTCAGGAGTGATATAATGAGCCATAAATGTATGGTTTGAATTGACTGGAGTTTCATGAGATTCATGACTCTTGGTTTTTTGTTTCCACTCCAGGTTGTCAAATTAGTTTTTCTTTTAACCGTTTTATGTGTATAAGAAGGCAATAGAAGGCTAAATTCAGATTTGTTGAGATAGAGACAAAACATAGACAATAGGAATGCATGAATGTAATGCCAGTTTGGTTTGTATCTCATTTAAGTTGGTGGATAAATTTTCATACTACATACCAGAAGTGCAATGATTCCAATTTAACTGCCTTAGGAAAATCCTATAGAATCCTGGGACCTGCAGTTTAGGGATAAGGAATGTATTTATTATTTATTTATTTACGGCGCTTATATGCCGCCCTTCTCACCCCGAAGGGGACTCAGAGCGGCTTACAATATATATTTTCATACAATATATTATATTATTAGCAAAGTACAATATCAGTATATATTACTATATTGCACTATACCATTATATTGTAATATTATTAGTAATATTACATGTAATTAAATATATAATTATAATTATAATATTGAATTATTATTACTAGTATTATAGTGTATTACATTATAATATTATAAATATTATACGTATATACAATATACTATATTATATTATTAGTAAAGACAAGATGGCAGTGTCTTCTGCTCCCCTCTGTCTTCTCTCTGGCCAGAGCAGTCGTTGGTGCCAGAAGGGGGAGGGGCCTCTGAAGTGATGATATTATAGGCAGAAGACAAGATGGCAGGAATGTAGAAATATATCACTGAATGCCAAAGTCAAGATTGTCCATGCCATTGTATTTTTGGTTTCTATGTAAGGTTGTGAAAGCTAAATTGTAAAGAAAACCGATAAGGCAAAAAACAAAAAACCCAACTGATCCCAAATGTGATACTGGATGAGAGAGTTCTACAGATATAATGGTCTGTCAAACAGTTAAATTAATGGATCCTAAAGCACATCAAGCCTGAACCTCCTCTGGAAGCTAAGATGACTCAATTGACACTATCTTCTTTGAAGATATAATATGATGAAATAGAAAAAAACAATAATGCTTAGTAAAGTGGGAGGCAGAAAAACAGAAAGAGCATATTATAGGTGGATTGATTCAACTAAGGAACTAACAGTCCTGAGCAGGGCCATTGATAACAGAGTGACTTTGAGGTCTTTCACTCCTAGGATTGCTGTATGCTCAAGTTAACTTGATGAAAATTAACAAAAAGGCAACAGAGAATCTTCCACCAGACTACAAACCACTGGATTCTATCGAATGTTGTTATTCTACAGTTAGTTGATAGAAAAGAAAAGTGCATTAAAACCTCATAAGCTAGGAAAAGGTCAGCACAACATACATAACGATAGAGAATATTATATTTTTGCAAGACTGTCTCCTAGGAAAAATGTCTATTTTGAGGGAACTATACCTAAAATGAATTGTCGAAGGCTTTCATGGCTGGAATCACTGGGTTGTTGTAGGTTTTTTCGGGCTATAAGGCCATGGTCTAGAGGCATTCTCTCCTGATGTTTCACCTGCATCTATGGCAAGTATCCTCAGAGGTAGTGAGGTCTGTTGGAACTAGGCAAAAGGGTTTATATATCTGTGGAATGACCAGGGTGAGACAAAGGTGGTCAGTTGAAACATTCACACCTAGCTACAGCAGAGAAGAGTCCTTTGTCTCACCCTGGTCATTCCACAGATATATAAACCCTTTTGCCTAGTTCCAACAGACCTCACTACCTCTGAGGATGCTTGCCATAGATGCAGGTGAAACGTCAGGAGAGAATGCCTCTAGACCATGGCCTTATAGCCCGAAAAAACCTACAATATACCTAAAATGCACATGCATATTGTTATGAATTTTTTGAATTGCGTAAGTTGCAAACTTGATGCTAATTATAAGACACTGAAGGTCTTCTCTAAGTCAGGGATATACAAAAACATAGTGAAATTAAAATTCATAGTTGCAGCCTTCCTGATTCAGATATGATGCAATTTTTTCCTTTTCCCAGAAGAAAGAACTTAGATTATTTTCACAAGCCAATTCAAGATGTGAACTGAGCAGTGCTTTTAGTCCCATTACCATATCTTCTTTGAGCTAGAAGCCTACTTGGGGACTTAAATAGCTTATTGGTCATTTGAAATGGGATCTTAGGATTCTCTGAAGGTCTTCTCCAGGTCAGGAGCTTGGGAAGTCTTCACCAACAGCTCTAGTTGAGATATGAAATAGCAGCATAGGTACATGCCTGGCATCTTGTTTAAATTGGAGTCCAGCACCTTGCATGAGATTTATTTTCAACTTTATGTGTGGGCACAGATAGGATAATAACAAAATTAGGGGACACAAATCAAGACGTAGAAAGGAAAGACGGAGATAAACGTTCTTTCTATCAAGGAAAAGAAGAAGTGAACAGTTGTAACTGTGCATTTTGCATTAGTTACTTTTGCTCCCTGTGAGTTACTGTATTTCAGCAAACTGTCACTAATTATTGGATATGACATATGTGCAACTATTTCTTTGACATCACATTCTGCTCTGGTTCTTGTTTTAAGGAACAAATCAAACTCAATAGCTGAAAGACAATAAACAATAAGGAGCCTACAATAAAGGGTCTTCCTGCCCAGTATAGTTGTTGATTGTAAACGTTCATGTTCATGCCTACTCATTGAACAAGAGATGGTCAAACCTATTATTTCTAGTCTTTTAATAAAGAATTTCCAAATGATGTTATATTCTTCTCAATAAGTTGAGGCGCCACTAAAATCTCCCCCAGCAACATAACAAGGAAAGAAAGACAAGCCATTAAAGACCACAACTCAGATCCAGAAATCATCATTCTCCCCGCAGACAAGGGGAATGCCACAGTAATCAGGAAAACAGATTAATACAAAGAAAAGATCAGACAACTCCTGGAACCCACAACACACATAAAACTAAAACAAGTCCCAACCAAACAACACTCTGATCAAGAACTTCTTGATTAAGCTAAAAATGTACCAACAACTGTGCAAATCAGAAGCCCTCCCACCTAGGCTTTATGAACTCCTAAAAATCCATAAGGACTCCACCCCGCTCTGACCCAACATGATGGGTCAGAGCGGGGTGGAGTCCTTATGGATTTTTAGGAGTTCATAAAGCCTAGGTGATGATTTCTGGATCTGAGTTGTGGTCTTTAATGGCTTGTCTTTCTTTCCTTGTTATGTTGCTGGGGGAGATTTTAGTGGCTCCCCCACATACGCTTGGCAAAATTTCTGGCTACACAGCCAAAAACCCATATTGGACTCACTAGACAGTACATTAAGGACTCAGCCCACTTCATAGAAAAAAAATCAGCAACCTCAAGCTCCCCCCAGGTAGGAAGCAGCCAGGCATCGAAGCTGCAAGGCTATTCAATGCTAATCACTCTGGCCAATTGCAACATTCACACTTGCCTCAAAAAGACAAGAGGTCTTTCTCCCACATTCCACAGATATGTAAATCCCATTTACTTGATTTCCAACAGACTTCACAAGCTCTTGAGGATGCCTACCATAGATGTGGGCGAAACGTTGGGAGAGAATGCTTCTGGAAACATGGCCATACAGCCCTGAAAAATCACAGTAACCCAAAGATACATTTTATTTCAGAATACTGGGTTAATTTAAAATGAGAATTTCAGACATTTCTCTCATCTGGAGGATCTCTTATGTTAGCCTATCTCCATCCAAACTGGGAATAGTTTCCAGCCCATCTCAAGGATCTCTGTAACACAGTTTGAAAACTAATCCAAATCAAACCATATTCTTGGAACTGCGCATTGGGGCCACTACTACTGTTGCTGGCCAGAAGCAGCTTCCTGGCAGAGACTTTTAGGTGATGTCCCTGGAAATTGAAGTGACATCACCTAAAAGTCTCTGCCAGGAAGCAGATGACCAGGCATGTTATTGTCACAATGAAGATTAATATGTAGACAAACACATATGTGGAAGCTTTCTCCCTTCAACCAAGGAGAAAACTCACATGCTTGTCTTGTAGCAGAGTTTATAGAGTCCAATTCTTTTCTTTAAGCCACAAGGCTCTCAAAACTCCAATCTTCCAACACCCCTGCAAAAACCTGCAACCTTCCAACTCCTTCCAACACCACACACCTCACTACACTTCTCAAACACTACAACAAGCCACAGCAAGGAGTAGTACTTTTTCTCCTTTATTCCCCTAGCAGCTCCCCACCCTAGCTGCAACCACACAATGTTAGCCAGGTGATTTGGCTTACTTACTTGATCCTTGCCTCACTTACTACTTGTTGCTTAAGAAATGAACTCTAACAGTTATCACCAGAAATGACATTGCCAACAAAGATTTGGCAGGGAGTTATTTTTAGCTGATGACACAACAGTGGGTCTTTTTGATTTGTGGACACTGGATCACCCTGAATCAAACCTGATCCAGCTTTTCACACTTCAAAATCAGTGGGTAGAAGCTCTAGAGCAGTGGTTCTCAACCTGTGGAGGAGTGTTGGCCGACGACTCCCAGAAATCCCAGGCAGTGTACCAGCTGTTAGGATTTCTGTGAATTGAAGGCCAAAACATCTGGATACTCTCAGGTTGAGAACCACTGCTCTAGAGTAAATTACAGTTCAAATTGTGCTGGATTAATGGCTGGAAGCAGCACTTCTGCTGTGAAAACATCAATACATTGTATGGACTACTCACAATGGTTGCAGTGTGAGTCCATTATATTTGTCTCATATAGATATGGCCTAGGTCAAGAGCAAGTATACCCTCTGGACTTTATGGATGAGTTGTCATCTGAATCTGTATCACCATGATACTTCTCCACACTTAGTCTGAAATCCCAAATCCCTGCACTGTAGTGAGGGTTTTGCATTGTTAGTCACAAATAATATGTATAATTGCAAGCAGTGACCTTCATGTGTTATTAGGTCATGAATATGTTAGGCCATTCCCTTGTGGCAGATATAAGTAAGAGAAGCAAAAAATGAACAGAAAAGAGAAAGCCAGTGGCTTTCATCATAAATGCTTAATGTTTTTAACTATATAAATTGTTTAATTGTCTTTGAAATAATTTTTTATTCTGTATTTTTTTTAAAAAAAACATAAACTGCTTTGAGTCCCATGAGTGGAAGGAAGGCAGAATAGAAATCAAATAATCATAGTCATTATCATCTTAATCACTATATTTTAATCAAAGTGGTTTGATTAAAAAAACCATTCATAGTTCTTAGGATTGAGAGCTTCCCCATAAATGAAATATTTCATGGTCAGTTTGATAGTCAGTTCCATTAGCAGAGAACAAATTGAAGACTGGCACCAGCTGGCACAGAAGTCAGATACAGAAGGCAGAGCTGGAGGTGAGCTACATTGGCAATCCATTTCCAAAATGGATTAGTGATGGCCAGATCACTTAGCCCCTGAAAAAAAGGGGAAATGCATCATCCATGATGTGTCAACCAAGAATTCCAACAACCTGCAGTATACTCTGTGCTTATATAGCTTTCTCACATAGCAACATGAAATAGTTTCTGACTACTGGAAAGCAAGAGGTTTGGCTCAAGGCACTGAGGATAAGTAAAAGCAGGTCTTCAAAAAAGTCATTAACTAGAAATATATTACAATATCTATTCTTTACTTTTCTAGTTGGGATATGAGTTTTTGAGGTGCCTGCCTTATACAAGAATTTGCCTTTTTTGTCATTTATTTGGTCAGTCACTTCTGACTTTTCATGACCTCATGGACCAGCCCTCGCCAGAGCTCCCTGTCGGCCGTTGCCACCCCCAGCTCCTTCAGAGTCAAGCCAGTCACTTCAAGGATACCATCCATTTTGCCCTTGGTCGACCCCTCTTCCTTTTTCCTTCCATTTCCTCCAGCATCATTATCTTCTCCAAGCTTTCCTGCCTTCTCATTTTTGTGGCCAAAGTACTTCATCTTTGCCTCTCATATCCTTTCCTCTAGTAAGCAGCTGGGCATTATTTACTGGAGTATGTACTGGTTTGATCTTCTTGCAGTCCAAGGCACTCTCAGAATTTTCCTCCAACACCATTGTTCAAAAGCATCTATCTTACTTCACTCAGCCTTCATTATGGTCCAGCTCTCATAGGTTACTAAGGGGAATACCATTGTTTTAACTAGTGTAGAGACATCATTGCCAGTGTGATGTTTCTACTCTTCACTATTTTATCGAGATTGGTCATTGCTCTCCTCCCAAAAAGTAAACGTCTTCTGATTTCCTGGCTGCAGTCTGTGTCTGAAGTAATCTTTGCACCTAGAAATACAAAGCCTGTCACTGCCTCCATGTTTTCCCCTTCTATTTGCCAGTTATCAATCAGTCTGGTTGCCATAATCTTGGTTTTTTAAAATGTTGAACTGCAATCCAACTTTTGCACTTTCTTCTTTCATCTTGGTTAGAAGGCTACTCAGCTCCTCCTTGCTTTCAGCCATCAAAGTGGTATCATCTGCCTATCTAAGGTTGTTCCTGTTTTGTCCAGCAATTTTAACTCCAGCCTTGGATTCGTCAAGCCCTGCACATCACATGATGTGTTCTGCATACAAGTTGTATAGGTAGGGTGAGAGTATACAGCCCTACAATACTTTGCCAATCTTGAACCAGTCTGTTGTTCTGTGGTCTGTTCTTACTGTTGCTACTTGGTCCTTATACAGATTCCTCAGGAGACAGATAAGGTGACTTGGTATCCCCATACCACCAAAAACTTTATTAAGATCCGCACAGTCAAAGGCTTTAGAATTTAGAATTTGCCTATTATAATCATAACTGTCATTGATATTGTCACCATCATCATAGTTACCTGCCAATGTCTTTGCATAAATTCTGTTATATTCTCTATTCTTGGATGATTCATTCCTATCACCAAAGTTTGCAGAAGCCCCTTCTAATCCTGTCCCAATCAAAACTGCTTTCTCATCTGCTCTTGGTACATGCATTAAACTTACACAGCTGGATTATTCTGTAAATGTTCTTTTCCTGTTGACCTTTTCAGCCAGCCTTTGATTAGGTGCTGCAACTTTGACATCAGAGGCTAAAAAAATTACAAAAGTATTTTGTTGACACAATTCATACATGGTGCAAGGAAGGAGTGTAAGATTAAATTGCTCAACAAACAGAATCTCTAAGGTAACAAGAAAACACGAGAAGATTCAATACAGTAGATGCCTGAAAAAATTGTTGAGACCAAAGTGTAAATTGGGCAGAAATGTGAAAGAACTGCAAAGTAAACTCAAACCAACAGACCTAGAGAAAACAGAAGAAACAAGATTGCAAATAGGAGAGACTGCAATGAAGTGTACTATCACTATCAGGAAATTGCCTCTGGAAGGGTGAGAGTCAGTAAAAACACAAGTGGAAAACATCAGGAAAAAAACATACGAGGATGTGGGTTCTTGGGTACTTTTGATTGCTAACTTGGGGCTGGTGAAGAGGAATGGATGCTGCTTAGAGCCAATCATCCCATTTCTTTTTATTGATCATCCAACAATTTAAAAACTATTTACAACAGACAAGCATTTAAACAGCTTGACAGAAACACTATAAAAGATAGTATGTGTTAGCTTTTATTGTTATACACTTGTCAATTGGCAACTTGAATCCCCACGCGTTCCTCCCATGAGTGATTACGGAGGCTTCAAAAGGACAGAATGTATTGTAACTATATAGTCGATCCTGAGGCTTAAATGTAATTTCCAGTTCCAGCTAGAACACATCCATTAAACCAGTAGCAGAATGGCAAATCAACACTGGTGTAAATCCCACTGATTGAATGGATCTGCTCTATTTTGGCAAGCATTTAGCCTCCATGTTATCCATATCATTAATTCTATTTACCTGAATTAGCAATAACTCTCCCAGTCATTTATTTCTTGGAAACCATAGAATGTTCAGCATAATTGAAGGTGGATTCAGTCAGGCAGGGCTATTTTGAACAATTTTGACTGCACCATTCCCTGAGGTTTAACATTGCTTCTTGTTGTCTCCTTCAAAATGCTGCTACATTTTTTTCTCCTGACTTAAAAACCCCCGAGTAATATAGTTTGTAAAAATGTAGGTGTAGTATTTATAGGTGTCTACTGATGATGTGAGCTTTGATGTTTTCTGTGGGAGTTTCTAATTCTTTTCATCCCCTGACCTTCCTTTTTTCCATATATTATTCCGTTTTAGATTCTCTAGGTTACAGTTTACCAAATGTTCCTCTTTTACTTTTATTTTTTATAAAGCATTGTGTAGTGGTTAGTACTTAGAAGGTGAAAATAAATCCCCTTACCAGTCAAAAACACATTTAGGTAAATTGTTCTGAGTCAGTGTGGTTAGTGGTTTCGGCACTGGACTACAATTCTAGAGGCCAGGGTTGAATCTCCACAAGGCTATGAAAAACTACTTTTTGACCTTTGGCAAGTTACATATTCTGAGGGCCCATCCAAACAGTACCTTTCACCCAGGAGCTGCCACAGTAAACAGGAGGGTGGCCAAGTGCCATTCCCTGTAAATGTGGTCGCAATTGCTACAAATAGCAAAAACTGTGAGATTTTCAGGTGCGGGGATATCCTGATTCTGAGCCGAAAATCTGCATCTTCGAATGTCTGTATGTCCCTGTAATCGGAAAACATAGGGTTTTTTAAATCTAGGTTTGTTCCTGGGTTTTAGATATTTGTTCCTGTTTGGTCAGTTCCTAAAAGTTGACAGTTTGGTAGAATACAAAAACTTTGTTTGTGTGCCAGGAATTTCATGAAATGTGCAGAAGGCACATTTTCTCTGGTCAGGACAAAGTTTTGGCCCTCTAGTCAATGTTGTACATCTTTTCACAATAAGAGCAATCAGGAAAAGACATGTATGACCCAAGAACAGCACCCTGTCTGCACAGATGGTCCTGCAGCTCATATAACCCAAGAACAGAACTTATACAATGATTTGCATCTTTGCATCTTGAGTTTCTTTAAAAAAAACAAACTGGATGTCCTGCGGCAGTCATCTTGGGAACCTCTAAATAATGCAATGAAGCAGCAAGTGTGGATGAAAGAGGCAGAAATCCCGGGACCAACAGGACTGTATCTGGACATCTTCTCCTGCCCCTGACTAGGGACTCTCCAAACCAACGCAGTTGGTTGGGAGAGCGATTTGCCCCTCCCCCCAGAAGGCAGAGAATGGAGGTTCCTTCGAACCTCCTAGAAGAGGGGAGGGGGCTGGCTGATCACGTGAGCCAGCCTCCTTCCCTCAGTCTTGTTAAGACTTTCTAAGGAGACAGACGTACCTTGGCCTGCTGCTCAGGTCGGTCTTTGGTGCTGGCTGGGAAGGAGGGGGTGCCTTCCCTCCTTCCCCTGCTGATCCTGGGCAGCGGGCGAGGTCGGACCCGCGAGTGACCAAGATAATTTGGAGATCGGGCGGCGTTCGCTCGGGCCGTCCCGGGCGGTGGCCGCCATTGACGTGCCTGGCGGGAGCAGGGGAAAGCTTCTCCTCGCCTCCCTTCGTCCGTCCGCCGCCATTCTCGTGCCGCGGCTGGGGCAGGGGAAGGTTTTTCATCGCCTCCCTTAGCCCGTTCGTTTTCTGAGGCCGGGTTTTCGGCGCGAGGGCCGAGCTAAGCCAGGCTTTGAAGAGAGCCTCGCCTGGGTTGTGCGTCTAGTTGGCGTGCGCGGCTTGCTCGCTGCTCGGGCTCAGTTTTTTCGAGCGCCGCTGCGCTGGGCGCCATTTGGGCCTTTAGGGCCGAGCGCCGCTGTGCTGGGCGCCATTTTGGGGCCGTTTCGGCAGCGGCTGCCATTTGCCAGCGGCTTTTTCTTTGTGACGCAGTTTGGCCTAGTTCTTTTGGCGCAGTTTGGCCGTAGGGGAGGCGGAGGCCTCGATCCGGCTGCGCCTTCAGTTTAAGCCCTGATCCGGCCTCGCTAGCGGCGGCTGCTATTTTCGCCAGCTGCCGCTGTGCGGCAGCGGCCACCATTTTGTGGGCGCGCGCCCGCCATTTTTGTCTTAGGCACGGCCTTTTTTCCTGGCCTGCCTGGTCAGGAGCATAGGTTCATGCAGGCTATTAACTGGGCTTGGATGATACTGGTTTGGGTTTTTTGGTGTGAGCGCTGGTTTCCATCTCTGGTAGGGGATAGACCCTGGCGGCTCAGGGGTCTCTTCCAACTATTTGGAAAGGAGATGGGATGCCCAGTTGGCGAAGGGATCAAACAGAATTCTCCTGTGGGCAGGAGATGGGATGGTGTCTCTTTCAACTCTTTGATTCTATGATTATAAGGGCCATAGGCATGGTGATGGGGAATTGCACATGGGGTATCTTCCAACTCTTTGATTCTATGTTTCTATGGGGGACATTAGGCAAACTTCACACCCCCTGGGGTTTTTTCCAACTCTTTGATTCTATGATTAGCACTTGGGGTCTCCGCAACGCTTTGACTTTATGATTCTATGGGGGGCAATAGGCAAATCTCACAACCCCCTCCCCTTTTTTGCTGTAAGTCTATGTGGCAAAACAGCTTTGGCATAGTTTATAAAGGGAAAGTATTGCGCTATATATATGAATATAGAGGGGTTATATGTAGTTATGGATATGGCTATATCCTATGCGCGAGGTATTTTCCAACTCCGTAAATGGAATGTTTTGCGCTATATACATGCGTAGAGAGGGTGTTTCATATGTAGGTAGGGTATATGTATATGCGCGAGGTCTTTTCCAACTCTTTGATTCTATGATGTTTGGGGGCCTTAGCCCCCCCCCCCCTTGTAATAATGATAGTATGGATATGCCTACCTCCTTTAGAGAAGGGCTTCTAGTGCGTTCCTGGCTCATTAAGAGGATAGTATGCTCATGAGTTTGTCTTCCCCTCTCCGTTTCTTTAGGATGCCTTCAAAGAAGAACAAAGGGGGCCCTAAGGGAAAGGGTCCCTCAGAGAAGACGGGTCACAAACGCCCTTTACGTCTGGAGGGGTCATCGTCGGATGAAGACGGCGTATCTATGGAAGATCTAGAGGCCCTTCTTCAGCGTATTAACCAAGTTGAAAGGAATAGGGGGGTGGGGCTTGGTGGGGCTGGGTCACGCCCCATGCGCCGGGCAAGCAAAAAGCAATTGTTTAAATCTTTGCTGTCTTGGGTTTCTATTTTAGAGTCGGTTTCAGCGGGAGGGGCGACTCGGCTTCCTGACCAACCCGCAGCTCAGGGGAATACGGAGGGTTCTTCCCTGGTGTCTTCGGCTGTGCAGTCCATCACTAGCCCTGAGGTGCCTTCTGATGGGCAGAATGTCATCAGTCCGGAGGCGTCTGGATCAACAGCGGCTGCTGTGGCCGGACCCAGTCAGCCTGCGGCATTGGCCTCCACACTCAGCGCCGCGGCCGGGTCCACGCAGTCTGTGGTGGCGACTGCGGCTTTCACTGAGGTAGCAGGGCGCGAGCAGTCGGTGACAGCTGTTCCAGCAGGTACTTCCACCACACTCACATCAGCAAGTACTTCCACCTTACTCACATGGCCCTGGGACCAGGGGCGGGCTCAACCTGTGGTGGGGGTTCAGTCACATGCAGCAGTGGGGATTCAGTCTGCTGGTGGGTCGGAACCCAGTACAGGGGGAATTAGGAACGATTCCACCACTCAATCGGCTAAACCGGCTACTGTCACCTTGGAATCGGCCCGAACTGGGGAAGCCAACAAATTTTGGGGCACAGCAAAATGGCCACCACAGGCGACTCCTACTGTCAGTATCTCAGGTTTAGGTTCCCATTTGGCAACCAAAACAATGGAGAAGATATTGAGAAATGAATATATCGATATCTTTTTGCTATACTTTAGGGATCTTGATAAGAAGGAGAAGGAGGAGTTAGATGAGGACAGTAAGGAAAGAATTAAGAAACGCAAGGTTGAGCAAAATTGGGAGAACTGGCTCCCTTGTTTCACGATGTACGCAAATCTGCTTTCTGATGCTGCCCCGGAAAGGAATACAGCTCTGTGGCAGTATCAGAATATTATTAACAAGGCTTATGTTAGCGGCCCTCCTAACGCTTGGCTAGAGTATGATAGGCGTTTTAGAGCTGAAGCGGCTTGCCACCCAGACAAACGTTGGGACTTGATCGATGACCAAATTTGGATTGAAGTTATGAATCCATCTAGGGCTCCCTCTGCCTTGAAGGCGGACAGTGGGCACACTATTCAGAATATAGCGGGACAGCCCTCTCGGCAGGGGGCTCCCCAGTTGCAGTCCCAGCTCCAAAAGCCTTTATGCTGGGAATTTGTGGCTCAGGGAGCCTGTTCACGAAAGGATTGTCGATATGCGCACTCGTGCTCTATTTGTTATGGGACCCACCCGTCCCGAAATTGCCCCAAGGGGAGAGCCGCGAGAGGTACTACTAGGGACACCCAATTCGTTAAGAAACCTTCGGGACAGGCCGCAGTTTCACAAGGGCCCCAGCCCAATTGAGTTGAATCTGTTGAAGGTTTGGCTGGATCAGTACCTAGATAAGGGGGCAGTTAAGTACATATGGGAAGGTTTTCAGAGGGTTTTCATACTCGGTCCGACACAGGGTGCCCATAAATTTGGCACTCATTCTTTTCGTATAGGAGCGGCATCTTTGGCAGCTCACTTGGGTTATAATGATGTGGCCATTAAATCAAGTGGCAGGGGGAAATAGGATGTTTACAGGCGATATGTTCGCTCGGCGTTTGTTTGTTTGTTGTTTATTTTGCAGAGACTGCCAGGCTGGTGCATAGATGGAGTATCCTTGTTGGTGGGCATAGTTATGTCCACTGGGCGGAGAGATACGCCTGGAACTCGTCCTTTGGCCAGCGTCTGGGTGCGCTTCCACTGCATTGGCGAGTGGAAGGGTGTTCGGGGCCTTCGTTGGGCCGGTGCTCCATATCGGAGGTAACGATCTGGGCCTGCTTAACGGCAGGGCCCTGTATCTACATGCCCGTGCTGACATTCTCAAGTTCTGGCAGGCATGGCCCCGGTTTCACATCGCTTGGTCGGCCATCATTACACGCCTTCGGTGGCCAGGAGGCAGTGACGTCAGGAAGCTCGAGAAGGCCAGACAGCATGTGAACCGGGCCATGCGCATGGTTTTGGCACGGGGCAGGGGATCTTACATACACCATGGAGACATTACACATGACAAAATACAGTTGTACCATTATGATGGTGTACACCTCACAGATTTGGGTAACGCACAATTTTGGGCTGATTTGCAGTTAGGCATTCAGGAAGTTTTGAGGGGCTTGGTGGGGGATGGGGGCGAAATAGACATTTGCCCCCAATCCGTGGCATAAATAGATCAGGAAAACACAGACATGGAGGTATACGCAAGGCACCCCTTAAGGGTGGGGGGCAGTGTACAACAATCACTCACCTAGAAGTCACCAAATGGGTGAGGGGACATCACTTGGCACAGAAATTGGAGAAGCCGATTACAATAATATGAGACAGGCTTCTCCAGACTTTTACCTTCAGGTTGCCTGGTTGGGGATCCAGGGCACACAGATATTACACACTAAATAGCCGAGGACGCTGCCTCAGCTAGCCACCAAGTTCCTAGACACATAGTTTAGTTCAGTTGAACTTAAATAGGTAACATTCAATAAAAGTTGCCCAATTTGAATCCATATCATTGTTGTCTGTCTCGTTATTTCTGGGGTCAAGGGGCAAAAGCACGTGATTTAGTACTGTCTGGAAGTGCCCCGAGCCTTAGAAAACCCAGTCATACACTCACCTTAGGATTAAGATAAATTGGAAATGACTTGAAGGCATGCAACAACAACAAACTGATCCTGAAAGTCTGTTCCTCCCCACCATCATCTCCACCTCCTTCTCAATCTCCTAATTTATACCCCAGCGTTCCACCCAAACCAGGAGCTCTATTGCTCGTCTTCTGCAAAGATTTTAGTTCTCTGTGCATTCTGGATTTTTCTCCTCCTCCTAGATCACCAAGTTGAAAGAACAGCCCAGCCAGGAGGGAGAACAGATGTGTCCTCCTCCTTTAAATGAAGGATTAATAAATACAGCTGATTATGCCCTTATTAGAAAGTGAGTTCTTGGAAGTGATACTGCTTTGACTTTGCATTTACATCCAAGGACTTGCAGTCTGGATTCAAATGAGCATCTTAGTGAGTCTCATCAATACACCTAATACCTTTGACTTCAAAACAATGCCAGTCTGTCCTTGGTGCTGGTGATTTTTCACACTGACATGGCATTGCACTGCCTTCTCCTCGATCAAAGTAACACTTCAACTTTCAGCTGGGTTTGTGAGTAGTGGAGTTGGGTCATTTAAAAAAATCCTCCCTGCATTCTGATAAAGAAACTACCATTACCATTAATTTCAAGCTTCTCCCTGACCTTTTTCCAGGATGGTGTACAAAAACTCTACCTGCAAAGGAATGTTTTCCTACATTTTAAGACAATGGATAATATAACAATGACTGTAAATAAAGCAAGAAATAATTTAAGGGCTAGAAATAACTAAGGGTTAGAAAATACAAATAGCCAGCATTAAATGCTATCTAATCAGGAAGTTAAGAGAGCCATTCTTGGTTAATACTTGAATGGGAGACCACCAAGGAATACCAGGTGCTGTAGGCTATATTTCAGAAGAACAAAATGGCAAAACCACCTCTAATATTTCTTACCTAGGAAAACACTATGGAACACATGGCATTCACATAAATTGGCATGCAACACAGAAAACCACCACAATATGTGGTTTTGAACAAGCAATGGGAATTTCTAACCAGGTGTGCCTAGAACAAGAGCAGGCATCCAACATAGAGCCATTGCAAAGAAGGTTCAATCTCGGATTACTGTGTAGACGTAGGGTTTATTGAAGAAGGATCTATTTAGACTGAGGACCCTTCCGCACAGCCATATAACCCAAAATATCAAGGCAGATCATAGAATCATAGAATCATAGAATCATAGAATCATAGAGTTGGAAGAGACCTCATGGGCCATCCAGTCCAACCCCCTGCCAAGAAGCAGGAATATTGCATTCAAATCACCCCTGACAGATGGCCATCCAGCCTCTGTTTAAAAGTTTTCAAAGAAGGAGCCTCCACCACACTCTACAGCTGGTCACTCTACAGCTGGTCAATATCCTTCTTGAATTGTGGTGCCATGACTTTCCTTGATCTAGAAACTATCCTTTAGTTCAGGATCAGTCCAGTCCCCGGGGTTTTGGAGCCAAACCTGAGACCTAGGAGGAACCTTTGGTAATGTCTTTAATGCCAACCACAGTTGCTCACAAATGGTTATTCTAGAATGTTTATACACTCTGTATTTTCTTGTTTGGAAAATATAAGAGAAATCCCAGCAAAATGTTCCTCCCACGATAATCCACAATATCTGCTTTGAACTGGGTTATCTGAGTCCACACTGCCATATAACCCAGATCAAAGCAGAAAATGTGTGATTTTATTTAGCTGTGTGGAAGGGGGCTGAGATGAACAAAGTGAAGTCTGTAATTACATGTGCCATCTAGAGACCTCAACAAAGTCCTCCTTGTATTTTCAATATTTGGATTAAAATGTTCTGATGTGCTCCTGGGCATCATGATTTTATTATGTTATGATCTTCCAGCCTGTTTTCTTTATGTATCTGTGGCCCCATCTACACTGTCATATAATCCAGTTTCTGAATCCAGATTATCTGCTTTGAACTGGATTATATGGCAGTGTAGACTAATAAAATACCAAAACTTAAGTCCATACATACTTTTCTGGAAGTAAGGCCTACTAAACTCAGTGAGATGTGCTTAGAAATGGGTTTAATGGACTGAAAGACGATATGAATAATGGAAAGCAAGTAACCTATCCATAACAAAAAGTGTGGTGTATAAGGATAGATACTAAGATAGTGTGGTAACTAAAAATATTGGGTTTTATTTGTGAATTGGCCCAACTATTTAAAAAGGTTTATCTTGAGTTTTACTGTTTGATGCCATGCTGTAGCAGTCTAATGCAAAAAAACACATCAGTCAAGAATTTTCTACATAACCCCCCCCCCCTCCAAAAAAATATGCTCTTGCACTCTGGAATGGAAGAAAAAAAAATTCTGCGCAGCCACTTCAATTAACATTTTTAATTTCCCATAACAGCTCACAAAGTGGTTCTCTGACATCTTCCTCCATTCTTTGCAGCTTTCTCCCTTTGGGAAATTATAACACAGAAGTGATAAAGCAGTATGTCATGCCTGATATACATACCCCATGAGACAACCAGAGCCCAGCCTACCTCTCCGGTCTCCTACAGAGGGATGTGTGCAAAATATAAAAAGAAAAACACACACATAACAACAACTCAGGCTCACTGTAGGGACTCCCAGAAGTGAATGGTAGGGTAAAAGGAGGAGCAGATAAATGGAAGTACCATCATCCATTAATTAGACTTGCTGAGAAAAGACCTGCTCCATCCCCACTGAACATCAGAAGGTGGAGAAGGATAATTTACAAAGTCCATTCCTCTTGAGGCTCTGCTCTCAGGTGGGCTTCGGTGAGTGTCGGGACTGGTACAGCTCCCATAAGTGGGAAGGCAGTAAAAGCTGTAACCACGGTCTCTTCTGGGAGACTGCAAGTGGGAAAGGCAATTTCTCAAACATCTGACAAAGCAAGCCATTAAACGTCATTTGAGAACTCACCCCATGGGGAGAGAGAGAATGGTTATCAGGAAAGCCCTTCTCTTTAGTGCTGAACTGAATTCCAGATAAGAGGCTGGCAAGTGTTTCAGTGCTGTAGGAACATTCCCTGTCTTCTTTTCATGCTCCCTGGGATTGCTTGATACGGGTAAAAATGTTCGCAAGATGATTTCCTAGATTGGGTTGTTGTAGGTTTTTCAGGCTGTATGGCCATGTTCTAGAAGCATTCTTTCCTGACATTTCACCTGCATCTGTGGCAAGCATCCTCAGAGGTTGTGAGGTTTGTTGGAATCTAGGAAAATTGGGTTTACATATCTGTGGAAGGTCTCCCACCCTGGACCTTCCACAGATATATAAATCCAATTTTCCTAGATTCCAACGAATTTCACAACCTCTGAGGATGCTTGCCACAGATGCAGGCGAAACATCAGGAGAGAATGCTTCTAGAACATGGCCATATAGCCTGAAAAACCTACAACAACCCAGTGATTCTGGCCATGAAAGCATTCGACAATACATTTCCTAGATTAATTCATTCCAAAACCAATTCCAAGTATTCCTAAACTAAGGATCTTATCGGACCACAGTCTTGAGAGGCATTGTGAATGCAATTTTCCTGCTTCTTGGCAGGGAGGTTGGACTGGATGTTCCATGAGGTTTCTTCCAACTCTATGATTCTATGATTCTAATTGAAGAGAAGAATTGGAAGCTGATCATACTTTCCAGTCCTCCCCTGCTCATTTTCATCCGCTCTCTGATCAGACTTTTAGTGCTTCCCCATAGGTGCCCGCTATCTTCCCCATCACACATAGGCAATAAGTCTCCACCCACAGCTTTTTTCCTTCATGCAAATCTGCCAGAATCTTTTACCATAGGATGCAATAGTTCTACATCAAAACCCATTGGACCCTTGAAACAGTGATGCTGTGTTAAACAATTGCTTTCCATAGGAAGGAGTAATCACACATTTCTATATACAGGGAAGACAGCTCTTTGCTAAGTACAATATTATTATTGGAATAAACCAGCAAAGGAAAACTGTCTATTCTCTGTTCTACAATGCTTCTATTATGCTATATCTGCCATTATTATTATTATTAACATTCTAAGTAAAGATTATCTCAGGGTATGGGGACATCTCTAGTACCCACATATGTGATGAACCTTGCATTAGTCTTCAGACCTTCTTCCATTGAAACAGAGTTTTGTTCATATTAAAGCCAACATAAGTAGAATGCTCTATACAATCAGCAAACCTAGTTTATTAGTGATCCCTGATTGTGTGGACCATTCTACTTGAATTCACTTAACCACTTAACATCTAAACGTATCAAGAGAGCTATAGTCAATTTCAACTGTTTCTGGAAAGAGTACCTGAATTATTCTTGCTTTTAAAGAAATAACTTCTGGTCTTGTTTACACCTTTAATCTTTAGACATATGCTCTGCTTCCCAAAAAGCTGTTAACACTTACAAGAAAGTAGATGAATATATGTGTTTAAGACCTGTTTAATAGATACATCAAACACTGAGGCCCTCTTTACAGCTTGCTGTTGCAATAAACTAGATTAAAAGGCTTTAAGAATTAAGGGAGTGTACTTTGCAATGGTTGTTTGTGGGCAGGCAATGGCTGAGTTTGGTTGAGTTGACAAAAGTATTAATAAGGAAGATCATACAAGCTAGGAGAAGATGCAGTTGGTTTGGTTTGGTTTCAGCCTGCTGGGAAAGGTAGCTTCTGTCCCTACTTCCCATTGCTGAATTAACTGAGTGCAAACTACTTTTGCAATACCTTTCAGAAACAAGTTTCAGAAATCTCAAACATTCAAGACACAATAGTTATGGGGGACTTCATTTACTGCTGGGAGACAAGGCCATGGCGGCATTCTTGGGAGTTCATTGGGAATCATGTAGCTCACCTGAACAAGTTCAATCTGTAGGGCCAAATGAATTGCCTTCCAAAGTACTGAAGGAACTTGCTGACATATTCTTGAACCGCTTGATATTGTTTTTGAAAAAAAATGGCGAGATGCCCAAGAACTGGAGAAGGAGAAACATATCTCATCTCTTTTTTAAAACGCAAAAAAGAATATCCAGCAAACTACACATCTGTCAGACTGACCTCAAAACCAGGAAAAATATTAGAATGGATTGTACAGTAATCTAACTACAACTAAATTGATGGCAATGCCATAATCAGTAGGAGCTAGCATAATTTTGTCAAGAACAAATTCTGCTAAAATAATCCTTTATGTTTCGCCCACTCAGCCAAGTTATGAGTTTCTTGATGGTGAAAATGCTATGGCTGCCATTTATCTGGATTTTAGCAAAATGTTTGATAATTCATTTCATAATATTTTGATTAGCAGACTGATTAAATGCAGAATAGATGGGAATACTATCAGATGGATCCATAATTGTGTGGGAAACCATGCTCAAGTACTTCACTTCAAACTGGAATGAAGACTAGGGAGAATTGCCTCAAGGTTTTGTTTTTGGGCCATTACTCTTCAACATTTGTATCAATTAGTTAGATGATGGGGTGGAGAGAATCTTTATCAAGTTTGCAGCGGACACAAAACTGGGAGTGGTGGCTAACACATTGGAAGATAGAAAATACATTTAAAAAACGAAGATAAACTAGAAAATTGGGCACAAATTTACAAAATGAAATACAAAAGCAAAGTTCTATATTTAGCCACATAAACTGAATGCACAGGCAAAGGAACATACATGTTTTAGTGCTATATGCAAAAAAATCTTGAGATTGTTGTTGATCGTCAATTCAACGTGACCCAGCAGTGTGATACTTTGAGCCTGAATTAATAGAAACCTAGGCTGGATCTACACTGCTCTGAACTGGAATATATGGCAGTGTAGACTCATGTATACCAGTTCAAAGCATATAATGTTGAGTATCTGCTTTGATGATCTGGATTACATGGCGGCCATAGTTTCCAAATTGAGGGTAGAAATAGTCCACCTATATTCTTCATCTGGAGCACTGCATTCAGTTCTAAGTACCTCATTAAAAAAGGATATAGACATGCTGGAGCAGGTTCATACGGGCACAGTGAAAATAATAAAGGGTGTTGAGAAGAAAATATAAACAAACAAATAAATAAATAATATGTATACCCCCCTATTTAACAGAAGGGACTCAGGGCGGATTCCAACATATAAGGCAAAACATTCAATTGCCAAGAAGAAAATAATATAAACAGAGGAAAATAAAAGCATCATTAAACAGAAAAAAAATTATACTAGAACACCACAATAAAAAATTAAACCAATTGCAATTATAACTCCATCAGACAAGGCTCAATAAAACTAATGACTAGGACTACCAAAAGGGCATGGCCAACTAAAGGACTGAGCAAGGGATAGTTTTTTTTTTTGTCGTGTCAGGAGCGACTTGAGAAACTGCAAGTTGCTTCTAGTGTGAGAGAATAGGCTGTCTGCAAGGACATTGCCCAGGGGACACCCGGATGATTTGATGTTTTTATCATCCTTGTGGGAGGCTTCTCTCATGTCCTCGCATGAGGAGCTGGAGCTGATAGAGGGAACTCATCCGCCTCTCCCCGGATTCGAACCTGCAACCTGCAGTCCTGTCAGCACAGGGGTTTAACAGGGATAGTGCAAACAGTGCCTCATAGCCTTGGGGAAGTGGAGAAAGTAAAGACAGAGTACTCTGTCTTTACTTTCTCCACTTCCCCAGGGCTATGAGACACATAGTTGTGCCTCTGTTTGTAGTCTATCTGTGTGATTTTCTTGCAGCAGCTGAGCATATGATCCATGGTTTCATCAGCCTCCTTGCACAGTCTGCAGTTTGGGTCATCAGCTGATTTTTTGATCCTAGCCTTAATCGCATTTTTTCTGATGGCTTGCTCCTGGGCTGCAAGAAGCAGGCTTTCTGTCTCCTTCTTCAGTGTTCCATTCGTGAGCCATAACCATGTTTTCTCCTTGTGAACTTTTCCTTCAATTTTGGCTAGGAACTGCCCATGCAATGTTTTGTTGTGCCAGTTGTCACCTCTGGTTTGTAGTGCAGTTCACTTGCACTAATTCTTTGTCTGCTGTGCTTTGAGAAGTTTCCTTCGATGGGTGTCATCCTGTCATGGTGGGGGGAGAGCTGTTCTGGCAGTAGTGTAATTACCAGCAGGTTCAATCAAGTCAGAGAGGTCTCAGCTAAGGAGTGGAACTAAGAGCACCTAACCCATTAGCACTATGGAGAAACAAACTAAACTATACTGGCTCGGTCAACGCCCAAGATAAAAAGGACCGTGGTGGATGCTGTTGATTCTGGACATCCATCAAAAAGTGGGCTACCAAATCAAAACACAAATGAACAGTTACAGAAGTGGCAGAAATATACAATGCCAGAAAACCACATTATTATTATTATTATTATTATTATTATTATTATTATTATTCATGCTTACCAGTTGTGCTATTAAAGATTTCATAGGACATTTGGTTAGTATTAACATGACAGTTTGGATGTCACCTGATCAAATCCCTTTAGCAGAACTCTCACTTGACTGCAAATTGAGTAATGTATTTTTCCTTCACCTCCTCACCTGGCCTACTGCATCAAGCAATGTTATTTGGTGATAAATATGTTCTGCCCACAAAACCAGGCTTTTGTCACATTTCTATGAACAGTTTCAGAAATGTTTTCAGAGATGTTTACTTCACTCTATAACTTCCTATAGAACCCTTAGAAATATCTCATATTGCACAGAGCTGAGAAGTGTCAAGATTGGCTTTCTCTGTTTCCTTCAGTTGTCAAATCTGAGTGCTGTTGTGGGATGTAGCTGTGATATCCCCATGGTAACTAAAAGGCTTCATTAAATGAAGGGCACGGTGCCAACGGCTCTGCTTCAGAATGACCTCTGGAGTTTTTGGCCAGTTTTAAACACCTTCGAATCTCCAGTGTACACAAGGGGCTCTATTAGGCTGTCTTGTTTGTTTCTAATTGTGTATTTTTAGCAGGCTGGTTAAATCAAACATTAGAAACAACCACCGGAGCACTCGATGTGGTTCAAAGTCTTTTCGGCGCTAATAGCCATGACCAAAAGAGCCCTGCCCTCAGGCAAGGAATGCTAGACATGCAACCATTTATTCTTACTTGCTTCCTTGTGGGAAAAGTTAAGACTTAACTAACTCAAAGTGAGAAGAGGATTTATAAATGCGGGAATGATGAAAAATTAATCAGCCGATGTCAAACTGTGCACAGTGGCTCCCATATCAACCAGCTTTCCTTATACAATGACAGCTCAGTACCACCCTGTCAGAATTAGCAGTAATAAGATGGATGGAGAGAAGGAAAACCTGCATTGTGCTATGCAGTGCTCAGCAACTCCCTTCTGCTATGCTGGCAGGTGGTGTCCCTGCTGTGGAAGAATGACGGGATAAGTCATTGCAGAGTAACAACTCTGGGAAAGTAGGATTGCCATGCTTGGAGACAGTGAGACTGAAGACAAAGAACACGGAGAGATGGTGCTGCCAACATAACACAGGAATAGAGAGACCCTTGGTCTCATCCTGCAAGGTACACCTTAGCATACATGCAAAAAGTGTGAGCTTTGTTTTGTGTTTAGGCTTGTGTGGATTCAATTTTAACGTTATAATTTAAAATTTAACATCAGCCCATCAGTGCTTTTGATGTAGTTTAAGAAAAGAGCCTAAGTCTTGGCCCCATGTAGTGATTTAGAGTAACATGCTTGGAACTTACTGTATGTCACAAGTACCACTTGCCAGTAGTAAAGAATTGGTCAGATCATAAACCTACAAAGGTAGTGGAAAATGAACACGCAAAAATACTGTGGGACTTTCGAATCCAAACTGACAAAGTTTTGGAACACAATACACCAGACATCATGATTGTGGAAAAGAAAAAAAGTTTGGATTATTGATGTTGCCGTACCAGGTGACAGCTGCATTGAGGAAAAACAACAGGAAAAACTCAGCCATTATCAGGACCTCAAAATCCAACTGCAAAGGCTCTGGCATAAACCAGTACAGGTGGTCCCAGTGGTAATCGGCACACTGGGTGCTGTGCCAAAAGATCTCAGCTTGCATTTGAAAACAATAAATATTGACAAAATCATGATCTGTCAACTGCAAAAGGCCACCTTACTTGGATCTGTGTGCATCATTCGAAAATACATCATACAATCCTAAATGCTTTGGAAGTGTTTGACTTGTGATTTTGTGATACGAAATCCAGCATATATATCTCACTTGCTGTGTCATACTATGTGTTTGTGTCAGTAAAATAACAATAACAATAATAATAATAATTCTTACCAACACTTATTATAGAACACTTATTGCCTGCTCTCATTCTTTCTCTCTGTCACACACACACAAATTAATGATCCAACAGACTTATTGCTGGGTCGCTATGAGTTTTCTGGGCTGTACGGTCATGTTCCAGAAACATTCTCTCCTGGCGTTTCACCAACAACACCCTTCACCATTTGGAACCATGGAGAAGAAGAACCAAACAAGTTCCTGGACCACCTCAACAGCATCCATCCAAACTTCCAATATACCATGGAAAAAGAAAATGAAGAAAAACTGCCATTTCTAGATGTTCTAGTCATCTGTAAACCAAATCAACAATTGGGTCACACAGTTTACAGAAAACCTACACACATGGATAGATACCTACATAAAAAGTCCAACCATCACCCAGGTCAAAAAAGAAGCACAATCAAAGCCCTGGCAGACCATGCAAAAATAATCTTTGAGCCCCACCTCCTCCAAGGTGAACTGAACCACCTAAATTGAGCACTACAGGGCAATGGATATGCCATCACAGACATCAGAAGAGCTGAAAGACTAAAAACAAGCCACGAGAGTAAAGACAAAGATTCACCTAGAAGAAAAGGTTTCTTACCATACATCAAGGGAACCACTGGCTGCATAGGGAAATTGATGAATAAATACAACCTACAAGCTATCTACAGACCCACTAAGAAAATCCAACAAATGATACATTCAGCAAAGGACAAGAGGGATCCTCTCACCTCTGTAGGAGTCTACCGGATACCATGCAGCTGTGGACAAGTCTACATAGTGACCACCAAACGCAGCATTGCCCAAACACAGATCAAGGAACATGAAAGACACTGCAGACTAATTCAGTCAGAGATGTCAGCCATAGCAGAGCACTTGATAAACCAACCTGGACACAGTATATTATTTGAGAGCACAGAAATGCTGGACCACTCAAACAACCACCATGTCAGACTACACAGAGAATCCATTGAAATTCTCAAGCATGTGAACAATTTCAACAGAAAGGAAGAAGCCATGAAAAGGAACAAAATCTGGCTACCAGTATTAAACAAATTCTAAAATCAGGACAGTAAATAAAGAATACCACTCAGAAAATAGGGGAAATTCACACAGGAAATAATCAGGGCCAGCTAACACCTCCCAACAAAGGATACCCCAGGCAGGAAGCAGCCAGGCTTTGAAGCTTCAAGGCTATTCATTGCTAATCAAGATGGCCAATAGCAACATTCACACTAGCCTCAAACAGACAAGAGTTCTTTCTCCCACCCTGGACATTCCACAGATATATAAACCTCTCTTGTCTTTCTCTTACCCTGGACATTCCACAGACATATAAACCTCTCACAACCTCTGAATTCCTGCCATAAATGTGGGTGAAACATCAGGAGGGAATGCTTCTCCAACATGGCCATACAGCCATGAATGGTTCTGGCCAGGCCCGTAGCCAGGATTTTGATTCGGGGGTGGGGGGGGGGGAGGCTGAGTTTGGTTCGGGGGGGGGGGGGTGAGTTTGAGTGAAAGAGGATCTACCCTAACAAACCTTTTGTATCGTTACCCCAATACCCCCATGCATATGGGATATATTGAGCATGGTGATCAGATCATGATATGAATAAACATAACAGTTTAAATATTGTACTAGGAAGGCCTTCTCGTGGACCACCATCAGAATTTTTGTCCTTCTCCATCGAGGACAGCCCCCCCCCCCCCCAGCTACATGCCTGGTTCTGGCCATGATAGACTTCAACAACAGACTTATTGTTGTCCTAATAGAAGTTTTGTATGAGTCTCCTCTAGCTCATGTAGGTAGATTATCCCTCATCTGAAATGTTTGGGAACAGAAGTGTTTTGTATTTCAATTTTTTAAAATACTTTTGTGAATGTGCACACAATGTGTGGTTGTGCACATTGGACTGTCAGAAAGCAATGGTGTCACTCTCTACACATAATTGTGAATTTCAAACTGTACTTGGAAACATACAGACATTTTGCTGAACTGTCCTTCAGAAAATGCCATACTCAACTCAAGTTTGATATGCCAGTAGCAAAATTATTAAAAAATGGTTCCTTCTAAGGCAATGGCTTATATATTGCCCCCAAAGAAAACAAAACAAAGCAGAAAAACCACACAGTCTTCCACCAGTCAGTCCTGGATTTAAAATGCTTTCCCCCCTTCCTATTATTGTGGACTTGGACTTTACAGTCCTTCAAATAAAGCAAAAAGAGTATTATTTCAAACATAAGACTGTCCTCGATGGAGAAGGACAAAAAGCAGAATTTGGACGTATAGTTCTAAGAATCAACAGGATCTGGTGTTTTAGCTGTCACCTGCTGAAATGGCCATGAGAAGAGGTCCAGGGTAGGTCCCAATTATATTTTCTAAAATAACTCTGTAAATAGTAGGTACTTATTTACAACTAGATTCAATCCATTATTTCCTCCTGTGAAAAGTGAATCTTGTCTACAAGTTCCTGTGGATTTCAGCCAGAATATATCACATCATAACAAGGGTTCACTCCATTAGTGATTTTCAAATGCCACACCTCAGGGAAAAGGTTACTATTTATTTCAAAAGCTTCCCAGCTTTCATATATATCCACTAATTTCCTGTAAGCTCTATATTTATTTTAGCTGCCAAAGTTACCTGCACCTGCTAACTTATACAAAGTGCCAGAGGGGGAGAAGATGCTGGAAGATATTTTCAAATAAAAACTCACTGCACAGAAAAAACAACCCAAAAATAAAATCCCAAAACCACAGGGAAGATGAGTATTAGTCTTTCACCGTAGAGAAACTTGGAAAAATGCATAAATCTTACACTAGATTTCCCATAATGCTTAGAGATAGCATGTGGATATGTGAGGCATGTGAGAAATTTTAAGAAGCAGTTCATCATACAGAGCCATCTGCTCTGGCTGAGGCACCATTGGAATTGTGAGACTCTCATGTTAATGGAGGGTATGCACATACATTAACTGAAACCTTTCCTTGTAACACAACTGACAGCTTTCTTGTGGTTGCGTATTTCAGCAGGAAATTTGTAATGTTTGGGAAGCTAACTTTCAGAAAAGCTTGGCCTGTGGTTTCTAACCTTGACTCTGTGGAACAGCTATGCTGAGTTCTTTTTGAGATCAGCTTTGCCTTGCCAAGATGGAAAATGATGCAGCTGTATAAGTGGCAGATGTGGGGGTTGGGAGTTATAGGGGTAGGGGCAGCAGTGAGGTGTCAGAGGCTACAGCTCTGTGTACAATGCATTTTGCCCTGTGTACTAGCTTGCTTCCTTTAAATAAGGTGAAGGAAACCGAGGTCCTGATAATGAACAGGGATATAATTATATCTTCAGCCTTAGGCAGCACATGGTTGACCACTGACCAGTGAAGAAAACTGACAGGAAGAAAAGCAGATAATTTGAAATGTGGGCTGGAAGAGACTTCTGTGGTTACTATGGAATGCCCCAAAGAGCAAGAAATGGGACCAAAAACAAATCAGTCTGAACTCTCACTGGAAGCCAAAATGACTAAGCCAAACTCATCATCTTTGGGTGATATGATTCATAGGGTAAGCAGCAGCTAAAAAAAGCCAAATGCGATTCTAGGCTACATCAATAGGTGTACAGTGTCTAGATCAAGGGAAGTAATATGAGGGTTATCCTGAAAGTAAGATTACGAGGCACATAGCTCTTGTGGGGAATTGTTTTGGAGGAGGTTGATATCACTGCCGTGATATGATTCACAGGGTAAGCTGCAACTTTAAAAACCCAAATGAGATTCTAGGCTACATCAATAGGTGTATAGTGTCTAAATAAAGGAAAGTAATATGAGGATAATCCAGAAAGTAAGGTTACAAGGCATGTAGCTCTTGTGGAACATTTTTGCGGGGGAACTTGGTATCACTGCCATATAGTGGGAAGCCAGCTGAAGTGAATGAGCAGTGCCAGTTGTCAGTAGCTCTTCAACTGGCATTGTTGTCAAGATTAGAGATGAGCATCCTCATTCCATTTCACTTCTGTCGGTCTCCTTCATGACAATGCATGTCTGGACCTTTCATGCAACACAAGAGTTGTTGACTTCATTTGGTTGGGATTTTTTAAGCGACTCCTCTCACAGCCCTGATCTCGCACCCAGTGACTATCATCTGTTCACTAAATTGAAGGAACACCTGGATGGAAAACACTTTTCCAACAATGATGAAGTGAAAATTGAAGTGACGAACTGGCTGAAAAACATGGCAAGAGACTTCTAAGGCACAGGCACCAAAAAACTCATTGCACGGATGACAAAATGTATTGAACTGAATGGTGATTATGTGGAAAAATAATGTAATACCTATGCTACAATCCATGTAAGTTTTATTTAAAAATATTTTTTCTTTGTATTTAAAAACAAATCTTGTCACCTTACTTTCCGGATATCCCACGTAGTACCATTTTATTCTGCTTGGCCAGACCTCATCTGGAATACTGCATCCAGTTCTGTGAGCCACAATGGGACCAAAAACAAATCAGTCTGAATTCTCACTAGAAGCCAAAATGACTAAGCCAAACCCATCATCTTTGAGATGATATGATACATAGGGTAAGCAGCAGCAGGATATTCACTCTCTGGAATATTTCCAGAGAAAGGTGACCAATATGGTAAAAGGTTTGGAAGTCAAGCATTACAAGGAGCAGGGAGAAGAGAACGTTAAGAGGGTACATGCTAACCATGTTTAAATATTTGAAAGGGTATCATATTGAGGTGGAACAGGCTTGTTTTTTTAAACTGCTCTAGGGATTAAGACATAGAACAATGAAAAAGAGATTCCATGTAAACATTAGGAAGAACATTTTAATGGTAAGATCTCTTGGACAATGGAAAGTACTTTGTCAGAGTGTGGTGGAGTTTCCTTCCCTGAATGTTTTTAAACAGAGGTAGGGTGGCCATGTGTAAGGAGTATTTTGATGTCAGGGAGTTGAACTGGATAGCCCTTGTGGTCCTTTCCAGCTGTACAATTCTATGATTCTATCATAATGCTCAATAAAGTGGGAGGCAGTAGGAAAAGTGGAAGATTACAGTACAGATGGATTGATTCAGTTCTGTTTGTAAGATCTGAACAGGACTGCTTATGACTGGTGTCTTTGAGGTCTCTCATTCATAGGGATGCCATAAATCGAAGGCAACTTCATGGCAAATACCAATAACAACAACTCAGGCAGCCAAATGTCTTCATCTGTCTGTATCCTCATAACACAATTTGAAAAGCCTTGTCTGTGAGAAAAAAACCCAAACTAATATTACTAGGTGTCCTTTGCCCTACAAAATCCAAACACACTTAAACTCAGGAGCAGCAGAGAGTACAGTTTATTGTGAAAAACCAAGCAAAGAAACTCTGCTCTTTGTTTTGGTCACGAAGTTGCTCAAGATTAAAAAAAAAAATCCCTCTAGCTCACTGCCTTACAGCCACTCTTAAAAAGACCCCAGACTCTGAGTTTCAAAAGCAATAAACTTTTATAAAAAAATATCAGACTCTTCAGCTTGTCCAGCCTCTGGCAAATGCAGCACAATGTCCCTTACCTTACACGCCACAAGAATAAAATTGCTTGCATGAGTGCGGGGAGTGAGTGGGCAGAATGAAGCAAAAGGGAAAAGGAAGAGAGAGAAAAAACCCATCCCTTGGCTTAGAGAAATCTAATTCTCTCTCAGTATATTGAAACCCACAAAGCAGTTATCTTGCGAACTGCTAGAGGCGACCTAGGCATGTAGCCTCTAATAGCCTCGCTTAGATTAAGCCTTGTGTTGGCAATTGTGACATGCCACTTAGGGTGTGGTGTTAAGGCATGTCTATTCACCTGGAAGCCCTATTTGGATCTCTGAAGTACCCCCTATTTAGAGCTTTCTCCAAAGTCCTAAGGCAAAATGAGTATCTTGACAGCCTGATACCTTTAATACAAGTTGATAGACACAATATCTGGAAGGCTACTTTTCTATTATTTTTGCCAGGAGAAAGGTTGCTAAGCTTTGATGGAGTCATGTGTTTGCTGAAGTTTTTTCTGCCTGAGAGGCTGGTGTTTACCAGGCATGAGTTGCTCAGGAAAAGGAAGCTGGTAGCAGGACAGGTTTTGCCAGCTTTCTTGGTGAGGCAGTGACCTCAAATGCCAGGGGCACAGCAAATGGAAAATTGATTTGGCCCTTGCTGTTCTGTCCTGATCAGTATAACTCTTTAGAGCCTTGAATTGCCTGGGTTGGAGCTTGCTACTGTGAAATGGTAGGAGGGAGAAGCAATTGTACAAGTCACCCAAGCTCTGATGCATTCAGGAAGTAAGTGATTCTATATAGTGCCAGTGGTCATTGAGGGTCATGGGATTGTGGTGGTGCTACAGCTGCTGTTGCCTTCATCACCTTCTTCTGGGTGAGCAGTATGCTAACACCACCATGAGAATGCAATGTATGTGTGTGTATGAGTGTGGCATTTTGATTCCCATCTTAGGCATTTTGAGAACTTGGACTGATATTTGTTGGAAAATAATCTAAATGCAGGAAAGACTGGAAAAGACAATTCACCAGAAACATGTGGACAATATTTTGTCCACCTACATTTAGAAAGTATCGCATAAACTGTAAGGCACACTGACCTGTTCACCAACAGAAGGAAATGCCAAGAGGCTTGAGGAAATGCATTCAAGGCAGCAACCTCCCTTTGCCGTTATGTGCAGGATGAATTTCTTGCAAACTAGAGCACCTGCTCTCTTATGACCAAACTATATACAACATATAGGTATCATGTGCTGGATCTTAATATTTCAGTAGTGGCCAGCGGAAAGCTTCTCCTCTGATGTAAAGGAGAACTTTTCAGAAGGGAAGTTTCCATTAGAACTGTGGTGTGAGGAAAGGGGCAAACAGTACCCCCCACACACTGTGATCTCAATTCTGCTTGCCAAATTATAGCAGTATTTATTTATCTAACTTGTGTAATGTATATCTTGCCTTTCTGCTTAAAATTGTGTTCAGTGTGGCTTCCATAAATGAAATACTATAAAGACAAAGCCACAGCTAAAAATACAACCCATACAATAAAAATCACAATTAAAAACAGAGCAATACAAAAAGTAACAGCAAACAGCAGTTAAAAAAGAAAATATTTTCAGCCCACCAATCAACCAATGCCAAAAATCCCATCTGACTAAAAATGACTCCTTTAATTAAAAAAAATAATGAGTATAGTTGATTGCTTGCAGAACATAAATGTTGTTCTTAGCTTGGCCACAATAAATACAATGGGAAGGGCATCCGCTGACTGAACTGACTTCTGTTAAGTTACTGAGTAACAATACTTTATGTCATTTTAATTTATTTTCTTTTTCCCACTCCCTCAAGCTGCAAACCAAAGCTTTGGCACTTTATATCCTTTGATTTTCCTTCAATAACTAAAATTCCTTCAGTAGATAAAGTGTTAAATGCTCTTCTGGGGAGTATCAATTCAGAGCTACAAGTTGTGGCTAAAAGTCCTTTCACACAAAAATTATCCTAGTATAAGTGCTTGGTTTTCTATTAGGTTAGAGTCAACTGGCCCTCTACCTGAAAATAATTCATTTTCAGCTCATTGAAGTATCACATCAAATGGGAATAATGCAACAAAAACTTGAATAGATTCCACCCATGTCAATAACATCACCAATTTCCTCTCTCTGGGAAACAGGTTTTCTATAACTGAGATCCTGGTTATCTGTCTTCCAGGCTATTGCTCCACAATTTCATAGTGTTTTCTATGTCAATTGCGTAAAGAATTCAGAATGGGTTTTGATGTGAACTTTGAAGGAGCTATCCAAAGTACTGAATCTATTTTGATGACATGATTCAGCACCTTGGATAGTGCTTTGAACTTAGCACTGAAATCAGTAGCAAAGACTCTGCCTCACTGAAATGGATGCCATTAGTAGCCACCACTGTTGAACTTTCTTTGATATGGTACATCATTACTAAATAGGTAGCTATAAAAGCACACCCAGGCTCTCAGCATCTTGTTCTGCATAACTGTTTCCCTCTAACTGCCCCAGGATACCATCACTTCCCACCACTCAACTGGCAGTCTGTATTTAACCTTGGGAATTGAGAGATAGCATATTCATTGCTACAGTAATTGCTATGTGGTACATGGTTGCACAAATGTCATGGCCACCTATTGGGTATTGTTTGCAGAGCTAATTGCAGTAAGTGATATCATTTCCTTCCCCTAGTAATTTGGTGAACATTTTCTGTTCTCTTGTATAATGATAGCTTTCTCATGCTACTCTGTAGACCCTTCTCTAAATGTTCTAAGTGATGAAATATATTACATTTAATTCTCCATATAAACGTGTAAGTTAGGTCCCCATTACCATCCCATTTATATGTGTATGTGTGTGTGAAAGAGGACAGGTCTAAATGTGGCTTGCTTTAAGCTACATAGTGAATTCATGATTGATCTCACATTTGAAAAAGCTATTTCTCCAGTCACAGTTCATGCTCTTCAAGGTTTTATTTAAATATCAGATCACACTGTATAAACCCAAAGTTATGTATTCTTGTAATGTACCGACTACATAGAAATGGCTGCACCTGTCAACTGTGCTTTTCCTTTTCTTCAACCTAACTTCTATCCCATTTCTAGTTCTATCTGTAATTCTTAAAAAAGTCTACACTTTTCATGTCAGAACTTAAAACCACTTAAAATAGCTAATTTACAAGCATCTTAAATAGCAATTTAATCACGATATAGATTTAGGTTTGTGTAAAGTGACTATTTACTAATGTTACTACTATTTTAAGTATGTTATTACTTTAAATAGTAATAACATACTATTTTAAAAGTAATTTAGTTTCTATATGTCAATCAGCCGCTCAAAATTTCTACCAATGTCTTTTGAGAAAAGTCAATTACCCTGAAACTAGAATTTATTAGTGTTAGTATTAAATTGTGAAAAAAGGCCAGACTCAATTATATCATAACTTTTAATGTTTCAAATCCAAAGTCCACAAGATTTTTCTTGTAGTAACCCTTTTTGGAAGCATTTTATTTATGCATTTTTGAAAGCATATTTCCTTGATTTGCTTTTAATTTCACTTCCCCCTCTAAAGGTGCTCATTTTTCTGTAAATTTTCACCTAATATATCCAGTGCAAAATTCCAACCACATACAAACAGTGTACTTCATTTTATTATTTTGTCCAATGTACTAATACAGTTGTAAAATGTGAAGATACATGAGAATGGAAAACCAATGTTTCTGTTGAAGCAGTTGCTACAGATGTCTTACTGGCTATGGGCCAGGTGTTGAAGGAAGATAGTGTCAGCTGCTTCCCCTTCATCTTCAGCCATTTCCTGAATCTTTCAGTGTTTTAATTTATGAACACATAAATGCATTAGACCAAGCTGAGTAAAAATGCATTGGACCAAGCTGTCAGGCTCACCAAAGTTGCAGGGCTGAAAATGAGATCTGAAAATGGTCACTGAAAAAAAATAGATTTTTGATTCTTCTCTCTCCCCCCCCCCCCCCCCCCCACATAAAGAGAGGTTCATAAATTAAAACACTGAAAGATTCAGGAAATGGCTGAAGATGAAGGGGAAGCAGATGTATACAAGTGCAGCACATTGACAATTACAAATAACAATTATGGCTAAGCCCTTCACATTTGCAGGTTTCACTTTGTAGAGTTGATTATTCCTGGATTTGATTAATACATTCCCTCTAGGAATCCCTAGGTTCTCCATTGATACTTTATAGCCAACATATGTCAGAAGTTGACATATGTCAACTTATGTCAGATGATATAAACCAACATATGATATAAGCCAACATATGTCAGATGATACCTAAATTTTAAAAACTGGGGGGGGGGGGGGGAAGGGGGAGCGAACTTCAATATCACCTTGATGATGTATAAAGACAATGAAATTTGCCATAATTGTTATTTGTAATTGTCAATGTGCTGCACTTGTATACATCTGTCACTAATAGGATGCTGGCCTATGTATGTTAATGGGATGTCTGCTGTTTCTATAAGCATTTGTGTTTTATACTGCATATTATTAACTCTGCTGTTCTCACTGTCTACCTAAGCAGTTCGAAAACAGCTTTATCTGTAATTAGAGAAATTAGGTACCACTAAAAAGCGGGGGAGGTGTTTACAACACCATAAAGAAAGATCAGAAAATGCTTGGTGAACAAAAGGAAGAAGGAAGTCCTGATGGCTCTTCGTCATAGAGGATGGAGCAACAGCACCCCCTGTGGTTGGACTCAATCTTCCATGGCATCGAAATAACACACTTCCCTTTTGTTTTGTCTGTCTGTGTACTGTCTATACCAGGGGTCCTCAACCTAAGGTCCGCGGCCCGGATATGGCCCTCCAAGGTCATTTACCCGGCCCACATTCAGGGTCAACCTAAGTCTGAAATGACTTGAAAGCACACAACAACAACAACAATAACAACAACAATCCTATCTCAGCAGCCAAAAGCAGGCCCACACTTCCCATTGAAATATTAATGAGTTTATATTTGTTAAAATGGTTTAAAAGTGTTTTTGCACCGCAAATAAGATATGTGCAGTGTGCATAGGAATTCATTCATGTTTTTTTTTTCAAATTATAATCCGGCCCTCCAACAGTTTGAGGGATGGTGACCTGGCCCTCTGTTCAAAAAGTTTGAGGACCCCTGGTCTATACAAAGCGGCATTGAATGTTTGCTGTGTATGTGTGCTGTGATCCGCCCTGAGTCCCCTTCGGAGTGAGAAGGGTAGAATATAATTATTAATATAATTATAATTATCATTATCATTATCATCTAGTTATATTTTAAGTTCTTTAGGCTTTAGTGATGTGATTTTTTAACTACACAGTCAGTCCTTATCCAGACATTCAACCATTTCTAGTTTGAAAATTTCCCTCTGCCTCACACACACACATAAAAGCAAACATGAATTTTATCATTTTACATAAGGGGCACTATTTTTTTACATCACTGTGCTGGAATCCACCGCTGCCTAAGAGTCTGGCAAAATATCCTTCTCTGGAAGTTTTAAAATAGAGGTTGGAGTGCTTTGATTGTACCTTCATGGCAAGGGTTAGACTAGATGGCCCCCGGGGCTCTCTTCCAGCTTTGTGATTCAAATAATGAAATGTTTTGGACTCTGGAGGAAATAAAAAGATAAAATTCAATTACTAGACCCAGACAAAATAGACTTACTATTAAACTTACACAAGTGTTGATTTACGAAACTTACATTGAGCTGGATCTGTTCTAGTTAGGACGAGCTGCTGAATTCAGCCAAAGGACATGTGCTGAAGACTGCTTTCCTAGAATTATAGACTAATAGAGCTGGAAGAGACCACATGGTCCATCTAGCACAACTCCCTACCATGCAGGAAAAGCACAAATAAACTACCTACTAAGAACATAAAAATCATTTGGGGGGAGTTAGACAGAATAGAAAGTTAAGGAAGAGGGCTAGAAGATACTCAGCCCAAAAATACACAGCACCAATGGACTATTCTTTACCAAGGGAAACTTCTAAATCATTAATCCCCATTAGTGTCTATGTTTACATTAGCTCCATTTATTTCAAGGAACAGCTGGGAGCCTGTGTTTATGTATAATTTAAAAAATTAAGTTCTCTAATGTTATTCATAGCATGACTATTTTTTATTTGGAGTTTGGACGGATAAAGGCAACGCTGCTTGTGCAGCTGGGATGGATGTGCTCTTACAGAATTGCTGAAAGGGGCTGACTATGTTGTGACTGTCCATCCCAGATTCCTTTTCATTGTACAACCTCAAAGTTGAAATTGTTTCCCCCACAAAACAGTCGTGCTGTAGATAACCTTAGAGAATTAAACATTTAAATTATGCATGAACCCAGCGTTGCAGAAGTAGCTTGAAATATCTGTTGATGCTCATCACTTCAGGTGGCTCTGCATCGCTTGAGGGAAATGTTGTTTATGGCTCCTGCTTCCAGATGGTAATTATTTTGTATTGCTTGGTTTTGGAGCATCTCCATTCATTTTCTCTTGTCCAATCATGTATTTTATCCATGATTGGACTGTTTTTGTAAACTGACCAAAACTCGGGAGGCTTGGCCTCTGTGCTCTACATTGATCATATGACCCAGAGTTTATTTGTTTCTTTGTAGCACATAACATCTCATCTACGAGGAGAGAGCAAGCTTATTTTCTGCTGCTCCAGAGACAAAGGGTGCATCTACACTGGGTAATTAATGCAGTTTGAGACAACTTTAATTGACTCAATTCTATGGAACTATGAGAAATATCATCTTACAAGATTTTTAGCCTTCTTGCCTCACCAAAGTACAGATCCCAGGATTTCATAGCATTTAGCTATGGCAAAATGGTATCAAACGTCATTAATTCTAAAGTATAGATATACTCTAAGACACAGAGCAATGGATTCAAACTACAGGAAAGGAGATTCCATTTCAGCATTGGAAAAAAAAACATATTATAAGATCTGTTGACAGTAGAATACTCTGCCTTAGAGTATGGTGGGCTCTCCTTCCAAATATCTTTGGGATTGCTTTGATTGTGTATTCCTGTATGTTTGGGAGCTGGACTGGATGGCCCTTGTGGTCTCTTCCAAGTCAATAACTATATGATTCCATGACCTAAAATTCCCATCAGGCCTACCCAGCTTAGCCAACAATGAAGGAATGGTGGAATTGTTGTCCAAAAACATCTGGAGTGCCACTATTGCTCATGCCTGCTACATCAACTAGGTTAGTCTCTTCTCGAGTTCAAAGCCATCAGTTCCCTTTTCATGCTTACATCCTTCTTTGCAAACACTCTGCAACTGCTGGATTCCTGTTGATCTGATACACATCCATAAGTTTCATTTTTGTCCAATGAAAAATGGCTGCTTTCTATTCATGGTTGCAGTAATGAGTTGTGCATATGATGCTGCCTGCTACTTAGTTAAAACCAATTAAGTTGGACATTTTATAACATAAAGGGACAACATGATTAAATTCATCTTCATTAAATTCTTGTTTAACTAAAGAGATTGACTTAAATTGGAATTAACTTAATTTTACTATTTTAGTATTAGCATTTTATACATTTAATTTCAGAATTAAGTTGTTACTTAATTAAATAGCTGTCAGTGCTAAGGACAATTTCTATATCACTTAGCTGTTTCTTTACCCATGGCGTTGTTCTCTTGGATTTTTGTAAAATTGTTTTACTCTTCATCATTCATTGTTGAAAATAATATTTTAGGTAATCAAAATGAAAAAATATCATATTTCCTTGTAGTTAATGCTCACCTTTTTTGGCTAAATTACCCTCCCAAAATTAGGTTGTGAATTAGATTAGCATAATATGGTAATCTTAGTGCTGAACTAAAGCAAAAAGGGAAGCTGCTTCAGGAGCTGCACCTGGAGCTCCTATTTTGGGGGCCTCATGTCTAATTTAAATGTCATGGCTCAATGCTGTGCAATGCTGGGATCTTTAGTTTGGTGAAGCATCAATGAGTCCCCATGACTCCATAGCATTGAGCCAGGGCAGTTATAGTGGATTCGTTCTACAGCATATATGCTACTCTTCTCCTTCAGGGAAGGTCTGCTTCCATGGGAAAGTCTTAACTTGGTTCCTAAATGAAAGCAAGGAAGGAGCCTTTCTAAACTCTTTGGGAAGGGAGTACCAGGAAAGGTCCTCTCTCTTCTTCCCATCAATTGCACTTGAGACAATGATGGGACCAAGAGAAGGGTGTCTCCTGAGAACCTTAGGGCTCATATAGGATCATAGGAGGAGATACAGTCTGCTAAGTAGGCTGGGCCCAAACCATTTAGGGCTTTATAGGCTAAAGCCAACACCTTGAACTGCGCCCAGAAACAAACTGGTAGCCAGTGCAGTTGTTTTAACAGCAAGGTGTTTCTTTCTCTGTACCCAGCTCCTGTAAGCAATCTGGCAGCTGATCCTTGAACCAGTTGAAGCTTCTGAATGCTCTTCTGGAGTAGCCCCATATAGAGTGTGTTATAGTAGTCTAATCTGGATGTGACTAAGGCATGTACCACCATGGTACATGTGCAGTTGGCTCACAGATTTAACTGTGTGAAGGCCATCCTGGCCACCACTGACACCTGTCCAGGAGGACTCCTAAGCTGCGGACCGGTAACTTTAGGGGGAGTGTGACCCCATTCAAAACAAGTTGCAACCCTATACCCTGATAGGTCCAATGACTGACCAGGAGTACCACTGTCTTGTCAGGATTCAATTTCAATTTGTTCATTCTCATCCAGACCATCATAGCTGACAGACACCAGTTCAGGGTCAGGACAGCATCCTTGGTGGAAATGAGTAGTAGAGTTGGGTGTCATCTACGTACGGATGGCACAGAACTCCAGAACTCCTGATGATCTTTCCCAGTGGTTTCATGCAGATATTAAATAACATGGGGGGCAATACTGAACCCTATGGGGCCACACAGGTCAAAGGCCATAGGGTTGAGCAGGAGTCTCCCAGTACCACCTTCTGGACCTGACCCTCCAGGAAGCACCAGAGGCACTGCAACACAGTGCCTCCTAGTCCCATTCCCATGAGGTTGTCCAGGAGGATACCATAGTCAATGGTATCGAAAGCCACTGAAAGGTCTAAGAGAACCAGTAGGGAAACATTCCCCCTATCCAGCTGTTGATGTAGATCATCTACCAAGGTGACCAATGCTGTCTCAGTCCTGTAGTCTGGCCTGAAACCCAATTGTGATAAGTCTAGATAATTCATTTCATCCAGGAACTCATGGAGTTGCAAAGTCACCACATGCAAATGCTGAACAAAGTCAAAAAGTTATACAAAAAAGTTTAGTAAGATTTTACTAGCTTTGTGCCTCATACCATGTGAATCCTTTTTGCGCAAATAAGAAATGAAGTTCTTGTTCCTACCTAACCTTATTGGTTTGAGAAACTGGGGCAGCTTTGGGGTACTAGGGTTCAGATGACAGTGTCAAAGTTGATTGTGAAAATGAAACAGTGTTTGAAACGATCTTTCACCTTTATTAAACACATATAAGTGGAGAACAACCTCAGGAGATGCAAAGCTTTTTATGATTTCAACTGTGAATCTTTGAGTTTCCCCAAATCCTTCTAGAACAATCATAGTTATTGAGGAAACAATGATTTGTTTAGCACTGCCCTTTTGACTTTTATTTCATAGCAACATAGTATAACAACATAGCAACTTTTGCAACAGCTCTTTTAACAATCCTCTAAGGAAAGTTTCCCAACTTATTTTATCAATTGCCATTCCTTGCTTCTATACTGGCAACATGGAGCTTTCTATTGCTGATCCTCAATATAGAACACCAAGGGAAATATTGACAGCATTGTATTTACATTTAATTTTGTAGTTACGCTTTTTGTCTCCTTTTTCTTTTTTTGTAAAAGCTCCTGCCATGTCTCAGCAGTTGGCCTTGTTGTTACAAGAAACATTGACCTGTTCAACATTTATTTCTCTTGTAACAGGAAACTTGTTTTGTGTTACATTGCTTGGGTTTTTGGGGGGATATATTACTTTTGGATCTAAATTTGATCCTGGCAAGTGTAGAATCAAAGGGCAAAAGACCTCCAAATGTTCATATGAAGAAAACAGAAAGCTGCTGCTACTTGATTCCCTTCTCTGTATGCCCTCCATTAAACAGCTCTGGAAATAGCATTTATTTAACAACTTTTGGGTTTTTCTGGAGCCAACTGGCTGCACATATGTTGAGAGTCTGCTTCTCTTTTGAGAAGGATTCTTCTAATCACAATGTGTATTCCTAAAGCATAAAATTGGGAGCAGATCCAAAATGGCCCTAGAAAGCCACATGTTAAATTGACATAATACAGAGTTGCAATGCAGAGAAACCTGTGATATTGCAGAGCTAGGTCTATGAGGTTACTAATTTTACTTAGACACTGATGGGAGAGTGAAAGATTTCTGGGCTTTATTCCAAATTTTCTCCTTCCATTTCAGAAGCAATTTCAGTATTGGCGATAAAGGTTGTTAGGAACTTGAAGTTATAAACTGAGTGATCAGTGAGTATAAACAAACCTCATCTTGTAGGAGCCTGCACGTAGTTTTATTCATATCTATTACAAACATATATGTATACATATATATCTGTGTATAAGTATGAAGGGATATACATATATTTTCTTATTGAGTGCACCTGATTCCTGGACTGAAAAGTACAGGGTTAGTCAAAATGAATAGGCCAATAAGAAAATTAATTGTACCCGAATGTATGTTTACTGTAACCAAACCACAGCTACGTAGCGACAGATAAACTATCAAAGTTTTTTTTTGAGCAACACACATGTATGTTAATGCCGCTAGGCGTCGCTAGGAGTCGCTGTTTTCAAAATGGCGGAATCAGGCAAAGAGAAGGCGTTTTGTGTGATGACATTTGCTAAAACAATGTCAGTAATTACGGTCCAGCGAGAATTTCGAGCCAAGTATGGCAAGGAACCACCTCATCGACATTCCATTGCGAGGTGGGTAAAGCAATTTGAGGAGACGGGCTGCTTATGCAAGGGTAAAACCACAGGACGACCGCGTGTCTCCGAAGACACAGTGGAATCCATTCGTGCATCCTTTCAACGAAGTCCCCAGAAGTCGACAAATCGTGTTTCCATGTGTACAGAAGTGTTTATTATAATGTGTTTAAAACTGTATTTGTGTTTTACATTGGTTGCCTATGGCTGGAGCGGCCCAGCTGTGAGAGATATGTTGCCATGGAAACAAGGCAGAAGAGGAGGTGGGAGGAGCTTAGAGAGAAAAAGGTTGGAAAGTGACAGTTAAGTTTCAGTCAGGAGGAAGAGACCCTGAGAGAGAGTAGCAGAGTCAGAGAAGGACTCTGAGAGAGTAGCAGAGTCAGGAGGAAGAGACCCTGGGAGAGAGTAGCAGAGACAGATAAGGACTCTGAGAGAGTAGCAGAGTCAGGGAAGAGACTCTGAGGAGTGAAGAAGTGTAGTGTTAGTGTTCGTGAATATTTCTTCAGCTAGGGAGCTGTAGGGTAAAACTTTGTTAGATTTCTTTAGTTAAAAAGAACTAACAGAGGCTTTGTGCGATTGCCAGTCGGTGGAAGACTGGAGTTCTATTATTTGATCCAGTATAGATCAAACAGTGAGAATATTCACAGCAGGGAACACTGAATAATAGACACCTTCACCAGAGCAAGAGTTTAAAAGTTGTAACATCAAAGGCTGAATTGTATCTCTACCAAGTCATATTGTAACCATCAAGTATATGCCAAGCATAACCTCTCCATATTGTAACCATCAAGTATATGCCAAGCTGAACATCTTTATATTGCAACCACAAGCTTTGTTCAACAATAAACTTGTTCTCTTTGTTATTTTAAAAACTGCCTCATCTCCATTGATTTTACGTTCGGTGCATTCCACTCTACCAAAATTACCTCACAACGCAAACAGAGACTAACAGAGACTTTAATACCAGCGTCTCTATACATCATGGTGGCAGTTTAATTAGCATTGTCGGAGGTTCCTTACAGTTTTTGGTGGTCCCATTTCGGTGGCATTAATACTTCTTTGCAATTTTTGGTGGCAGACGACGGGATTCGAATAACAACTGATCAAGTGCCTTAATATTAATTTAAGAATAAGTTGTGAGGTAAAAGTTACTGGAATATGACTACCAGGCGACAGAGAAAGCTTGCTGAGGAAACAGAGGGAGACCAAGAGGGAAGTTCGGGCTCTGAGGCAGAAACAGAGCCAGTGCCTATGTCAGAAATGGCTTATAAGTACAAACTAGAGATGAAACGATTGGAAATAGAGGCAAAGGAAAGACAAAGAGAGAGAGAACTGGAGATGGAGGCAAAACAAAGAGAGAGAGAATTGGAGATGGAGGCAAAAGAAAGACAAAGAGAGAGAGAATTGGAGATGGAGGAAAAACAAAGAGAGAGAGAACAGGAGTTAGAATTGAAGAGAATGGAGTTTGAGCTGCAGAAGCAAAGATTGGCTTTGTCTCAAACATCCAGTGACATCCAGGAAGGGAGATCTGGAGTGGATACCCCAGATTTGACGAAGAAATTCCCTAAATTTACCAAGGATGATGATCTAGAGAAATTTCTAATCTCTTTTGAGAGATGTTGTAGAGATTTTGGGGTGGCTAAGGAAAAATGGATGACATACCTAAGACCTCAGATTAGTGGAAAGCTCTTACAAATTTATGGACAAATGTCTGAGGAGTCTTATGGAGATTATGATCTGTTTAAAAAACAGATTCAACAAGAGTTTCGTTTAACTCCTGAATACTATAGATTTAAGTTCAGGACCCTAAAGAGAGACAAAACCCAAAGTTTTGCGCAGGTGGCCTCTAAATTGTCTCAACTGTTCGATAGTTGGATAAGGACGTCTGAGGTGGAAGATTACCAACAGCTGAGAGAACTTTTAAAGCTGGAACAATTTTTCCAATTAGTGCCTTATGATATTCGCTGGGTGATTCAGGATCGTAAACCATCCACTATTGTAGAGGCAGCGGTTATGGCAGATCAAATAACAACCCTAAAAGAAGGATTCAAAAGGGAAGATTTGCCAAATGATAAAAGAACAAACAGGCAGCCATTTTATCAACAACAAACGCGCCCACAGCCAGAAAAGGGTTCTGACATAGAAAACACCATCTGGAGGAGGCAGGGTGTAACAAGACAAACTGCTCCTGAGGTAAAAAGAAGGTGCTTTCAGTGTGGAAAATGGGACCATATAAAGTATCAATGTCCCCTGTTAAGAAAAGAGAAAACAACCCTCTTTGTGAATAAAGTAAAAGAAACACCAAAGGCAGAACCAGATACTGTGTCAAAGAAGAGTTCAGATTCAGAGCCTCAAGAGAAACAATGTTTGTTCATCTTGTCAGGCAGCACATCTAAAGATTACCTAGAAACCATTTCTATTAACAACAAAGACATGAAAGGACTTCGAGATACAGGCTCTGAAGTATGTATAATACATCCAGAAATAATACCTCAGGAATTTCAGCGGCCTACCTCTGAAATAAGATTAAAAGGTTTAGGACCTGCGATACCAACAGCAGTAGTGACTTTGCCAATAGAATATGGAGGATGGAAGGGTATGTGGGATTTTGCAGTCAGTCCTGACATACCATACAGATGTTTAATTGGAAATGATTTGGCTGAGAAGATTGAAAGCTGGAGGATGACGTGTGAGGAGGAAGAATATAACAACGAAAGCCATGATCAAAAAGCCATGTGTTTTGCCATACAACAGGATGGGGAGGAGAGTCCGGAAACCAGTGCTACGGTTGCTGAGCTTGTTAAGAAGATGGGAGGAGTTGAGGAAATTCGGCAGGAACAAGGAGCCGATGAATCTCTTAAACCTCTATTCATTGTGGCTCAAGACCCCACAGTATCGGCAAAAGAACAGCCCTCCGAATTTGTGTTAAAGAATGGTGTTTTATATAGAGAAACCAGAAATGTGGAGTCAACAGAAGAATCAGTGACAAGTAGTCAAATTGTAGTACCTCAAAGTTTTAGAGAACAGCTGATGAGGGTGGCACACGAGAACCCTCAAGGTGGACATTTGGGTGTGAGGAAAACCACAAAGAGAATCACTAAGAACTTTTATTGGCCTGGCATGTTCCAGAAGATCAAAGAGTTTTGCCAGTCTTGTGACATCTGCCAAAGATTGAGTACTGGAAGGGATAAAATTAAAGCTCCTATGATCCCTATGCCAATAATTGGAGAACCATTTTACAGAGTGGGCATTGACATAGTGGGTCCTCTTTGTAAACCAAGCAGACGTGGTTACAGATACATTTTAACCATGATTGACTACGCCACAAGATATCCAGAGGCTGTAGCTCTAACTAACATCGAGACAACAACGATTGCAAATGCACTATTATCCATTTGGGGAAGAACTGGTTATCCTAGAGAATTGGTTTCAGATTTGGGAACCCAATTCACTTCCAGACTTATGTCAAAATTGCTTGAGTTATGTGGTATTAGACACCTGACTTCAACAGCTTATCATCCACAGACAAATGGACTAGTTGAAAATATGAACAAGACTTTAGTCAAAATGATAAAGTCTTACAGTCAAGAGAAGCCATACGACTGGGACGTCAAATTGCAACAACTGTTATTCGCCTACAGGACCGTCCCTCATGACAGTACTGGCTACAGTCCATTTGAATTGCTATATGGAAGGAAAGCTCGTGGTCCATTAGACCTGATAAAGGAATATTGGGAGGAAAGTCCAGCTACAGATCCAGTTCCAGTGTCGGAGTATTTGAAAGATCTTCAAGCAACAATGCAACTAGCTAGGGACATTGCACAAGAACATTTACTTGCGGCTCAGCAGAGACAAAAAGACTATTATGATTCTACTGCTAAACCAAAGATCTTCAACATCGGAGATGAAGTTTTATTTTTATCTCCCAACAAAACCAACAAACTTCAATTGGATTGGTCGGGACCCTGGAAGATCATCAGAAAACACAGCCAGATAAACTATGATATTTATGATGAACATTCCAATGTAGAAAGAAGAGTCCATGTAAACATGTTAAAGCCTTATGTTGAAAGGTCTGCTAATGTATGTTTTGTTGTTTCGGAAGAAGAATCCGGTCCCTTTTCTTTTTGGGAGGGTGATCGTGAACAGTACAAAAATTTGGATCGAGTAGAAATGAACATAGAATTGTCCCAACCACAGAGAAGAGAGGTTGTGGAAGTTTTGAGTAAATATAAAGACATATTTTCAGATTTGCCGGGAAAGGTCCAGGGAGTCCAGCATCAAATAAACACCGGTGATGCAACTCCCATAGTATCTCCACCCTACAGGGTCACGGGGAGAATTAATGAGTGTATTGAAAAGGAGATTAAAGAAATGTTGGACCTAGGTATTATTGTTCCATCAGTTAGCTCTTGGCCTTCACCCATAGTGTTAGTACAGAAGCCAGACAAGACAATTAGGTTTTGTGTGGATTATAGGCGGTTAAATAAAGTAACCCAGACAGATACTTATCCTATGCCACGTTTAGACGATCTGCTAGAAAGGATGGGGAAGGCCAACTTTATTAGTAGTATAGATCTGACTAAAGGATTCTGGCAAGTGCCCATGGCACCACAGGATCGACACAAAACCGCCTTCCGAACCCAAAGTCGGTTATTTGAATTTTCTGTCCTCCCTTTTGGGCTAAAAAATAGCCCAGCCACATTTCAGAGATTAGTAGACAGTGTTTTAAGTGGGCTGGGGTCTTTCTGCGTGGCCTATATCGATGATATAGGGATTTTCAGCGATTCCTGGGAAGCTCACCTTGAACATTTGGATCTGGTGTTAAGCAGGTTGAGAGAAGCAGGGTTAACTATTAAGGCTTCTAAGTGTAAGATAGGATACAATGTTACTAAGTATTTAGGACATTTAGTGGGAGGAGGTCATATTCGACCTGACCCTACTAAAGTGGCAGTTATTCACCAGTGGCCAGTGCCCAAAACGAAAAAACAGGTTAGGGCATTCCTTGGATTGGCTGGATACTATCGCAAATTTATCCCATCTTTTAGTAATTTGGCAGCCCCTCTTTCGGATCTTACCAAAAAGAAGAACCCGAACCAGGTAATTTGGACTCCAAATTGTCAAACTGCCATGGATCAATTGAAGAAATCCATCACATCGGATTCTGTCCTAATGGCACCAGATTTTGATAAACCTTTTATTTTGACATGTGATGCATCAGATACTGGGCTAGGAGCTGTCCTAAGCCAGTTAGATGTAGAGGGTGAAGACAGACCTATTTTGTTTTTGAGTAAAAAATGGCATACTAATGAATATAGTATGTCAACAATTGAAAAAGAATGCTATGCCATCATCTGGTCAGTTAAGAAACTAAAACCATATTTGTGGGGGAGAAAGTTTACCTTACAAACGGACCATGCTCCTTTAAGATGGCTAGATAATGTGAAAGGTACAAATAACAAATTGTTGAGATGGAGTTTATGTTTACAGGATTTTATATTTGAAATTAAACATGTTTCAGGTAAACGGAACATAGTTGCGGACACCTTATCTAGAATTTCGTAGGTTAAAGGTTTGTATGTATGTGTAATTGAAATGTATTTAACCATAATATGTTTGCCTTCCAGAAATGTTGTATATATATATATATTGTTGGATAATATGTGGAATTATTTTTGCCATTCTGGGACTGAGAATGGTCCAAAAATAATTTTTCTGGGGGGGAAGGTGTACAGAAGTGTTTATTATAATGTGTTTAAAACTGTATTTGTGTTTTACATTGGTTGCCTATGGCTGGAGCGGCCCAGCTGTGAGAGATATGTTGCCATGGAAACAAGGCAGAAGAGGAGGTGGGAGGAGCTTAGAGAGAAAAAGGTTGGAAAGTGACAGTTAAGTTTCAGTCAGGAGGAAGAGACCCTGAGAGAGAGTAGCAGAGTCAGAGAAGGACTCTGAGAGAGTAGCAGAGTCAGGAGGAAGAGACCCTGAGAGAGAGTAGCAGAGTCAGATAAGGACTCTGAGAGAGTAGCAGAGTCAGGGAAGAGACTCTGAGGAGTGAAGAAGTGTAGTGTTAGTTAGTGTTCGTGAATATTTCTTCAGCTAGGGAGCTGTAGGGTAAAACTTTGTTAGATTTCTTTAGTTAAAAAGAACTAACAGAGGCTTTGTGCGATTGCCAGTCGGTGGAAGACTGGAGTTCTATTATTTGATCCAGTATAGATCAAACAGTGAGAATATTCACAGCAGGGAACACTGAATAATAGACACCTTCACCAGAGCAAGAGTTTAAAAGTTGTAACATCAAAGGCTGAATTGTATCTCTACCAAGTCATATTGTAACCATCAAGTATATGCCAAGCATAACCTCTCCATATTGTAACCATCAAGTATATGCCAAGCTGAACATCTTTATATTGCAACCACAAGCTTTGTTCAACAATAAACTTGTTCTCTTTGTTATTTTAAAAACTGCCTCATCTCCATTGATTTTACGTTCGGTGCATTCCACTCTACCAAAATTACCTCACAACGCAAACAGAGACTAACAGAGACTTTAATACCAGCGTCTCTATACATCATGGTGGCAGTTTAATTAGCATTGTCGGAGGTTCCTTACAGTTTTTGGTGGTCCCATTTCGGTGGCATTAATACTTCTTTGCACCATGGAATTGAACGTTCCGCAAAAAACTGTGTGGCGCGTGTTACGCAAACGTTTGCAGTTCAAGCCGTATAAATTGCAAATGGTGCAGGCTTTGAAAAAAGGTGACTATTCGAAACGACACGATTTTTGCGAATCAATGCAGCGAAGACTAGAGGAGGAAGGCTTTGCCAACAGACTGGTCTTCAGTGACGAGGCAACGTTTCACCTGTGCGGGAAGGTCAATAGGCATAATCTCCGCTTTTGGGGATCTGAAAATCCTCATGCCGTATTGGAACATGTAAGGGATTCGCCAAAGGTAAACGTTTTCTGTGCAATAACCAACCGTCACGTGTTTGGCCCATTCTTTTTCGCGGAGAAAACCGTAACAGGCATAGTGTACGCTGACATGCTGTCTGAATGGTTGATGCCACAGTTAGAAGAGAAAGTGCCCGATTTCGTATTCCAACAGGACGGTGCCCCTCCGCATTGGCACAACAGTGTACGCGAGTACCTCAACGAACACCTTCCCAGACGTTGGATTGGCCGTGCTGGAGTGACTGATCTTCCATTCCTCCTGTGGCCCCCCAGGTCCCCCGACCTCACACCATGCGACTTTTCTCTCTGGGGGTATGTGAAAGACACTGTGTTCCGACCTCCATTACCGCTGACCTTGGACGACTTAAAACAGCGCATATGTGCTGCATTCGATGCCATTACGTCGGATGTGCTGCAACGGATGTGGAATGAACTGGACTATCGCTTGGACGTCTGCCGTGTCACACGGGGCGCCCATATCGAACATCTCTGAAGGTGAGACAAAACTTTGATAATTTATCTGTCGATACGTAGCTGTAGTTTGGTTACAATAAACATACATTCGTCTAAAATTAATTTTCTTATTGGCCTATTCATTTTGACTAACCCTGTATTTCCCTTCTTTCTAGAGTTGCTACATGAAATTTGTGAAATATGGGACAGGGTTCCTGTCCTTAAACATTGTGGATAAGAAGGAATTTCAGCCAGTATTGTTTGCATGGCAGCCATTGTTGTTGCATGCCTTCAAGTCATTTCTGACTTATAGCGACTCTCATGTGATACTACCATACAGTTTTCTTGGCCAGATCTGTTCAGCTGAAAGTTTTCCTTTGCCTTCTTCTGAGGTGGAGAGTATGTCACCTCCCCAATGTTTTCATGACAGAGCTGGGATCTGAACCCTGGTCTCTATAGTCCTCAGGTGGTAAATGTGACCTCAGGTGGTAAATGCCAACAGGACTATAGCCAAAGTAGAGAGAAGTATTTGCATCCTTGGGGGAATATTTATAGCAGTCTTATTAAAATGTCACCAGCAGCAGCATAGTTAAGGGAAATTCCTGTTCATTTTCAAAATGAAATCACCATGATGCTCAGAAATTATAGACCTACCAGATACTTTTCCAGTCTGGAATCACTATTTTTCAAAGATGAGGAGTACAGTCATTCTCATCTTCTCTCCAGGAAGGTCCATCAAGATGGAGAAGATGTAATTTTTGTCATCTCTGCTATATATTTTCCCAATGCACATTGGAACTTCAACATCTGCCCTGTAATTTTCTGATGTGTGTGTATTAAAGAAAGAATTGCACTGTCTCCAGTTTTTGAGTTCTTCTTTTTCACTTTTCTAAGTATTTCCCCATCCCAAAGCAACAGTGACCTATTGGGTAGCTATTTGTATTTTGCATACTATCTGCCTACAGGAAGCTCTACCATTGTTTTTGCTATCACCCAATGCAATTACTTGGTATATTTTAATTATCATGATTTCAATAATATCCCCTTTTAGTTCATTCAGTGTGGATATGGGTTATAGACTCCAATTTTCTAAGACACACAAAGTCATAAGATCTTTTACAGGTGTACTCAGAATAAGATATGATCTTAAAGTGTACCTGTAACAGCTCTGAGTGCAAAGATCTGATGAGGGCTTTGGAATTGAGTTCAGCTGAACATACTTATAAAACTCCCATTAGTGGAAAGCCAACCTTTTCAGTGTTCCCACTCATGGAAAGCTTGTAACTACATTCAGCCAAATGCAGTAACAGAGTCCTCATCATATCTAACATGGTGCGTGTGGGTGTTGGATTTAGGACATATGAGTCCCTGTGCTAGTTGTTGAGGCCCCTTACTTGGGCCCTGAAGAGGCAGGCCAGGTAGGCCTACATTGTTTGCTTTTTGGCTCACTCTCATAGACTGTCAACTTACTATGTCTGCAATTGCTCCAAAACAGAACACCTTCAATTTTAAAATTGCACCACATAAAATCCATTGTAAAAATATTTTTGACAGAAAGACGGAGCCTGTGCTTAAGTTAGGTGATCCCTCATTGTCCGAGTATGATGGCCCTCCAAGTGTGGTGTCTTGACAGTAGATATGTAGGCGACTGTGGAGCCCTATTCTTGATCCGCATGTTCTTCCATAGTGAGAACATCAGTTTCCAAGTGGAAGGCAGTCCCGATCAGTGTTGGCTTGACATGCCTTCCTTTTGGAACTTTTCTCCCTTTCGCCCTCCATTCATGCCTCTCCGCTGACCTCCAGTTAGTGCTCAAGGGCCAGGGCTTCCCAGTTTTTGGTATCTATGCCACAGTTTTTAAGATTAGCTTTAAGCCCATCTTTAAATCTCTTTTCCTGTCCACTGATATTCCATTTTCCATTGTTGTTGTGATTAAGCACACCTAAACACAATGGTAAATCCAGCACTGGTAGTATCTTGTGTGGAGCTCACATCCTTGTCTCTGCGTCTGGTCCTTTGCATGTGCAGGACTATAGAGACATAGGTATCCCTTATTTTGCAGGTCAAAATGAAGTGCCAGCTCCATAAGGAGGCACAAAGAAATCCCATGAGATATGTCTAACTGAGAAATATGCAGCTTGGAAATTATAGACCTTCCAGAATATTCTGCCTGATGTCTATGACATTTTGTGATCTGCCAGATGGATACCTTTCATCATGCAAAATATAGATCAAAGATTTTAAAAAGAAACAAACCAAAAGACATAAGTAGTGATAAAACCCAGTCTATAGTTTAGATAATTTGTATGGATGCAGAGCAACAGGACCACTGCTTTGCATTTCAAAAGAGCAATTTCTTCTTCTATACCTTTGAAATGGTCGAAATTCATCAACTACAAAAATCGCATGCACACACAAAAGTCCCGAGTCCTCAAAAGGAAAAAAAAAATCCCAAGAAACATTTCAAAGGAGATTGCAATGATGAATCGTAATGTATTGTGCGTATGTGTCAGCGTAGACTGAGCTGGAACTGTGGGGGCGTTCTGTCAGTTCTAACAAAGATAAATGTTGCCTCTGGTTTTTCATATTTCATAATGCCAACGACTGGATGTTGGTTTCCTAAGCTGATAAATGTGGTGGTCAGGCATAGTGGCATCTCATGACCTAACAGTCTGTAGAATATGGTTGCTCTGTCTTTGATGAGGTTGATGATGACAAATTGTACCCTGGAACTTTCTATCAAATATGGCATTCCAAGTAAGAAGCCTTTCTTAGGATGTACACACCCTCCCCAAATTTCACCCTTCCTTACCTGTCCTATACTATTTTATTTTCTATCCATATTTTCCCAAGTCATAAGACATACCTCCACCTATCTCCTCACCTCCCCGCCACCCGAGTTTCTCCTTCTTCCTTTGTTAGAGTTTAGCAGCAATAGTTAGGATTACAGGGCTCATTATTCTTTGTTCATATGAAATGCCTATCCCCAATTACTATTGGTAAATGATTATTATCTGTAGAAAACTGGAACATTCAGATTCACACCGATGCCATATTTCAAGGTCAAGGCATCTGTTCCATTTGAAATGTGAAACCCACATCATGTTAAAATTATATTAAAATGGACACACTCTTTTAATATGTTGATATCATATATAATTTTTGTTTACATACACAACACATTTCTTTTATGTTTCAATTCAAAGATACCTTTTAAAGGCTCACTTAAAGTTTTTATTACATGAGCAGAGTTGATACCCAAATTTAAATCTTGCTCATATAGAGACCTTGTAGCAATCACTACCTCTCAATTTAACTAACTTGTGAGGTCCTCACAACCTCTGACCATGCCTGTCATTGATGCAGGCAAAATGACAGGAGAGAATGCTTCTAGAACATGGACATATAGCCCAAAAAACCTACAACAACCCAGTGATTCCAGCTATGAAAGCCTTCAACAATACATTTAACTTTACAGTGCTGTCCTAAAGATTAAACGGAAGGGAAGAGAAAAAAATCCTCTATTACAACGCCCATTGGGTTTTGGACTCTGATAGCTGCCATGAGCAGGGATCTTAACTTTCTCATCGTATTATAACATAGGAGCTGGATATAGCTGGTGGTATATTGTCAGGAACACTTCAAAGGAGTCCTCCTGGACTCACTGCTAAGCCTGGAACCTCAGGTTTCGGTGGTGGCTGGGGGGCTTTCGCACAATTAAAACTTGTGCACCAGCTGTGCCTGTACCTTGGGAAATTAGACTTGGCCACGGTGGTCCATGATCTCGTTACATCCAGGATAGACTACTGCAACGGGCTCTATGTGGGGTTGCCTTTGAAGACTGTTCGGAAGCTTCAAATCATCCAATGAGAGGCAGCCAGGTTAATAACTGGGGTGGCACACAGGGAGCACACAATTCCCGTGTTGTGTCACCTCCACTTCCGTACTACCGAACACAATTAAAAGTGCTGACTTTGGCCTATACAGACCTATACAGCCCTGACTGAATGCATCTCCCTCTATGAACCACTGCGGGGACTAAGATCTTCTGTGGAGGCCCTGCCCTCTGTCCTGCCATTGTCACATTGTCACCTTTCTAAATTAATTTTTTCCTTCTCTTGAGGGAATTTCAAGATCCTAAGCAATCTCTTCCCCACATTCATCTGAAAACAGGATGGTGTCTGATTAAATCTGTCTGTAATCAGCTCCTCAAAGCTCTTTCTTTTTTCCAGTATAGAACCCAGAAACAGCTAGTTAGCAGAACATGCCAGAAGGAGAACTTAACCTATCTGATCACACCCTGCAGGACATATCTAGAGACAGGTGTATTTTGTATTCTCCCTTTTTAAAGTTTCAGCTTTTTTTTAAACAACAGTCCTTCTATATTATAGATTCTGTTATCTGGCTGCTATTAAGAATATTCTATGATTCAATAACCATATATATATTTCTGACTAGATATCATGTAAAATGTGGCATGAATTTGTTTTGTTTTGCTCAGACACTAGAAGGTGAACCAATGGATATAAAAACAGAATTTCCAACTAAACATTAAACACTTCTTGATTGTAAGGCAGTAAGTCCCGAAGAATAGGTTGCCTTAGGTGGTAATATACTCTTCTTCTTTGGAGGTATTTCAACAGAGGTCGGGTGACACTCTTTCAGGGTTCTAGTGGACTATTCCTGCATGGCATGGATGGTGGTGGACTGAACTGCCCTTGAGGTTCCTTCCAACTTTATGATTCTACAAATATTCTACAACAGTGAGGGAAAAAACATAATAATCATCACAGTGTAATATAGTCAATCTATTTTTAAAAAGGTATGTTGCATTTGTTAGGTTGTTTTTGTCACATTTTATATAACTACAGGATTGTGGTGCTGTCTAGGGATGATGTGAAGGTTGTGAGTCTAGCACATCGAAGTATTGAAACAGTGGCATGTTGCAGGGGTTGTGAGGACCTCACAACCTCTGAGAATGCTTGCTATAGATGCAGGCAAAACGTCAGGAGAGAATACTTTTAGGACATGGCCATATAGCCTGAAAAACCTACAACAACCCAGTGATTCCTTCCATGAAAGCCTTCGACAATATAGTGGCATGTTGCAATTTCAGTCATAGATTTATACAAAACTGTGTAACTGCATGTGTCTAATATAATATAATATAATATAATATAATATAATATAATATAATATAATATAATAATTTGTGCATCTGAGGAAGAAAATTGATGTCAGTGAAAACTTATGCTGAACTCAGGGCTCTTCTACACTGCCATATAAAATCCAGATTATCTACGTTGTGGCAGTGTAGACTCATATAATCTAGTTCAAAGCAGATAATGTGGATTATCTGCTTTGAAAATCTGAATTTCATTGTACTGTATAAGGAGACATAGTCTTTTACATTTATATTCTCTCCCCTCCCTTTCTCATCCTCATCCTCCCCTCTCTCCCTCTCTTTCCCTCTTATGTATGCTAAGAATTCCCTTTTTGCCTCTTAACTGCATTATTTTGGTACACAGAGCATGAATTTACTACTGGAAAGAGCAATAGATGTTTTTTTTTCTCTGGACCCTTCCATAAAGCTATATAACCCAGAATATCAAGGCAGAAAATCCCACAATATTTACTTTGAACTGGGCTTTCTGAGTCCACACTGCCATATATTCCAGTTCAAAGCAGAAAATGTGGGATTTTATTCAACTGTGTTGAAGGGGCCTCACAGCTATGATTAAAGCAAAGTTGAAAATTATTCAGCCGTCCAGATGTTGTAGGACCCCAATTCCCAGCCAGCATGACCATTGCAGAGGGGTTCTGGAAGTCACAGTTTAACAACTACTGGAGGTTTGCACAATTCACACCTCTGGTATAGAACAACATGTTCAAATTTCAGAAGCATACACTCAAATATTGATAAAGCTTGAATCTCAGAGGGTGGGCTTCAGGAGATCTCCATAGTTTGACCTAACCTTCTTTACAAGGTAGTTGGGAGGCTAAAACAACAGAGCACCATTGTAAGTTGTACTGAGCTCCTCAGAGGAAGGGTGGGTGAAGCAACACACAGAGAAAGAAATACCATACATATAAAATGAATTCTACCACTGCTGTGCAGGAAGAATGCCCCAAGAGAGAAAGATCACAGAACTGAGAATAAAGTCTGCACTCAGAGAGACTGAGAAATACAGGTGATACCTATTGTCCCCAAAGCAATTGCATTTTAGGATTTCTCTGCTCATGTTAACACCGCTGTGCCTTCTGGGGCAATGTAGAGATCTGGCTTAACTCTACTCCCCCTGGCATGGAAGACTTCAACAAGTTGGAGCCTTATAAAAAGCTCAGCAGGCTTGACAGCATTAGCAGAGTGATGGAAAATCTAATCATTTCTGCCTGTCTGAGCTTCCCATAGCAGACCTGCATGATGCAAACTGAATTCTGTATTGCAGAAGGTCAGGAAGCTTAAACTGCCTTACATGCCAAAGCAGAACCATTTTCCGGCTTTACAGTGATTCATTTTTACACCTGAGTAGAGGTACTCCCTTCATCTTGTTTCCAATACATGATAGAGAAATTGGGGTTTTTTAAACTGAATCAATAGTTTCAATTTACTACATTTTAATTCTCTGGTCTTCAATTGTCTAAGTGGCTTTAATTTTTTCTTCATGTTATCTTAGAAGAAGCTGCACTGGCAAAACCAATGTGACATGTATTAAACTATCTATCTTGTCTGAAAGGGGCTTAAAGCCTGTTGTTTTTGATACTGCGGTGGGAGAGTCAATTAGGTATGTGAACAGGTTGCTGAATATAACCACCAATTACACACAATCACTTAAAACATCAAATAGATTCAATGTTCTGGTGGTCTTCTGCATCCTCTACAGATGTGTGACAAGCCAAAAATTAAATAGAGGTAGTTCCTCCCAAAATTTCTTCTACCTCAGTCATGCAGGAATTAAAAGATTCTCACAATATAGGATACCACCAGTGCAGATGTACAATTCAGGGGTCCAAGGCAAAGGGCATACAGTTGGTCCTTTTCATTTGAAAATAGTACAAGTGAAAATAATCTCAGGGTTTTAACATTCCACAGGCTAATTCAGAGTCAGCAATGAGATGCAGTCTCCAAATTTGCCAATGCTGCATCAACAGAAGTGTAATGCCTAGATCAGGGCATTCTTTTCGGATTTGATCAGACCACACCTGGAATACCGTGTCCGTTCCAAAAAGAAAATTGGCAAACCAGAACATATCCTAAGAAAGATGACTAGATGGTCAAAGGCATGAAAACTCAGTGATATGTTGGACATCTTTCATAGCTGGCTTTGGCTCCTTCTACACTTCCATATAAAATCCAAGTTCTCTGTTTTGAATAGGATCATATGGCAGTGTAGAAGGGGTATATGTTTATCTTTTAGGAAAGAAGGGTTGACTGGATACTGCCACTTTGTTTTTTGATGCTCCCTAAATGACAATATGAATCAACAGATTCAGATTACAAGAAAAGAAATTCAATTTTACCATCAGGAACATATCTTTTCTGTAAGGACTGTTTGAGATTGTGAAAAACTGCCTTGAAAGGTGGTGGAGATTCATTTTTGAAGATAGAATCATAGAATCATAGAATCAAAGAGTTGGAAGAGACCTCATGGCCCATCCAGTCCAACCCCCTGCCAAGAAGCAGGAATATTGCATTCAAATCACCCCTGACAGATGGCCATCCAGCCTCTGTTTAAAAGCCTCCAAAGAAGGAATCTCCACCACACTCCGGGGCAGAGAGTTCCACTGCTGAATGGCTCTCACAGTCAGGAAGTTCTTCCTCACGTTCAGATGGAATCCCCTCTCTTGTAGTTTGAAGCCATTGTTTCGCGTCCTAGTCTCCAGGGAAGCAGAAAACAAGCTTGCTCTTTCCTCCCTGTGGCTTCCTCTCAGATATTTATATATGGCTATCATATCTCCTCTCAGCCTTCTCTTCTTCAGGCTAAACATGCCCAGCTCCTTAAGCCACTCCTCATAGGGCTTGTTCTCCAGACCCTTTATCATTTATATCTTCACAAAGAGGCTGCATGGCAGTCTTTCTGGAGTGTTGAATTGTGCTTTTCTGCATGTTAGAGTGTTGGACTATATGACACTGAAGATCCACACTTCTACACAGTATAATATAATATAATATAATATAATATAATATAATATAATAATATAATAATAATAACTTTATTTTTATACCCCGCCTCCATCTCCCTGAAGGAACTTGGGGTGACTTACAGAGGGACAAGCCCAAGGACTACAAATAAAACAAACACAATAAAAACATTAAAATCAACTAATATCATAAAAACGATACCGTGGCTGGTCAATTTGAAACTGGGTTCAGGCTCAGAGTAAGTGCAATGATTCCTATGCAATGGCTTTCTGGGCTGTAGAGCAGAACTTGTTTCCGCCAAAGTTTTCTGATCAATAACTACATTCTTATCTTTTGCCTCTGAGATTCCCCATCCCTTGTTTAAATTCGTTTGATCACCTCTTCTACAGGTTGGCTGAAATTGCAACCCAAGGGCAGAATATAAATATTTTAATAAATAAAATATATAAATCAATAGCATGGATTCAATGGGTCTTTGCTAGCCAGGAATAGCAACCAATCTTTGGTCTACAGTGCTTGGCTGTATCAATATGAAATGGGGTATGAAAAAATAACTTGGGAGCTATCCAGATTGCTGGAAAGGTGGGTTTAAAATAACAGCATATTTGTACTCTTTTAAATTACAGGCAGAAATATTTTCCTAATTTACTCTTATTATTTTTCTTCACTTTGAATATATCCTGCTATTCCCCCCAGAACTGGGATTCAAAATGTCTTACAATCTGAAAAATTCAATATAGATGTTTTTTTAAAATGCATCACATTATATTATTTTTTCTTTCTGTTATCTATTTATCAGTCTTGAAAATGAGTGTTTCCTAGTAGGAAATTAAATGTGTGAGTTTTTGTTTTCTGGTCAATACTTTCATGATGATTTGCATAATGAGCAATGAATGTGCATATCATACAAATATGCCTGTCTAAAATCGGAGAACTATGATATAACAATGCATTTTGAAGATGGGTAGAATAAAGAACATGGTGGGAAAGAGAAAAGGCATTGCAAGCAGGGATATGAGCTGGAGGATTTAAGATGCTTCTAGTCCATGCAAAGTTGGTAGAGGCTGAATGAATTCCTTGGTCAAGAAAAAAAAGATCAGTGAAAAGGAGAAAAGAGTAGAGAGAACAAAAATAGCACTAGTTTGTGAATAGGACAGGTTAGGCACTTTTCTGGTTTTGAACATCACAGAACCACTAACTCTACATCTACTTGAGTGGCAGGTGTCCAAAACCTCATTTTCTCTGTTTCCAGTCTGATCTCAATGGAAAAGTTATACACGGCTCTGATATTATGAACTGGCAAAGAAATGATAGCAGGCTCATTTTAAAAGCTGTTAGCATCTCCTCCTAGAACAGCTGAGACACAGGCTATTGAATAGGCACACAGTTTCTCACATTCTCCATAGGCATGGAAACAAATGTGAGAATACTTTGCGCCCTACTCCTTTTGGTGGATGTGTTGCCTACCTTTTGATACCAGGTGATAATTCAGTAATGAGAACAAAGTGCCAGCATGACTTCCAGGTCAACAGTACCTTAGTGTTTGCAGTGCCAAGAATGAAACTGGAAGCATCTTTGGCTCAACTTTAGTATGAAAAATTAAAAGCATACTCAAATTGCTCTGCCATACAGAGAATTCTCTTGAACGAATGAGTTGGTTGTTATGAAATATTTAGGACTTAAAGTGACCCAAATTTGTCTTTCCAGCCTGGAGTAGAGCTCTAGCTGAGAAACAACAAAAAAAAATCCATGAGACTAGATTTTTTTTTTAAAAAAAAAAACCCAAAGCAAGCACTGAAAAAGTTGAAGTTCAATCTTTACAGCTTGGTTTCTGCTGGGGTTTTGTATCCATGTGTAACCTAAAATTTGTGGATGCACAAGTCTCAATGTATGGCAAACATGCTGGGGACAGCTTGCGTATCTGTGAAGTGGCAAAATGCTACAGCAGGGCATGTATATGCACAAGTGCAGTGCTTAGTGTGTGACAAAATTAAGCTTTGTTTTTTTTAATCCCCCCACCCCCCAAATATTTCGACCACTACTAGTTTGTTGAATCTATGGATGCAGATCCTGTGGATAGAGAGGAATGGTGTACCTGTTTCTGTGGGTTGGGTTTAGGATACCAATCTACAAGTTAACTGTAGATACCCTAATACTTTTTAATAAAGGAAAAAGCATGCTTTGGAGGAGTGAATTTTGAGTAAAGAACATGTGAAGTTTAGTGGGAAGATGCTTAACCTTTCATCAAACAAAAATGTTGTATCCTGAAATAACTTTTCCTGCTGAAAGAGAACTCTGGTTCAGAGGACTATAATGACCTCACCATACTCACAAAATTTAGCATCCTAGGATGCTTCCCATCTGAGTTCGGGAAAGATCCCCACTCCAGCCATCACATGATGATGTGTGACTTCCAGGGTAGGCCCTGCCTCCAACCAGAGTGGAAATATCCTTGTAATAAGGTTGCAAATCTAATCTAAAGTCATTGCTTACGGAGGTTGTTCTTGATGATCAAATTTGTTGAAGTAATACAAGAGGGAGTGATTGTGTGACTGTACAAAATACAACAAATCTCCAAATCCACAAAACAGTGATACCTTTATTGGGCATACTGAAATGCACAAAATAAATCATGCAAGATTTCAGAGCTTCAGTTCAATGTTTTGTGCATTTTAGATGGCCCAGTGAGGTAACTCTGTTTTGTAGATTTGGTAATGTATTGTATTTTGCCAACATGACCACCCCTGAATATGTTTCCAATGTCTATACAAGGCTAACCCACCTCTTACCATACACAACAACACTTCCAGTTGTAAGAGGTGAAAATGCTATCTCCATTTATTTGGCTGGCATGTGAAACAAATATCTGCATGTGTCATATATCCACACACATGCACACAAAGAGATAGAGATAGAGATAGATAGATAGATAGATAGATAGATAGATAGCATTTCCACAAAGATCCAACAACATTCATCAAGTCCTTGGAAGCTTTCTGGTTAATCAATTAATCAATTGATCAATCCCCCCTGGGCACACGAGGACTGGGTGACTTGGAAGGCGCTGAACAGACTGCGCTCTGGCACCACGAGATGCAGAGCCAATCTTAAGAAATGGGGCTACAAAGTTGAATCCACGACATGCGAGTGTGGAGAAGAGCAAACCACTGACCACCTGCTGCAATGCAACCTGAGCCCTGCCACATGCACAATGGAGGACCTTCCTGCGGCAACACCAGAGGCACTCCAAGTGGCCAGATACTGGTCAAAGGACATTTAATCAGCTACCAACTTTGCAAAATTTGTGTTGTTATTTTTTATCTGTTTGTTTGTTTTGTTCTGTTAGAAATGTAATACAATGTTCTGGTTGCGGATGACACGATAAATAAATAAAAATAAATTAGCCAATTAGTCAACAAGTCTTAGAATGTGTGGTGACCTTGTAACCCCAGGTGTTCTTGGAGGAAACTGATTATTTGGATCCGGTGCAGTCTGGCTTCAGGCTGGGTCATAGAACTGAAAGCCTTGGTTGCCTTAGTGGATGATCTTTACAGGGAACTTGATAGTGGGATTGTGCCCCTGTTGGTTCTCCTGGACCTCTCAGTAGCCTTCGATACTGTAGATCGCGGTATCCTTCTGGGATGCTTCTTGGAATGGGGCTTGGGTACTGTTCTACAGTGGCTCCAGTCCTACCTGGAGGGCAGCTCCCAGAAGGTGTTGTTGGGGGACACCTGCTCGACCCCAAAGCCTGCTCAAGTCCCACAGAATTCAATACTGTCCCCCATGTTGTTTAACATCTACATGAAGCTGCTGGGAGAGATCATCCTGAGTTTTGGAGTTTGATGTCATCTGTATGTAGATGATGTTCAACTCTATCACTCCTTTCCACCAACTGCTAAGGAGGATGTTCAGGTTCTGAACTGGTACTTCGTAGATGTGACAGTCTGGATGGGGGTGAACAAATTGAAATTAAATCCAGACAAGACAGAGGTACCCCTGGTCAGTTGCAGGGCTTAACAAGGATATAGGGTTACAGCCAGTGATGGGTAGGGTTAGACTCCCCCTGAAGACTCAGGTTTGCAGCTTGGGAATTCTCCTGAACTCATCGTTGAGTCTGGAAATCCAGGTTTAGGCAGTGACCAGGGAAGCATTCACACAAGTAAAACTTGTGCACCAGCAGCGCATTTTGGGAAGTCAGAATTGGTCATGGTAGTCCATGCTCTGGTTACATCCTGAATAGACTACTGCAATGTGCTCTGTGTGGGGTTGCCTTTGAAGGCTGTTTGGAAGCTTCAAATGATCTAGCAGACAGCAGCCAGGCTGCTCATCAGAGTGGCATATAGGAAGCATACAACCCAGCTTACATGTCCAAACGTATTTCCCTCTATGAACCACCTCAGAGAGTAAGATTGTTTGAGGAGGCCCTGTTCTTGGTCCTGCCTCCTTTGCAGATGTGACGAGTTGGGACGAGAGATAGGGCCTTCTAAGTGGTGGCCCCTCAGCGTGGAGTGCCTCCCCTGTGATGTTAGAGTAGCTCCCTCCTTCCTGGCCTTCAGAAGGAAAGTGAAAATCTGGCTCTGGGGACAAGCCTTTGGAGATGAATCTATAGTGCAATAATAGATACGGAATATGTGCAATGATTACTGGAACAACCCTGGATTACAATTTTGAATGGTGTGATTTTAATAGTTAATGTAATGTTTTAAAATGTTTTAATATGCATTAATTTTAAATTTTTAACTTGTATGTTTATTTTAATTGTATGTTTTTTCAAGGCATTGAATAATTGCCTATATGTAAAGCTGCCTTGAGTCTCCTTTGGGGTTGAGAAAGGTGGGATATAAATAGGGTAAATAAGTAAGTAAATAAATAAATGAAATGATCATGATGTAGGCTAGCATAAAGTTAGGCTATTGAGTATATGTGATTACCCACACACTTCCAATCTAACCATTACAATTTCAGCTTATTCTTTGAAAAGATTATACACAATTTTTTGTCTCAGTCCTGAAATCTCCTCTCCCTGAATTTCCTGTTTTAACTCTTCAAGCTGTGCTTCTCCTCCAGGTGAAAAGCACAATCTATCTACAGCCCCATGTTTCATTCCCTCTCTGATTTTGATATACAAACACATTTTCAGAATTGCACTAGTGATGCAATAAATTTATAGCTAAAGGGTATATACCACCAAGCACAGTGGAGGGAATGGATATTTTTGCCAGCCTGGCACAGGTACAACTGTGTTTGAGTTAAACTAAGATGAAAAAAAAAAAAGGGGAGGGGGGGAGTAAATAGCAAAATACTTTGTGCAGAGTAGCAGCTGGACAGCTCCCCCAAGATTGATTTCCAGTTACTGAAGAACTGCTTGGAGCATTAAGAATGCAAAACCTGTCATGGCCACACAGCAGCCAATAATGTGCTCTCCAGGGAGCCATGTTGCTTTTCAGCAGCAAAATGGCATATGTGGATTCTTGGAACTGGATTTTGAAAAAAAAAAAAAAAACACATAAGGACTGGAAAAGAGCAGTTTAAAGCCTGCCTCACTATAGCAGGCAAGCATATTTAATTGTGTACAGTTTGATACATCCCGAAAAGATCTCAATAGCAGCAGATGTGTTCTGGAAGGATGAAGAATATTTCAGGTTAATTCAAAGATTGTAACAGGTTAGGATTTTTTAAATCTAATTCTTAAATGTTTTATTATTAACAAGTTGAAAACAGGATGTTGGGTTAAAGAAGGGATGAGCAACTCATGGCTCTTTCTGTATTGGGCTGCAACTCATATTGTCATTGACTCTCCTTAACACTGGCTATGTTGTTAACACTGCCTATGTGCCCGTACCCTGGGAAGTCTGACTTGGCCATGGTAGTCTATGCTCTGGTTACATCCTGTATAGACTACTACAATGTGCTCTATGTGGGGTTGCCTTTGAAGATTGTTCAGAAGCTTCAAATGGTCCAGCAGGTGGCAGCCAGGTTGCTAATAGGAGCAGCACTCAGGGAGCATACAACTCCTCTGTTGTGCCAGCTCCACTGGCTGCCAGTTTGCTACCGGGTACAATTCAAAGTGCTGGCTTTAGGGTATAAAGCCCTAAATGGTTCCAGCCCAGCCCAATTTCAAAACTATGTTTAAATCTTTGATAAATCTCATTCCCATTAATCAGAACATAAATGTGGGTTTATCAGAACTTAAGGGGGTCTCCTGTGTCCCTTGAAACCAATTCAGCCTCCCCTAATCCCAGTCCTGAAAAATTCAGCTGAAAAATCCAAAGTGTTAGAAAAGGTGTTGCAAAATAGACTGAAGCAGAAAGGCAATATTCAGTGGTGTGACGTCACTATCCATGCAGTTTGCTGTTTTTTTTTTTTTTTTTTTTTTTTTTAGCAAATTGCATTGATAAGGGTTATGGGACAGAAAATTCCCACTCAGGTACTTGAGGGATGAGAAAAAGATCTTCCTCTCCTCGAGGTGTTTTGCCCAAACTTGAGATTCTAGCTGGGGGTAAAGCATCCTGCTTACTGACTCTTCCACAGTCACTTATTGCTCACTGCAGGAGTGAAAGACAGCTAATATGGCAATCTGAGGTTCAGAGAAAGATTGTCCTTGGACTAATAAAAACCTGCCAACAACCCTAAAGCAGCAAAAGCAGATTGAGTTTGTAGTCTCAAACAAAAACAGTTTATATTTTCAAGGTTCAAAAAATTTATCTTGAAAGCTTCCAAACAAGCTTATTCTTCTTAATGTCAAATGGTGCTGAATTGGAAGTGAAGGCCCATAAGAGCATCTAAATTATAAAAGCATTTTATTGTTTGAAATGTTTTTGCTGTCTGCTTATGTTTTAAAAGCTGCTGCTTTTATTGTAGTTTTATTTTTGATTTTGCATTTCATGTCCTGCAAGATATCATAAAACAATCCATGGTAAGATGAGATACAAACGCCCTCCAACTTTACATAGATAGGAAGCAATACCACAATGTGGCCAAGGTTGCCGAATTATTAGTGAGGAAGTACAGACAAGAGAGGAGAGGCTGCAGCAGTTTGCTTTGGCCCAAGTCCACTGGGAAGGGCAATATTCCACTTTCTTTCCTCCTCTTCCCTCTGCTAGAGTAACTGAGTGCAACCTACTTTGCACTTTGAATTCAGTTTGCAGTCAATACCCACTTTATGCAGTTGTTAAATTTATGCAAGGACAAGTTGAATCTTCCCAGAAATGCCCAATAAAGTGCAGACAAATTACCTTTTTAGACTATAGAGCCCAGAATCTCCCTGCCAGTATGGTGACCATGCTGGCTATAGGATTCTGGGAGTTGTCGTTTAAAGAGTAACTTTGCTTAGCTCTTGTATGTGCCTGTAATTCGATCATTTTCTGCTTCTGTGCAGCGGTCGATAAGAAGACACTGTCTAATAATACTCTTTATTTGTATTCTGAGACATACAGGGATATTTGGCGTATAAGACACCATTAACATGTAATGAACTGTCAGACCTGTTCATCTTCTGAAACTGTCCCACCTTATCTGTTTCTGTTTATCTGAGAACAGACCATTAAAGAAGATTATCTGAGAAATAACAAGGACAAGAGTAGTCCACCAGATTAAATTCTGAACACATGCATACATAACCTTGTGTCATTATGTTGGGTTTGTTGTTTGTGAATAATGCCCCCAACTAAGTATTAAACTGACAACACTGAGTCAATATTTACAAAGATGATCTTCACCAGAACATCCATAAGGAGTTTGAGTGGCTTTTGTTTCCTTCCAAGTAGTACAGTTCCAGAATAACTGCAAAATTAGGAAGAGTTGTAGTCAATTGGTGACACTTGTTTCTAAGAATGCCTCTAAGTTTTACCCCTGTACAAATTGATTTCATTTTGGAGATCTCTTTTATCTTTGCTTCTTCCCAAAATATTTCCAAAGAGCTATCAGTATTACTAAATACTTTATTTCTATTCCCCAAGTCATTTCCCCCCAAAATGAAATGTATCAATTACTTGCCTGTCTGTTCTCTTGTTCATTTCTTCTTTCTCTACAATTAAAAAATACTAGCTAAATCAAAGATTTTTTTGGATGCCAGATTTAAAAAAAATCAAGAGAAGTCAAGTTTAGTAGCATTAACTACTGACTGGAGAGAAGATAAACCTCAAAGAAAGATAAATAACATCACTGCAGCATGTTTAAACATGCTGAATTTAGTGGCCACTTGTTTATCTTTGAGGGGAGGGGGCACACAATGAAGACATGGGCCAGATGTGGCCTATAGGTCACACTTTGGCCACTCTAACACCTGAAAATAGAATTTTGTTCTTTGAGAGTTACCTTTTCTTTAGCTGCTAGATGATATTACATAATTTGGCTTCTAATTCTTTTTATAGCCTAATATACCACATCTTTAAAATGTATCTCCTGTTTTGCTATATATAGATATGTTCTTGTTTCTCTCTGTGTTTTTTCTTTGCCTATCACAGAATCTATATAAAAACAAATCCAGGTAGCAACTAGATTATATATTTTTCAAAACAGCCATGATGGTGCTCAGTAGTAAACATTTGAGGGGCTGAACTTGTCAACACACAAACTCAACTGATTTCAGTTGTGTCAGCTATTGTGGTATTAAATCCTGGCTTTGGATGACCTGATCAACTGATGAACACTGTGAATGCATCATGTGTTCTGGGCGAGGCACCTAGCTCTGAGTTAGGCATGGCCATGTTAACTTCAGGATACCAGCACCACACATGGACCCTTTTCATGGATATGAGGAACTCATAGGCATTGTCTACTACAAAATGAATCTGACTTTATCACAAGACTTCCAAAAGTGTGAGGAAAAAAACTCCCATTCAATCACTATGTGTAACTTAAGCAGAAGGAGGGTGGCTGGGAAGAAGACTGAAACTCAGCTGAGCTAGAATGAGTGGATGTGCTGTTTGACTGACCGGTTTTCAAGCTGCTGTAATAAGCCCATGAAAACTATGTGGGCACATGGGAAAGATACACTAATGCTGCTGGAAAAAGCCAACAAGAAGAAATGCTGCTAGAAAGAAGCCACAAAGTCTTTGTGTCCTGCCAACTCACCACTAACTACAAAATGGGCTCTTATGTTGAAGTCCATCTCTTACATGTATTTCTGTCCCAAAAGTCCTACATATAAACTGGGGAATGTATAGCCTTCCAGAAGTTCTTGTATTTCTCCTGAAGCTGAAGCTCTGTCAGAAATCCTTCATCATCCTATCAGTACTGATGATGCTTAAAAAAAAATCAGGGAGATGCTGAGGAGAAAGATGCACTGGGGCAGGATAGCTATAAAACAGGCACTTGCTTTCAAATGCCTCTAGTTCAAGTGAATCACAGAATCTTAAAGTTGGAAGATACCACAAGGCCATCCAACCCAATCTCCAACCTCCTCCTCATGATGAGGTTCCTAATATACATAGTGATGTTGTCTTCCAGAATATGATACATATGGGAAAAACTATGCTTAGGACAAGGTAACCAAGAATATCTGAATTCATTCCAGTGAGAATGGCACAAGAAATGAAATAACCATTTGAGTGAACGTCCGGTCCAGAGATTTTCATATTTTTCTACTTTCAGTCAGAAGAACAGCAGCACTTGTAAGGATTCGGTTATTCACATATTTTTGTTGGATTTATACTCCACTTTTCTACTGAAAAATGGCTTCAAGGTACATTGATGATTCATACAATGAACATAGATATTTATGATAAACATGTTATGGTAGGGAGATTATGGCAATCTTATCGTATATATTTGCTATAGGGCATAACCAGCTGATCCCTAATCCATCTAAAACACAGACATGTGCCTTTCACCTTAAGAACAGACAAGCATCCCGAGCTCTGAGGATTACCTGGGAAGGACTCCCACTGGAGCATTGCAGCACACCCAAATACCTGGGAGTCACCCTGGACCGTGCTCTGACCTACAAGAAGCACTGCCTGAATAGTAAGCAAATAGTGGGTGCTAGAAACAATATCATATGAAAGCTGACTGGCACAACCTGGGGATCACAACCAGACACAGTGAAGACATCTGCCCTTGTGCTATGCTACTCTGCTGCTGAGTATACATGCCCAGTGTGGAACACATCTCACCATGCTAAAACAGTAGATGTGGCTCTTAATGAGACATGCTGCATTATCACGGGGTGTTTGCGCCCTACACCACTGGAGAAATTACACTGTTTAGCCGGCATTGCACCACCTGACATCCGCTGGGAAGTAGCAGCCAATAGTGAAAGAACCAAGACAGTGACATCTCCAGCTCATCCCTTGTTTGGGTATCAGCCAGCACATCAACGACTTAAATCAAGAAATAGTTTTCTAAGATCTACAGAGACACTTGCTGGAACACCCCATCAAGCGAGAGTCCAAAAGTGGCAGGCTCAAACCCAGAACCTCAACCAATGGCTGATACCAAATGAGAGACTCCCCCCCTGGGCACACAGAAGACTGGGCGACTTGGAAGGCATTGAACAGACTGTGCTCTGGCACTACAAGATGCAGAGCCAATCTTAAGAAATGGGGCTACAAAGTGGAATCTACGACATGCGAGTGTGGAGAAGAGCAAATTACAGACCACCTGCTGCAATATAACCTTAGCCCTGCCACATGCACAATGGAGGACCTTCTTGTGGCAACACCAGAGGTACTCCAAGTGGCCAGCTACTGGTCAAAGGACATTTAATCAACTACCAAGCTTGCAAATTTTGTTTTGTGTCTGTTTGTTTGTTTTGTTCTGTTAGAAATTTAATACAATTGTCTGGTTGCCCCTGACACGATAAATAAATAAATAGGGTATAAAGACACCTAGAAAGTACATAGCTGGCTGAATCTCAGGATATGTGCCCATATTCAATGGGTTAAAGCAGTGGTTCCCAATGTGTGGTCCGTGGACCACCAGTGGTCTGCAAGAACTAGAATATGGTCCTCGGCCTCACCATTACTACACTTACTACACAGACCATTCTACTGTTTTCTATACACTCTTTAATGATTCTTTTTAAAGTAATACTCCTTTAAAAGACACTCTGGTAACCATTCACAGAATGGTTTAAATAGACTGGAGATGAATTTTTATTAAGTTTAATCAATCAAGTACACAAAACCATTTGTCCATCCTCCCATAAAAATGGGAACACAGCTGAGAGCTTTCTTTCTTTCTTTCAGATATTTTCAATGCCTGTGCTGAGCAGCGGCGTGTATGTTTTCTTTATAAAAGCCGAATTTCCCTCCTGGGGTTTTACAATGAAGTTTGTATAATCATTTATGAGAAATAAGAGAGAGATAAATTAGCACATTTGGGCAGTTTAAAACAGCAACAAATGAACTTCCAGTCATATTTTACATCTGGCCCTGTTGGAGTTAACTCTTTCAATACTATAATTATTGTTACAGAAGACAAAGAAAGACAAAGAAAACGATTTTCTAGCTGGAATGACTTTATGGCGAATGCTGCAGTCAGTGTTACAATCTCGGCTTTCTGTTAACCTTTTTTCCTGATTTACACAATTCAAATGTTTCAGAAACAAAACAAAACAAACCAAACAAACAAATGGCATGCACACTGAAGATATGATTGAATTAAAGTGAAATAAACTGTCACTGCATTGAAAAATATCCTGCTTTTTACAGAATTTAATAATGATCTTATCTGAAACAATCTAGTTATTTTTGACAAGTCTGCATCTTTCCACTAGTATTTTAACTAAAATAAGACATAATACCATTTATGAGCTTCTGAGGGCCCTTCTACACATGCCTAAAACCCCAATGTAACGGGTATAAGGGAGGTGGGGTGGTGGTGGCTCTGTCTAAACACAGTTGGAAGACAATGAGAACTCGCTGCAACCATTCATTTGCTTTCAGTGTGGACTCAGATAACCCAGTCCAAAGCAGATATTGTGAGGTTTTATGCCTTGATATTCTGTGTGGGCTCCAAGATGCTCCTTCAATGGATGACCAATGAACTTCTTCACATTTTTCAGGGTTACCATGAGTCAGAAATGACTTGGAGGCATACAAGAACAACACAATGCACAGGATAATTGTAACAAAGTATGTAATTATAATATAGGTTTTGAATATGTTTATTAATGTTAGTATATGGTAAGTACAGGCCAGCCTTAGCTACAGCTGCTTGGTTGGTGAGTTGCCATAGTAACAAAGCCTGCAGTAGAAATGTATCAATTTCAGCAGAGCTAGGGAGAAAAAGGGGTGGAGCTAACTGCCAACAGAAGAGTAGACATTTTAAAATGTTTGCCAGTCTTTAGCCGGGTGATCTAAAGGAAGGTTGATTCTAGCTGTGTTAGGGCTGGATCAAAGGAGTTTAGGTTTTCAATCTTCACATTTGGAGTGTTAAATGAACAAGTTCTGAATTAGAATCTAGCTTGTAAGCTAGGGAAAAGGAATTCCCAGTATTATATTGTTTCTTCAGTGGCAGAGCTGAAGTAAATAAAATGAGAAACTGTGCCTAAGTGTCAGTCAGTGGGGCTGAGTTGGAAATTGTTCTTTGAGTGATAAATTCACAGTTAGCATATTACTAAGGTGAAGAAACTACAAGATTAAAGTTACCCAGTCAGGAGACTGAGAAAGAATCATATTTCAAAGTGAAGGAAGTTACTGAACCAGGTTGGCGAAAAGATAAGACATTCTGGAAGTTATATAGAAATTGTTTCAAGTGTTCATGATAATAAAAGTTAACTGTAACTATATCTAAGAAGTACTGTGAAGAAAATACTGTGTAACCAATATGCTTGTGTGACTGAGAATATTTAAATAAATATTTCTTTGTTCAATTTCTTACAACAAAGACTTGTGTCAAGTTACTGAAGTGAAGATTTCCTTCAAGGAAGATGGCTGAAGATTATTTGGAACAGGATTCAGTTTATGATATTGGGTTGCACATATTAAAGAGTCTCATACAAAGCATTTTAAAAGTCAAACCTCTCTCATACAAGTTTCTTTCAAGCCACTCTCATATAAACCTCGTAATAATAGTCCCAGTCAAGCCTCATAATAATCTTTCTCAAGCCTCACACAGATATAAATATATTTAAATATTAAAGTGCTCAGCCACACCATCACCATCCTCTTCTCCTCATTGCCATGTCCTTATTTGTGGCTGTGTTGTTGTAGGTGTGTTGTTTTTCATTCATTCAGTCGTTTCCAACTCTTCGTGACCTCATGGACCAGCCCACGCCAGAGCACCCTGTCGCCGTCAACACCCCCAGTACCTTTAAGGTCAATCCAGTCACTTCAAGGATGCCATCTATCCATCTTGCCCTTGGTCAGCTCCTCTTCCCTTTTCCTTCCATTTTTCCCAGCATAATTGTCTTTAAGCTTTCCTTTCTTCTCATGATGTGGCCAAAGTACTTCATCTTTGCCTCTATTATCCCTCCCTCCAATGAGCAGTCAGGCTTTATTTCCTGAAGTATAGACTGGTTGGATCTTCTGGTGGTCCAAGGCACACACAACTTTCCTCCAACACCACAGTTCAAAAGTATCTATCTTCCTTTGCTCAGCCTTCCCTATGGTCCAGCTCTCACTTCCATAGGTGACTATGGGGAATACCACTGCAACCTTGGGATAATTAAATAAAGGTCCCTCCTACCTGAAGATTTTGGCCTTTATTTCCTGTATTGTTGTCTCAATAATGTAGTTTGTAAAAGTTAAAAATATGAACGGGCTGAAGAGAATCCAAGGTGCTGTAATTGTAATATTTCATTCTGCAAGGTGCCTAAGGCTGCCATTGTAAGTAATCTTTCTACTGAATTTTATAGTACTTCCTTCTGACTAATAGGAAAACATTGTTACTTTAAAAAAATTATAGCATGAAGAAAAGGAATGTAGGAAGTGAGGGCATCCTTTAATTATCTCGTGTGCATGTGTACATAGCATGCTGAACCAAAGATCACGGAACTAAAAGGGAAAGAAGCACTCGTTTCCTCTTTATTAGCAAAAACTACAACAGAAAGGTCAGCTGTGGGAAAACATGCTCTCATTAAATAAATATCTGAAAGTATATGCGTGTTCATATTCAGAGCTCGCTTTAATTGGAGATTATTATAATGCACACAATATCAGAGTAAAGGTTCTGCTGTGTAAAATGTGTAGAAATCATAAAAACTAATGATGCTTAGTACGGATGCAACAAAATATGGAGGGAAGACAGCCCCAAGTTGGAAAGAGCCTCATTATTTGATAAACCAACTGAATGAACAAACAATTGAACTGAAATGAGGCAAGCATGACTAATACTGGTAACCAATACATGGGGTAAAATGGAATAAAATTCAACATTTTATTCAAATTAGTAACACTTTATTAAAATACTCTGATTACAGTTGATCTCTCGGGGCAGGAGCATTTTAATGATAGGAGCACTGTCAAGAAGATCTCACAATGATGGTACTAGTGCTTGATATCAGCCATAAAATCATTGGAGTTTGGAAATGGGAGAAGTCCCATAAGATTGGAGGAGGGCAAATGTGGTCCCTAACTTCAATAAGGGAAAAATGGACAACCCAAACAATTACCGTCCAGTCAATCTCACATCAATACCAGGTAAGATTCTGGAAAAAATAGTTAAGGAAGTGGTCTGCAAACACATAGAAAGGGATGCGGTCATTGCTAATAGTCAATAAGGATTTATCAAAAACAAGTCATGCCAGACTAATCGGATCTCTTTTTTCAATACAGTTACAAGCTGGGTAGATGCAAGGAAGGCTTTGGATATAGCATATCTGGATTTCAGTAAGGCCTTCGACAAGGTCCCCCCAACCTTCTGGCAAACAAAACTAGTCCTATGTGGGCTAGGCAAAACTACAGTTAGGTGGATTTGTAATTGGTCAATGGTTCTCAACCTGGGATCCCCAGATGTTTTTGGCCTACAACTCTCAGAAATCCCAGCCAGTATACCAGCTGTTAGGATTTCTGGGAGTTGAAGGCCAAAAACATCTGGGGACCCCAGGTTGAGAACCACTTAAGTGGTTCTCAAGTGAACAAACCCAAAGGGTGCTCACCAATGCTTCCTCTTCATCCTGGAAAGAAGTGATGAGTGGAATGCTGCAGGTTTCTGTCCTGGGCCCGGTCCTGTTCAACATCTTTATAAATGACTTAGATGAAGGGTTAAAAGGCATGATCATCAAGTTTGCAGACGACACCAAATTGGCAGGGATAGCCAATGCTCCAGAGGTCAGGAGCAGAATTCAAAATGATCTGAACAGATTAGAGAGATGGCCAAAAACTAACAAAATGAAGTCCAACAGTGACAAATGCAAGATACTCCACTTAGGCAGAAAAAATGAAATGCAAAGATACAGAATGGGGGATGCCTGACTCGAGAGCACTACGTGTGAAAAGATCATGAAGTTCTTGTGACAACAAGTTAAACATGAGCCAGCTATGTCATGAGGCAGCTAAAAAAGCCAATGGGATTTTGGCTTGCATAAATAGGAGTCTAGATCCAGGGACGTTATGCGGCCCCTCTATTCTGCCTTGGTTAGTTCACACCTGGAATACTGTGTCCAATTCTGGGCACCATAATTGAAGGGAGATTTTGACAAGCTGGAATGTGTCCAGAGGGGGGCAACTAAAATGATCAAGGGTCTGGAGAATAAGCCCTATGAGGAGTGGCTTAAAGAGCTGGGCATGTTTAGCTTGCAGAAGAGAAGGCTGAGGGGAGACATGATAACCATGTATGAATACGTGAGGGGAAGTCAAAAGGAGGAGGGAGCAAAGGGAGGAGGGACGCGGAACAATGGCTTCAAACTACAGGAAAGGAGATTCCACCTAAACAATAGGAAGATATTCCTGACTATGAGAGCAGTTCTGTAGTGGAACTCTCTGCCCCAGAGTGTGGTGGAGGCTCCTAATTTGGAGGCTTTTAAGCAGAGGCTGTATGGCAGGGGTCCTCAAACTAAGGCCCAGGGGTCAGATACGGCCCTCCAAGGTAATTTACCCGGCCCTCGCTCAGGTTCAACCTAAGTCTGAAATGACTTGAAAGCACACAACAACAGCAGTAATCCTATCACTTCAGCCTAAAGCTGGCCCACACTTCCTGTTGAAATACTCCAATCTTCTGGAGATAAATTATTTTTCTTCATTTTAATTATTGTACTGTTTTTAAGTGTGTTTTGCACTACAAAAAAGATATGTGCAGTGTGCATTGGAATTCATTCCTTTTTTCTCTCCAAATTATAATACGGCCCTCTAATGGTTTGAAGGGCTGTGACCTGGCCCTCTGTTTAAAAAGTTTGAGGATCCCTGCTGTACGGTCATCTGTCAGGGGTGCTTTGAATGAGATTTTCCTGCTTCTTGGCATGGGGTTGGACTGGATGGCCCACGAGGTTTCTTTCAGCGGTATGATTTTATGATTCCTTTAAAACAATGCATATCTGAATGTGTGAGTGAGTGTGTGCACTGCTTTCAAGTGTCTCACCAGAGAATCCTCCCCCAGGGCCTCTTACTTGGAACTAACTGAACCAGAAACTCTCCTCCAAAAATATATTCATTTGGTCATTTGGGACATAATGTATGGCCATGTCTAATACAAACTGTGGCTTGTGGAGACATGCAAATGTAAGCAATGTAAATTGGTTCAACTGCACTCCCTGATGGGTGTTTGATATCTTCTTGAACATTGCTCAGTTTTTCTTTTGCCTCCCAGTTTGGGCAGATCTTTTTGATAAAAAGTGATACTTGTAAGTCCAACTGCCACTTTGGTATTTGGGAACATGGAACAAAACCCTTATTTTCCCTCTGGAAAAAAATGGTAGTTTATCAATATTCATAAAATATTAAGCCAATTCTGCTCATGGCAGAAAAGGAAATTATTTCTCTTCTCTCAAATATTTTCTTATTTCTTTTTGCTCTTGGGAACTGCAATACCATTAGCTTAATTTGACTTCATTATTCACATTTTCTACCCCTCCCAGATTCTTGTTCTGAATAAATTGCCCATGATGCTTGGCTTTAATTAGTACTGAGTTTGGCAACAGCTTAGTAAAAATAAATAAATTGCTCTTTTCATTCCTCTGTGAAAAAAATAGGATTATTTAATAGTTTCTCCAAAACTAATTAATTTTAAATGGACATATTTCAGATTAGAATTAGATGAAACACTGATTTCTTTTCAGTTGCAATTTCCTCCCCCTACCATACAAAATGGTGAGTTGGCATTCATTAAATGTCTATTTATGCATAGTCAGTACACAAATTGTGCTCCCTCCACCAAGATCTTCCCTATGAGAATTGAAACATCTCTAATGAATATGAAGCAAGTGTCCAGCTATCAGAGAAAAATACAATCTACGGTACCAATTAGTAATGTTGCTGAAGTTTTTAATTAGTTAATTCACAATACAAATTTGTCCAGCTCATAATGGCTGATTATATTCTAGATGGGGCACCATATCTTTTTGTTGTTGCTGTGTATCCTCAAATTATTTCCAACTTTTGATCCTAGGATGAATCTGTTGCAGGGTTTTCTTAGCAACATTTGTCTTCTTTGGTATAGAAGAGCCAGATATAAATACGCTTAATAAATAAAGAAATAAACAATAAAAAATTATTCAGCGGATTTATTCATTGGCATTTTCTGAGGCTGAGAGAAAGTGATTTGCCCAAGGTAACTCCTCGGCTTTTGATGGTAAAAGAGAGTTGCAGTCCAATGTTCAAACCATTACACCATACTGGCTTTTCTCATCCGACCATTAAAAAATATCTGCAGTCCACTTTGAAACATAAAAATGTGTTTTTGAGCATACATGCTGAATTCTCAGCACAGTGCACTTGCTGATTGCTCAAGCACCTCTGCTGATGTCAGAATGGGCCACCCATGATGGCCAAGAATTTGAAAATAGCTCCTTGGTTGCTGAGAGTGGGAGTGGCAACACAGAAGGAGAGATGATAGTCCAATGGACCTTGGTCCAGCAGGATCACATAGCCACATAGCCACAGTGCCACATGGGGTTTGGCCAGGTGTATTTGGCTGCATTTGAGATTAGTCTAGAGCAGTTATGTTATGTTCCGATTTATTTATTTATTTAAATATGTTTAGCTTATTTATTGATGAGATGGCAGAATATGTTTGCTGTGCTCATATTTCTGATTGAATTCAGGGTGAAGCCTAGCCTGAAATCTTAATGCAACTCATCAATGGCTCACAAGTTCTTGCACAGGTTCCATAATAAAGAATATGGAAACACCACATATTATGGTACTTAATATGAGACTAAAGGCCACACTATAGAACTATAGCAATGTGACACCACATTAATGTCTATTGCTCAATGCTACGGCATTCAAAAATTTGTCATTTTGTGAGACATTTACCCTTTTCTGTCAGAGAAACACCAAATCCGATTGAGCTGTGGTGGTTAAAGTGCTGCCAAACTGCTATAACTTATTAATGAGAAAGATCTCTAGGTTGAGAATGATCTATATTATTCCATCATGACACTCAGTGGTCAATCTTTGACTAGTCACCAGTTTTCAGTCTAACTTACTTTATAAGGTTTCTGTGCGAGACTTGAATATTGGCCAATCATTGCTCAGTTACAGGTGGCTTCAATGTGTTATTCTACAGTAACTTCCCAAGACCTGAGAAAAAATATGGAACAGGAAAGAAACATATAGAGAGAGCACCAAATTCCTTTGGAGGGAGAGTGGGATATTAATGTACTGATCTGATTTGTAAATTCAGTGGACTGCAGGGACATAAAGAAGAGCCCACATCCTGTGATACCAAAATGTCTAGTTCAGCCAGTCCTGAGATTTTTCCTGTAGATGAAGTTGGGCTTTTAGGTAAGGACGATCAAAGCTTTTGAATATAGGCTGCTGTGAAATGCGACATATCAAAAGCTTCTAAATCACCTCCTTCTTTGGAAAAATAAAATGAAGAGGAACAAAAGCTGCAATTCAGCGAGTTCTTACACAAATGGAGTTGAACTGTACTTGTAGCAACAAAATGGACACATCTCTCCCATCAGCCTTTTTCATTCTAGGGCTGACATAATTCCATCTCTTTTTCATCTCCTTGTCTTCATTACTCCAGATGGCCTAATGGGCTGTATTTTACCTCTTCGAGCCATTTTCCTTGAGGGGGAAAAAAATCACACACCAACCTCTGATCAGAGATGTTCCTTTTGATTCACTTTCCAACTTTCTGACACTTTGCAAGGATGTGCCGAAAATAAGAAACCAGAACACACACAAAGTATTCTTTTCCTTTCATCTTGGGAGCCTCTGTTGTCAAGATTAGACCTCCATTATATTAGTCCTCTTTTATTTTGGGTCCTTTGTGATATCATTTATGCTACTATCCTTCCTTGTTATAATCTCTCAATTCTTGCCTCAGCTCTCTCAATTTAGTGAGCATCTCATGCTGTGTGTCTGCTATGAGACTCTTCATCATACCCTTTTGCAACATATTCTTTCAGATATCTTGCCTGGTATGGAGTGTTCCTCTCGCATTGCCTTTGATGCAAATAAGAATTGAGATTTTAAGATATACATACAAATATTGCTTTATTCAATGCCTATTTTATTTTGCAGAAATGCTATAGTTGTGCCAAACCCAGCTTTCTCTTTGTGGTGCAGTTGTGGTTTTATTTTATCTTTCACAATAATTCCCTGGTTATATATTAAATATCTATCTATCTGTCTCATTATCTGTCCTACACTATTTCATAAGAGACCAGGGTAAGTATAATAAAATCCATTTAAACAATTTAAAGTGATTTTAAAAATTTAAAACAGTATAAAGTATTTTAAATATTTTAAAAGCATGCTTAACAATGTAAGAATTTTAAAGAAGTCAAAACTATATACAGTTGACCTGTGGTATCCTCTGGGGTTTGGTTTCTGCTCCCCCACTTCCCCATGGATGCCAAAATCCATGGCTAGCTACTAGGCGATCCATTAAAAATGGTTCAAAGGTCATTACAAAACTGGGGGGCACTGGCACTCGATTTCTAAAGTGTTTATAAAATATTCTTAGTGAAAATTTCATTACTATAACAAGACTAACAGAATTTAATTACTTGTTGTGACTCAGCTGGAAACACAGACCGTCTCTGATGAGGATGATGGGACTCAGGTTCACAGTGTGGTCCAAGATGTCGCTGTTATAGATGACGAAGAAGTGCAGTTTCCCACAGCAAGGCATGAGAGTGTTGATACTGAAAATTGCCAGATGCAGATGGATTCAGAGAAGGAGGATAATTCTCAGCCTGATAATGAGCAAGCAGAAAAACAGGCTGACACTAATGAACAGACTAACCTTGACGAAATGGGAACCTTAGATCGGGCTGACCATTTGGAATTCTGAGTCCGAAGGAGTGAAAGGATAGCTAAAAAGAGGAAGGACAGGGAGGCCCAGGGCCAAAGAAACGCCTTCATGTTTTGCAAAGGATATTAAGGCATGTGTGTAAGACCAAATCTTTGTCAAAGCAACTTTGCGTTCTACTAAGGAGCTTGCCTATGCTTGTCTGGATTTAACTTGCAGTTTTTGTGTTCATGATTCCAGGGCCTTGTCATGTTCTCTTGGGTTTTTGCTTTGCTGGTGTCTTTTTGGACTAAGCTTCAAGTGCTTTAAGATATTGATCTGTTGGAACATTAACCTTTGCTTTTACGGACATTTTACCTTTTATTTTTAATAAACTATAAAAACTTCTGCTGTGTGTGGTTTGGTGTCTCCAGCAAGGTGAATCTACTCTGAGGTGCAACATTACTATTTCTTTACAGTAATTGCACATGCACATTATGAAATTACTATAATTGGGGAAACTTCAGGGGCTTCTATCTCCCTCATTTTTGAATCTATTTGGGTGAAACTTGCTACAATGGTAGAACACATTTTCCACTCTTAGCCCACCAAATTTCCTAATGTTTCATTTATCCATGGATTTTTGGCAAATTTCCAAAATTGTAGGGAGGGACAGACTTCTCTCTGCTACCCTGATTGGTTCTTTCTGATGCTGATGTAGTCTGGGAAATGTAGTTTAGGGCAGAGGTTTTTGAATTTTTTGGTATAGGGTTCCTCCCCTTCCCAAAATGCGCTGCTCCCTCTTTTCACTGCTCTTAAAGCAGAGGTGAGACTCCATTAATTCCAGGGAGAGGAATGGCAAGGCAAGTAGGCAGCCTTTTTGGCTTGATGGCTTTGCTTTCTTTCACCGATTATGAAATTGCCTTTGGGAGCCTTCTGAGATTTACAAAATTAAAACTAAAAAGTATGGGGTAAGTTTTGATTCTAAAATATTTGGTGTGGGCCATGCAAACGCTTTGGATATGGCCTGTCACATTGCCCCCGGCAGTAATCATCAAACGGTTAACTTGACAAGAAAGCTAAATGAAGGAAAACGTGATGGGGTAGGAAAATCATTTGTTTCATTTCCAAGCAGGGTGTTGCAGAGCATAAGTGGAAAACAACAACCCCCAACACTTTATTTATTGCATGGGATGATGTATTTGATTAGCTATATGAGCTGTAAATATGGGAAAAGAGAAGTATTTGAGTCTGGTACTGCTAGTCTTGTGTGTCTTCAAGTATTTTTTGACCTATGGAGAACCTATCACAGGGTTTTCTTGGCAATCTTTGTTCAAAACAGGATTGCTGCTACTTTTCTCAGAGGCTGGCGGTATGTAACTTATCCTAAGTCACCGGTCAGTTTCATGGCCGAGTGGAAATTTGAACCCTATTCCCCAGATACATAGCCCAATCTCTCTGCTCATCAGTAGGCAGCCATGACATTTTCTGAATAAGCTAAATTAGGTTTCATGGAAACAAATAATGGTTGCTAATAATATAGCCTTCTAAACTGATTATCAGTATTACAGCTTTCTGTAAGCTTCTTTAATTTTGAACTGAGAAAATTATTTAGTGATAGCTAATTCAAGAACAAAACAGACATAGCTTAACAAAGCATTTGTGGAGCAGCATCAAAATGCAAAACCATGCAATTTCCCCCCTCCCTTGAAGGAAGTAAAATAGGTTAAATAACGATGGTTTTATTCTGTTCCATTCCTGCCCCATATTGTGCTTGTCTTGAAGACTTAACATTGCTATTAAAATTTAGTAGCTTAGCTATTTAGTGTCAGCTGGGAGAGAATTATGGCCAAATATTAGCATAAGTGGCTGGATGACCTTTGCTTTTCTCTCCTGCTTTCTTAACTTTTTGACAAAATTCATGCGATTGCTCTTTCCAGAGAAGCAGTGTGCTCTGCAAATGATCTTTGCCACGTACAGTTCTCTATGTGTACAAGTGCGCAAGTGTTGTTTTCTGCTGATGATAATGAAGTGCAGCGAAGCGAGCAGAGGTTGTGCATTTGGAGCTAATGGAAGCAGCCACATATGTCTTATGATTAAAAGGGAAAAGGTGTCTGGAGCTGTTATTTCCTCCCCCCCCCCTTCCTCTTTCACATCCCAAATGTGCTGCATTCCTCATTGAGAAGAATGAGCTTCACTGGGAGATGGGGTCCAATTAAATATTCTACCCTCTGGGGGGACATTTGGAATGTCTTAAGTCCCTGTTTTTAATTTGCATACTTTGTCCTCTAGATCTAAACTGAGTATTAAAATTGTACTTTTCCATATATGTCTTTCTTCTGTAATAGTCTCACCACCTCATGAGATGGGGCTTGGGAAACATACTAGGATGCTTCCCTGCGAGTCCAGTGATGGATAGGCACCCTGCCCATCCTATGACATCTTTGGACTTCTGGTGGAGGCCCCATCCACAAGTGAAGTGGCAGCCTCACATGACACTTCCCTCCAAATATGGGAGCCTGACTGTGTTGTGCTGGTTCAAGTGGATCCGTACTGCCCATGTGTGATGGTGAAGGGTAGTGCAGTGCCCCACTACCTTTCCTTTCTTTAGCAAAGCCTTCGTGATAAGGTTGTCAGTGACATTATCTAGTTCTAATAAGAGATATATCTTATATGGATGTAGCTCAGCCTAACAAACTGCTCTGAAACTTAAATGGAAAAACTCCATGGGGATCCCTCTGACCAATCTCAAGACCCTTCTACATTGCTTTATAATCAAACAGATACTCCACACCAGGCATCCTCAAACTGCAGCCCTCCAGCTGTTTGGACCTTCAACTCCCAGAATTCCTGACAATTGAACAAGCTTGTTAGGATTAGGGTTAGGGTTTGGACTTTCAACTCCCAGAATTCCTGACAACTGAACAAGCTTGTTAGGACTTCTGGGAGTTGGAGGCCCAAGCAGCTGGAGGGCTGCAGTTTGGGGATGCCTGCTCCACACTATCTGCTTTGAATTGGATTATATGAGTCTTCACTGCCCTATAATCCAGTTCAAAGCAGACAATCTAGATTTTATATGGCAGTGTAGAAGGGGCCTCAGACCTATAAAATTCAATAATACATGTGAGAAGTTGAGTGCTACCACTTGTAAAACTGAAACTTGACCTGAAGAGGAAATTGACAATAAGGTAGATTCAGGCTGGATCTACTCTGCCATATAAAACACAGCTCATCTGTTTTGAACTGGATGGCATGGCACTGTAGATTTAGACCCCTTTTACACTGCCAGATAATACATATTATCTGCTTTGAACTGGGTTGTATGAGTCTACAGTGCCATATAATCAAGTTCAAAGGAGATAATCTGGATTTTATATGGCAGTGTAGAAGGGGCCTCAGCCTCAGGCTGGATCTACACTGCTTTATATCCCAGGATCTGATCCTGGATTATCTGCTATCCCAGACTCATTCAATTCAAAGATCAGATCCTGGGATATAGGGTAGTGTACATCCAGCCTAAGGTATCTTCACCCTTCTCTCTACTAGATATGTAGACTAGATGTCCTTTTTGCTTCTACAAAAAAATAAAGGTTTTACTAGTGTCCTTGTTAAAAAGCATCTACTCATCTCTATGATGGCTAAGAATATGCCTGCCCCCATGACTTTGTGAACTGTTAGGATCTATCAGTAAACAAATTACTGGTTCATGCTTTACTTATTTTCTTTTAACAGATCTGCAGTGATCTGTTAGCCAAGGAATTGTAAGGTTAGAGCTACACTACCCTATATCCCAGAATCTGATCCCAGATTATCTGCTTTGAACTGGATTATATGAGTCTACACTTCCAGATAATCTGGGATAAACAGATAATGCACTCCAGGCTGCTTTATTTTACTCCATTCCTAAAGGCATGAGATCCTGTGTGGTCAGGATTTGTTTTTGTTAATACTTGGATGGCCAAGTAATATCAGACACTGCATGCTATATTTCAGAGGAAGGTCCTGGCAGTCTAGACTCATTTAACCCAGTTCAAAGCAGATAATCTGGGATACTGGATTATGTGGCTATGCAGATCCAATCTTGGACTCCTTCCACACTACTCCTATATCCTGGGATCTGATCCCAGATTATCTTCTTATCCCAGATTATCTGGCACTAGCAGTGGAGACTCATATAATCCAATGTAAAGCAAATAATCTTGGATCGGATCCTAGGATACAAGACAATGTAGAAGGGAGATTATAGTGTTTTTGCCAGTTTCTTCCTCTGAAATATAGCATACCATATCTGGTATTAACTGGCCATCCAAGTACTAATCAGACCAAACACTGCTTAGCTTCTAATATCACACAGGATCTGATGCCTTTAGGTCTGGGGTAAAATAAAGCAGCATGGAGAGCTGGTATTAATAAGTCTATGATCGGTCTGGGATTAAAAAAAAGTGTGTATGGATCTCTTTTTTCTTATTGTTCCATGTGAATGTGCATTTATATGCTATTTGTTATTTATAAAGTACATTTCCCTATTTAAAAACACGTAACAAAAATATAACATTTCAATGAATTTCAGTGAAAAAAAATCATTTTGAGATAAGAGCATTTTGAGATAAGAGCTAGATCACGGAATGAATTCAACTCTTAATTCAAGGCATCACTGTATACGGTCTTTTCAATCTGTCAGTTAGGTTCCAAACTCCACCAATTAGAAAAATTACCTCTTGATGTACTGGCAGGGGACTTCCTCATTGATTCTTCACTGCTGTGAAAAACGGTAGTTCTTTTATTTCTCAGTAAATTTAAGACTTATCTTACCAATTAAGTGATATTATCCTATAGCCTTTAATCCCTGCTGGGATTGTAATTAAATGTTTCCAAACTCAGCAAAACAATTTAAGCTTTAAGAGAATATTTGAGTGTTCCCTTCGAAAGCTTGTTTAATCCTTGTTTTCAGGCAATAATGCTACCTATCAATTTGAAAATTGCAATGGTTTTATAATTGCACACACACATGTAGGATGTGTCTTCAAGTTGCTTGTGGACATCACAAATTTCAATGCCATGAATTCCATGGGGTGCATCAACACAATTAGTGCAGTTCAACACCACTTTAATTTCCATGGCTCAATGCTGTGGAATCATGGGAGGTGTAGTTTTGACAGGCAGTAGCACGTTTTGGCAGAGAAGATTAAAGGTCTTGATTCCATAGTATTTATTTAATATTTCTTATTTATACCACTAGTAATAATAATATAACAAGTTTATTTTTGTACCCTGCCTCCATCTCCCCGACGGGACTCAGGGCGGCTTACATGGGGGCAAGCCCGAGGTTCAACATAGTTAAAATATAACAACAAAATTCATAAAAACATTTCAACAACATAAAACAACCACAAACTACAATAGATAGCGAACATCTAACAACCTTCAATGGCCTGAGTAGTGCACAGTTCTGAGTTTGAGCGGGCGACTGGTGCAAATCACTTGCCAAAGGATAGGGTTGATGGAATAAAGTACTAAAGACTGATGACAAGATTAGGACCTGTGGAGGAGGGGTAGTGTAAGGAGGGCACTATCTCTAAAAAGGAAACAGTGGTAATGTGCAAGATCTAATTATGGATCAAATTAGGAGCCAGAATTATTTGGGGAACTATCTAGCTGAAAGCACAGTGGAACATCCATGTCTTTAGTTTTTTCTGGAAGGTCGACAAGGTGGGTGCCAGTCTAATCTCCCTGGGGAGAGAGTTCCAGAGCCAGAGGGCCACCACCGAGAAGTCCCTCTCTCTCATCCCCACCAACCACGTTTGTATACCATTTTTCTCACCCTAGTGGTGGACTCAAAGTGGCTTCCAACATAAATATAGCAAAATGTAATGCCTCACATATAGAAACCTAACATAACAATGATAAAATACAATTATCAATTAAATCATAAAACACGACACCATTTAACATTAAAACATGGAATTAAAATATATCAATATAAACACAATCCAACAATCGTAGTATTGAAGCGGGGCAGTTAAAATGATGTCAAGCTGCATTAATTCTACAATGTAGATGCACCATAGGGGCTTCTTAGGCAAGGAATATTCAGAGGTGGCTTTGCTATGTAAAGTCAATCTAAATACATGATTGGGAAGGGAAAAAACCTAGCCAGGATAACATGAAATAGAAAGCAAAAATAGAGTAAGGGAATGCATTTGATATCCCCTCCCAGCCTCTAACTAGTTTGAATTCTCTCTGCTTCTGCATAACAGCCCTGTACTACTCAGGATGCGGTGTCTTTGTAGTGGCCTGCAAACTGCCCCATTAGTCTTTGCCTGGCCTTCAAATGTAGACTACAAATCATGCACGACCGTTAGGTGATTGCTCTCATCTGTACTCGGATGAAACTTGCCAGACACGTTTCCCTTGTGACTTATGGTTAAATCATGATTTGAACCTTGAGATCTCTTCATTGCATTATGTGTGTTTAACTAATGAAATTGGCTTCATGGGAGCTTAGTTTAATAGGCTTGGATTACAAATGAGGCTTCAGCTCCCATTAGCATACATTCTAAATTGGCCTTTTTCACTGTAAATGGTCACACTAGCTTGGCCTCTCGATAGTAAGGCTGCCTTGTGCCTGAGTGCTTGCATTGGTTATGTGAAGATGATGGATTAATACGAGCTTACCAGGGTTGCCCTATTGAAGAGTTTTATTTACTGTTTTCAACCCCAGTAATGCTCCTCTTAAACAGATGTGACATAGTGGTTGCAAAGAAGTCAGCATAAGGTTGGGTCTTTTCAGCTACAAGCCTAATTATACTTAATACTAAATAAGGTCCACTTAGTTTAAAGGGGCATGCTTTGAGAAAATGTGTTTGGGAATGTACTCTTGCCAGAGCTGGCCCAAAATTTTAAAAAAGAATGAGCCAAAATTTCACTCTTGTTGCCCAAAGATGTTCTCAAATGCATATGAGTAACCATTACTGGAAACACAATGAATTAGACCAGTGATCTATTTCCTGTAGTGATATTGTGTTTATGAAATGACCCAAAAATATATGAAGAAGACAGGATCTTGAAGCAGCCATAACCTTTCCCTGCAACCAGCCAAGACTAGTTGGTTTTCTTTTCTGGCCAATCTACATGGGAACTGACGTGCATGGATTTGGTGAGAACTTTTTGTTCTATCATCTAAACCAGATTGGGAAAAGATGTGAAGAAGTGCTCTTACTTTATTAAAGGGATAGTTCACAATGCCATCGTTTTAGGAAGTGGTCAGAAACATGCTGTGATATTATTTAGATTATTCCATTTTGACTGAGTGAGAATATCTTTGTGCTGTAAGGTATGTAGACATGGGTCAGGATCATAGTGGGATAAGTGGTAGTGGCATGGAATCTCAATGTGTTTCAAAAGTCATCTTCGCCCAGAGCCCTTCTACACATGCCTAAAAACCTGGAAGTAACCAGAAGAAAAGGAGGAGGAGAGGGAGACTAAATGACATTTAGTGAACATGCAGGCAGAACGTTAACAGCTGAAAAGCACATGTTAAAAAATTACACTTAAAACAAGATTCTGACCCCAAAATGAACACCTTCGTGTGTCTGTATATTCCTGTAGTCATGCAAAACACGTGATTTCCTTGCCTTCCTCTAGAAAACAAGGAACCAGAAACAGCTGATCAGGCTGTCAAAAAATGGAGCCACAGACACACCGGTGGCTAAAGGGAAGCAACATGGGAAAGCAATTAGAACTCTTTGCAACAATTCCTTTATTTAGATCTTTATAACATCAAACAGAACTTGAATTAACAGTTGGGGAAATTTGCTTGCGTTTACATTGGTGTCTCTGCATGTGTACATATGAGATTCAGTGCATCTCAGAGATGCTTTTTAAAGCCTTGTGCTGGATGCTTCCTGTCTACCCTTCATCTTGATCTGCTTCAAAGGAAGATGTGAGGATGGGGGGGGGGGGGGGAGCATTTCCTGGGACTAACTGGTCTTTATGTGGACCTGCTGTCAGGGCCTGGGGATTTTTGCCCCAGTTTTAAATCCCGTATTTTGGCGCTATCTGAACGTATCACCAGTCTATCTCTACTAGAAGCACCTATGGAACTTTCAACATGTATACTGGATAAGCATTTCTGATAGTACCAATAACCTATTGATGTCTCTCCACCTGTGTTAGTAGAGTTAGCAGTTTCATATTAACACCATTGAGCTGGATTATATAGCAATACTGATCCAGTTCAATGCAGTAAATCTGCATTTTGAAATTGCATTATATGGCAGTGTAGATCCAGCCTTAGACAGTATGCCAATCAGTAGGTAATCAGTAGGAAAGACAAGTTTAAATGCCATGTAGTTATGCAAAGATGCCCCAACAGGATTGTCTGGAATGGGTCATCCATCCACTAACTGTTATCTCTTTCCTGGTATATTTCAGTGCACAGTTAAGAAAAAGAGGTCTAAATCCCAAATAAAATGGAACTTCTTAGCCAACCACAATTTGGAAAAACAAAAGAAAACAACTGTATGTCAGATGTAGAATTCTGATCACTTCTGGGTTGTATTTGTGGTTTAAGGCAGGCACAGAGATGAAAATCTGCCTCCCCGCAGTTGCCCCAATAAGATAAAGGATAAAAGAGAGACAGCAGGTTGAGAGCACTCTTTGCCAGAAGTGCATTCCACTTCACAATAATCAGAAAGTCATACAGAAGCTCTCGGATCTGACCGCTAGCTCTTGTCATTGAGTTTTTGTTCCATAAGATGACATTGCTCCTTACAGATCAGTTCACACACATACTCATGTGTCCTTCATGTAATGTGAGAAAGATACATTTCCTATATGGAGGCAGCAAACTAGCTGCTTGCATGCCATGACAGTTTGAATTTTTGCAAAGGCAGCATTGCTCCAAGCCGTTTGTTTTATTAGTTCCTAATTGTATTAATTCCATATGCTGCTGTGTATTAATATGGCTCTTATTTCTCCTTGCCTTCAGCAACTTTTTAAAAAAGTTTGATTTATTGGCAGAGTCTTTATGCTACAGGCATTAAATTGAACATGGGTTAATTGTTAGAAGTTCCAAGGGAATTTTATGAAGGGATCAGTCCTTTTATTGCTGTGTGTAATGAGCTTCCAATGGTTCACTGAGTAGACCTCCATCCTCTGTGAGGGAGAGGATTTAAGCCTTCATTTCTAGCCAGCTATGAATTTCTAGTTCCAAGGCCAGCCACTAATCAAAGGCAAAGAATATGTATATGTATGTTCAAAATAGAGAACAGCAAGCACGAGTGTTCATTAGCAGTAAGAAATGAACATGTTTAGGGGACACTGAATCCTTCTTGAGTGGGAGGCTCCAAAAAACTTGGATTCCAAAATATAAGGAGAGCATAACTATTTCATACTACAATATTTCCTTGTGTGGGAACTAAGGAATTACCATAGGCAATGAGTCTCCCATTTATATAGTATTGGCCCCTTCTTCTCTACCATTTAAAATCCAGATTATCTGCTTTGAACTGGATTATATGGCAGTGTAGACTCATATAATCCAGTTCAAAACAGATAATTTGGATTATCTGCTTTGATAATCTGGATAATGTACTTTGATAAAATGTATTATATGGCAGTGTTGAAGGGGCCTAAATCTTTTCTGCAACTTCCTTTTTCTAGGTTTTCTGCCTACTTTAGGATTCTCACAAATGTATCAGGACCTCAGTCTTGTGAATGCCAACATTATGGCTACTTTTGGCTACATAATGTCAACATTATGGCTACTTTTATCATTCTTTCAATGGTTTTTTCAAAAATATGATCACAAACAAAAGAGGAAAGAAGAAGGGAAGGAAAGAATGGGGTCATGCATAGGATATGTACTTGGACTAGAATATACATTCATATAAGCAAATCATATTTTCAAAAAAGTTTTTTGAAGTTGTAAAGGTAAAGGTTTCCCCTGACATTAAATCTAGTCGTGTCGGACTCTGGGGGGTGGAGCTCATTTTCTAAGATGAAGAGCTGGCGTTGTTCGTAGACACCTCCAAGGTCATGTGGCCAGCATAACTGCATGGAATGCTCTTACCTTCCCACAGAGGCAGTACCTATTGATCTACTCACATTTGCCTGTTTTCGAACTGCTAGGTTGGCAGAACCTGGGGCAAGCAGTGGGAGCACACCCCATTCCCCAGATTTGAATCATCAGCCTTTCTTTCTGCAAGTTCAGCAGCTCAGTGGTTTAACCTGCTGCACCACCCACGGGCATTTATAAAATACATGTCATGAGTAGCTATAAAGCAGTGATGGTGAGTGTTTTATAGAAGAGTAAGTCTCCTTCTACATTGCCATATAAAATCTAGGTTATATGTTTTGAACTGGATTATATGGCAGTGTAGACTCATATAATCCAGTTCAAAGCAATAATGTGGGTTATCTGCTTTGATAATCTCAATTATATGGCAGTGTAGTCTTTTGTCAACAGGACGAACACACATGGCCCAATCACATTGGCCATTTGTTAAATTCCACATTAGAAGGATATAATTTAAAAGAACATGTATATCTGGAAATGTCAAGGATTTTTTCCTATGCAAAATTTAATTGGAGAAATGTTGCTATGCATTCAGCTAAAAAAGGTAACCTTCAAATATACTTTCACTATATGACTTAGACTGATGGATACATGAAACATTACCAATATGAATTGTCAACATTTATTTGGTAACTTAATGTGTATTATGTTTTAGATTTTCAGTGTTAGCTTTGAACCTTTGCTGTTAGCTGTCTGCAGAGGTAGAGAAGATCGGGATATAAATGTTTTAAATCTATATATATAATAAAGAAGAGTGTTTGTTTGTATAGGACAGAGGGCGGACAGAGGGCGGACAGAGGGCGGAAGGGGTATGTGGCAGCGTTCTGATTGGCCAGCCTGAAAGTTCCAACATTCGGATTGGCTGCCGCAGTGGTGCTATTTGCATATGGTCTCTGATTGGCCAGCTTCAATAGGAGCCCCTGGTGGAGAAGAGGGTTCATGGCAGAAATGAGGCATGACAGAAGGAAATTTGCATATGGTCTCTGATTGGCCAGCCTCAAATCCAACATTCCGAGATGACAAAGAGAGGAAAGGAAAGGCCGGGGGCTGGGTCAGAACACTACCAATACAGACCGAAATAGGCACACAGAGCCCCCATCACCCACTCTACATCCTACTGCAGTTTGGAGGAGGATGAACCATGGATGATGGGACTTGCAGTACCACCACTCACATTCTGAGACTGCTGTTAACCTCATCCAGTGACTGATCAGGACCAAACTTCGCACATAGAGCTCTCATGACCCACTGTACGTCCTGGTGTGGTTTGGCCGGGGATGGACCGTGGATTATGGGACTTGCAGCACCATTGCTCAATTCTTCAGACCACTGCAACCCTCATCCAATTACCAATAAATACCAAACTTGGCACACTGAGTCTCCATGACGCACTCTACATCCAGGTGCAGTTTGAAGGAGGATGCACCATGGACGATGGGACTTACAATACCTAAACTCCCTTCCTAAGACCATTACAACTGCCAACAATGATGGAACAGGACCACAATTTACACTGAGAGCCTGCATGACCCACTCTACATCCTGGTGCGGTTTGGAAGAATTTGGCAATGGATGATGGGACTTGCAATCATTTCACTCACTTCCTGAGATCACTGCGACCCTCGCCAATGACTGATCAAGACCAAACTTGGCAAGCAGAGTCCCCATGACCTACTCTACATCCTGGTGCACTTTCGAGGAGGACAGACCATGGATGATGGGACTTGAAGTACCTCCACTGCTTCCCAAGACTGCTGCAACCCTCATCTAATGTCCAAACAAAACCAAACTTGGCACACAGAGCCCCCATGACCCACTCTACATCCTAATACGGTTTGGAGTAGGGCATGCCATGGATGATGGGACTTGAAGTACCTCTACTCGCTTTCCGAGACTGCTGCAACCCTCAACAATGATTGAACAACACCAAACTTGGCACATAGACCTCTCATGACCCACTTTATGCCCTGGTGAGATTTGACTGTGGATCGTGCATGGATTTTGGGACTTGCAGTACCTTCGCTCAATTCCTGAGACCACTGCAAAACATCATCCAATTTCCGATAAGGACCAAACTTGGCACACCGGGTCTCCATGATGCACTCTACATCCTGGTACGGTTTGGAGGATGATGCACCATGGACAATGGGACTTAGAGTACCTTCACTCAGTGAAACCACTGAGACCCTCATCCAATAACTGATGAAGACCAAACTTGGCACACAGAGCCCCCATGGCCAACTCAACATTCTGGTGAGGTTTGGGAGAGAACAGACTATGGATGATGGGACTTCAACTACCTCCACTCACTTCCTAAAACTGGTGCAACCCTCATGTAATGACCAATCAAGACCAAACTTGGCACACAGAGCCCCCATGACCCACTCTACATCCCGGTGAGCGACTCTACATCTTGGTGCTGTTTGGAGGAGGACGGACAATGGATGATGGGACTTGCAGTACCTTCACTCACTTCCTGAAACCACAGTGACACTCATCCAAATACCAAGAAAGACCAAACTTGGCACAGAGAACCGCCATGGCCAATTCAACATTCTGGTGATGTTTGAGGGAGACTATGGATTATGGGACTTGCAGTACCTTCACCCATGTTCTGAGACTGCTGTGATCCTCATCCAATGACTGATCAAGACCAAACTTAGCACACAGAGCCCCCATGACCCACTTTACGTCCTGCTGCAGTTTGAAAGGGGATGGACTTTGGGTGATGGGACTTGCAGTACCTTCACTCACTTACTGACACCACTGCCACCCTCATCTAATGACTGATGAAGACCAAACTTGGCACACAGAGCCCCCATGACCCACTCTATATCCTGCTGCTATTTGTAGGAGGATGGGCCATGGATGATGGGACTTCAAGTACCTTCACTCACTTCCTGAAAATAATGCAGCCGTTATCCAAAGACCAATAAAAACCAAACTTGGCATACAGAACCGCCATTACCCACTTTCTCTAATAACCCGGGCAACGCCGGGTCCCCAAGCTAGTAAATAAATATTAGTTGAATTAGACATTTTTTTTGTCTAATATATTTGAAACATCCATTTACAATTAAGCAAGCATAATTTTAAATCTAAAGATATTTTAGATATTGAAACTAAGGTAATTTCTCATTGGTTGATTTTATAGGGCAATCTAAACTATTCCACACAGTACTAATCTCATTAATGATTGTGTTCACACTTTCCAACATGAACTGTTGGTTTCATTTTTTCCTGAGAAATGCCTCCAGCACAGCAAGAATGACTGAAGCGCATAGAGCTGCAAATTCAATCACAGAAAGTGCCACCTTTTTCTTCTTTAAATTAATTGACACCAAGGCCCTATCCAAAAGAAGCATCCATGGTATAACATTCATCTTAAATATTCAAAATACTTAAGTAATTCTCGTCTATCAAAACCAAGAAATATTTCAGCAACCTGGAATATAACAAGGTATATCTTAAGTATCTCATTGCTTTCAAGTTACATTGCCAACTAGAAATAACTTGAGATGAAGGATGCTTCCAGACATGACTTAAACTTGCACTGAAGCTGGTTAAAAAAAAACCCCATTCTGAGCAGGTTTAGGTCCACATGCCCTCCCCCAAAACCTGCGCTTTCCCGGGGTTGTCCTCACGGCAGCCCAGTAAGTACCATAGGACCAGCCAAACTCCTACCATAAGACAACCAACCTCCTATAAAAATCCCTTAAAAAATAAATAATTTACAATTTGGCCAATCGTTCCAACTCAGCACCCTTCTTTGCCCTGCTTCCAATGGTGATTACCAGTGAGGTGTTTTTCCATATAGTTTCTTTTTATATTTTCCCCATATTTTAAGGATGGCTGGCCTAATCATAAAGAGATATTGAAGAAGGAAGGAGGAGAGTTGATAATAAAATCTCAACAAGAATTGAATACAATTAATCAAAAGGTTTCATGATACCAATATTGGCAAATAAAGGAACGATATAAAAAAAGTAACTAGGATTCACAGATGGAAGCAATTTTTTGGGATAAGATAATGGGATTAGAGAGAAAACAGTAACAAAAATCTATAAAGACTATTAGAATGGTCAGTAGAATCGAGGGAAGAGAAGGAATATATGAAAAGGTGGAAAGAAAACATAGGAGGATTCATTAGGAAAGATGAGTGGGAAGAAATATCTATATATATAAAAATGCTCTGTGCATAATGAGTACCTTAAAAACAAAAAAAACTATGGGTCCAAATGATCTCAAATTTGGCAACAAAACTCCTCACAATCCAAGGAGTGACCATCACTGAAAAAACCCCTACAAAACACTTTTAAATTGAAAAAAGGAAGAAGACAACACACCTCCCCTGCCCCCCCCCCCCTCACGCTGAGGACACAGAATGAGGGTTCCGAAGCAGCGGCGGCAATGATTGCTGCTCCCTGTGTGTCTCTCAACCCCTAACTAACACTAAGGCAAGGGATCAAAGGGCAGAGGCTGAGAAGAAAGAGGAGGGGGAGGAGAGAGAGGGGGGAAGGAAAAAAGAGGGAGGAAGACCACACTCTGTGCACACACTCTGACTCTCTGTCTCCCACACACACACTCCCACAGCACAAGGGAAGGAGGAAAGTGCCATGATGGGGGTAATAGGGACACACAAAACTGACATTGCTTGGAAAGGAGCCCCAAAGACCATCCAGCCCAACCTCATTTGGCAGTAAAGGAAGACACAATCAAAGCCCTCACAATAGATGGCCAACCAGTTGGAAGGGAGCCTTAAAGTCCATCTGGTCCAACCCCCCTTCCTTCTCTCCCTCCCTCTACTTCTCTTCCTTCTACTTCCCTCCCTTCCCTTCCTTCCTTTCCTTCCTTTTTCTCCTCCCCTCACCAGCTTTATCCTCCTTTATTAAATCTACAGTGTAGATGCACTCAAAGTCAACCCTTCCACACTGCTATGTCAAATCCAGATTATCGAATTAGGACTGGATTATATGGCAGTGTAGACACATACACACACGCGCACGCATGCACACACACACACACACACACACACACACACATGGATGGATGTTGGATCACTGGTTGGTGATATAAAAACAATACTTTATATATATTACTATTATATATATTGCTATATAATACATATATATTATATATATTATTTTATGTATACTACGATATAATATAATATTGCTTCTATATATTACTATATTAAATAGACTCATAGAATAGAGTTAGAAGGAACTCTATCATGGTATTGGGGGAGAACAGACAGGAAGGAAGGAGAGAAGAAAGGAGGAAAGAGAGAAAGAAGAAGGGAAGGAAAGAGGGAAGGAAGGAGAGAAGGAAGGAAAGAAAGAGGTACCAAAGGAAGGAAGAAGAGAAAATAGAAAGGAAATAAAAAGGGAAGAAAAGGAAGGAAAGAGGTAAAGAAGGAAGGAAGGAGAAAAGGAAATAAAAAGTGAAAGAAGGAAGAAAACAGGGAGGGAAGAAAGGAGACAAAGGAAGAAGTAGAGAAAGGGGGAGGGAAGGAAGGAAAGAGAAAAGGAGGGATGAAACCAAAGAGCGAAAGTAGGAATGAAAGAAAGAGGTAGAGAAGGAAAAAGGGAGAGAAAGGGGAAGAAAAAAAAAAAGGGGGGGGGGGAAGGAATAGGTAGGTACCTCTCTTTCATAATAGCCCAGATATCTACCTCTACTTCAAAAATTCTTACTATAGGCCACAGCAACGCGTGGCAGGGCACAGCTAGTGGAATAATAAATTAAGATACACCTATGCATCTGACCTAAAAGAGAACAGGGTAAAGATGGCATATAGGTGGTATATGACCCCGAAAAAACTTGGAAAATGTTATAAAAAATGAATATAGATTGCTGGAAATGTAAAGAAAAAGAAGGATCCTATTTCCACATGTGGTGGATGTGTAATAGAGCAAAAAGTTATTGGAAAAGAATACAGAATGAGATCCAGAAAATTTTAGAGATAAAGATTCCTTGGAGACCAGAAACATTTCTGTTAGGAATGCATGAGATGAAAATAGAAAAAAAACACACACAGATAAATTGGTATTTTTGATGACTACAGCAGCGAGGATATGTTACACAAAAATCTGGAAAAAAGAAGAAACACTTGAAGAAGACAAGTGGATGACAAAGTTATTATAGATCAGAAACATGGATAGACTTACTTTTCTCATGTCTAAGAATAAGGGGTTGAAAATGAAGGAAACAGATTGGAAACAAGTAACTGAATACTTCAAGCAAAGAAATAAGAAGATTTTGATCAGATAAGAGAAGAAAACGGTCATATGAAAATGAAAATTGAAGAAGGGAGAGAGAAATATGATTTTAAAAAAGAGAAGAACAACAAAAAGAAGGAAAAGGGAAATACCTCAGGAAGATACCCGGAAGTCAAGAATCTTCAATTCAATCTCTATTTTTCACAGTTATTCCTTTTTTTCTTCCCCCCTTTCTCCCTCCTCCTCCTTCTTCTTCTTCTTCTTCTTCTTCTTCTTCTTCTTCTTCTTCCCTTTCCATATAATTATTGGTTTTAATTATAAATTCCAATAAAGATTATAAACAAAGAAGAAGAAATATTTACTGGGGGGAGGGGGGGGAGGAGGAGCGAATTTGGTCCTGCCCCTCCCCCTGTCTCTTCTACGCACCAGGAGGACTCTAGAGGTATGTTAATGATGGTCTGGTAAGTTATTTCTTCTTTTAAGGGCTTTTTGGGGGTGGTTTGGGGAGGAAGCCTGAAGAAGCAAGATGGGAAATGGAGACTCGCCCCCCTGGGTAGTTCCAGGTAGTCCTGGAACTTTCCATGGGTGAATCCCCACAAGCCTAATACCCCATTAGACCCAGGTCTTTCAGGAGGGCTCAGCTCTAATGAGGTATCAAATTAATTTGGGACAAAGAAGATTTGTTTATACTGGAGACATCATTTGGGTGGTAAAAGCCTGACAGGCCCCACATTTTGGGGTCTGTTTGGAAGCACCTGAAGTATTAGTTCTAATAGGAATAACTTCAGACCAGTTAACCGTTCAGCCAGAAAAGGCCCAAAAAATAGATACCTGCCTAGGAACCCTCGGAAGCGCAGTGGGTTAAAGTGCTGAGCTGCTGAGCTTGTTGACCGAAAGGTTGCAGGTTCGAATCTGGGAAGCGGCGTGAGCTTCTGCTGTCAGCCTCAGCTTCTGCCAACCTAGCAGTTCAAAAACATGCAAATGTGAGTAGATCAATAAGTACCGCTCCGGTGGGAAGGTAACAGCACTTCATGCAGCATGCCGGCCACATGACCTAGGAGGTGTCTACGAACAACGCCGGCTCTTCGGCTTAGAAATGGAGATGAGCACCACATCCCAGAGTCGGACACAACTGAATTTAATGTCAGGGGAAAACCTTTACCTTTATCTATCTGCCTAGAAAAATACAACTAAAGACCACTAGCGTATAACAGTTCATTATATGAATGTATTACATGCCTGAGAATTTATATATCATAAAGGTACTGAATCGTCTCTGATACTATTAGCTAAGCAGCCCTGGCTAGTACATGGATGGGAGACTACCAATGAATCCCTGGTTGTGTTGGCATTTCTCAGGCTCCTTCTACAATGCCATATAAAATCCAGATTGTCTGTTTTGGATTATATGGCACTTCAAAGCATAAAATGTGGATTATCTGCTTTGATAATCTGGAATATATGGCAGTATAGAAGGGTCCTCAGTATACCTTGCTAAGGAAGCATAATGTATTTTATAATGTAAATCACTCAGATATTTCAGAATAATATTATTTCTAGTAACGAAGCTGAAAATTAAGTTGACCCCCTTGCTTTTCTCAGCTAAATATTGGCTTTTTTGTTAAAGAAAAGACTGTAAATTTGCTTTGAAAATATGCACCCTGCATTTTTAGGCTAGAACTTTTATAGCATTTTTTTTAAAGGTACCACAAATAAAATTTAAAGATGTTGATGAAAAGCATCTATGAATTAATTTTAATAATATCCAGGTTACTTCAGCCTTTGCTAAAAAAAACCTCCCTATAGTCACATGGCAAAACACTTATTTGTTCCAGCTGTCAGCCTTAATTATTTTCAATAACATAACTGGATCACATTATTCTGGTCCCCAAGACAATAATGGGATAGCAACAGTACATCCTCTTTTTTGAATTGATTGAAAATTATTGGTAGTATCACATATATTCCTGAATTCAAGCTGGGGTTTGAGCACTCAAGAGCCATCCCCTTTTGGCTTAGCAAGGCATGGAGCCGCCCTCCACGTTTCATCCCAGCTGGAACCGTTGTCCTATCAATATGCTAATTCAAGATGGCTGAGTGAACAGAGCGACCTACCTGCCGTTTCTTTTAACTCCAACATTTTCAAATCAATTTCCTAATTGGGACCTGGGGGACTCTATTATGCTTTAATAATACGTTTGACAAAACCCACCTCTTTTTTTTCTTTTGAAGTTCTTAATTACAGGCTGCATTGCAAATAAGTTTGATCATGGTCAGAAACTATCCTTTCCCAGCATTTGTTCTCATAACTCTTAACAGCCAAATTTTGATCATATTCTGGGAACTGATATGGAATGTGACCCCAGGTGGGCAGGCCATTTAACTTTGTGACACAGTACAAGCAAATGGCCAGGGTTTGCCTTCCACTAAGACTATGGGATTCTGCAAAGGAAAGCTTATATGTTAGATTATATGTTTAAATTCTATTGCTAAACTCCTACTCTCAACATTTCTTACTATTGGCTATGGTATTTATTAATTGTGTCAGGAACAAACCAAAACAGTTGTATTGCATTAAAAACAAAGAAAAAAAACCCCAAAAAGTTTGCAGACTTGGTATTCTATTAAATGTCCTTTGACCAGTAGCTGGCCACTTGGAGTGCCTCTTGTGTTGCTGCAAGAAGGTCCTCCACTGTGCATGTGGCAGGGCTCAAGTTGCATTGCAGTAGGTGGTCTGTGGTTTGCTCTTTTCCGCACTTGCATGTCATGGATTCCACTTTATAGCCCCATTTCTTGAGGTTGGTTCTGCATCTCGTGGTACCAGAGCGCACTCTATTCAGTGCCTTCCAAGTCGCCCAGTTTTCTGTGTGCCCAGGAGGGAGTCTCTCAATTGGTTTCACACTGGGCATGCAGCATCCATGGAGCTTGCTGGCTCCCATAAAATGATGTTGTCGGGGCTCTGTTGATGAAGTAGGGTGGAGCTGGCACATGTCGCCACCACGGCAACACGGGAGGCTTCTGGTGTTGCCATAGGAAGCAATGGGGAAAGTGGCACAATTGACGCTTCCCCCCCCCCCCCCATAGGACTAGCTGACTCAGAAGCCGGGTGAAGCGAGGCATGGGGCAGTGGGTTCTCCACACACACCCCCAACGGGGGTTGCCGAATTTGCCACGATGTGTGGCAATTCCAACGACAGCGTGATTAGGTCGTAAGGCTTCTGGGTGTTGCAGTTCAACAGCTGTATAGTTCCCACTTGATGGTTAGCAATCTGATGGGCTTGCACTGCCTTAATATTTGTTCTTCAGGTTTTAAAGGAATCACCCTATGGCTGGACTTTACAGATCATTATGCTGTTTTCTTGCAGCTGATCCCTAGAACACAAAAAAGTAGATTTCTGCAGTTAATGCTTTACTGAACTTTTGTAGTTTGGAAATGTGAATTTCAGTGGCTTCTCATCAAAAATCAATGTTACGGTTCTAACTGTTTAGCTCAGGCTCAGATTAAAATATTGACAAAAAACAAAAACAAAACCCTGTCCATCTTCCTTCCTTGCCCTTCTGTTTTTGTGACTGTAACGTGGAAGAAGGAAAGGAGATTCATAGACCTCTACCTTTTGGTAATTTTACTCCCAGAATTAGTGAACAGTCAAAGTGGGAAGGATATCCTTCTTTTCTATATACTGCCAAAACAACAGGCCAGATGAAAGGGACACAGAATAAGTTTCTGAAATCAGGTGAGCGTGCAAGGAAATAAGAGTGGCTCAAAAGTTCTTTGTCTTTTCAGAAGGATCAAATCCACACTCATGAGTAGCAAGAGTCCAAGTTTTGTGTTCAGACTGAGCAGTTTCGAGTTCTGAGGAAAACAATTCAGATTTTCAAGTCCAGTTTTAAACCAGACAAACAGAGCTAGGCATGCAACAAAGCTTCGCCTAGCTTCTACTTTCACCATCAACAAAGGTGAAAAGAGTAAGTATGGTTCCAAAGGTGAAAGGAATAAGTATGGTTCCAAGAGGCTTGCCACATATAATCAAAGACATCAGAAATGGTATCTGGTGTCTTTGAATATATGTGGCAAACAACTCAGCTCTTTCTGGGAATCATCTTAGATTTTATTTCCTACAAAGTTATCTTTAATGCCATTTCAAATCTTGCTTTTACCTCTCCACATCTCAAGAAGCCTTGATCAGTGCTCAGTGTCTTGATTGTTATCGGAACAAAGCATAACCATGAGTGAACAACAGCATTAGCCTGAAATCATGTTCATTCACTGGATATTTTACAGGTCCAAACAGGTATAGGCAGACTTCAAGCAAGAACTACTCTGATTGTTAGAACCTGAAGACCTATCACCAAGATTATATGTAAAAGGCATACACTAGAATTCCAGATTTTCTACATCTCAATAGTTTAATTTGGGAGTAGGGAACTATTTTTTGTTCTTACTGTCAAATAATTGGGAATCAGAGATCATTTAGAAGTAGATTACAAATTGTTGAGACATTTCAAAGATCTGCCAGAAAATCTATGTACATTCTGGATTGGAAGATGGAGTCTGGGTGCTTATGGTCTATTTTGACTGAAGTTATGATACCTACACAATGAACATTTTTGTGCCAGTGTCAACATCACACAATTATTTTTTGTTGTTGGTCTTGATGCTGCTAAGAACAACATATGACACACCCAATGGGGAAAAAGCAAAATCTAATATTTCTTGTGTGAAGATCAGTGTAATAAATATCTACCCATCTTTCTAGACATTGTGGGCCCAATTAAGCACTAGTGTCAGTTCCTCACAAATCAGTACTTAGCATTAAGGATTAACGTGCTATTCAGTACCCTCCATTTACTTCACAGCTTGGAAATGTGGTTCCAGTCTTTTTCTTTCAGATTTTTTCCACTTCTCTTTAAGGAAGCTCAGCTTTTAGGTAGGCTATAAATTTTAATGCTCTGTCTAATTTATCTGCTTAAATGCGCTCAGATCATCTGTTACACCCATTACCTACCGCAATTTCCCTGTTCACTTGTGAGAACCGGTAACCTTGCTGGCCCTCAACTTTTGGCAGAATGGGTTTTTCATGGTAATTTTGAGTATTAACTCTACTTATTGTTTCTTTTCCCTTCAAAAGTGCAGTAATAATCAGGAAAGTGATTCCTGTAATGGCACCTTCATACTCAACTTCTCGGCTTTTTCTCTTTCTGCTTCGGGGCATAACTGCTGATTAAAACCAAGATTTTACTTCATTTTGTCCTTTAGAGTCAATGACAGTTTAAAACCCACCAGTCTTATCACTTACTACTAACCTGCTTTGGGCATATTGTTAAAGAATTGTTAACTGTGTTATATGGTGCCACATATTATCACTACCATTTGTATTTCTTTAATATAAACTGCAGGCCATCTTTTACTTAATAAATAGCATTTTCACTCAACAATGCAGGAAGCCTTAGCTAAAGGCTATCATTATGGATTTGTTTGTTTTCCTGGGAGCTAGGGACTAAGATATCCCATCATTTACATGAATGTTGCTGATTAAGTCAGCAATTTTTTTCCCTAAGATACGTAGTCTCACAACTTGTCCTATTGAATTGCAGTAGTGTCCGGCACTCTGATTTTTCCCATTTTTTGTTATGTTACAACATGGAATTTATATTGATTTAAGTGGTTTTGTTACCTTGATGCAAACATATATTCAACATAGTGAAGGTGCAAAACATTTGTATTGTTGCACAAAAGTTAAGTAATCAAAAACAGTCATGTAACCTAAAAGTAACACTTTTATATTTAGTATGTGTGTGTTAATATATTTTACAGTGTTAAGCATCTTGGAAACAATTCCATGTTATAACATGACACCATGTAGAAAAGTCAAAGGGAGATGAATACTTCTGCAAGACACTGTGTGTTGTAGATCAGCCACCAGAGGTTAATGGTTTAACTCATGATTTAGAGCAGTGGTTCTCAACCTGGGGTCCCTAGATGTTTTTGGTCTTCAACTCCCAGAAATCCCAACACCTGGTAAACTGGCTGGGATTTCTGGGAGTTGTAGGCCAAAAACATTTTGGGACCCCAGGTTGAGAAACACTGATTTAGAGAGTATTGTGAGCTTTCCTGTGGCACAAAGTGATGGGCTCTCAAGTCTGGGAAATCCAAGTCTGGGAAATGATGGTTCTCTATGTGAGAAAACAGACTCGAAAAGTGCAGACTCAAGGGCATTCAGGGGAGTCAGAAGTAGATAAGGAATTGAGTGAAGAGCTGAGTGATAAGGAAGGTCCCATGGGAACCCACCTGTAGCTACAGAGCTCAGTAAAAAGTCTTTGTTTACAAATCAGAGCCTAAAATAGATTGTGTTGTTCTGAGAGATTACATGGGAAAGTTGTGAAGGAAATTCATGAGAAACGGAATGATTTCATGGGTGTCTATTGAACAACAAGTTGTTTACCTTAAGGTCAGTTCTGGTAATGCTGCGTTAGAGTGAGATGCTAAGCCTGAGTTCTCTTGTTCTTGGTTCAAGTCACACTTTGATTTTGGATTTAATATATCTTGGAAGTTTTCTATGTTCCTGTTCATGTACTCCTATTCAAGATTTACTAGATATACCTTTTTGATTGTGGACTTATCTGTGATTTCTGGCTGTTCCTGAACTTTGTCACCTCTGGATTATTTTTTGGTTATCACTTGTTGCTAAAACTTTTTAGATTATATATCTTCTTTTCTTATTCCTGATTTTATGTGCTTTTTATATGTTTTTACAATAAACTGTTTGCTTACATTCCTGGACTCTTGTGTGGTGTGGTGGTCATAGGTGTTTCTAGACTTGGACTGCAACATTGTGCATATTAAAATATTTTTCATGAATGTCTCAGGGATATGTGATTTTAGTGTAATCTTTACAATGATAGCATGTAGAAACATACTTATATTGTCAGGCTTCCTGGGTGCCTCATAAGAAAGAAATATACTTGCTAATGAGAGATAACAAAATAACATCTTCTGTTGTACACCTATGGCAATGTTAGAAGACGAGTACTGTGGCGATCTTCTGATGAGAAAAAGAATGTTTTGATTTATAGAACACCTCTTTAATAAAAACATAATTTCCTCACTGAAAACTCTTCACTATAAATAGTGCTTCTTCAGTCTATCACTGAACAATTGATGAGCTCCCTTGGAGCTATCTGAGATATAAATTCCTACATATGGCATACATTGTTTTCATTCATTTTCTATTAAAGAGTTGCCAATATATAGTTTGCTGATTTGTTTGGGGGTGCAAGATGGTAATTGGTGAGTTTCTGTTTTTATTTTAAAAATTTATGTCAAAAATTAAGCTATAAAATGTACAAAGAAATAAAAGTTCATATTCAGTCTTAGCTATGCTTTAGAAAAACCCAGAATATTTTTCTTTTGAAATGCTTCTTGGAGTATGGTAATAGCAATATATCAATATATCTCTCCTAATAGTGAGAGGCCATTAAGTTATAGAGGGCTGGGAGCCTTTTTGGCTTTGCTGTGCTTGCTTGCCATGAAAATGAACCTGACTTTGGGAGGGAGCCTTCTGAGATTTACAAAATACAAACAAAAATATATTGGATAAGTTTTGATTCTAAAGTTTTTTGGCATGAACTACACCCATGTCAGATATTGCTTTAATGTACAGATTTTAAAAAATTTCTTATCACTTAGAAAACTTCAAATTTTTTTGCACATAACTACTGGACATAACTGTGATTGCAGTACTGTGGTATAGTTGGTCCTCATTCATAGATTTTATGTCTGCAGATTCAACCATTAATGACTTGAAAATTTTCTTTTCTTTTTTCAAAAACACAAACCTTGATTTTTGCTACTGTGGACTGGAAGACCTGTTTGGTCTCTTCCAACTCTATGATTCTATATAAGTATGTAATACGACTGCAGTGTCCATGGGTTGTGGAATCCACAGGAGATGTCCTGGAATTGAATGTCAGTGGATGCCACTAAGAGAAGTATACTTGATTAGAAGGAATAAATATTATAAGAAGACTGTAAAAGTAACACTATATATGCTATTGAGAAGCAATTTCTCAAGAGAAACTAATTACACCGTTTATTTGAAAGAAATACTACACACTACTGTCAAAAACCAAACCCTGAGGTCATAAAGGTGAACAAATCAATCTTGATCAGACCACAAGTTTAAGAGACTGCCATGCTCTTTCATTTAATCCCCAGTAAAACTTCATGGACATCATAAACTGACCAACACAACTATCTTTATGAACTGATAAGATTAATGGTTTGCTGCAATAAGACTGTAGAATAGTCACAGTGATTTACTAGGAAAAGCGCTTGATGACCCATAAGTAGTGAGTAGTTTTATAGGAAATCCAAAGACTTTTGTGCCCTTCTAACATCTTCAATTATCCTTTTCATTCACCCCCTAATCAGTTTCCCCCAGTCAGTTTTTTCCACTTTTGAAAGATTCTGCATTCTGTGCCCATAGCACACGTTTTGCTATTGTTTGCAGAAATCTATTGTTTGTTCAAACTAGAGCAGATATATTGAATCAGTGGAATTTACTTATGACTCACCATTCAACAATGGATTCACTGAGTCTACTCTAGATGGAAATGTTCCATAGTATAAAAGGTAAATGTTTCCCCTTGACATTAAGTCTAGTCATGTCCAACTCTGGGGGGTGGTGCTCGTCTCCATTTCTAAGCTGAAGAGCTGGCATTGTCCGTAGAACCCTAAAAGGTCATGTGGCTAGCATGACTACATGGAGCGGTGTTACCTTCCCGCCAGAGTGGTACCTATTGATCTACTCACATTTGCATGTTTTCAAATTGCTAGGTTGGCAGAAGCTGGGGTTAGCAGTGGGAGCTCACCCTGCTCCCTGGATTCGAGCTGCCAATTCTCTCAGTAAGTTCAACAGCTTAGCAGTTTAACCTGCGGCACCACCAGGGGCTCCTGTTTCATAGGATATGATGTGAGAAATAGACATGGGCAAAACCTGGTAAATAAACTATTTTTAAATTCATTCAATATTCTGTTCTGCTTTGGATTAACAACTGGATTTAGGCCAATTAACTATCAGCATGATTCCATCAAAAATAACCTCACTATTAAAACTATAGCATATGATTCAACTACTTATATAGCCACTACCATCTACAATACTACACAACTCTACCCCCACTTAGCTATTGAAATAGTCTGTATATTCAGTTTCTCTTCTACTTTCTAGAAGCCATTGTAAATTCCAGTGTGAATCTGATAATCACTTTCAGCCAGACAATTTTAAGGGACTGGATAAATTGATAGTTGCAAACATCTCTTTGAAAGGTTGTACACAAGAATTGAAATGAATAAGTACCTGAAGTGCTTGTTCAACATCTTTTTCATGTCAGTTTTTCTTTCAATAGCCAGTCTCTTTTGCACATCTTAACAGAATTTCAAATTAACTATGATATATATGAAAAGTCATATTGAAGGAAAAGCATATGATTGTTTCAAGGCAAGATCCATTAAACTCCAAAGCCTCTAAACTAGTTATTCCCAAACTTTGGTCCTCTAAGTGTTTTGGACATCGACTTCCAGCGGTTTCAGCCACTTTGGCCAGTGGTTTAACATTCTGGGAGCTGAAATCCACAAAACCTGGAAGATCATAATTTGGGAATTATTTATCTATACTGACAGGCAGAAATTCTCCCCAGCATTTGAAACAGAATTCTTTCTTGACCTACTTCGAAATGATTAGGATGGAACATAACATCTTTTATTCATTCATTCATTCATTCATTTATTCATTTATTCTCACCTCCAAAGAGGGACTCAGGACGGCTTACAGAAGGCAGTTATTAGATGCCAAAAAACAGTACATTAAAACACACATGTAAAATGAACACAATTAAAACAATTATAAGCATCCAGTTAAAAACAGTTTACTGGTTCAAAACATAATCCAAATAAGTCCATTGTGGTCCACTAAAACATTCTTTTCCCAGTTGATCAATTTATTGCACAAATGCTTGATCCCAAAGCCAGGATTTGAGTTTTTTCCCCAAAAGGTCAGGAGGGAGGAGGCAGACCTAATATCATTGGGGAGAGAGTTCCACAGCTGAGGGGCCACCACAGAGAAGGCCTTGTCTCTCGTCCCCATCAGTCGCGACTGCGATGGAGGTGGGACTAAGAACAGGACCTCCCTGAATGATCTTAACACCCTTGGTGGTTTGTAGAGGGAGATACGGGAGATATCCACATGCTTTTGTACACGCTAGCTCAGAATTTCTAGCCATTTCACTCCATTATACCATGCTCTGCTCTTTTAATGCAGGGCATGTGCTTTCCCTTCAATAAAAAAGACAAAACATATAATAAAAACTGAAAAACAGCCGTTACATTGTTTAGAGGTCTAGAAGAAAAATGGCAGAAAGTCAGTCATATCCAACTCAGCCATATCCCTCTTAGCCTTGCTTTCTTTGTCTTCAACTCATATTTAATAATTTTAAAGTATTTTAACTTTATTAGATCCTTATAATGTGGGTTTATGTTTGATTGATTTGGATTGATTACATTCAGTTTAACTATTTTAGTATCTTATTTTGTTGTTATAAGGTCTCATATAGTGTTGTTTATTGGTTTTAGTTTGGTTGTTTATTGGTTATTGTTATACTTGGCATTGAATGTCTGCCATTTTTCTGTTGGAAACCACCCTGAGTCTTCTCGGAGAGATAGGGCAGGTTACAAATAAGATTGTTGTTGTTGTTGTTGTTGTTGTTGTTGTTGTTGTTGCTGTTGTTGTTAGGTAACATTGGCAGAAAACTACTAAATCCATCTGCCCACATCAGTAGAAGACAAATACAAAGCGACTCAGTGTGATGTGTTAGATATACAAGGGGAAAAGGAATGGCAGAAAGAATGAGAGAAGGAGCAATGTGTTCTTGAGTATTTCTGTGAGCACAATCAAACTTTTGCCCTGATAGCCCCCTTGAATTCCTGCAATATTTATACCCTTCCACAGAATGAGCCATATCCATACCCACGTCATCACCCTGAATCCCCGATGTTGTAAATCTAGGCTTGAATTCCCATTCAAGCTGTGTGGACTTTGCAATGACATTTTGTCTTTGTTACTATCCAAACAAGTCGAGGGAAAGTAGTACAAACTTGGGAATTCCTATTTCAAAGTTGTTTCTTTCACTTTTTTCTTATCTCACTTGAAATACCATATTTAAAGTGATTTGCAAGGAGTAGGTTGGAGAAAAAATAAAGATAAACAAAATATTCTTTAAGCAGGGGCATCCAATTTTCATTTGGTGGGCCAGACTCGGGAACCTTACTGAAATGAAGGATTTCCCTGCTCAAGAATACCATAGAGGGCCTAGAAAATGCCAAGAGGAGGTATGCCAAACATGGATAAATAAAACCCACAGATTTTAGAATCATACTTTATGAGAGTCATCATCGCATTACTACCATGTCATTAACATAATCTCTTCCGGAATTTAAAAAAGAACTGCCTAACAAAGGAGTCACTGGAACCAGAGCAGAATAAGGCAGTGCATAAGCAAAAGTGCAGCATCAGTTTGGCATCTTCATTGTTCTCCCAGTTACCTCATTTTTCCTGGCATATTAGTGGGGACTCTGACCTACATCATGCATTGAACCAATCTTCCTTTTCATGTCAAATATTGACAGATCCTTGCCTTCACTTCTGGGATTCTGCTTCCATTCATTTTGAGGCGTCTGGAGCATGACAAGTGTGTGACTTGAAATTGGTCCCCTGAATCCATCTTCTTCTGAGTGGTAGACCAGTTAGGATCTCTTGAGTAGTGGTCTTTGGTGGAATGTGGGTGTCTATTGACTTCCCTTGAACTTCATCAGTACTCTGAGTAACAGAAGGCTCCTTTCCAGTCTTATGTTTTCATTCAGTTCTGGTACTGGCAAGAATTTGCTAGGAAATTGCAGTCACAGCATTGCCCCTTGACAGCTCCTGGAGGCAATGTTTAGGATAAAGTGCAAAGGGCTAATGAATAATCTATCCAGTTTGAAAGAAAACATAAATGTATGTAAACCTGAATGTTGAGATATCAACAACAGGATCCAAGACATTGTTTTACATCAGTTTATGGTATACTCAAAGGAAGATCAGCAATTTTCATTTATCTAGATTATTTATTATTTATTTATTTACTATATTTCTATACCGCCATTCTGAGCCCGAGAGTGACTCATGGCGGTTTACAGAATGGCACAATTTGATGCCCACAACAATACAAAGATAGTTAAAACATTTTAAAAAAAACATTTAACATAGATAAAAATTCATTACAAATAACATCAATAAAAACATAGGTCTCCTATTAAAACAATGGAATTGTGTTCCTCTTTCTACCAACTTTCTTTGACGGCTTTGTCTATAGAATTTCACAGAAAGGATGCCTGGTTGAAATAAACACCCCAAAGTTACAATTGTTTCTCTAGCAATAATATAAAATTTAATGGTTCAGACTTTGATTGTTCTTTCTCCTCCCTTCTTGCTTAAAAGCTTTAAAATGTTATCACTACTTCACAATGTATTCTAGACTAATGGATATGTAAATGTTCAATTGAAGACTTTTATTATTATTATTTATACCCCACTTTTTCTCTCCACAAGATGACTAGTTGTGTTCGGGCTGATTGGAGTAAGCATCCCCCACAGGACCTGATTCTATGAGGTGGATTATGCAGGAGAAGGTGATCCTGTAGGTAACCTGGACACAAACCATGTAGCGCTTTGAAGGTTATAATCAACACATTGTGCTCTGCCTGGAAACTAATTGGCAACCAGTGGAGGAGTGACTTTAGTATGCGTCTAATATGCTGGCTGTCCTGTTTTGAACTAACTGGAATATCTGAACTTGGTACAGAGGTAGCCCAATGTGCAGCACATTGAAGTATAGCCTTGAGGTTACCAGAACATACATCTTCCAATTCTAGGAAGGGGTGCAGGCGATATATCAATCAAAGTTGGTAGGAAGCACAGATAGTTGTATCTATCTGTGTTAATATTTGGAGAGAGTGATCCAGGAGCATTCCCAAGCTGCGAACATAGTCTTTCAGGAGGAGTGTAACTCCATCCAGAACTGGTTGATACATTCCCATCCTTAATGGTAAGCACCTCTCTCTTATCTGGATTCAGGTTCATTTGTTTTTCTTTATCCAGCACATTATCTCCTCTAGGTATTGATCCAGGGAAGGCATATTGTCCTTGGCTAAAGCTGTTTTCGAAGGCATGGAGAAATATATTTGGGTGTCATCAGCATACTTATAGCACCCTCATGTAAATGTTAAAAAGCATTGAGGATGAAATGGCTCCTTGTCAGCTGCTACATAATAGCACTTTTTTTGAGGAGTAGCTATCCTCCTGTATTACCATCTGGAACCTTCCTGAGAAGCACAGTGCCTCTGATTGCCAAACATTTCAGGTGTTCCAGAAAGATACCATGATCGATGGTATCAAAAGTGGCTGAGAGATCTAAAAGCACTGACAGGACCACAAACCCCTTGTCAATGTTAAGATGGAGCACATCCATTCAAGCAACCATAGCAATTTCAACTCAATATCCTAGTCTTATGCCAGTTTGAAATGGGTCAACAAATGTGTGTCATCCAAGAATCTATGGAATTTATTACATGGAGCTGCCAAATTGCAATTGTGGCCCTATGGTTGTGAGTGTCAAGGGAACTTATCCCATAACATTGGTGCTTTCCTGTAGTGGCTTTCTGTGAATATTGCTACTGTAAGGATGTCCTGCACTGTCCTGAATAGTGGGGGCAAGAGAGAGGGCCTTCTTGGTGGTAACCCCCTTCCTAGAGATATTAGGCTAGCCCCCTCACTTCAAGCCTTCCAATCCAGCTTAAAAACATGGCTTTTAAAACAAGACCTTGATCTTACAGATATTTTTAGGGTTATTCTGAGGACTTACTGTTGGCATCATTTTGGCACTGGGTGTGTGTCAATTGAAAACAATCTGTTTTTATCCAGAGCTATGACTGTATTTTATGAATGTTAATGCTTTATAATGTAATTATGTGTGTGTGTGATTGTAATTTCATAGTTTTATAATTTTTAGATCCATGTATTGTTTCTATGCAGCACTTCACTGTTGTTTGTTAGCAGTATTATTTCCCAACATACTAGTCCTTCTGCGAACAAAAGGCAGATAAGAAAAAGGCAAGAGGTAGGTTTTAATGTTTTGAAGACTGTTGTAGACTGTTGTGTGTATTAATTAAAAAGTAGACTAGAAGATTATGCACACTGCAGAATATTGTAGTTTGACACCACTTCAACTGCCATGCCCCCATCCTATGGAATCCTGGGATTTGTGGTTTCTTGTGGCACCAGGGCTCTATGACAGAGAAGGCTAAATTGCTCACAAAACTACACATCCCAGAATGCCATAACACTGAGCAATGGCTGTCAACATGATGTCAAACTGCTATAATTCTGCAGTTTAGATACAGTTTAAGTTTCAGTGGGAAGGATTTCTAAGGCTATGTAGTCCAAACCTTGATGGAGATCCAACCCCAAGCAGTATAGATTTGAACATTTTAACAAAAGAAAAAAGAAAGACAAAAGAAATTAGAGCATGGATTGGGAATTTCTGCCCCTTCAGATGTTTTCATTTACAAGTCCCATAGTTCCTATTGTTGTCCACTAGAATTTACAAAATGTAATATCCAAAGCACTTATAGGGTTAAAAGTTCTACCCTCCCTAAAATATTTTGAACATTATTTTTGTCATTTAAACAAAAGATCACCCATAATATCAGTAACTGCGGAAATGTTCATTCTATACTTTTATCAGCATGATCATGCACTTTTATGTAACACTTTCGAATACTGAAAGCACTTAAAGTGCATTATCTCACTGTAATCCTTCCAAGACACCAGGTTGCCTAAATGTATCATTATTACCTAAATTGCAGATGCGAGAAAGAGAATAGCTTGCCTGAAATCACATAAGGAGTTCATGGTAGAAGCTATGAACAACAAAAGTTGCTGTAATTATTTTGTTCTGTTAGAAAAAGAATGAGATAATAAAGAGAAAATTAAGCATTTTTTAGTGGTAGCTTATATTGTCAGCACAAAACATAACCACCATTTATATAGCAGTAGCAAATACAGGCTTGCAGCTTTCTGCTCAAGATGTATCAGATTGCAGTACCCATCATCCCCTATAGCATTTGTAGCCTGATGCATCCAGAAAGAACTTCCTGACTGTGAGAGCCGTTCAGCAGTGGAACTCTCTGCCCCGGAGTGTGGTGGAGGCTCCTTCTTTGGAAGCTTTTAAACAGAGGCTGGATGGCCATCTGTCAGGGGTGCTTTGAATGCAATATTCCTGCTTCTTGGCAGGGGGTTGGACTGGATGGCCCATTAGGTCTCTTCCAACTCTTTGATTCTATGATTCTATGAAAGGCCTGGGCTGGAGAAGACACTAATACTGGATGTTTTGTTCTAAATCAGCAGACCAGAGAAATATTACAGGAAGGTGTTTTGTCACAACCATCATGTTTTTAAAGCAAATTGAAACATAATGGTACTGATATGTTCACTTTCACATTCCTTATACATTAACATTCTGATTCCACCTTGTTTACTATTGTTCTTTCTTTAAATAAATAAATGAAATACATTTTATTTCTACCCTGCCACCACCTCCCCAAAGGGACTCTGGGTGGCTAACAAAATACAGCAAAGTGCCGCATATAAACAATACATAATCTAAGCATGCAAAAGTTGCTAAATTTAACATGGTAGAATAGAGTAATGGAGTACTACTGTGCTCGACACATCTTAAGCTTGGATGTATGTTGGATTCCACATTTCATGAGATGAGGCAGCATGTAAGACTACAGTTCTGGTGAATATGATTCATGCTAGGTTCAATAGAATTCCAATTCTGAGTGAGCATGTGAATTCACAACTTCCTGGAGTTCCAGCATCTGTTTCCAGAGCCTGGAAAATATTTTAAATTACAGCATGCTTATTTTCTCAGTGAGCATGGCCACAGATTCTGGGGAAAGTTTGAAAAAGTAACTCTCCAGGCTCCAGCTTTTTAAAATTCTTGTTAGCTTCTTCTTTAACTAACAATGTCATGCACTGAATACAAGTCCAGGCCTAAAATGTCACCTTTAAAAACATTCTCCCTTTGCTAAAAATATTCATTGCCAAGGCAATACTTTCCTACTGCATAACAGTAGATGGCAGCAAAAGTCTATTTTTTAAACATAATCTAAGGTATGCTCTACCGGGAGCTGAGTGTTTATGTGTGTTGTTCACCTGTACTCACTGGCACCTTTCAAGATTTTATTTTCATCTTCCAGAAATTCTGCATATCTCTACTTATACACAGATGCCTTCCTGTTTCCATTTTAGGGATTCTTATTTGTAGAAAATAGGACACACTTGATACTCCTTGAGCTAAACTGAAAAGAAGGGAAGCAAAATCGGCAGACCTGAGAACGGCAAAGGACACATGGAGATACCTAAGTTATATTCTTCAAGCCCCTTTCCACTTCCAAGAAACCATGAATTAAAAAAAAAACATCTTCATTGAGAATATACAATGTACTATCCATATAATGGTATCCAGCTTCCCTTTCTTCCTCCCCCTCTCCCTCTCTCAGAGATAAAAAGCTCACATGGCCAGCAATGAATGTTTACATAGGTGTTTTGTCACATACTCCGTAGAGGCTACTTCTTTCATACACAGATCACACTATGTGGCACCATTTTTGTTCCTGGGTTATAAATGTATCTTCCTAATTGATTCTATCATAAAAAATGGAAAAAGTTTTATTATAATACATTTTATTATAATAAATTTAGAAATAAATTTTGTATTTGGACTTGGATACTATTTCCATATGCAACTATGCATATGCAAATACAGTTTTATTCTAGAATACTAAAAATCTGAAATCCAAAAGATTTTTGCTCCCAAGCTTGTTAGATAAGGGATACTCAACATATACTGTGTTGCATCACTTTTGAGGGCCAGACAGTTTACTGTTGGAAAGAAGCAGCACACCTGGATGTAAAGTTTGGTTCAAAGAGACCAATGCTTCTCTAAAGCCTGGGTGAACAAAAAGGTAACAGGTAGCAATCCTAAACAATTTTGGAAGGCAACCAAGGGACCCCAGGATTTTGCAGACAACCTTCTCCATCAACAGAGTGGGAATCTTATGTCCTGCCCTATTGCATAAAATGACTTTGGGAGCAAGCCCTGAATCAAATTAATACTTTCGGTAGATGACTGACTGAATTTCTGGACCGATAGTGTGTGGACATTTTTTGGTTCAGCAGATTAGCAGAGGATTGCAGAAATGGTACCTTAGTCAGTGAAAGGGAGGTGATGAACATCAACAGCTTTACAGTGAATGAAGTCTGGCACTTCTAACTAAACTGATAGTTACAACAGGAGTGAGGAGAGACATTCCAGTTCTCTCTTACCTTGGAAGCTATCACGAGAAAGTGGGAAAGAATTTTTCAACATTAAAGAACCTGTCAAGAACACCGTGTGCCACCAACCAAGCTGCTGAATTGCACTCCATTCCTGAAGTCACTGTGACCTCCATTATTAACTGCTCACCCGATCTGTCCTCATTAACAAGACTTAGAAAAACAAAATCCGTTAATACCTGATTTAAGCAAGAAGCTTAAAAGGGAAATGGATGACACCTACTGCGGTTCTGTTGACCAGTTCAAACTTAAAGGGCTGAAAGAAGTAACCTTCCAGGAACATATATTTTCATCCAAAGAATTATTGCTAAAGCAGTACTTCTCTGTGACAGATGTCAACCAGTAGCCTCACTTGTACCATGACCGTCCTTCCTTCACCTACTAATCCACTTGATCCCATGCCTCTTTAAGATCTGGAAGAGGCATGAGGGCTATGTAAGATGATAAAAGGAGATGTTTTTGTCCAGGCTTCTTTATGAAGATTTCTGCCCCACCTTTTTTATTTGTTTTGAATTAGATGTTTGTTGACCTTTATAAACAGAGCAACATGAATATTTGTCAAGAAAGAACAATAAATGCAATGTAAAAGATACACCTCTTCAAAATCACTGCAGTGCAGTTTTTAATAAATATAGTTCAGATAAAGTTGATTGCTGGTGGATCAGTGAAGAGTGACATTCCACATGCAAAATCAAAGGTTACAGTTCGCTGATTTTCTGGCATTGATTGTGACATAACAGAAAGGTTTCCTTCAATACCATTTTATTATATTTAAAGTTCATTGAGATATTTCTGTTAATATTAACAAATCAAAGAAATCTAGGACAGTGGCTACTCTTATTGGAGGTTCAACTGGGACCAGGCTAACTGAAGAACTTCCTGTATGAATCTGTCTAATATCCCATTAACATCGCAGGCATGTTTTGTGGGAATGCAAGAGAGGACATTCTCCTTGCTGTTCCCAAATAAAATTCCTCTACCTTCCCAGCATTCCTTTGAGGGAAAGTGCCAAAGAACAGCCATTGCCATTTCCCCATCAGGCATTCAAAAAGGTCAGAAATGACACCATGGCAGAGACATGTGCATCGCTTAGGCTCTACTGGTATGTACTGAATTCTTGCTTTTCTACTCGGAGAGGGTGATGGGTCCTTCTTTGCGAAGAATTAAGGTGCAGTACTTACACTGACTCATAGATAAATCAACACAGTTTTTTGGATCATTTTTGTATTAAAATATCTAGATTTATACATGATAATATACAGGGCTGTAGCCAGAAAAAAATTTCGGGGAGGGTTGACAATTTTGGCGGGGGTGTGTGTGAAAATTTGGGGGGGGGGGGTTTGAAAATTTCAGGGAGGGTTGAAAATTTTGGGGGGGGGGAAGGGTTGAAACCTGCCTCCTAGCTCACGCTGAAGCAAAGAGCACAGCAGAGGGCAGAGCAGCCTTCACTAGCCTGCAACTCTGCCCCTGTCAACCACCTCCACCAAGTCTGGCCTTCAACACACACACACCCAACTTGGTTGCTTCACGACATCGGCTATTGCTGCAAGTAATGACAGTGTGAATAAATTGTCAATATTTGCTTGAGATAGTGCTTACAGTTCTGGAGGGACTCTTAATTTTTTGCATCTCATAGACTTAGCATGGAGATTTGGTTAACCAGTTAAAATTCATGAGTTTTTTTAAAAAATCTGAAACATTTCGGGGAGGGTTTGAACCCCTAAAACCACCCCCTCGCTACAGGCCTGATAATATATAGTAAATCTATAGATAATTTTTCATTGTTGTTAAGTTTTGTTGCCTTCAAAATTTATTCTTGGCAAGATTTATTCAGAGGGGGTTTCCCAATATGGCCTAAAAGTGAGGCAAGTTGCATGCTGATAGGCATAACAGAGAAACAAGCTTCTAAAGTTTTCCCACGGACACCAATGGGTCGAATCTTACCGGCATGAAAATGATCTCCCCCCACTCAAATTCAGAAAATCCCCAAAAAATGGAACAGGGGGCAACCAAAAATTGGGCACTGAAAATGGAACAGGATTTACCCGAATTGCACACCCCTACCAGCAGCACAGAACACATAGGACAAAGAGCATGGCAGTTAAGATGGTATGAAACTCGATTAGATACACTCTTTGCTTCAACTTGAACATGATCAAAATTACATTTTCATTAATTACATTAATGAAAATTTCATTTTCATTTAATAAAAATTAAATTAATGAAAAATTCATTTTCATTAATGTCATTTGGGCCACTTAATTTTAGTATGTTTCAAATACATCAGAAATACTGAGTGATAGAAATCATTCTAATAAGGAAAAGTATCAGAGGTTGATTTACAGTTATAGATTAACTGAAAAGCGTTCAGCCCATACTTGAAATCTCTAAACCCAAACAGATGACTAATCTTAATTTACTGTCCACAAAGAGTGCAGTGAATGAGCTGAATTTTTTACAATGCTGTTCTGCCTATGGCAGATGGTAAGGTAGGTGATTGTTTTCAAAATGATTTATTATTTATTTTATTTTATTTCAAACATTTGTACCCCGCTCTTCTCAACCCCCAAAGGGGGATTCAGGGCGGCTTAGAGCCAGTGACATTTTGATGCCCACACATACAAACCACAGTAAAAACATATTACATAATAGGTAAAAACATTAGGTTAAAATCCATTTAAAACAGGATTATTAACTAAATGATTCAAGGAATCAATTATTCCTTTCTGCAGTTTGCTGTTGTCATCCTTCATGGCATTCCCACTGATCTCACTTGCCCTTTCCACATTCTTATTTATTTAGAATTGTAGAATCATCAAACCATAGCATTGGAAGACACCACAAGGGCCATCCAGCCCAGTCTCCTGCCATCCAGTGCTGGTCTCACGTATTTTCCATGTGTTTTTCTCAATTTCCACCCCATGAGGAAATAATGAAAAGCTATACAACATAGCTGTACAGATATGCCAAGTTCAGACAGCAGTACTAGACATACACTGTTTATGCCAATGTATGTCTAAACATTTTTAGTGAAAAAAATCAAACTGAAAAACCTGGGCCAGTTCATGGATGAATGTAAGCATTGTACCCCAACTCTGATCAGAAAAGGAGTGGTGAAAAGTGAGAACTTAGTCGGTTCCAGGACAACCTAAAAAGAAGCATCAACACACTTTGAATGTCTGGGCGGCCACTTTCTCCTCTGTGAAGAATACGCCTCAATTTATCTATTATTTAAATCAGAATTCAGAATTTTGGTCCCAATTTATACATGAAGTCAATTTATGCACACTTGCTAGCCTTCAGGTTTGGTTGGATAGGTTTTAAATCTCCACAAAGGTCCTATTGACAAAGTATGTTTGTAAGTTTTATGGTGAACAAATCTATTCTCTCAGTAGCATTGTGTCAGATGAATATTCTCCAAGCAATGAATGCCCAAGCTGCTGCCATGCGATACTGAAAAATTGTCCCAAAGGAACAACTCACCTGCTATTTCTGTGTATTTTAACATGTCGTGTAACATTTCTAGCTAGACCTTCTGTAATTAAGATAATAATCTTGTGGAATGAATGCATCAGCAGGAATGAAAATTTCATGAAGGAGTATAATTGCTTTAGGAGAAAAGAGTTTCGAAGGTGGAAGGGGATCCAATTATGTCTGCTTAAATGTCACTAATGTTTATTTCTAGTATTTTCTCCTCTGTTAATTTCCATTTTTAAAGTGTTCTTTGAGAAGATTCCTATAATTCTAACTTGGGGGCACCCATACTGTTAGGCTCCAAATGTTCTTCTTCTTGTGTTGGTTTTTTCCCCCAAGGACTGTGTCTAAAGACTGTCCCAAAATAAGTGCTTTGAAATAAACTCAATATACTGATAAAAGGGCAGGAAAAAGGAGCAGAGGTCCACAGACTATTATTTTTCTTTGAAGTCTTTGGACTTGAGATATAACAGATGATCAAAATTATTCAAATGCAGCCAGCTAGTCTTTTGATGGGCCTCATTTCCAAAGCCGTTTACCTGGAGCAGGATGAAGTAGTTTCAGATACATTGATCCATCTGACTGGGACTTAATACTTTTTGTATTTTGGGGCCTGAGCTAATATAAAACCACTTGTTCTTTTAGACAGTTTCATCCTTGAATGCCATTTGCTTGTGTATAATTGTAAAAAAGTGGCCTTTTAAACAGTCATGAATCTCACCACTGAACATAGAAAGTTAGCTTTTTAGTTAGTTTCAGGTAAAAGTAAATTATCACTTTAATTACAAATGTGAACTCTTCATTTCATTTCTATTAAAAAATAACTAGTTTTGATTACAAACAGAATATTGTAATGTATGTAGTACAAAACATGCCTAAGAAGTTACTACTATCCCCACACCCCAACTATAAATAGCTAGAATCCTGTGGAGATACAAATGCCCTACCTAGAGCTACACTGCCATTACTGCTTGGGATTCACAATTCCGACATCCCCACATATTATCTAGTTTAGGAAACACTTAGGGAGTTATGAAGTAGAAGCCACTGCAATTGATGGGGTCTGTTGCCTTGTTGTTTTGGAAGCGGCTGACGGATGTTCCCACTCCTCTCATATAAGGGCAATTGGTTCCATCGCCAAATTGCTCTTACTGTCAAGATGTTCCTTCTAATATTAAATTGAAATCTACTCTCCTGTGACCAATGTTAACTTCTAACAGGCTAATATCTTCTATCCACTTCAAAAAATTGAGCAAATAAAATACTATAATCACCTTCATGCATTTTCTTCAAATGAGTACATATTTGACAATCCAGATGATGGCATTTTAAGCTGCATGGGAAATGTGAAGACTCAACTATTTAGATTGCCAGAATTTAATCCCAAATGTGTCACCCCACAGAGTAGCCGTTCAAAAAGCTGAAATGAATCAATAATCTTTTAAGACCCATAGACAATCTATTATAAAGCCTTATTGCTAACAGAAGTAACCATATTCCCTGATTTTGTTGAATAGTTAGATTACATACACACCTGACTGCTCCAACCCAATTTGGGCTGGTTTGAATTTGCATACAGATTTCCATATCGATTTTCTCCATGACATGAGAACAATCATACAGTTTATTCTATTCATTATTCAGTGGTAACATGGCAATTATGTGCCTATGTATGCTCCCTTCTATCAATGGGCAAGCAAAGTGTGCTCATTGATAGAATGGAGCATACATAGGCACATAGTTGCCATGTTCCCATTGATTCATTTGACTCCCATATGGGTCAAACTCTTGTTGGATTCGTGGTTAAATTTAAGTCTCTTTATGTTGCTCTTCAAAGTACATTCAAATACTTTCAGGCTCTGCATAACTCAAAGCACAGTAGTAGGCAGTAGGGGTGTGCAATTCAGCACAAAACCATGCCATTTTTTAGTTCTGTTTTCAGCTAATCTCTCATTCTGTTTACCTAGAAATTGCTGATATGGGGTGGGGGGGTTGTCATTTTCATTTGGGAAAGATTCGGCATATTGGCTACAATGTGGCTCATTTCTCAGGGTTTTTTTTAAAGGAGGGATTGAGAGAGCAGACCTTCTCGGTGGCTGCCCCCTGACTCCAGAACTCCCTCCCCAGGGAAGACAAAATGGTTTCTTCCCTGCTGTCCTTCTGGAGACAGGCTAAAATCTTTTTATTCAGACAGGCTTTTAAAGATGAAGGTGTTTAAGATCTAATCAGGGGATGCTGTGTTTTTAAAAGAACTTGGAACATGCTTTGATGGATTTTAACTGTTAACATGCTGTTTACATGTAATTCTGTTTTAATGTTTGTATATTTTAAATTGTATACTAATGTTTTTATGTAAAGCCTCTTTGTATCCCTTATGGTGAGATAAAGTGGGGTATAAATAAATACAAATAATAATAATAATAATAATAATAATAATAATAATAATAATTCCGGTGGTGAACACTTCTAGGCTGAGATGGAAGGATGCACATCTTTCCCCCCCAGGTGTTTTGATATACTGTGTGATAAGAAAAAAAATGTGCATAAGCCACTGGGGAAGGGTGGGAACATATTTTATGTCTCCTGTGTGCTGTGCCAGCCACAAACAAAAAATTAACCCTTTCTCCTCAGTGTTGGGTCAGTCTCCTCAGATACAAAGACAAAACTAGATCCTTTGCATCGCAAGGACTGCCAGGCTGCATCTAAACTACAAAATTCATCCAGTTTGACATCGCTTTAATTGCCATGGCTCAATACTATGGACTCATGGGATTTACAGTTTGGTGAGGCACAATCAATCTTTGACATAGAAGGCTAAAGGCCTTGAGAAACTGCAACTCTCAGAATTCTCTGGCAATGAGCCATTTTTCAATGTTTGAATGTTTGCCATATGTGTTGGAAACCACCCTGGGTCCCTTCAGAGAGATAGGACAATCTACAAATAAAGTATTATTATTATTATTATTATTATTATTATTATTGCAATTGAAGGGGTGTCAAACTGAATTAATTCTACAGTATAGATACACTGTTGGAAGCTGATGGCAGATCTGGGTCCTCATCTCATGGTGAAATCATGCACATTTTAAAACTCAAACTCATGAAAATGCCATTGGAATCCCATTGGAAATCAGTGTGCTTCCTGTTTTCATTGTAATTAATTTAGAACCGGCTTCACTTGTCTCCAGACACATCATCAATGTTTTCTTTGTCATGAGATGGGGAAAACACTTGAACTCATGAGCTTTCAAGGTGTTCCCATCTTTGTTGTCAAAATGATGTATAACTATACGTAGGCTCCAGTCTGTGTTTTCTCTTTCTATATACTGTCACCCATCATTGATGTTCCAGCTGCAGGGAAGAAGACCACTGTAATTACAGTAATTTTTAATATGAAAGGAAAAATTGCACAATATACATCTTCCTATAAGAAAACTTACTGGCAAAATGTGAACTTGCTGCTAAGAAACACATCACCAAAATCACGTTTATTGTTCTCTGTAAGAGAACAGGAAAAAACTTATATCCCCAACAAAAACATTCACTAAAAATAGTAAGAGAGAGAGAGAGAACTTTCAGTTTTCATGTCTAGGTGAGGAACCTGCTGCAGTGCAGTCATATAGGTTTTGTCTATATAGGCTGTTGTCTAATCAAATAGGTCATTTGGGTCAACCCATTTAATGATATTTTACACAAAGAGCGGAATTTGGCCCCACTCTTTTACCCAGCTCAAGGTTTTAGTTGTCTTCTAGTTACAACACCACATGATATATGTCAGATCAACAATCTCATCTCCTTGAGTCATCTAATCCCCATGTAATGGATTATACACTGTTCCTTGCTGGAGGTGTGAATTTCATTATTCTTATTAAGATGTCATTTCCACATTACCTTTGTTTATTTTCATTTTGCAGTTGCTTCACTGGCTTTGCAAGCCAACTGCAATATCTTTCAATTACATTACAGATTGGTGGATCTAACAGCTCATATTCATGGCATGAAATGTTTTCTTTAAATATGCTTTTAGAGACAATAGACACACTAATATGGTTGTTAATTATCTGAAAGGATAGTTTTCACCATGAGTGATCACTGAACATTGGTTAAGCTGAACATAGCAGACGACATCCCTAGGGATACCAAGGTGCTTGTTTATAATGCTATTTTCCTCCCAACCCTGCTATATGCCTGTGAAACCTGGACTATCTACAGATGTCACATGCAACTCCTAGAAAGATTCCATCATCGTTGCCTCTGAAAAATCCTGCAAATCTCTTGGGAAGACAGGCGAAGAAGTGTCAGAATGCTGGAAGAAGCAAAGACCACCAGCATTGAAGTGATGATCCTCCACCATCAATTCTGCTGGACTGGCCACATTGTACAAATACCTGACCACCATCTCCCAAAGCAGTTACTCTACTCTGAACTCAAAAATGGAAAACAGAATGTTGGAGGACAGGAAAAGAGATTTCAAGATAGGCTCAAAGCCAACCTTAAAAACTGTGGCATAGACACCAAGAACAGGGAAGCTCTGGCCCTTGAGCACTCTAGCTGGAGGTCAGCTGTAGAATTCTGTAGAATTCGAAGAGGCACGAATGGAGGGTGAAAGAGAGAAACGTGCCAAGAGGAATGCACTTCAAACCAACCCTGACCAGGACTGCCTTCCACCTGGAAACTGATGCCCTCACTGCGGGAGAAGATGCAGATCAAAAATAGGTCTCCACAGTCACCTACGTACCCACTGCCAGGATACCGCACTTGAAGGACAATCTTACTCGGACAATGAGGGTTTGCCTAAGTAAGAAGTAAGTAAGTAAACAGATGGCACCATTAATTTGTGTATTGTTTTGAAAATTCCAAAGTAGAATTCTGAGAAATCCAGAATCTGACTTTTATCCAGCCCGAAAAACCTACAACAACCCAGTTTTATCCAAAACTTTACACGACACTTTATATATCTATTAGGGAATACCTGATAATAGGAAAGGTGGGAGAAAAGGGGATTTGAGAATTGTTGTCTTGCATTCCTCTTGGGTATATGCTTGGTGTCTGTCCAGCTTACAAGTTGGCTCAAATGGCGACATACATGTTGCGAGTCACAAATAAAATAGAGCTATTTATTCAAGTGTTTAATAGTGAGTCAACACTGATGTGACTCTCATAGATTCCATTTGTTTCATCTATTTGGGACATGCTATTATTGTTCACACAAAAACACTATTCAGGTATTGAAAAAAATGTCAAATAAGGAAAGAAATATGTGAGTTTCTCCCCCCTGTGATATTAAAAAATAGTGGTTCTGAAGAATAGAGGATGTTCTGCCTTTTCAAAATCCAAGATCTGGCTTGCATGGAAATCATCCATAAAGATCTGTAATTCAATGCTGTATGGTTGTATTAAATTGAAGAGAAAAATCAGTACCATGCAGTGACTATAATAGCCAGATCAAAACTTTATACATAAAATACATTTTCTGTGAGGGCCAGTAGTTTATATGAGTTCCTTAATTGGTATGTTTAACTGCATAATCTTTCTTTAGCCTTATCACCACAACCCTGATGGAAATGTTATTCAAGTATTCTCTAATTGCTGGCAGAATGGACCTTTTTGTCCTTGATACCAGGAAAAGTAGGTGTAGAGAAATACAGTCATGGCAATAGTATCAAAATTGTGCTATGAAAATGGAACATTTACCTAGATTTACTCATCCATAACTATTCCATGTACACAATTACCACTCAGTCACTATGCAGACATTTTTAGCTTGATTGTAACTCCTCCCTCTCACCAACCTAATTTACAGGACATCATCTGCAGTGAGAGAACTTGGTTGATTTTGCTGGTGGTTGGAGTGTGGGTGTTTGATTCAAGTATAGTTAACTAAACAGATGATGCAAAATAACAGCTGAGATCGTTTATTTGGAAGAAGGCTGAAACTCAAATTCAGTTAATACAAATTGCCTTTTCATATTTTATTTTTGTATTGAATTCCTTTGCTATACTTATACAGAAGTACCAGCTTATTCTCAGCCATTAAAAACCTCCCAAAGAAAAGATCATTTGCAATGCTTTCAAAAGATGATCAGCCATAATCGTTGGCAAGGCTCCAGTAGAAGGAGATTGCTCTGGTTAGTCACCTAGAACGTCTTTTTGTGTGCCCTTGCTGTCTGAACTTGGCATACAGACAGAATAATTAGGAAGGTTTCCTGTTATGTGGAAGGGTTTATAAATGGACTTTAGGGAGGACAATTAGGTAAATTCATGAGCCATGCATTTAGACCTTTGCTTCAGCTTGTTAGAAGAATGAACACAAACAGGCAATGGCTCCACTCCATTGGAAAACATTCTTAGGTTTTGGACTGCTAAAATATGGGACAATCTTTTTTCAAATGTTATAGGAAAGCCTACAATGTGATCAAAATACAGTAAGACCCCTGTATCCAACTTCCAATTGTGTGCAGAAGAATGAGGATCTGTTGTCACAAATGGATGGTGAAGCAGTAGCTCCCCCTGTGGCTGGACCCGAGCATTCCCTCATGAAGCTGGAAAAAGCTGGAATGTTAAATTGCCTCTGTGTCTGTCTATATATGTTGTATTTCTAAATGACATTGAATGCTTGCCATGGATATGCGCATTGTAATCTGCTCTGAGCCCCTTTGGGTTGAGAAGAGTGGAATATAAATACTGTAAATTAAAAAAAATGTGTTTCCAGATGGACCATGATTACCTGAAACCAAGGATTTGACTGAACACCGTTAAACTAGATTACTTTTGGTTCCAACATAACATATAGTTATGCTACAGGACCTAGAGATTCCCAGACTGGTATCCTGTCTAGGAATGGGCTCTGTCTTCCAATGCTACTGCATATTAACTTCTAAGAAAAACATAATACACAATAGCCTGGGGAGAGCACAGTAGACCCCTAGAATGATTATTTCCCACCAGGCATGGGTAAGTAAAACTGTAGAGGTGGCTTCTGTAGTGATAGGGCTCTTACTGTAATAAGAAATCAAAGTGTGTTTCAGGAGGCATTAGGAGCATCAACTCATGGATTGTGGCTCTGGGAAAAGTGAGGATGAATTCCATGTTGCAGGTGCCGGAACTATTCTTTTTTTCCTGAAAGTTTCTATGGTTTTCATAGACACTCTGATTCTGCCCCAGCCCATATATGACGCTACTACTACCACCTTGAAAATAGTCAGTCAGCTTTGAGTTTCTTCTTTTCAGACATTTAATTGATCATGAAAGCAAAACAAAGATGGGGGGATATCATGGTCTTCTTGTGTGTTTAAGTAAGCCTGAATGAGAACATAAAATGGGGCTTATATCTACGTGTGTAGATATTTGTTTTGATGGTCAAATTATTTACAAATTGTGAATGCAATATGAGTTGCAAAGGCATTTGCACTTAGAATATTTACTTACTTACCTTCATGCCTATCTAATCTTATCTATATATATCTATCTATCCTCTAGCTCTGTTCCCATTGACAAATACAGTTTTGAACTGGGTATTACATCCTTTGCGCTGTGCACAATTTTAAACCATACACCATTTGACTCAAGCTACTGTAGCTAAGATGGTGCAGGGGGAGTTTATTATGTTTCATGCTTCTCTATAGGGAGATAAAGAAGAAAGATTAGGAAGACCTCTAGATGAAAAGGAAATGCATTCTAAAAGGGTTTGTAATGGTGTGGTTGGTTCTTAAATCATTTCCACCATGTGCAGTGACTTGACATCCAACATCAAGCTAATGAATTCTGGCCTCTGATCTGATCGTGCACCCTTCTCCACAGAGCTGTTGGCCATGTAGGTCCGGGTGTATAAACTCAGCTTCCCCCTTGGCCCATATGTTCCCTGCCCTGCCATTATGCCTTTTCTGCCAGTAGATCTTAGCTGGCAAAACAGTTCAGATGGGAGAGTATGCTTTTAGCAAAGTTTTGAGATATGATGATAGAAGGGCAGAATACACACACACACACAACAACAACAACAATATTTATTTTATTATTATTATATATTTTAATTGTATTACTTTTTAATCCTTGTCTATGCTGGGTCTGGTCCCCATGTAAGCTGTCCGGAGGCCCTTCGTGGAGATGATGGCGAGATATAAAAATAAAGTTATTATAATATATATCTCATCCCCACTTGCACTGCAGTTCTCTGTGCAATCCCCAAACCTATAATGTCTTAGAAATCCTGTAAAGTCAGTAGGGTTTTGAAGAAAGTCATATTAGCATCATATGTCAGATCTATTTTGGAAGATTCATATATATGACTTGATATTAAGAAACACTGCCAAACATGCCAAAAATGTAAGAATCAAAACTATTTCCCAGTACTTTTTTGTAAATAGCATAAGCATTGTAACTCTCTCCGTGACGCAGTTTTAATTTCCACAGTAATCAGACTGTACTGGGAGGCAAAGACAAACTGGTATGCCTCTCTGCCTATCAGGGCTGCTGGGGGGAGAGTGGGGGGGGGGGGGGAGTCGTGACCATTATCCTTTAAATTAAGGACTGCCACAAGGCTGGCTCCATTGCAAGCTGGGAGAGGATAGAAAGCAAGGGAGCAGACCAGCAAGCTAAGCTAAAGAAAAGCACGCAGTAGGCTACATTGAGAGAGAATAAGAGGACTGAGTGACTGACTGCTATTAGGAGGAATATTGCATCTGCTGGGGTGATTGGGGAAACAGTCCCAAAGCTTTAGTAGTTTTCCAAAACCATTCTGTGTTTACCTAAATTGCACACTCCTAGTGACTTTTGGGAGTGGTGCAACCACCAGCCAACCACTCCACCCCACCCCAGCTACCCATTGTAGCTAAGATACATTATAGAGAAATTCAAGGGAGTAGCTGTCGTGGTATTGAAAACATCTGACAAAAATTAAAAATTCACCCAAAATCAGTAGATGTGTAAATTTTTCTGAAACTTGGGGGGGGGGGGGGGGGCAATGCCCTGATTATGTTGTGCCATTGTAGAGAAATTCAAGGAGATAGTTCTTGTGGTTTTTTAAAAAAGTTGTTTGTAAAAATAAATTAAAAATCCCAAAAGATTAATTGTATCATGAAATAACAATGAATATTTCGTTACTTTGGAATAGTTACAACATGGACCCATGACAATATTTTGAAAACTTTACAAATGAATTGCCACCCCCCCCCCCCCCACAATTTAGCAATGAGTATCGAAACATTTTTTGTTGATTACACACTCCTAAAAGTTAGTATTTTAACTAGTAGGAAGGCTTGGGGGAAAGGACAGGGAGTATAACTTGTTGGTGCTGTAGTATGTTGGGTTCAGTCCAAATTATTATTTCATGATTTTAAAATGTATTGTCACAACCCTATTAAAGAGTGCAAGCTTTGCCAATCCCCTGATTCTGAATGATGCTTGGCAACAGGGAGAAAAGAACCCCACTTCATCAAGCATGCATACAGCTATCAACATCCCAGCATAGCTTTTAGTGTCATCAAAGACTGTCCTTCTCCTTGTTCCCAACACTGCAAAATCCCAATCCTTTTGTAGAATTAATAGACTGAAAACACATTCATCTTTCCATTCCACTTTAGGCCATTGCCTACCTAATGGAACATATAATGTGATGAAATTGCCACCTGGAGACTGGGATACAAAAAAAGTTCCCAAAGGTGTAATTATATAGACTGATTTTTTACTACTACAAGTGTACCTTCTTTAGAAGTCTAGTCTTGCTCCAAATTTAGTTAAAAACCATTTTCAGTGGTAATCAGTGCCAAAATTATCTGTATTTATAAGGCTAATTGTTCAGACTGTTTCTAACTATTTGAACTGGGAAATGATAATACAAAGTAGAAAGATCACAAGCAGAAAGATATTGTAGCATGCGAAATAAAAGTTAGTTGGCATCCTAGGGATATTTTATGCACACAGGAGTTCTCTTGATTGTGCACTTCTGCTTTTCAGCCATAGCATAATATTGGCATTCAGTTAACAGTTGTGACATCAGTGGGGTGCCATGCATGTAACTATTTCATATGCAGTTGCACACTTGGGCTTTGCACTACCTTCAGTGCATCAATTAATTCACTGGAATTGTTGAATCACTAGGCACAGACATGTAATTTGTTGTACAATGTTGGTATTCAGCTGAAGGATAGAATATTCCAACCACTGCTTAACCATGTGCATGTAAATTTGCACCACCCAGGCAGTGTAGGACCTTAACTATGAGTATAACCTAAGTCTCCTGGATTTTCTGAGACAGACTAAAATGTCTGTTTTCCCACCCACATGATCCATTCCACATTGAAAAGTCTCCAATAAGTTCCCAAAAGTAATAATTGTTACATGATAATGACAAAAAGTTAAATTTGTCCCAATCCCTTCCAAGATCCAGTACAATTTTTTTGTCTGCAGAGCAACCCACAGTCTTAGGAAAGTGCCCTCTGAAGAGGATATTTCCAGGTGAATGGTTCCTAGTGAAAAGGTATTGTGTGGCTATTCTATCTTGTTCATCTTGCCCAATTTTATTTCTGGCAAGATAAAAGGAAAAGTGACAAAAGATTGGAAGATTTCAAGTGGACCGTGTCAGCATTTGAAATTTCTGTAAAACTCCATGAATAAGACAGTGATTGCATGAAAAAGCTTCATCTGAATGCTTCCTGTATCAAACAGTTTGCTTATCTAACTTGATATTGCAAACACTGAGCTGTTGCCCTCTAGGATTTCACATCCAGAAATCAATCTTTATTGCCTTACCTGGAGGGCTGGGAACTATATGGCACGTTTACTATACAAAATATGTGGCCTGACCAATTATCTCTTCTCCCTAACTTCTTGTGTTTCCAATTTTATATTAGGCCAATTTTATATGCAATCTTCCAACACCACCAGGTTCCTCCATTGGGTTATATTAGTATTTTATATCAACATCAATGAAAACCTTTTCTCACAGAAGTTTCTTCAAGGAAAGTGATTTATTTATTTATTTATTACGGTCATTTATACCCCGCCCTTCTCACCCCGAGGGGGGCTCAGGGCGGCTTACACAACAAGGCACAATTCGATGCCCGCATTACATGACAACAAAAACATAACATCAATAACAATAGCAATTATAGCAATGATAACAATTAACATAAGCAGTCATTATTATCGGCAAAACATCCAAAAAAAACCATAAAAGCAATTAAAACAATTAAAACAATAAAAGCAATACAAACCTCATTGCTGGACAGCGTTTAACAGACTCATAGTTTAGGTTCTACTTTCCGCACATTGTCAGTCCTATCCATCTGGATTCCATATCTAATTGTCAGGATGCCCAAAGGCCTGGTCCCATAGCCACGTCTTTACCTTTCTCCTGAAGGCAAGGAGGGATGTTGATGTCCTGATTTCCCCCGGGAGTGAGTTCCACAGGTGATGCCCAATCAAGAAGAATATTGTCTAGATCAAGGGAAATAATAGTACCTGGAAGACTGTGTCCAGTTTTGAACATCATATGCAGGAAGGACATTGACAAATTGGAATGTGCTGAAACAAGAACAACTAAAATGGTAAAAGGTCAAGAAAGCATGCTGAAAATGAAGCAAGTTTTTTTCCTGCTGCCCTAGAGACTAGGGCACATATATACTAATCACTCAGTGCATAGTGCCAGTTAATCAGTTCAGGTTAACGTGGGTAAAAGTTGCTTAATGTGGCCTTAAACTGTGTTGACATAAGTTGTGAGTTACTTTGAGATCTCCTCCAGAATTTGGAGCAAATATTGACTTTGAGCCAATGTAAACAGTTGGGCCAATTTTGAGACAAAAGTGGATGCAGCAGCAATCCCATGATCTGTGGATCTGAGCAGCCTTGGGACATGGGATGGCACTCATGTTTCCTCCTGTTATCCTTGTAGTAGAGGCCAGTAAGCACAGCATGGGTTGTGCTGGCCACCTATTACTTGGAATAAGACTGGCTGTAGTGATGAGGCGATTAGAGCAGTAAGAGGGGAAGAGGAGTTCCTGGGGTGGTAGTGACAGTCTAAAGCAGGGGTCCTCAAACTTTTTAAACAGAGGGCCAGGTCATAGTATCTCAAACTGTTGGGGGGCCGGATTATAATTTGAAAAAAACATGAATGAATTCCTATGCACACTGGACATATCTTATTTGTAGTTCAAAGACCACTTAAAAACAATACAATAATTAAAATGAAGACCAATTTTAACAAATATAAACTTATTATTATTATTAAACGAATCTGGAGCATGTTTTTGATGACGAGACGACAGTGAATGGGTATTGTAGTAACTGTTTATTAATTGTGTAATGTGTTAGGTTGTTAACTGTTTCTATACTGTAGCACTGAATTTTTGCTGTTCGTATTTGTTGTGAACCGCTGTGAGTCGCCTTCGGGCTGAGAACAGCGGTATATAAGTAAGGTAAATAATAAATATTAGTATTTCAATGGGAAATGTGGACCTGCTTTTGGCTGATGAGATAGGATTGTTGCTGTTGTTGCTGTTGTGTGCTTTCAAGTCATTTCAGACTTAGGTTGACCCTTAGCGAGGGCTGGGTAAATGACCTTGGAGAGCTATATCCGGCCCTTGGGCCATAGTTTGAGGACCCCTGGTCTAAAGTATGTTGGATTGATCTGAGGATAAGTGGTCAGTGTAGAACAGGCAAAACAATGTTCTATACAAAGCACAGAATTTTTTTCCATCCAAACAATAGGGAGAACTTACTGACAATAAGAATGTACCACCTTGGATGTGTGTAGAATCTACTTCCCTGGAGATTTTTTTAAAGGGAGGCTGGAAGTCCCTTGTGGTCTTTTCCAACTCTATGTGTTTATGATGCTATGATTCTACCCACTCATATTTTTTTTCTGTGCTCCTCCAGAAAATTGTCTTACTTCACCTGTGGGTTACATCCTGTCAAAATCTGAACTATCTTTTCTATGTATTTTGTTTATCCATTTGCAGATTTAAACATTGCTTTCCTCCAGTCAGATCTTGTCAGAGAGCGTGAGCAGCTGAGAGCTGCATGTGATGGAGGGAGAGGGAGAAATCAATCAGTCCCCACTCAGGCATCTTAATCAACAGCATGAGGTTCACTGCAGTTAAGCGCTCCCAGGCTGCCAATGGCATCTTCTTTGGAGATGCTATTGATTGCTCTTCACTCTCTTCTGAGGAGAGCTTCCAGCTGTGCAGACAGCAGCAGGGAGAGGGCAGGGAGAAAGGTGGCCTTTCAAAGCTCTCTGGGATTTGAATTGATGATTTAATTTCCCTGAGGGCAGGCAAGCTGTCATTCTGCAGCGCAGGGGTTTGTAGCAGGAAGGAAAAGAGATAGCTGTTTGAAATGTCCATTGATTATCCATATAAGCTTTGCATGTGGTCAGAGGAATGGTGGCCAATTGTCAGCATAACTAAAAGAAGCATTGGAAGCAACCTTACAGTGAACTAACATAAAGGAGGGAGCATACTGGGACAGTTCCAGTGGAGTGTTGAGTGAGTTTGAAGAGCTTTAGTTTGATGATTTGAAAGACTGGACTTATCATATATATGAGGGCATGCCTTAGGGCTCCTGCAAACAGGTTCTAGAATCCTTAATGGCAGGAAGGCAAAATGTTAATGGTAATCCACTGGCATAAAACGTGCTGTCCTACACAGTCATGTATAAGTCAAGAAATGTTAATCATAAATTAACCCCAAAAACCTGGGTTAATTTCTCTAGGGGTCAATGTGACCCCTGGATATTCTCTCTTATAAAAAAAGAAACCAATCACTTATCTGTGATTGAGCAGCAAAAGGGAAGAGCTTAGTTCATCCTGGGAGAACTTGAAAGAAGCATTATTTCATCTTCTGACTTCTTTGAATGCCTGGGCAAGATATGACAGTGGTGGCCAGGGGCAGCTAGCCTCCTGAGAAGGCATTGATTCCACCCCCCCCCCCCAGGAATGACCCCCGACTTATCCACAGATCATATCAAAATCCATTATTCTGGCCCCAAAACCTGCCCTAGACATGAGGTTGAATTATACATGAGTATGTATGGCATTTTGTGTGCAGTAAGTCCTGCTATGTACTATCACTTTATAGAGAGATGGATAAGAAAAATCCATAATTAATTTAATTAACAATACTCTTGTACAATTCTCACAACTATTAGAATGAGATACGGGTCAACTACTTTTGTTTGGTTCTGCTATATAACCACAGTGATCAATCTTCCAGTTGCCTAACCCTTGAGAGGAGTACCTTAGTCCAAGGACCTCTTTCAGACTTGGGGACTTTGAATGTCAGCACCTGGAGTACCTTGGATTTACTTTCTGTTCACTAAGAAGCAACTTAACTCAACACAGATGTTTTCCTTAAAGGAAGACTGGAGAGGTAGTTTGGATGCTTGACCTCAGCTGGAATTGCCTCAAGGTGCATCTTCCCCCCTCCCCCATACTTTCAGGCCTAATTAACTTAAATAGGGAAAAGATCAAATAAAGGGACTCTTGAGTTGTTGTGAGTGTGGCCATGTTCCAAAAGCATTCTTTCCTGACGTTTCACCTGCATCTATGGCAAGCATCAATAGATTGTGAGGTCTGTTGGAAACTAGGAAAATGGCATTTATATATCCCTGGAATGTCCAGGGTGGGAGAAAGAACTGTTGTATTTTTGAGGTAGGTGTGAATGTTTCAATTGGCCACCTTGATTAGCATTTAATGGCCTAGCAGTTTCAGGATCTGGCTTTTTACTGCCTGGGGGAATCCTTTGTTAGGAGGTGATTAGCTGGCAGTGATTGCTTCTTGTCTGGAATTCCCCTGTTTTTGAGTGTTGTTCTTTATTTACTGCTATGATTTTGGAGTTTTTTAAAACACTGGTAGCCAGATTTTGTTCATTTTCATGGTTTCCTCCTTTCTGTTGAAATTGTCCACACGCTTGTGGATTTCAATGGCTTCTCTGTGTAGTCTGACATAGTAGTTGTTAGAGTGGTCCAGCATTTCTGTGTTTTCATATAATATGCTATGTCCAGGTTGGTTCATCAGATGCTCCGCTATGGCTGACTTCTCTGGTTGAAGTAGTCTGCAATGCCTTTCATGTTTCCTGATTCATATTTCGGTGCTGCGTTTGGTGGCCCCTATGTAGACTTGTCTACAGTTGCATGATATATGGTAGACTCCTGCAGAGGTGAGAGGATCCCTCTTGTTCTTTGCTGAATGTAGCATTTGTTGGATTTTTTTAGTGGGTCTGTAGATAGTTTGTAGGTTGTGTTTCTTCATCAGCTTCCCTATGTGGTCAGTGTGTGATTCCCTTGATGTATTGTAAGAACACTTTTACTCTGGGTGGATCTTTGTCTTACTCTCATGGCTTGTTTTTGGTCTTGCAGCTCTTCTGATGTCTGAGGTGGAGTATCCATTGCCCTGTAGAGCTCAGTTTAGGTGGTTCCGTTCACCTTGGAGGAGGTGGGGTTCGCATATTCTTTTTTGCATGATCTGTGAGGGTTTTAATTGTGAATCAAAGCTTGAGTCTGAGATTATAGTTTGAAAAAAAAACCCAACCCTATATGAATTCTTATGCACACATCTTATTTGTAGTGCAAACAAGCATAAAAGAACATTACAATATTTAAAAGGAATAACAATTTTAACCAACATAAACTGACCAGTATTTCAATGGGAACTGTAGACCTGCTTTTAGCTGTTGAGCTAATTAGGATTCTTGATGTTTTGTGTCTTCAAGTAATTTCAGACTTAGAACAACCCTAAGTCTAAAGTTTAGGGTGGGGACCGAGTAAATTACCTTGGAGAACTGTATCTGACCCATGGACCTTAGTTTGGGGACCCCTGGTGTACGTGCACCTTAGGACTTGGAAAGGGCAGCTATTAAGAAACTAGATAAGATCCTGAAGTATACAGCTGTAGCAATGCAAACTAAAGTTAGGATAGTCCATGGCATCATATTTCAAATATGTCACTGTGAAAGTTTGACAATGAAGAAAGCTGACAGGAAGAAAATTGACTTATTTAAAATCTGGTGCTGGAGAATCATAGAATTGGAAGAGATCACAAGGCCATGCAGGAACATACAATCAAAATACTCTTGACAGATGGTCATCCAACCTGTGTTTAAAAACCTCCAGAGCGCGCGCGGGGGGGGGGGGGGGGGACACTGTGGAATGCTAAAAAGACAAAAAAAATGATGATAGAATAATATATTATATTATTGCTCTGTATCTGGCTGTATAACCACAGCTAAACACTTCCCCAGTGCCCTGTGCACTCCGACAGTTGGAATATGGCCATAAAGTGGAGCTGCAACTGCTTAAAGGCAAATCCTAGAAAAGGGAGAGGAGGTGACATAGTTGCAAACATTTTTTTAACTATATTACTGTAAGTTGGGATTTCAGTCCTTATCTCAGAAACATTGAATCTGTTTCGCTCAAAGATTTTTGGACTAAAGTTCCCATCATTTGGTTGGTCATTCTTGCTGGAGCTGAAGGGAGTTAAGAGTCTAACATTGGAAAGAACATTTTTTGCCTGTGCTTTTTATATTCTAGGGCTGTACCTGGAGCTGATTTCTCATGGCAGGTAATGACTCAGATCCCACTCCATCCAGCCCTCAAAGCATTCTAGAGAATTATCAGCTAGTAGCTCACATAGGATCTAAACATTACATTCTTGCCTGTTGATCCTCTGGAGCAAACAATGTCCTTCTGAAGCAAGGTGTTCCCTCCACTTCAATGTGACCTTGCATTTCCTCTCATTATCTCCCACTTATTAACCCTGATCTAATTGTTATTGATAGCTTCATTACTCTATCTGGGACAAGCAGTGATGCTCTTCCCGACCTTGCCCCAGGTGATCAGAAGCTCATTTCGTGTTTTGGATAGTTTGGTGATGAGAAGACAAAAAAAGAAAAATTAGAGGTGGGAAGCAAGGAGCCATGATGCTATCAAAATCAGAGCTTGGGTAAGCTTCTATACGTTTTAAATATCCACCTCCCCCCCCCCCCCCCAAATATCACAAGCTGCAGTTTTTGTAAATAAAATGCCAGTCCTCTTGAAAAAATTGGCATTTGTCCTCAATGGACAAAGACATCCAGGTTTCATAAATTTAGACACTGTATATCTCACCTGTAGGGATATATAAGAGCTTTGAGTGGCCAAGGAGATTAATTCAGAAAAAGAATACTGCTTTTCCAAACCTGATACCTTTGCAAGGTTTTTTGTATACAATGTTTCACACACCAATTAGTATCTTTCCCTGCTGCTTCTGAGAAATAGAGAAAAATTAATATCTCAACTAGTTGTGACCTGAGATATTCTTGATTAGGACCTCCCTTGATTTAAGTGTTATTAACAGCAGCCAATGGAGATCTGTGCTAAGAAATGGGTCTTCAGTCCTTCCCTATTCAGAGGTCCCAAAGCCTTACTCCTCTCCTTATGTCTTTGATTATGATAATAATCACCATTGATAATTGATGAAGTTTGCTGAGGCTTTGTGAGAGTACTGACAAAGCCTCAGCCAACTTCAGCAATTGTAAGTGATGATGGTTGTTATGATTTCCCTGTTTTGGTTTTCCTGTCAAGATTAGCATATGAGTATTTAGGAAAGGAAATTTTTTGTCCAGCAGCTGAACAAATTATAAGGAGATGACTTTTTCCTTCCTCTGTTTACAAATCTTGGACACTGAATACAGCTCAAAGAATGAGCTATACAAAGGCACATAAGAACTGTTCTTGATGTTTTTGGGGAAATATGCAATTGGCCAGACAAGTATATGACTGCAAAATTCCCTTCTTCAAAAGCTGGGATTTTTTTTCTCAGCTGTGGCTCTGTAGTAAAATCTTCACAGAAAATAGCCTTTGTTGCATTGTTACACATTTTTCCTGTGACCAAGCTTGGATGAAAATAGATGAAAGGTGAAGAGGGCATTTTAAGGCACCCCAAAATGGAGGTGATACCAACAGAACAGAAACTAAAAGGCTGTTTCAGTTCAGTTCTGTGATGCTGAATCAAAAAGTCTGGTGTATGTGCTACTTGGGGATTTCAAAGCACATAAGGAATACCAGGTTTTGTAGGCTGTGTTTTAGAAGAAGGCAATGGCAAACCACCTCTGAATATTCCTTGTATCAGAGATGTCACCTATTGACTTAGCATGAACCCTATAACTCTCATAAATTTATGGGGCTTACCATTAATCAATATGTGATTTGAAAGCACTTACATTACACTATTAAAGAGATTACAAACACTAGGGTCGCAGTTGTGACTAGGGTTGCAGTGTCAGGTGGATAGATTTTAATGAGAATTTTAAATGAATTATCCAAGGTGCTGAATATTTTTTCTAACCCAAAAGCATCTTGAATAGCTCCTTAAAAGTTCAGCCTGATGCCCACAGTAGATTCAGTAACCCTTCAGACATGGAGGTCACCAGCTGCTATGACAAGTATATGCTATCACAGCAGAAATGGGAAACATGTTGCCCCCTGAAGTTTGTGCTCCACAAGTTGGACAATTCATCACCATTGTTGGCTATCCTGGCCAGGGCTGATGAGCAGATGGGGGAACTTGCCTTCTGTTTGTCCAGAAATCAAGACATGAAGGAATCTAAATAATATGATGGTAAGATCTGTCCAGCAGTCAAATAGCCTGCCTTGGAGTAATGTAGACTATTCTTCTTTGGAGGTCTTTATATAGAAGTTGAAGACCCATTTGCTGTAATAGTTTGAATGTCCCATGGAAACCTTGAGCAAGTCACAAACTCTCAATGTCAGAGGAAGGCGAGGGCATATAAATTCTGCCAAGAGGGTTTCATGATATGACTCTGAAATGACTTGAAAGCACACAAAACCAACAATACGAGGTTGAATCAGTATCAACGGGCATATTCTGCATTTCAGGGTGTTGGATTAGATGACCCTTGTGTTCCCTTCCAACTACATGATTCTGAGCTCCAGTTTATTGCAACAAGCTTCACTCCTGCAGTGTCCTGATATCTTTCCAAGCCTTGAAATAAAAGGCAGCTGTTGCATTGTGCCACCATAAGAAGGGGAATGTCCGAGATGTCCTCCCAGCTCAGCAGCTCTGTGCAACTTGAAGCTAGGATGAGGAACATTTGCATAAGACATTGCAAGTAGTTGTCCCTTTAGTGAGCAGTTGCTTCTCTGATGATCTCCTTGGGGGAGGATGAGGAGGAAGTTATGAACTTTGAAGTAGGTTATTAATTATTCATTTCTCCATTGCCAGGGATACGGCAACCTGATTCCCAGGAGCCGGCTCTAGAATTCATTATCTTCCTGCTCAGGTTTGCAATAAAAATAACACTGCATCTTAATCCTGTCACCTTCTCAGTTCTTTCCCTCCTCCAAATCATCCTCCCTCTCAATAATCTCTGGAGACCATGCTGTGACTTAATTCTTCACTTTCCTCATTCCTCACAGAATGCAAAGTGTGCATTCAATTGTATTACCTGCCCATTACAAATAAGTACATTTTCTGCCCTGTGGGATGGCTTCACTTCAGTTCAAATGCAGTTAAGTTTTACTGGGGATTTTTTGCTGTTGTTCATTTGGTCTTTCCCTTCTGCAAAGCTATGGCCAAGGTTTCCTGATCCACAGCATTTTCTTCTTATATTATGATGTGATTTCTTAAAGATATACCACAGGGCAATGGCAACGGCAACTGTGTCAGGAACGAGTCAGATACAACTTCCAGTCATATGGGATGTGATTGCTGTGTTTGTGATGTTGGAACCTTTTTGAAATCAGGAAGAAGAGTAGATAAAGTAACTTCACTAGGCACATAAGATTATAGCTAACAAACTCATATTCTGGTTAAAACATCCACACAGCAGAGGAACATAGCACATTCTTATTTAACATGATGAAAAAAGTATATTATTGACCTTTCTGGGGGGTTGTCTATACAGATGAATAAAGTGTACTCACCTCATCTCTGGTGCTGGTATCACACACAATATTATTGAGGATTTGAATCTAATTCAGCTCTTTTTCATCCCCAAGGGCTTAAATCTGAATGAAAAAGATTGCCTTTTTACTTTGCACTTGTCTAGAAAAACCTGGATTGTTTTATGTAAACCCATAGTTGAGTTGTGGGTAGGATTTTGGGTAGTGGGAGGCACCGGCAGATGAGAGGTCCTTGATCCTTCCTTCCATGAAAGGTACTCATTTCTGTATTGTCGAAGGCTTTCATGGCCGGAATCACTGGGTTGTTGTAGGTTTTTTCGGGCTGTATGGCCATGGTCTAGAGGAATTCTCTCCTGATGTTTCACCTGCATCTATGGCAAGCATCCTCAGAGGTACTGAGGTCTGTTGGAACTTGGAAAAAGGGTTTATATATCTGTGGAATGACCAGGGTGAGACAAAGGACTCTTGTCTGCTGGAGCTAGGTGTGAATGTTTCAACTGACCACCTTGATTAGCATACAATGGGCTGACTGTGCCTGGAGCAAACTTTTGTTGAGGGGTAATTAGATGTCCCTGCCTGCTTCCTCTCTGTTGTTGTGCTGTTGCAATTTTAGAGTTTTTTAATACTGGTAGCCAGATTTTGTTCATTTTCATGGTTTCCTCCTTTCTGTTGAAATTGTCCACATGCTTGTGGATTTCAATGGCTTCTCTGTGTAGTCTGACATGGTGGTTGTGAGAGTGGTCCAGCATTTCTGTGTTCTCAAATAAAATGCTGTGTCCAGGTTGGTTCATCAGGTGCTCTGCTATGGCTGATTTCTCTGGTTGAAGTAGTCTGCAGTGCCTTTCATGTTCCTTGATTCTTGTTTGGGCGCTGCATTTGGTGGTCCCTATGTAGACTAGAAGCCATTGAAATACACAAGCCCGAAAAAACGTACAACAACCCAGTACTCATTTCTGTTTCACTGATGTGCAACCTCTTTTTAAAAAAGTGCATTTGTGCAAACGTATTTGCTTTTATATTTTGAAGGTGCATTTGTGCAGATAATTGCATATTGGTATTAGTGCACCTCCATCTATCATCACTTAAATACCAGTCACTTCACTTTGATTAATAGAATGGCCAATGCCCTAATGAGGCAAATGTTTAAAATGCAGACATAAACATATTTGTATATTTGCATGCACAAGTGAAGAAAATAGAGTGGCCACAGCTGTGATATGAAATATAACATATGTGATCATTGAAAGACCACCCTTTAACATAAAAATGAACTCACATAGGGGAAACGTGGCTGGTAATACTGCTCTCTCTTCATTATATCACATTTCTCCTAAGATGCACCCAATTTTTAGAGATATTTATATGGGAAAATGTATGTCTTAGAAGAACAAAAAATACAGTAATAAGTATGTGTGTGGCCAGAAAAATGGGAATTGAAGTGGATTATTTTTCACCTGTGTAGACAACCAACATTCCAAACACCTACTGGGCAGGCCCGTAGCCAGGATTTTGATTCGGGGGGAGGGGGGGTGAGTCTGAGTGAAAGAGGGTCTACCCAAGCAAACCTTTTGTATCGTTACCCCAATACCCCCATGCATATGAGATATATTGAGCATGATGATCAGATCATGATATGAATAAACATAACAGTTTAAATAATGTACCAGTAAGGCCTTTTCGGAGACCACCCTGAGAATTTTTTTGGGGGGGGGGGGGCTACATGCCTGCTACTGGGTAAAGCAGGCCATAGAGGGTTGTATGCTAATCCCCATCATTACCCAGCGACTCTTTTTTTTTTGTTCAAATTCTAAGCACTGTGAGTTTTCTTTAAGTAAGATGAATATTCTTTCTCAAAGTTCCTTCTGTTAGCTCAAGCACCATGGACCATTCCAGACTTGAAATAGAAGAGAAGAGGGAAAGTGATTTTAAAAATAAGTTAACAGAACATGTCAAATTTGTTCTGGATCTAAAAAGGATGTGGTTTGTTACTTAATATATATACACACACATAAACAGAACTTTATACAATTTTCCATATTCCATTTCTTCATTTTTCCAACTCTATACTATTATCCCCTTTCCTGCCATCAGGAAAGCTGACACCCTGGCCAGTTCACCACTGGACAAACCCTCTCTGTCCCAAATCATGCCCCAAATATCCCTTTGATAGGTATTTTATTTATCGTGTCAAAAGCGAACCGAGGGTACAGTTGCAATGTATTAAAAACACAAAAGTAAAAAAAAACCAAACTTGGCATTTTACTAAATGTCTTTTGACCAGTAGCTGGCCATTTGGAGTGCCTTTAGTATTGCTATAAGAAGGTCCTCCATTGTGCACGTGGCAGGGCTCAGGCTGCATTGCAATATGTGGTCTGTGGTTTGCTCTTCTCCACTTGCATGTCGTGGACTCCACTTTGGGACCCCATTTCTTAAGGTTGGCTCTGCATCTTGTGATACCAGAACGCAGTCTGTTCAGCGCCTTCCAAGTTGCCCAGTCTTCTGTGTGCCAGGGGGGAGTCTCTCATCCAGCATCAGCCATGGCTTGAGGTTCTGGGTTTCAGCCTGCCATTTTTGGACTCTCGCTTGCTGAGGTATTCCTGCAAGTATCTCTGTAGATCTTAGATCTTAGAAAACTATTTCTTGATTTAAGGTGCTGGTGTTCTGGTTGATATCTGAAGAGAAGCGGCTTGCCTTTGATAGGTTAAGGTCGCCATATGTTGGAAATGACTTCAAAGAGCACAATGATGACGACAATGAGCAACATGTGTGTCTGTGTCTGCAAATATGAATGAGTATGTGGGAAACTGCTACATCTGTATGATAGTGGTTTCCTGCAAAGTTTTCAAGAGCATTAAAAGGTCTGTGTGGACTTTGAAAGGCCAGCATTCATTTCTATGATTTCTAGGGAGTATTTTTTTAAAAAAGACTCAAATAACTTTTTTTTAAAGAAAGAACAAAATAACCTCAGAAAACAAAAAGGGCAGTTCCCTCTGCCCTGATCAGCAGACCATCTTGGTAAAAACTAAATTAATTAGGATTGCAGCAACACACGCTGCATTCTACAGTGGAGGCAAAGAACAGAAAGAAGACAACTCTTTTGAGAATACCCATTCTCAGTTAAATAAAAGATTCAGTAGTTGGTCCACAGTTGGAATAAAAACCTGATGTGTACTTCACCTTTTACCATTTTTCTTTTTCTTTTTCTTTTTTGATGGAAAATAATTATTCAATTTGGTCATCCATGTACTAGATTTCATATGTGAAGATGTTTCATATGTGGAGTTATCTGCGTCAGGGGAAGAAGAGTCCACCATGATACTAAGAGTATCATCATCCATGTGAGTGTCTGAAATAGACTTCAGCATTTATATTCTTTCCTATGCTATTCATTGTTTGTATACACAGCACAGCACAGCCATATAGTTACTACCTGATTGGTTTTAAAATGACCTAGCAGGGTTTTTTTTTCTTTGACACTTGGCTGGTTTTTATTTAGTTCAGCTTCAGTGCTGGGGAATATGCTGCCTGGAGTTGTGTGTGCACTTGTGACTAAGTAATGTGAACATCTATTTTTATTGAAGGGATGTGATTTTCTACATGACTAACACTTTTAAAAGAGCTGGAAATCTATAAACCCTTATACATAAACTGGCCTGAAAAAGTTGAGTGGAGTGACCCCCCTCATGTAAGTGGGGTAGGTGAGAATGCCTGAAACATCACTGTGTGTATTTTTTGTGGATGTCATTAGAACACCTTGAGAAGAATTTTGGCAAGTTGTGAAGGATGACTGAAGCCAATTGATTCCCATTTTATGATAGTCAGGCAAAAGCAAGATTGAAAAGTTTGAAAAAGTTCTTTTTTACCATTCCATTTTTGTATAGGAAATGAATTTGTGAAGTTTTTATTTATTTTATTTTATATCAAAAGCATTGCATAAATAAATATAAAACAGAGAAAAATAGAAGGAGCACAAGTGACTAAATATCTGGGTTGTTGTAGGTTTTTTCAGGTTGTATAGCCATGTTCTAGAAGCATCCTCTCCTGACGTTTCGCCTGCATCCATGGCAGGCATCCTCAGAGGTTATGAGGTCTCACAGAGATTGTGTGGTCTCAGACCTTACAACCTCTGAGGATGACTGCCATAGATGTAGGTGAAAGGTCAGGAGAGAATGCTTGTAGAACATGGCCATACAGTCTAAAAAACCTACAACAACCCAGTGTTTCTGGCAATGAAAGCCTTTGACAATATGGCTAAGTATCATTGTCTGTAGCCTCCAACAATTCTTCCTCTGTACATGAAGTGTAGGGCACAGTGGACAAGCATGCAGATGTGGAATTGTCTGTTCTGCTCACACAGTCACACAAGTTGGTGAATTCTTTTAGATAGTGCCATTTTGCCAGGTTGTCTGTCCACTCCACTTCTGAATCTATTCAGGGACTTGCAAGTTGCTAATTCTTGATTTGCCCCTGGAGGAAGACCCCAACATTTGTGTAGTGGTGTATGAGTTCAGTATGTCTCCTGTACCCATGGAGTCATGTTTTGAGACCCGCTATGGATAGCTGAAACTGCAGAATAATAGTGAACCCTATATTTTACTGTACATGGGCTGGAAGCATACCATAGAATCACATGGGAGGACCTAGAGAGACCCATTTGTGGGCCTTTCTAAGACATCCAGTACTATTTTATGATATGTTTGGTCTGGAAGCATGCAGAGAGGCCCATAAATATGTTCTAGGTCCTCTAGGCCCTCCAATACTCCAATACAATTTGGGTCTGAAACATACCATAGCTTAGTACTGCGGAATCAAGACAAACACTTTCAGGTGGATTTTTTTTTGGAGTGGGGGGGAGAGATACAATGGATATCAAGTCCATTAATGAGGAGGTCATATTGTAATTTCTCAAAAATCTACATGTGTTTTTGTGTAGTTGGGCCTATGTTGTCACTTACCTTACTGAATCTTGTGAAAAGATTGCAAGGTTTTCATTTTTTTTTTTTGCTTAAAAAAGCAATTTATCATTTAATGTACAACAAGGCTCCTGGGGACATAGGTGGCTCTAATTGTGGAGGGCTAGTGAAACAACTCATGGTTTTATTCACGATTTTAAAGGCACAATCCACAGTGTTGAACCCTATTGTGAAGTTTGGATATTCTCTCTAAAGCTTTAATTGATATAAGCCTCCCATAATTCCCCAATGATTGAATGCTTAAAATATAAGGAGCTCATACTATGGGGGAAGTGGGGGAATTGCCTTCTTTACCATAGCATTTTGTTCCTGTCCATTTATAAGGAAAATGGCTATTCACCCCATCACATGTGATGTACTTTTAACATTTCTACAGTAATCCTCCCCATTCTGAGCTATCACACAAGTGTAGTCCCCACCCACATCACTTTCTTTTTTTAATTATAAAAGGGAAAACCTCAGAATTGCAGAAGTCTGAAATCTAGGTCTAAGAAATGGAAAATTATAGCTACGGCAAATTGGTAATGTATCAAAATTGCACAGTTCCTAAATAATCAATTATTTTTTAAAATGTGGAGCCGCGGTGGAGCAATGTTAAATCCTTGTGCTGGTTAAATCCTTTTGCTGGTTGAACTGCTGACCTGAAGGTTCGTGGTTCAAATCCGTGAGATGAGGTGAACTCCCATCTATCAGGTCCAGCTTCCCATGTGGGGACATGAGAGAAGCCTCCCACAGGATGGTAACACATCCAGGCATCCCCTTGACAAATTTCTTGCAGATGGCCAATTCTCTCACACCAGAAGCAACTTGCAGTTCCTCAAGTCACTTCTGACATTAATTTTTTAAAAAAAATCACTGCAAAAGTTTCATGTAAGAGGATTAAGAGAAAAGGAGCATTCAGGCACAGTTCAAGATTGCCCACAGGAATGGTCACACATTGACGTCCTTACAACTATCTATCACAGGGGAATCTGTCAGTTCCTACCCCACCTTAAAAGAAGTGCCTTTAGTTGTTTCTGCAAGAATTGGGAGCTCTGAAGATGATTGCTCCCTGACTCCAAAACTTTGGTTTCTATACACTTTAAAAGCAGTTTAAAGACTGAGTCCCACGGGGAACTACTGGAAGTAGTTTTGCATCGTATAATGGGTTCTGTGGTTCTCAGTCTTTAAACTGTTAGAATTGTTTAAATTGGGAGGGGGGAGGCTCTGTGTCTGATGAGGTCCTTAGCAATGTTATTTCATTTTACATTACAGATTAAGTATCCTATATCTGAAATACTTGGCACAGGAAGTATTCCTTATTTTTGATTTTTGGGGTTTTTGGATTATTTATATATATCTAATAAGAGATCTTGGAAATGAGACCCAAATCTAAACATGAAATTTATTTATGTTTCATATATATCTTACAAATAATTTCATCCACAATATTTTAAAATCATTTTGCACACAAAGATGCAAAGTTGTCACTATCTCAGCTAGCCATGTGGACTATTTTATGGTTAAGAGTTTTTCAGATTTTGGAATGACAGATAAGGGATGTTCAAGCTGTATACTATTTTGCTTCACATCTTAGGAAGTGAGTTAAAGTGAGTGTTTTAATATCATACAGATTGTGTGTGGGGCTAATTGGACATACCCTTTAGACAACCAAAGCACTTTGATTTTTTTGCACAAGACATTGTATAGATAATTTCTGTACTCATCACTTTGATTCTCTTACATTAATTATGTCCTCTTTAGGGCATTGTAATGGGTTGATTACCCCTCCCCCCCCCACACACACATTATTTTGCCTTGTTGACTGGTTTGCTTATGTAAACAGGTTTTTGCAAATCTAACAGGTTGGCTGGATTTTTCTGATTTGCATTTTCCACAGGTCTCTTGCATCCATTCTTGAAGGACTCACATTCATTTCTTTATGAGGCCCTTCTGACTTGTGAATGCACTTGCTGGAAAAATGCATCACTGGTACTTAACACTTCAGCTGTTATCACATACGGGCATTAAAAAAGCAGCCCCAGCCAGCAATCATGTTTCATTGGCTGCTCATCAAGCCATGTGGTATCCACTTTGCTAACTGTAGGATGATGGACTCCCAGACAGCTTTCGAAGATACAACGGTCTGTTCAAGCATATAATGGAGTTCCTTCTGCTAAGCTCACTCCTTTGGCTTTAGAGTATCTGTGTCATCACTTGTAGTGAGGGAGTTTTTTTAAAAAAATGTAAGCACAAAATTGCTCCCAGGCCTGCAATGTACTGAGGAATATTGTGTATATATAAGATTCTACTCATATATATTGCTACTGCATAAACTCAAGGATATATTTCCTAAATAGGGTTTCTTAGTTTAGTGAATAAATTTCAATATTTGAATTTATTTATTTATTTATTTATTTAATTCACTTGTATACTGCTTTTCTCACCCCAGGGGGGACACAGACCAGTTTCCAACAAATTTTGGCAAAATTTCATGCCCCACTTACATATAAAACCCAACATAGAGCAACCATAACATATATCTATCAATTAGATACTAAAAACGACATTTATACAAATAAAATGTGGAGTTAAAACATATTAATATAAAGTGAAATCACATAATCCTGAAATCATGGTCCCAAGGCCATTCCAAATGTCAAATATCAATTAGACATTATCCCTGGTCATCCCTTGCATTGCTTACTGCCCAAAGGCTTGGTCCCATAGCCAAGTTTTTACTTTTTTTCTAAAGGCTAGGAGGGAGGGTGCTGATCTAATTTCATTGGGAGCCACCACTGAGAAGGCCTTGTCTCTCATCCCCACCAGTTGCAACTGCAAGGAAGGTGGGAACGAGAGCAGGGCCTCTCTGGATGATTTTAACCTCCAAGATCATTCATAGAGGGAGATACATTCGGACAGGTATGCAGGTATTTAGGACTTTATAGACTAAAGCCAGCATTTTTAATTGTGCTTGGAAGCAGACTGGCAGCCAGTGGAGTAAGTGTTATAAGGGGATAGTGTGCTCCCTGTATGCTGCCCCAGTGAGCAGCCTGGCTGCCGCCTGTTAGATCAATTGGAGCTTCTGAACAGTCTGCAAAGGCATCCCCACATAGAGCACATTGCAGTAGTCTATTTGGGATGTAACCAGAGCATGGACTACTGTGGCCAAGTCTGACTTCCCAAGGTACAGGTGCAACTGGCGCACAATTTTAATTGTGTGAAAGCTCCCCTGGCCACTGCCAAAACCTGGGGTTCAAGCCTCAGTGATGAATTCAGGAGGACTCCCGAGCTGTGAACTTGTGTCTTCAGTGGGAATATAACCCCATCCAACACAGGCTGTAACCCTATACCCTGTTCAGCCTTATGACTGACCAGGAGTACCTCTGTCTTGTCTGGATTTAATTTCAACTTGTTCACCCCCATCCAGACCATCACAGCTGCCAAGCGCCAGTTCAGGACCTGAACAGTCTCCTTAGTAGTACATGGAAAAGAGTAGTAGAGTTGAACGTCATCTACATCCAGATGACATCCAGCTCCAAAACTCCAGATGATCTCCCCCAGGCTGTGATTATATGGACTTTATTGCATGAAGGTGACAAACTGGGATTGAAACCACACAGTCACCTTTGGTGACAATTCCTAATGCTGTGTGCAGCCCATTGCTGGTCTGCCATCTCTTAATAAACAACTCCCTTACGCTCATGCAATAGCCCTGATTCCAAACTGTGGGATTATTTTTCTCTTTCCCATCCTCTTCACAGTGATTCATGTTTCAAAGTTTTAAAAAATGTTTTTGCAAACCCTTTTTGTAATTGCAATGCTGCTTCTTCAAGAACAACTGTCAGGATCAAATCAGCATGAAATTCCCTGATGTACAGCAGAAGGGACTCTTCACTTTTGTTAGGGATCCAGATACCTTCTTGATACTAGTGGTCATCTCAGGAACAAGAACAACACAGACACAAAGCTTTTCATTCCAAGTGGAAGGCTTGTCTTTCTTTAGTTGCAGCAACAGTACAAACAGGACAAATACAAACACAGTATTTATAGTATGTACAAGAATCTTTCGATCTTCATCCACCAAACTTGAACCCTCATCAAACTAACACAGGGTTACTAGAACCTATATAGTCTCAGCAGTAGTCACCACACCCCAATTACAGTGACACCCGTGGTTAAGCCTGAGACACTGGTCCTGTTATCACTTAAAGGTTGTGTAACTTACAAATCCTGAAAACAACATCAAATTCTATCTCACTTTGAGTCTCTTTTTCGAGACTTAAAGTAGGGCAGAAATACTATTACTACTACTATTACTATTTCAGAGAAACGGAACTCTGGGGAAAATGTGAATAGCAATGCACAAAACATATTTAGTAAATCCAGACTGAGGAAGAAATGGGACGGAACAGCAGTGTGCCTCAAGAAAAACTTTGACTATTACAGAAAGCAAAACAGACAAATTTGTCTCCTATTCCCACAGTACTTTAGAGTGAAGTTTCACCATTAATCACTTTGACCTACTTTGCCCTCTTTGGAGAAAGTAACACAGATCATAGATTCCCCTCTATTTTTAAAACTGGAAGGAAAAACCCTAGCATGAGCAAGAGAAATAGCTCCTTACAATTTGTTTCAATAGAGCCCTAGTAGCATTGCTGGAAATGTCCCACACACATTTGTCTGGAATTCAATCTCCTTGAATTTTATAAGAATGACTTCTGAATAAGCATGTATAGCACAGTGTTGTAAATGTGATCCAGAACACACTAGTCCTACTAGACACATGCAAATTGCATTGGAGTAAGGATTGCATTATGTTTCATTGTCAAAGTGGAAAGACTTGTCCTCTGCTGTCTGATAAAGCAGGAAGAGATCAATGAGTTTAAGCAACGGTGAGCAGAGTTTGATTGTACTTTAGTAAAACTTTACTGCTTTCAGCAGATGGACAGCCATCTGCTAGGGATGCTCAAGGTTTGGAATTCATTGAAAAGGTTAGGCTACATGGCCTATATGATCCTTTCAACTCTATGATTCTACTGTATTTTGATCCTTTCCATCTGGCAGTCTTTTGTCCCAAATAAACTCTTGCCATCCTCACTATATTACAGATGACCATAATAGCTGGCTGTTTGCATCCTAGTTGGCCCTCATTTGCCAACTAAGTGATATGTTGACATCACCAACATTTGGATATGTCATCGTCAAAATGTCTTCCATTTGCTCATTTATAAAGTGTGTCTATGTCTGGCACATTTGAGGTAGTGCATAAAGAAAATTTCCATATTTGTCAGAAGCTGTCAGCAAGGAAGAATCTCAATTACCTTCCTACTGTGTCAGCTCACTGTGTAGACAGGATATTGTTCACAATGCACTTAAATAAGATGACAGATCTATTTTAATTGCTTTTCTTAGTCACATTTAACCTCTATCACTGTGTCAGGTGGAAGGAAGCCAACCAAGTGAAGGGCTAACCTATTTATTTTAAAGGCCAATGGCAAGAGAAAAGAGGAGGAGGAGAGGTCAGCCGGGAAGCATCCATCAGTTTTGAAACAACACTGTCAAAAGGGTCCCACTGCCATGGATGTCAGCTATTGTATCCCTGTCCTTATCAAAACGGTTTGCATATAATCAGTTGATTGGATATGCCTACTGCTTGCAAGTGAATTATTCATCAGTTGCAAATAGAGTTTGGTGCTCCTTTGTTGGAGGTAGAATTTTGAATGGGGACCATCAATGATTTCCTTTTCCTGCGTCAAAAGGATGACAGCTAGAAACTGCTTGATTATTGCCTGATTGCTGATGTTCAGTATTAGTTGGTATTCTTCTCTGGGAAATGGAAAAACCTTATGTTTCTGCAACTACAGGCACTTCTGTTCAGCATAAGAATATTAGAAGGGTCCTTCCCCTCATGGCCATGCACATGCCTTTGGGAAGACAAGCTAGGGGCCCATCCAGACAGTACCTTTATTGCGGTATCTACCACAATAAAAGAGGGGCTATCCAGCAATGTTCTGGACAGTTCCAAATTAATTTGACACAAATCAGGAAAACTCTGGTTTGTGGTGAACTAATTAGAAGGCACAGGATAAACCCACAACTTCCAGTGTCTGGATTACAGTCCAGACACCATTCCCACCCCTCCCCCGAAGCCCCCAGACCTCTTTGAAAAGTAATGAAAACTTACCCGGCTTCCATTACAGGCTTCGAGCAGTTCTCCCGGTGCATAAAAATCGCTCCCCCTCCTCTCCTGGCACATCATTTCTATGCACCAGGAGAGCTGCTCAAAGTCTGTAATGGAGGCCGGGTAAGTTTTCATTTCTTTTCAAAGGGGTCTGGAGGCTTCGGGGGAGGGGGGTAGGGCCTCCAGACATTCTCTCGGGTTAGTCCTGGAGAACGCCTGGACACCCACCCCAGAAAGCACGCACTTTCCGGGGTGTGTGTGAACAGGAAAATCTGCATTTTTAAAACATTAATTCTCCTGGGATAAAGGCCTGTCTGGATCTGCCCTAGAAAACTACTCTCTTGTCTATTTCTACCAACACCTGATATGAATATGCATACCACCTGAGATATAGAATCATAGAATCAAAGAGTTGGAAGAGACCTCATGGGCCATCCAGTCCAACCCCCTGCCAAGAAGCAGGAATATTGCATTCAAATCACCCCTGACAGATGGCCATCCAGCCTCTGTTTAAAAGCTTCCAAAGAAGGAGCCTCCACCACACTCCGGGGCAGAGAGTTCCACTGCTGAATGGCTCTCACAGTCAGGAAGTTCTTCCTCATGTTCAGATGGAATCTCCTCTCTTGTAGTTTGAAGCCATTGTTCCGCGTCCTAGTCTCCAGGGAAGCAGAAGACAAGCTTGCTCCCTCCTCCCTGTGGCTTCCTCTCACATATATCATAGTACAGTGCTTTGGATGTTAAATTAGAACTCTGGGAGAGCACAGTTTAATCCTATTTGCAGCCTATAGTTGGCAAACAGACTCCATCTGTAGCCTGTACACAAATTAGCAAGGGTTTGGGGAAGGTGGCACTTTGCTTCAACACTATGTGGATCTAGACATGGATATTTAAGCCTTTGTTGCTTTTCTCAAACAAGTTCCTCGTATTCAGTGAGCAACTTGCTGATCATATTATTAAGAAAATAATGGCAGCCTGTTTGGAGTCATATGAATTTTCTTAATTATATGAACATGTTTCCAATATCTGATGCCTCTTAATCATTTGCTTTCTTTTTTATAAACCTCATCTGAATTTGGGGGAGATGGGAGACAAGTTTAATGAAGTTTGAAATATGAGAGACATAGCTAATCAAGTCTCCATATATAATTGTTTTAACTGTCAGGCTCATTTCCCGAAGCAAGTCAGATTCAGCATGGCAAAGTATGTGATAACACAAAGAACCAAACACTGAAATATGAAACAACTGTTTGTTTTTTTTTAAAAAGAAAGAGATAGATAGAACATCGTTATGAATATAGTTGTGCTATAAAGTTATAGCAGTTTGACAACACTTTAATTACCATTATTCTATCATAAGGAATTCTGGCATTTGTAATTTAACGTGACACCTTCAATTCCCTGCTAGAAAGTTCTAGTACTACAGTTCTGGGAAATGCACTTGAACTTTTGCAGAGAGTTCAAAGTATATCAGCAAACTATACATCTCAGGTATGCTCAGGATGGGCTAATGGCAGCTAAAGTGGCATCAGATTGCTATAACTATGATGTAGTTGCACTCTAAGAATGGCTACACTATTCTTACTAGTACAATTTTGTTGAGAAGTTATGGGACTACATGATAGGCTTTCCCTTACAAAACACTGGGCTCTTAAAACATCTTGCTGATATTTGCTGCACTATTCACAAGCAGGGAAGAATGCAAGACACCTACTTCTGGCCATAACATTTCTCAGAGAATAAGATGAGGCTGGATTTACACTGCTCTATAGTTCAGGATCTGATCCCATATTACCTCCTCATGTAATTCAGTTCAAAGCTGGATCATCTGGGATCAGATCCTGGGATTATAGGGCAGTATAGTTCCAGCCTGAGGCCCCTTCCACACGTCTGAATAAAATCCCACATTATCTGCTTTGAACTGGGATATATGGCAGTGTGGACTTAGATATTCCAATTCAAAGCATATATTGTGGGATTTTCTGCCTCATTATTCTGGATTATATGACTGTGTGGAAGGGCCCTGAGAAGTCCCCAAAGCCTGCTCCCCTGGATCCAGCTGTTATGCTGTATAGAAATTTTCAATTTTTCCCCACTAGCCAAGATTATATTCCATGTTTTCATTTTTAATGGTTGAAGTTTAATGCCGTAGCAAATCTTTTAGTTCTAGGCTGGAGCCACACTGCCCTGTATGCCAGGATCTGATCCCAGATTATTTGTTTATCCCAGAATATCTGGCAATATAGAATCCTATAATAAGTCCAGTCCAAAGCAGATAATATGGGATCAGATTCTGGATATAAGGGAAGTTTAGATCCAGCTCTGTTCTTCAATCAACAAAACAGAGGGAGTTCGCCTTTGCAGGTGCCTTGAACTCCACAACCTTTTGAGTTCTCTGGTCAAGTATTCTAAATATTCTTCCCTAAACTAAAAACCTCATAGTTTCATAAGATGAACCATGGCAGTTAAACTGGTATCAAAGCACTATAATTGTGTAACTTGAAAAGACTCTTAACAAAACATGGTTTTGGGACCAAGTCTTTGGATAATAATTAAAGTGCAATAAATAGATATGGAATATGTGCAATGACTACTGGAATGGCCTGGATTATGATTGTAGCTGGCATGGTTTTTAACAGTTGATGTGAGTTTTTAGATGTTTAATTTGAAGTTTTAATTTGAATGCCTATTTTAATTGTTTATTGTTTTTATGTTGCCTATATGTAAAGCTGCCTTGAGTCCCCTTCAAGGTGAGAAGGGTGAGGTACAAGTATGGTAGAAAAAATAATAAATAAATAAATGGCTGTTTATTTTATTTTATTTATTTATTTGGGAAATTTCTATATCGCCTTTCTCCGAAGATTTTAGTGGGTTTACAACAACAGTTAAACATAAATATAAAATAAACCATTTTAAATGGTAGAAAATCCCCCTCAGCTCTGGTTGGATGTAAAATTATTATTAAATAAATAAAAATATTTAAAATTCCCAAGAAGATAAAATATTATTAAAATGCAGCTCTTAGGCTTCTGTCAACCCTAATTAAAAGCTATCTCACACACGAAGGTTTTCAGGTTTTTCCTAAAGGATAAGAGGGCGAGGGCTGTTCTGACAATTTCTGGCAGAGCATTCCAGAGTTTAGGTGCTACACCTGAGAAGGTGCCATCTCTAGACAATTTTAAGTGATGACTGTCCCTAAGCTGAGTGGAGAGGAGTGTTCTGCTACTCAATCTTAGGAGTTCAGCTGATTTATATGGTAGGCTACACTGTCTGCTTCCCTGCAACAGTCTAGCTTTCCCTTTGAACGGAATCACATCAAAGAAAATTATCTTATCTGCCTTTAATTTAAATAATACCACCTGTACACATCCATAAAGTAAAATCTCAAGGGGTTTTATTAATCTGCATTGGAGTCCATGTATGATCCAAAGATGATACATTTGTTTTGGAGATCCAAGTTCCTTCAACAAAAATTAGATTAAAAAACAATATGGATGTACCATGAAACCACCAGCTGCCACTTGTGCTGCACACACAAACGTCAGTTGAATGTAACACTGTGGCTGAGGGACTCTTAACTAAACAAAATTATAATTGGATTCTAGAAAGTGAGTGTGATGATTGAAAATAGCATTAGGAAAGAAGTATGCCTCCTGAAAGCAAAACACGCAAAGGCACGCAGATAATATTTATTCCCATGAAATGAGCTCCGAAAAATTAGACACATCAAAGTCTGCCAAGCATCTTGGGATACTAGAATATTTGAAATGGAAGACCCGCTTCCATTTGTAAACTCCCTCTGTGTGTTGGAGGTTTCAGACTCAGCTAAGTAGTGTGTCTCTTTAATGAAGCACATTTTTGTACTTGCTCAGTGATTAAATTCCAGGAAGTAAATTAGGCAGATCCTGACAAGTTAATCAAGTCTAGAAAGGAATATTAGAATTAACCGTGCTCATTTGGCATGAAAGAAAAGTGATCACTGGATTGAGAGAATGCGCCAAAGGGACCCCAAACTTATTAACCATTTAATAGCTTCTTAAAGCCAAATAGAAATAACTAATACTTCTATAAAGTTATTATTCCTTCTGAGAAGTAATTCATAAAGTTCAGATACTACTAGAGAGTAGTGAGATTGTGAAATGAAAGGGGGATGATAGGATATTATGCCATTGCTTTCCTGCCTCTATGGGTTTCTAGTTCCCAATATGGGCCAAATTTAAAGTTCTAGGATTCATATTTAAAGCATGGGTGAGGGTCTTGTGGGCCTCCAGATTTACTATTTTATTTTATTTAAACATGTGTATTGCTTCTCAAACCACAGTGACCCCTGTAGTGATGAACAATGATTTAAAAATCCCAAAGCATCAAATACACATTTATAAACTCATAATTTTAAAACCATAAACAGCACAGGTAGCTTTAAGGTTCAACAGTCATGCAAAACAACACAGTCTTATCTGCCTGCTGAAAACTCTAGAGGAATGTAGTCAATCATGAATTATTTTGAGAAGGTGGTCCTCAGCTGAGATGCTGCCACAGACAACTTTTGTGGTTGTGGTACATGCAACTGAAAAAGGTACATAACAGCAAACCCTATTGAAATGAATTATTTCTGGCAGAAGATACCATCAGGCCCTTCCAGACATGACCAAATCCCGGAATGAACTGACATATCTCAGTTTAGTCCCCACACCCACCCTAAACTCCAAACTTTCCCTGGGGGGTTGGCTGCATGCCCTTCCGGGTTGACCCAGGAGGGCATGGAGCGCGCCCACAGCCCCCCCCCATTTACCCTTAAACTTACCTGAAGGGCCTGGCTGCATGCTCAATCCCCCTTTGTCAAAAGCTTCTGGCACATGACGCATCAAATGTTTGGTGGTGGTGGTGGTGGGGAAGGGATGGAAGTTCTCTCCCCTCAACTTCCTGACTTATCATTTTAGGTGGTAAACTGGGAGCTGGCACCATGCTGTTCCAAGTCAATCTCTGGTTGACCTGGGATGGCATGGAGCCACCCACCCCCACTCCTGGGAAAGCCCAAGGTTTGGGGTGGATGTGGAGGCTAAATCCTGGGAGAAAAAAGCAATGATTTAAAAGACTGCTGATTTCTTTTGCCTGCTTGGTTTTAAGGTCCGTTTTTGGGCATAATTGTTTTGATTTATATACAGTGACTGTTTAGTTTGGTCCAAAGTGAATGGAGCAAGGGTGGAAGAGGTCAGGGGAGGAAAAGCTGGGGGTGAAAATAATCAGAACCAGGGAGGAAAAGCTGGGTGAACCTTCCATCTTTCCTCATTTCTCCCTTCTATAACCATTCAGCTTGTGGGGCCTTGGGGAAGAATTTGTAGAAACATTGATGTCTCCTGTTCAGGCTCCAGGATCTATGATGTTTCCACTACACAAGGATATACTTGGTTATGAATTAGGACATGAGAGACCCAAGGCAGCTAAACAAACAGGAATATGTAACCCCCCTACTGCTTTAAGTTGTGCTCTAGTCTGATGAGCTAATTATGAGAAAATATGTTAATGCTTGATTCATGTTGGCAGAAGAGAAGAGTAGGGTGCATGCTGTCATCTCAACAGGTAATCAAGAGGAAGTCAGGCCTGACATGACCCATCTCTGTTAAACAGCAAATTCCTGTAGTTACGTGTGTTCTGAAAAATTGTTTGATGCACATTAAAGGGAGCCTTTTGAACCCTAGGCTCATTATTTTCATCTATTTCCCCCCTAATTTTTCAGATCCATCAGCACACTGCTGTTGTGTTCCCAATCCCTCTTTCTGACCAGCTGCTGAACAAAAATAGATGCCATTTGCATGTGCTGCTTTGACCAGGGAAAGTGGCCATGTCCAGATGCCCATTCTTTCCTCTGGCTAGCAAATTCTCTACTGGGGCCAATTCTCTACATCTGTTAGTAATAATAGTGACCTCTTCTATGTGTGTTCAATAAGTTTGGCACACATTATTTTATCTCTTAAAAACAACTGTGTAAAGTGGACCAGTAGTCCCTGAAGCTAAACATACAGAGGGTCAATGTGATGTCATGCTATGTCTGAGAAGAATCATAGAGTTGGAAGAGACTACATGGGCCATCCACTTGCTTCCTGCCATGCAGGAAAAGCACAATCAAAGCACCTCTGACAGATGACCATACAGCTTATGTTTAAAAGCCTTCAAAGAAGGAGCCTCCACCACACTTCAACAAGTGAGTTCCACTGTTGAACAGCTCTTATGCTCAGGAAGCACTTTGAACCCATTGCTCTGTGTCCTAGTTTCCAGGGCACGAGAAAACAAGCCTGCTCCCTTCTTCTTCATATCACTAAAAAGTACATTAAAATTTACCCCACCCCTAGGAAGTACACAGAAGTAGATACTGAAAGGGACAGATTTCCACTTGTTCTTTATGTCTGTGCATATATGTAACAGTGCTCCACACAGTCATGCCGGCCACATGACCTTGAAGGTGTCTATAGACAACGCCGGCCCTTCGGCTTAGAAATGGAGATGAGCACCAACCCCCAGAAATGAGCACAGCACATGGCTTACATCAAGGTGGAAATCTTCCAAATACCTATGGCCATATTTACTGGTCCCAGTATCAGAAGGTTGTCCCTCATTCCCATCCAATATAATGCTGCCCAAACCTTTGGTTTCAAATTGCCTCAGACTTTTAATTAAGCACACTAAGGGCATGGTAGGACATTTTGGAAGTGCCTGGATGGTACTTTACAAGTCTGACAGTAGACTCCCAGTTGTTAGGTGATGTGCTTTTATGAGTGTGTATAACACCTGGAATTTCTTGGTATGGAAAATGGCCCCAGTTCTGCTGAACTTGCCAAGCCTTAAAATAGACAAAACTGGAGTAGATGGACAGAACATTTGACGATTGACATCAGGATTTTTTTTTAAAATGTCAGGAGCACCTTGAGAAACTGCAAGTCGCTTCTTGTGTGAGAGAATTGGCTGTCTGCAAAGGTGTTACCCAGGGAATGCCCTGATGTTTTTGATATTTTGCCATCCTTGTGGGAGGCTTCTCTCATGTCCCTGCATGGGGAGCTGGAGCAGACAGAGGGAGCTCATCCGCGCTCTCCCCGGATTCAAACCTCTGCCCTGCCGGTCTTCAGTCCTGCTGGCACAATTCTGCTGCCTGTTTACTTGCCTTATTCTCCCTGACAAATCAAAGAACAGTGATAAGACTAGGGCAGAAGAGAAGGTGCTTTCATTTCTGGAGCTTGTTTCAAAACGTACCAAATCAATCTGAACAACTTGTACAGAAAACAAAATAATCATGCACTAGAAACACCATTCCATATAGTGAACGGAATAGTCAAAGATCCAGTACTTTTAAAAGTTACTTTCTAGCCATGTTGTGTGAAAGCTTCTGGGATTTGTAGGCTTCTTTTTAACTGCCCCAGGCTCTGCAAGTATCATAAAATTATCAAAACACAGATATAAAATATTCAGCAAATATTTGACAATGCAGAGAATATATGCAACTGAAAGTAGCAAGGGGAAGTTCTGGGGAAAGTCTTCATTCCTGTGGTGCCACTCTTGAATTTTCATGAGAGCATAATTTCATGCACAGATTAAAAAGGGAGACAGCTAACATTAGTACAAAGACTTCCCCATGACTTCTTCCCAAAAACAGGCACAAATCATTGCCTCCTACACAGCAGCCTCTCGGGATCCAGATGGCCTCAAACTGTGAGTTATTTTTATAGTTGTTGGCACTCCTGTTTAAAATACCTTAAGATAAAGAGATCTTTATCGGCTGCTATTGGCCGAGCTATGGAAGACCTCTCCGTTCCTCCCCTGGCTTCCCAAGACCCCGCTGCTGACCAGAGCTCTGATTTACCCACGGCACGGTCCCCAACGCCCCCCAACGAAGAACCCTCTAATCAGAAAGGAGAAAGCACCCCACCCACTGTGTATTGCCCTCAGGTCTCCTTACCAGTGGCCTCTACTTCTGAAAAAGAGAACCCCCTCTTTAGGCAAAATCTAATTCCAGTAACTGTGGCCCCCAACATTCAATACTCAAAACGGGAGCCCCTGTCAAGCAAGGAAAACACATGGCTACATCCTCCAATTTTCATAGCCGACAGACAGTTTTTTCTCAGCTTAGAAGACAGCGAGGGGAGAAAACAGCATCTAAGCAAAACCGATGAAAGGCCCATGAAGTCTGAAACAAGTCTAAGTGATGATGATGCCACTCCACAGAATCTGAAAGAGCTTGCTGATTTGAGTGATAACTCAGCCATGTGGCCAGCAGAAAAACTTCCAAGGAAGCCTGGTTTTGATAATGAACTGCAGGAAGTGTCTAGGCTGTCAAGTGAACTATTTCCTCTAGATGCATCCTCAGTCCTTGATATGGATGTGAGTAGTTTCAGAAAGGTCCTGGAGCACAGCACGGAGGATGAAGCCATCATTGAAACGTTGCTAGATATGGAAGAGGAATATAGACTGAACAGCTCCACCTTGCACCAGCTGCACTAAAGAGGCTGGTGTGAGGTGTGAGCTATCTTCATTTTAAGATTGGATAGTAGCATGTCCGAACCATGGAAAAACTGGCAAACAATCCAGCATGTTACATGATGCACTAATAAACTAAATAACTTAAAAAAAAAAAAGATAAAGAGATTGGGTGCATTGATTCTTATGATGTTCTCTGCATGGATGAGAGAGGTAATAGTTTGCCTCATTTTTTAAAAAATGCCAGTGTATGTTTAAGTAAATAAAGGGCCATGCAAGATATTTTGTATTCCCATACATATAACCAAGCAGAGAATACTCTCAAAATAAAGTAAATAAAAATAAAAATAAATATTTTTAAAAATATTTCTTACCCACCTCTTCTTGTGGCTAGAGGCGGGTCACAGCACAGTCAAAACACAGAAACGTTGCAAAAATTCTATAAACACACATATTTAAATGTAATTTTAATAAAAAAAACACATTAAAATGTATTTCTATAAAATACATATTAAATGCACAGGACAGAGATTAAAACACAGGACATGAGTTTAAAATTCATTCATACTAATGCAGGATAAAATAGCATTCACCTTATTTGCTGCTGAATCACACTGCTGGCTCATATTCATCTTGTGATCAATGGTGATCTCAATGCTCTTTTTATATGCCATGTGCCCCCATTCTATAGCTACACAATTAATGTTTGTGGCCTAAATGTAGAAATGTAGAATTTTTCCATTTGTCTCTAGAAATTTTGCATTTGTCTCTAGAAAGTTTGTTCCAGAAAGTTGCTATATTATGTGCCATCAAGTCCAGATTCAGGTGCTTCCTTTTATTTTAAAATAGACAAAAAGAAGAGTACTAAAACAAATGCCTTTAGTGTTTGCTGTAATATCATGATGCTATGGTGAGAGGATAGGATTCATTTTCTGAAAGGAGTCTTTCTCTCTGACTCCTTCATGACTAGTTCATTTTCTGTAGTATCTGGCAAATATATTACTTCCAATTTCAATGCAAATTGGTGTCATTCCTCACACATGGTATTATACTTTTGTCATCTGAAGATGGAGTGTCAAAACGCTTTGTAACAGTGGATCATGAATTATTGGCATTGCTGTACTGAATCCCTATGCTGCACTGAATCCCTTTAGCATCTAAATACTGATCTGGCCTTGCTCATTAAAATATGGTTCTTCTTTTCCTACTAGTCTCTCTTCAAAAGAGGAAACATATTTTGTAGTAGCTCTACTAAACCCAGATGATGATGATGATGATGATGATGATGATGATGATAAAAACAGCAACTATGCTCTACATTTTTCTTAGTTGTGAGATTTATGCCAGTGTTTTATGACAATTAAAACACATTTATTTATTTACTTATTTATATTCCACCTTTCTCACCCCACAAGGGACTCCAAGCGGCTTACAACTCCGGCAAAATTCAATGCTGCATAAAACATGATGATAAAATACTCCATCAACTAAAACAATTAAAAGACTTGAGCAAATAAAACACATATAACAATAAACAGAATAAAACATATAAAGTGCATAATTCTATCCATCCATAATCCTTGTTCTCATATAGCTAAAAATCCATATCAGTCAAAGTATTCCAATTTTTTTAAAAAAAGCAATTGAAGTGGTAATAGAATGAAAAGCACAGTATTAAAAATAAATAGAAATGATACAACACACTATTAATAGCCCTTTCCCCATCAATCATCAGTTCTAAGCCGAAAAAAAGATTTTTTGTGTGCTGCTTGAAGGTCTCAGCAGAGATTGTTCCTCATCCCAAAATAGTGGGGAGAGACAGTGTCTTGGTCAGACCATAAATCATTTGTGAATCTTCTGGATCAGACAAAGCGTTGCAAAGCTCAGTTTCTTGTACACAAAATGACTATCCATATGTCAATGAGAAGTCCATAAACCACTTTTCCTTGGAGTCTGTCTCCCAACAATTAGTATTAAGAGGTATGCTGCTTTTTATTTTGCATATTTTATTTACCTGTAGCTGCCCATCCCCATTGATAGCTTTATCCTCCATATTTGTTTTGTCTGGCCCTAGTAGTGAATTTATTTATTTATTTCCCCATATTTTGTCTAGAGCAGGATTCAAACAAAAGGTGTATCTGTATTATAGAATCAATGCAATTTAACACCACCTCATCTGCCATGGCTCAAGGCTATGTAATCTTGAGATTTCTAGTTTAGTGATGCTTTAGCACTCTTTGGAGGAGAAGGCTAAAGACCCTTAGCCTTCTCCTCCATAGCATTGAGCCATGACAGTCAAAGTGGCATCAAACTGCATTGATTCTACAGTATAGATGCACCCCAAGTCAACCACAGTTTAGGTCTTGATTATGAAGGATCTCTAAACAGGGGGGAAAAAACTCACTGTTTTTAAGCTACAGGTTAATTTTTCTTTATTTAAATGGTTAAAATAAAGAAAACAGAGGATTAATTCATTATTTTGGTTTTATTGCCTTTTATGTTAAAATAATCTTTATTTATTTGCTTTATTTATTCCCCGCCTTTCTCACTCTATTGGCAGACTCAAAGTGGCTTACAGCTCCGTCAAAATTCAATGCCACATAAAACACAGTCATAAAAATATATTCTATCAACTAAACAATTAAAATAGTTAAGCAAATGAATACAGAGATTCATAACAGAGTTATATATTAAATTAAAAATTATAAAATAATATATTTGTTTGGGTGAGGTATGTGCGTGTAATTATATGGGGCATCCGATTTCTGGCATACAAATTTCCACAACCCAATATTCTATTATTCTGCCTGTGAATCACATTTCCCTTTATGCTTTATACTTAGTAATAGTTACATGTGCCCAAAAGTTTAGAATGTAAGTGCTCCCAGTGTAATGGATCCTATGTCCCTGCTCAATAGCATATATTAGTTGTAAAGGTGTATTTCTCATTTTTTAAAAGATTTGATATGATCACATGTCTACTTCATTTTTTATGCATTTTCAAAATGCAGTTGGCTAGGTTTCCTTCAATGGTGCAAACATACTTTTATATTTCCTTGATTCCATGACATGTATTTTATGTTAGATTAGATTATTTATAGGTTTCTAACATGAACCAACATGATGCATTGCAAAGCTCTCATAAATAATGCAAGAAAGTACTACATAGAATGATAAAATCTTGTGATTTATTGCATGAAATCTTTACACAAACCTCATAAAAATCATATAGTAGAACTGACAAACACTGTGGGTATTGCCACAGTGATACACAGCTCCAGCGTGGCACCAGATAACATCGAATGTGCAGCAGTTAATAAATATACAAGGAAAGCTAGCCAATTTGCTTCTCTCCCTTCATGGAGTAATGAGGAAGAGCACCACAGACTTGCTGCTATTTTCAAAGCAGGACTGAGAAGTTTAATGGAGGGACTTATGCTGGTACATAGTTTCAAAAGCGTTTAAAATCATCCCCTCTAGTACTAGAGATTTGTAGTCTTTGTCATTGGAAGGTAGGGGGTAGGTATCAATAGGCCAGGGGAAAAAAAAATTAAAGTTAGCATAAAGGGACTTTCAAAAACGAACCCTTTATGAAAATACTCTAAATGACATAGCTACCTACAGTATTACAGTAATGTAGCACATTAAGTTTGATTAGGGATGTGTAGGAGAATTGATTGAGTGGTATGGAACATGCCGCAGAGAATATGTATTCACACATGGAGGCAATTATTGGTGGAAAAGACAAAAGCCTAGTTCATTTTGCAAGAATCTAAAAGAGGCACTGAATCATTCTACTCTCTGTTAGGCTTGAGCATGGATCTGTTTTCGCCATTTTCTTTCAGCCAATCTGGCTTTTTAAAAATTTCTTCGGGTGTCCATAACACCAAGGACCCAGCCATCATGAATTCCTGACCATAATAGGACCACGCAGCAGCGGATCATGGCTCCTCCTCCCCTATTCGGCATCGCAGATTATCGTCTTTGATTTTTCTTTATTTTCCTTTATTTTCTCAATTATTTTTATTTAGTGGGACTGACTGGGAGTTGGGGACATGCAAAATAGGTGGGTGGGGCATGAGCATGTGTTTGGATAGTCACCCTTTTAGCTTTTCTTTCTCCTTCCTTTCCTCTCCTTCAACTACTTCTAAAACACAATAATAATAATTAATCCCAGCAAACAAAAAGAAAACCCTTGTTCTTTGAAAACTACTACCACCTAGTTACCTCTCTTCTAGAGTAGAAAGTAAAAACATTAAACCCAAAGCAGAAAGTGAAAAGGAGATTGAAGCGTGCACTCCTGACAGAGCCTGCAGTAGAGAAAAGAGAGGAGTTTTTTTTAATGGAAGCTCAGGGATGACAGCTCCAGATCATTGCTCTTTCTTCCCTGGGCCTCCTTAAAATGCCTTAGAAAGTTGTGTAATGTACTGCAAGGAGAGAAAGCGCATGTGTCTGCCTGCAGCACTTGTCATCTAGAATATAAACAGCTTTAAGAAGCATTAAACCCGGTATCCTCTAAAGACAGAAGGGAAAGGATCACAGAAAGAGTGGTATCTTAACTCTGATGCTTTTAATTAAGGTCTTAATGCAGGATATGGAATGGGAGCCTGTGGGAAGCCCCCCCCCCCCCATAATGGGCTGGATAGGGTACTTTCTTACCTGCACTGCTGACACCCAGGATCCCTTGAAGGGAAAAAAAATGAGAGTCCCAGGAATGGAAAGGGGAGTCTCATAAGTTCCTCACTGCCACCAATGGGCCAGATTTAGCCACATTTTTGGCTACAGGCCGGAAACGGCTATCCAGCTACCTACCCATTTTGGCAGGCAAATAAAAATGGATACAGGGATCTACTGGTACCTGGACAGCAGAAACGTATTGAAGTTCAGCCAAAATGCATAAGCCTACTCTCTGTACAATCGTGCTGCTTCTAATCATTTTGAATGACAGGCCAGGAAAATGATGCAGATGGTAGCCAGGGGTGGTTGACACCTTGAGTGGCGCTGGCACTTTCCCTTCTCCTCAGAATGACCCTCGATCTATCCATAGGTGATATCAAGATGTGTAATTTTGGCCCCAAAACTTGCTCTCAACTTCTATATGAAGTTGACTTATACATACATACATACGTACATACATACTTATGGCATTTTACCACTCCATGGGCTGCTATTCCAATCCTTCAATCCCTATAAAAGATAACTGAAAGCCCAGCTCAACTGTCTAGTGACTAGAGTCACTAGACACTTTTTGATTTCCTTTAGTCTTTTTCCTGGGATCCTTTCCCTGCTCTGCAAGAAGCAGTTAACTGCCTGCTTACACCACCCTCTATCTCCCCTGCACCCATACCAGCTAGCTAACAGAACTCATGGGTGTCAGTTGGGTCTCTCCACCTTCTCTCATGTCTTTGCTGAGTTAACCTTTCCTCTAGCCTAGGTCCTATGGTCTTGCAGGACCACCACCATTTGTAACTAAGCAGCCAATGTAGGATGTCAAATGTTCCTTGAGCAGAGAACTCTGTTTTTAGTGCAAAAATAACCATATGAGGATTTTTGCAATTTTCCAATATGTTCTTGCAACAGGAATTAAATTGCTAAAATTACTCATCGCTTCCTTCGAGAAAAAAAATGATAAAAGATATACACACCACAGATTGTTTATGTGGGTGAGAAAATTGCATGTATGTGGGATCTTAGCATACTATTTTTGATATCTGCAATCAAATGGTAATGTGCTGCTGGAGGTTGGTAAGAAGTTAAATGTAGTATATATAGCATTGTAAATTGCAATTAATAAAATTATCTTTATTGATAATGATCACCATACTCATTGACAGGACCTAATTAAAATCAGTTGAGTAGTGAATTAAATTATAAATTTGTTGGCAAAAAGAGACAAGTTCAACTCACATTGTAAAAAAAGTGGTTGGCTTAAGATGGAATTTCAGTACTAACACACTGAGATATTAATTAATTAAATGAGAGACAGTGTGAAAGAACCAGTACATTTTGATTGGTTTTTTACCTAAAGCCCAATTCTTATGGTAAAGGTAAAGGTTTCCCCTTGATATTAAGTCTAGTCTTGTCTGACTCTGAGGGTTGGCGCTCATCTCCATTTCTAAGCTGAAGAGCCGGCACTGTCCATAGACAACTCTCAGGTCATGTGGCCAGCATGACTGCATGGATACCTATTGATCTCCTCACATTTACATGTTTTTGAACTTTTGGGTTGGCAGAAGCTGGGGCTAACAGTGGGAGCTTATCTGCTCCCAATATTTGAACCAGCAGCTCATTGGTTTAACCCACTGCACCACCTGGGGCTCCATATGGATATTTGCAAAATATTGCATGCTTTTTGTTTGTTCTGCACAGCTAGAAAAAGTTTACATCAGAAGACAAACATTGTTCATTCAAAAGTCCTTAAAAAGGAAGTGGGATGAATTGGGTGAGGAATATTTTGAAGTCTACATTATAAATAATTCCTCCCACATTCTGACAACAAAGAATTTATTCAGAAAAGGCATATCCCACTCCACATATAAACAACAAAATGATTGTCTCAGATTTCAAAGCTTTGTAATGTAGAGTTCATCTTCAAAAATGGAATTCATCTCTTTCCAGAAAAAAAGTTATCCACCTTAGAATCTAAATAAAAATTCCTAATGTATTTTGTCTACTGTATTTTGTCTAATCCTGGAATAATGATTATTTATATCCCACCCTTTTCCTGAGTTTTGGACACAGCATGGCTTAGAAGAGTTAAAACGGGGTACAGCCACACCTCAGGATCTTGGCTCAGTACAGTAGAATTCTGGGATTTGTAGTTTATTGTGACAGCAAAGCTTGGACAAGCCCAAAATATCTCATCAAACTACAAATCCAAGAATTCTACAAGATTGCATCATGGCAGTTAAAGTGGTATTGAACTTCTGTGATTCTGCAGTGATTCTGTAGCAGCATGATAAGAGAGATAATACCAAGAGTGATACTTTCTCGAAGCAGGAAAGTACGGCATTTATTTCCAGCTGGGATCCTGGAGTGTCCAAAAGCAACCAGAGTGAGGATAAAGGCATTGACTTTGCCTTTTTATACATCCCCAAATGCAGGCAAACAAAGAAACATACTTCTACATATGTATCATCATCACTACGTCACTTTAGCATCATAGAAATATCAAATTCTATCTTCCAACATACAAGAGACATATCTCAGTATTTTTTAAGAGCAGCTTACATCCATAAAGGGTCCTATTTTGACCTGTCAGAAGGGAGGGGGATAGGCTCCTTACTTTTTACTAATCTCTGTTGGTACTAGGGTGGGCTTATCTCCCCTCTCCTGGAATGTTTATCCCCTTCTTGCTGTGTCCTGTCAGCTTGGGTTTCTGATTCAGAGAGAGCTTGATTTTTCTTACATTTCAGTCCTTCTAAAGTACATACAATTTATGTATAAATAAATATCTATATTTCCAATATTTTCCCATCAATTCTATATCTGGAGAGCCAATGTTTGCCCATGCCTGAGCTAGAGTGTTGGAACAAGGTAAAAAGGGATTCAACTCTGTAGCTGGAGAAGAATTGGGTTATCCAGTCTCAATTAACAGTTGAACCAGATCTTTGTGGACCAAAACAGTCAATTTTCAGCAGTATCAACAGATATTAATAGCCACTTTCCTCCTGCCTCAAGAAATGGGTACAGATAATTTTCACAAACAATAAATTTAATATAATTTTTTAATCATCACTGGAATGTCACATGAAATAATACAAAATCTATTAAATTATGCTATCTGGGCCTTTTAAAAACATTGTTGTCTGAACATAGTCTCTTCCAATTTTGTACCATTTGATATCTCAATCACATATGGGTGAGATCTGCATGAGATGCAAAGCAATTCCATCTGTAATGAAAAATAAAGCCTCCCTCTGCTTTTCACTAAAAATAAAGCCAAGGACAGCAGGGCATATGAGACAGGTAAGCTGAATGCTGCAGGATTCACAATTCGGCATTCCCTAGGCTAAATCGGCTGATCAAGGAGAGTAATATTCTCACACGTACATATTTCTTAAACAATATTTTAAACATAACCATGTGTTGGATGCTGGATTTGTGCACAGAAGGGCAGCACTCATGAAAAGTGTCTTCATTCAATTTTAGAAGATTTATCCCTCCTTCCCTATAGCTTTTTCCATTATTTGGGGCACCCATAACTCCCTGCATAGCTTTTAAAGGGAGATGGAGGGATGCCATGGGGAGTTAGAGCTTTGCTTCTACCAGCTACATCTGAATCCATTTTATCCAGTATCAGCATTGTAAATTTGAGAGCAGGACCTTAGTCATTGGGAAATATGACAAATAATAATGAGTTTCTCAAGGATATTAATCAAATTGTCAAGGCAGAAGCTGAACAATAAACAGTTATTTGCCTACCTGCTCTCCTAAAGGGTCTAGAGGAGAAAGAAACACAAACTTCTTTAGGAAAGATATAGAAGGGAATGAGTGTACCAAAACTAAGAAACAGAAAGTCTACAAACAAGAAAATTATCAATGGACTTTATCACATGAATCTGCTATTTCACTTGTGCTATCATTGGTAGTGGATATATACTGGGTTGATATTGCATCTCTCTTTAATTGCACAATTGTGCTGATTTGAAAATTTATAGTCCTGTGATTGTACATCTGCACTTTCTTGCACTACCACTGTTCTAATTTTTTGATTTTAGAGTAATTTCACAATTTTGTTTTTGAAAAAAAGACACATATATCTATAAAATATATAATAAATGGAAAATGGACAGCTTGGGAATAGCAAGGAGAAAGGATGAAAATCCCTTCCCCAATATCATTTTTTTTGCTGTCATGCTTGTATAGATACCAAATGGACCCATTGCACCAAGGTAGGTGATGGGAACTTTGCAGGAGTGGGAGCTATTGACAGGTAAGGGATAGGGTAATCACAGCACAGATGTGGGATAAGCATGGTGTTGTACAATAAGAAATGATCATCAAAGACAACAATACTGGTTTCTTTGCCTCATGTGATAAACCCCAGTGAGTGGCTCATAGTATTCAGAAGTCACGAACTCTGAAAGAAAGCTGATTTTCACATTCCTTCCCTCTGTCATGGCCACGGACAAGAAAAATGTTTTTGACTTTGCCTGAGGAAGATTTGCTGTTCCCCATCAAAACATCAAGCTTGTCAGCTACTAATATTCCATTTGTAAGAGTACAGCTGTTCTAAGCAGATCAGGCTGTCTAAACCCTAAACACCTGTAACAAAGATACATCAGAGTATACCATTTCCAGATCACTCATAAGCTAATAAAGCTATCAGTTTCAAAGTCACATTCTGCTCCAGGACAGGAGTTTATAAAGTTTCCACAAAATCATATACTCTAGGGAAATCAGTCTGCCTGAGAAGGCAAGCTACCATTTCTCTCTCTGTATTATTTTTCAAGAGCTACCTATATTAGCTAGCATTTCAATGGGATTGGTTTTAATTATCTCTAGAGGTAATGATTAGGCAAAGGTTAATGACTTGCCTTGTATAGAAAAATGCAATTTAGTTCTAAATAAAAGTGTTGATTTTTTTCTGTAGGAAATGCAAAGTGTGTTCACTTTTGCTCAAGGGAATCTTAAGAGAGCTGCAAATGATGAACAAATTAATGTTTGTGTGCAACCAGATTTCATTTATGTTTAGTGAAAGGAACTGCTGGATTCCTCTCCCACTGCGAAATGCATACACTGAACCTAAAATAAGTCCAATATCTTGGACAGCCAGTATAAAGTTGACTGCCCCATGAGATGACTATGATCAGCCACCACTGTCTTCAACTTGTTATACATGTGTCTCACTCATTTCAGTTGGAATTAATCACAACAACCAGTATATTTTCTCTAATTTAAAACTATAATACAGCTGAAATATTGTGAATACTTATAAACCACTGATAACTGAAAATTTCAAAGCAGTAGACAATGAGAGTAAAGCCTAGTATAAGCAAAATACACAAACTTAAAAATATTGCATTGTCCAGGAAAAATATAGTAACTTGCACTATGGAAAGAGAATTTATTGTTTTTCACAGGCCATTTTCCCCAAAGCAAAGCTGTTTTTCAAATCACTGCAGTTAATTATAGATCATGTCAAATATTGGACAGCAGTTCCTATCACTCTGTATCAATGTAAATGATTCTGTGAAATGATAGAATAATTTTGGTAGGAGTCAGAGTCCCCACTTCGATCTACATGCTGCTTCTATCCCAGCTACCATTTCATTTTTTTAGCCTGACACTGAGCATATGATTTTGTCGATGTTTCTGTCTGTAGATACATAGCCTTCCAAAAAGAGGACCCAAAGCAGTTAATGTTAAAAAGTATCAACAGAACTGTGGTCAAAACATACCACCAAATCAATTAAAAAGTTACTCCAGTCAATAGTAAGTGTTTTTTTTTTCCTGCTGGGAAAGAACAGCAGAAAGGGAGACAACATAAACATCCTATGACAGGAATTCAGAGACTATCTACTTTTTATGCTAGTGATACTACTTCCTGTTTACAAATTATTTTCAATGATTTGAAATAGAACACTGAGATCTAGAGTTGTTGTTAGCAGGGTATTTTCCCCCTACTAGTGCTGACAGTTGGAGTCTGTTCCTCCATTTGTATGCATCATTATTAGACTATAGCCAATATTGGCAAGACCCTTTGCTCTACTGTGCTTTGCACGAAAGATAAATGCCATCTGGAGGGAAAATGTGCCAATATTTAATTACTATTTATTGACAAAAATGACCAATCTCCTTCCATGTTTGTGTCCTTTTTCCACTAATTTCTCAACTGAGCTAATTCATTCCACATGTTCTGAAAAAAAGCTTCATTCTTATGGGTTTGTTGCACTGGATAGGAATTCAATTCATTCATGCATACACACATTCCATTTTGTAGAGTTTATAGGATATGGCGGCCCTTGGTATCTGCTGGTGTTGGGTTTCAGGACACGCCCTCCCATGGTCCCTAATTTACAGGTGCCTAAGTCCTACTATATACAATACCATTGAAAAATTGAGTCCCTTATATAAACGTGCAGATGGTTGAATTCACAGATGCAGAATCAATTGATATGGAGGACTGACTGTATAAAGAAAGCCTTCCATAGATAAAAGGGCTCCTTCTATCTGAACCAGGCTTTGATCCAGTGTATTTTCTCTTCTGGTTGAATGGAAAGATACTGATTGTCCTTGATTCTTTTTTCAAAATCTATTCTGCAGGTCTGAAGGACTTTTGGAAAGTGCTGGTGAGGGAATTCAGCAAAAAAACAAAACAAAACAAAACAAAAGGTATTTCTTCTACCAGAAAGACTATTCTGGCTCAAAAGTGTTGCTCCTGGTAGAATAAAAACCCAGAATCTTAACCATATTAGTTTCAACAAGAAATAATGATACCTCTGTTCTATTTTCCCAGCAAACCCTAATTTTGTTCTAAAGTTTTTGAGAGGTTCATTTGTTTGTATAGTCATCTTCATTAGATCATACTCATCACTATGGCATCTACCTATCAAATACAGATCACCTTTCATAATCTCCAGAGGGCACAGATGCATAGGTAGATAGATATCAATATGGATTTTTTATTTAAAATAACAAAGATAAAGGTGGTCTCCTGTCACAGGCACTCTGTAACAAACACCCCTCCTTCATTGTCTCTATTATCGATTATATGCATATGTCTTTTATCATTTTCTCCCTAAGGGGGAAAAGGCTAGCAAAGTACATCATGTCCATCTCTATACTTCCTTCATACTCCATTTTAATTACAGTTTTACATATATTACCCTATGCAAAATCCATCCAGAGGTCAAATCAGTATTTAAAAAACATTCTAAATGGAAATGAGTTTGAACTCATTTATGCATCTGTCCTCATTCACACTTCCATACTCTCAATAATCAGGGTGGTGAAGGAGGCATGAAACCGAAATCTATATTCCACCACTGGAGAAAATGAGAGGAGGAAAAACATGGTGATATAGGTATTTGTTTTATTACTTTTCTAGTTGCTGGCTTTGAAGAGAAAAACAGAATAACTATGCTGCATCAGACACATCTAATCCAGCAATCTGTTTTTGTCTACGATCATTAAACACGTAAAGGGCAGGGTCCCAACTGCAAACATATAACAAATTCCAAAAACCCATACATATGACTTGGGTACAGGGAGTCCTGAAAAGTTGAAATTGATTCTGAAGAAGACCTGAAATGGTTGTACAACTGTCAGAAATGACATCTGGTTGCTTATGATTTACTTCCTGACAGTCACCAGTAATTGTTTGTTGGACTTTTGAATGAGCTCTTTATTATTATTGAGTTGTTTTTCACTCTTACAATACCTACTTGATCCTATGGCTGGAATTTGTTTACTTGTATAAATTTTGGACTTTATGTTGCACATTTGTACAAACATATCTACTCAAAATGAAAAACAACACAACAACACACTCACAAAACGGCAAAAGAACAAAACTCAAAAAACCCCAGCAAAACCTAACCAAAATTCCCATGCTCATAACACAACCCACAAGGTACAAACATATCTACTCAAAATGAAAAACAACACAACAACATACTCAAAACGGCAAAAAAACAAAACTCAAAAAAACCCCAACGAAACTTAACCAAAATTCCCATGCCCATAACACAACCCACAAGGTACAAACATATCTACTCAAAATGAAAAACAACACAACACACTCACAAAATGGCAAAACAACTGAGCATGTGCATTGGCGCCCAGCTGCAAGTTCCCTGGCGCGCGTACATGGCCTTCTGGCCAACGTTCTTTCTGCGGAAACCATGCCCACTCCAAGCCCCACTGCGCCACTTCCCGCACACACACACCCCCTGCCGCACACACACACACAACCCCACACTCCATCACTCCCCCCGCCGCCGCACACACACACGCAACCCCACTCCCCCCGCCGCCACACACACACACGCAACCCCACACTCCATCACTCCCCCCGCTGCCGCAAGCACACACGCAACCCCACTCCCCCCGCCGCCGCACACGCAACCCCACGCTCCATCACTCCCCCCGCCGCCGCACGCACACACGCAACCCCACTCCCCCTGCCGCCGCACACACACACGCAACCCCACGCTCCATCACTCCCCCTGCCGCCGCACACACACGCAACCCCACGCTCCATCACTCCCCCCGCCGCCGCACACACACACGCAACCCCATGCTCCATCACTCCCCCGCCCCAATCTTACCTCCTTTTACTTCACGCCACCTCCAAACCCCACCCCGACCCTTCCTGCCCTGTCAAAATCTAGGAAAGACAGGAAGGAAGGAAAGAAGGAAGGAAGAAAGAGAAAGGGAGGTAAAGAAAAAGGGGGAAGGAAGGAAAGTTAGAGAAAGAAGGAAGAAGAAAAGGAAAGAAAAGGAAAGATGGAAGGAAAGAAAAGAGAGACAGCAGAAAAGAAAGAAAAAGGGGGAAGGAAGGAAAGAGATAGAGAAAGAAAAGGAGAAGGAAAGATGGGAGGGAAGGAAGGAAGGAGGGAAAGAAGGAGAGAAAGAGGGAAGATTGGCCACAGCAACACGTGGCAGGTAAAGGTTGTTATTTCTATTATTATTATTATTATTATTATTATTATTATTATTATGCTATTGTTCCTCCTTCGACAAGGTCCCCCATGACCTTCTGGCAAGGAAACTAGTCCAATGTGGGCTAGGCAAAACTACGGTGAGGTGGATCTGTAATTGGTTAAGTGGACGAACACAGAGAGTGCTCACTAATGCTTCCTCTTCATCTTGGAAAGAAGTGATGAGCGGAGTGCTGCAGGGTTCCGTCCTGGGCCCAGTCCTGTTCAACATCTTTATTAACGACTTAGATGAAGGGCTAGAAGGCATGATCATCAAGTTTGCAGACGACACCAAATTGGGAGGGATAGCCAATAGTCCAGAGGACAGGAGCAGAATTCAAAACGATCTTGACAGATTAGAGAGATGGGCCAAAACTAACAAAATGAAGTTCAACAGTGACAAATGTAAGATACTCCACTTTGGCAGAAAAAATGAAATGCAAAGATACGGAATGGGGAGTGCCTGGCTCGAGAGCAGTACGTGTGAAAAAGATCTTGGAGTCCTCGTGGACAACAAGTTAAACATGAGCCAACAATGTGATGTGGCGGCAAAAAAAGCCAATGGGATTTTGGGCTGCATCAATAGGAGCATAGTGTCTAGATCTAAGGAAGTAATGCTACCCCTCTATTCTGCTTTGGTTAGACCACATCTGGAATATTGTGTCCAATTCTGGGCACCACAATTCAAGAGAGATATTGACAAGCTGGAATGTGTCCAGAGGAGGGCGACTAAAATGATCAAGGGTCTGGAGAACAAACCCTATGAGGAGCGGCTTAGGGAACTGGGCATGTTTAGCCTGAAGAAGAGAAGGCTGAGAGGAGATATGATAGCCATGTATAAATATGTGAGAGGAAGCCACAGGGAGGAGGGAGCAAGCTTGTTTTCTGCTTCCCTGGAGACTAGGACGCGGAACAATGGCTTCAAACTACAAGAGAGGAGATTCCATCTGAACATTAGGAAGAACTTCCTGACTGTGAGAGCCGTTCAGCAGTGGAACTCTCTGCCCCGGAGTGTGGTGGAGGCTCCTTCTTTGGAAGCTTTTAAGCAGAGGCTGGATGGCCATCTGTCAGGGGTGATTTGAATGCAATATTCCTGCTTCTTGGCAGGGGGTTGGACTGGATGGCCCATGAGGTCTCTTCCAACTCTTTGATTCTATGATTCTATGATTCTATGAGACCCTGGGGGAATGGGAGAGGTGTCAGGTCCCAGAGGCAATGCATTGCATTATTGTTATTGTTATGATGGTGGTAAAATAAAAGGAAATAAAAAGTGAAAGAAGGAAGCAAACAGGGAGGGAAGAAAGGCAAAGGAAGAAAGGGGGAGGGAATGAAGGAAAGAGAGAAGGATGAAACCAAGTAGTGAAAGAAAGAAAGAGGTAGAGAAGGAAGAAAGGAGAGAAAGGGGGAGGAAAAGGGGGAAGGAATAGGTAGGGACCTCTCTTTCATAATAGTCCAGATATCTCAACTTTGATAAGTTTTACTATAGGCCACAGCAACGCGTGGCAGGGCACAGCTAGTGTATAACTGTAGATTATGTGTTTGCAATTGTCCAATTGGATTCTGGCCATCATCTTTTCTTTGTCATGAATCTTTTGTTGGGAAACTAATGCATTTTTCAAGCAGTATAATCAAACTAACAAGGCAGGAGCTGAACAGCAACCAGTCCCACCAGGTATACAAAAGAAAATAAAGAAGATTAGTCTTCTCAGTAGAACATATTACTTTACTTAGAGAAACACAGAGTCCTATGGAGATGATGGAGGAAGAGAAAATGGTTTCAAGTTAGAGTAACACTGGAATAGAGAACGCATGGGGAAAAAGTAGCAAACGGGAACTCATTATAAATATACAGTGTTCCTAAACCTTATAGAGTAGCATACAAACAAGCAATTAATGAGTGTACCTAAGAAAAGGTTGCTCATTCTAACATCTACTAGTTAATTTCATTGGCTGTCCACATCCACTGTTATTGGGATAGGGGAGTTCTCTTTTCACCTTCTCTTCACACCTTTGCATAACTTTATAATTATGGATTTTAGCAGGCTTTTCTTGATTCATGCTAGTTTGTTGTGCCATGTTGTTTTTGCAGAATTTTCTAGTGTTATTTCTCAAATTTTGGTGCCCTATCTCTTTAATGTAAATGACTTTGTGGCCAACCAGTGCATATGAAATGGCCATACAGTAGAGACTAAACTAGATAATACTGGAGATAATAGAAGCCTGTCATGTAAATAGCTTGCCAAATTGTACAGCAAATTGTTGTAATCATATTTACAGTGGAGTGGAGAGAATCCCTTGACCTGTATATTGAATGACTTCCTTGTTGTGATTGTCCAATATATTTTCTCATCTGTTTTGTGTCTTGAGACCTTTGGATGCACAGCAGGATAAAAGTATTTTAAAGAAAGAAAGGAAAATTCAAAATTTAATTTAGTCAATCTAATTGAAAGGATTTCTTAGTTGGAAAATATGACGTATGCATTTTATGCCAGTGTTTTAGTGTTCATTTTCTTGGAAATCAGGAAGTACTAAATATTCCATGAATTTAGATTAGACTACAGCCCTTGGAATGAAAACAGAGGAAAACTACAAAATGAAAGAAAGACCATCTTTCATCCCAACACTCAATCCAGAGAATGGAATTCCCAAGAACCTTTTAACCTTACTTGATCTCTGTCTGAAAATTGAAATCAATTGCTCCTTGGGCTCAGAAGGCTCTCTGGAGAAATTTACAGGCTACTTGAGGAGTGTACTGTGCTGTTCTGATTATTGCATTGCCACTAAAATCCGTATTTCCCAAGCCAAGTCAGACTTCCTGGGCAAGTTTTTTTCACAAAAGGTTTTCAGTCCCACATAAACCTGCATTTCTTCACGCCAAGCATGTAAAATGAGGAGATCAATTTCTCATTTGGTTTCTAGAGCTTTTCTATGTCAAGACGCATTCCTGCTACTCTACCCTTCTCCTCCTGCTGACAGATGTTTTGGTGAAATTAACCTTTTTCTATGTTGCTATCAAATCTACTTTAGGTCAGGGATGTGAAGTGATAGGTCCCATTGAACTTTTCTCTCCTCTCACAGATTGATTTTTTTTTTAAAAAAATCCCTAGGATTTATAACCAACAACAGTTTGTTATGATTTATTGCATAAAAAGGGAATAACAAGTCCTGTTCTAAGGCTAAACAGCCACAGTTACATTAATGGTGTTTTAAATTGTATTTCTTTACACTTTCACCAGTTAATAGAATTTTCAATATCTCCTTCCCAATTCTCCTTCTCAGTAAAAAAAATTACAGTGGGTCCTAGGGGTTAGGTTCCAGGACCTCCGGTGGATACCAAAATCCATATATGATCAAATCCTATCATCGTACTCTTGGATCTGCTGCTCCTTGATGTGTTACTCAAGTTCTCCTGACTTCGACTTCTGACTGGTATCTGTGTTTATTGAAAGTTGTATTTGTGACTCGTGACTGGTCACTGACAGTCCTGCTGCCCTTCTAAGGACTTTTGTAATAGGTAATTCTGATCCTGGACTGTTGACTGGCTATCTTACCCATTTCAGTGAGTTTGTTTGGACTTGAATGCCCCACAGTGGCTCCTGTCTATGACACTTTGGGCCTCTGTATGAGGATGCTTGCAATGGCCAATAGAAGCTTGTTCCCAGGCTGGGTCATTGACTGTTTATGTGAATATTAGCCTTATCAATTTAATTTTAACTACATTTTACATATTTATTTCGGCGTAGTTTGTTGCTTACTAGTTCCATGAGTTGAGTTGTGTATTTTCTGACTTTTGCTTCCTGGGCCTTGTAATTTGGTGATACACTAGCACCTTCAGGAAGAAAGCCACCCTGAGTCCCCCTCCGGAGGTGAGAAGCACAGGATATAAAATGTCTGAAATAAATAAATAATAAATGAAAATTCTAAAGTGGGTGTTGTTGTATGCCTTCAAATTGTTTCTGATTTATCGTGACTTTAAGGCCACAATCATGGGGATCTCTGGGGCCGTGTGACTTGTCCAGGGTCACCCAGTGGGGTTCCACACTTAAGTGGAAAATAAAACCATAGTCTCCAGAATTGTAGTTCAGTGCTTCAACCACTACACCACTGTCCTCTTTAAAAAACAATAAAACCCAGTATTACATATGATTCCAAGGCAGTTAGAGTAGAACCATGGTGCTGTAATTGTCTGCTATAAAAGATCCCCTGAACAAGGGCAATCCAAGGAATCTGAAAGGGCTCATAGCTGCACAATTTAAGATACTACATTTTGCCCACATTTGCACTTAAGGAAAATGTGCAGTCCTAAACAATAACATAGCAAGTAATTACTGGAGAGGGGCAATTGGGAATTTTCATCCTAAGAACCTTATCAACTATACTTTAACCAACTTCTCTGCTCCACCTCCCACATGCAAGATAGATCCTTCCCAGGAATTAGATTGACAAGGAAGAGCTGTGGGAAATAAAAATGATTAGCTCCAAAGCTGCAATTGAGGGCCAGTTAATAAGGGCATGGAGTACATTGTGAGTATATTTTATGTTTAAGTTAGGATTTTTCAGTCCTCTGATACAGTAAAAATAATATATACTATCAGCTGCTCTCCTCTCCATTTATTTTTGAATCTTCCAAGGACGTTCTTGAAAAAAAAACCCTATGATTTTTTTTCATATATGTACTGTGTTGTTCATTAACAACGCAGTACATATAATTATGTATACCGGCACAGTTCTAATAGATACAAGTTCCCTTTTCCAATAATAAGTTTAATTTTCTAGTTTTTATCTGTGCATCGATGATATTTCATCTCAAGATATCTAGGATTTGCAACCTTAATGTTTTTAAATTCCAATTTCCTCCTTACTCACAGATATTTGTTCAGTTATTTTGGAAACAGGTTGGTTGTTTTTTGTTTTTGTTTTCACGTTTCCCTTTTGTATGGAAGAGTAGAATGTTAAATAAAATTGGTTGGAATGAAGAAAATATGAACCAAACTAAATAAAAATATATTGCAGAGAGCTATGCAAGTTGCCATGGTGAGAGGTTACATACATGAAACACTGTCAGTCTTCAGTTAAACTTGCCATTATGAACCATGCCTATGTTATTTCCCATAAGGGTCTACATTACATTTCTCCCTCTCTTCCTCCCCCCCTTTCTATTTAAAACAAATTACAAATACCAAGTTGATCCACCAATACTTTTTAGTGGGTTGTTGTAGGTTTTTTCGGGCTATATGGCCATGTTCTAGAGGTATTCTCTCCTGATGTTTCACCTGCATCTATGGCAAGCATCCTCAGAGGTAGTTAGGATGCTTGCCATAGATACAGGTGAAACGTCAGGAGAGAATGCCTCTAGAACATGGCCATATAGCCCGAAAAAACCTACAACAACCCAGTGTACTCCGGCCATGAAAGCCTTCGACAATACTTTTTAGCTTCATCATGCTTCAGTGTTCACAGGTAGTGAAGAAAATGATGACTCTTTCTGAGTATTGTCAAAGGCTTTCATGGCTGGAATCACTGGGTAGTTGTAGGTTTTTCGGGCTGTGTGACCATGTTCTAGAAGCATTTTCTCCTGACGTTTCACCTGCATCTATGGCAGGCATCCTCAGAGGTTGTGATCTCACAATCTCTAAAGATGCCTGCCACAGATGCAGGCGAAATGTCAGGCGAGAATGCTTCTAGAACATGGCCATACAACCTGAAAATCCTACAACAACCCAGACTCTTTCTGAACTTATGGAATACGAATTTATATGAGACACAATTTTAGTTTGTTTTTACCTTTTGCTTGCTTGCTTGCTCATATGGCAAAGTTCAGTCATTGTCAGAGGACCATTACTACAAATTAGCAGAGCTTTGTTTTACTGGAAATTATTATTTTTCCAGCTGTTTGAAGCTGATAAATTCCCTCCTGAATGCCAGCAGAAATAGGAACGCCATCAGCTGTGTGAGTATTTGAAAGCAAAACGACTGCATTCATCAATATCTTTCCCAGTTTTTGAGCCCACATTAATCACATGAGGTGAGCCAATTTTTCCCCATTTTGCAGAACAGGACCTGAAAAATCATTCTTCAGTTTTAGTCAGCACTATATTGAATTCACAGCTAAATATCAAATCAAAATAAGAAGTGCACTATCCTTTAAACCTAAAAAAGGAAGCTTATGCCAGAGGTTAAACATTCTAGGAGTGTTGAAAGGATTCAGAGGCATGATTGTTTGACAATTATTAAATTATATTCTGTCATATATTTTCAATCTTTTACAAGATATTATAACAGTTTTCTTGCATTTGCTACAGTAGACTAAGAGAGTTTCTGTTTGAAATCAGATTATCAGTAGCTCTTCAGACTATTAGGAATTTTCTCTAGTGCTATTTAGAGTTGCCAAAGATTGAAGCAAACGTTTTTTCCATTTAAAGCATAAACAGTGACAAGATATATCCCTTTCTTTTGTATTGTCTTTTTGTATGGTTGTTTTTATTGTCTTCATCATAATCTTGGTCAATATCAACTTTATCTTATTCAAGATAATCATCTTCATTATCACTGTTGTCTTCTTTCTCCTGCCCATTTGTGGGCACCTCCAGGCTTAATAAAGCCAGCACTGAAGCAGGTTAAAGTAACCCGCTTCAGTGCGGGTTGTAGTCCCCACCTCCTCCCACAACCCTGGAATTTCCCTCTTGGGAGGTCTACATGCTACCCTGAAGCCCCTAAAACTAACTAAAAAGTGATCCCTGGCAGCCATGAAACCTCTCCTTGTATTCTCCTAATGAAAAAAAGAAAAAAGAAAAGAAAAAGAAAAAAGAAAAAAAGAAAAAAAGAAAAAAAAAGCCTGAGGAAATGGGATGGGGGAGGAGGGCCCTGTGTTTCTGTAGCTATTATTTTCATATAGACAATGTTTGACTCTAGTCTCTCTATATAATGCGGCAGGCATGAAATGATTACTTAATAAAATCAAAGAAGAAGATGCAGAAGCAAGTTTACAACTGAATATTAAGGAAACAAAATAATGATCTCAGATGATTTCCCTAACTTGAAAGTACACAATGAAGGCATTGAAATACTTCAATATTTTCCTATCCATAGGTAATCTCTCATGATCAAGTATTATTGTCTTCCAAGGGTAGAGTCTTGGCGATGGGTCTGTAAGTGAATGTGGAGACCTATTCTGGATCCATATGGTCTTTCACAATGAGGACACAGATTCCCAGATGGAAGGTGGTACCAGCAAGGCTTGGCTTGGTGCGGCTTCCTCTTGGCATATTTATCCCTTTCACCCTCTGTTCCTGCCTCTTCAAAATCCATAGCAATGTTGGAAACAGCTGACCTCCAGGGCGTCCCAGTTCTCTGCATTTATTCCTCATTTTTAGGTTACCTTTAAGTCCATTTTGGCTCATGTTGGCTCCATGTGTAATGTAGAATGCTTGAGAATCAAGGAAAGCATATGATTATTTCACAGATGACTTCTTTTTAAAGGCAATTACACACTAGGGATGAGCAGAACTGTTAAGTCTGCTTCCATGGACCTCCTCCCTTTCTCATCTCCTAATCAAATTTGTACTAGTTCAATTTTTCAAGGAAGAAATGTACATAGCTTTGAGATCATTTTCCAAAGGTAATTATATTTCCAAAAGTATTCACGTTAGTGGATGCTCACCACTGCCAATAGCAAGGGTCAGATCCAGAATTTCTCAACATTATCTATGCTAGCTAGAACTTCCTGTATTTGCACATTATTAAAAACATAATTTCTTCTTTTAGACTGAAACATATCTGTACATATTAAAAATGCACAGAGGGATTTGTCTGCACATTTTCAGAAAGTGATCATGTCAGATTTTCCAGAATGCATCTCAAGCCTAGCAATGTTCAGATTTCTAATCCCAAATTACTAGGTTTGTTAAGTTTGGTTCAGAAAAACCTAAAGTTCGGAAAAACTTAACAAATTTGGACTTTTGAACCAATTTTGAACCATGCAGGAATAGTGGGAGGAGCAATTCTGAATTGAAACCACTTACCCATTTTTCAGAATTATTTTCGGATGTTTCCCACAGTTATTTTGATTTTCAGAACCATTAAGCAACTTTGGCAAAGCCTAAACAAATGGTTTTAAAATCTTGCGGTTTCCCTTCCCTGGCAAGTGCCGGCGATGCAAAGAGGAACGAGGTGGGTGTGGCTAAGCACAGCTCTTCTTGAAGGCCACGCCCCCAGTGGTAGAGATTGCAAAAGGTCCTGTAGTTTACCACTGGGGGGGTGGCCTTCAAGAAGAGCTGTTCTTAGCCACACCCACCTTGTCCCTCTTTGCATCGCTGGCACTCACCAGGGAAGGGAAACTGCGAGATTTTAAAACTGATTTTCAGAACCATTAAGCATGGTTCTGAAAATCAAAATAACCATGGGAGACATCCAAACATCACAGAATAATTCCACACTGCCTTGCTGCTCATTAGCCGAGATGGTTGAGCAGCAGTCTTTGTCTAAATATAAAATAAAGTGAATCTAAAGGTGTCTAAAGAGAAGGCAGCAAAGCCTTTCCCTGCAATAAAGATAGCATGTGTCCACCACAAAAGGGGAGCTCCATGGCTCTCCACACACACACACAGTTTGTGCTACACAAAGTTTCTGGAGTAGAACTACTTTTCAACTAAACCTGGCTGGCTACCAGTATTTAAAAAACCCTCCAAAATCAGCACAGTAAATAAAGAGCAATACTCAAAAAACAGGGGACTTCCAAACAGGAAACAATCAGGGCCAGCTAACACCTCCCAACAAAGGATTCCCCAGGCAGGAAGCAGTCAGGCTTTGAAGCTGTGAGGCCATTCGATGTTAATCAAGGTGAGCAATTGCAACATTCACACTTGCCTCCACCAGATAAGAGTTCTTTCTCCCACCCTGGTCATTCCAGAGATATATATTATGTAGTCCTCGTCTAGATTCCAGCAGACTTCACAACCTCTGACTGCCGGAGAGTGTGAGAGAGAGGCTCTTGCACCCACATTCATACAAAGAAACAGTGCAAAGATCAAGAGAAGATAAAGGTTCCTATCTCCCATACAAGTCAATGGCAGCAAAAATAGCCTACTGGCAGAGCTCCCTTGGAAACAAAAGCCTCCCAAGCCACCCGGGTTTGAATCCCTGTCAGGGACAAAAATGTCAAAAACAGGGGAGGGTTGCCATTATCGAAGCGCTTCAGAAATTTTTGATAGTTCAATCTTTTTTTCCAGAAAAATTTAGAAATAATTTCAAAATCGAATGGCCAGCACCCCCTACATCCAAAGCGAGTTTTGAACCAATTTTTTTGGATCAACCAAGCCTACAAATAATATACATTTTTGCATTTGGTTTAGCTCATTGAGCATAGCTGTTTTTTTTAAAGGCTTCATGGAACAAATTTCTGAAAAAAAAACTTGCTTTTACACATGTTATGAACCTCTGATGACAGGAATAGAGCAGCAGATTTTCAAATCAAGATTGAGTCCTGGATGTAAAGTCTTATGCATTTCTCTTTAGATCCCATATCAAACATCAACATGGGAAGGATTATGCGTGTGCTGTATCTCTCTCTCCATTGTTTAGAAGCGACACTTATTTTACCAATAGTGAAGAATGACTGCATGGTCTTGTAGCTATCCCGCTGCAGTAATGTGTCCCTGTGGAGTTTGGTGCCATGCTTTACTAATGTCATTTTGAAATATGAGCTTTAAAAATTGTATTTCTGTAGTACCTAGAAAATAAATACAGGTTGACATTTACATGTCATAAATTAACGTATTGTTTCATCACATCTCCCTTTTCAGAATGTCACAGTTCAGGATATGCTAGCAATGCTGTCATTTTGCGGTCCTAAGTATAGCAAATACCAATATGCCAACCAAAATTGATAAAGGCAGCCTGTCAGAAAATATTTCCAAGATGCTTGAAGTCAGATACATGAAATTCTATTTTCTGTATGATCAAGATTGGTTTTAGCTCAGGAAGCTGTTTGTTAAGGAGATTTTTTTTTCAAAGGCTAGTGTTGAAACAATCCAGATGTTTTCTCTTAGGGTTCAGGAGAGTTCTGTCCCATGTACCAGATTCCTAGGAAATAACATAAGGGTGATTTTAATACACACACACACACACACACACACTCACAAAAAAGTCAAAAAGTATGTATAAATGCAGTAAATGAATGTATATTTGTCTGTCTCTTTGTACCACAAAGGCTGTTGGTTGGTGACATGGTCCTTTGTGAGATCACTGGGAAGATGTTTGAGGGAAAGCAAGAGAAGAAAAGAAAAAAAGAAAAAAGATGTATAAAGAAAAAGGAGGAAGGAAGGAAGGAAGGAAGGAAGGAAGGAAGGAAGGAAGGAAGGAAGGAAAAAAAAGGTCATAAAAAGATTTTGCCCATCAGTGCCAGAGTGTTGCCATAGAGAGGTGGTTCCCAACCTTTTCTTAACCAGGGATCACTTTGACCGGGGCCCACTTGACCAGGGCCCACTCTCCAATATTAGTACCAAAAGGGTTACGAATCAATTTTGGTCAACTTTAGATTCGGTTTGGGGTGCTGAATCAGAAAATTGCATTGGATTGACCACATAATCACTAGTTTCATCAACAGGGAAGAAGTGGCACGTGGCACGAAAGGAACGGAAATAAAACAAAGAAAATAAATAAAAAGGAAGGGGCTCATGGAACAGATTTTCATCCTCACAACCCACTGGTGGTCTGCAACCCACAAGTTAAGAACCACTGCCATAGAGGAAGGCCTTCTCAGAGCTGAGAAAGGGAGAAAGTAAGGAGGCAACGATCCCAATGACATCTGAGCACTCTTGGTATACATGCTAGTCATTAAGTAAATCTTACACATTCACACTCAGCCCCCCACCTTAGACACACACAAACTGTGTTCTAGCTGTAATTTAGGACATGGAAGGAGATGATAGGATTTGTATTTAGAAGGAAGGAAGCTCACAAGTTTTGCAATGTGGTATATAGGATGCATCTACCCTGTAGAATGAATACAATTTGACACCACTTGAACTGCCATGGCTTAATGCTATGGAATCATGGGAGTTGTAGTTTTACAAGGTCTTTAACCTTCTCTGTCAAAGGTTGCTGGCCCCTCACAAAACTGAATATCCCAGGATTCCATAGTGTTGTGTTATGGAAGTTAAAGTTGTATCAAACTGAATTCATTGTATGGTAGAATGGGTATGCACCTTATACCCATTTTACCATACAAAGCTTGGGAGTTTATTTTACAGTAGTTGCAGCTTTTCCACACCTAGATCTGAGGCCCTTTTTCTCTTTAATTAACATAAGCACATGGGATGGATGAAACATGTGGGAAATCTCATGTAAGCTCCAATGGTTTATGAAAAGACTGCAGTAGCCCAGTAGGAAGTGCTTTGGGGAATACTAGTAGGATGCAAGACAGACACAGGGATTGTATAATGCCGTTAGGTATTTGACATTTTTTCTTAAGAGTAAAGAATCCCAATGAGATAAGATATTTATACCATTTTTATGTGACGTGGGGATTAGCATGGGAGAATTCTCATAATTTTTAATATGGCATAATTGTTGTATACATTGGAAATAGCTTGACTCAAAAAAAAAAAAAAAAGGAACCCTCCATGGAATTATGCTAATTATTTGCAAGACAAAATGTAAACTGTGTAGGTCCAGTTTTCTGCTCCATTTTTATCCTTCTCAATTCTACTGAGTTAAGATAGCTTTAAAATGTACTTACTGTATACATACAATATGCTTTGAATCTATTTGTAATGTTGCATATGAATTGTTGGTCAGGTTTCTTGTTCAAGAATGACAAGACTCTCATTTAAGAACTCTTCCTAATAGACTGGGCATTTATTTTTCAGTCAACAGCGTTTCCCCTAATATGTAATTGCAAGTTATAATAGGTAATCTGAGCGATGATTTGTATTTTCCAAATTAGATTATCTGATGGTGCCAGAAATATGGGAACTAATTAATAACTTGCTATTCGATAATTGGAAGAAATGAGCCAATTTTGTCTGTACTATCATGATTTTTGTTCGGGGTCTTTTATCTAGCTATATATTATTGCATAAGGAGAAAATTAAGTGAAACAGAATAGCAGTGTGGCCTAAATTCACTACAACCAGGGGAGCATCCAGATAGCCCTTTTAATGCAGGAGTTCCTACAAGTAAAAGTGGGCCATCCAGATGACGTCCTAGGCAAACCTGAATTAATTCTCAACACACCCACTAACAATTAATTTGGGAGGCGCAGGATAAACCCACTACTTCTGCTGTCTGGACTGCTCCCTCAAAAGTTCTGGGCTTTTGAGGGGGCAGTCCAGACAGTTGGTTGTTGTTGTTCATTCATTCAGTCATTTCCGATTCTTCGTGACCTCATGGACCAGCCTATTCCAAAGCTCCCTGTCAGCCGTCACCACCCCCAGCTCTTTCAAGGCCAATCCAGTCACTTCAAGGATGCCATCCATCAATGGTCGGCCCCTCTTCCTTTTTCCTTCCATTTTCCCCAGCATAATTATCTTCTCTAAGCTTTCATTTCTTCTCATGATGTGGCCAAAGTACTTCATCTTTGCCTCTACTATCCTTCTCCCCAATGAGCAGTCGGGCTTTATTTCCTGTAGTATGGATTGGTTGGATCTTCTCGTGGTACAAGGCGCTCTCAGAACTTTCCTTCAACACCACAGTTCAAAAGCATCTATCTTCCTTCGCTCAGCTTTCCTTGTGGTCCAACTCTCACATCTGTAGGTGTCTATGAGGAATACCATGCTTTAACTATGCAGATCTTTGTTGCCAGTGTGATGTCTCTACTCTTCAGTCCAGACAGTAGTCCCACAGTTTTCCAAGCTAAATTAGCCCAGAAAACTGCGAGGACACCAACGCCCTTCTCACAAGCCCCCAAACCTTTTTTTTTTAAAATTAAGAGAGGCTTTTAAAAATGAAGATGATTAAGATCTAGTCAGGGAGGTTTTGTAGTTTTTAACTTTAAATATGTTTTGATGGATTTTAACTGAATTTATTTAGTGCTGTGTGTGTTTAATTCTGTTTTAATGTTTGCATATTTAAAATTGTATACTAATGCTTTTATGCCAAGCCGCTTTGAGTCCCCTTTACTGAGATAAAGTGGGATATAAATATAACAACAACAACAACAACAACCTTGATGTATAGGAATATCCTGATATAGTATCAAACTATGGCACAGATCCTCAGATTGCCTTCAGCACTTGTTTGAGTTTGACATTATATATAAGTGATGTCAATTTACTGTACCATGGCATACAATAAGATGTGAGCATCCATGGATTTGAATATCCACCAACTGCAATGGATATCAAAAGTTCCACTATACAAAGATTTTACAATCCTTGTTCATATAATAATCAAGGTCCTAACAAGCACATTACCTTCTGGGAATATTGACATTGAATCAGAGAGTTGGAAAAGACCACAAGTCATCTAGTTCACTGCTTCTTAAATGGTAGGTCCCAATCCCAAATGGGGACTCCTTCACTCAATGTCGAGGTTCTGAAATATTTGCCAACAGAAGAGACTTTCTGAACATCAGCTAATGGCTGTTCTAGACATTTACACAAAGCTGTTAGCAAGGGAAGCATTTATAGTGGACTCTGAGAAGATGCTTCAACTGTACTTCATAAAAAAGAAAACCAGCCTGTTTAGCAAGCACTGCAATTGCTGATTTTTCCATTTAAACATTAAAATTAAATTGTCCAAATGTATCTCCCTCTACAACCCATCAAGGACCTTAAGATCATCTGCGGAGGCCCTGTTCTCAGTCCTACCACCATCACAGTCATGTTTGGTGGAGATGAGAGATAGGGCCTTCTTCGTGGTGGCCCCTTGGCTGTTAGATCCCCAGTGCAGTTAGATCTGTCCCCTCCCTCCTGACCTTCAGGAAGAAGCTTAAATCCTAGCTATGGGATCAAGCATTTGCAGAATAGACTGCTTTATGGGAGAAGATAAGACTTTATTTTACTGCAATGGACTGATTTGAATGATGATTTTAACCTGGCGAACTGTTTTTAATGTATATTTATAACTTTTTAATGTACATGGTTGCATTTTATGATATGTTTTATAATGTGTTGGCACTGAATGGTTGCCTGTTGGAAGCCGTCTTGATTATCTCTTTGGAGGTTGAGAAGGACGGGATATAAATGTTCTAAATACATAAATAAATAAATTTGATATCAGTAAATGTTTGGTTTTATACCTATATTATATACTTATATACTTGGGGTTGCATAAAAAAATCTCAGGACAAAAGGGGTCATGAGTGGAACAAGTTCAAGAAGTCCTAATTTAGTTTGATCCACTCTGAGTACCAAAATACATAGGCAAAACATCCTAGACATGTATCTATCTAACCTCGTTTATCCTTCTCATGTAGATGAGTGCACCAGCTTTCAAACTTAGTCCTCACATGTGTGGAATTTTGCACTGTTCTGGCATAAAATAGATGTGTGATTTTTTTTGCATGTACCATGTTCTAGATGTTAAATCTGACAAAATTGTTCACATCAATAGGGGTTAATGTGTTTAAATAGTAATTGCTATGTGCCTCGTGAGTTAGGCATAAGGTTTTTCTTGGGAATATTTATTCAAAAGTGATTTGCCATTGTCTTCCTTTATGTCTGAGAATTTCCATAGCTGATCAGGGGTTCAGACTCTGTTTCCCCAGAGACCTTCTCCAGCACTGAAACTATTATATCATACTGTCTTTCTAAAAATAATATTATTTATAGCAGGAAATAATATGCCCATTATAACAGGGAAATCTTCACAAAATGTCTCAGTGCAGAAATCTCTTCTACTCCTTTCACTGCTGGTCTGCCAATGATCATGAAATGTGTGTATTGGTGAATGTTGCTCTCTCCTGAAACTCATTCTCAGAGGAAAAGCATCAACTGAGCCATTAGCAAGGGAAATGAGACCTAAACGCAAACCAGCAACTGCTTTTTAATTAGCCTATTTGTACTGGGCCAGCAGGGTAGTCCTGATGTTGAGCCAGACTTGAGACAGACTAACTTTGGAAGATTGCCAGAGATTTGCTGAGCAGGCGCTAAATTATGCATCTTATTTAGTACATTTATTAAAAGATTTCCTAATGTTTTTAAGCAGACAATCATAAATAAATGCGACTATCTATTAGGAGCACTGCATAGGCAAACCAAATGGATTTCCTTATTTTATCCCTTCATAATAGCATTTCAGAGTGTGTGGAAGTTCATCTCTCAATGAGTGTTTTATGGATTGTGGTTGGAGATAGATGTTAAAAGGAAATGTATTCCCCCTTGTTTGCTGAAAGCCATTTTTTGCTGAAGGGCCTTTTAAAGAAGCATGCTACTTCCCCCCCACACTATCTACAAAAGTACTAGTGTATTTCAGGTGGAAGAGACTGCAAGCCCAAAGACCTGACATGTAGGAACATACAATCAAAGCACTCCAGACAGATGGTCATCCAATATTGGTTCCAAAATCTCCAGAGAAGGAGACTCCACTCATGCATTGTTGAAAAGCTCTTATAATCAGGAAGGATTTCCTACTGTTTAGCTAGAATCCTTGTTCCTGTAGTTTGAATCCATTGCAGTGTCTTAGTTTTGGAGCAGAAAATAACTCCCTTTAATGTAGTGCTCTATTATAAATCACGCCGCTTGCCACCACTGTAATAAAAGTATTTATAATATATCCCACCACTGGTACCAATTATAACGTATATACTATAATATCCCACAGCTGGACACTACTGTAAAGAATTATATATAATATCACACCACTGGACACCAGTATAAAGGATTATATCAGTGACGCGAGGCTGGAGGCTTGTTAGTATTATATTTGGGAAGGATGGATCTTCCCCAAAGATTTTCTTTTCTTCAAAAATCTCACCCCTGTGCCTCCAATATAGTAGCGAGACGATGAGGTATATGTGTTATAGCGAAGAGGATACTGCTTGTCTTCAACCTTCTTTTTAAATTAAAGCTGCCACCAACCTAAGTAGTTTTAGGATTTCTAAAAAGTATTTGAGGTAATTTTTTCCCACTCCTGCCAACACTGCTTTTTCCCTGGCTCCTAAAATGACTATTTGATAAGAGGCTTTTCTGTAGTATCAGGATGTTAAAAATGCTGGAACTATCACCAAGGTTTGATGATAGAAAGCTGTACAATAGAGACCTTTTTGAAAGTTAAATAGAAAAAGCTTTATTTATAAAAACAGACAACTAACTACTTCTGAGAGGTACAAAAAGCGTAACTTGTTACAAAAGTACTTCAGCTTGATGGTTGCTTGAATAAGTTTCTTCACTTAGTTACAGACAGAGCTAATAAAACAGATCTAGCTACTAGTAACAAATACCCTCACTCTACTTCAGAGAAATAGCAATGAGTTCTGACTAACCTATCCTCGGTAGTCCCCTGGGTTTTTAATAAACTCTTCTCTAGAGTTATTCCTGCTAACTAACCCAACCTAGAGAGCTAATGTCTTGTGCTATCTCTCACAAGAAATCAGATTGCTGTCTGACCTTTTTCTTGTCAGCTCACAGCACTGCCTAACACAGACACTTTCTCCCTGAAAACCCAATTTCAAAAACCCTTCTTCACCTACCAGCTCTCAGTTCTCAACTCCCACAGAAGCTGAACTCCTTTCCCTCCTAAGACTTAGCTCCTCCCAACTGCTCTAGCCAATCCTAGGAGACTCCAAACTTCTCCCATCTTCTATCTATCCTCACTCAAGATGGCTGCTTCCCTGGCGTCCACTCTCAAAATAGAGGATTGCCATACTGTTATCCAGGCTTCCTTTCCAGCCTATTAGGTAAGATTCACTACACTCCCCCTTTCTCAATATGGCATCCTGTCCCTTTTTAATCTTCTCTTCTTCAGGTCCCTAATCTGCTCCTCATAGGGCTTGGCTTCCATACCTTTTACCATTTTGGTTGCCCTTCTTTAGATACATTCCAGACTGTAATCTTATTGAAGTGTGGTGCCCAGAACTGGACACAGTATTCTAAGTGAGGTCCGACTAAAACAGAAAAGAGTGGTACTTTCCTTGTTTACAGACAATATTTTTCTATTGATGCAGACTAGCCCATTTACCACACTGTAAAGCAGTGGAAGTGTGAGCATTAAAGCAATTAATTTGCTGACATCCAGGAATAGAGTCAGACCATAATTTTCCTAGTCAGACCATGATGTGATTAGTTGTGGCTTAGTCTGCTTATATGAAACAGTCACAGCCTCCTATCCACCTCTTTGAATCTTTTTGGCCCATCTTCCTGCCTCCTTTCACAGTGTAACTTGTAGTGGTTGACTGGAGACTGGATAGGAACCCCCTCCTTTACAGGTTTTTTTCACCTATCCTATACAGATACATACAATTGGCTTAGGGCAGTGTCAATTTAAGCAGGTTTCCTAAGGTGTTTTGAATTTTGATTGTGTCCTCTGAGATATTAACTATTTCTCCTAATTAGGTGTCATTCTATCTTTAATCCCCTTTGTGATGTCAACTGAAACCTTCACAAGTACAGGGACTCTAGCTACCAGTGTGCCACTTTCCCTGTGCAAATGACACAATTTCCATACATATGCATTAGACATTGGAAATGGAAATGTCCTGAAATCTGTGGGCATATATTTTAGATTTCTTAGGCACATCCTCATTTTCTATTAAGATCTCAACAGACACAAACATTTTCTTTTTAACATGAAAAAGGAGATCACAGGAGCCTATGTAGAAAACTATTAATCTGACAGGGAGCAATTTATTGTGACATGGGCAGTTTCAATCACAACAACACCCTATTCTTCAGATAAGAGTGTCCCCCCAAAAGCAGGAGCCATTTTAACTAAACATCTTATTATATGACAAGGGCCCTACTGTTAGCTAATATGTACTACTATTCATAAAAGGAATGAGCATGAATTGGAGAAGGGTCACAGTGAGCTAGCTTTGTCCACTGTTGTTACTATTCATTTTCCCCATGCTTGAACATTGGATGATGCACCTCAGAAATATTTCTCTGCAAAAGCAGACTTACCATTTTGGAAAGCTCCTATATACAAAGGCAGATGCTTGATTAGCCAGGGCCTCTCCTTGTGTGTTGGAGTTCTTCCGGAGTGCATCTACATCTGTAGAAAAACTCTTTCTAATATATGTTAAACAGTATGACAGCAGTATGCAGTCATATTGAAGAACTGCCTCAGCTTTCTTGAACTTAACAAAATTCCATGTCCATGGTTGGTGTGACTGTGTGTCCCTTTGAAAAGTTAGGATAGAATTACCTAGACGTAACACAAGGCAATAATGCAGAAAAATTAGCAAAGCAGTGCCTTCCCAAATAAGAATTCTAGTATTACAGAGAGCAAGACACTGAAAATCACTCATAAGTAGACCTCGTATGTTTGTTATGTTCCTAGTCCCTTAGTCAATTTTCCTATCCCTTTTCTTTGAATGTTGAAAGTGTAGTTTGAGATGCCCAGCTGAAGACAAATTTCATTGGAAAGATAGGTTTTTTTAATTGTGAAGGTAATGTCCTCACACCTCTCCTCTTATAGCTGCACTTCAAATATGATCTCTGAAGATCTCACTCATGGGAAAAGACACATTTCCACCCTGAAACATGCAAATAACTAGTATGTGATCTTAGGATGCTTTATATTAAATCAGAACATTGGTCTGACACACCCAGTACTATTTATCGTGGCTGACAAAGGCTCTCCAGAATATCCTAGATTGTTCTTTTCTTGCACCTGGTAGCTAAGAAATATGGGGTCACCTTCGGGATGATATGAGTGGGGTATAAATAGCATAAATACATAAATAAATATTAGCTGGGCACTTAGGACCTTCTACAAGCAAGATACATGCTCTGCTAAGAAGTTATTTTGCTAAGTAGATATGTGTCAATAGTGAAACCAATAACATGGTTTTGTGGACTTAGCTGCAAAGTTGCCTAACAGAATAATTGCTATGGAAGCAGTTTACTTATTTGGCTGAGAGAACTTCTCAAGACTTGAGTAATGGCTCATGGAGGAATAGGCCTTTATAAGGCATGAACAATTGTTTTCACACTTGATGGTCCTAAGCATATGCTTAGCCGTGCATCTAGAAATGTAATATGCCATTGGCCTTAGTATCCTCGGCTAATAGTTCTATTTACACTCAAGGATACCAAATGAGAATGAGTGGCAGGAGATTCGAGACAGATAAAAGGAAGTGCATCTTATACCTGGTAATTAATTAATGGAATTTGCTGCCAGATGAGATGAAAGCCACAAATTTCGATGACATTAAAAGGGGATTAGACAAACTAATGAAGGATAAGTCTTTGCATAGCTGAAATGTCCTATGTTCATAGGCTGGCTTGAAACCATCTGTTACTCCAAATTAGAACCAACATGATTTCTGTAAGTGTTGACTTTTCAAGTTATTATTGGTGCAGTTGGTTTTCACACAACTGTATTTGTGTCATTCTGTTCTTACTTAGAGAATTGTTGCTTTTGAGCTCTTTTTGTGGGCTTCTAATAAGGGCTTGTAGGTTTAAGATTTCTGATCATTTACTGCAAGAACCTGGACTAAATGAGCATTTGTGTGATCCAGAAATGCTCTTTACTTTATTTTCACTTAAATGTGGCTTATATTTTCAGTGATCAGAGGTACCAATATGAAATGGTAAAAGGGGAGGAGACAACTGCCACTTGGCAAGAGCAGGCATTTTAAATAGGCAGTCTGTGGTCAGAGAACTGCAGGGAAAGCTGGTTCTACTGTATTGTGAATCAGGAAGGTTTAGGCTTTTAGCCTGTGTGGTTTAGATAGGCCAAGTTGACTTATTTAGATTAGTAGTTAGAGTTTGGAAAAAAAGGAAGAGTTGTTTTATGAAAGGTTATAAATATAACCACTAAAGGAATGTACCTCTAGGAGTTAAGAAACATTGAAACCATTAAGCTTCTATACTTCAATAAACTTATTACAGTTTCTCTTAAATGCAAGCCTCTGTTTTGTATACTTTCAAGTCAAGCCACTCTACACATCAAAGGAAAATAAACAAAATATTACAGGCTAGTGGCTGTGTTATCGAATTTGTAGATTCATTACAAATTGTAGGAGGCTCTGACAAATCAGTAACGTCCCTACAACTGGCGGCGTCGTTACAACGTGGATTTCCAATCTTCCATTCAACATCATATGCAATGTAAGTGAGTTTTTGGTTTGCATGGAACAAGTGTATAATGTTTTTGAAGCCATTCCCATTGAGTTCAACCAGACAAACCAAGAGGCTAAAGACATTATTGTCCAGAACATGAATCTTTTCTATGTGGATTTTTTCTGCATATTCCGTGAAAACATGGTCTGTAACTAAAAGCTCTTGGCAAGTTGTGCCATCCTAAGGGAGCAATAATCAGATATCTTACAATGAAATCAAAGCAATCAAATCTGTCCTCCTGGTAACCATAATGAAATTATTAAACTCTCACTGTGAGATTAGTAATATTCAAGCTGAAGAACAAAGTCCTGTGGTTTTCACTTTGCACAGGTTGAACACATGCAACTTTAAAGACGCACACACAAAAAAGAAAATAGCGTATGTATATATTTTTGTGTTTTATTTCTAATTGAAATGATAACAAAACATATTTAGTCTCCTTCACCCAGTTCAGGGTTAGTATCCCTGAATGCCTGGTATCACAAATATTTAAGATTTTGTTTTTTTCCCACTTAGATTTTGGACTACTTGTATTTTCATATATGTACATAATGAGATATCATGGAGATGGAATAATATGAAACCCATTTATTCTTCATATATACCTTACATACATATCCTGACAGTGATTTTATATAATATTTTAAATAATTTCCTGCATGGAAAAGATTTGTGTACATTAAATAATCAAAAACAAAGGTGTCACGGGTAGCTCTAATGAGCTTAATCATAATAAGGGATTTTGAGGGTAGAAATCACAGATACTTCCTGCATTCACAGAAAGGGTAAAGCTTCAATAATCCTCACTATATTTTTCCAGTTTTTATTTGAGAAAAAGTTACAGTTATATAGACATATACTATACATTTTCCCCTCTTTTATTTTCTTTTACCCCTGTGCTCCCCTTCACTAGAGCCATCTCTTCTTCTAAAGTCCCACCAGAAGTTCAGTTCTTCATTTGGAGGTAAATTCCCATCTTCTTTTCCACTACTTTTTCTATTTTTTCTCTCCAAATACTTTCAAAGTCATTTCCCACATAATCCCTCCTTTACTTTTAAGTTTGATGTTGGCTTTTTATTCAACACAATTTTCCAGACTTCTTTATACCATACATTCATTTGTATTTTTATTTCTCCTTTCCGATATTTTGCAATTAATACTCTAGCTGCTGTTAATAGCATGGCTATTATTTTTCCTCCTCTTGTATTTCCCATCCTCTTTTAATAAAAAGTAATATTTCTACTGGATTCTTTCTAATTTTTATATTTATAATATTTTCCATTTCCCTTATAACCAATTCCCAAAAACCTTTTACATATTTGCAATCCCATCACATATGCACGTAGGTTCCAGTTTCCACCCTCGCCAACATTTTTTATTATTGCTCTTATTCATAATGTTTAACCTTCTCGGTGTTAAATACAACTTATACATTAATTTATAATTTTCTTTTATTCTAATTGACATGTTTTTTAATAGTCTTGCTTTCCATATCCCATTCTTTTTCAGTTATCTTTGTTCCTCCTTCCATAATTCTCTTAATGCTTTTTCCTGTGTCTTTAATTAATCTTTTATATATTTTACTTGTTGTTCCTTTTATTGTCCATTATTTTCTTTTTTAATCCTTTCATTATCTCCTCATATTGCATTATTTGTTTTTCAGGTTTGTTTTGGACCCACCAATTTTTATTTCAATTTTCTAATTGAATCCAGTGGAAACATGAAATATTTATTTCTCTCAATTCTTCTCTAATTTTTAACTTTTCCATTTTTTTGTTCTATCCAATTTTCTACCTTTTTAGTTCCCCTTTGTCTAATTCTTTATCTGAAATTCCCTTTAGTTCCTTTGTGAAATCTTTTCCATTATTATTGGGGTTGATACCGAATTCTTATTAATTAATTGTTCTTCAAGTTATTCCATATTTTTATTATATTTCTTGATATATTTCCAATCTGTTTTGTCACTTTCTTTGAAATTTCCTTTAAAAATATGTTATCCTTTCTCCAATCAATTGCCTTATTCCATCCATTCTAAACCTTCGCCATTCATAATCTTTTCTACTACATATCTTAATTGGTTTGCCTCATTTTTTTTATTTATTCGGTAGGCCTAATACTCCTTCTTTTGAGGGGGTTGTACCAAAGCTGTTTGTTTAATCTGTTCTTTTCCCCATTATTACAATATTTGTTTATCATTTGTTGCCATTTATTTATTTCCTTTTTCAAAATTTTTAATGGAATCATTCTGAACAAGAGATTTATTTTAGGTAAGACTTTCATTTTTACTAAGGCTATTCTGCCAAACCATGACTATTGCAAATTATTATATTTCTTTAATTTCCCCTCTACATCTTTTCTTAATTCTTCTAGGTTTTTTTCTTTCTATAGCTTTTAGATCTTTGGTTATGGCCTTGCTGTATTTTTGTTCAGCACGAGATCACCATCTCAAGATAATATTTTCAATTTGTCACCCACCATTGTTTTACAGCACTTTACCTTAACAGTATAACCTTTACATTATGTATCATTCATTTCCCTACATGGATTAGGGCTAAGTCTCTTGGGTCACAATAAATATTTGCTGATGGGTTTGAATTCAATTAAGAAGGAAGGAAGAGCACTGCTTGTAATGTGCTCTGATTGCCTTCTAACTTGAGTTGCTTAAGGCTTCACTGGCTTACTTTCTTAAGGTAAAAGAAATATCATGCTAGATTTTTCATGGTAAAGAGATTTCTTTTCCCCAAGACCTTCAGAAGAATGTTTTGGGTGATAGTGAGGGAGTACTTTCTCCATTGTCACTCTAAGGCTCTGGATGTTCCTATGACCTAGTGGCAGGAAGCTTGGCTGTCTCCCTCCCTGTTACCTTGCGAAAGCTAGGCAAACAATATTTAATTTATCTGGCCTTTAGGTAGATAAGTGAGTTATTGCACAAAGAATGTTTTGAGATGGGCAGAGGATGCCCCCCTTTGTACTGTAGTTTAACTGATTTTTATTTGTCTTACTTTTAAATTAATCTTTTATGTTTATGGTTTTAACTGTTTCATTTGTTTTATTAATTTGTTACTTGCTTCAGTTGTCACCCCCCCCCCCCGAAGACCAAGGTAGGAACATAAATCAAACAAATAGATTCATGTTTCTTAAACAGTGTTGTAATTAAAGTTACAGCAAAATGAGATCCTTCTTCTGCAGCTTTGTTTGCTGGTGATGACAATGATATTCTCAGGAGACAGGTGAAAATTTAAATTCCTGAGAGTGGTGATGGTGATTGCTATAAATTCTTTTTTACATGTTTATTCTGTTTATAATGCTGTGCATTGATTTTATAAAAATGTAGCCACATTTTCTACAATAGTATGGGAGAGTATATATGCAAAAACAAGAGCATATTGCCCTCTCAATAAGAATTCAGCCTATCCAATAATTTTTTCCTTCAGCCCTACCATTGCTAGCATTGAAGAGTGTGAGAAAGACTGAAAATCATTTGCATCTAGAGATCTTATGTTTGCCTGGTTTTATTTCACTATATCTAAACTTTATTTCCAAATGCTGAACTGAAATGTTAGATTTACTACAATATCTTTCATGTATTGGGTTTGGTGTTTGCCATCTTGAAAATGGCAAAGCACAGGAAAAAAAGTTGGAGAGGAGAATCCTGCTCCCTGGCATCACAATATTGAAAGCAGAGGGACCCAGAAACATTTTGGCAGGAACATGTTTGGTTTTACACATCAATAGCTAGGGACAGGAGAATCACTGGAAGGCGGCAAAGCAGCAGTGGGATGAACAAGCCATCATGTGATAGAGACTGTCAGCAAAGATGCTGGTTGTGATGCCAGTTTGTCTGTCTCGTGTGATAAAGTCCATAATTTTGATCTACAAAGCTGATCTGAACTGGTTCATGTTAGTGCAGGAGGAAGCAAAGTGTTCTCTCCATATCTTTACCATTAAATTTAGAAACAGAGATGGTGAAATTTATTTAACTTAATTTTGAAATTGTAATTCAGATATTTCTTAATATTTGGCTGGAAAAATGTTTTTGTTTTCATGTATAATGCTTTTATGAGACTATATCCCATTCCTCTAATGCTGGTCTATGACCGTAATCAAGATTGGTTTGTTTGTTTTTGTTCTTAAATAAATCTTAAGAGAAACCCAAAACAAATCTGTTATTTTTCCTCCCTATTTATGATAAATATTAATCCATATTCGGTCTCACTTTTAGGCAGTTAAACAAGATAAAATCAAAGTTTGGCCATACAATGGTCTAACAATGCCCTCTTTTTAACCATTAGTGATCCGCTTGCACACCTGTAAAAACTACTCTGAACACCAGCTTATGGAGTTTGACATGATTAGTATTCATACCATTTTGCACTAAAAAATGATGAGGATTTTCCTAAGCCTTAGACCGTGACCTCTATTTAATTCTGTCTGAGAAGGCATCTTGCATCTCCTGTAGATGCCAGCTAAAGCCCAGCCTCCAAACCATGAAGGATTGTGAAGTATCTTGGCTCTCAAGAGAGAATAAGAAATAGCAGTAAACAAGACAGTTTTCCCCTGCTAAAACCTTGACCCAAGGAGGCCGAGAAATGTATTGTGCATTTAAATGAAATTCATTTTGCTGTCATATTAGTTCCGCTTGCAGATTTCATATTCAGAAGAGAGGGCCGGGAGGCATACAATTTCCACAATCGTTTTCATACTAACCATGGCAGATAGATATTGGACAAGGTTTAATTCACATGAGACAGGAGAGACTTAAAAATGCCACCAATTGAAATGGGACACAAACAGAATTTCTGAACTGAAATTAGAAACCTGAAATTTACTTCATATGGGTCTAGTTTCAAGATGAAGATCTAGTAATTGGTTGATGTTGTGTCAGTGTGCAGATGTTGGAACTGGGATCAGATCCATAATCCTATTCCTGACTTTCATGGATTCATCTTAATATTTGAGTAGTGTGGTGAATATCTGTGGCTGAAGGGTGGAAGGGCCTGAAATATATGGCAAGCTGAAGTGCTATTGCCATGAGAAAAATATGTTCAGGTTAAACTGTAGACCATGCTTGAAGATATTTGTGAACATATGGTTATATTTTCCAGTTTATAGTACCTACTACCAAGAACTTGTGTGATTTTCAGGAGATACTCAGAAATAGTTTTAGAATACTAACAGGAGTGCTGTGACCAGTTTATTGCTTGTCCACAGTTCTCTAGAAATGGTTGTGAATTGTGAAAGAAAGCTTCAGATTATATGACATGGACCCCATCTACACTGCCATGTAATGCAATTTGCAACTTTATTATATGAGTACTGTAGAATCATATGATGCAGTTCAATTCTATTAATATAGTTTGAAATTTCATTATATGGCAGTGTAAATGGGGTCATGGTCTCTTAAGAACTAACAGTCCTTGTGTTGTATTGTCGAAGGCTTTCATGGCCGGAATCACTGGGTTATTGTAGGTCTTTTGGGCTGTATGGCCATGTTCTAGAAGCATTCTCTTCTGACATTTCACCTGCATCTATGGCAGGCATCTTCAGAGGTTGTGAGGTCTGTTGGAAACTAGGAAAATTGGGTTTCTTGTGATCTTGTGCACAAGAAGAGAAGGGGTGGAAGCAACCAGGCACTATCATAATTTTGGATTTCTCTTTCCTGATATGCACAAAGGAAACAGCTGAGGTGCATAAAGGGGGAACTCTGACAGAGCTTTTCTCCTTGTTCATACTAGAAACTTTTGTCTCTATAGAAAAGATGTGTATACGATGTCTGATTACAAGACATCAAATGTGGAAAAATGACAAAGATTCTCCAGCTGATGTCATTCCCTCTTTAGTGAAACTTGGGTTTATAGACCACCTTTTCAAAAACCTTTCTCAGCTAAGAAGACATTAGTATCTTTCTACATCAGCAACAAGGGGAGTTTTGTAAAACTTTCAGCATCATATTCTATCACACTGGTTCCAAAATGACCAACAGAGGCTGTAATATATTTTCTTCTTTTGTGACAGATGAACTAAATCAAACATTTATGATGAGAATTGTTTACATGGGGAATGAAGTCTGAATTTTTAAATAATAGTGTTGGATTGTCAGGGCCATCACTTCTAATAGGTAACAGAGTCTCTTACAACCAGCTATCAGTAACTTTCTCAACAAACAAGGGATGCATCTACAGTACATTCTAGAATTAATACAGTTTGACACCACTTTACCTGCCATGGAGGCACTGGAGCTGTTATTTTACAAGTTCTCTGTCAAAGAGTGTTGGTGTCTTATCAAACTACAATTCCAGGATCCCATGGCATCGAATCATGGCAGATAAAGTGATTTCAAACTGCATTAATTCTATAATGTAGATGCACCCAATACTTCCCTAAGTTGCAAACTAGAGATTATATTACAACCAGAACCAAAATTTACCTCTATCTCTAGATGTTTTATTGTCTTTATTGTTTCAGAAATTATTTCCTGAAATTTCCCCTCATCATTCCACTTTTTGATTCATTCTAGTTCTGCTTGAAGTTTCACAACATGGCTTTCTACTTTTCTTATCTACCAGACCTGGACACTCCCAGATTTTCTGGTAGAGTTCCCTCAGATTAACTCAAAAGATTTCCTGTTTTATTCACTCTGACCTCTTTATCTACTAACCATTAACACTTTCTATTTATCTCTAACATTTTAAATATTTTATCCCTAATCCTCTCTTCAATCATATTTTTCAATGTGGCTCCTAACTGCCAATCATATTTATTAAGTCATTCCTGGTCAAGCCAAATAATGAGGGTCTTTTCTTTGGAATCATGCAGTTATCTAAATATTGTCATTATGCAATTTTCACAGGATTGCCATTCTACTTCATAAAAAACAAATTCTAAATATACTATCTGTCCAGGTTATTTGGTTTTTTATGAACTTTTGAGACATCCATGATCTATTGGGGAGGGCCTTCTCTCTGTCCCATCACCTGCTCAAGCACACTTGGTGAGAACACAGGAGACGGCCTTTTGGGTGGTTTTAGACTCTGGAGCTCCCTCCCGAGATAGATCAGAATAGCCCCATCCTTGCTGAGCTTCCACGGGCAGACCAAACCCTTCTTCTCCCAGCAGGCATTTGGGAAAGGATAAGGGGCAGGCTTTGGGGAGATGTGGGAATGATGGGGGGGGGGGGGCTGTGAGATTGAAAGGCTATTGTAAGTGTATTTGTTGTATTTTAAACTGTTTTTACCATACTGCTATTTTTTAAAACTTTTGCATTGTGCTTTTTAAACTTGACTAAGTGTGGGATTGTTAGCTGTCTTGAGTCCCCACAAGGAGAAAGGTGGAGTATAAATACAGTTAATAATAATACTGAAAATAATAGTCTGCTTTCTAATTATGCACACATAACAAAATATTGTTACTTTTTTCTTCCACTGTGTTTCTATCTCCTTACAATTCTTTTATAGTTAAAACTGATCTGACAGTACCGGTAGAGAGTAATGCCTTAAGTGCTTCAAGTCCAAATCTCTGCTTGTTCTTGGAATTTGCATCTGAATTTGGCCACCACTAACTTTCAGCAAATCTATCTTATATGCCAGTGTTTTGTTTCTTGCACTTTGTCAGTTGTACCACTTGTTCTTATCATCTATTCCTTCCCACACCTATTCCTTCCCACACCTTACCTTATTTCTTCATAGTGTGACCTTGCTTGCTTCTTGTACTCTAATCTGTGGGTGTGCCCTCGAGTGCTTCACCTAGATAACACAAACTTTACATTTGTAAAGAAACAAAAATTTGTGCAAATTTCCCAGCCTGGTGCTTTCACTTTTCAGAATGCAAACAAATTTTGTGAGAAGTGCTTGTGTCAAGAGGCCATGCCAAAAACCATTCAAATATATATTGTCTGATCCAAATACTGATTGTCTATCTATACTCAATGCAGAACAAATTATTTAGCAAATAATAAAGCCAATAGGAAATTATATTTCTCTGTTATAAAATAGTATCCTGGCCTGACTTTACCAGAAAAAAACCCAGAGTGCCTTTCCCTTTCCAAACATGAAATCATGTCACACATTGTGAATCAAGCAAAGTTTGTTGCTGTTACTAGAGTATATTTCTCCCTAAAGAATGATCCAGGTCAAATTCACATTTGAAGTAATAAATACAGAATTCCTCTGATAACATCTAAGCAACACGCTTTCCAGAGCTATTCACAATAGCTGTATATTGTTATAGACAGCTGATTAGATCTTTCTAATGGCACTGAAACTTCACTTGCAAAGGTTGTTTGTGTTTATAGCTGCCTGTTATATTTTGTAGGGCGGCACTGAATGGCCTGGCAGTAGGATGAGGAGCCTTCTGGCTCAAATGAATAGATATGGAAAACATCAGTATGAGTCGGTTGGCTTGCAGTTGTTCCATGTACAGTAACCACATATATGTCCTACAAATACTTCCCTATTTCCACTTGTGGAATTATGTTATCTCAAGGCAACTGTCTGCCATTGATTTGATGGTCTCCCAGATCACCAAGCAATGAATTCAGTCTTGCCAATATTGTATTTTCAAATGAAAAAAATTAAGCCTGTATTTCCCTTCAGAAAGTGAATTTAAACTGGATGTAATGATGGATGGAGTTCTGGATTTTTCTTTATGAAACTTAATTCTAACCTTCTCTCCACCTTATTTTCACTCCAAGAGCTACAATGAGTGAATAGCATAATTTCGCACCTCAACTATGGGATATTTCTCCTTCACCATTCAATTACAGCACATACCTATAGCTTTAAGAGATCTAACAAAGTACAGTTAGATCTCAACACAGAAAAAATGAAGGCATACATTATTAAATAGCATAGTTATACAGAGATTGCCATAAAAATAATTGCAAGGAGCTTGTCACTTCTATGCTTTAAGTCACATGTAGGTAACTAAATACCAAATGTATGTTACAAACAACATGAAAACAAGCTCATACAGTTTGGAAACAAAGTAAATAATAGGTAAATAAATAAATTAGCATCATTATAACAGTGCTGAGAGTATACTGTGCAATAGATAGGAATTGCCTTAGAAGCCACATTGTTCCCCAAGTCATTTCTATCACTCATTCCTCCATCACTGTAAATTTCCTGTAAATTCAGATTTGAATAAATATTGGAATATTTTATTACATATTGAATATTTTAATACATATTGAATCTTTATTAAAATATTTATTAAACTATTCAATAAATAATAAATATATTAATACCTTTACATGGAAGTGGTCCCAGATTCAGTATTTGACCTCTCCTGATGGGACTGGGAAAGACTCCCCTTTGAAAAACTTATAGAATTACTTTCTATCTGTAAAGACAATACCAAAGTAAATGGATTGGATAGATTTGTCTGGGTATGGTAATAGACAGCTTTGTATGTCTTGTGATTGAAGGTATTGTCGCACATCAGGGGTGAGAAGTCCCCGTTAAACCAATCTCACACTCCAAAACTCAGTTTATTTACAAAGCAGTTTATTAAGTAATAAGTGTACCTTCAGCAAAAAATGGTTAAAAGATCAAAGTCAATACAAAATATAATCCATGTAAAACAAGGCACTTGAAGAAAATTGAAAGCAATCATCCATAAGACCAGGATGCAGGCAAGATCTTTATACTGGAGTTAACAAAACAGAGCAACCCAGAAGATCAAAAGTACACAGCAGGTGTAACATGAATCCAAAGATACAGGAGACCAGGAAACCACTTGATACTTGGCACATGAATAAACACATAGAAAAACCTAAAACTTGAGTCCATGAATCCCATACACATGAGAAAACTTGAGAGAGGAACCTGAAACATGTAACTTGAACCCAAAAGTCAACTCCTCTAAGGAATAGCCCAAATCAAACCTAATTTATACCAAAGAAACGATGGCGCTTCCCTTGGGAACTTTCAGTAGGACCCCTTCTCATTAACAAAAGCTGAGAACGGTGCCTCCTTTCAGCTGCTTGTCTTTGTTGACAAATTGCTCTTCTACCTCAGGAAAAACTGGGGAGCCAGGAGGAGACACATCTACAACTACTACATTCCGATCAGAGACTGACCTTGGATCCCTTGAGAAATCTAGCTCAGGCCTGTCAGCTTCTGAACTTGTTTCCAACTGCAAATCCATTGCTGGCCTAACATTCCCAGAATCCCCAGCCCTATCAGGTACAGAACCAGACTCTTGTGAGTGCTCAGATGCGGGTACAGTCTCCACTGAAACCTAAGACATTGGTACAATCACAGGCTGAACCACCACAGGTATTCTGTTTGAATAACTTCACAGATTGAAAAAGAAAGTGAATCAATTGCATTCTAGGATTGCATTGCTGAAATAAAATATGTAAGTTGTTGCTAAATAGTGGGAATAAAAATGAGAAATTGGAGCCCCTGGTGGCACAGTGGGTTAAATCACTGAGTTGCAGAACTTGTTGACCGAAAGGTCGGCAGTTCAAATCCGGGGGAAAGGGTGAGCTCCTGCTGTTAGGCCCAGCTTCTGCCATCCTAGCAGTTTGAAAACATGCAGATGTGAGTAGATCAATATGCACCGCATTCTGGCCACATGACCTTGGAGGTGTCCACGGACAACGCCGGCTCTCCAGCTTAGGAATGGAGATGAGCACCAACCCCCAGAGTCAGACACGACTATACTTAATGTGAAGGGGAAACCTTTACCTTTACTAAAATGAAAAAAAAAAATCAATAAGTATGTTTTCCCACATCTCGCCCACTTCAGGGCATGTTGTTTGTGTAGACACTCAGGCTCCTTGAGTTTGTTGAACTGTGTCATGTATCTATGGATTTCAGACGTGTTATGGCTTTTCCTGTTTACCGCTATAATGTTGTGTCCAGTGGATATAGCAGAATGTTGATGGATTTTCACGTTACTTTAAGAGGAGATATGCACATTGACAGACATTTACCAACTAACCATTACAGATAAAAATAAATTAATATCATACTCTTTAATGGCAGTTTGCTGCTACACTTTTCATTTCCCTTTCTTTTCTCTCCTTGTGACCATGCAGCAAATCAAACACTAAAATGTGTTTGCCTCTGCTTAGAACAGCCAATTTTTCAATTTACATATATAAACATACATAAATAACCTGCCAAAACTAATTAGTTCTCTTCAAACCCTAAATATATTATTCCTCCGTTCCCTTCTAAACTCTGTCTTGGTTTAATTATTTTTGCATCAGTTGTCATTATAGAAGCTGGTTTGGACTAAAAGGGGATAATCGGAAGTGTCTTGCTGATTTAATTTGATTAATTAAGATTGCTGTTTTTGTCTAGATATCTCCATGATGAAAGGGAGGTGCTGTTTGTATTTTCATATTGGTGAGGTTTGAGTGAGGGAAAGGTTACTGGAATCAAACACCTACCTGGCAATCAAAGCAATCAAGAAAAGCCTGCGTTATAGATAAAGAAACTATTGAAATTCCAAACAATTATTTTTAAAAAATTTATTGAATGCTTTTCTAAGTCTACAAACATAACACAACGAATTTAGGGGAGTCAGGAGGAGACACATCTGCAACTACTACATTCTGATCAGAGACTGACCTTGGTTCCCTTGAGATGGGGAGGGAAATCTTAATGGGGGAGGATGGGAGACACCTACGGGGAAACACAAAAGGGAGATATAATAGGATAGAGTGGGGAGGGGAAGGGAGTTGGTCTTGACTTTCCAATGTTCTTCTCTGCATCTTCTAAGCGCATTTTAGTTTCTAATCTTCTGCACATCATTGGCTTCTCCCTAATTGTACTCTGTGATTCTTCATCTTCTTTATACTGAATAATTATTTCTTCTCTGGTTCCCTTTTTCACCAATATTTTGGCATTCAACCGGCCCTTAGTAATCTGTCACATATTCCTCAAAAACTTCTTTGAAGCAGTTGGCAAGCTAATAAAGGTAAAGGTTTCCCTTGACATTAAGTCTAGTCAGGTTTGACTCTGTGGGGTAGTGCTCATCTCCATTTCTAAGTCAAATGCCCCTCCATGGTTGCGAGTCGCAACCTTTCTCTGCCTCCCTCTCCCTCTTGAAGGCGACACGGAGATGGGGCCTCACTTTGGTCTGGGCCCTTGACTCTGCTGCCTCCCTTCTGGCTCTGCATGCATGCCGTGGGCTTGAAACACTTGGACGGGGAAGCGGGCTCCTCTGTTTCCTGCCACTTGGTGTGGCGCCACGTGCGAGGAGGCAAGAGCAGCTGTGCGCGAGGCACTGAAAGCCACGATACCAGAGAGGAGGAAGGTTTGGCAAGGTGCCTGTGCCTCAAAGGGTCCCTTCCTTTCCAGGCTTGGCTCCCAAGCCTGGCGCCCAGCCTGGTGAGGAAGGAGCGTGGAGTAGCGGAGGGGTGAGGGGGAAGCTGCTGCCGCTGAAGCCCTCTTCATGCCTCAAAGGAGAATATATATATATATATATATATATATATATATATATATGGCATGGGCCAACTTCGGTCCTCCATGTGTTTTGGATTTCAACTCCCACAATTCCAAACAGCCAGTAGTAAGTCCAAAATACCTGGAGGGCCAATACCTGGAGGGCCAATATTTGCCTTCTCTGCTTGTCAGCTTCTAAAACAGTTTCGTTTTCACACAGAGAATCAACCAAATCCTCCTCCGTTCTCCCAACTGGGGAATCACCATCCTGTTCCAACATTTCATCTGTCGGAACACCTCCAGAAGCATCAGGCCCTGCAGGCCCTGCACCCCAAACCCCTCATCATCATCCTCAGCTGGCTGAACTACAACACACAGTATTTTCGTGTGTTATTGTTGCTGCTGCTGCTGCTGTTGTTATCATTATTATTATCTCTGTTGCCATACATTGGTTTCTGGTGGCTTTACTGAGTTTTGCCATTGTTACAATCTCCCTTTGTAAACATATAGAGCAGGCATACTGCATAGATAAATAAATAATTTTATGCTGGAATTTGTTTAAAGTAATGGTATTGGGGACTTGGATGAAATCTCTTTGTCATTGTTGTGACAGCGGCACTGATATCCTACTTTGTAGGTCTAGCTATGTATACATTTGGCCATAAAAATTTGTCCTAGGGGACCTCAATAGCCTGCCCTGGTGCATGAGAGTTAAAGTAGATATTTCTCTAATTAATGATATTTTGGTAAAAAGAAGAACATTTGACTCTTCTCTCTCTCCCCCCCCCCCACCCAACCACCAGGGATACCCAAATCTATGGATACTGAAGTCCCATTATATTCACAATGACAAAGTAAAATAATGTTGCCTATTTTAAATGACAAAGTGAAGGTTGAAGCCATGGAAGGTTGAATCTATGGATACAGAATGTGTGGATACAGAGGATCAACTGTGTTCTTGTTTATGACTTCAGAACTTACTTAAATTGTTACATGTTTCCTCCTTTCTTAATGGGGCGAGAAATTCTAGGCCAGCCCTTATTTGTGTTTGACTCCCTCTGGAGGCAAGATCACTGGAGCTATTGACAGGTACATAAGGTGAACATAGAGCGAGAGAGGGGAAAACAGATTTTTATTCCAACAAAGAACAAATATGTCTCATATCAGAATTTCAAAAAGACAAGGCAGCCATGTATCTATCCACAGTGGTGCCTAGGCAGCCAAGCATTTCCCCCTTTCTGATAGACTGTGCCAAATATCAGAGTGGAAGACTGGAAAACACAGCAATATTACACAGACTTTGGTATATATATATATATTTAAAAAAGCCTTTTGTCCAAAAGTCTCTACCTTTTCCTCCAAACCTGAGGATTTGATAGTCAGACGTGGTCCTTTTTATACCACCTTTAAAATGGTGAGGGGGTTGATGGAGATATACAGTGCCTTTGAGTAAATAGTGGTTAAGCAAAAGAAAAATATGAGTTTATTTGGTGAGACAGTAGAGCTAGTCCTATGTAGAGATTGATGTTGTGACTGTATGTACATAAATGCAGCCAAAGTGCCTTCCGCTATTATATGGTTTCTGGAGACCAAGGGAGCAGCAGATTGCCTGTAATCATAACAATCGACTCAGATGTGAAAGCTTCTTGTTATGCATAGCAGAAAGGTGGTAGCTGTTGCTGGTGTCAGCAGATGCAGGTTGACAGACACTAGAAGCGTTGAAGGTCAATGGAAAATGGAATTGTAGACCGGAGTGCCAGAAGAGATAAAACCCCAAACAGGTGAGGTATATCAGCTGAGAGAAGTTATAGCTCCTCTCATTAAATCTGTAGAATTGTTCCTGCTCTGCATCCCAATATAGCTGATTTCTATTCAAAGATGTATCTGTTGCTTTTAAGTGTCTATGTAAAGGAAGGCCACAGGGACGCTTGTGTTTGCAATAAAGGGACAGAAATATTTTTTGGTCATAGAATCCCAGTGAAGAGGATTGAAGTGAAGAAAGATTCTCCTCTCGTGCACTATTTTGCTAGGGAATCCCACTCACAGCCAAAAAGGGCAAGCCTGTGAGGCATGTGGGGTATTGAATGCCTTCCAGAAGGAGGCCAGGCCCTGGTCACATGGGAGGGGCAAGAACAAACCTATTTAAGGCTGATTGAAAGCCTCCAAAGAAGGAGCCTCCACTACACTCTGGGGTAGAGAGTTCCACTGTTGAATGGCTCTCACAGTCAGGAAGTTCTTCCTAATGTTCAGATAGAATCTCCTCTCTTGTAGTTTGAAGCCATTCTTCAGAGTCCTAGTCTCCAGGACAGCAGAAAACAATCTTGCTCCCTCCTCTCTATAACTTTCTCCCACATACTTATACATGGCTATCATGTCTCCTCTCAGTCTTCTCTTCTTCAGGCTAAACATACCCAGCTCTTTAAGCCACTCCTCATAGGGCTTGTTTTCCAGACCCTCGATCCTTTTAGTTGCCCTCCTCTGGACACATACCAGCTTGTCAACATCTCCTTTCAAGTGTTGTGCCCAGAATTGGGTGCAGTATTCCAGATGTGGTCTAACCAAGACAGAATAGAGGGGTAGCATGGATCTAGACACTATACTCCTATTGATGCAGGCCAAATCCTGTTGGCTTTTTTTGCCACCGCATCACATTGCTGGGTCATGTTTGGACCCCAAGATCTTTTTCACACGTAGTGCTCTTGAGCCAGGTATCCCCCATTCTGTATTTTTGCATTTCATTTTTTCTGCCTAAGTGGAGTATCTTGCATTTGTCACTGTTGAACTTCATGTTGTTCATTTTGGCCCATCTCTCTAATCTGTTAAGATCATTTTGAATTCTACTCCTGTCCTCTGGAGTATTGGCTATCCCTCCCGATTTGGTGTCATCTGCAAACTTGACAATCATGCCTTCTAACCCTTCATCTAAGTCATTAATAAAGATGTTGAACAGGCCCAGGATGGAACCCTGTGTCACTCCGCTCGTCACTTCTTTCCAGGATTAAGAGGATGCATGTAGGGATAGGCCAGCCAGGGTGATGGAAAGACAGGACCTGTAATTATACTCTGACAAGGCAGTCATGCACATAAGATTTTCCAAGATAGACCAAAAAAGGCACGAAGTCCCAAATATTGTTGCAAACCTGTTTGGATAGTGATCTATGCCTGGTTATAACATTAAAACAGTACATAGAAATTTGGAATAATGACTCAGGGTTTTGTTTTGGCATGCACACACACACATTTCTAGAGTTGCAGTTCTGGAAGTTTACATCTAAAGCGCTATTGAGGCTGGGTTTATAAGGGATCAAATTCATATCAGGCAATGTTGTAGTTTGAAGCACTTTTTCTATTCTAACTGATGATTGCTAAGTTTTTAAAGACACATAATGCAAATAATCACAGTGCTACATTTAGTATGGGTAGCTTCCATGTAGGTCAAACCATTCTTCAGCCATCATGCATTGATGAACTTATGAGAGGTGAGCTTTTTTTTTTTTGGTGGGGGGTAGTGTGATTGGATTTTGAGGTTGGTGTGAAGTTTGCACATATTTAATATTTTAAAGTTTAATGTTTTTAATAATAAAATGGTTTGATTGATTTTTAATTTTTATATTTCCATTTGAATGTATTTACATTGTTTTCATTTGCATTGTTTTATGTTTATTGTTAGCTTAAATCTGTATATTGGAAGAAAAGCAGGATAAAAATAAAGTGAATAAATAAATTATGCAAAAATGAGGTGAAAGTCTCACTGTGCCTTATGTTAAATTTTTCTCTGTGTTGAGTTACACTGCATCAATAAAACACATATCCTTCAACTGTCTTAACTTAGCAGGGACAGTGCCCGTCACTCTTCTGTCATTCCACTATTTGAACTGCTTTTAAAATGTAGACTTCAGCAAAGCAAACTTCTGCACCTTTAGTTTGGTCCATCCTGGAAGAACCTAAAAGAAGCACCAACTCCCTCTACTCTCTCCATGGTAGGAACTATCTTGTGTCCTTTTAAATGCCTTGTGAAGTCTGACTTTTACAGGGTGGTCCACACCTTGGTTACATCCAGACTGGGCTATTGCAATGCACTCTATATGGGGCTGCCCTTGAAGACAGTCCAGAAGTTTCAGTTGGTACAACGGGTGGCAGCCAGGCTCCTTACTGGAGCAAACTATAGGGAGCATACAATGCCCCTATTAAAACAGCTTCCTTGGCTGCCAATAAGTTGTCAAGCCAAATTTAAGGTGCAGGTTATGACCTATAAAGCTCTAAACGGTTCAGGCCCTGCCTATCTTCACGATCGCATCTCCTTCTATGAACTGGCGTGAACTCTAAGATCTTCCGGTGAGGCCCTCCTCTTGCTCTCACCACTGTCACAAGTACGGTTGGTGGGGATGAGAGAAATTATTATTATTATTATTATTATTATTATTATTATTATTAATTATTATTATTATTATTATGCCTGGGCAGGGAAATGGAAATGGTAGCCAGGGTAAACTGGATCCCAGAAGCAGCAGTGGTGATTTTCCATCTCCAGGGAAAGACCTCTACATATCCACAAGTCATATGAAAACCCATAATTTTGGTTCCAAAACTATCCTTTGACTGAAACATGAGATTGACGTATACCTGAATATAGACAAAAGTTTTATTTTGTCTTCTCTGGATACAGCTCAGATATTTCAAATTGAGTAGACACCCAGAAATTCACATATTACTTTGTATGACATTTTACTGGTAGCTTTACCCAGAGCAACACCCTGTAAAACTGCATAGCTTCATGCTTCAACATAAAATAAAATAGAAGGGCATACATCCCACAGAGTCAATTCCTTTCTCCTTTGTCAAATGAAAAGTCCTCTGTCATATTATTAAACTATTCATAATTCCACCGGGCTTGTCAGACTTCCAAGGTTGGGCCTCTGCAACTGCCCAAGAATTATAACAGCCCTGTGATATTCTCACTACATTTCACAAGAGGTCTGATGTGTCTGAAAGCTGACAGCTGTCAGGGTCTTATTGCACAAAGCAGGGCAGATCATTAATAATGGCAGCTTTATTATTCTACCGCCTTCCCTCCAGGGCTCATGTTGTCTTCCATCTTTTTTACTGCTCCACTCAGGAGTATCAAGAAAATAAACACAGTCGGAACAAATGAGTCCAATGGAAGTAAAAATATTTTAAAATACACCCATACATTATTTTACAGACATGTACAGCAGTAATCTCAGCCATGTTGTCCTTGGTTAAATGTCTGTGCTGTCCTCATGGACTCTGATTAGATTTAAGGAGCTATGACAACACTTTACCAGTCTCTGACTTGTCCATCAGGGAATATGGGGCATGTCAATTATTTTTATTCATTTCACTGTGACCACAGATGGATGAAAAACTCTGGCATGTTGAAAATATGCATATTATAGCATATATTCATGTATAAGTCTAGCAATTTTGATTTAAATATTAACCTTCCAAAACTTTATATGACTTATATTAACCTATATCTTAATTCTTGTTTCTAAAAAGGAACTGCTGTCTTCTTTTTGTAGAGTCGCACAAAGTGAAAACTTAGTTTATCCTGGGAAAACCTTAAAGAAGCACTGACACCAACTACTCTATCCACTTTAATGCTGCCTCTGACATTTTGAATGCCTGACTGTGAAAAAGAAAGCAGCCAAGGCAGCTGGCATCTTGAAATGGCACTGCCTTTTTTGTTCTCCATGGCATAACCCTCAAATTATCAACAGGTCCTATCAAAGCCCATAATTTTGTATCCCATAAGATACATTTAACTATACATTTAAAGAGCCTATGAGGGCAAATAAAATACTTATACACATAACAAAGGAACTCTGTTCTAATGGAGCTAGAAAGTTTCCATCTATAGATAGCTATGAATCATTGATAAATAATTAGTGGTTTATGTTTCACAACCATTCTTCTGAAGCCGTTACTGTTCTTTACCGATTTGGATTTATAAAGATTGTTTTAGAGATCTTACTTACCTACTTACTAAGGCAATCCCTCATAGTCCGAGGATGATGGTCCTCTAAGTTTGGTGTTCTGGCGGTGGGTCCGTAGGTGACTGTGGAGCCTTATTCTTGACCTGCATCTTCTCCCACAGTGAGGGCATTGGTTTCCAGGTGGAAGGCGGTCCCAGTCGGGGTTGGCTTGACGCGCTTTCCTCTTGGCACGTTTCTCTCTTTTGCCCTCCATTCGTGCCTCTTCAAATTCTACAGTACTGCTGGTCACAGCTGACCTCCAGCTGGAGCGCTCAAGGGCCAGGGCGACCAAAAGGAAGTCCTGATGGCTCTTTGTCATAAAGGATGGAGCATACTACTATACAATATACCAGAATACTTGTAGGGTATCAAAACAAACACAAACACAAAACAATCTATGTAAGGAGAAATTATAATATCCAAAGAGAATAGTATACAATTTACCAAAATCCTCAGTACACAGCTCAATTCAGTGGCATAAAGCAAAATGAAAAGGAGCAGCCACTCTCAAACATAACAGTTCTAGGTCTGAATATGGATTCCACTGTATATAGGCTTCAGGGATACATGCAATGAGAAAAAAATATTTCAACGAAGGAAGTGGCGAGTCATATATGTAGACTGCATATATGTAGGCTATATGTAGACTGAAGAAAATAATGAAGATGGAGCACCACTCTCAAAAAAATATTCATGGGTAAAATTCAAGTCAAGTCCAGTGATAATGGAGCGCTGCTCTCAAAAAATGTCTTAGTAAGAAAAGTCCAAATAGCATCCAACAGGGGCACCCGGGTATTTTGTACCCTTCTTCAGGGAAAGAAATCCCCTTCTTCAGGAGTTGGTATGATCAGCAACTCTAAACTCATATATACGACAAAACATAAAGTGACAAGTATTTTCCAGCAAAATTACAGAAGTAAAGATAACCCATATATCAAACATGAATATTTGCCATGTATGTGTATGTGTGAGTCCCCTTGGGGATAGGGTGGAATATAAATAAAGTATTATTATTATTATTATTATTATTATTATTATTATTATTATTTTACTGACACAAAAACACAGTATGTCACAGCAAATGAGATATCTATGCTGGATTTCGTATCACAAAATCACAAGTCGAATACTTCCCAAGCGTCTAGGACTGTGTGATGCATTTCGAATGATGCATGCACATCCAAGTAAGGTGGCCTTTTGCAGTTGACAGATCATGATTTTGTCAATGTTTATTGTTTCCAAATGCCGGCTGAGATCTTTTGGCACAGCACCCAGTGCGTCAATGAGCACTGGGATCACTTGTACTGGTTTATGCCAGAGCCTTTGCAATTAGATTTTTAGGTCCTGGTAATGGCTGAGTTTTTCCTGTTGTTTTTCCTTAATATGACTGTCACCAGGTATGACGATATCAATAATCCAAACTTTTTTCTTTTCCACCATCGTGATGTCTGGTGTATTGTGTTCCAAAACTTTGTCAGTCTGGATTCGGAAGTCCCACAGTATTTTTGCGTGTTCATTTTCCACTATCTTTGCAGGTTTATGATCCCACCAATTCTTTACTGCTGGTAGGTGTTATTATTATATTATTGTTGTTGTTGTTGTTGTTGTTGTTGTTGTTGTTGTTGTTTTTATTATTTGAAACTCAAGAAGATGTGTTTCTTATCTCTCTCTTCACCTAATTATTAATTCAAGCTCTGTTTAATATTATAAAGTTTAAAGGAGAGTTTCAAAGATTTCTAATTGCTTTCCACTTGTGCTTCCCTTGAGCCACCTGTGTGTCTGTAGCTCCATGTTTTGACAGTTCTATCATCTAATCAGCTGTTTCAAGCTTTTAAAAAGTGCATGTGCACTGGAGCACTCCACACAGGGAAAGGGAAGGGAAGCATGCATTTTGCATGACTGCAAGGATGCAAAGATGTGCATTTTCCAGGCAGAATTGGGTTTTAAGTGCACCTTCTTAACACGTGCTTTTCAGCTGCTAATCAGAGTCCTCCTGCACTATGGCTAAACATCATTTACCCACCCCCCTCTTTTAATCCAGTTACTTCTGTGTAGAAGGATCCTGAGGGACCTTGGGCAAGTAACACACTCCCAGCCTCAGAGGAAGGTAAAGACAAATCTTCCCAAGAAAACCCTATGATATGTTCAGCATCATAAGTTGGAAAAGACTGGAAAGCACACAAAAACAATTTGTGAAGTTTTTTTAAACAAGAAGGATTGTGCTCAGTATATTTTCAAATAGATGTCATGAAAATGAGCAGGTGTGCCATTCTGGGGCTGGCTTCTGCACTGATGCTAATCACGAAACTCAAATAACATGGTAGTGATCCTCGAACCATGACTGCCATGCAGTTTAATTTATTTCAGTCAGGTTTGAAATGATTGAAATTACTCAGTAGCAGCAGTTAGTGGATTGCACCCAGAATATGCAGAACTGCTTTAGGATGCATAGATGCAGCCAGCTCTCTGTGCTATATCACCTTGAATGTAATAAAGCCCCATTTATCTGAGTCTCCTCAATAGGGATCCATTTGGGAAAAGGCACATATTTTACATTTCTGTTGCTCTATAGCTATATGTTTTATGTGCCTATCTATTTTGGGCGCTTTTTCTGTTGCATACAGATTTCAGATCATTCCTGGTGGCTAGAATGAGACTGGATATAAATGAGACTGCACTTTGTTTGAAAGGAAAGATAGAATAGATTGAATAGAAAAGCTGCAGCAACAGAAAGAGAGAATGAGAGACAATTTGCTCTAAACTGGAAAGGGAATGTTATTCATTATTTCTGCATCATTTTGTAACGCTTTGTGTTTCTTATCAACTAAATCCTCAGTGGCAGGCCAAGAGACAGTAGCCTTTCTAGGTCCAGTGGATCATCTTCACAGATGAAGAAGAGTTTGAGAAGTGCTTCAGACTTTCCATGAAAAATAAGTGGTGAATCCTCCTTGGGTTTTTGTCTAAACTTTAAAGTCATTATTCAAGAAGCTAAGGTTATTTATGCCATAAGATTCAACTCCTTTACATTTTCACTAAAACTCACATCGAAGCCACCAGTGGCTGCATCTAAAGGCAATATCTTTTTGTATACTAGATTGTTGGTGGAGTAGAAGATTTGCTTATATAACCAGAAGTAGTCACAAAAAATGGGAGTGTAAATATACCTTTTAACCAGTGGAGCATTGAAAATATCTATCCCTCCCTCTCTTGAACTTGAAGAAAGCCAAAGGGAATTCAAAACATCTGTTTGTCCTTAACCCCTGTCTCATAAAGCCTCATCAGGTGACGTGAACAATCCATCCAAAAATCAGCAAAGGCCATTTCAAAACATTTCTCAGCTTTAGTCACAAAAATGGTAATCTTTTGTACGAGAGAATGATTTTTCCTTTGTAACAAAGAAATTTCTCTTCATGTGAAAAGCACTGTGGGATTATTGTTGATCATAAATTGAATATGAACTATCAATTTGATGCATGCATTAAAAAAGGCAAATGTTATCTTACTTTGCATTAACAGAAACACAGCTTCCAAATTGAAGGAGGTAGTATATTCTGTGATGGTCAGACCTAACCTATTATGTTCTGTTTTGGATGCCCCATTTTAAGACAGATGCAAAAAAGATGGCGTGAGCTTGGAGAAGGGCAATGAGGGAGATAAAATGTATGGAGAACAAGACATAGGAGGAGAGATTGAGGGAGCTGGGCATGTTCAGCTTATTGAAAAGCAGACTGAGAGGAGATACAATTGCACTTTTTAAATACATTGAGTTGTCATAAAGAGGAGGAGGTAGTTCTCTGCTGTCTCAGAGGGTGAGACCAAGGACGGCTACAGTAGCCATTAATACATGCCTAGTCTGGCACATGGCATCCAGATAGAGACTCCTCAAAACATTTCAGTTCAATGCTACTGGGCAACCACTCTAGGGCTCTCCCTGTCTGTCCCCTGTATCATGGCTATCCATAGCTGCAACATGCCATCTACCCAGTCTTGGGTGGAGGAGACCAAGGAGGAGGAGACCAAGGACAAGGTAGGTAGGGGTTGCTGCTTAGGGAAGCCACAAAATTGAGGCGGAGGGGGGGGGGATGGTGGTACAATGACAGGACTACCACCCTACATCCATGGGTCACCTGAGCCTGAGAAATGTGGAATGTCAGTGAAGACAAATATGTGCAGTTCTTGTTAGGACACAATCCAATTGATTTCACTGCCTCTAATTCAGAGGAAAACTTGAATCCTGGGTCAGGGGGCTCATCCAGCCTTATCCCTGGTGAATCTGGATGTCCCATGCAGTATTTTACCACTACGGGGCTGAGCTAACTACACTCAAGTGTTCAATGTAGATGAGCACCAAGTCTAATGATTTTAACTTACAAGAGAGTAGATGTTAATGGAACTTCATAACAATAAGAGCAGTTTGGCAATGGAACTAGTTACTTTAAGAGGTGGTGGTTATCTCTGGTTATCTTCAAAAAGAGGGTGGACAGTTGAATGCTAGAGAATCTTTTATGGTCTTGGTACCAACTGTAAACCATCCCGAGTCGCCTGTGGGCTGAGAGGGATGATATATAAATGCAGTAAATATATAAATAAATAGTCTCTACCTGGAGAACCTGAATTGAACAGGAAGTTGCTCTATGATTCGTTCTCCTTTAGTTTGTAACATAGGGATGGGAAAAGTATGTCCTATGGGACAAGGTTAGACGCAAGTTTTTTTTAATGCCCACAAGCACACTTTATTTATTTATTTATTTATTTATTTATTTATTTATAATATTTATATTCCGCCCTTCTCACCCCGAAGGGGACTCAGGGCGGAGCATATATGTATGGCAAACATTCAATGCCGGGACAAGAATTCATATGAGTATGCAAAAACATTAAAAACATTTATCAAAATATTAAAATACACTGTTTAAAATCGTCTTGGTCATCTGCGTCAAATCTAAAGTGGCCTGGTAAAGGTTTCTATCGCTGCCTTATTGCACTGTCCTAAAAGCTTGGTCCCACAGTCAAGCTTTTACCATCCTTCTGAAGGACAGGAGGGAGGGGGCTGATCTGATCTTACCAGGAAGGGAGTTCCATAGGTGGGGGGCAATCACTGAGAAGGCTCTGTCTCTCATCCCCACCGATTGCGCCTGTGACTGGCGGGACAGAGAGCAGAGCCTCCCCAGAGGACAACTTTAAAAATGGAAAAAGAAATGTTAAAATGCATGGGGGTAAAAAAAAGAAAGTTAACGAAACATTCAAGGGTAGGATGCTGGTCAAGAGAGAACACCTAAGAATGGTCATTGATTTCAACCTTTTACACAGAAAGTGATTTTTCACCTCTTTGACTCTGCTAATGTTTGCAGACCCCCATTTTTTCCTACCACGAATTAGCAATGAAATCACATTAGCTCTAAAAACATTCAAAGTTAGCCCAGGGACAAGAAATTTAGAAGTCTGTTTAAATGAAATGATGTTTATAATAAAGTTAAAGGGATATCCGGGCAGGGTGGACACCACGATCACACCTCTGCCCTTAGGTATAGCGTGGAACAAAAGGCTGAGCCTAAGTGACCGAAGCACTTGGTAAAAATATAGCTGCCACCATCTCAGAATTGCCGGCCTGAGGAACCAAAAGGGTGTGATTGTATTGTAAATAAAAGGATGTTTGAGCTCTTGAACTTCAATGGCTGACTGGAGATTAAAAGATGTGTTGAGAGAATGATTTGTGAGGGAAACGAATGGATTGAGGCGAACAACAGTTAAGAGTAAACTAATAAAGAGTTTTTTTTTAACTTGAGAACAACAACAACTCGTTGGAATGAGTGGTACAAAATCTTGATGCAGTTGCAGTAACTTGGTTGCTTAAAATCAAACAGTTCTCTCTGACAGAATGGCTTAATCAGCTGTAGGTCTCTTTAACCAACTGTTCTGTTAATAGACACAGTTTCACACAGAGCACAGACCTCAGTCTGCCTTTCACACAGGGTTATAAGGTATCTTTGAAACCTCTCCCAGGCTCAATAAGACACAGCTCTCCTTTACTAGTATCTCTAACTAAGTAAAGCTCTAGCCTAATGTCTTCACCTTATTCCCTATCCTAGAGACTAGCTAAACGCTCTTCCCTTTCTGTCAGTTCCCTGCTCTAAAAATCCAACTCTCTCTGTCTAACTCTCAGACTCTTCTCCTTTTCTGTCAGATAAGACAGCTCCTTTCCCTCCATCCAGCTGACTCCACCCCTGATTGTTACACCCAATCAGGAGTCAGCCTGACTCCTCCTCCTTCTCTGTGGAGGCCAGCCACTGCCAAACAGGCTTCGGCCTAGCCAGCTAAAAAGGTAGTTTTATTACAATGTTCTTATTGATGAGGTGGTGGTTGTTGTGTGCCTTTCAAGACATCTATGAATTGTAGTGATTCAAAGAACTGATTTCAGTTCATTTCTCTTTATTTGAATCCAATAATCTGAAATAGAACAGACTATACCAATGCAATAATTTGGTATAGTTTGATTTCAGCTGTTCTTTTTTCCCCTACTGAAGATCACTATTTTAACTATAGCACTATGAATAAATAATATGTTTTCTACACACAATATACTATAAACTAGTTCAGTAATTTCTACAACTAAACATAAAATAAAATAATTTGCATAAAAAGCACCTAAACTGAATGTTGGGCATATTTTTTGACAACTTTTGATGATACTAAAGTGGAACAATATCTTTTTATTCAAAAGTTTAAAGGATACGGACCCTGAATAATGTCTTGCCAGTTTCATTTACATGGATGGAACATCACCAATGATCCAACATGATATATTGATTTGAGTGCTGGATGAGATTTCTCAATATCAGGTTTCGGATCCCTGCTCAGACAATGGAAACCCTTGAGTGGTCTTGAGCAAGTCACACACTCTCAGTCTCAGAGAAAAGCAATGACAAATCCCTCTGAACAAATCTTGCCAAGAACATCCCATGGTAGCTTTGCTTTAGGGTTACTACAATTCATAGATGTCTTGAAAGGCACACAACAACCACCACCTCATCAATAAGAACATCATTTCATCTATCTGTTCAGATATATTGGGCACAGTTCCGATTAATTTTCTGCCATCCCATTTTTTCAAGTTGCTTTAAAAATGTCTGTTTCTCCCTCCTCCTCCCACACAGTCCTTTTGTTCTCAGTTTACTCCAGTTATGACAAAATGAGTTCAGAGTTTACCACCAGTGGTGGTAAAAGGAGAAGAAGGACTGAGGACCCATTTACACTGCCATATAATTTATATAATTAATTAATTAAAGAAATTTATATCCTGCCTTTCCCCACTTAAGGGCCTCAGGCAGCTTACAATGGATCAAAACATGCATAATAAAAGCTATAACATTTGAAATGAAATATTAATAGTTGCTGTCATACGTCACACATGCAGGATAAGGCAATGTGGGTGAGGTCTGAGTTCCCAGTGCAAAAATAGTTTGCAATCAATTAACTGAGATAAAAGGGGACGAGAAGCCTTCCCAATAAACTGAAGCAAAATCAAATTGCAACAGCTTTTCCTAAGTTGTGTGCACTTCCGCATTAATAATGTTTGCTGTCTTGTCCTCATTTGGATGTTGCTTGACCACCAGTGTCTTGGTTTTCACCTGTGAAAAGCTGAATTGTATGCAATACATTGTAGGACTATCTGGAAATGTATATTGACCATTGAAATTAAAAATAATGATTTTAAAGCAATCATTGTTTTGAAAATTTGATCATTGCAGCACTTCCCTCTTGGGCATACACCAGACTGGGCAACTTGGAAGGCACTGAACAGACTGTGCTCTGGCACCATGCAGAGCCAATCTTCAGAAATGTGGCTACATAGTGGAGTATACAACATGTGAGTGTGGAGAAGTGCAAACCACAGACCACTTATTACAATGCAGCCTGAGCACTGCCACATGCACAATGGAGGACCTTCTCACAGCAACATCAGAGGCACTTCAAGTGGGCAACTTCTGGTCGAAGGATGTTTATTATAATGCCAAGTTTTTAACTTTGTTTGTGTTTTTAAATATGTCATAACTGAACCTTCAACTCACTTCTGACATGATAAAGAAATTGCATGGGTCACAATATTAGACCACCTTTTATTATGTTAGTTATCAGATAAAATGATGTGGAACAGTTATCAGTGGTAGAATTTTTTTCAGCAAGCCGTCTGCTTTCTTCCACTGATATAGTATTCCTTTTTATCTAGTCCTTTAAGATTTGAAGGAGACACATTGTATGCATTTTGCTTTGACCATCAATTGCTCTATAATTTTTAGGATTCATCAGATTACCTTTTTAAAAGTACAGAATCCTGAGTTTCCAGTCTTTTGGAATATAAGATTGGTCATTTATACCAGTAAACAAACCCATCCAATAATGAGGCTTAGTCTGTTGATCTGAGCAAAGGAAGCTGATAATTGCCAAGGGGCATGGCGAGAAAAAGGCTGAGTGGTAGCCAGTATGGGAGAATCAAAGAATTGGCCTTCCTATATATGTACCATGGTTTCACCAATCCCAGCAACATAAAAGACATTTCATGGGAATCTGAGACTTCAACATTCATGATCTGTTGAAAAGAAAGCTTTCTTTGTCCCTTTATCTGTACAATGACCCTCACAATGTTTTGTGACACTTTTGTGTAAGCTTCTTCCTCTTGCAACTGCTTTGCTTCTTTGGCATAGAAATAGAAATAGTTCCTTTCAATGCGATTCCAAATACCATTATAAAGAACTGTGCATTTAACTACCAGAGCGGGCTGTAATAAATGGCAGCATTTTTCGGGATTCAGACAAATGTATTACTTTTTCTTTTGAGACAGGGCTACTCTTTGTAAAACCCCAAACAACAGCAATGCAACTTTTTTTCTGGGAAACTTCAGATATGTTGAGGCTTTATTTTTAACACCGCTGTGAACTGACTGACTGGTTCCTTGGATTGTTTGTTAATTTAATACAGTAGACTCTCAGTTAACTGGCTTCCATGGGGATTGGTAGATGCTGGATAAATGTAGTTTGTGGCTGCTTGAGAAACACTCTTAAAAACAGACCTAGCCTCTTTTTTTTTTTGGTTGTGTCAGGAGTTGCTCCTGGTGTGAGAGAATTGGCCGTCTGCAAGGACGTTGGCCAGGGGACGCCCTCATGATTTGATGTTTTATCATCCTTGTGGGAGGCTTCTCTCATGTCCCCGCATGAGGAGCTGGAGCTGATAGAGGGAGCTCATCCGCCTCTCCCCGGATTCGAACCTGCGACCTGTTGGTCTTCAATCCTGCCTAATACTATACTATAATAGGCCATTACTATCCCATCCCCAAACCTCTGTAATGACTTGATATTAATATTGAAATGCAGTAATTAAAAGCAAATAAAGTCAAAAAGACAAATTTAAATTAATTAATTAAAATTAATACAAGGGTTATCTGGAAAGTAAGGTTACAGGGCATGTGTTGCTCACGGGGAATTTTCTTGGGGGAAAATTCCCATATATGGGAAGCCAGCAGAAGCAAATGAGCAGTGCCAGTCATTACTAGAGATGAGTGCCCTCATTCCATTTCCCTCCAAGTGCAAAGTTCGCGCTGTAATATGTTACCTAAATTTTAAGGGCATGAATGCCACTGCGATTAATCACAAAATCATTTCAGCTTATGGAGGGGACGTAATGTCAAGAAAGCATGTGACAAAATAGGTGTGGAATATATTGTGAGACCATGAAGAAACTTTGCAGAACCATCCAAAACAAACATTGTGGAATGCTGAATGGAACACAAGAGTTGTTAACTTCATTTGGTTGGGATGTTTTAAGCCACTCCTCTCACAGCCTCGATCTCGCATCCAGTGACTATCATCTATTCACTAAATTGAAGGAACACCTGGGTGGAAAACACTTTTCTACCCATGACAAGGCGAAAATCAAAATGACTTCTATCCCACAGATGACAAAATGTATTGAATTTAATGGTGATTATGTGGAAAAATAATGTAATACCTATGCTACGATCCATGTATGTTTTATTAATATATTTTCATTCTTTGTATTATAAAAAAATATTGTAACCTTACTTTCTAGATAACCCTCGTATAACAATGAGGATAAAAGTATAGAACTCTATTAAGAGTTTTTCCTACAGCAACCAATTAGTAGACCTAAACCTGTCTAATGAAAAATCCTTCCTTAAGGATTTTAAATTTTGGACAGGCGTATAGGAAGAATTAAAATGTGTTGGAGAGTCTCGGTTCAAGTTATGCAGAGTTCAAGTTATATAAGTCATAACTCGCTCTCTGAATTGTGCCTGGAATATTTGAAGGAAAGAGAATTAGAGAGGGAGAGTTTCTTCACACAGTGTGCATTTGTGAAAAAAAAGAAAGCCAATACACTTCTAGGCTGCATCAACAAGGGTATGATGCCCAAAGAATGGAAAGTTGAAATGCCTTTATTCTGCTTTGTTCAGATGTCACCTGGAGTACTGTGTGAAGCATATCGAGAGAAAAGTGATCAAGATGTTAAAGGGTCTGGAAAGGAAGCATTGTGAGAAATGACCAAGAGCTAACTATGTTTAGTTTAGAGAAGATCTTTCAGTGACATGGAGGCTATCTTTAAATAACCGAAGGGTTGTCATGCAGAGAATGGAGATAACTTGTTTTCCGATGCATCTGAGACTAGAACATGAACTCATAGATTCAAATTAAAAGAAAAAAATAAACATTAGGAAGAACTTTATTACTAGAAGACATATTCAACAATGCAGTAGATTGCTTATGATTACAATGGACTCTTCTTATTTCAAGTTTTCAAAACAAAAGTTGGATGCCCATGTGCCAAAACTTATTTAGTTGTATATTCAGCATGGTGGGAGATTGTAGTACATGACCATTGTAGCTCTATGTTTCTATGCCATTTGTGGTGCATAATGCATAATGCATTCCATACCTTTCTTATTTCCAAATGGTGATTCAGAATAGAGAAGAAAGGAGTTCAGACAAGGTAAGTCATTCATGCATCCAATATTAAGTCTTTGTTGTTGTGAACTGCTTTCAAGCCCATTTGACCTCTCGTGATCCCATGAATAAGATACCTCAAAGTCATTCAATAATCAACAGCCATACCTTGAGTTAGTTTATCCACCTACAATGTGGCCTTTCCCTACTGCCTACTACATTACAAAGCATTATTATTCTCTACTGAGTCATGTCTTCTCATTGTAGACATCGCCAAAGTGTGATAGCCACAATTTAGTCATATTGGCTTCTAAGGGGTAGCTCAGGCTTGATTTTTCTGGGACCCATTTATTGTCTTTTTTAGGAGTCTCTAGTGTGTGTAGAACTCTTTGCCAGAACCACATTTCAAATGAGTTAATTTTTTTCCATATCCGCTTTCTTCACTGTACAGCCTTCACAACCATGTAAAGAAATGGAAAATATGATGGCAAGGACAATCCTAAGTTTAGTAATGGCAGCAATTCAAGAATGAGACCCAATTTATATGACTGACAATGGACTGACCCAGACTACGATTTTAAACTCACGTGATTTTAATAATTGTTTCTGTGATTTATGTTTTAATTTATTTGTTTTAATGAGTTGTTATTTGCATTCATTTTTGGCATTGTCTGAATGCCTGTTGTGAAACCGCCCTGAGTCCCCCTTCGGGGGTGAAAAGGATGGGGTACAAATACACGAAATAAATAAATAAAAATAAATATTATTTTAGATCTTAATAGCTGCTATTCCAATCTCTAGCCTTCTTCTGACTTCTTGGGAACAGTCTCAATTCTAATTAATTAGTGAGACATTTAATTGTACATTTAGTTGTTGGGAATGGTAAGCACCAGCAAAAAGCAGTATGTATATGAGTTTTTCTAAAAATTGTTCAAAAATACAATAAACTACAATGGGCACTATTTTACACATGCCATCTCTTTTTGTCTGTCATCAGTAGCACTTTTTTCCCCAACCGCAGAAAAATGGTGGCAAACAGGTGTTTAATTTCCCTTTGCTGTTCACAGTTAGAGCACTTTCTCAGGATAAATCCCTCACAGTCTCTATATTTTTCCTCCTTTTCATTTTTAGGTAATAGCTCACAGTACACCCCATTTCCCCTTTTTCTGCATGCTCCTTTTTCTTTGACTCTGTGCTCTTATCTTTGAAGAGGATTGTACAAGGTGTCTTATCTTTGAGGACTTCAAACACTGGATTCTCCTTAGGAAGATCTGAGTTATTTGATCTCTTTCTGTTCATTACCCTCCTCCCCTTTTCTTGGTTTTTCATTCCCTTTTCTAATATATTTAACAACATCCCACTTTCCAGATCTTTTGTTCTTCTCTTAATCCTGTTCTTATGTTTCTCTCATATTCTTGGTTAACCCAATGCATACCTCCCACAATATATTTCTTTTAAAACAAATGCCATGGTACACAGTTAGAGCTTGTAAAGACTGCAGTCTCACACATTTATCATAGAATATGTTTCAGTGAGCTCAAGAGGGTTTTCTTCTGAACAGAGTGTAGTAATATACTACTATGGGTTACCTTCTGTTTCTACTACATTTTAAATTGTGTTGAAGAGCCTAGAAGTAAAAAAAATATGGAGTATGCTGTCACTTCTAAAATCAGCTTGCTTATGCGAAATTAAATTGGGATATATATATATATATATATATATATATACACACACACACACACACACACACACATATAGACATATTTCTCATATAGTTGATCATTCAGTTGATTGGCTGACTGTGAAATGTTTGAAGCAAGCTGAACATCTTATTTAAGAATGCAGGAGGACTGTATTATATCATATTGGTCTTTCTTTCCTGTCTAATCCATTGTTATATGCTTTAACCTTCCATGGTCTTAGGCAGAGATCTTTCCTGTCATCTGCAATCTGATATTAACTAGATATGCATGGGATTACATTTACATTGTGTGGTCCTCTGCTGAGCTATGATTTTTCTCTATGGTTTAACAAGCTCCATGGTGGGCAAGATGCAGCCCACTAGATGTTGTTGGATTGGAACTTCCATCATTCCTGGCCAGCATGGCCAATGCTCAAGAATATTGAGATTTGCAATATAACAACATCTGGAGGGCTACTTGATTCCTTTTCCTGAACAGCTTTTCCGTATCTTTATCCCATAACATTACTGTAATCTCCTGTATGTTTCCCCCTGTGTGATGTGGCAACTGTCAAGTTGGGTGATGTAGGGCGTGGGGTGATGGTTCTCCATGTCTGCCACTGGGCACTGTCAGATTCGTCACAATGCATTGTGATTCCGGTGGCTCATATGAAGAGGTCTTAAACTCATCTCCAAGAAGGTTGCTGATCACAGGACAATTGAATGTGATATGCTTATCCTCAAAGACATTTGAAATTGCCTTCTCCTCACAGAGGTTAAAAAATAAAATGGTTTGTATTGTTGAAGGCTTTCATGGCTGGAATCACTCAGTTCTTGTGGGTTTTTTCGGGCTATATGGCCATGTTCTAGAGGCATGCCTCTAGAACATGGCCATATAGCCCGAAAAAACCCACAAGAACTGAATAAAATGGTTTGTTTGTCCTCCTGGCTTATTATGAGGAAGTTGGGCAGAGAATTCAGTTCATCATATGATATAATATGTTGCCTTCCCTTGCAGTAGAACAAACATTTTACCCTGTGAGACTACTGATTTACTGGCCTGGATAATATTAAATGCTAGTTTTCCCATGCCCACATATTCTTTTTTTGTTGTGATGCAGAATGTCTTTCTTAGCCACTGATGGTTTGTTCACAAAGTGAAAACTCATTTTGCTTGTGATTTCCAACTGATGTTCTTGAAAACAAAGTTGGCAGAAGCCTTCCCAAACTGTAAAGTGAATGGCCAACTCTCCAAAGTGCTAACTAAACACGCATTTCCTTGGGCAGTCTGTTGAAACTAATAATTTATGAGAGCATGAATATAGCTGTGCCGACAAACTCTGCTTGGTCAAAATACAAACCCAGCCCAACGTCTGGCTGTCACACTCCAGAATAATGTACATTTTCCCCACAACAAATCAAGCTGCTCTGTTTCCTCCCCTAGGCAACCTTTCTTTATTACCATCTACAGCTGTCTGCTGAGCCAACTTTTCAGTTTGGTACAATGACCCAGTGGTATACTACTGTAAATTCCCCAGGCTTATTCACTCTGTCCTCAGAACAGTGAATGCTGGTAGAAGAAGGAGCTTTATTTTTATTGTCACAATAAATTCTCCTTGTGTGAGGACTAAGCCTGTTGATAGTGGCATTGTAGAAGCAAATAAGGACCCATAAACTGAGAATAACAAAATATACAAAAGGAATAACTGACTGGCTGGTAGAGATGTGTTTGTCTGAATGTACAAAATTGTGCAGGCAAATTGTGATCATCCTTATACATAAATGAGCTTCATTCTGGGAAAAACCACGATTCTCAGCTTGTAATGGAGGCTTCCTGTAAGCAACAAAGTATAAGATGAATACAGCATTTCATATTACAGATGCACAGTTGTGGCCCTATGTTAAGGTTGGGTCAGATAACTCATATTCTACCTTCATAATCAGAAATTAGTTTTCTTAGTTATCCTAAACTTGTTCACACAAGCTCCAAAAATGCCAGGAAATTATAGGTATTAGGAATCATGCACTTAAGAAAGGTATTTTTAAGGCAACGTAATATCTTAAATGGTAGTTAGTTCCAATTTCACCACTCCCTTAAAAATGGTTGTCAGTAGCAGAGTGGTGAGTATAAATTTAAAGCAGTTCTTAACCTGTGGGCTGCAGACCACCAGTGGGCCACAAGGACAAAAATCTGGTCTGCGAGCCCCCGTCCTCTTTATTTTATTTTATTTTCACTCTTTTTGTGCTGTCTGCCACTCCTTCCCTGTCGCTGGCCATAGCATATGTTCTCTATCAGAAATGAGAGCTCTATCAGTTTCTGAAACAGCACCCCAAACTGAATCTAAAATTGACCAAAAACCGATTTGTAACCCTTTTTGTACTAATGTTGGAGATTGGTGCCTGGTCAAGTGGTCCCTGGTCAAAAAAGGTTGGGAACTGATCTAAGCAGAGTAAACATAACTGAAATAATCATGCAGTATAAGTTATCATTCCATTTTAGATTTACTGACATGGAAGCAAATACCATTCTAAGAGTTCAAAGAGACCTTGAAGCTCAACTCACTGTTCAGTGGAGGATTCCATAGGTAAAACAATATTTCTAATTCCCCTGTGTTTCCCAACTATATTTTTGGTTGGTAATAACAATGATGGTGATAATGAAAAAGAAATCCTGTTAATCTTTTCCCCTAATACACCAGCAGCTAAAGATCTGAAAAAGAGGGAAGCAGATATATTGAGAAAGGTGTCTTAGTTTTAAGTCGCTTTTGGGTTTATGGCACAGTAAGTATCCAAACTTTGGATTTATGAGGTTATTGAAGTGCATTCATAACTATGCAAACTTAATCAAATATAGGTCATATGTGCAACCTGGGACTAGGCACAGTAGTTCTCCCTAATAATCCTACTTGAGTTTGTATCCTCTCCATCTACTTTAAAAGTTTTGTTTTTAAAGAAGATTCATCACATCCATGAGATATACATATATGTTAATTTAACATTCCTCTTGATTCAAGGCATCTATTTAAAGGGGTCTATCTAAGTAATCTGATAAATATACATAAAGAACTCTGAACTATGATTCTTCATAATGTATATCTTGCCCTTGAGCCTCAAGGAGAGGTGGGTTTATTATTATTATTATTATTATTATTATTATTATTATTATATAAGTAACAAGTGTTTCCTTTCTTAAAATCCAATTAAGAATCCTGATCTTGATCACAGTGTTGTCCCCTATAGGATAGCCAACCAACCAAATAAATAGATAATCAATAATCAATCTGGAGGAAAAATTAAATGACAAAGTACAAAAAATGTGGAACATCAAAGAGATTAACTGTATAGTCTTTAATGGCATGCTTATTCATAAAAATTGAGCAAAGAGCCATGGAAAGATTGTTTTATATGAAACACTATGTTACACTGGCTTCAGATAATTTATTTGAGGGGAAATTCCTCTGTGAGTATGATAAAGGGCAGTTTTTGTATAAATCTTACATATTACTGAACTAGGTTTGTCACAGAAAATTATGGTCATAATGGTGTCCTGAATTTAGAGTATACAAGACATTGCACTAACACCATTCATATTTTGGTGTCGATATCAGGTGAAAGCTGTTATCTGTTTTGTTCATATTCATTGAATGGTTGAAAAAGGAAAACATGCTTATAAGTAGTTAAATACTTATCTATGACACAGGAAGCTTTCGTTATGATCTCTGGCAGTAACCTGCTTACTTCATTCTTTGCAAAAATACTTCTGATATTTGAAGCACCTGCTTTTCAGTCTATACTTCTTCAGGCTAAATTGTCATAGGTAAACCTAGTGTTCCACATACTCTAAACTGGACTGGGAATGGTATTCAGACCAGAGTCTTCCCAGTATATCTGGAACTCCAGTGGCAACATCAGTGGTTTCCACTCTGGCCACCCCTGTCATTGGAGTACAATTTCTGTCACCCCAGACAATTGACTATGTTGTCTAGGACTGATGGAGTTGATATTCAGCAACAACTAGGGCCCAACTTTTGGAATGACACGACTGGCTGTTAAAACGAAATGTGTTCTGCAAATGCTCTGACTTTGTATGAATATTTCCTGATCCTTGTTCCTTTCAAGGCATTGTCTTCTCTAATAGCATTCAGTAGAGTTTCTAACGTCATTATAAAAAGCAATGGAGATAACGGGCAACCCTGTCTGGTTCCTTTTTGAATGTGTATACTCTCTGTTGTTTGACCATTTATGAATATCTTGGCTTCCTGATTGTTGTAGATTGCTTTAATGGCATTTGCAAAGTAGTGGCCCATATCCATTTCTTGTATGAGTATTAAGAAGAATTCCCAGTTTACCTTGTCAAATGCCTTTTTGGCGTCGAGCGCAAGGAGAGCACATTCCTTGTCATTGTTTTTGTCGTAATATTCTATGATATTTATTATGCACCTTACATTATCTTTACTTTGGCGTTGTGGGAGAAAGCCTGATTGCTCTTCTTTTATCCATTCTTTTAGAAAAATGTTCAGCCTTTCTGCTAGAACATTTGCATATATTTTATAATCAATGTTTAACAGCGATATAGGGCGGTAATTTTTAACGTCAGTCTTGTCAGTGTTGTCCTTGTGGATCATCATTATATTCACTTGTTTCCATGAATTTGGGATATTTTGGGTTTCGTGTGCTTCGTAAGTCTTGGTACAAGTTCGTGTTCATAGGTTTTATAATAAAAGGCCGTGAATCTGTCCAGTCCCGGCGCTTTAGTTAAGTCCAGTTTTGAAATTGCACATTTAATCTTTTGTTTTGTGATTTCTTTATTTAAATTTTCTCTATGGTCTTCTGAGATTTTTTCTAATTTTTACAGTCATATGTACTGCATGATGTCATCAATTTTACAGTGCTCTTTTGTGTATAATCTTTTATAATACTTATTAAGTATTATAAAAGATCTATGGTCTATGATGTCTCTGTATTTTGTAAATTTTTCGTTGTTTGTATTGATCTTGGTGATATACTGCTTTTGTCTCATTTTACCAATTCTTCTGCTTTGTTTGCATTCTGGAAGTGTGATTGCTTTGCATATTTTAATTTTTTTTTGCCAGTTGTTCCATTTCCAATTCTATTCTTTGCCTGTGTAGTATTTCTAGATCTTGAATTATCTTGTCGTTCCATGGATCTTTTTTTAATTTATCTTCTGCTTCGCTTAATTTGTCAAGTAGATTTTGCATCTGTTCTTTTCTTCCTGGTCTCTTTTGATCTTTTTGAGGAAATCTTTTGCCTTTTCCTCCGATGTTATCCATGTTTTTTTCATTGCGGTATGTGGTATAAACCTTCATCTCTTTCCCAGAGGAATCTTATGTGTAATCTTTTGAGTTCTTCCATCAAGAATTATCTGAATAACAGAAAATCCCCTCAATAATCTAGAACATTGGACTAAGAAAATTGAAGAATTTCGTATAGTAGCGGGCTTCACTATGAATAGGAAAAAAAACATGATACTGACAAAGAACATAACGAAAGAGAAACAAAAGATACTGGAGGAAAGATCAGGTATCCAAGTGGTAATGAAAATCAAATACTTTGGGCTAACCCGAACAGCGAAGAACGCACAACTCCTCAAAAACAACTACGACACAAAATGAAGTGAGATCGGAAGGGAGATTGACAAATGGAAGTACTTAAATCTTTCCCTATTGGGGAAGATTTCGGGCATAAAAATGATAGTCTTACCAAAGTTAGTATTTTTATTTCAATTTATACCAATTATAAGGAATCTACAGACTATCAAAAAATGGAATACTGAAATAACAAAATTCATATGGGCCATAAAGAAGCCAAGGATAAAGTGGGCTAACGTAATGGATGATAAGAAGAGAGGAGACATGGGACTGCCTGACCTTCAACTTTACTACAACGCATGTGGACTAATGTGGGCAAAAGAATGGGCCAACTTAAACAGAACTAAAGACCTTGCTCTGGAAGGCCATGATCTATGGAGTAGCTGGCATGCATACATGTGGTATGCAAAAAGAAACATCGAGAAAATTTTTGGCAACCATTTCATTAGATCCTCCCTGATAAAAATCTGGGAGAAATACAAACCCAGATTTTATAAGAAAATACCACTTTGGATATTCCCGTTGGAAGGGGCCCAAAGAAGAGAGTTAGGTTGGGAGAAATGGCCCAGATATAAAGAAATATTAAGGAACAACAGGGATGAATACATAATAAAGACACAAGAAGAAATCAGAGAGATATATGAGGATTTATCCTGGTTTCAATTTCGACAGGTCAAGGAAGCCTTCAACAAAGATTTAAAAAATCAGCTTTGAAACAGGGGAAAAAACTTGGGATAAGATTATGGCCTAGGAAAAAAGGTAATCACTAAATTATATAAAGTGCTACTCAATTGGGCTACGGAGGAAAATCAAACAAAGGCCTGTATGTTAAAATGGACAGTGAACGTTGGGCACCCAGTTAGAATTACAGACTGGGAAAAGATATGGAACACTAAATTAAAATGGACAATTTCCTACAACCCACGAGAGAATTGGATTAAGATGATGTACCAATGGTACATCACACCCAGTAAATTGGCCAAATGTTACAAAAATATATTGGATGTCTGTTGGGAATGTCAAGGAAAAAAGTAAACCTTCTTCCACTCATGGTGGACATGCGAGAAAGCCAAACAAATTTGGAAGAAGATTCATGAAATTTCAAAGAAGATATTAGAATTGAGAATAGAGATGAAACCAGAATATTACCTCCTGGGAATATCTGACTTTAAAATAGAAAAGAACAAAGACAAGCTACTCTTCCACATGATGACGGCGGCGAGAATTACATTTGCAAGAATATGGAAGTGCAAAGAGATACCAAATGTAGAAGAATGGACGCTGAATTTACTAGATATAATGAACATGGACAGTTTAACACAACACCTGAAACCCAAATCAGCAGCTGACCTGGGAAAAATGGACTGTTTTTCTATCAAAAATTACTTTAATGTTAAACAGATATAAGCCGTCGAGAGAGAATTCTTAACATAATTTGTCATGAGTAACACTGCTATAAGGGAAACAAAATCATTAAGATTAACTTACTAATCTTCCCACACTCTGATCCCTCACTATACTCCCACACCCTCTTCTCCCCCTTCTTTTTTTCCTTCTATTTCTTTCTTTCTTCTTCCTCATCCTCCCTTTCCCCCATCCCCCTTTTAAATATAATGATACACTGATGATTAAAAACCTCTTAGATGTACCCCCCCCTTTAAAAACCTCAACAAAAACGATATAAAAAACCCTAAATATATTGAAACTTTTGGTAAATGACAGGGAGCTTCACAGGATGACAGCAAATCCAATTATCGCATTTGTGGATTGCTGAGTCAATTCTAGTCTTCCACACAGTTCGAGAGAAATAGGGATCATTCAAAAAGTACAGCTTGCATGTGAGTTAACCTGCAGTTCAGAGAGTCACAGAACTGTTTTGTTCCCTGCATTTGGCAAAGCAATCAAACATCAGGATGGGGCTCTAAAGCTGCTTCTTGACATAGATTAGATACAAACATCCTTTTGGAACATCTAAAATCACACTTTATTGATATTCTAGTGGAAAATCACTCTAATAATTGTGCTCATGCTGAATACAAACGTCTGACTACTGATGTGAAATAAATATGTCAGTCAATAATACCTCTTATTTGAGCCACCACTGGAGGCAGTGAGTTAAAACAAATGCATAAAATCATGACGCTGAACATGATTGATGAGGGGTGGTTGTGGAGGAGGAGAGAATTCATAGGAAATCTCTAATATTGTTTTCCTGATAGAATTTTGCCATTTTAAAATTTAGCATAGCCAACCTTCTAAGAATTATGAGAGATCCCCTTACCCAGTTGAAGCCTTTTCTAAGTTAATAAGGTTTGGAAGCCTTTGAGAAGTTAAGGATCCAAAGATTTAAAAGGACAGTGCCTTAAGGTGTATATAATACACAGAAGGACTAATGGAGAGAGAGTGGCCTATATATTTTTTTACTGTCTTTGTGAAGCACCGCTGAGCCTGGAGAAGAAAATCCAGAATCCCAACATCCCTTTCCTGGGAACTTTGGGACCACATTACCAACTTCAGTCTGAATATAATAGTGATTACATGTGCAGTTATGAGGTTTATTTTGAAGTCTGCTGAATGTTGTCTAAAAAGTAATCTTGTAATTGTAATTTTGTTCAATATACCTGGAGGTGGTGTCCTCTAGTATATGGGTTATTCACAATGCTATACCATTTTCTGATTTAGAATAAAAGCCTTACTTTTATACATTCCTCATTTTCACCTTAACTTGTGTCTTTCAGTGCTTGTCATGTATTATTGGTTTTGACAGAGGGAGGTCTCCCAGTGTCCAGAGTTGTTCATTAACCAGACGGGTAGCCAGATAACCGTTTTTGTACTGCATCTGGAAAATATGGCTAGATCTGGCCCATTGCCTCCCCTCGGGCTCCCCTCTAGAGGAGATAGGAGCTATAGGTGCTGCAGGTGTAAGCTCTCTCTCTTTCTTGCATGCAGCCTTCCAAGGCATTTCAAGAGGCTTACCACTTCCTAGGAAAGGAAGATTGATGACTTGGAGCTATCCTACCTTGGGTTTCCTTTAAAAAGCCCTCTCTTCTCTCTTGATTTGCACTGCAGGCCCTGCCTGGAGTGGGCCTGCCTTTTTCCCCAACACCTTTCTTCTTTGGGTTTAATGCTTCCTTAAAACTGTTTCTACCATCTAGAAAAGTAACTAGGTGGTGGTAGTTTCCTGTCGTAGTCCCTGTGAATCGCACATATGATATCTCAGCGCTTGCGCAATAGCCTTCGGAACCTTCTAGAATGAAGAAAAAACACTTGACTCCCAGCTGGCCCCACCCACCTCGCCTCGAGTATAAGTAGCCCGTGGGAGGGGCCAGCCGTCAGTTCTCTTTTCCGCGCTCCACGGAATAGCTTGGGAACCCTTGTGCTTATCTGACTCCTTGACTCCGATCGGACTGACTATTCACCTAACTGACTCGGCTTGTTTGATTGACGAAGGTATTGGATCACGTTTTGGACTGCCTCTCCCACTGACTTTGAACTCGGACTGCTCGACCACTCGGACCTCTCCAGCCCCTGACTCGGCCCATTCTTTGACGACCCGCCATGTCTACTACCTCCTTCAAGAGGTGTTCTAACCCCTCTTGCCCCAATACCTTCCCTGACACTGACGGCCACTCTTTATGCTTGGCCTGTCTCGGCGAGGGCCATCTGGCTCACTCTTGTGCCGTTTGCTTGGCCTTTACGGCCCAAACTAGGAGGAACCGGGAGGTGCGCCTCAAGGCTGCTTTGTACGAGAAGGCCCTTCTCCCTCCGCCCTCCCCTGGACTTTCTGGGCCCTCTCCCGGCCCCATCTTACCTTTTTCTCTCAAAGATGATCCTCGGGCCAAGAAGAAGGCCAAAAAGCCTAAGGAGAAGGGCATTCAAGATGGCGGCCGCCCTCTTCTGCCGAAAAAAGCGGCTGCTAAAAGAGCGGGAACCGCGGACAAGGCCCCCGCTCCCCCGCCTCCTGCTGGGAGAACTGCGAGCGGCTTCCTGCGACCCCTGCCGGCCGCCGAGGCAACTGCAGGCTCCCCTGTTGCGGCGTCCGCCGTCGTGCAGGGAATTGAAGACCCCGCATCGCTCCGTTCGCCGATGCCCCTGCTCCTGTCTCCCGAGACTGGCTTCTCCCCGGCCTTGGGAGGGACGCCGCTGATGCCTACGTCCCTCTCTCCTAGGCCGGAGGTGACTTCGATCCCGGCTGGGATCCAGGGCTCGACTGACGCGGTCACGAGCCCTAATCAGTTGGAGGCTCCGCCCCCACAGGAAGCTGGCAGGGACGCTCCGCCCACCCAGGCGGCTGCCGGAGCCCTACCCATCCAGGGCCCGAGCGTCCCGGAGCCTACTGCGAGCCCTACGACGGGGCCGATGCCGACATGGAGCCTTGCGATGCCGGCGGGGAGCCGCGGGCCCGCGATGCTGCCCCCGCCTACCGATCCTCCCGCGACGCTGCCCCCGCCCGCGAACCCCCCCTCGCCCGGCGCGAGATCGGGCAGATCCAGCCGTTCTACGCGCCATCCAAGCAGGCGCAGGCGGCGATCTCGATCCCCATCCCGGAGGAGTGGGGGATCTCGACGCCGCAGACGTCGCTCCCATGCCAGGAACAGAGCAGGCTCTTCGTCTTCGTCCTCCTCCTCCCCCTCCTCTTCCTCCTCCTCCTCCTCCCCTCCGCGCAGGAGGCATCGCCGCAGCTCCAGACTCTCACGCTCTTCATCCTGCCGCCGAGGGGCCTACGCACCGGCCCCTGCGCCACCATCTGGATGCTGGCAGCTGGGCCCAACGGGGCAACTGGTTTATGTGCCCATGCCTCAACACCTCGGGATGCCTCCTCCCTTCCCGGTGGCACCCCAACATCTGCCTGCAACGATGATGACTGGAATGGTTGCCACAACTCCTGCCAGGCCTGTGGCCTCCGTACCTATTACAGACCCCGTCCCTTCAGGCGGGGCCTTGGACTCTAACCCAAACCAAGCATCTGCGACGGACTCCCGCCGTGCAGACCTGGACATATTGAACGGCCCTAGATCTGCCGGCGCGATGGCCATAGTATGCCAACCTGCTGCGGCCTCGGCCGGGGCTCCACCCGCACCGCAGGCCGCTTTGACTCCACTGATGGTCCCCAGCACGGACCTGCCTGACACAGTGACTCATGACGATGGGGACCCACCAGACTCTGATTCGGATGCTGAGCCACATGAGGCTCCTCAGCCATCTGGTGGTGAGGACAATGTTTTGCCCGCAGACTTTAATAAGTTCGCTGCTTTAGTGGAACAAATGATTAAGGCTTTGGAGATCCCTGCTCCCAAACCCCCGGAGCACGTGGAGGACCCCATGTTCCCTTCGGAGGAACAGAACGTAGTTGTGTCCTCCACCCTCCCTCACCTCCCATACCTGCTTAAGTTGGCAAAAATTATTGACATACCCCCTTCATCGGTACCTGCTGTGCCTAGACGCCTAGACACTATGTACAAGATAGATATGGCTACTGCCAAATGGGTTTTAACTCCCCCCAAGGCCAACACGGTGGTGGCCGAGGTGTCCAAGTCGAAACGATCCAAACCTTCCCAGACTGCCCCCCCTGACAGGGAGGGCAGGAAGCTGGACACATTGGGGAGAAAGGCCTACCTCTCCGCGGGCCTTTTTACGCGTATGGCCCACTACGCGACCTATATGTCAGGGTACCAAACCCTCCTCTGGAACCGTTTGCTACCCTACATAGAGGTCCTGCCACCCGAGGACCAGCGCTTCACAAGAGGCTTACAAACCGAAGCCCTGGCCCTCGCCAAGCTCCAGAAGGACTTCGCCAAGCATATGGCGGAGGCCTCTGGCAACTTGTTCGCTACCGCCACCTCCATCAGACGGCACGCTTGGCTGAGAGCCGCGAATCTCTCGGAGGAGGGGAAGGCCCTCGCTGAGGACCTCCCCTTCCACGAGGAGGGGCTGTTCAATCCCAACACCGATGACCGACTTAAACAGAAGCAAGATGTACGGCAGTCTGCATCTAAGTTCGGCTACACATGGCAGCCGTACCCCCAACAAAAGGGGAGGTGGCAATCGGGTACCCCCTCCTACCGGAGGTCCTTTGGTAACTCCTACTCTACGCCCTATAGAAACAGATTTGGGGGCCAGCCTAGATTCCAGGGGGGAAGGCGAACTCCCTACTCCCAGAAACCAAGGGCACAACCTTTCCAGGGAAAGTCTAAAGCTCCTGGCGCCTCAAAGAAGCGTCTTTGACGCCTCTCTACCCATTTCTGCACCAGAGACAACGCCTGTTGCGTGTTCTTCCCGGACCCCACAACCTAAGATACCCTTCCCTCTCTGTTTAAATGTTGAGGTTCAAGAGACTCCCTCAGGGCCATTGCCCTTTTTCACTGACCGTCTCTCCGGGTTCTATTCTGAGTGGGAAAAGATCACCTCAGATCGTTGGGTATTAACTATTGTTTCGCAAGGTTACTCTATAGAGTTTGATGATACCCCCAGGGTTGGTTTGTTCCGGGACACCCCATGTTCCATGCAACTCATGCAAGAAATTAGAATGCTACTAGATAAGGGGGCCGTTTCCATGGTTGACTCTGCTTCTGTTCCTTTTTGTTTCTACTCTCGTTATTTTTTGGTGATTAAGAAAGGTGGTGGGCTGCGTCCCATTTTGGATTTGCGAGAGCTCAATAAACACATCAAACCGAAAAGGTTTCGAATGGTGACTCTTGCTTCTATAACCCCGCTTCTCCCGAAACGCGCCTGGTTCGCCACCGTTGACCTCAAGGACGCGTACTTCCATATTTCCATCGCCCCACACCACCGAAGGTTTCTGTCCTTTAGAATTGACGGCCAGTCCTACTGTTTTAACGTCCTCCCGTTTGGTCTCTCTACGGCCCCTAGGGTCTTTACTAAGTGTATGGCCGTAGTAATGGCCCACCTCAGAACCAGGGGAGTCACGGTCTACCCATATATTGACGACTGGCTTATTGTGGCAGAAACTTACCGTAAATTACAAACACACGTCTCTATGGTCTTGTCTCTCCTCCAGTCCTTAGGTCTGGTCCTCAACCGGGAGAAGTCCGTCCTGACGCCGACACAACAGATCCGGTTCATCGGGGCACTTCTCGACTCTGTCCACGAGAAGGCCTACCTTCCGGAAGAGCGTTTCGCCACCATCGCAGGCCTGGTCGAACAGGTTATGGTCGAGCCCTACGTGACGGCCAGACAACTACAAGTGCTACTGGGACACATGGCGTCAACTACATCGACTATCCAGCATGCCAGGCTTCGTATGCGCCCGCTACAGTCCTGGTTCCTGTCCTCCTTCAATCCCTTGTTGGACCGCCCGTCAACCAAACTGTCGGCCCCCCCATGGGTCCGCTCCTCACTCCTATGCTGGTTGGACCGTGCATGGGCCTGTTCGGGCCTCTCCTTCCACGCCCCTTCTGCCACAAGAACTGTCACAACAGACTCCTCCCTAACGGGGTGGGGGGCACATTCTCAGGGCCTGGTGGCTCACGGGACGTGGTCAAGCGAAGAAAGCGAGCTCCACATAAACGTGCTGGAGCTCATGGCCGTCGACAGAGCTCTAAAGTCTTTCGAGAGGGTGGTCACGGGTCAGGTAGTACAGGTGCTTACCGACAATACGACGGTAATGTACTACCTGAACAAGCAGGGCGGCACTCACTCCCCAAACCTACTGACGTTGTCCAGTCAGATCTGGGAGTGGTGTATAGACAGGGGGATCCATCTTCAAGCAACACACGTACCCGGGGAGCAGAACGTGCTGGCGGACTCGCTCAGCCGCAACCCGTTGGCACACCACGAGTGGTCCCTGAACGGGGAGGAAGTCTACAGACTCTTCCGGGCGTGGGGGACCCCGAACATCGACCTGTTCGCGTCAGTGGCCAACGCCAAGTGCCCCCTTTTTTGTGCGAGGACTCACGCCTCCATGGAGGAGGGCTGTCTAGGGGACGCCTTCCTGCACGCTTGGACGGGGTGGACAACCTACGCTTTCCCCCCCTTTCCCCTGCTGCTCCGCACCGTAGCGAAGATTCAGAGGGACGCCACCTGTTGTATTCTGATAACGCCTTGGTGGCCGAGGCAACCGTGGTTCTCCCCCCTCCGCCACTTGGCGAGGGGAATATTCGTCCGGCTTCCCTCCAGGCCCGACCTGCTGACATGCCAACAAGACCAGGTGTTGTACCCGGAGGTACACAGACTGAAGCTCACGGCATGGCGAATCCTCCCCACCGACTAAGTTCCTTCTCCGACCTCCCCGACTCGGTGCTTCGGATTATTGAGGCGGCCCATAGGCCCTCTACTAAGCGCTCCTATCTATACAAATGGTCTAGATTTGCATCTTTCTCTAGGGCGCGCGGGTTAGACCCTAATACGGCACCGACCCCCATCGTTCTTGACTTTTTGGCCTCCCTGCTGGACGCAGGCCTTTCCCACCCCTCCATCAAGTGCTATCTAGCCGCCATATCTTGGTTCCGCAGGAAATCGGGGTTACCCTCCTGCTTTGCTGATCCGTTGGTAAAGACTTTCCTGAGAGGGATTTTGAACATTAGACCCCCTATCGCTCCTGTAATTCCCTCTTGGAGCCTGGACTTAGTGCTCAGAGTGTTGATGAGACCCCCGTTTGAACCGATGGCGACAGTTAGTCTGCCCTACCTCTCGTGGAAGACTGCCTTCCTGGTAGCGGTCACATCGGCTCTCCGGGCCAGCGAACTTTGTGCCCTTAGAGCAGACCCACCTTACCTGAAGTTCCACTCTGATAAAGCGGTTCTCAGAACCGACATAGCCTTCCTTCTGAAGGTTGCTACGTCCTTTCATCTCTCCCAGGACTTGATCTTGCCCTCCTTTTTCCAGAACCCTACCTCCTCGTTGGAACAAAACCTGCATCTCCTGGATGTCCGCAGGGCGTTGGCCTTCTATGTAGACAGGACCGCCCCTCTAAGGAAGACCCCTAGACTTTTCATAAAGTACCGCCCCGATGTCCTGGGGGCCCCCGTTTCCCCTCAACGTCTGTCTTCATGGATCGTGTCCACGATCCAACTGGCTTACCGCATGTCGGGTACCCACCTACCCCCCCCAGTGAGAGGCCATTCAACGAGATCCGTCTCGACGTCCACAGCTCACTGGAAAGGCGTTCCATTGGACGTAGTCTGTCGGGCGGCTTTATGGTCGTCCCCTCTGTCTTTTGTCACACACTACAAGCTGGACATTGCATCTAGGAGGGACGCACAGTTTGGCAGAGCTGTCTTGTTTTCCGCGGTGGCATGACGCCCACCATCCAAGGTACAGAGCTCGCTAAACTATCATATGTGCAATTCACAGGGACTACGACAGGAAACTATAGGTTGCTCACCTGTAACCATGGTTTCCTGAGTAGTCACCTGTGAATTCGCACATCCCCGCCCGTCCTCCCCTCGAGTGTCATGCCCGCGTTCTGGCTGCTTCGCGGCGGAAAAGAACTGACGGCTGGCCCCTCCCACGGGCTACTTATACTCGAGGCGAGGTGGGTGGGGCCAGCTGGGAGTCAAGTGTTTTTTCTTCATTCTAGAAGGTTCCGAAGGCTATTGCGCAAGCGCTGAGATATCATATGTGCGAATTCACAGGTGACTACTCAGGAAACCATGGTTACAGGTGAGCAACCTATAGTTTTCTGAGAAGGATGGTTTTCTTTTTGTTTGCTGGGATTACTATTATTATTAATAATTATTATTATCTGTTAGAAGTGTTTTCTGAAGGAGGGGAGGGGGGGAGGAGAAAAAGAAGCTAAAGAAGCTAAAAGAGTGAATTAATCCATAGCCAATCCTAAATTTACTGAATGGGAGCAAACATATCCATATCCGGGTTCCGGCTATGGCGGGCAGCAGCAACAATACAGAGCTGCGCCGCTAAAGAAAGGCAATCCAGGGGAATCTTGGGGTACTCACCCCCTACGACCCCCCACGACCACCAGAATAGAGGGTCGTGAAGGCCAGCACCCTATCGGGCCAAGAGGACCGGAGCACAAGGGAGCGCAGACCAGGAGGCGGAGGTGGGCGAGCGGGCGAGCACTGTGAACGCCGCCGCCATTGAAGCGCCATTGCAGCGCGGCTCCCTAGGACGCGGAGACGCGGAGACGCGGAAACTTACTCAACTGACTGGGGGGAGCTTTGCCACCGAGGAGCGACGACTTCCGTTGCTTCGCCGCTGCTAGGCGACCCTGCTGGGCTGCGCTGCTGGGCTGCCGCTCTGCCGCCCTGCCGTCTTGCTGCTGTGACCGCCATCTTGGCGCCCACCATCGGGCTATTCGCCGCCGCTACGGAGACCGCTGGACCGCTGGTGGATCTCCGGGCCATCTGTTTACCCACCGCCATTGTCGCCGCCGCCGCTGCCGCCGCCGCGGCTGTTGCGGTCGCTGTTTGGCGCCCTGTCACCGGCTTTGTACCACCGCTGCGGCTGCTAATTGGAGTGCGGGTGAGTCGCCGGGCTGCCTGGCCGTTTGCGGCCGCTGCTGCTATCGCCGCTGAGCCGCTGAGTCACGGCTGGACTGCATGGCCTGGCGCCTGGCTTAGCCGGGTCGCTGCTGCGGCCTGCTTGGTCCGAGTCGCCGCTGCGGCCTGGGCGTGGCTCGCTGTGGCTGCCGCGGCTGCCGGGCTTCCTTGGGCCGCTGGGTTGGGGCAGAGCTCAGAGCGCACCGCCGCAGCCGCGGCCGCCATTTTGGGCAATCGCCTTTCCATCGCTACTGCCCCCCCGCAGCCGGACCACCGTGGAGCTGCTGGGCCGAGCCGCCTGCTACAGCCGCCTTGGGCGCCTCGCCTCTCCATCGCGATTGTTGTCCCACTGTTACCGCTGCAACGACCGGGTGACCTCGCCACTGTTGCCGCCTTCCATCGTGGCTATCACTATTTGACTCGCCACCTTGTCACAGCTGCCGGAGTCCTCCTTTGCTACCAGCTACCAGCTAACAGCGTCCGTGTCATCGTGTTGACCAACTTTGTGTAGAACCTTGTTTGTGCCTGATTTGTATTCATCTCTTGTGCTGACCTCAATTAGTGGGTAGACCTCTTAGCCGACCTTAACACTGTGCAAACACCTGGCGCTGGCCTAATATTGTGTAGACCTTTGTGCTAATATTGTGTAGACCTAATATTGTGTAGACCTTGTGCTGGCCCTATGTAGGCCTTTGGGCCGGCCCTCTCTGCATTAGTACAGAGTGTGTAAGACTATAACCAACCAACTGTGCTGTCCCATAGCCGAGCTACCATCTCCGGAAGCCCCCATCCGCTTATTCCAACTGTCTAGAGGTTCCATCTGGGCCATAATAGCAGTGTGCTAACTTGCCATCAACTCAGCCCCATAGGAGGGTGATTATATACCATCAGCGTGCACACTCCTGGGCTTATACCGGTGTGATATAAATACGATATACAGCACTTTATGTAAGTGAGCACTTAAGGCGTCTGCCTTTGTCTCCTACCGCATTAGCACTTTCGCCCTTTCTATCCCTCCGTGCCGCACTTTAGTTACTGCACTTTAGCCATTGCACTTTAGCTACTATAGCTACTGCACTTTAGATCTAGCACTTTATTTGTGCATTTATGAACTGCTCTAGTGGTGTGACCGGAACATCCAAAACCGCCGTGTATTGTTGTTATCCATGTGGTCCCCCATCCCCCTCTGTGTTCTATCCTTGTTACTATTGTTTAGTGTAAGGGACAGGGGAGGAGGTGGGTTGGACCCTGTAAATAAAAATGAGGTGGGGCGGGGGGTGGAGGGGAAGAAAGGAGATTGGAAAAGACCGGAAAGTCAAACAACGAACAAAGTAGAAAGCGAGATCCTGGCTTTAGACTGCGGCATGGAGGGGGGGAGGAGTTCCATGAGCCGAGGGGCCCCCATAGAGGTCGTGGTGGGAAGGAGGAGATGCGGGAAAAGGAGACCTCGAATTCGGCCTAATTCGGACCGCTTATCCATATTAACAACCCCCAACCGGTCTCCTAAGGTAAATTGGTGTAACCAGGTGAGCGGGCCCTCTGGATTGAAGGTGGTGTTGTTGAACGCCAGATCTGTCAACGGAAAAACGACCTGGATCCAGGATTTAATCCTGGAGGAGCGGGCAGATCTGGCGTGCATCACGGAGACCTGGCTGGATGAAGCGGGGGGCGTAAACCTCTCCCAGCTTTGTCCTCCAGGCTTCTCCGTGCAACACCAACCAAGAGCCGGAGGACGGGGAGGCGGGGTCGCAGTGGTCTATAGAGATTCCATCCATCTGACCAGGAGCCCCATCCCGCAGACCACAAATTTTGAATGCGTCCACCTGAGGGTGGGTGACCGGGACAGAATAGGAATTCTTGTAGTGTACCGTCCACCTCGCTGCACTACAGTCTCCCTGCCTGAGCTAGCAGGGGTGGTCTCGAGCCTGGTGGTGGAGTCCCAACGGCTCCTTGTGCTGGGGGACTTCAACATCCATGCCGAGGCGACCCTCACAGGAGCGGCTCAGGACTTCATGTCTGCCATGGCAACCATGGGGCTGTCCCAGCAAATAACTGGCCCCACCCACTGTGCTGGACACACATTGGACTTGGTTTCCTGCCAGGGATGGGAGCAGGGTGGCGGTGTGGAGGAGTTGTCTATCTCTCCGTTGCCATGGACCGACCACTTCCTGATCAGATTCAGGCTCACTGCGCCCCCTAACCTCCGCAAGGGTGGAGGACCCATTAAGATGGTCCGCCCCAGGAGGCTTATGGATCCGAATGGATTCCTGACGGCTCTTGGGGATTTTCCCGCCACCTCGGTAGGTGACCATGTCGAGGCCTTGGTCGCTCTCTGGAATGGGGAGATGACCAGGGCAATTGACAGGATCGCTCCGGAACGTCCCCTCTCAAGTAACCGAGCTAAACCGGCTCCTTGGTTCACTGAGGAGCTGGCAGCGATGAAGCGAAGGAAGAGGGAACTAGAGAGCGTGTGGCGCTCGGACCCAAGCGAGCCAAATCGAGCACGGTTTGTGTCCTTTCTAAGGGCATATGCCGCGGCAATAAAAGCCGCAAAGAAAACTTTCTTTGCGGCTACTATTGCGTCTGCAAAAAACCGTCCGGCGGAGTTGTTTCGGATTGTCAGAGGTCTTTTAACTCCCCCTACCTCAGGTGGGAGCCCTGATAATTCGGTCACGCGCTGTGAAGCATTTGCTCGGTTCTTTGCAGACAAAGTCACTTTGATCCGTTCTGGGCTGGACGCCACATTAAATGCAGTCTCTGTGGATGTGACACAAGCACCTGCTTGTCCTATTTTGATGGATTCCTTTCAGTTTGTGAAACCCGAGGATGTGGACAAGATACTTGGAGGAATGAGGCCTACCACGTCCATCCTAGACCCCTGCCCATCCTGGCTTCTGAAAGAGGCCAGAGGGGGATTGGCTGAGTGGGTAACGGTGGTGGTTAATGCCTCCCTCCGGGAAGGCACGATTCCAGCGAGCCTAAAACAGGCTATTATAAAGCCGCTGTTGAAGAAACCATCACTAGACCCCACTAAATTTGACAACTTTCGGCCTGTTTCCAATCTTCCCTTCTTGGGCAAAGTCATGGAAAGCGTGGTGGCCTCACAACTCCAGGTATTCTTGAGAGACATGGATTATCTGGATCCGGCACAGTCTGGCTTCAGACCGGGACATGGTACTGAGACGGTCTTGGTCGCCTTAGTGGATGATCTCCGCCGGGAGCTAGACAGGGGGAGTGTGTCCCTGTTGGTGCTTCTGGACCTCTCAGCGGCCTTCGATACCGTCGACCACGGTATTCTTCTGGGACGCCTTGCAGAGATGGGCCTTGGGGGCACCGCTTTGCGGTGGCTCCAGTCATTTCTGGAGGGTCGTACCCAGAAGGTGTTATTGGGGGACTCCTGCTCAACACCACAGCCTTTGACCTGTGGTGTTCCTCAGGGCTCCATACTGTCCCCCATGCTGTTTAACATCTCCATACTGTCCCCCACGCTGGGTGAGATCATCCGGAGTTTCGGGGTGCGGTGTCACCTGTACGCAGATGACGTCCAACTCTGTCACTCCTTCCCACCTGCTACTAAGGAGGCTGTCGAAGTCCTGAACCGGTGCCTGGCCGCTGTGACGGTCTGGATGAGGGCGAACAAACTGAAATTAAATCCAGACAAGACAGAGGTACTCCTGGTCAGTCGCAAGGCCGAACAGGGTATAGGGTTACAGCCTGTGCTGGACGGGGTCGCACTCCCCTTGAAGGCGCAGGTTCGCAGCTTGGGTGTGACCCTGGACTCATCGCTGAGCCTGGATCCCCAGGTTTCAGCGGTGACCAGGGGAGCATTTGCACAGCTTCGGCTCGTGCGCCAGCTGCGCCCGTATCTTGGGAAGTCTGACTTGGCCACGGTGGTACACGCTTTGGTCACATCCCGCCTTGACTACTGCAACGCTCTCTACGTGGGGCTGCCCTTGAAGACGGCCCAGAAGCTCCAGCTAGTCCAGCGCGCGGCAGCCATGTTGTTAACCGGAGCGGGACGCAGGGAGCGCACAACGCCCTTGCTGTCCCAGCTCCACTGGCTGCCGATCAGCTACCGGGCCCAATTCAAGGTGCTGGTGCTAACCTACAAAGCCCTAAACGGTTCCGGCCCAAAATACCTTGAGTACCGCATCTCGGCCTACGAGCCCACGAGGACCTTGAGATCATCCGGGGAGGCCCTTCTCTCGGTCCCGCCTGCCTCACAGACACGCTTGGCGGGGACTAGAGAACGGGCCTTCTCGGTGGTGGCCCCCCGGCTGTGGAACTCCCTCCCTGCTGAAATTAGACAGGCGCCTTCCCTCATGGCCTTCCGCAAGGGCCTGAAGACCTGGCTCTTCGAAAAAGCCTTCAATTAAGTGCTATGCTTTGGAATGACCACCGGATTGGACTAGGACTATGAGATTGATTATGACCCAAACAGGACGAAGCGGATTTTTAGCTTAATTATCTGTGTGTTGGTAAGATGTATGTTATGGCCTTGAATCTACTGTAATTGTTGTCTTTATGTTCTATGTTCTGTACACCGCCACGAGTCGCCTCCGGGCTGAGAGTGGCGGTTAACAAATGCAAATAATAAATAAATAATAAAATAAACATCCACAGGTATGCAAGTGTGACTAGGATGGAACACTAATACTTTTATAGATATAATAAAATATACCATTTTCCCCATCTCTTTATATTAGAAATGAAACATGATTGCTAGGAATAAATGTTTGTAGAAATGATCACCCATATACATTCACTTGTACAGATAACACTCCATGGTATGAATAATGTGAATCACAAAACCTCTGTTCCTTTACTTGGGGGTTCACAAATATATTATGAGAACTTTCGAAATATCATTTTCTAAATGTATATTTTGCAATGCAAAACATTTTGTTGACCTTGTAACAGGATTTTTAATTAAATTATCTTGCTAAAATTTCCAAATGCATATACAATAATAAGATGAGTAACCTGCCAAGGTAATACTCCAGAGTTAATGACCTTATTTTATGTCCTTTAATATTCTTTGTTCCTACAGAGTTGTTTACTATGCTGAATAAAGTTATATGATCCATGCATGAGATCAAGGAATAGAAAACAGAGTAGTGAAAATAATGTATATTTATTTATACCTTAACTGAAGATGGACATTTTGATGAGTCACAAAATGAATTAGGTCACAAAATGAATCATAGGACTGCTATCTAGGTCTATTGTAGTGGTAAACAACTTTTCATTTTTTTAAAAAATGATTTTTAACATGAACAATTTAATTTACAATCAAAGCCATGAGCAATAATAATAAGGAAATAGATATAGGAAAAAGAGAAAGCAAAGAAGGAAGAAGACGAGGAGGAAGAGGAAGAAGAACAGGGAAAAGATACATAACTAATATGCCATTTGGGTCTGTCCCCAGTTCCTCCATCCTGCTGTAATGAAAACTAGAAAAATACTCTACTCTTAGAAATCCAAGTAAACAATTCTACTAAAATTCCTAATTTGAACCATGATTTGTTCTTCCACTACACACCTGTAGATATAATAGTAACTACAAGTTGACATTATATAGCACAAAGAATTTCATTATTATTTGTTTTAATGGCAATCATAATGGTATAGTTTCTTTTTTTTATAGTGAATGCACCCTGTGGAATCAATGCTGTTTGACACTTCAACTGCCATGGCTCAATGCTATTAAATCCTGAGATTCCTAGTTTGTTGAGGCACTCTTTGGCAAAGAAGGCTAAAGACTTGTAAAACCATATATCCCAAGATTTCATAGCAGTGAAAATGCATGTAAAGGGATTATTCAATTAACAGGGAAAACCCAAAAATCTTCAGGCAGGGGGAACCTTTCTTTTAGTCATCCCACCCCTGCTACCAAATTAGGTAAAGACACTGGGGTTAATAGACTAGCCTGCCTCCAAATTCTGTAAGGAGGGACCCTTTTTATATGTAACACATGCTACCACCAACTGATCTTCCACAGTATACTTTGTTATTTGGATGAGGCACCAGAGGCTTTTAGTTGTTATGAAATTATTGTTACTCCTCATGAGTCAGATCAAATTAGTTAAATTTGTACTTACAAATTTCCAACATGGGGCATGGACCACACTAAAAACTGAAGAATCTGAACTTTTTCATTTGAGTTTTGTAAACCTCGGAAGCTCCCAAAGTCAGTTTTATTTTCAGAACAAGCAAGTAAAGCCAGAAAGGCTGCCATTCCTCTTTAAATTAATGGCCTCTCGCCTTTAGAAGAGGGAAGCAGGAGGAAGAAAGCAGAATTCGCTGGGAAAGAGACTAAGAAAGCACAGAATTCTGGGAAATGTAGTTTGGGAAGGCAAGGAGGCCTCTGCCAGAAAATTCAAAAGCCCTTGCAATAAACTATATTTTCCAGAATTCTACTCAGCATCAGAAACAAATGCGGTCATCGCTAATAGTCAACATGGATTTATCAAAAACAAGTCATGCCAGACTAATCTGATCTCTTTTTCGATAGAGTTACAAGCTGGGTAGATGCGGGGAATGCCGTGGATGTAGCGTACCTGGATTTCAGTAAGGCCTTCGACAAGGTCCGGCATGACCTTCTGGCAAACAAACTAGTCCAATGTGGGCTAGGCAAAATTAGGGATCTGTAATTGGTTAAATGGACGAACCCAGAGGGTGGATCTGTAATTGGTTAAATGGACGAACCCAGAGGGTGCTCACCAGTGCTTCCTCTTCATCCTGGAAAGAAGTGAGGAGCGGAGTGCCGCAGGGTTTCGTCCTGGGACCAATCCTGTTCAACATTTTTATTAATGACTTAAGGCATGATCATCAAGTTTGCAGATGACACCAAATTAGGAGGGATAGCCAATGCTCCAGAGGACAGGAGCAGAATTCAAAATGATATTGACAGATTAGAGAGATGGGCCAAAACTAACAAAATGAAGTTCAACAGGGAGAAATGCAAGATACGCCACTTTGGCAGGAAAAATGAAATGCAAAGATACAAAATGGGGGACGCCTGGCTCGAGAGCAGTATGTGTGAAAAAGATCTTGGCGTCCTCTTAGACAACAAGTTAAACATGAGCCAACAATGTGATGTGGCATCAAAAAAAGCCAATGGGATTTCGGCTTGCATCAATAGGAGCATAGTGTCTAGATCTAGGGAAGTAATGCTACCCCTCTATTCTGCTTTGGTTAGACCACACCTGGAATATTGTGTCCAGTTCTGGGCACCACAATTCAAGAAAGATGTTGACAAGCTGGAATGTGTCCAGAAGAGGACAACTAAAAAGATCAAGGGTCTGGAGAACAAGCCCTATGAGGAGCGGCTTAAGGAGCTGGGCATGTTTAGCCTGAAGAAGAGAAGGCTGAGAGGAGATATGATAGCCATGTATAAATATGTGAGAGGAAGTCACAGGGAGGAGGGAGCAAGCTTGTTTTCTGCTTCCCTGGAGACTAGGACGCGGAACAATGGCTTCAAACTACAAGTGCGGAGATTCCATCTGAACATGAGGAAGAACTTTTTTTAAACAGAGCCTAGATGGCCATCTGTCAGGGGTGATTTGAATGCAATATTCCTGCTTCTTGGATGGCCCATGAGGTCTCTTCCAACTCCATGATTCTATGTGTGTAGAGGCTGTTTCTTTCAGAGGCTTATCGACATCTACCATTGCTGAAGGGTTCCCTATAACCACTTTACCCCTACCTCTTGGCTGTACCATCGCCGCTAGCTGCATTCAGAACGGTCCTCCATTGCAGCTCCCTCAGCTCACCTTGATGATGACTTAGAAAGACTGGTCTATGGGCCTGGGCTATTTTGGGAGGTGGAGGGTGCCTTCACCTCGCACTTATTTTTATATACTACCAATCTATGGATTCTAGAGACCTTTATTTATAAGGTTTTGGAGGGAAAGGCCACAGACCAAGAGGTGTTGCACTTTTACTTCTATTCAAACCAGCACTTTAAGGCTTATATATTAATATAATACTGTATATTATAGTATTAATATATTTCTGATGTTATGCTGTATTGAATATATAATATATTGTATACACATATAATATTGATAATAATATTGTAATGTAATACAATATAATACTAATAACACAATATAAGAATTATATATTTTATATTACATGTAATATTACTAATAATATTATAGTATAATGGTATAGTACAATATAGTAATATATAATACTAATATTGTGCTGTGCTAATAATATAACATATTGTATACACATATAATATTGATAATATTATAATTTAATACAATATAATACTAATAATACAATATAATAATTATATATTTCATATTACATGTAATATTACTATTAATATTACAGTACAGTGGTATATTACAGCATGGGAATATATCATACTAATATTGTGCTATGCTAATAATATAATATATTTGCATATATCTTGTAAGCCACTCTGAGTCCCCTTCAGGGTGAGAAGGGCGGCATATAAATGTCGTAAATAAATAAATAAATAAATAAATAAATAAAAGTGGTAAATGTGTAGCATGTTTCATCCTAATAGCTGTAAAAATGAGGGAGAACGAATCTCCTGAAGTTTTCCCACTTGCACAACATAATGAAAAAGTAACAACATTTCATTACTCTCATTATATCAATGAAATGTTCACTAATGATATTTCAGAAATACTTTGGAAACATAATACCCCCTAATTTTGTAATGAGTTTTGAAACATTTTTTCATTGATCACACAGCTATAGTACAGATGAGTCCTTAGTGGGTTCAGGCCTTGCATAGGAGATTACCAATGAATATTGTTGCTGCAAGCTATATTTCAGACATAGGAACAGGTCAAACTAATTCAATGCCTTAAAAAGCCTTATGAAGAATTCATGGGGTTGCCATAAGTCAACAGGCAACTGGAAGACACAAATGCACTTACACTGCTTTCTGCAAGCCAGGTAGGTGAGCTTTTCCAGGTGGGAAAGTCTATGCTGAAAGCAGTAACGTAGCTCTTGCTGTTTTAGCAGTCTTCAGCCTGTTTAAAAGCTAATTGACTATTGTTTGCCAATTGGTAACATCAGTCTTTGCACAGCATGAGGCAGCATAGTTTTCAAAAATAGAATTAATTCAGTAACTGAAAGAAAAATCCAGTCATAGCTATAACTTTAATAGTAGCAGTGACATCAATAGCTTTAATATTTGAATTTGTCCTTGGTTGTGCATTACTCCAATTCATTTCTTATTTAAGCTTTTCATGATCTCACAAAAGCCCTGCATGCAGCTTTTGGTTTATAGTTACCATGAATTATATTCATATAGACTTCATGGGCAAGTCTCATTTTTTTTCTACCAGAGGGAAGATATTTCTAAGAGCAGGGATGGGAAAACTGAAGTCTATGGTCTAAATGGGCTCCACCAGCTGTTTTTTGCAGCAGTGCTACTCCCATTAGCTGCTAGGAAGGAGCTCTGCTACTCTTCTGAATATTGATTGTTGACTCAATTATGACTTCCATACTCCTGTGGTGATGAAGACCCCCCTCCAGCACACTGGGTTGGGGGAACAGTTTGGTCCCTATCACTAGGATGTTTCATCACCTCACCTTGTAGGATGTAACAACACCTAAGACCTTCATTAATTCACATAGAGAAACTCTATAGAGAACTTATATGAGGAGAAACTTTTTTTGAGCCCATTGTGTTAGAAATAGACTGTTACACTTCTACGATTCCACTTCAGCTGCCATTGATCTTTCCTTTAGAATCCTAGAATTTGTGGTTTATAAAAAGTTGTCATCACAATCATCAATAATAGTTTTACAACAATTTAATATGTTAATGCAAGAAACACATTTAAAAACTTGTTTTATGCTCTTTTTCTCCCGGACCACTGAGATATTCCTGCAGTTGCAGTTAAGAAGGTTTGGCTGCCTTTTGGACCACAGATTATGTGAGATGTATGATATATCTGTAATACTGAATTTATTTCTAAAGATACATAGTGAGTCAGTATGTATATTTGTAAATAAATGTATACCAAAGATAGATGAACATAGGATGCTCTAAAATGCCATCTTGTATAATGCTCAGTTTTACCTTTTGGTAATTAAAGAAGGTGGAAGCCATTACATTTTCCCTAAGTTGTTGTCAGTTTTGTTTGTTAATCGTGCCAATAAATATATAAACAAACCTAAAATATAAAAATAGGGACTTGATGTCTAGTTCAAGAGTATGATTTGAGAAAATGAATATGAATTGTTATCAGTAATATTTCCCAACTCTGACTTTTTTTTGTACTGAAAAATGTGTGTAGTATGTATATTGTGTATAAGTAGAGGAGATTGGCTTAAGCACTCCTACAATCAATAAATGCACTGTCTAGGACCTTGAGATGCCACCCAACCTTCTGGGTCAACTTCCCATTCTTTGCACTTGGCTATGTGTAATTCAAAACTGTATTTTATCGCCATACCAGCAGAAAGAGTTTAGTAAGTGTATCCCTTTAGACTTTAGTAAGCATATAACCAGTGTTAGCTGGTGTCTTCTGTGTCAGTAGGGCAGTGAACCCACTCTCTATTTCAGTCTGAATCTTCTTAAAGAATATAGTAGTTTAAGGTTCTGATCACACTCACCAAAATAGGTTGAGCACCTTGGATAGTGCCTTTAAAGCCAGAGAGGAATATTAGAGTCACTGCTTTAACTGAGTCAATTTCCCATAGACTCTTCTATAGAGAAAACACCAGACAGTCACACTGAGCAAACAACTGTTTTTAAATGAAATGGACTGTATAATTAAGGATTAGGACTGAAAAGAATATTTGTTGATAGTTATATTGATGCTGAGAAAAAGACTGTCAAACATTAAGAAAATTTAACAGATAATAATAGCAGAACAGCTATTTTTTGAACAGTTTCACCTGGCATTTATGGGCTGAGGGAAAATTATTGTACACAGGAATACATATGATTTTTTTCCTGCATGATTGCAAAAAAAGTGCAGAAAAACTGCATGGGATAATTCTGAGATACTTCAGGAAAACACGAGAGAACATTGCCTCTCTCCAGCAACAGTGAGATCACTATGGAAATTTTACAATTGGAGATTTACATTCCTATCAAGAATAGCTGGTTGTAACAAGACATTTCTATTTAGAGCTTGGCTTACCTGCAGCTTTGTTGTTGCTGGGATTTTTTTCTGGATCCAGGCTTTTTCTGCTAGGCTGGCAGAAGAGGAATTCCCTGCCCTCTTCTCTCAGGCAACCTCTCTACTCCCTAAAATGATAAACAGGAAAATACTGTTCAGAGAGGGAAGAGAGCTGAGTGTGGTGAAGAGAAGGAAGTATCTCCCCAAATTAAGGGAATATATATATTCCCTGAGTGGTGTCCTTCAGCCCATGGAAGCCAGTGCCTCAACCTATGCTACTGTGAAGAATGGTCTGGGGCATGTGTCTTTTCTTCTTCATTTGCTTAACTACTACATGTGTCATATAGATGGTGCCATTTTATTATATTTACCAATAGGCAGAGCTAGACAGCCTAGTTCTGGTGTCATGAAAAGGTAGCAAGTGACTATTTCTGGGAGGAAAGATTTCTGCTTCATGTGCCAAGATAGTTTGACCAGCCTTCTGTAATAAACACCTTGACTTCTGTTATCTTCTGTGGACAGCAATCATGCCTTGAGATTGGCTTGTTGAATCTGATGTTTCAACATTGTGGTGGTATTAAGCATCCAATTTAGTTTCTATATAAATGCGTGAAAAAGATGAGGTTTTCACAATATAGGCAGTCAGTCAGTTCTATGTAAAGTAACACAATGCAATATTTTTATTAAATGAACAAATTATCTTGGAATGTCTCCTGTTTCTTATACAGGTAAAGCTTTTCTAATAGGTATGACCACTTTGCATAAAATTGTTATTTTAAATAAACGCGGAGCAATTTTCCCATATGTTTCCTAAGAAAACATACACACAACCTTCTCCATCTCCTTGCTAGGAGACAATATTTGTGAGCTATGTTGCTGCAGTTGGATTTCTTTTCAGAACTAAAATAACTATGATTTTTGCATTGATCAATTTTGCTTCCTATTTTTTTATTTCCTATTCCTACATGTTCCATGGATGTAAAAAATTCCATCTCATATTGCACAAACTAACTTGTACGTGTGTGATCTTGCAGAGCATTCAGCACTCAAGGTGTTCCTAATGCTGTGTAATGACAGAATTCAAATAGGAAAAATACCCAGCCCATCACTTTTGAGTAATGATACATTAGACATTCATTACTGCCAAACTCATTGTGAGCCCATAAATTTCCATACATTTTTTACAGATGTGACCCAATTAGAGAAAGAGTTGAATTTCATTAAAATGTATACACTGCCTTTCATTCAAATAAAGTACCTCTTTCCTTCTTTCCTTCTTTGCCTTTCATGTCTTACCAAGGGTCTTCTTTCAAGAAAAGCTGCTGGCTGCTGCATTGTGCATTTTGACTCAGATCTTTACTTTTCAATGCACCCTCCCCCCTTCCATCTCATTCTAGTGAGCCAGATGTGTCACTTTCAAGTATGAAGGATAATCCCTCTAGCTTGCACAGGCATTATTGTTCAGTTCTTTGAAGTGTGATCAGCAAGACCATGCATCGATGTGTGCATGTTTGTGTGACCACTCGAAAGACTCAGAATTCCCACAATACCCTTCCTCTTTTCAGAATGTCAGCACCTAATTGCCTTCCAGATCTTTTGCATTGTTCATAAATTTGTGGGGTATAGTTTCCTCTGTGAAAAATATTTTAAGGTCTCTGTGTGACATTTACTTCACAAAAGAGGAAGAAAAAACTTAGAAACTGTGTTTCCAGATATCTATAATTCTATTTCTCTGAGGATGTTTAAGATGGTACTGGTTTTTGGTCGGTTTCTTTTGGATGTGTGCTTATGCTAAGGATATGGAAATCTCTATGGGCTTATCCAGAAAAAGGAAAAATCCCCAGAAGAATCAAAACTTTTCAGTTCCTTTTGGTTTGGTTTTTATCTACATATTCATTGTTTTGCATTATAACACTTCCTTGGAAATCCTGAGTTTCTCTCACTTTCATCTTTCTTGTATTTTTCCTCCTCCTCACTCAAGCAATGTTTCAGAAACTGACTTTCACCAATTTCCACTAAGCTCTTTTTTATTATTATTCCAAAGTTATGGTCAATGTGTTAAAGTACTTTAGCAATAATACACTATTTAAGAATTAGCATTAGCATCTTCATTTCTTCTCTTTCTCTTCCTTCTCTTTAATCTCCTCCTCCTAAATCTAATTCATCTCCCTCCTTCTCGTCCTCCTCATCCTCCTTGTCCCCCTCCTCTCTTTTCTCTCTCCTTGTTCTTTCTGTATGGAAGGGGTTGGACTAGATGGCCCATGTGTTCTTTTCCAACTCTATGATTCTATGATGTGAATTCTAATTTTAGTCATCTTCCTCCTCCTCCATCCCTCTTACCCTTGCCTGATTCTTGTTGAATCTGCTGTCCTGGGAATAATCAATGTGTTTCTTGGTGCCAGTCACTAGGTTAATTTAAACTGAAATGGGCAGTGAGAGTAAAAACTCCTTGTAATGCTGAGAATGTTCTGAAAATATTCTGGTCTAGGGAAAACATCATGTAGAACTCCATTAAAAACAAACAACAACAGCAAAACAGAAAGGATAGGAAGAAAATCTGACACTTTTTGGTTTTCCCAGTACATTTAGATAGGCCCACACTCAATTCAGTGAGTTTCTCAGAATCTTACCTTCCTTTCATACTAGGCTTCAAGATTTTATGTTTCTTCTAAATTTAAATTAGCATGTTTTTAATGATTTTTTCCTACTTTGTAAGTTTATTTGTACAATTTATCTAATCCACACAATGTTCTTCTTTTGATTAAAGTCAAGGTCTGTGATTCTTTCAGTTATGTGCCATCAATCATATATTACAATTTGTGTACTATTTTGTGTCCACTTCTTAGAAATGCCCCATAAGCTTTAAAAACGTATAAATCCATTAGTTGGAGAACATATTTTCTTGCAAAAATCCTGCTTTTCACCTTTAAACAAAAACCTTTCCACCTTTACATTCTACTCAGTAATACATACATACTATTTACACCAACATGATTGAATGGTCAGGTTTGTCAGGCTGAAGGTTTCCAAGAATGGGTTATAGGCTAGGATCATTCTAGATCACAGGCTTGGTGTACCACAGTCCAGAAGCCAACAATTGGATTTGATAAACCTTGGGCTTTAGGAATATCTGGAAAAATAATCCAGTTTTATGCAGTTGCATCGGATTTCATCCAAAGATGATATGTCATGTAGGAAAGCTTAGCTTCTTCTGTGGTAAGTCTGCTCTGAAAACAAAACAATATATATTGCAGCTTGTTTATTATCGCCTAGCAAGTTTTGGCCTCCTAGACTCACTAATGACCAATTTCAGCTATTTCTCTTCACATGTTTTACCATATCTACTTCATTCTGAATCACTCAACCATGTAGACATAATGTTTTCTCTCCCTGTCATCCTTTAGATCAGGGGTCCTCAAACTTTTTAAACAGAGGGCTAGGTCACAGTCCTCCAAACTGTTGGAGGACTGGATTATAATTTGAAAACAACATGAATGAATTACTATGCAGACTGCACATATCTTATTTGTAGTGCAAAAAACACTTAAAACAATACAATAATTAAAATTAAGAACTATTTTAACAAATATAAACTTATTAGTATTTCAATGGGAAGTGTGGGCCTACTTTTAGCTGATGAGATAGGATTGTTGTTGTTGTTGTGGGCTTTCAAGTCATTTCAGACTTAGGTTGACCCTGAGCAAGGGCCGGGTAAATGACCTTGGAGGGCCATATCTGGCCCTCAGGCCTTAGTTTGAGGGCCCCTGTTATAGATTATGTGTTGGATTATGCAGAAATCTTATTAAGCAAAACTACTTTTTCATGTCTTAGAAAAAAGTCTAAGCTTCTCCCTTTTCTCTGCTAGACCTCATATGTGTGATTGTGAGTATGGGAAGTTTTCAGCTTCTACCTTGCCAAGTTGATTACTCTGTTTGGGCGATACAATAAAATCACTCACATTTCCCAACATGCTGTTATTTATTTTCTAGGCTTTGTCATATCAAGCCTTGCCTTTTTACTCAAAACATTGCTCTTCTGATGATGACAGAAGTGAAGCTTTAGAATGCTCTCCCATGTTTATTGAACTATAGCTGGTAAATATTCATGGTTATACAATGATTCTCACTTCCGCAGCTCATTGAATGATTCGTTTATACCTAACTCATACAAAAAGAATTCCTAATCATCAGTCACACTGCAGAAAGACAAACAGTTAATATGGAATTTGGATTCCAAACAGAATTTTGGTTGAATGGAATATAAAGGACATGCCCTGACTGAGACCAGATATCATATGAAACAAAGAGCAGAAATGAAAATTCATGCATACCTCATACTTACATTAGCATTTTCTAATCTAATCAAATTGGGATCAAATAGCTGTGCTTGGAGATAATTTCACTGGTAAAATAATGCAGTGGGAAGAATCAAAGTCTCTCCTCTTTGGGTACACATCTTTTGTCCTGCCATGGACAAGATCATATGAGTGTTATAAAACAGAGGCTTTCATCTCCCTATTTCCCAGTTTGCTCCTGCAGAATTATGGAAAATGTGGTTTAGGAAAGCCGGGACCTCTGTAGCTGGAATTCCAAAGGCCTTGCTCTAGATTACATTTCCCAGAATTCTGTAGGAGCAAAGTGGGTGAAAAGCCTCCATTCTATAATGCTAATGTAATCTCATCACTAGTCACAGTATGGCAACTTTACCATTAACTTCCAGGGCTATGTGCTATAATACTCCTGCCTAAACCGTAGGTTTCAGAATTCCATAGCATGTTGCCACAGCAATTAAGGTAGAATTATAACACCATAGTGTATAGTGTAGAAGGACATATGACTTGTGGTTTCCTACTTTAAAAAAATCACATGTTTACCATGTCATCTAGGCTGGGCTTCATTGTTGGTAAAAGCCAGTTTCTCACTAAACAATGGTTTCCAAACAAAGGCATAAATGCTTGTTTAGATCATTGGATCTTGGTAGAAGAGGGAGTTAATGCTGTGCTTGGTGATGTTCTTTCCTTGCCTCTAAATCATGACCCTTTCTGAAGAATTCTTATTTTCAAGTGTCATAACCAACTAATATTCAAATTTGGAAATATTATGGGTAAGGGTTTGATGAGTTCATTAGCTTACTCCCTCCAAAGATTTGCTTCATAGAGCCTTCTCTTTGAAATTTATGGAATCACTTAGGTGCCATATAAGCTAAGTGGTGCATTTCATTAATGGGATTTAATAGAGAAGACCTTGGGATGGCTTGCCATCCTTGTTTATAATACATATAATTCATAAAAAGAATATCAGTCAAGCAAGAATTGCTTTGTGATTGTAGCAAGGCTGTAAATGGGATTTTATTCTCTCTTTTTCTAGTTAATGGTAGCATGACTGGGAAAGCTACACATAAAAGAGATTTAATGAGTCTTTAGAAAAGTGTTAAAAATACAATACACAACTCATAAATTTCAGTTACAGTGCTGAATTCAGCTGTGTTGGTTAGAATGTTATTGACTCCAGAGATATTGGTTAGAATATTATTGACTCCAGAAGCCATATTGGTTAGAATACTATAAACTACAGCAGCCATGTTGTTTAGGAAATAAGCAGTTTTATTTAATATATCTGCTATGTTGGTTGTCAAGCTCTTACACACTTCCCAAAACAAAATAGTGTGTAAAGCAATTGTGACTGGAGCAAGAGATAACGAAACAAAATTAACAAAAATAACCACACATCATTAGCATTCTCCTGGTATCTTCAACATTTCCCAGATATCATGAATCAATACTTCATAGAGTTGGAAGAGACCACAAGGGCCATCCAGCACAATTTCCTGTTATGAAGGAACACACAATCAAATTACCCCTGACAGATGGCCATCCAGCCTCTGCTCAAAAACTTGAGTCTGCTGTGCTTGCTGTGAAGGGGCATCAAACATCTCCAGCCAGTTCCCAGGACTCCTTGTGAGTAGCCAGCAGCCCAGGTCTCCTCCAGCGGGGTGTGGCTCAGCAACTGCATGGAGGCCTCTACTTCCATAAAGCTGAGCCCACAGGCCTGCCAGGGATTGAGTCTGCTGTGCTAGCTGTGAAGAGGAATCAAACATCTCTACCCTGCTCCCAGGACTCCTTGTGAGAAGCCAGCAGCACAGGTCTCCTCCAGCGGGGTGTGGCTCAGCAACTGCAAGGAGGCCTCTACTTCCATAAAGCTGAGCCCACAGGCCTGCCAGGGATTGAGTCTGCTGTGCTAGCTGTGAAGAGGCATCAAACATCTCTACCCTGCTCCCAGGACTCCTTGTGAGAAGCCAGTAGCCCAGGTCTCCTCCAGCGGGGTGTGGCTCAGCAACTGCAAGGAGGCCTCTACTTTCATAAAGCTGAGCCCACAGGCCTGCCAGGGACTGAGTCTGCTGTGCTAGCTGTGAAGAGGCATGAAACATCTCTACCCTGCTCCCAGGACTCCTTGTGAGTAGCCAGCAGCCCAGGTCTCCTCCAGCGGGGTGTGGCTCAGCAACTGCATGGAGGCCTCTACTTCCATAAAGCTGAGCCCACAGGCCTGCCAGGGATTGAGTCTGCTGTGCTAGCTGTGAAGAGGAATCAAACATCTCTACCCTGCTCCCAGGACTCCTTGTGAGAAGCCAGCAGCACAGGTCTCCTCCAGCGGGGTGTGGCTCAGCAACTGCATGGAGGCCTCTACTTCCATAAAGCTGAGCCCACAGGCCTGCCAGGGATTGAGTCTGCTGTGCTAGCTGTGAAGAGGAATCAAACATCTCTACCCTGCTCCCAGGACTCCTTGTGAGAAGCCAGCAGCACAGGTCTCCTCCAGCGGGGTGTGGCTCAGCAACTGCAAGGAGGCCTCTACTTCCATAAAGCTGAGCCCACAGGCCTGCCAGGGATTGAGTCTGCTGTGCTAGCTGTGAAGAGGCATCAAACATCTCTACCCTGCTCCCAGGACTCCTTGTGAGAAGCCAGTAGCCCAGGTCTCCTCCAGCGGGGTGTGGCTCAGCAACTGCAAGGAGGCCTCTACTTTCATAAAGCTGAGCCCACAGGCCTGCCAGGGACTGAGTCTGCTGTGCTAGCTGTGAAGAGGCATGAAACATCTCTACCCTGCTCCCAGGACTCCTTGTGAGTAGCCAGCAGCCCAGGTCTCCTCCAGCGGGGTGTGGCTCAGCAACTGCATGGAGGCCTCTACTTTCATAAAGCTGAGCCCACAGGCCTGCCAGGGATTGAGTCTGCTGTGCTAGCTGTGAAGAGGCATCAAACATCTCTACCCTGCTCCCAGGACTCCTTGTGAGAAGCCAGTAGCCCAGGTCTCCTCCAGCGGGGTGTGGCTCAGCAACTGCAAGGAGGCCTCTACTTTCATAAAGCTGAGCCCACAGGCCTGCCAGGGACTGAGTCTGCTGTGCTAGCTGTGAAGAGGCATGAAACATCTCTACCCTGCTCCCAGGACTCCTTGTGAGTAGCCAGCAGCCCAGGTCTCCTCCAGTGGGGTGTGCCTCAGCAACTGCATGGAGGCCTCTACTTCCATAAAGCTGAGCCCACAGGCCTGCCAGGGATTGAGTCTGCTGTGCTAGCTGTGAAGAGGAATCAAACATCTCTACCCTGCTCCCAGGACTCCTTGTGAGAAGCCAGCAGCCCAGGTCTCCTCCAGCAGGGTGTGGCTCAGCAACTACAAGGGGGCCTCTACTTCCATAAAGCTGAGCCCACAGGCCTGCCAGGGATTGAGTCTGCTGTGCTAGCTGTGAAGAGGAATCAAACATCTCTACCCTGCTCCCAGGACTCCTTGTGAGAAGCCAGTAGCCCAGGTCTCCTCCAGCAGGGTGTGGCTCAGCAACTACAAGGGGGCCTCTACTTCCATAAAGCTGAGCCCACAGGCCTGCCAGGGATTGAGTCTGCTGTGCTAGCTGTGAAGAGGCATCAAACATCTCTACCCTGCTCCCAGGACTCCTTGTGAGAAGCCAGTAGCCCAGGTCTCCCCCAGCAGGGTGTGGCTCAGCAACTACAAGGGGGCCTCTACTTCCATAAAGCTGAGCCCACAGGCCTGCCAGGGACTGAGTCTGCTGTGCTAGCTGTGAAGAGGCATGAAACATCTCTACCCTGCTCCCAGGACTCCTTGTGAGTAGCCAGCAGCCCAGGTCTCCTCCAGTGGGGTGTGGCTCAGCAACTGCATGGAGGCCTCTACTTCCATAAAGCTGAGCCCACAGGCCTGCCAGGGATTGAGTCTGCTGTGCTAGCTGTGAAGAGGCATCAAACATCTCTACCCTGCTCCCAGGACTCCTTGTGAGAAGCCAGTAGCCCAGGTCTCCCCCAGCAGGGTGTGGCTCAGCAACTACAAGGGGGCCTCTACTTCCATAAAGCTGAGCCCACAGGCCTGCCAGGGATTGAGTCTGCTGTGCTAGCTGTGAAGAGGAATCAAACATCTCTACCCTGCTCCCAGGACTCCTTGTGAGTAGCCAGCAGCCCAGGTCTCCTCCAGTGGGGTGTGGCTCAGCAACTGCATGGAGGCCTCTACTTCCATAAAGCTGAGCCCACAGGCCTGCCAGGGATTGAGTCTGCTGTGCTAGCTGTGAAGAGGCATCAAACATCTCTACCCTGCTCCCAGGACTCCTTGTGAGAAGCCAGTAGCCCAGGTCTCCCCCAGCAGGGTGTGGCTCAGCAACTACAAGGGGGCCTCTACTTCCATAAAGCTGAGCCCACAGGCCTGCCAGGGACTGAGTCTGCTGTGCTAGCTGTGAAGAGGCATGAAACATCTCTACCCTGCTCCCAGGACTCCTTGTGAGTAGCCAGCAGCCCAGGTCTCCTCCAGTGGGGTGTGGCTCAGCAACTGCATGGAGGCCTCTACTTCCATAAAGCTGAGCCCACAGGCCTGCCAGGGATTGAGTCTGCTGTGCTAGCTGTGAAGAGGCATCAAACATCTCTACCCTGCTCCCAGGACTCCTTGTGAGTAGCCAGCAGCCCAGGTCTCCTCCAGCGGGGTATGGCTCAGCAACTGCATGGAGGCCTCTGCTTCCATAAAGCTGACCCCACATGCCTGCCAGGGACTGCGTCTGCTGTGCTTGCTGTGAAGGGGCATCAAACATCTCCAGCCCGCTCCTAGGACTCCTTGCTTAGTGGATGGATAAGGGTGAGAAAATGTTGGAGGATGGTAGAAGAATGTTGTATGGTTGTGTGTGTAGGTCAGAGATTTATTGAAACAGGATTTGACAGAAATTGGGTGAGTTAGGAAGGAATTTGTAGGTTGTGAGGCTGCTTGTTGGAGTTGGGTGATTACCAGAAGAAGGTCATGAAATCAGAATTGAGGTAAATGAATGTGCTGGAATCTCATAGAAATGATGAACTTTCACACTTGTGTGACCTTATGGGGAAATCGTTCAACCTTCTTTTACATCAACCAGAAACATTGAATGAGAAAATAGATTACCGCTTCAAAGGAATTTCCCTCATAATAAAAAAACCCTATGCAATATGTCCCCCCCAAGGGATAGTAACTCTGCACTTTTTGGCTCAGTTGTGGTCATTGGGAGAGGGAAGGCCGCAGAACTCAGAATTGGATGAAATACCAGGGTCTGTATCTATTGATGGGGCAGAAGGGTGGGATGTAAAGTTGAATCAGGAGGGTGCTGAGCTATGGGAGACAGCCTTGGCTTTACAGAGGAAAACAACTATTAAAGCAGCGCCAGACTTTGTTGTTCGTTCTCCAGAAGCCTTTTTGTGCTCTCAACATCTTCTACAAACAAACAATTTGACACTTGAAATTGGTGACTTCAAGGAGAGCGGTTCAGAGGTCCTTGGCTCAAATTCTATTCAAGAACGTGAAGACCGCGACCTGGTTACGTAGAGACTATCAATCATGTGATTGCTCTACCTGTCATTTTATCATTCTTGAAGACAACTCTTTGCATGCTGAGCTATTAGCACTCCAACCTCGATTAAAATGGTGGGGCATTACCATCAGGGAGGTGCTTGTGGATCCCCAAATCTGCCCCCCTTTTAATGATCTGGAACCTAAGCCACATGTTCCATCGTGTTCCAGTAATAAATTCACAGATAGCTCCCCAGTTAGGACCTCTCCACCCCTAGATTTTCAAATTGAGACTCTTTCCTTATTTGTTGCTCCTGCCCAATCGACACCTTTATTCTGCCCAAGGATGCTCCCCCTGTTTAGTCCTCCCAGCACCCTAGACGATTCCTTTTCCCCCCATGTGTTTGGAAATACCTTCAACTGCTAGTCAAAATAATTTGCATTGTAGTGCCCCATCCTTGGAGAGTTGACTAGCCCCCCAGGTTGCCAGTTCTAGCACTTTTATTCCTCAGGGTGGGGGAGGGGTTCTGGATGGGGGGGCACCATTGAGGTTGTGTGGGGGAGGAGGAGGGTCGGTCGCCAAAATCATCCCAGGGAGAAGCGCAGTAGAGTCCTTGTGGCCCTGGAGAAGATAGGATGTGGAAGACTTCATGACAGACACCCCTGGACTCAAGATCCTGCTGGTAAATGCCAGGTCTGTCAATGGTAAGACAGCTGTCATCCAGGACTTGATCCTGGATGAGGGGGCGGACCTGGCTTGCATTACCGAGACCTGGTTGGATGAGCTAGGTGGGGTAAATCTCACCCAGCTGTGCCCACCTGGCTTCGGAATGCACCAGAAGGCTAGGTCTGGGGGGGCGGGGAGGAGGGGTCATGGTGGTCTATCAGCAGTCTATCCCTGTAATCAGGTGCGCTGTTCCACAGTCCGCTGGGTTTGAGTGTGTCCACTTGAGAGTAGGAACCTGTGATAGCTTTGCGATTCTGCTGGTGTACAGGGTTGTGCAATGAAATCTTTCCTCATCCTTGGAGCCTCCTCCTCATAAGTTACACTGTCCTATCTCCCAGTGTTTTTAAATTTTTAATTTTTTAAAATAATTTTATCCATGCATCTGGCCCTGCCTAGTGAAATTCCCTGTGTTTTTAATGTTTGATTTTATGTTGTTGTGTTGTATATTATTTTGATTTTGCATTTTATGTATTTTGCTCATTTTATTGTGTTTTGTGTTATATTGCTTGTATTGTATTGATGGGTGTGGCCTCATGTAAGCCGCACCGAGTCCCTCTGGGGGAGATGGAATGGGTATAAATAAAGTTTATTATTATTATTATTATTATTATTATTATTATTATTACTATTAAAGAAGGAGCCTCCACCACACGCTGAGGCAGAGTAGCAGGGAACAAGCTTACAGCCTCCTCAATGTGACATCCATTCAAATAGTTAGAAATGGCTATCATGTTCCTTCTCTGCTCTCTTTTCTCCAAGCTAAACATGCCCAGATCTCTCAGCCATTCCTCATAGGTTCCCCCTTGGTTTCCAAATGTTTGATCATGTTGGTCACCCTTCTTTGGATACCTTTCAGATTTTCAATATCCCTTTTGAATTGTGGTGTCCAGAACTGGACATAGGATTTCAGGTGGGGTCTGACGAAACCAGAATTGACTATGACTGCCCTGAGTCTCAACACTATACTCCTGTTGGTGCAGCCTAGAATCACATTGGCTTTTTTAGCTGTGACATCACATTGTTGACTCATGTTCAGCTTGTGGACTACATGAGTACTAGATCCCATTCACATGGACTGTTTTCAAGCTGTCCTGTATTTGTGCATTTCACTTTTTATTGCCGAAATGTAGTACTGTACATTTCTCCATATTGAAATTTCATTTTGTTAGTTTTGGCCCAGCTCTCTAATCTGTTAAGATGAATATGGCATTTCATTCTAAGTGCTCACAGATTGTCTGAAATTGTGCCTTGGTGATGCTACCACAATACCTATATGTGTAATGCCCATATACATGTCATCAACAGGGACATCACATAATCTAATCTAGAGTTGCCAGCCCTCTGGTTGTCACAGAGGTTAGGTAAACCCTTTTGTAAAGGGCATGTCATTAAATCTGATACATGAAGTCTCAACATGTTTTCATTCATGCAATTTGACACCACTTTAATTGTTATGGGATCATGGGGCTGTCGTTTTTTTTTTTAAGCTCTTTAATTTTCTCTGCCAAAAAGGGTTGGTTCATCACCAAATTACAACTTCCATGATTCCATAGCATTAAGACATGGTGTAAAACTACAGTGTAAATGGACCCCTAGGACCCTTCCAGATAGACCCTATATCCTAGGATCTGATTCCAGGTTTTCTGTTTATCCAAGATTATCTGGCAGTACGAACTCATATAATCCAGTTTAAAACAGAAAACCTGGAATCAGATCCTAGGATATAGGGCCTGTCAGGAAGAGCCCTTAACTCACTAGGACATAAAGTCAAGGAGGGGATAAGATAGGGGGCATGAACGAGAGAGGATATTGATAATTTACACATAGAATGACCATAAAAAGTGAAAGATTTTGGTTTTAATTATATATTTAGAGGCACCTTCATGATATGAGACCCTACTTGTTAATTTTTTTGTTGTGTGCAACAAACTGAGGCCCGATTAGACAAGGTTAATTTATGCATTTATTAAACAGTGCATTAAATGTATCTAACTACAGTTTTAGTTTGCTTAAAACTGAAAGGATTTTAAGAATAAGCCTCAACCTGAATGCACAATCTACTTTCAAAACAATTTGTCCCAGAAATTCTTGTTATGCCTTCCCAAGCATTTCAGCAGCATGGATTAACAATGTAAAGTATTCATGGAGATGAGTTATTTGTTTTTGCTAGGAGATTAAAAGGAATCACTTGGAAAACCATGTGGGTTTTTACAATAATAATTTTCATGAAGCGTTAACAAATATAAGCATCATATTATCATCTAGATCTGTATGCAAAGGGATCTTGCAGCGCCTCCTTTCCGTTAGTCTCTAAATTGCTGCAAGATCCTATTGCACGCTGATATTCAGATTAACAGGCTACAACTGTGTCATCTAGATCAATCATTAATGGTTACAATTGCTATTTAAACATCCTAAATCCATTACAGAGAGTCAGCCCATAGGATCATTTCACTTAATCTATACATATAATAAAAGTGAAAATATGTGTGTATGTGTGTGGCTGCGGTGTCCACTTACATAAACAAGTTTCCACTTCCACAAATAGCTATAGCTCTCACTACCCAGGAATCAGATCCTGGGATATAGGGCCTGTCAGGAAGGACCCTTTCGTACAGTGGCACTTATTTCTCATGCTAGTAAGGTAATGCTCAAGATCCTGCAAGGAAGACTCCAGAAATATATGGAGAGAGAGTTGCCAGATGTACAAGCTGGGTTTAGAAAAGGCAGAGGATAATGGAGAAAGGCAGTGAGTTTCAGAAAAACATCTATTTCTGTTTTATTGACTATTCAAAAGCCTTTGACTGTGCAGATCATAATAAATTGTGGCATGTTCTTAGTGGTATGGACATACCAAATCACCCCTTATCTCTCTCCTGGAGAATCTGTATAGGGACCATGCAGCAACAGTAAGAACTGATCATGGAACAACAGACTGGTTCAAGATTGGGAAAGACGTATGGCAGGGTTGTATACTCTTACCCAACCTATTCAACTTGTATGCAGAACACATCATGCAATGTGCAGGGCTTGATGAATGCAAGGCTGGGGTAAAAATTGCTGGAAGAAACATGAACAACCTTAGATACACAGATGATACTTTGATGACCAAAAATGAGGAGGAGCTGAGGAGCCTTCTAACTAAGGTGAAAGAAGAAAGTGCAAAAGCTGAGTTGCAGTTAAACATAAAAAAACCAAGATTCTGGCAACTGGACTGACTGATAACTGGCAAATAGGGGGTGAAAACATGGAGGCAGTGACAGACTTTGTATTTCTAGGTGCAAATATTAGTGCAGATGCAGACTGCAGCCAGGAAATCAGAAGACGCTTACTTCTTGGGGGGAGAGCAATGACCAATCTCGATAAAATAGTGAAGAGTAGAGACATCACACTGGGAACAAGGATACCACATAGTAAAAGCAATGGTATTTCCTGTAGTAATATACGGATGTGAAAGATGGACCATAGGGAAGGCTGAGTGAAGTAAGATAGATGCCTTTGAACTGTGGTGCTAGAGGAAAGTTCTGAGAGTGCCTTGGATTGTGAGAATTTCCAACCAGTCCATACTTCAGGAAATAAAGTCCGGCTGCTCATTGGAGGGAAGGATATTAGAGGCCAAGATGAAGTATTTTGGCCACATTATGAGAAGACAGGAAAGCTTGGAGAAGACAATGATGCTGCAGAAAATGGAAGGAAAAAGGAGGAAGGGACGACCAAGGGCAAGATGGATGGATGGATGGTATCCTTGAAGTGACTGGCTTGACCTGGAAGGAGTTGGGGGTGGTGATGTGGACTGGTCCATGAGTCAGAAGCGACTGAATGAATGAACAACAACACCAATGACATGGCAGGTTATAGTGAGTGCAGTAAACATGTCCAAGAGCCCTGCCAATGTACTCCAGAAACATCATACTGCCCACCACCCAAGTTAAGGCTTCCTAGATTTTCTGTTTTTCCTCCACCACAGACATTCCAGTGTTTCTGACCCTCTCCATTGGTGTGGACTTTGCATGGCCCCACCCACTGCCTCTCCCTTAACCCTATCCTATTATTTTCTATTGCACACAGCAAACAGAGGATCTGATCAGCAACTAAACATACTAGAGAGGTTTGGAGAGAATTCAACATTACTTAAAGGAGTTGTAGGTATTGGTATGTATAATTCACCTGCAATCTAAGAGCACTCTGAACTCCACCAATGATGGACCTGGAAATGGTGGGGCCATTGCTGAGTCTAGGTAAAATGCTAATAGATTATAAAGGCAAAATTGTTCAATTACTATTTTGTGTCATTTTCCTTAAATAGAGAGCTTTGTACTAACATGCACCAGCAGAGACCTTAGTAAGGAATCAAGGATGCAAATCAAAATTGAGGAAAATATTGTAAGGTATAGCCTAGTTAATATTTATGAATTCAATATTGCATTCATTTTTACAATCAAGGGACCCAAAGAGGAACAAGAGGACTGCAAAAAGGCAAATGTCCCTTCCTTCAAGAAACAGACATAAAGCAATATCTGGGGAGCTACAGACCAGTCATCCTGACCTCAAATAGTAGAACTCTTTCTAGTATTGTGGAATTACATACTCCTATGAGACAAGAGACTATGCTGAGAATAGCTGTGCTATTAGTATAGTGTCCTATGTCAAACAGATATTTTTTGAGAAGCCAGATGAGATGTGCCAAACAGCTACTGGGCAGCAGTGATGTTAGCAGATGACACTGGTAGAGGACCTCTTAGAAACGAAAATAGCACCATTGCTAACACTTGCCAGTATGGCATAGAAAGAGATCCAATAACCTCGTTTAAAAATGTATTTTAACACATAAACCCCTATAGTGAGGCACTCTAAACCAAGGCAAGAGATTATTTATTTATTTATTTACTTATATCCTGCATTTCATCTGGCTTGGGATTCAAAGTGGCAAACAACATATAAAAAGCAAAAACATAGCACACAATAAAAGTAGATAATACCAGAAGATGAGATCCACAGTTTGGAAGCAAATTTCTGGGGAAGAGCAAAGAATAATTACCAGTAGCATTGTGGTGTATGACAGAACTGGACTTAAGCCAAAACGATATTCAGTTCTGGACATGCTCAGAGGTGAAAAGAAAGTCTAAAGCTGCACAGCAAAATTATAGGATAATGGAATGTGAGAAACATAGATCAGGGGAAGCACACACAATAAAACAAGAAATGGAATATACAAAAATTGCAATATTTGTGGTAGAGATATAAATAAATAAATACATAAATAAATAAATAAATAAATAAATAGGTGAGCTAAAGTAGATAGAATGGGACACTATGAGTCAGATAATTACACAATGTTTTATACTCAGGAAATGATAACCTAAGAAGAAATAGGTTAACACTGATAGTGAGACACATGTAACAAAAGCAGTAAAAGTTTATAAGTCTTCAGGGACTTACATTCACATTTTAAATTTATGTTCCAACTACACAGGCAGAAGAACAGGAACTTGAAAGATTCCGTGATGGAGTCCAGAAGGAAACTGATCACACACCCAAATGGGATCATGCCCAGGTTGGATCATATCCATGTTACAGCCACAATTGCTCCTAGATGGCTACAAAGGTCCATCCAAGCTCCTGGCTATCGCACTTGCCTCTGCTGATGTCAGAATGGGGACACACATGGCCAGCAAGTAGGAGGGGGGATGTTCCTAAAGTCAGCACAAATGTGCCAAATCCATGTCTGTCCCAGGGCATTTTTGCACTAGCTAAATTTAGTCAAGGAAGACACAGCCCTGATTCTGCAGGACCTGAACTGGGTTTATAATGACAGTGTGATTCGAAAGGTCTCTTGTTCATGGTGCTGCCATATTTCAAACGAGTAGATTTTAACAAGAATAGCTTTCAAATTTGTGGTTAAAACATATTATATTCATAATGTTTAGTGTAATTATAAAGAATGTGGTTGTGGTGAAGATACTGGGTCCAATTTTGATCTTGCAAGCTTAGGAGGATCCAGTTTGGTTAGTGGTTGGAAAAAGGACCACCAAGCAATGTCAGTCACTTAGGCTATGATATTCTGTGTCTAAGAAAATCTTATGCAATTCATGGAGTTGCCATAAGTTACCAGAACACGGTGCACACTTACATACCCACATGCATATATGAGATCTCTCTTTTTTTCACATCAATATGAGCTCCCCTCACCCACTCACACACAGATACACTCATAAACACACAAGGCTGGCAGGTACATTGGAAGTATATTTTATTATGGAGTAGTCTGCCTTCTGCCTATATGAATATTATGAATGTGGAATTAACATGCTTCCTGAAAAATACTATATATTTTTGCTAGAATGCATTGGTGCACAACTAATGGTTATTCTCATTCCTTTGCTTGTTTGTTTGTGCCTGTTCAAAGAAACCCTGTAATAGCAATAACCTTGGCACTGTGTTTCCTGGAGAATTAGCTTAATGACTGCTCAGTTTTGCCTTAAGCCATCATGTTTCCATTTGGTCATTAATCCTCAGCTGGTGCCAAAAGCCTTTGGTTTCTAGTGTGCTTAATTCATGGAGGTTATACAGGCTGCTTCCCATGAATACAAACTTAGCAACAGGGGTTTGTTTTATTTCATTCTTTCCAGGAAATCAGTAGTTTCATATATGCAAGTTCATGCAAAAGAAAGACAAAAATTCCTGATAAAGATTAGGGATTTTGGATATTTTCCTCTCAGCATCAAAGGTGCATCAATACAATTTACTTGGACCTAGGTGACATGTATTGCTGACCTTCTAGGACTAACATTTGTGTCTGTGCATACTATATTTGATTTGTGAGTGATCTGAGTAGACCTATCAAATCAATACTTTTCATGAAACAAGTTTTAATGTCCTTGCTGTGGCATTTTCTATGGTTTGGTATATTAGAATTTCTAAAGATTGAGTCTAAAATGATTTTGAATTCATGAGAATTAAGCTATTCTATACATAACATAAAGATATATCAATTTCCACTCAGTGACCCATCAATGTTACATTCTTAGGTGTATACTTTAAAAAAATCTTGGGTGTATACCCAAAAATGAAATGTGTAAATAGAATTAGAAGAGTCAAAGTGGGAGAACAATCAAAATATTTAAAACCTTCAGAAAGCACTAAAATAAGACAACAAAACCAATCTATGGTCAGGTGGGAATGAAAATAAGTCAAAAGTCTCATAAAATTATAAAATCTTATGTGCTGACACCAAAAACAATAAGGAGATGGCCACAGCTCCACAGACCCTTCTACCTGTCTTCAGGATCAGGTAGATACTGGGAAATATATGGTCTGAAATAAAACAAATTATAGAAAAGCAACAAATGCTAATTTGGAATCCTCAGCCTTCTCAACATCAATGAAATAGTCCTTGCTACATTTTGAATGCATTGCCTTATGGCAACAGAATTGCAGCAAACTCTTAGGGCCCATCCAGATAAGCCTGTATCCCGAGAACTGTTTCACATTTTACCGGAGGTGTTCAAACAACACCTTTGGTAAAATTGAATTACATTGGAATAAACCACAGTTTCCCTGGTTTGTTCTGAATTAATTTACATACTGCATTAGATCCAGGCATTCCTGAAAAGCCTGGGTCTAATGGATATACAGCTTGTGGGGACACACTTCTGGTTAGTCCTGGAACTACGTGGGGGTGAGTCTCCACTGTCATCTTGCATCTTTGGGCTCCTGGAGCCCAAATGTGTGGGATGGCACCCCTCAGCCCGAAATTTACCCCTAAAGGTTAAGTAAAATGTATCTGGCTTCCTCCTTCTGCCCCATCTCCTGAAGCAAAAAATCCCTCCTCTCACCCCCCCCCTTCTGCCACATCATTTCCTCGCACCAGGAGGATGCGAGGATGGAACTTATAGTAGCCAGGTACATTTTACTTAACTTTTAGGGGTAATTTGGGGGATGGCATGCAGACACCCTCCCCTCCAGGAAAGCCCAGGTTTTTTGGGTGAAGTGGGAACTGAAATCCATACCGAAGTGGGTTTTTCTAACCTGCTTCAGTGTAGACTTTAGTCCTGTCTGGAAGCACCCGTATTATTTGGGGACGACAAGTTTTTTTCATTTTATTTTCTGTCTCTGGTGTCACAATAACTTGACCACTCTTGAATACGCATGAAATACATTCTGGTTTGCTTTTTTTAGGGGGAGGGAAGGGGAGCTGTGGTATGCCATATTTTGCTTTACCCTAGACTGCACAGTACCAGTTCTGTACTGAGGCATGGGCCAAAAACTGATGAAAAGGCAAACTCGATGATCGGTGGCATTGTAGTTGTGTCTGCATGTCATTTTGGGAAGTGATGCCAACTGCTTCCCATTTTTTCTTAAGATACACCCACTAGAAAAATTACCAACTGACCAGTGACATAAAAAGACACCACTGAATACTCTCAGCAATAGGTGGGAATGTGTGTGTGGATGTGTGTATGTGAGAGAGTGGAGTTGTAACTAATTAATGGCTTCTTCATAGCACAGCATGCTCGCAGTAGTTATTTTTTATTTCTTGTAATGATTTGATGGCTCCTTTGAAGCCTCATGGATAATTTATTATTATTCCCAGGTAACTTTAATTGCATGTCTATCTCATCACAGCCTATTTGTAATACAATTTTACTCTAGTTTGTCTGCCTCAAGGCTTTCTTGTGATTTCTGATTATTGTTTTTAATGAACATGAATTGTTTTGGATTGAGGTTGTTTTTAAGGGCATGCACTCAGCCAGCTAGGAATTGTAGTTCATAAGGAAAAAAAAGGTAACTAAATGCAAGTCAGGCTGGGTTTCTTGAATTTACTACTGCCTGTAATGAAGCTAAGAGCTTGTCCACATGTAAGTCTTTAAGATATTAAGGTATTGTTTCAGTTCTCCTTTTTAGACTACAGATTTCATAATGCCCAGAAGCTATGCTATCCAAGGGATCTGAAAATTGTGGTTCAAAAAGGTAGTCCTTTTAATCATTGGCTGTGGTTGCACTTGTGCTGGTACAACTGTACCAGGAGCTCCAATTCTGTTTGCTTTGCATTAAATGTTTGTTTGCAATCCCAGGCTTGGGATTTTGCAGCAGGGTGGCTTCCTGTTATAGTTTGCAATCATAGGGCAAGCCACCTGTCAATTATTGTTAGGTTCCCTGGTCCCGCCCCTTTTTGAGTTTTGGAGGGAATAGGAGCCTTTTTTGAATCAGTCCACACAGAGAAGCCTTTCGCACAGGACATAAAACCAAGAGCTCCTGCAGAAAGCTTCGTCTTCTACGGCTTCGCCGGGGAAATATACAGCCTTCAGCCTGACCAGGGTTCTACAGCATTACAGCTCCTTTGCTGAAGGACTTCAGCCAGCCATCATTGAAAACTGAACTCGTTTTTTTCCCCTGGAAGTCTACAAAGCTCTGCTTGGTAAGGGTCACTTGTGGAAGCCAGACGCAGTTGGTACCGGGTGCAGGGGCTCCACGCCAACAGAGGCAAGTACAGACTGCCCAGATTAGAAGTTAAGGATTTCCCCATTAGTTAGTATACAGTTATGAAGATAGTGCCTGTTCCCAGTGAACAAGATTGCAAGAGCCAATAGACTGTTCAGAAAGCTTTAAAGTACCTGTTTGTTTTCATCAATAAAGAACTTTGTTGGACTTACTTTAAACCTCTACAGAACTCTGTGTTTTAAGGAAATCCAAAGGCCTTTAATCTGAGGCAGCCCCGGCGTCCCGTTGGGCACACAGAATGTATGTCCTGTCTACAGTCTGATGTACAGGCCCAGCGTGCGACAGCACAGCACTCATCAAGCAGACCTTCAACAGAGGACCCTTTCACACAGCCATATAACCCAGAATACTAAGGCAAATAATCCACAGTATCCGCTTTGAACAGGATTATCCATACTGCCAGGCCTGTAGCCAGGATTTTGATTTTTTTGGGGGGGGGGGGCTGAGTCTGAGTGAAAGAGGGTCTACCCTAGCAAACCTTTTGTATCATTACCCCAAAACCCCATGCATATGAGATATATTGAGCATGGTGATCAGATCATGATATGAATAAACATAACAGTTTAAATAATGTACCACTAAGGCCTTTTCGCAGACCACCATGAGAATTTCGGGGGGGGGGGGGGGGGGCTTGAGCTGCAGCATCTTCAGATAAGGACTGGAAAAATTGTCCATTCAAATTTTGAGCACCAATTACAAATCAGTGCTAATAATGCTGGCCTAGAAAGACGTATGATTTGACTCTGTATTGCTACCCATCCTACCATGATGTTCCATTTCTATAGTGATCCAGATTTTAAAATCTCTAAGGCCACATCTGTGTGGACCACTCTCCCTGGGGCAGATATGGAGTACAGTCATCTGCACAGGAGGGTATGTGCACAGCCAGGCACGAATCCCAGTTTGGCACCACTGGAGAGCCATACATACCGTCATCATCTTGTCCCCATCATAGTGAAAATCACAGAATGCAAAATTGCTTGTTGTCATTGCTAATCGTCAGTGGTGAAGCTTGCCAAAGCACAAGTGTGACTCGGAGAGAGGAAAGAAGAGGTCGCTCCCTCCTTTGCCCCCCTCTTCTCCCTTCTCCAAGTTGCACTCTTGCCTCAGCAAGCATCAGCACTGGCAATAAGAGACAACCATTTAAACAATTTCATGTCCAAGGTTGCCGCTATATAGGGGACAGGATGGTAATGATATGTGTCATTCCCTATATGTGTGCCCAAAATATGGGGAAGCTCCGGGGCATTCCACAACTTTAGGTAATGTGGGACAAGACTGCATTAAGCATGTAGGGTAGGGTAAATTGACTCCATAGATCATGTGGATGCCACAGAATCTCTTCACCCCGCCTTGTCTGATTTGGTCTTTTAGTGCTCTCAACCTCTCTACAGGTTCTGAGAAATAACAGTGTACCAAACCACACTTCCTTTCTTTTGCATCCTGTTCTTTAGTAAATCAAGTTCATCTCTTTTATTTACCAGAAGAGGGTGCTGTGAGTATACATTTGAATGAGCCAGCTTCATTCAAGCTAGAACCTAGCATTGCTTTTGAGTGGGAGTATTACAATGACATTCACCTTTTTGTCCCCCATTAAAAAACCACCTAATTCTATTTCTTGATAAGATTCTTTATTTGCAACCCTTTGGCAAAATGTTTCCAAGTTTTGGAAAGGTGAGATGGTGGGAATGCATCCTAGTTTCCAAGGCAACTGGGCTGTTGCATCTTTATTCTAAACCAGAATATTGCTTAGTTGGCTAGCTATGGTAGGATGTTTGTATGTACAAGTAAATGTGCATATTATTGAAGCCATCAATCACATCCAAATGTGGATATTTTCCATCCACATTGCATTGTTGTGTGTGTATGTGTGTGTGTGGGGTATATACATAGAATCATAAAATCATAGAATCATAGAATCATAGAATCAAAGAGTTGGAAGAGACCTCATGGGCCATCCAGTCCAACCCCCTGCCAAGAAGCAGGAATATTGCATTCAAATCACCCCTGACAGATGGCCATCCAGCCTCTGTTTAAAAGCTTCCAAAGAAGGAGCCTCCACCACACTCCGGGGCAGAGAGTTCCACTGCTGAACGGCTCTCACAGTCAGGAAGTTCTTCCTCCTGTTCAGATGGAATCTCCTCTCTTGTAGTTTGAAGCCGTTGTTCCGCGTCCTAGTCTCCAGGGAAGCAGAAAACAAGCTTGCTCCCTCCTCCCTGTGGCTTCCTCTCACATATTTATACATGGCTATCATATCCCCTCTCAGCCTTCTCTTCTTCAGGCTAAACATGCCCAGCTCCTTAAGCCGCTCCTCATAGGGCTTGTTCTCCAGACCTTTTATCATTTTAGTCGCTCTCCTCTGGACACATTCCAGCTTGTCAATATCTCTCTTGAATTGTGGTGCCCAGAACTGGACACAATATTCCAGATGTGGTCTAACCAAAACAGAATAGAGGGGTAGCATTACTTCCCTAGATCTAGACACTATGCTCCTATTGATGCAGGCCAAAATCCCATTGGCTTTTTTTGCCGCCACATCACATTGTTGGCTCATGTTTAACTTGTTGTCCACAAGGACTCCAAGATCTTTTTCACACGTACTGCTCTCGAGCCAGGCATCCCCCATTTTGTATCTTTGCATTTCGTTTTTCCTGCCAAAGTGGAGTATCTTGCATTTGTCACTGTTGAACTTCATTTTGTTAATTTTGGCCCATCTCTCTAATCTGTCAAGATCGTTTTGAATCCTGCTCCTGTCCTCTGGAGTATTGGCTATCCCTCCCAATTTGGTGTCATCTGCAAACTTGATGATCCTGCCTTCTAACCCTTCATCTAAGTCATTAATAAAGATGTTGAACAGGACCGGGCCCAGGACGGAACCCTGCGGCACTCCGCTCGTCACTTCTTTCCAGGAATGTTGCACACATTCATATGTGCAACCTATCTATCTTCTAAACACATGCCAAGAGCTTATTTCGAATGAATATCTTTGTTGTTTTGTGATGAAGCTGCCAGAGCAGTTTAGCATAGCAAAACAATAAATGGCAATCTAGTTGCCTTGGCAATAAAGTTATGTTCTCTTTTTCTCTGTGTCTCCCTCTTCAGAGTAAGGAAATTGCCTTGGCTTCATTCCTTAATTTTCAGTGTCATCATTCTGTAGCTCAGCAGGACTGGCTAGACAATTGTGTGACATCATTGTGTGAACCTTGATTGTCTAGGTCAGATCTCAGATGATAAAAAATGAAACCACAAAAATGGCATGAGAAACATTTCATATTAGCAATGTGAACAGACATGGTTAAAAAGGACTACTAAGAAGGGAGCTTTTGACCTTCAGAGCCTCACTGATGTGGTAGCAGGGTTTGGTTGCTTTGGGAATTATGTGAGATAGCAGAGTGTGGTATGAACTGCCTTGAGATCATTGGAAGGAAGGAAGGAAGAGATAGAAATGTAACATTTAGAGTTTAAAAATAAGGTCCCTTGACATGTAGTATTGTTTCCCACATCATGGTACCTCCAGGCATCCAAAGATTTATACAGTCATGAGTTATCAATAATATTGATAACTCATGATGTTAGGTCCTTCAATGAGAACCAAAGAAAAATTAGTTCTCATTCCATTGAATTAGACAGAAATTTCCTATGAACATTCTAGTACTTTCAGAGACAGTCAGAATGAAGCTCTGCCTCAGAATTTCCAATGCTTGGTTTTGCTGCTACTTTTTTCAGAAAGTAACCTCCATATTTGTGTTGGCCTTCCCTCCAGCTGTTCCTCCTGTCCTCCACTTGTTGTGTACTTAGTGGCAATGAAAACCTTCAGCACTGATTGCCAGGATCATCTGTTCTCTAGGCGTCTAAAAACTGGGCCAGGTGGCTCATTAATTGGTGACAAGACACTCCATGCAGTACACCTGGAAACCATTAGCTACCCAGAGTTTCCATATTCATGAGCTTCTAGCATGGAAACCTTGTGGCTTCTGTGCTACCATTTGTTTGTTTGTTCCTCTCTTTCTCTTCTGTGTAACATTGAAATCACCCCTTTTGTGAAATGAAGGGAGAATGCAAAGACAACTAGAAATGAATGTGTCTGAGGAATAGAGTGTTTTTCATTGCTGACCAGTTGCAGTTAGTTCAACTTATTGGTTCTACTAAGTGATGGTTAAAAGTAGACATTCGCTTAGATCTGAAAGGGAGGGATACAGCAGAGATTGCATGCTGTGTGCGCGAGTTTCTCTTTGAAAATCATTTCCATTAAGGAAGATAAATAAATTATAAAATAAGCAAAGATTGCCTTTCTTTCCTCTTTACTTTTGAAAAGGGCAGCCTGGAGACATCCAAGGCTAGGAGTCACCTTTTGAACCTATTTGTGTTTCATGTGGAGCATGCATTATGACTTGTTAATAATGTATTGCAGTGAAGTTCTGGTCAAGGCAAAAGATGATGAATTAGAGGCCAACAGTGTTTTACGGGAAGATAATGAGGATGTGATATAGTTACATTCCAATAGTAATACAGTGAGCTGTAATGGAAGTTGCTTTGGTGTACTGAATAATTTGTTTTTATGAAGATATTTTAAATATTATTTGTAGATATGTTAGGGCTCTTCCAAACTGATTTAAAGAAGCATGATATCTGAGGAAATTGTGTCTTGGGTTTTCCTGGTTATGCTTGCTTCTGTATCTACACATTCATTTTAGTGATTGCCTCGGTTTGTTGGATGTGCACCAGAGTTCTTCTAAGTTTAGGCTGGTGTAGATGTGAATCAGCTTGTCACACCCAGCTTAGATAGTGAGGCTGAGGAGTGGCTAGAACGGCCAGCAGATGAGATGGAGGACAACAGCTCCCAGCAGTCTGCCATGTCTAGCTCAGCTACTGCCAAAGATTAGTTCTCAGTTGAAGAAAATACTCCACAGCAGTTTGTGCAAAACCCTATACACGAAGCTGAAGCAAACATGTCTGAGCAAGCTAGCCATGCCTTTACAGTGAGAAGGTCTCTGCAGGTCATGTAGATTAGCTGGAAAATGCTAGTTAATGAAACAGCAGCTGAGACCTTGAGATATAAAACTTTCAGTGCTGTGACTGTCTTGCTATGGACAATATCATTTTTTTTTGCTTGAATCTAATGCCCATTTGGTCTTGACCTAGAACTTGGCTCTGCTGCTTCCCAGTTTGTTAATAAAAGACTACTGACTTTGACATCTGGAACTCTGAATCTTGACATTGGAAACTGTTTTTTTGCTGACTTTGGTCTTCTGGGTATTCTGCTGTTTTCCAAGGACCTTTATCCAGCATTTCAGACATTGGACTGTTGATGTTATTCTGATTACCCACTTCAGCATATTTGTTTGGGCTTAGGTCCGAATCAGTGGCCATATTTACTAGACTTGTTTTCCTTCAGTACCTTCAGGAGCACATAACGGTAAGGGCCCTCCCGGTACAAAAACCCACCCACAATGAAAACAACTGAGAGTCAATCTCGGCTCCTACTCTGTTTTTCGGCATCCCACCTTAATCTTTTTTATTAATCCCAGCAAACAAAAAAGAAACCCTCGTTTCCTGAAAACTACTACCAGCTACATCTCTTCTAAAGTAGAGCATAGAAACAGCTGTAAGTAAGCATTAAACCGAAAGCAGAAAGGAAGCAATTGAAGCGTGCCAGGAAAAAAGAGGGGTCTTTTAAAGGAAGCCCAAAGAGGATAGCTCCAGGAGGTAAATTGCTTTTCCTTACCTGGAAGTGGGGGAGCCTCCTTCAAATACCTTAGAAAGAGTACATGGCATGGTGCAGGCCTGGGAGAGAAAGCTCACATGCTTGCCTGTATCACTTCTGCTCTTGAGTAGAAACAGCTTTAAAGCCTCCTTAAAGTGTATGCGTGCATGCAACACCTCTCCTCTAAAGTGGACTGCTTTAAGAAGCCTCCTTTAAATGCCTTGGAAAAAATGTGTGACATGGTGCAGGCCCGGGAGAGAAAGTGCGCACATGCCTGGCGTACAGCATCTCTCCTCTAGAGTAGAAGCAACTTGAAAGGCTAAAATGACAGGGAAGATAGCCTGAGAAGCCCCGCCCCATATTGGGCTGGATATAACATTAATCTTTTGGTTTCCCAGATCAAAAATGGATTTCTGTCCTTCTGAATTCAGGAGGCTCCTGAAAAATGGATGAGGGCCCCACTGAAATCCAGGACACTGAAATGGATTGTGGTTTACCCCGAATGCACAAGCCTAGTGTGTACAACACAGCCCTGTGGTGGCTATACCCTGCATGGGGCTGATTCAAGGTAACCCAAGATAAGGCATGACTGAAAATGTTTAGCATGACTGAGCAGTGGGGGCTTCTTTCCACCTTCATTGCAGCTAAGGACTCCAGTTGGGCCCGATCCAGCACACTGGATCGGACCTACATTGCAGGTCAGTGTAAATGGGGCCCTAGCCTCTAGAGCAGCAAAAAACAAGAGTGACCCATCTTCAATATGACATCCTTTCAAATGTTTAACATGGTCTTCATGTCACCTCCTAGTTCTCTCTTCTCCAGGTTAAGCATACCTGGCTGGTATGCTGCACTGAGTGTGAAGTTTGTCTCAATGACTCACGTGCCCCCTTCTAAATTTATAATTCTGCAATTTAAGTTCTATTACATTTAACAGAAATAGTGAGACATTGTACTATAATCCAATCTTTGACTATGAGACCCATCATTTTTTTTCTTTATCACAGCTCTTTGAAAATGTGATGTGGAAACAAAAAGGGTTTTTTAATACCCCAGGCAATAGATACGATGGTTGGAAAGCTGTTTTGCTGTGTTACTTTCAGCTCTTTTGCATTTTTAAAGCAACTAATTAATACCCACCCCACCTTCTCAGTATCCTGAAGTGTTTGTAAAGCTCTTCTCTTTGCCCAGTATTCTGCCTCTACATCAGCTCCAGCAATTAGAAACATCAGTTCTAGTGTGATAAGTGACAAATTCAAGAGAAAAGAAACAGAAGAGCATGGAAAAGGCTAAACAGGAAGAAAGATAAAAGATGCTAAGGGGAAAGTAACAGCTAAAAATGTTCTGAAAATCATTTATGTTTGTTGACAAGTTTATATGAAAGATTAGGTATGCCTTTTGAGTAAATGGTGGTGTCACATTTTTCCTCAGCATCTCCAATCCCTCCAGAGACAGCTCAAGATTTGCTAGACTAGATTCATAATGCACATGCTTTCTGTGAGAAGACAGATGGCAGAGTAATTGATACAGAGTAATTGTTAAATAATTTCAGCTTCTGTGAAATGAAATTATTTCAAAAGTCTTTTTAAAAACCCTTATAGGATTTGCTTTTTAAAAACTGAAAGCCAAATAAATAATGCAAAAGATCAGGTGTCCACTTTGCTTTCCTGCTGTAGAATTAATGCAGTTTGGCACCACTTTAACTGCCACGTCTCAGTGCGGTGTAGTTTAACAAGGTTTCTAACCTTCTCTGTCCAATTGTATCAAAGCTTCAACAACTAGAACTCCCATGTTTCTAGAATAAAGACATGGCAATTAAAATGGTGTCAAACTGCATTAATTCTATAGTATAGATCAGTGGTTCTCAACCTGAGGGTCCCCAGGTGTTTTGATCTACAACTCCCAGAAATCCCAGCCAGTTTATGAGCTGTTAGGATTTCTGGGAGGTGAAGGCCAAAACATCTCGTGACCCACAGTTTGAGAACCACTTGTATAGATGCACCCTGTGTTCTAGATAAAATATCTGGATTTTTTTTTGCTGTTGTTGATCTTTTGATTCCCTGAAAGACAGTACAAATGAAACAGATGTGTGATCACAAGGACAAGTAGGTTATACAGCTTGAACCTTAATGGCCTATTTATTATTGTTAAATATTGGATTAGCCATCTTGCCAAGGTGGACATTTTATAGCCAAGAAGATATTAAAATTTTAGAGGGACAAATGGACATATCCCAGAGGAGGTAATCTGATAAATTATTTAACATTGCCTTATCATGCTAGATGCCATACTGTATCCTTTTTTTATATACATCATGTATGAGCTTTTGAAAGTAAGCAGAACTTTGGAAATTAATGGATTACTATATAGTGATCAAAGGAAAGACCATGTTGTCTTGTGACTAGTGAGCTAGGACTGGTTTACATACTTTTAGGTAAAGGTAAAGGTTTCCCCTTGACACTGAGTCTAGTTGTGTCCAACTCTAGAGGGTGGAGCTCATCTCCATTTCTAAGCTGAAGACCTGGCATTGTCCGTAGACGGCTCCATGGTCATGTAGGCAGCATGACTGCATGGAGTGCTGAAGCGGTATCTATTGATCTACTCACATTTGCATGGTTTTGAACTGTTAGGTTGACAGAAGCTGGGCCTAACACCGGGGGCTCACTTTGCTCCACAGATTTGAACCACTGACCTTTCGGTGAGCAAGTTCACCAAAATGTCAGCTGCACCACCAGGGGCTCCTTATACACTATTAGAACTTGGAAAAGTTTCTTTTAAGGGACTGTTATTTCCAGACACCCCCCCCCCCCGGTTCTGATAGGTGTAACCAGAAGATAGCTTTTTCAGACTTTGCATATTTTTCTTTTTTTCATTTCACAGAAAACATAAATGGTGCACTAAAACCAGGGGCGTGTTGGTGTAACATCCAGTAAGTGTCTGCATTCACCATGCATGGAATTGCAAACAAAACAAAACAAAACTTCAAGAAGAAATAAAGTGAACCACACATTGCAAGAAGAAGAAATGAATATTAAAATTCAATGAATAAATGAATAAAATTCAGTAACAGTAAAAGCACACTAAAAATATAATGAAGCATTAAACACAAACACATACTTACAGGGAAAGGGAACAGTATAAGGCTATGTGTTTATTTTTCTTATGGCCTGCCAGAGGGTTGCACTAGAAATCCCATCATCACCCCCCATTGACTTTGCTAGGCTTGTGGAATCTGCAATCCAACCACATCTGGAGGGTCACAAGTTATTTAGCCCTGATAATTTCAAAACTTCAGAACACCAAGAAGTTTCCCCATCACAATCTAATTGGGAGTCAATAATGATGGTGATAAGAGTGATTATTGTTTTTTCACTTTCTCTCCAAAATGGCACTGGTTTTGGCAGAATATGAATACATGACCATACCTTTTATTAAAAATATTTGTGAAAGCTGGTAAACTTCAGATATAAACCCTTTGTTCTCTTATGCATATTTAGTGAGTGTGGTTTGAAGAGATGAACAAGACTAGTCTGTGATCTAGTCTCAACCTGAGATCCTCATTTTAAAAATGGAAGTAATAAATTAATGTAACAAATCAAAACCCATAATCGTATGTAAATGATGTAATCAAGCGATTTCTACTATTTTTCCAAGTGGTGAAAAGTATCTGCTTTTGAACCATATGCTCACAGAAGTACATATGGGGAGAAAGGCGGAGTATAAAGTAAATAAAATAAATAAATGTGGTTATGAGGCTGAGAGTGCATATATAACGGGCAAGTTAGCCTGATGTAAATCTTGAAGGACAGTCCTGGATCCAGCATGTCTATTGTCCAGGCAGTCTCGGACGATTGGCCTTGCTGTGCTGTCACCTCTCAGTGTCACTCTTTCTGTTCCTCTGGGCATCTTGCTACTTTGGTCACCTTTGCTGATGTCAGAACAGAATGGTCATGTGTCCAGCAAGGAGAGGTTGCTTGCACACCACTCTGTGGCCAGTTTAGGAGTGATAGTGGCAATTACATTGGCATGATCCATCTTTCTTTGCACTGACAAGCATAGAAAATAAATGATGGTGGTTGTGTCTGTCTGGACAGAGAATCAGGCCAAATTGGACCCAATCCAACTGAACATATTGTCCCCAAAGCCCCAGAATACTCTAGAATTTTAAGCACGCTCTAGAGCAGAGGTTCTCAACCTGGGGTCCCCAGATGTTTTTGGCCTACAACTCCCAGAAATCCCAGCCAGTTTACCAGCTCTAGATATTCCTGACTTTGTCTAATGTGGGGCAAAGGTGAAAAAATGTGGATACTCATTGGAAACTCCTATGCATCATGAAGACTATTGCAGTCCATTTGTGATTAGTACACTTTTTTGGCCCATGTAGACAAGCTCAAAAGACCTCTTTTGCAATAAGGTTTGCCTTCCCATCCCCGAAATAACAATGTATTTGGGTTAAATTGTGGGCAACTTTATTTAATGTTACCTATTTAATTTTATGCCTTAACCTAAACTAACAGGTGTCAAGAACTTGGTGTATAGAGTCGAGGAGGTATCCCAGCCGAGTCTACCCCTCAGCTAAGTAAGACGAAACCTAGGTTCCCTGGTACCAAAACTCGGGCAACTGCTAAGGGAAATGTGAGAGAAGTCTTTTTCAAACATGTTGAGACCAACTCTCCCATTTCTGGGCCATCCAATTTCACCTCACCAATTAACAACTTTTAGGTGAGTGTTTTAGCCAATGACCCACACCCCTAAAACGTGGGTGGCCTTGAGTGAACACAAACCTTTGTATTTTCCTAGCTATTTTTTCTGCTGCCTATTTATATAAAAAACCCACCATACTATCTAGCTCCTAAACAGTATAGGGTTGGCAAAAAACACTCCCAGAACATGGAAGGGGAAAAATTCCTACCTGGTCCCGAAAGGCAACCAATAATTATACTGTTAATGGGCGGGTGTGGCGGGTTGACTTTCAGGTCCTGAATGAGGACCTAGAGGCTTGCCAGCCCTTACGCTGGCCATGCCCCCTTTTCTGTATGGTTCCATTTGGAACCATCCAATCTCTGCTTTGTGAAGACTATTGCAGTCCTTTTGTGGTGAGTAGCCCTTTTTGGCCCATGTAGATAAGCTCACAATATCTCTGTTACCATGAGGTAACATTATTTGTTTGTAATTGTGTGTGTACTAAGCAGGTCCACAGTTGAGGATAATACACATAGAAAGTGATATATGTGAGAAAGTTTGCCATATGTAAAAGCCTAACCATGGTAAGGTAATTTTACAGGGATTTCTTATGGCAACTGTCTCAAGGAAGAAAGAAACGAGAAGTGGCCTTTGAGATCACACAGTCATTTACATTTCCTGTTGAACTCTCCTAATTTATAGTGTTTTTTATTTTTAACTAATATTTTGAGCTGGCTTTTAGCCTTTGCTTAATTTTTTTGTTTCAGTACCTCTGTGAAGAAATTTAGTCTGTCAGTTGAAAGCCATTCTTTCCTTCAGCATCTTCTCATTTGTATTCTAATTTGTTCAGGAGAAGCTATAGGCTTCCATTGTAGCAGGGAATGCTAAATTCATTATTAGAGTTTCCTTCTCTGCTGATATTCATCAAAATATGCAAGAAATTATGTTGAGATTTAAACATTTGATATATTCCTTCCAGCAAAAGCACATCAATATATACACACTGAATGCGTCTACTTATCTAATCTGTCTATTTTGCCTTCACACTACTTCTCCTAATCCATCCAAAGTAATGCTGAATTGATTATTCTTGTAGTCCTACAGGAACACACTCAGCTGCAGACTGCTAAGGACATGTGCCAAGGGACTTGGATCCTGCATAAGAAAGACAGGATAATACGAATCTTTGGGGAGCATATCTTATGAGTCCTGCCAGTGTATTTGCCAAGCTACATGGCAACAGGAGCGGTAGGACTGTAAAGTGCTATGCATATTACACTATTTAATCCATGGTCAGTCCACCCTCAGGCTGTGCCCAGGGAGGAAATATTCCTGCATTTTAATACATGGACTTAATTCCACTAATACAAACACCCAGCCAACAGAAATACTCTATAGGGAAAAACTGGGTTGGGCTGTTACATTATGTTTCAGGTGACATTACATTATTTCTCAAGGCCCTCAGTAACTCTGGTTATTATGAAGGCAAAAAAGTAAATACAGGAAACAGTTTTGCTATAGCCTCTGTTAAAATGGAAGACAATTCCACAACACAGGTTTCTGTTTTTTTCTCTAAACACAAAGATGAGTTAAATTTCTATAAAAGAAGCTTACAAGTCAGTCTTTTTTTTAAAAAAGTACTTGTGTTTTTAGCCTTGACGTTCTGTCAGTCCTGTTAAAAACCGGCTGCATTGTGCTTGGAAATCTCTTCTAAGGGTGGATCTAGACAGCCCCTTTATTGCGGAAACTTCTGCAATAAAAAGGGGTCTGTCCAGATGATGTTCTGGACAATCTTGAATTATTTTGCTGTGGCAAATTAATTCGATAGTGTGTTTATTCTGTGCCTTCTTGGAAGGCGCGGGATAAACCCAGTACTTCCAGTGTCTGGACTGCAGTCCAGACACCATTCCCACAGTTTTCTGGACTAAATTAGTCTGGAAAAGTGTGGGAATCCCACCCCCACCCCACTCCCCCAAAGCCTCCAAAGTCCTTTTAAACTTACCCAGCCTCCATTTCAGTCTTGCTGGAGCTGTCCCGGGACGTAGAAATGACAAACCAGGAGAGCGGGGGGGGGGGGGGGGGAGCAAAATAACACTCCCCCCCCCCAGCTTTCCTGGTGCGTCATTACTATGTGCCAGGAGAGCTCTGGCGAGACTGGAATGGAGGCTGGGTAAGTTTTCATTATTTTAAAAGGGGTTTTAGGGCTTTTGTGGTGGGAGTTACAATGTCCCTGTGTTGTGCTGGGAAGTTCCACAGTACAACATCACACCCACCCCAGAAAGCGCATTTTTCTGGGGAGGGGTGAATAGCCCCCCAGGAACATCCGTATTTTAAAAACGATGGCTCTGGGATAAAGGGCTGTCTGGAAGCTCCCTAAGCCAGTTTTTCCCAAACTCTGGTCTTTCAGGTGTTTTGGACTCCTGGAAGCATCAGCTATCTTGGTCGATGATCAGGGATCTGGGAGCCAAAGTCCAAAACACCTGGACGTTCAGAATTTGAGAAACAGTGAACTAAGTTGTCTTACCTTAGATAGTCCAGACATTGTAAATTCCTTCTTGTCATGGCATGGAGAGCTATCAAAAGCCCCTTGCCTATTCTTTTCTTATGCACTTCATCTCTCCCCACCATCAACTTATTGGATCAAATCAACCTTTTTTGGCAGTACAATCTCAGCTAACTGTTGACTTTCTTGATAGCTACTTGCCACCCATTTGTGATGTCATTTCTAGGTGACAACCATGCTCAAAGACTTATTTACCAATTTCTATTTAAACAGATCTGAAACTTGTTGCTAGACCAACAGCCATTTGCCTTCAAGCCCATTCATTAACATTTGGTGGCCACTGAGAGGGCCCAGGGCACAATATACTATGATGCATTAGTTCACTCATATCAGTGTGTCATTGTGGGTTTACCTGGCTTCCAAACAGTTCTTGGCACCAGAGTCTCACACTTTAATTTCTCATGTTGTCCCAGAGCAATGATAGTTGAGAGATATAGTGAGGGCTAGGTTCAGTTGCCTGTTAGTGCTCAGAGTACTTGGCCATTTTAAAAGGGAGTTTTAAATGCTGGCTTCCACAGTGGGTCTTGCTAGGACACTGGTGGTCATGAAGAGTGTTGATGATGGTCCTGATGTTTACTCAGGAGCAAATCCCAGTGAATTCCATGAAGTTTGCTCCCAGGCAAGTGAACATAGATTTGGAACCTTAATTTAAATGCAATTTCTACTAAAAGTGAATTTTGTAGATTAAGGGGACTTGGTAGCTCAATTAGTCAAAGAAAATTCCCATAATGCTATCTCAGCATATGTTTGGGGCAAAGTTGTTATTCATCTGAATAATTATTTTCCATTGCAAACAAAGTTATATATACAAAAGTAATTACTATTCATAATGCTTTATTCCTTATCCTTCACTGTTAATAACCCCCGGATAGCCAGGAGGTAAGTTGAGTTTGACAAGAATTATTACTCTTTTAATTGTTAGGTTTCGGTCTTGTAACATGGCTTTTCACAAGTTATGGGAATTAAAAACAATTTGAACAATTGATGATTCTATTTATCTTTTTTTAAAGTAAGAACTCTCTAGAGTGGTGAAGCAATTAACTGCAAAGAAGAGAAAGCTAAACCAAATCAAATTAATACATAAATCAATGAATGATAAATGTGGAGGTAAATTGAAGCAACTAAATTATGTGAGTTTGGGTTTTAACAAGTATGAATTACAATCAGCCTGTGTTGTGTTATGTTTTGTTTTGAAATCAATTTTGTGTCATGTATATATGACACAAAGGAAAGGAGAACTCCCTCCAGCTTGCCTCTGAAAGCATTTGGACTTTTGGAATATTTTAACATTGATCTCTTTCTAAACCAGCCTGCTTCCTTCCAGCAGTTATTCAGTACAAGTCCAAAGTTCCACCCGTGAAGAAACTTCTAGATTTTCTGACTCAGGTTTCATTTACACTTCCACAAGGTCCAGTGCATTAGTCTGTGCATCCAAAGGACACACACAAGCTAATTCATTTTAACCCGGGACATGTCATTTAATCAATTTTGACCTGTGGTAAAAAATACCAGCAGAAATCCACAACTTCCAGGAAGATCTAGACTTTTGCCAGTGCTTCAGCAGTGGAGAGTCTGGAGACTGCCATCTTGGAATGACCATGCACGATCCCAGATGGGGTCCTTACAGCCATCCCATACTCTCTGGACTCAGGCAATCTGGGGAGGTGGGATGGTACTGTCCCTATCCTACCCATTGCAGCAGGGTCTGTATTTCCTGGTTTTGTGTCATTCAGGATTTGATGGCCTTCTTGGTGGTGATTCCCTGGTTCTTGAATAGATTACCCCTCTCTCTTCAGGCTTCTGGGTGACTCTAAAAACATGGCTCTTCAGACAGGCCTTTGATTCTGAGTAATCCATGGTCAACATGATGAATCATTGATAGTATTCCCTTGCACGTTGACTGTTATGACAGATAGCTGGCTTACTCGCAGGTTCTAATGTGTTTTAGGAATTTTATAATTTTATATTTTTATAATTTTATTGGTGAGATTTTTATGCACTGTTGATTGTACTTATGCCATTGTATTTATACTTATGCATTGTAGTCTGTATGTGGCACCTAAATTGCTTCTGTGAGCTGCTCCGTGGCCTTTGGGGAGATAATGGTGGGGTACAAATAAAGATAAAGATTTATTATTATTATTATTATTATTATTATTAATATTATTATTATTATTTTACTGACACAAAAACACAGTATGTCACAGCAAACAGGATCTATATGCTGGATTTCGTATCAAAAAATCACAAGTCAAACACTTCCCAAGTGTCCAGGACTGTATGATGTATTTTCGAATGATGCGCACAGATCCAAGTAAGGTGGCCTTTTGCAGTTGTCAGATCATGATTTTGTCAATCTTTATTGTTTTCAAATGCCGCCTGAGATCTTTTGGCACGACACCCAGTGTGCCAATGACCACTGTAACCACCTTACTGGTTTATGTCAGAGTCTTTCGATTTTGAGTTCTTGATAATGGGTGAGTTTTTCCTGTTGTTTTTCCTCAATGTGGCTGTCACCTGGTATGGCAACATCAATAATCCAGACTTTTTTCTTTTCCACAATCAAGATGCCTGGTGTATTGTGCTCAAAACTTTGTCAGTCTGGATTCAAAAGTCCCACAGTATTTTTGCATGTTCACTTTCCATGACCTTTGCGGGTTTATGATCCCACCAATTCTTTACTGCTGGCAGGTGGTACTTGTGACATTAGTTCCAGTGAATCATTAGGGCCACAGAATTGTGTCTTTGTTTGTAGTCCATCTTTGCGATTTTCTTGCAACAGCTGAGGATATGGTCTATGGTTTCATCAGTTTCCTTGCACAGTCTGCATTATTATTATTATTATTATTATTATTATTATTATTATTCTACAGCATAGATAAACCCTACAACGGTTAAGCAAGTGATGTTTGTTGAAATGACTATAAATTCTTTTAGTAACATATTTGGAAATGGTGCTAGAAAGTCAACATATGTAGCTTCTTGTACTGTAACAGGAATTCAGGCTTTATATCATGGAAGGATTTGCACTGACTCTGTTGAAATGGGTGCCCTTTGGGCTGTATGGAGTCTGTCAAGTGAAACTCTTCTTGTTCAAGACAGTGTAAATGTAATGTGATGACTTTACCCTTCATTGTACATTAACACTTTGAAGATGAAGTGTAGTGGAGTATCTGTTAGGCAGGCTGAATACCCTGGCTGCATGAGCCAAAGACCGTATAGCTAGGAGCTGTGAAAGGCAATTTGGACACAACATGAGCCCTGCTGTTTTAGCCTTAGGCTTCCGCTGTATGTGACACCGTTTTATGTCACATTGGGACAGAATAAGAGTTGTAAAGCAAATTACAAAATGCTTGGCTACAACTAGAACTGCTAAGCTGTCATCTATTAGCTTCAGTGGTAAGGACTTCATGGCTTGGAGAGAACGGTTTCTTATCTTATTCACACACAGCCCATATTCTCTTCAGCACTTCCACATTCCTTCCAGTCCTAACTGATAAACATAACCTCTTTGATAGGAAGCTTATTTCTTTTTTTGTACTTGGAAAGACTAACAGGAAAGGAGGGAGAATCGCTAACAGCCTTTCAAAGCCATGACTGGATGAGATCTTGGAGCAGGGCAACACGAGATATTATACTCACAATGGACTTTCTGCTGAAAGCCGCAATCCAAAGTCAGATTATTTCCAAAACATGTAGAAATTTAGGCTGTGCTCTCATCCAAAGTTATGCTTGCATTTCATTGCCTAAAATGATCCATTTCATTTGTTACTATTTATTATTCATTTTCTTATCCTAAAAAATAGCTTCATATACCAACTATCCACCATTACTTGTCCAATTACCAGTCATGTTGCCAGAAGGTCTTGTGACCATGTGCTCCTGCCATTCCAGTTAATAAAATGGAAACACAATGGCAAAAAGGATAAAAGAAAATGATGATATATTGTAGGTTAAAATGCTTGGAATCAGAAGTGTTTTGGATTTTTTTTTCTTGTGTTGGAATACCTGTATTTGCATCAGCCTACATAATGACAGAACTTAAAGTGGGTATCTAAGTCTAAGCCAGACAATCATTAATATTTTATACATACCTTATACACAGCCTGAAAGTAATTTCTATGGGAAGCAAGCTGACAAACAAGTATAGAGCACCACTTTATGAAGTGGAATTATAACATAATCAGGATTGCTCCACTTGTGAAAATTATCTCCCTTTCTTTCTGTCCTTATGTACAATTTTACATGCATTTGCAATGCAGAACTGATTTGGGAGTGGGGGTAACATAAAGAGATTGCTCCTGCATGTAATTTTAACATGCGAGGGAAGTCATCTGAACCCCACAAATGACAAGGGATTTTGAATGTGTTGCACTACAATAATCTGTTGGACCACACATGCCATACTCTAGATAAAAGGATAGCTTATTTTTAGGACCTATATGTTAATAAAAATAAATAAAACAAAGAGGATTGTGGGTGCATCTAGACTGTAGAATTAATGTAGCTCGACACCACCAACTGCCATGGCTCCACACTGTGTAATCATAGGAAATGTTGTACAAGGTCTTTAGCTTTCTCTGCCAAAGACTGCAAACTCTGCAAACTGTAACTCCCAGAATTCCAAAACACTGAACTATGGCAGTTAAAGTTGGTCAAACTGCATTAATTCTACAGTGCAGAGCCAGTTTGTGTGTCTTAAATTGTGACTTTGCATCAACAGACTTCAGTACTGATCCTGATATGATGCATGGAAAGTCATCATTTCATATGTGTTTGTTAGTGAACTTCAGCATTGAGCCTCAAAACAATTTTTGGAATTACTGTTCTTATAACATCTTGCTATCATTGGCTATGTTTTAGAATGGCATTTTTTACAATAATGTCACAGTATTCTCTGTGCCATTTGTGTAGAAGTATCAATTATTTCCTATAGTGCTACCAATGGTTTTTCTGCCCTAAGCTGGATTCCTCAGAGCCATTGCATTAGGGTTTTCACCGTGGGGATTCCACCTGCACTTCTTGTGAAAGAAGGGATAATGAGAGTGGACCTGGACTTTAATTTATCTTAGGCAGGTATTATCCCCTACTGCTGCACAACAGGCCAAGTGTTTACTGTTAGAGCAGGGGAATTGATCTTCTGGATATCTGCTATTATGACATTATCCCAATTGGTAGCAATTTTGTTTGATGAATGGATATGTATTTGAGTGGCAGCTGCTTTGTGTTCTGCCTGTTCTCTCTATACTAGATCCATTTCAACAAGAGAAATGTTTGTTCTGAGTCTTTTTTGCTGGTGAGAGGTGTTGTAGTGAATTCAGCTGGAACCCCTTTTCCAAACCCATTGCTAGAACCTTCAGTAGCTCATTGTGATGCTTTTAACAACCATTTTGCAGATAAAGTATCTTCCATAAGAACTGACTTAGGTGCTGTCATTGGAGCAGAGGCCAACAACAAGGTGTCTGGCAACTGTGAGTGGCATTACTCTGGATCAGTTTCAATTGGTGAGTGCTGTTGATGTGGACAAGCTGCAGGGGATAGTAAGGAGGACAACCTGCTCTCTTGATCCCTGCCCCTCTTGGCTGGGCATCCAGGGAGGAGATGCAATTCAATCTGAAATGCAACAAATTATTAATGCATCTCTGGGGAAGGGAAGAGACTTTCCATCCTTTTAAAGAGAAGCAGTAGTTAGACCACTGTTGAAAAAGCTCTCCCTTGAGCCCCCTAGATGGGTTTAGGGCATGGAAAAAAAGAAGGAACTTAATTATTATTTACTGTAAGAAAAACATGGAGCAATAATACATATTTGTTAAAGGGTGAAAATACATGTGATTGGATGCTTTGGGATCTGCAGTTCCTTCAGACTTCAATATACATTCTGCAACAATAAACCAAAAACAGGAGCAAAATGAAAGGATACTAGAGCTTCCAAACTACCAAGTTACCTGTCAGCATTCCTTGGGAATTCCACTTTTTCTTCAGACTCCTCAATTATATTTCAAAATGCTTAACTAATGTTTTAAGGCAAAGAAAATGCTAGAAATTTGTGGAATGGGTGAAAATAATAGTCAGAGGGGTGGATTTTAATCTCCTCGGAAGTTGGGAGCTTCACAGATAAGACATGGAAAAGAATTGTAATGATGAAATATGTCTTCAGTACTGTATAAAATCAACAAAACTGTTTATAGACAACTGAAACTACATGTGATGAGGTCCTTAGTCAAAATGGGGGATTCTTCATGCTCTATTGTTATAAAGTTAGCCCTCAATATTTGTGGGTTTAACTTTTGCAGATTTGATTAATATGGTATCTCTAGGTATTTCTGAGGGTGTTTGTACACTGATACCATAATTTATCTTGTAACAGGTATGAAAGGAACTGATTTCATTGTGGGGTGATAAGATTGACAGGTATGAAACTGGTTTGAGGCCAGGTGGGTGATTTCATTGAAGTCCCCCCCCCCCCCCATTTCCAGGAGAGATGTGCGTCAGTGCACCAGAGACACATGGGTTTTTTAAAAGGAAAAGTGACAGCAGTGAATGTAATCTCTTACCTCTACCAGGGGATCAATTAGTCCCCCTGCAGCCCAGCCATGTCATTGGGAAGTATTTCAGCAGTCCCTGTTTAATATTCTTTACAACACTTCAGGGATTGCTGTCTATAATGTATTCTGCATTTTGCAGAACCAATTTACATTTCTGCATGGCAGGGGGTTGGGCTAGATGGCCCTTGTAGTCTCTTCCAACTTGCTGCTTCTATGATTTTGGAATATACTGGCATCTGCTGTGGCACATTTTTTGGCTGAACTCGGACTTTCCTGAGACTTTTCAAAAAGTGCTTTATCACCCCTGATGTATGCTGTAGTGCACATTGACAGTGTTCATTTTGTGACCACTGTGGCCTTGAGTCAGCTTCAAACTGCATTATATGATCAGGTTAGAAATACCCTATGTCTTCTAATGCAACTCTGGTCATGTTCCACTTGAAAATAGCGTTGTGCTGGGGGCTTAGGATTTCTAGAGAATCACCTCTTTCAAGCAGAAGTTGATCATAGACTGACACTGGAGAACCTAGTGATTCCTAGAGAGTTTTCTCTCAGGTAAAAAAATGTATTTTTAATTCTCAGCTTTTCAGCTTTTCAAAGGGATCCTGCTTCCCTAACACTAACAAATATGGAGGGCTAGCTTTATTTCATTTTGTGGTCTTCAGTGCATACTAGAGGCTTTATTCCTTATATTTTCTTTTTTTAACATCAAATACTTTGGTGGTATTCCTATACTTATCAAATAAAGCTTTCTTTGGTCAACTCTATGAAGAGCAATGCAATAACTAGTGGACACAGAAGAATCCCTTAGGAAGGAACCAAGAGTCAGATTCTACCATTGTGCACAATTCCATCCTTCTCACCCCGAAGGGGACTCAGGGCGGCTCACAGACAATAGATAGAGGTATATATAGCCTTTTCCCCATCTTTTGGCATTTTTGGAGGCTTTGCTTGGTTCTGGTCACGGGGTGTGTGTGTGTGTGTGTGCTGTCACTTCATCTCCTTGCTGAAGAGCTTTCTTTGTTTGTTAACTTCCTCCTTTTTCTGCTTGAAATGCCATGCTTAAAATACTTCCCCACTTTAATGTGATTCCTATTTATCTACTTACATTTGTTTTTGAACTGCAGAAGCTGGGCACTACCCTGACTCAGGCTTTGAACTGTCAACCTACCAATTGTTTTTGGTTTTTTTGCAGCTTGGTGATTAACCAGCTGTGCCAAAGCCTGGCCCATCAATCTCTTTGGGAGTAACATTGGGCAAAGCTGTAATGTTTTAGCCTTGTTGCATACAAGCAGGAAATGTGTTGGACATTAACAAATTCACATGGAAATGTAAAACTGTGGATAACAGTGAACCCAATTGAAATTAAGGATTTCCTATATGGATGTTCCAGCAAATTTTCAAGAATGATTTGTCCCTAGGCCCAGTCCCTAGGTAACCAGATAACACTCTGTCCTGCACTTAATCCACTTGCCCAGCTCTATGATACGCTGTTTGCACTATCCCTTGCCCAGCCCTTTTAGAGTTGGCCACATTCATTTGGTAATCCTGGCCATTGATTTGTTGAACTTCTGCTTACTGGTGGAGCTACAATGAAATGGGTTTTTAATATTTTAATATTTTGTTAGTGTGTTTTAATAGGATTTTGGTATTTATTATGCTTTTAGTTTTGTTATTTTGTTTGTTACATTAGGTTGTGTTATATTATCAAATGTGTTTATTTTGGTGTAATTGTCTGTATGGTTTTCTTTCCAGCAATTGAATGTTTGCCTTATATGTTGGAAACTGCCCTGAGTCCCTTTGGGGGGATAGGGTGGTATACAAATGAAGTTGTACTATTATTTATTATTATTACTAGCTTGGGGACCCGGCGTGGCCCGGGTTATTAGAGAAAGTGGGTAATGGTGGTTCTGTATGCCAAGTTTGGTCTTTATTGGTCTTTGGATAATGGCTGCATTATTTTCAGGAAGTGAGTGAAGGTACTTGAAGTCCCATCATCCATGGCCCATCCTCCTACAAACAGCAGCAGGATATAGAGTGGGTCATGGGGGCTCTGTGTGCCAAGTTTGGTCTTTATCAGTCATTAGATGAGGGTGGCAGTGGTGTCAGTAAGTGTACTGCAAGTCCCATCATCCAAAGTCCATCCCCTTTCAAACTGCAGCAGGATGTAGAGTGGATCATGGGGGCTCTGTGTGCCAAGTGTGGTCTTGATTGGTCATTAGAAGAGGGTTGCAGCAATCTTTGGAAGGGAGTGGAGGTACTTGAAGTCCCATCATCCATGGTCTGTCCTCCTCCAAACTGCAGCAGGATGTAGAGTGGGTCATTGGAGCTCCATGTGCCAAGTTTAGTCTTGATTAGTCATTGACGAGGGTCTCAGTGGTCTCAGGAAGTGAGCAAAGGTACTGCAAGTCCCATCATCCATCTCCAAAGTTTTCCAAATAACACCAGGACGTAAAGTGGGTCATGAGAGGTCTATGTGCCAAGTTTGGTCTTGATCCGTCATTGGTTGATGAGGTTTGCAGAGGTCTCAGAATGTGAGTGAAGGTACTGGAAGTTCCATCATCCATGGTCCACCCTTCTCCAAAACTGCAGCAGGATGTAGAGTGGGTCATGGGGGCTCTGTGTCTTGATTGGTCATTAGATGAGTTTTGCAGCAGTCTTGGGGAGTGGAGGTACTTGAAGTCCCATCATCCATGGTCTGTCGTCCTCCAAACTGCTCCAGGATGTAGAGTGGGTCATTGAAGCTCCATGTGCCAAGTTTAGTCTTGATGAGTCATTGGCGAGGGTCTCAGTGGTCTCAGGAAGTGAGTGAAGTGACTGCAAGTCCCATCATCCATTGTCAAATTCTTCCAAACCGCACCAGGATGTAGAGTGAGTTATGCGGGCTCTCTGTGTAAATTGTGGTCCTGATCCATCATTGTTGGCAGTTATGGTCTTAGGAAGGGAGTGCAGGTATTGCAAGTCCCATCGTCCATGGTGCATCCTCCTTCAAACTGTACCTGGATGTAGAGTGCGTCATGGAGACTCAGTGTGCCAAGTTTGGTATTTATTGGTAATTGGATGAGGGTTGCAGTGGTCTCAAGAATTGAGCAATGGTACTGCAAGTCCCATAATCCACGCTCCATCCCCGGCCAAACCACACCAGGACGTAAAGTGGGTCATGAGAGGTCTATGTGCGAAGTTTGGTCCTGATCAGTCATTGGATAAGGTTAACAGCGGTCTCAGAATGTGAGTGGTGGTACTGCAAGTCCCATCATCCATGGTTCCTAGTCCTCCAAACTGCAGTAGGATGTAGAGTGGGTGATGGGGGCTCTGTGTGCCAAATTTCGTCTGTATTGGGAGTGTTCTGACCCAGCCCCCAGCCTTTCCTTTCCTCTCTTTGTCATCTCGGAATGTTGGATTTGAGGCTGGCCAATCAGAGACCATATGCAAATTTCCTTCTGTCATGCCCCGTTTCTGCCATGAACCCTCTTCTCCACCAGGGGCTCCTATTGAAGCTGCCCAATCAGAGACCATATGCAAATAGCAGCATAGTGGCAGCCAATCAGAAAGCTGCCACAAACTTTTCCGCCCTACGTCCTCCCTCCACATACAAACACTCTTCTTTATTATATACTAGCTTGGGGACCCGGCATTGCCCGGGTTATTAGAGAAAGTGGGTAATAGTGGTTCTGTATGCCAAGTTTGGTCTTTATTGGTCTTTGGATAACGGCTGCATTATTTTCAGGAAGTGAGTGAAGGTACTTGAAGTCCCATCATCCATGGCCCATCCTCCTACAAACAGCAGCAGGATATAGAGTGGGTCATGGGGGCTCTGTGTGCCAAGTTTGGTCTTTATCAGTCATTAGATGAGGGTGGCAGTGGTGTCATTAAGTGAGTGAAGGTACTTGGAGTCCCATCATCCAAAGTCCATCCTCTTTCAAACTGCAGCAGGATGTAGAGTGGATCATGGGGGCTCTGTGTGCCAAGTTTGGTCTTGATTGGTCATTAGAAGAGTGTTGCAGCAATCTTCGGAAGGGAGTGGAGGTACTTGAAGTCCCATCATCCATGGTCTGTCCTCCTCCAAACTGCACCAGGATGTACAGTGGGTCATTGGAGCTCCATGTGCCAAGTTTAGTCTTGATTAGTCATTGGCGAGGGTCTCAGTGGTCTCAGGAAGTGAGTGAAGTGACTGCAAGTCCCATCATCCATTTTCAAATTCTTCCAAACCGCACCAGGATGTAGAGTGGGTCATGCTGGGTCTCTATGTAAATTGTGGTCCTGATCCATTATTGCTGGCAGTTGTAGTGGTCTTAGGAAGGGAGTACAGGTATTGCAAGTCCCATCGTCCATGGTGCATCCTCCTTCAAACTGCACTTGGATGTAGAGTGCGTCATGGAGTCTCAGTGTGCCAAGTTTGGTATTTATTGGTAATTGGATGAAGGTTGCAGTGGTCTGAAGAATTGAGCAATGGTACTGCAAGTCCCATAATCCACGGTCCATCCCCGGCCAAAGCACACCAGGACGTAAAGTGGGTCATGAGAGGTCTCTGTGCGAAGTTTGGTCCTGATCAGTCATTGGATAAGGTTAACAGCGGTCTCAGAATGTGAGTGGTGGTACTGCAAGTCCCATCATCCATGGTTCATCCTCCTCCAAACTGCAGTAGGATGTAGAGTGGGTGATGGGGGCTCTGTGTGCCAATTTCGGTCTATATTGGTAATGTTCTGACAGAGCCCCCGGCCTTTTCCTTTCCTCTCTTTGTGATCTCGGAATCTTGGATTTGAGGCTGGCCAATCAGAGACCATATGCAAATTTCCTTCTGTCATGTCCCCGTTTCTGTCATGAACCCTCTTCTCCACCAGGGGCTCCTGTTGAAGCTGCCCAATCAGAGACCATATGCAAATAGCACCACAGGGGCAGCCAATCAGAAACCTGCCACATATACTTCCGCCCTCTGTCCTTCCCATACAAACACTCTCTTTTATTATATACTAGCTTGGGGACCCGGCGCTGCCCGGGTTATTAGAGAAAGTGGGTAATGGTGGTTCTGTATGCCAAGTTTGGTCTTTATTGGTCATTGGATATCGTCTGCATTGTTTTCAGGAAGGGAGTGAAAGGACTTGAAGTCCAATCATCTATGGTCCACCCTCCTCCAAACAGCAGCAGGATATAGAGTGGGTCATGGGGGCTCTGTGTGCCAAGTATGGTCTTGATTGGTCATTAGATGGGGGTGTCAGTGGTGTCAGTAAGTGAGTGAAGGTACTGCAAGTCCCATCATCCAAAGTCCATCCTCTTTCAAACTGCACCAGGATGTAGAGTCGGTCATTGGAGTTCCATGTGCCAAGTTTAGTCTTGATTAGTCATTGGCTAGGGTCTCAGTGGTCTCAGGAAGTGAGCAAAGGTACTTCAAGTCCCATCATCCATCTCCAAATTTTTCCAAACAACACCAGGACATAAAGTGGGTCATGAGAGGTCTATGTGCCAAGTTTGGTCTTGATCTGTCATTGGATGAGGTTTGCAGAGGTCTCAGAATGTGAGTGAAGGTACTGGAAGTTCCATCATCCATGGTCAACCCTCCTCCAAAACTGCAGCAGGATGTAGAGTGGGTCATGGGGGCTCTGTGTGCCAACTTTGGTCTTGATTGGTCATTAGATGAGATTGCAGCAGTCTTGGGGAGTGGAGGTACTTGAAGTCCCATCATCCATGATCTGTCCTCCTCCAAAGTGCACCAGGATGTAGAGTGGGTCACTGGAGCTCCATGTGCCAAGTTTAGTCTTGATTGGTCATTGGCGAGGGTCTCAGTGGTCTCAGGAAGTGAGTGAAGTGACTGCAAGTCCCATCATCCATTGTCAAATTCTTCCAAACCGCACCAGGATGTAGAGTGGGTCATGCTGGGTCTCTGTGTAAATTGTGGTCCTGATCCATCATTGTTGGCAGTTGTAATGGTCTTAGGAAGGGAGTGCAGGTATTGCAAGTCCCATTGTCCATGGTGCATCCTCCTTCAAACTGCACCTGGATGTAGAGTGTGTCATGGTGTCTCAGTGTGCCAAGTTTGGTATTTATTGATAATTGGATGAGGGTTGCAGTGGTCTGAAGAATTGAACAATGGCACTGCAAGTCCCATAATCCACGGTCCATCCCCGGCCAAACCACACCAGGACATAACGTGGGTCATGAGAGGTCTATGTGCGAAGTTTGGTCCTGATCAATCATTAGATGAGGTTAACAGTGGTCTCAGAATGTGAGTGATGGTACTGCAAGTCCCAACATCCATGGTTCATCCTCCAAACTGCAATAGGATGTAGAGTGGGTCATGGGGGCTCTGTGTGCCATGTCTGGTCTGTATTGGTAATTTTCTGACCCAGCCCCCTCTGGCCTTCTCCTTTCCTCTCTTTGTCATCTCGGAATCTTGGAATTGAGGCTGGCCAATCAGAAACCATATGCAAATTTCCTTCTCATGTCCCCGTTTCTATCATGAACTCTTTTCTCCACCAGGGGCTCCTATTGAAGCTGGCCAATCAGAGACCATATGCAAATAGCACCACAGCGGCAGCCAATCAGAACGCTGGCACATACTCCTCCCGCCACACTTTTGTCCTCCGCATACAAGTTTTGACTTTTATTATATACATAGATATAGATATATATAGATATCTTCATGTAATGGGCTTCCACTCAGAAAGCACTAGTAATGGTACAGATGGGATTTAAGTTGGGATTTGAGCAAACCTAATGCCCAACACTACTTTAATGTTACTTTTAATATGTGTTTTAAACCAAATGGGGTACCTTAGTAGAAATATCATATTTTTTATGATAAGTAGGACAAAGAGGTGGGTTTAGCAGCAACTCTTGGATGAATGTTGGAGGTGGGGAGTTGGGAACTGCACAATCCACATTGAATCCTAGTTTGGGGAGAAAGATGATGAACACACCAGGCAATTTTAGTAAAGTACATAGGTACAAAATGTGGTTGGAATGTTTCCTTAATTTCATTAGAATCCTTTAATCAGTTCCACCACATTCAGTGAAACTCAGTGTATCTGTTGCCATTTGAACTGGAAAAGTCATTTGTTGACTATGGATACTCTGTTCTTTTCTAAGCTTGACTGAATCCACTTGCACAGACTAAAGGAGAAATATTAGATTGATTTGTTGTCATACTTTCAAGCTGCTTGTTTCCTAAATGTATTAGTTAGATCAATCTCACTTGATTTGGTAATAGGAAGTAAGATGTAAGGATATTTGATTCTCTCTTTCTATTTTGTTATAACTATTTATTTAGTCTTTGCTGCCCCAATATATAATATATGTTGATATGATATATTTGGTCTGTTGTATCATTTAGTTATAGGGGCTATGGTGGCACAGTGGGTTAAACTGCTGAGCTACTGAACTAGTTGACCAGAAGGTCGGTGGTTTGAATTCATGGGGCGAGGTGAGCTCCTGTTTTTAGCCCCAGCTTCCACCAACCTAGCAGTTTGAAAACATGCAAATGTGAGTAGATCAATAGATATCTCTTCAGCAGGAAGGTAATGGTGCTCCATGCAGTCATGCTGGCCACATGACCTACGGACAATGCCGGCTCTTCATCTTAGAAATGGAGATGAGCATCACCCCACAGAGTCAGACTCGACTAGACATAATGTCAGGGGAAGCTTTTACTTTTACCTTTACCATTTAGTTACTGTCTGCTGGTTCTCCTTCTTTCCCAGCCCCTCCATAAGGAGCGATACTGGGAAATGATGCTACCAGTTCATGCGAAAATGAAAGCAAAGGTAGCTGAAGCCATATCAATGCCAAGTGTTGCCAACTGTGGTATTCTGAAGACACATAGGGAGAACCTTGGGGTTTGTTAAGAACAAAGAGTTAAGATAAAAAGTGAACCAAATTCTTAGTGTTATCATGACCCGCAAACTGCCTGCCATTGATGAAATGCCCACTGGAGCTTATCTCTGTGTGTGCATGGTTAGCAGAACTTGACAGTGAGCACATGCGGAATGGAACACAGCATTTAAGTGTTCATAGATGTGAATGTGCTTTGAACTCAAGTGCAGCCATTTACTCACATGAGCAGAAGAAAACGGACAAAAACAAGAAAGAGGTGAACTATATGAATCTACTTCACTTCACTAAATAAATACATTTATATATACCCTTGATTTGTTTTTGCCTGGTTCCTTTTTTGCTTCACTGGTCTGAATGTTTTTGCAGTATATAGAGGTATCACAGTCTGGGTGTAAAGTTGGGAGTTATTATCACTTGATGGAATAAAGAATGGAAGCATAGGCTTTATACTAAATTTGCCTATTAACACCCTGGCAGATCAACCAACCAACTGGGAAGATGCACAGACAACAATGATACAATATTCTGTACTTTAAGAAGATATATCATGTTTCTATTTACATTACAGTAATTAATTCAGCATTACAACTACAGTGTTCCCTCACTTATTGTGTGGGGCTCCGTTCCAGGACCACCAGCAATAAGTGAAAATCCATGAAGTAGATATGCTGTATTAATTTTAATATTTATACATTATTCTATATATTTTATATATTTTCTTACCTGCACTTCCTTACCCGCCTCCTGGCCCATTCCGAGGGCACCTGCCTACCTCCCTGGCCTCTTCAGGCCCTGGCAGAGCCTCCGGAGCCATGCAGGCCAGGCAGGCAGGCCTTCCCTGCTGCACCTCAGGCTGCCAAACTTCCGGGGTACCCGGCCTCCACTGGACATAAATATTTTATATTTTCTAAAACCCGCAAAACAGCAAGTCCGTGTAAAGTGAACTGCGAAGTAGCGAGGGAACACTGTATACATATTTATGGGTATGTGCAGTTTTATATAAATTGGTTTATTTTAACCTCTTTTTGGTTAGGTTCTTTTAAGGTGTAGGGCTTATAAGTGATCACTCAACTTTTTATATAAGTAGTTTTGCTGGACAAGTGGTATAGGGAATGTAGCAACTTGGGTTAAATATTTTAGAAAAAATAAAGAAAATAGACTACAAACAAATAAAAAAAACTGACCCTCCAAATTTACAGGTTCAACTTTTTTGAAGATTTGTTTACTTATGATTTGATTAATATGGTCTCCCTAGGACTCTCTAGGTTCTCCAGTGCAGGTCTATGGTTGACTTTTTCCAGAAGCTGACTATAGAGTTGTGCTGGATGATCTAGAGATTCTTAGATATGAATATTCTGCATTTGAGATTGATCATACAATTATACAGGAGAGCCCACAAATGTGTAGAGAAGTGTTTTTTCTAGAAATCTCTAGGTTCTCCAGAGTGACTGTGTGGTCAGCTTTCACTGGAAGTTGACCATAAAGTTGTGCTCGATGCCCTAGAGATTCCTAGAGGGAATATTAATTAGATCCCTGCATAACCAAATCTGCAAAAGTCAAACATCCAAATGAAGGGGGATCAAATAGATTTTTGCAATATGGATTTTGGAATTTTTCTAACTAACAGTGGCTCTGCAAGAAAGAGCTCAATAGTAGTCAAGGTCTTTCATCAGAAAGTTCCAGGGATTTTGAGGCTTTAAACAGGCAATGCCATGTCCTCTCCCATCTCAGGCTATGGTCTTTCCATAGTTCAGCTTGCTGAAGTCTGACTCAGAAACATTAAGCCCTAAGGTAAAATTCCACACTGGGGAAGGCCTGTCACATTGACCACTTGCTTCCATCAGCACCAATTTGTTACTAACATTTTCTAATAAAGGATTGAAGGGGTGGAGAAATTCCTAAAATAAGTGAGTGTGAGAGATATTTTTATTAAGAAGCTCATAGATCCCTCTTCAGCAAGTCCTCCAGAAGAAGAAAAAAGGAGGGAGATAAAGAAGGGGGAGAAAAGAACCAATCTCTTCTTATCTGCAAAATGCTTATGGGTTCAGTGATTGAAATACTTCCACTGGCCCATGAATAATTATCTCTATTCTGAGTGCTTGCCAGCGTGACGTATCTTCATTTCATTAAGGGGACAGGGCTGGAATTGGCAATGGCAGAATTCATTTATCACATTTTAATAGAGAGGCAGCCTGGGAAGGGTGGGACTAATGAGATATTTCTAAAGAAATTAGCTGGCTTCTATTAGGAGGCTGTCTCTTGCTGCAGAGGCTATAGCCGGTGACGGATGGTGGAGGGCTTGGCCCCTTGAGATTTCCCTCCCAGCCACTCTTCTCCCACTCCTCTTCGAGGCATATGATCTTTTCCTGATTATTCATCCTGCTATTTAAACAGGAGAGTTGTTAATACATGATGCAGAAACCTGACTTGAAGATACCTCAGTGGTAATGCCTTTGTAAATGGGTCAGGATTGAAATTTTCTCCCAAATCTTGGTAACCAGCAGACTTCAAAACCAAATATCAGAAGTGAGAGCATATCAGTTCACATGTGCTAGAAGAAAGGTGGGAGTTGTATGGCCCAGCAGTCAGTGTTTAAGTGCAGTTCACATTATGCTTTATCTTTGGCTAGGTGAGGTAGGCCTGGTGGGTGTTACACTCCAAAAACATCTGCAGGGCAGCGCTAGAATATATATGCTAGCAATGGCAGCTGGTGACTCCCCCATAAGTGTGGTGGTGGATCTGCTGAAATCTATGACCAAAATAGAGTTAAATATCCAATAATGAAAAAAAAAGGTCTACCTGTATTTATTTGTGTATAATGCAATGTGTACTTCAGTTTTGAAGATATGCATTACAAAAAAAATGCTGTTGAATGTGATATGAGGTAGTAGTGGCAGAGAAAAGGCTGGTGTGAAGCCACATCCCCCCATCAGGTGTGGTAGGAAGCTGGTAGTGGCCACAAAAAGACTGAAGGGAAGTCGTGCCCCTCTGTCTGGCATTCCCATCAGTCTTTTCACGGCCACTGCTTCCTTTCCGTACTTTGTCCCCAGGTGGGATCTCTTGCCTAACAGCACAGATGGAGTTATGTGTGCAATTCTAACATGCCATCAAATCTAATGTGCACCTCAATTTTAGCAATGCAATTTAGCCAAAAAAGTTGTTAAACTCAAGTAAATAAGGTATTTTCAATCTTTTTGAATGTTTTCAAATATTTTTCCATTCCTATGCTTCCTTTTCACATTGCATTCTTCTAACTTCTCTCATGTATTTCTCTATCATTGACTCAAAGCTTGCAAGCTTCTTCCTCTCCTGCTTTTTTTTTATACATAGCCCTTTAATGGTCACAGTGAATAGGCTTTAGCATATCTTGGCAGGATCCCGAACAAGCAACCAAATGGCTTACTTGCCTTCATACTCATTAGCGGCAAAATTATATCTGTCTTTCCATATTTCTATCTAATAATCCCTCATTATGAAGAACTGCCTGCATTACCAGCATTAAACACTTTTTTCATTGAAATGCAGATATTCTGAAGTTGAACAGATGTAGGAAAGCAGGATGGGCCGCTTACAATTTTATTAAAGTTGCTGCGGACTCAACCGGAAGAACATCTCTATGAGCTTAATTGTTCAACTCAACCGTGCTACCTGCCCTATGCTATGGTGCAGAGACATGGACAATGGCGAAGGCTCTCTTGAAACAACTACTGGTCACACATGCCTCCCTCAAAAACAGCTCATTGGGATGCCTCTCTGAATGCAGGGAGAACACAGATTGCACAATAAGAATGTTTGAAAAATATCAAAAGTGAAAGATCCTCTATGCCACATTACCCAACTCAAACATTGCTTGCAGGACATATGATGTTCAGAAGAGATAGGCACTGGAGCAATGCCTCAGCAACATGGTACCCGTGGGGATGGATAAGATCTCTTGGTCATCCTCCCATCTGATGGTCTGATTCATTCTGTATGGTGTATAATGTGAGAGACTAACATGGTCATACAATGGTACACTGGTCAATTTGTGCTCAAAATAGATATGAATGGAGGCAAATAGAGAAGATGTGGTGATCCACGCGAAAGCTGAGGAATGGAAGTGAATGCAGATGTTCACTTTTCCTTGTTTCTGAGCAAGAAAGTCTACTCCTTTTGCATTGCCAGTGAAAGAGAAAAAAGGTGTAACATTAGGAAGGCAAAAGAGCAAGATTCTATTTTGTGCTCTCCTGTTGAGAAAATTGAAAACAAACTACTTTTGCACTTAGAGCAAAGAATTTGACTAGATGGCCCACGGGGTCTCTTCCAACTCCATGATTCCATGATTCTATGATTCTTGGCCATGTGCATGTCCTGGTTTTCATCTGTGAATTGTGGTGGCGTATGCTACCCTGGTGTGCAAGATCACTGCTCTTAATATTGTTCACTGGCACCACACACATAAACCCTGCAGTTGATGTTTCTGGCAAAGAAATAGAAATTAAAAATACAACTTTTCCACTATTCTTTCCCTTAAAAAACATTACAGTAAGAGACTTAATTAAGCCTTTACTGTACTTGTTCCTTATAATATCATAAAAGTCACCATCCTTTTATTATTTGGATTTATGCCTTTAATTTTGTCTTACTTCTCTCAGAACAGGGCATTTTCATTTCTCATTGGTAGATCTGGCTCCTTTGAAATCTTGTAAACCAAGAATAATATTTCAGCCATAAAAATTAGTTGAAGAAAAGGAATAATAATAAAAGGGCTTCTGTTTTACTTTTCTTCTTTTCGGATAATATTTTACAAAAACAGGCAAGTTTTTAGTAGAAATGATGATCAAGTCTTGCCTAACCATTATTCATAGTAGTTGGCTGTGTAGAAATGTTAGGCCTCATAATATGAATAATGGGAAAAGCACAGATAGGATATATGAGTGTGAGAATACAGTGCAACAGATCATGGGGGGAAAATACTGTTCAAAATCTGACACCTACCTGAGGCAAAATAAATAATCTCTGATTTATGAAGCAAGAATATCACATAGCAACATGAATAATAATTGAGATAGTACTAAATATTGTACTTGCACATTCTGATTGACGGGCCTGTCATCGTTTACTAAATTTATGAATCAATAGCCTGCACAAAAGGAATAAAGATCTAAAACCACATTGGGGAACATGCAGACTTTCAAATGTTGTTGGACTCTATCATCCCTCACTGTCGACTAGACTGAAATGACTGATGGGAGTTACAATTGAAAAATATTGAGAAGTGTATATTCCCTATCCTTGAATTAATGGTACACTTCTGAAATCAAAGATTTTTAATAATAATAATAATAATAATAATAATAATAATAATAATAATAGATTTGCTTGAATGTTATGACAGATCTAGTATTGCTGCCATGTCCTCATCATTAGAAGTAATGCTCCTTATGAATCAGGGCTTTCTTTGAAGTAGTGTATGATCTCCTTGTCAGTAATCGTCTGCTTATGGGACTTGTCTGCACTAGCAAAAAAGAAAACCCCGGACTTACCCTCAGTGGCTGACTTCATGATGCATACTTCTGGGGAGTTTTTGTTTTGTTTTTGGCTTTAAACCAACTTTGCCATGTTTTGGGTAATATTGAAGGATACTGCTGGAAATTCTAGAGTACTTTGTAGATTTGAGGGTAATCTGGAAGGCTAGATTGGAACAGATTTGGATGGTTTGTGGCCATGTTGCCACTGCTGCTAGAAGCTGCCAGACTGTAATTGTGAGCAAGCCTAGCCAAATAGTCAATTATAAAAAAATGCTCTCTGATCACATTATGTGAGCTGCAGGATTGTGTGTATCCAGTTGCTCTCTATATGTGATTGAACTGTAGCCTCCATCAACTTTGGTGTGTAAAGGAATGTTGGGATTTGCACTCCAGTAATATCTTGAGAGAAAATCCAGATACTACTGCATGGAGTGCATTATCCTTCTGAATAGTAATTTTACACCCCCAATTAAATTTTGTTTTACTCCTCAAATTTCTAGTATTGAAGAGACACTAAAATCGATGACTTATATGGCTCTTATATATGCTGTGTTTAAATATCCTTGATAACTTTGCCTGACTCTTTTCTTTGGATACTTAAACTGTGTTTCCAAAAGCTCATCTGAAGTTTTAAATTACTGCAAGGCTAAAAATGTGGGGATTGAAAGAAAAATAATCAGATGCAGAGTTCTTATTTAGAGGGACAGTGATTGACTACTATAGCTACAACCTTAACACTGGAGAGCCAAAGGTTCCCCAATCTATCTTTAAAGCATCTTTAAAAAATGAAGCCAGATTTTTTAAAAAAAAACAAATGGTATAACAATTACCTATTATGATGGAGGTCTCTTTTGGAATGTGAGATTTGCACCTTGATTGAAATTGCAATGTTATGCTGTCAGTATACAGCATAACATTGCAATATAGACCTTTACTGGAATTCTGAGCACTACTCTTTCCATTTCTATAAACTTATGGATGTGTTAAATCTGTGAATTTGCAAGAAGTACTGGAGTTTGTTAAGTCCACGGGTGTAATCTGCTCTGAGTCCCCTTTGGGATGAGAAGGGTAGCATATAAATGTCATAAACAAAGAAACAAATAAACAAACAAATAAAACCTAAAACAATGTGATGTGACAGAAAAAAAAGCCAATGGGATTTTGGCTTGCATCAATAGGAGCATAGTGTCTAGATCTAGGGAAGTAATGCTACCCCTCTATTCCGCTTTGGTTGTGTCCAATTCTGGGCACCACAATTCAAGAGAGATATTGACAAGCTGGAATGTGTCTGGAGGAGGGCGACTAAAATGATCAAGGGTTTGGAGAACAAGCCCTATGAGGAGCGGCTTAAGGAACTGGGCATGTTTAGCCTGAAGAAGAGAAGGCTGAGAGGAGATACGATAGCCATGTATAAATATGTGAAAGGAAGCCACAGGAAGGAGGGAGCAAGCTTGTTTTCTGCTTCTCTGGAGACTAGGATGCGAAACAATGGCTTCAAACTACAAGAAAGGAGATTCCATCTGAAAATGAGGAAGAACTTCCTGACTGTGAGAGCTGTTCAGCAGTGGAACTCTCTGCCCCGGAGTGTGGTGGAGGCTCCTTCTTTGGAAGCTTTTAAACAGAGGCTGGATAGCCATCTGCCAGGGGTGATTTGAATGCAATATTCCTGCTTCTTGGCAGGGGGTTGGACTGGATGGCCCACGAGGTCTCTTCCAACTCTTTGATTCTGTTATTCTATGAAAAGTGAGCAGGACACATTGGCAAAATGTTTTCTTTGTGGATGATAAACCAGATGTGTTAAATGATCCTAAATGGCCTACAGGTAAACTTTCCTGGGTCTGTTCATTATACACCAATTAAATTAACAGTAATACTAGGGACCTCATAACGCTTACCCTTTTTAGCGTCGTGGGATGCTAAAGGGACAGTCCAGTGATGGATGGGCACATTGCCCATCATATGACATCACTGGACTTTTTGTTGTAGTCCTGTCCCCAACTGGAGTGGAAGCATTATAGGATACTTCTCTCCTAACACGGGAAGGCTCCCATGTTGTGCTGGCACCAATGGAGCCACCACACATCAATACCACTTCAGTGTTGTTTCCCCCATGCTGGAAGCTGGCAAAATGGCACTGGGGGTGGGGGGTGGTCATCTGCGTAATGGGGTTGTAGCACTCATATTTAGGTAAGAACGACCATATAATGAAAAAATTACAAATCTTCTGTGTGGCATGTAGTTTGTTCCAATGCATCAAATAGCTAGCACTGTTATTGTTGAAAATAGCAATACCTAGTCGATGTTAAAATTAATTGCTTAACATAAATTCTAGTGCAGGTTCACATTTGGCTAAATGAGACAATCACTTTCTTAAAAGTTTCCTGATTCTCTCAGCTCTGAAATCATGGTCTGTCTCTTCCTCCATTTGCCATGACCCTAATTACTTTATTGACTGGAGTGATTCCACCAGTGAACGCCTTTTAATTTCTTTTAATCACAGCAAAGCCTTTTACTTAACAATAGAAAATGATTAATCTCCTTGAGGGATGGAATTAGAAGGTTGCTTACTTGTGTGCTCTCTGTAGCAAAATGATTAAATTAAAAAAAAATCCTACTCACATATTATCCACAGTGTGTTAGAATGTTAATACAAAGATGGAGGCAGTCTTATTAACCTTAGATAGAACTATCTTTTCCTTGACTTTGTAAAAGAATTTGCTTTGGGATGGTGTTTATTTGTTAGTTACTCCCAGCCCAGTGTTCATGTAAAAGATTTGAATGGCCCAAGAACTGGGCGGGCAAGGGATGTTTCTAAACGTATGTGTCACCTGATTGGAGATAGGTTTGACTTTTCCATTTGCAATCCCCACCTTTTCCTGCACTACATTGTTCCTTCTTTTGAAGTTTTTCATATGGGATGATGCTAGAGAAAGAAATTAGGACATTGATATATATGTGTTCTAAAGGGGGATATATGTGCAGCAAGAAGCCATGTTCCATCCTATATTAGATCTGTTGTTTATATGCAAACAGACTGCTCTTTAGAAAAAAGGTGGGAACCATGCAGGCTTGCAACCCCCAGCAGTTCTAGCCAACATCGCCACTGGTGACGAATGCTAGGAAGTGTATTTTCATCCCTGAGTATTTGCTATATGTGTAGAAACCTGATAGTAAGACCAACAGAACACAGTGATATTTAGTGGTGGGTATCATAGAATTATAGAACAATAGAGGTACGAGAGACCACATGGGCCATCTATTCCAATCCCCTGCCATGCAGGAAAAGCACAATCAAAGTACCTCTGCTTACACCCTAAATTTAAACAATATTTATTCAGGGGGCCCATCTGTGGCTGCTTGCAGTTGTTATACCTTCTAAAGCAGTGGTTCCCAACCTATTTTTGTCAAGGGCCCACTTTGACCAGGTTCCACTTGATCATGGCCCATTTTTAAGGAGCCCCCAGTGGTGCAGTGGGTTAAGCCCCTGTGCCAGCAGGACTGAAGACTGACAGGTCGTAGGTTCGAATCCAGGGAGAGTGCGGATGAGCTCCCTCTATCAGCTCCAGCTTCTCAGGCAGGGACAAGAGAGAAGCCTCCCACAAGGATGGTAAAACATCAAAAAATCTGAGTGTCCCCTGGGCAACGTCCTTGCAGATGGCCAATTCTCTCACACCAGAAGCGACTTGCAGTTTCTCAAGTCGCTCCTGACATGACAAAAAAAGGACACACTTTGAGCAGTGAACACTTGACCAGGGACCACTTTGACCAGGGATCACTCTTCAACATTAGTACCAAAAGGTGTGGGGCTGGTCCGCTCTTAGGAAAGGAGTGGAAATAAAATAGCTAAAATAAAATAAATAAATAAAGATGAAGATTTGCAGAAGGGTTTTTAATTTTCATGGCCCACGGCTGGGCTGCTGCCCACAGGTTGGGAACTACTGATCTAAAGGATTCTAGCTTTGCCTTCTCTTTGTTCTCATTCAGCAGATCATGAAATGAAAGAAGGATTCCCTGCACAAGGGATTTTCTTACAAAAATAAAATTCTTATAAAATAATAAAAGTATAATTTTGGAGTCTGCCTTACACAAAGTACACAACTAACCTCTATTTAAAACGTTCACTAGTTTCCAATGCAATCTTGACTGCTGTTCCAGTCAAGAAATTCTTCCTACTGTTTAGGTGCAATCTTTTGTAAATTATATCCATTTGTTCATGTTCTAGTCACTGCAGCAGTAAAAAACAAGATTGCTCCATCTTCTGCATGACTGTCAAATCTCAGGTGGTGATATAAATGGGAAAGAGAGACTGTGTAAATCAGCTCAAAGTAGTAGAGAAGGCAGCGAATGAAAGAGGTGTTATAAGCAGTCCTCCTGTATAGTAAAGTCATGTTTTGAAAAGAGAAAAACATGAAAATACTATTATCTCTGAATGTTACATTGTTACATGGTGCTGTACTGCAAAACCTCAATCCAGGGTAGGAATTATACAGCCCTCCAGATGTTGATGTTGCTGGACTTCAACCATGAGCAAGATTAATCTTTATACACAAAGTTGGAATATACTGTAGGGTTGTAGGCCAACTACATTTGTAAGGAAGCAAGTATAAATCAAATTGTTTGTCCCTACTAGATTATCAAGTGAATCAACAGAATGTATTTGAATCTTGACTTGCTGTTTCCATTGATCCAATGCTTTTGCAATAGTTGTCTATGATTATGTTATCATTTGTTGGTATCAGAACTCTCATTGGTTTTAATAGCTCTTCTGTCGTCATCAGATGGGCTGATTTGCCTGTTGTATGCCACTTGCTCTCCACTTTCGACATTGAGCCCATTACATTGTCATTACATTGTCCAACTTCAGTCACCTTCTTTGTTTTTTAAAGTATGTCTCCATTTGAGCTGCTTCTTTTTAGACTAGTGAAGCTCTATGTACTAGGTGCCACGGGGTACTGGTAATCCAGAATGGAGAATGATGGAAAAGTCTTAAGTCCAGCTGGGAAAAAAATTCTGCACCATTCAGGGTTATGTTGGAAGTTGTACAATAAGACATAGATCCAATGCTTGGGAGCCCCCCATTGCATAACAGGACATTTTGCACAGTGCCCATTTCACATTCGCTAAAATGGTTGTATATTGTATCTGTAGTGTAGGTCCACAATTCCAATGTTACATTTTGCAATCTATGATGCAGCACGTAGGTCTATACTTTCCAGAGGTCTTTGAAGACCTCTGGAAAGCCCACGTGTAACAATTAACCTAGTTTAAATCAATCAGTGTTCAGTTTACATTGGGGTTATATTTACAGAGCCCAATGCACAATAAAGTAACATAGTTATCTTGCTGCTCCAGTGTATAATTCATATAACAGACTTTTGACCTTCTTGCTATTTTTTGTATAACATCTCAATAACATAAAAGCTGTAAAATGAATTTCATTATATTATATTTGAATGGTAGAAACATGTGATCAATTTTGTAAACTTAATAATGAGAACACAGCTAATTCATTCAAGTTTGGGCTGTGATACTATAACCTATCTGATTTTGGAGCAAAATGTGCCAGAAGGTTATGGATTCCCCTCCCCTGATAGAGGATTGTTTGGAGGTTATGTTGAATCTGAACTTCTTCATTGACAGAGCTGGTTTTGATATTTGGTGCCATGTACAAATCTGTGATAGATACAAATGCTGTCCCTGTATCTAAACCAAGAGTCCTGCTTAATACTTATTGGCTGCCTTGAGAAAATCTGAATAAAAATAAAGTAAATAAAACATTAAAACCTTTGTTTTGTGGGTATGGTGTGACCAGTGGGTTGTTCCCAGCCAGCAAGCTTCGTCTATTATGTCATATCGGAGACAATCAAGGTTCTTTGAAAACTGGAAAGCTGTTAAATGGAACTGAGATGTGCTTTGAAGCCTAGAAAGCTATTGCATAGATTTGAACTGTGCTTTGCATCTATGAAAATGTTCTATTATGGCCTACCACTGGGAAGATATTCTTCAAATTGAGGTGTACTTCATAAGCTTGGTGGGATAGCATTTTTTCTTTCACTTTGCTCTGGTCCCCAACTTTCTTGGCCCTACTTGCTTGTAGAATGTGTCTCTAAAGATGCTTCCCAAAATGGCATTTGTCCTCTAAAATGCCTCAAGGATTTGTATTATGGATGGATGAGCTCTCTAGATTTGGATTAGATTTAGACAGCATCCGTTGAGTTAGAAAGTGCAGGACTATGGGGAGCAGAGAAATTTCCTTCCTTCCTTTCCTCACACTTTCATTCCATTATAGAGCTATCAACAGATGGGTGGATGGGACAGAGAGAAAAATGGGATATTTGAATAGGTAGGAAATTGAGTGGGATTTGATTGACCAGGATGAAGGAAGAGCTGAATTCTCTGAATTGGATTTAATCTGAGCCAAAGAAGATCTCGGGAGCTTTGATGTTTACTTTGTATTCAAGTGAAGTGCTACAAACCCCCAGGATTCATATTCTTGTCTAGAGAATCCAAATCTCTGTAGAATCTCTACTTTACAGATAGTTATGTGTGCAGTTATTTGTGAAGTGTTGATAACATGGAACAGAATGAGTAGTGAAAATATTCTGCACTCAGTGTTAGCTTTACATCTGGATAACTGACCAATTAAAATACAAATGAACTTAACTTTTACATGTAAAGATCCCCTTTGAGTTTTGAATAATAAATATTTCCTTATGCTGCTTCTGGCAACTCTTTCCAAAATCTGTTCCTTTCCAACAGGATAATCCTCTTGTAGAATTGTAAATAGGCCTTCTATTTTTATGTTGAAGAATATTTATATGAAAATTTAAAAATTCCACCCTGATGCAGTCTTGTTAAATAGCTTGTTTGTCAGAGATATCACAGGGTACACATTTATATGCCACCTTAAGTTGTCCTTCCCTAAAAGTACAGCCTTAATTTGTGGGTCAAGATTTTATATAATACTGAATGTGCTTCTTTAAACATTGAGCAACATTAGAACAGGAAGGGTATGCATTTGGTTGCTTCCATATTATAAGTTACTGCAGGTTGGAATCTCTCCTCACTTGTTACCTAAGAATGTAAATTCTGAAATGCATACTTTTGAATTGTTAAATAAAAGAATAGGAAAATTATTTTCATCATGAGATAATGTGATTTTTCTTCTTCTAAGAATTTTTGTTTATTTTCAGGGCTGTCTGCAGAATGTACAGAAAGGGAATTGTGATGATGATTGGTTGCATGTAAATGAATGGGATTACACTGTGTGTAGTCGAATCCAGAATCTATCAAACAATGTTAAAGATGCCATAATTTCCATATCAGCCTAACAAAATTTTCACGACAACTGGATGAATCCACGGATTAGCTGTGTAAAGAACATTTGTGCCACACAATTTTCTTTTAATGAAGGTATTCTGTTCTGCAAGCCACTTCCATCCTCTACATGAGATAGTGATTTTTCCCTGCTTGATGCCTTCTTCATTGTAAACTTGATAATGCAGAACAATTGCATTGCATTAATGTATTGTTGAAGACTTTCACATGGGAATCATGGGGCAGGGGTGGTGTATGGTTTCTGGGCTGCATGGCCAAGTTCTGGCAGCATTTTCTCCTGATGCATCTATGGTTGGCATCTTCAAAGGATCCTCTGGATATGCAAGCCAAAGATACAGGCATCCTTTTGTAGTGAAATGCCCATACAGCTTGGAAACCACACAACACCTGAATTGTATTGATGTGTGCGCAGGTGGCGCAAAGACCATGGTATGTCATGTTTCTGGTGTTGTTAGAAGAATCAAGAAAGTTTCAAAAATGCACAAGTAGTCATTGTGTACTACAATGACATTCCCTCACAAAAAAATTGCCAACATTATTATAGCAGGTACCATCAAAATTATCAACTTTGATACGGCATGATTTTTGCATTGTAGGCTGCTCAAAATACTCTGTGAAGATATGGGAAGTATACACAAGTCATTGTTATTACACACAGAAATATGATGGTTGTCACAGGGTAACACATTGTCCCATTTATTTGAACTTTGAATGGAAGTTTTTTTTCATTTTAGAATGTTGAAAACAATTTGCAAGCAAATTATTTGAATGATGAGGAATGGCTGTGCAAATTTTGATACTTGGCAGACTTTTTTTTTCAAAAATGAACAAATTCAGCATATCCATACAAGGGAAATGAAAGACAATATTCGATGCTAGTGACAAAATTGCCAAACTGAAGAAAAACAGTGTTCTGCATGGAAAGCGTCAAAAATCAGGATATTTCCCATTGATTTCAAACTTTTTAGAAGAAAAATAACATAATGAATGAATCATTGTCAGCAACATTTGCATTCATACTTTCTAAGGAACACTCAGGAATTGATTCAAAACAATTCTGAGTGGATTGTAGATCCATTTTCAGTGACGTGAAAGCCAGCAGCCTCACTGCTGCAAAATATGAGTCCCTTATAGACATGGTTTTGGACAGTCACTGTCAGGCATCATTTCAAAGCAATCCACTTCCTGAACTTTGGGCTCAGTTAGAAGAGGCTCTTTTGATATTAAGTTCAAAAGCTAAATTGCTCTTACTGACTTTTGGTTCTACCTACCTCTGTGAAATGGCCTTTTCGAGGTACACGGCTATAAAAACTAAATATCAAGCTTGTTTGGACACAGAAGACAATATGCATCTTCAACTGACTTCTTTGACACCCGACATTGACAAACTTTGCTGCAAGAAGCAGCCACATTGTTCACATGAACTTCGGGTGTACATGTAACATTGTGACATTTTTCAAATATCTTATCTAGTTGTTATATCATTTTGAAGATTTAAATAATGAATAAAATTGTCTCCAGTTCTGTTTTACTATTGTTTCCTTTATTAATATATCTACCTTATTATTCCATATACATATCATGTGTAATATATCTCATAGAATATAGACAGAACTAAATACTAAACATTTCTTGGAGCTCCTCGAGAAACTTTTGCTTCAAAAAGAGCTCTGTGGCTAATTGGAATGTTGCACATCTTTTTTAAAAAAGGTTTTTAAATTCTTCTGATTTACTGCTTTGTCTTAATATGACTGCTCATTTAATTGCTTTACATAATTACAATGGTTTGATTTTAACTAATTTGTTTCAAGTTATGTTATAAGTACCTTTTGGTTCTACAGTGGAAGTTACTTTTATTGGTAGTCATTATCAAGTCAATTTTGTCCTATGTCAAACCTATTGATGAAAGATCTCCAGGTCATTGTCATCAACCATTGTTAATATTACTCACACATTTCATCCCAATAGATATCAAAGGCAATAGTTATGATAAAGAGATGGAGATTACATTTATGAACATTATACATGTGCCTCAATGGTTTAGCTGCACCAAGTGTGATTGATGCTATTGATTATTTTTAAGTTATGCTATACTTCATTAAGAAATATTTAACAATCTCCAAACTTTTTTTCTAATTTGGAGTTATGTGAGTCTGAAATGTTAGCTTTCATTAATATTCACAATTATTTCTGATTCACATGGCTGTCACCATAATTTTAGGGTCTGTTCAGACTCAGTATCAAAATGTCAAAGCAAATTCTATTCAAGTGGTCAAGCTGTGTCTATTCTAACATGATGTGAAAACGTCTCAGTTTCAAAATCATAAAATATATCCATCAACCAAAGTCAAGCTTTTCATGAAAGAGATGTAGTTTATGGGTCCTTTCACACATGCATTATAACCCAGGTTAAACCAAGATAATGAGGGTGGAGCGGGGGTAGGTGGCTAAATGACGTTTAACTAAAATCCAAGAGGAATCAGGTTAAAGTCTGCAAAGCATGTGTTTAAAAGTTGCTCTCTAAACATGGTTCTTCCTGAGAAACACACATTTCTCCATGTCTGAGTATCTTTGCAGGCATGGAAAATGTGTTTTCATTTCCTCCTTCCTGTCTGGACTCCCTCCTGCCTCCCCATTTCCCCTCAACTTACTAGAGCCTTCATCAGATGCAGGCCAGCAGCTTCTGTTCCTCCTCCTGGGAAGATCCAACAGGAGGCCTTGGAGGAAGAATTCCTCCCTCTCTTACCCAAAGCCCTCTTTTGGCTCTTCCAAAGGAGGGGGAGGGAAGGAATCTTCAGGCATTGTCCAGTCTTCTCCCAGTAAGTGCAAAGGGAAATGGAGGGCAGGGAAGGGGAGGCTGGCAGTGCCAATGCCCACCCCTGCTGATCTCAGATCAGCAGTGGTGAGTATCTGGACATCCCCCCTGTTGTTGTTCATTCGTTCAGTCGTCTCCGACTCTTCGTGACCTCATGGACCAGCCCACGCCAGAGCTCCCTGTCGGCTGTTACCACCCCCAGCTCCCTCAAGGTCAGTCCGGTCACTTCAAGGATGCCATCCATCCATCTTGCCCTTGGTCGGCCCCTCTTCCTTTTGCCTTCCACTTTCCCCAGCATAATTGTCTTCTCTAGGCTTTCCTGTCTCCTCATGATGTGGCCAAAGTACTTCAACTTTGTCTCTAGTATCTTTCCCTCCAGTGAGCAGTCGGGCTTTATTTCCTGGAGGATGGACTGGTTGGATCTTCTCGCAGTCCAAGGCACTCTCAGAACCTTCCTCCAACACCACAGCTCAAAAGCATCGATCTTCCTTCGCTCAGCCTTCCCTAAGGTCCAGCTCTCACATCCGTAGGTGACTACAGGGAATACCATGGCTTTGACTAGGCGGATCTTTGTTGCCAGTCTGATGTCTCTACTCTTTACTATTTTATCAAGATTGGACATTGCTCTCCTCCCAAGAAGTAAGCATCTTCTGATTTCCTGGCTACAGTCTGCATCTGCAGTAATCTTTGCACCTAGAAATACAAAGTCTGTCATGGCCTCCACGGTTTCTCCCTCTATTTTCCAATTGTCAATCATTCTTGTTGCCATAATCTTGGTTTTTTTGACGTTTAGCTGCAACCCGGCTTTTGCGCTTTCTTCTTTCGCCTTGATTAGAAGGCTCCTCAGCTCATCCTCGTTTTTGGCCATCAGAGTGGTGTCATCTGCATATCTGAGGTTGTTAATGTTTCTTCCAGCAATTTTCACCCCAGCTTTGCATTCATCCAGCCCCGCACATCGCATGATGTGTTCTGCATACAAGTTAAAAAGGTTGGGTGAGAGGATGCAGCCTTGCCGTACGCCTTTCCCAATCTTGAACCAGTCTGTTGTTCCGTTGTCAGTTCTTACTGTTGCTACTTGGTCCTTGTACAGATTCCTCAGGAGAGAGACAAGGTGGCTTGGGATGCCCATCCCACTAAGAACTTGCCACAATTTATTATGATCCACACAGTCAAAGGCTTTAGAATAGTCAATGAAGCAGAAGTAGATGTTTTTCTGAAACTCCCTGCCTTTCTCCATTATCCAGCGGATATTGGCAATCTGGTCTCTGGTTCCTCTGCCTTTTCTAAACCCAGCTTGAACATCTGGCAACTCTCGCTCCATGTATTGCTGGAGTCTTCCTTGCAGGATCTTGAGCATTACCTTACTGGCATGAGAAATAAGGGCCACTGTACGGTAGTTGGAGCAGTCTTTCACATTTCCCTTTTTTGGTATGGGGATATAAGTTGATTTCTTCCAGTCTGATGGCCATTCTTGTGTTTTCCATATTTGCTGGCAAATGGCGTGCATCACCTTGACAGCATCATCTTTTAAGATTTTAAACAGTTCAGCTGGGATCCCATCGTCTCCTGCTGCCTTGTTGTTAGCAATGCTTCTTAAGGCCCATTCAACCTCACTCCTCAGGATGTCTGGTTCTAATTCATTCACCACACCGTCAAAACTATCCTCAATATCATTATCCTTCCTATACAGATCTTCTGTATAGTCTCGCCACCTTCTCTTGATCTCTTCAGCTTCTGTTAGGTCCCTGCCATCTTTGTTTCTTATCATACCAATTTTTGCCTGAAATTTACCTCCAATGTTTCTAATTTTCTGGAAGAGGTCTCTTGTCCTTCCTATTCTGTTGTCTTCTTCCACTTCCATGCATTGCTTATTTAAAAATAGTTCCTTATCTCTTCTGGCTAACCTCTGGAATTGCGCATTTAACTGGGCATATCTCCCCTTATCCCTGTTTCCTTTTGCTTTCCTCCTTTCTTGGGCTACTTCCAGTGTCTCAGCAGACAACCATTTTGCCTTCTTGGTTTTCTTTTTCTTTGGGACGTACTTTGTTGCTGCCTCCTGAACAATGTCTCGGACTTCTGTCCATAGTTCTTCTGGGACTGTGTTTACTAAATCTAGTCCTTCAAATCTGTTCTTCACTTCCACTGTATATTCGCTAGGAATGTTAGTGAGATCATATCTAACTGGTCTGTGTATTTTCCCTGATCTCTTTATTTTTATTCTAAATTGGGCAATAAGAAGTTCGTGATCTGAGCTACAGTCAGCCCCAGGTCTTGTTTTCACCGAATGGATGGATGTCCGCCACCTTTGGCTGCAAAGGATGTAGTCAATCTGGTTTTCTTGGCAAGGATACTGGGGTGGTTTGCCATTGCCTTCCCCAGGGATCACGTTTGGTCTGACCTCTCTGCCACAACCGTCCCGTCTTGGGTGTCCCTTCACGGTTTCGCTCATGACATCATTGAGGTGCTCAAGCTCCAGCGCCACAACAAGGCGGTGATCCTTTGCTGGAGGGACATCCCCCCTATACCCTGCAAAATCCCAAGGTTTAAGCCAGCTGTGTGGCCTCCATCCCAAGAGGAACTGGGATTTAAAATCCCAATTTCTCTTGCATTTTTGCCTTTCTTGAAGGGCCTTACGAGGCCTGTAGCGAGTCATATCCTATGAAACTGAAATGTTTGAGTGCCTAACTCTATAAATCAGAAAATTTCAGTTTTATACAGTTGCAAACAAAAATGGGAATGTAACTTGGAGGATGATGGTGAAATCTACAATTCAACATGAGGAAAACAACATTGGAAGATGAAAGAAATGCAAGCAGGATAAACAGGAGGATAATGCAGTACATATTCATGGTCTATTCCAAGAGCCCCATGAATACCTGAAATTTTGAGTAAAATCAGACCATATATTTTGACTATTCCTGAGCTAGAAGCATATATAAAATCACACTAGAAGACACTGAATGGCCCAGAAACAATTCTGGGGGATATTTTTAGAGCATTTGTAAGAGAACCCATGGATATCAAATAAGCGGATAAGGGGGTTATATGTATTTGACGGAATTAATTTGGCTGTTACAACAGCGGTTCTTAATCTTTTAAGGGTCATAGACTTCTCTGGGAATCTGATGAAAGCTCTGAACTCTTTCAGGCAAAATGCACTTAAGCACATATTGGAAATTGATTTCCTTCACATAAAGTAGCCTGAAATGAAGAATAAGTAGAATGAGCACTTTAAGACTAAACATTTACCTTAAATGAACTCGGATAAGAAACGTTCTCTATAACTAGAAGAAATCAAAGGGGAGTATCATTTTTGAACCTGATTTAAAGATCTCTCCCCCAAAAAATATCCATGGACCCCCCCTAGCCATGAGCCCTAAAGGTGTTCTTTACTGCCTTTCTGAATAATATTTTCACCCAATGAAAGAACACCTACATCAGGCATTGGTATCCATAAAAGTCTCATGGGTACTGGAGGAAACCCCAGGGTCATTCTGTTGGTAGTATGGGATTTCTGGGGAGCATAACAGTGAATATGGACGTTACAATGAATCCAGCACCAATTCTCATGACCAAAGGATGATTTCTATTTTTTCTTTAGTTCCCATGGGAAATTACAGGATGGGCCTCTCTGTTGCATCACCTGTCCTGAAGTGAGCTAGCAGTTCTTTGAAAGTCAAGACTCCTAACCACAATAATGATTATTCTCTTAGTTGCATTACAGCAAGAAAATGAGAATATTTGGCCCAAACTATAATATAAAAAGGTACTTTTCTTTTCAGCCTCAACATTTACAAATCATCTCCCATTCATCATATTTTCAAAACCCTTCAAATTCAGCAGTCATACTTTATGGTAAGATGTGGTCCAAGCATGATTTTGCTCATTTCCTCTTAGCTCTGATTGTGATCACACAAGCTACTAGGGCCTTTGCCTGTCTGTTAATATGATGTACAACAAACTAGAGCTGTCACTGAATACAGTGATAGATCATCTGTTGTTTAAAATGAGGTGCAACAGATGCTTTGCTCTGTTGTCAAGCAGGGAAGAAGATGAACTCTTTTCATGATGCTCCAGTGCTTGGCGAGTGGTAAATCAAGTGTTTTTGCTGGAGTAAGATGCCTCTGGGCATTGAGCATTTGGTATGGTTCTTTTGGATTTTCTCTCTCTCCTCATTCTGCTGCAGGTAACTGAAATCATTGAAACTCAAGGTTAATGGCCTATGTATTAATGAAACCCTCTATACATGCAGGTGTATAAGCTATGATTACATAATATAGCTTTAAGGCAGATCTCATCCAGAACCTCTTATGAGAAGAAACAATGGAATAAACATATTTCAGCTTTATCCCCAGTGTTCTGAACTATTGGCAGAACATATTCCACAACGAAGTCTGTCTGAAGTATTCCTTCAAGTCATTTCCAATTTATGGCAAACCTATCATGGGGTTGTCACGACAAGATATGTTCCAAAGAGGTGTGCATTGTGGCTCAGAGTATGACTTACCCAGTACAATTTACTGGATTTCCATGGCTGAGTGGGGATTCAAACTCTGGTCTCCAAAGTAATAGGACAATATTCAAGGCACTACAACATAATAATGAAGTTCAGACAAATCTGTTGATTTTGGTTCACCCCCTGCCCCCCCAAAAATCTGGTACATATTTTATTCTGAAATTTGATTTTTTAAAATATGAAAATGTATATACATTTTATATTGATGTTATTCGGGGTTTTTTTTTTTTTTGTCTAAAATGCACATTACTTGCAAGGAGTTATCCTTACACAATATATTTTCCAATAGAATAGAATGCAATCTCCAACTTTGGTTGGCATCTATATAGTGACTTACACATGTGTCCTTTCTCTTAAATATGCAAGAATACTTTTTTGCCCAGGTGTAATGTTCAGTTGTGCATATGGTACTGCTGTTTATTTTACATGCAGATATGCATTGAACATTGCAATAGTGCATTTCACATTTGTTTGTATAGTCAGTTATGCCATGTTACAATTCACTAATGCACAAATGTTCACAGTGTAAAATTATGCTCTAGCTATTTGATGTGGAATTTCAGTCATCATTAGAGAGATACAACATATTATTTTGGGATACAATATAATCTATTTCCCAACCTTGCATGAATGAATATGCAGATTTCCATGTGTAAATTTTCATAATATATACAGTTCTTTTCTTAATTGTTAGTTCTTTAACTCAAGTGTGATACTAGGGAATTTCTACAGTTCTATAATATAATAATACCTTCTCCAATTGTCTCTATAGAGAGCTTTTTAGCATTAAGGTTTCTGATAATACAAATTTGGTACCTAGGAGCTCTCTGAACCAAACAAAGGTCTGTGTCTCAGTCACAGGATTTATAAAGGATTCTCATTCACAACCACATCTGACTGCTTTGTATAATTGTTTTCCATTTATTGTCCAGTTGGTATTGATTTTTTAAAAGAAGTTAATTGTGTTGTTGGTGAAATGGGGCATGGCAAAGCTAGGTGACTAACTGCTTTGACAGCAGTATATCTGACCCTGTCAGTGCAAGTTGGAAATGTTCAGAGTCACTGCAAAATGGATATTTTCTTTCTTCATAACTATTAATTCATTCAAGCAGAGGAATATTCATCACACGAAGATGACCCATTTGGGGCCTTGCGCTGAAAACTGGTATTCTGTAAATTAAAAATAAGCAGAGAAGCCAGACCCACATCCAAAGGTAAATCTTTTGTTGACAGAAACCCAGAAATATAATCTCTTTGAAATCAAAAGCAATTAATGATTACAGTATATGCATCTATCTGTAAACTTTTGGGAGTAGAGGATCATGTTCTTCTTTCTTTTGGCAACCAAGATTGCACCACTGAAATCTAATTACAAATTGTGGAGGATTTGGAATGCTTTATTTCTTATCAAGGCTGTTGTCATCCACAATATGATCACAATTCAGGAATACTTATAGATATGCCTTATAGCTAAGAAGAAACAGATACTGAGATCCAGGCAATCAAAACACACCCACAGAGTAACTGCCACAATACAGAGCTAGGATCACCCTGATACAGCAGTTCTGCTGAACTGTACAGCAGCAGCAGTCTCCCTATCAGCCTGGTCGTGTCTATATGTGCATATGTGTTTGAGTATCATGTGGAAGGTGGGTGCAAATGGATTGAATGGTAACAGTGCTCAATAAGATGTGTTCATCTATGTATGCACAAGTGATTGTGTGGATGCAGTTATGAATCATGGGCATATGTGAGTGTGAAAAGCATGTTATGTAGTAAGATGTGTTCATCTATGTATGCATGTTAATAGATGTGTTCCTGGGCACTATATCTTTAACAGAGAAAACAGACCCCTCTCTCCTTTGCAGCCATGCTATGTACCTCTCCCTTACTTCTTGCATTCTTCCACTTGCATGGTTCACTCTTCCATCTCTCCTCCTTCCTTCTCCACTCCACTTTCCATCTTTTTAATGAACCTTTCCAATGCTGCTTGGATTCTGTGACTTGCATCATTCATTCTCACTTCTTTTATGCCAGAAATTACATTGTATCTTGAAAACTAATTTCACTACAAAGTGACTCCACACCTTGCCCTATATCTCAGCTTCTACAGGGGCTACATGCTTACTTTTTAAATTGTTAGTGTGGAATCTGAACCAGATGGTGGCCCAGACAGGCACCAAGTGCCATGCTAAGAATCCAGATAAATTTGGCCAAACTTGGAGCGTAGCATCCGTACCCACACCATCCTGCTTCACACGTGCCCATAAGATGCCTAACAGAAGCATTAACTTTTTTTACCACATTTTTTTACAACTTTGAAATGAAATTGATTTAATTTCAATTGTTGCACTTAATGTACACAAAATAGTCAGCACTGTGAAGGTGCAAAATATTTTTTTATTGTGCCACATAAATTATGGAATAAAAATGCCTTACTATTTGTACTGTGACATACCTAAAATAGTTTCTAGTGCAAATCATTGCCTCTGGAAGTCACATAACTAACTAAATGGAATTTAGTTCACTGCATAATTTCAGTGCCACGTGACTCTGATTAAGCATACCTATTTTGGAATGCCCCAAACTTTGTTGGAGAACATATCTACAATGCTCTCATTCTACATTAATTGAACAATACCTATCACCCAGGATAAGGATGGCTATGCAAACAATAGCATAAAGACCAGGGAGTTATGAAGCAAGACGGGTACCAAAGCACCAATTAGGTTATTTAAAAAACATTGTGGCCATCTCCTGGAACACTGTTATATCAATTCTTAAAGAACAGAAATAAAATTGATCAAATGCAAGTTTCTATAGATAAGGCAATCTTTTCTCATTCAAAGACGATATAAGAAGGACCCTAGTCAGAGAAGCAGCTATAATTATCATGGTAATTTTGAAGGAACTGGAAAGATCTGCATCTGAGGCACTAAGTGTCTATGGGATAACCCCAGAAAACTGGTATTTGTGGAAGAATTGTGAAAGAAAGACACAGTATTGAGTATCTTTTGTACATCAAGTAGTAACAATGTCAATTGCATTCATTTCAGTCTTGTATGAGATCATGCATGTTTTGAGTGCTAAGCTAGGCTTCTGGAACACTAAGGGTCTCATCATATTAGCAAGGCAAAGCATTCAGCTTCACCGCAGAAACAAGGAGCAGCTGGGGTGAATCTGTAACCCTGCCAGCCACTCCCTCGCAGTCACACTGCCCTCATCACATGGGTGATGCGGGATTCTGCTGGCTCTATTGGAGCCAGTACAACACAGAAAGTCTGACCTCTTGAAAGTGAAGCATCAAATGACATTTACACTTCAGTTGGAGGGGCCTCTGCGTCATGTGATGGATGTTGTGCCCATCCATCTTCCAGCTGAAGTGTTATACGATGCTTCCAAAGGTAAGTATAATGAGGTCCCATGGTTTGAATCCCCATGGAAACCAGATGCATGATCCTGGGTAAGTCACACTCTCAACCCTTGAGAAAATCTTCTTGACATAAATCTTGCCATGAAAACCCCATGATAGGTTCACTTTAGAGTTGTCATCACTCAGAAATACCTCAAAGGCATGAAACAACAACAACAACAACAACAAAAAGACTGTGTATAATGTATGCATTGTTTTGCATTGCAGGTTTTATTGTTCTTGTACCTCACCTTGAAACCTCCAGACACAAGGGATTTATATGTATTTGCAAATAAATCAATACATTTGTAAATAAATCAATACAAGCAATGCCCAACCAAATTCTAATCATGGAGTCATTTCTCAAGTTAAGGAACTTTCTAGAATGAACATTTCTTATCTCTCCTCAGCCATTGACCGAAAAGCTACCAATGTCACAAGAAACACCATTCCAGAACATTGGAAGAGCCTTCATGAATCATGGGGAAGGAGTTGCTGGAGACTGTTAAGGAAAGGAAGAATAATTTGAAATCAGTTAAAGATCTTTAGAGTAATGTCAACAACTCACATGGATGAACTACAAGTGAACCAGTGAATTCTTCTGGTTTTGATCTTAGAGGTAGGAGGAAACTGAAACTGTCTGATGGGTGAAATTCTTCCCTCTGTGAAGTGAATTATAAAGCTTTGATTGACTTGGCTGGAGACAGAATTTCCTCATTGATTTGAAGAAGTCAGCCCAGATGTTTTCAACACTGCTGTTTTTCCTATATAAAGGAGCCATAGGTATGTGAAAAGATGATGGTGTCTTTTTTTTTTTTAGTGAAATCCAAACAGCAACTTATCAAATATGCGTTTGTTAGTCCAATTATATTAGAGGCACACATGCTTAAGAAAACTTCAATGAGGTTTTTAATTGGTGTACTTTCTAGGGCATGCTCTGTGTTTGATCATTTTGGATAATACAAATGCAGTAAAAAGAAAAATGAATTGATGGATCACAGAGCGAAAAGATGAAAGCTCTACAGGGCACAGAGCAATATCACCCTGACACAAACGTTGCTAATGAGTGTATTTCTATTTGTTATTGATTTTTCTATTTCTTCCAAAAAGATTTTTTTCTTTTTTTTAAAAAAGGGCCAACATATTTTGATGATTGTTTTTTCATTGATAGCAAAGGATGTGTTTATTTTTCTGGCAACTACACAGAGTTGCCTGATGTGTTGATGACAAGAAAAATGAGATCATAGTAAATTGGAATCAAGTGACTATGCTTGAAGGAATGAGAATATGTAAGCGGAGGTGAGGAATGTAAGACAGAAGCATATGGATTTTTGTTCTGGCTGTTGTCATCTTGTTAGCCATCAACATATATTCATCTGAACAGATGCTGTTCTTCTTTATCAAGAAAAAGAATCCTCAACTTCCCAGTAATCTGGTTAGTACAGTTGTACACACACTGATAGGTGCTTATAGGGGTATTTTGGAGAACACTCTTTATGTATTGGAGAGTAGGGTCATGACTGCCAGGCATGTCATTGTGGTAGTCATGTTCCACTGGTTGCATATTTGGCAAACATGGAGAGGAGAATTAGGGTGCATTTCTTCTTTAGAATTATTGCAGTTAGACAGCATTTTAACTACTGTGGCTGAATGCAATGGAATCATGGAATTGTCATTTTAGAAGGTATTTAGCCTTCTTTGTCAATGAGTGCTTGTGCTTCACCAAACTACAAATCCTATGATTCCATAGCATTGAGCTATAACAGTTAAAATGGAATCAAAATGCATTCTACAATGTGTGCATTTGCAGTACAGGAAGTCCCCAAGTCACAAACAAGATAGGTTCTGCAGGTCTGTTCTTAAGTTGAATTTGTTTGTAAATCAGAACAAGTACATTTTTAATTGTACCTCCAGCCACATGCACACACACACATACACACCCATACACACACACGCAGACACATACACATGCTTTGGATGGCATAGGAAAGGATGAACACCCCTGTGGTATTTGCTTTGCTGTCTGTGCCCCTTTTCAGAAAATTTCCTCTCACTTTCTGTCCCTGTGATAATTGGATATTGAAAAAAATGGCTTATTATAGAAACAAGGATTAGTGAGAAAGCTTCAGTTGAGATCCCCTTTTCTCACAATAACTCTTTCAGGAGTGAATCTCCCTTCTTAGGGGTAAATTTTCCACACTTCCTGTTGTCTTTGTCCCATTCTTAACTACGAGTCATTGGTAAGTCAAATGTCCGTAACTCAGGGACTGCCTGTATATCTGTTGAGCTTTCTATCAGGGTGGATACTCAGTGAGGTGAGCAACATGGATGGCATGGGAGATGCCTCAAGACTGTGTCGGGGCCACTGTACATGGTCTGCAATGTCTCTCATGCCTCCTCATAAGATATGAGAAATTCATTTGAAATCTTCTGGCATCATTCTTAAACATGTGGAAGTCTCCAGGAGTTGGTGGATATAGTCATGGTCAGATCATCTGAATTTGGGGTCTAAGTGAGTACATGAGTTAGGTTGAGGTATGTCTGAAATAAGTTGGGGACAACAGAACTCTTCAGAAACCTTGAATCACATCTCCCATTTTTAATACCATTGGGATTTTCTACACATGTTAATTCTACATTTATTTATTTTATTTATTTATAGCATTTTTACCCCACCCTTCTCAACCCCTGGAGGGGGACTCAGAGTGGCTGTATGTATACATAAGGTCAGGGCAACATGTTTTTGTTGCATATGTACTTTACCGTACTTCCAATAGTTGATTCCCCATCTCAGTTTCATCCCCACAACTTGCCAGGTATGTTAGGCTGAGAAGTATTGACATTTGCCAGGAGCAGACCTCGTGAGACAACAATAAAGAACTCATAGAGTTGGAAGAGATCACAAGGGCCATTCAGCCCAACCTCCTGCTATGGAGGCTGAGAGCTGTGTCCTGATGTTAGCAAAAAACCCTGCAACTCAGCCATCTTCAGCAGTGATGGAGCTAACATGGGCCTGTTCAGCCCCCTTTGCTGCTGAGCACAGAAAAAGGGATTCCAGTGTTGGCCCATGTGGATAGCAAACTAGTTCCTTTGTAGGTGATCTGCTATCCACATTCCATTTGAAGTGTGGGACTGCTCTAGAGTTTTAGCAGAATTCTAGACCATTCACCAGATTTCCTTAATGTGGGACTGAGTTGGTTCTTCCCAGTTTAACTCACATCAAGGATTGGAACTTCCTGGACATTGTGTGGACATCCAAGAATGATTTCTAGTTCACTTTAGGGGCGTTTGAAGCTTGTGGAGACAAATCCTAAATTAATCCAAGCAAAGCAGTATTAGTTTCTCCGTCCTCTACAATATTTTAGCCCATATTGCCTTTGCCTCCTTGTTATCAAATTTTCTCAAACCTGTTTAGTTATACATAATTCCCAGTTAGTTCTGACCAATATTGTATGTGTGTTCAGGGTGGTATCTGAAAGAACTACTTCCAAAAACTTGCTTTATTTATTCATATCTTGCACCCACTTTGAGTGATGCAATTAAAGAACAGGTGCCAAAGGACTCATTGATTAGGAGAGATTTCCTTCCACTCCTGCAGGGTTCTTTCACATATGGATTCATTCTAATATAACCCCCAATTTTTGACAGATGGTATTATATAAACACTTCATACAGACATGGACAAACATTTTGAAGTGTAGTAGCAAGGGAATATATCACTCAAGAAATGTTTAGTTGTGAAATAGGCAATTTCCTGCACTTGTGAATGTCTCTAGCCACAACTGAGTTCCATAAGATATGAGTCAGTTGAGGATGACAGAGAAAAGTTGTTTAGAATTATAGGATGTTACCCTAGGATTAATGTGGGGGAAGGTATTACTAACATGAAATTAATAGCTGGTCATATGACAGAAGTAACAAAACAAATATGAGCATGTGGACACCGAAGATGTGCAGCAAAAGTCAAACAAACAAGGTCTCCTCAAAACGTCTGCCATAAGGGCAAAATTGGTGCAAAGGAAATTTTAAAATATCAAGCAGTTGTTTATTAGGTCAGATACCAAACACTGGATATAATTAACATGATAGTAGCAACGTGAATTCAATGCTGATTATGACAATTGTATGCTGATTTTTCCACCTGCTTAGTACTGAACTGAATTAATGATCAGAACTGGGCAAATTACATTTATAAATACTTTTGTCCAATATTTCAGCAAGGCTCATTCTATATGCACCGGGACTATGGCACAGCTGGCTGGGAGTCAGCTGCATTAAGATCACTACTGACCAAAAGGCCATGAGTTTGAAACCAGCCCAGATTGGAGTGAACTTCCGACTATTGCGTGCAGCTTGCTGTTGACCTTTGCAGCCCAGAAAAACAGTTGCATCTGTCAAGTAGGAAATTTAGGTACCGCTTATGCAGGAAGACTAATTTAACTAATTTATGACACCATAAATCTCCAACAAGCAAGGAAACAAAGAATGAGGAAGTACTCCATCAGTGTCTCAAATAGACAGTGAAGCGACAGCTTCCCTGGTGGCCAGAATACCCTCATAAAAGCTTGAAAGTTAAATAGCCTCTGTGTGCCTGTCTATATATGTTGTGTGTCTATGACATTGAATGTTTGCCATGTATATGTACATTGTAATCCACCCTGAGTCCCCTGCTGGGTGAGAAGGGCAGAATATAAATACTGCAAATAAATAAATAAATAGATAGATAGATAGATAGATAGATAGATAGATAGATATGTGTGGCCAATGTAAAATGAATAAAATGGTGCAATCCTGGCTTATTAGAGGGAACTGTGTCACTTCAGACAGGAATTGACTATGATATGAATGAGCCCATATGAAGAAGAAAACTATAATAGAAGAAGGAAGGTTCATTCTCACAAAGATACAAGACCCTGCAGCAATTTAAGTTTGAAAAATGAATAGCAGCCTTTACTTAATGTTGACAGAGATTTCCTATAATTTGCCTTTCTATGTTATTTTCATTTCATTTTATTTCAATTTATCCTGCTATTCTCAAGAAAAAAAATCCCTCAAGGCAGTTGGCAATAATTTAAAACACTTTAATAAATAAAAGCATCACTATAATTTATTAACATTAAACTGCTATTCTTTGCTTCCTCCAGTTTGGATGTCCCAGCATCTTACTCCAGTAAAGTTTTCCTTTTCCTTCCTCAGTTATCGTGTCCTAATGCTCAGAGTCCACAGCTAGACTTCCTTCTGCTCCTGTCCCTCATAGAGAGCTTCAGCATTTTGCTCAGTTGACCAAGATGTGATTTGAGTCCATTTCTCTATCTCTTTTTAGTATCCTGCCCTCAAAAGAGTAAGCCTGAGGAAATGTCCCTTCATTTTTTTTAAAAAAAATGACTCAACAAATATGCTTTCTCCTGAAGACTAGAAAGATTCTGTCTTTTAGAAAACTCCCTAGGAAAAAAGTATGTGCTTAATGCAGAGATAAGGTAAAGATTTCCCTTGACATTAAGTCTAGATGTGTCTGACTCTGGGTGGTGATGCTTATCTCCATTTCTAAGCCAAAGAGCTGACATTGTCCGTAGATGCCTCCAAGGTCATGTGACTAGCATGACTGCATGGCACACCATTACCTTCCTGCCAGAGCAGTACCTGTTGATCTACTCACATTTGTATGTTTTCAAACTGCTAGATTTGCAGAAGCTGGGGCTAACAGTAGGAGCTCACCCCATTCCCCTGATTCGAACTGCCAACCTTTCAATCAAGTTCAGAAGCTCAGTGGTTTAGCCCACTGCACCACCAGGAGCCCTTTTGCACTACAATTAAATTCAAGTTAAAAACATAATATCTAACAAAGGAAGGACATGGTGGTGCAAGTAACATATTTATAATTCTCCCTAATCTTAATTAATCTTACTCTGATCAATCTTATTTTAGATAAATAGACAGATACATGAATTGATAGATGATTGAATCCTGCCCATAAATATTCCTGTATCATAACCTTTCCTGGGGAAATGGTTAATGGCATACTTCTTGATTATATCTTTTTTCTTTTTGTTTTTAAGGAGTGTGTCTGTCTGTCTGTCTGTCTATCTATCTAATCCACTGGTTCTCAACCTGTGGGTCCCCAGCTGTTTTGGCCTTCAACTCCCAGAAATCCTGGAAGTTGAAGGTAAATTGACTGGGATTTCTGGGAGTTGTAGACCAAAACACCTGGGGACCCACAGGTTGAGAACCACTAACCTTATCTATCTATCATCTATCTATCTGGGAATGGTGTGTCCTACCAGGTATTGTTGACATGCAGTTCTCAACATTGTCTACTACTGGCCAAGGGGCTAATGAAAGGGGCAACCAACAACAGCTGGAGGAGCTTCAACATTGTCATCTCTACAAACTGAGTTTGTCACATGCACGAAGCATTCTACTAGTTCATGACGGAACTCCTGTTTCTACTTGTGTAGTTGTTTGCCTTCAAGTTGTTTCTGACTTAGGGCAACCCTAAGTCTATCGTTTTTTCAGGATTTGTTCAGAGGCTGTTTATCTTTACCTCCCTCTGAATCAAAGAGTGTGATTTGCCCTATGCCATTCAGTGGGCTTCCATGGCTAAGCAGAAATGTTAACCTGATCTCCACAAATTGTAGTCCAATGCTGCCTTTGGGCATGTGTATACTAGACACAAAAGAGAGAACAGCTCCTCTCTCTTTTCAAAAGCAAATTGCCATCTATTTGGTTTCTGATCTATTGTTTTATTATTGTTTAGCTTAAAGAGGTAAAAAAAGAAAAGCAACACAGCCCAGGCTTTAAAAATAAATGTGACAGCTCATTCCAAGCCAGAGACAGCCTGCTTCCATAATTACAAAATAAATCTGTATTTGCAATCTTCAGACATCTGTGAGGATTTTTTCCTGTAGAAATCTGAAGCTCAGCACAACCCTTTGCTTGTTGATACTTCTTGAGAACATTAATTGTCTCCAATCATTGTAGGAGCATCTGTTTCACGTTTTGACAAGAGCACTTACTTCCTCCTCCTTTCCTTTCCACACCTTCCCCCTCCCCTGCTTCTTATTCCTCTTCTAAAGATAATGAATAAATTACAGGGGGAAGACAAATGTGCTGATCATCAAGATGAAACACAAATGAACTGGAAGTAGCGGTGTTTCTGTGCAAAGCTACAAATTGCTTTGCTTTCTTCTGCAGAAGAATAGGGAAACTTGGGCTCTAAACATATCCCTATACATGGAAAACATCCAAGTTCTTTTTTTTAAAAAAAACTTTGATTTTGATCTTTTCCCACATTCCACATATGTGTCAGGTTCACATACTTAACTCACTGTATTAAGATCATAATGTTGCCTTTCGCTCCTTTCAACTTACTTTTTATGCTTTAACTGGCAACACTATAAAAATCTTTAAAACATATTTTCCCCTTCATGTCTTGATATATTCCTGTTCCCTACCCATGACCTTAAGTCTTTCAGTGTTACCACCTGCAGCTACCTAGTCTTTTGTGCTCTTAAACAATCTCCCCCACCCCGTTATTCTTTTCTGTTCTTGAAAAGCATAGAAACATTCACCTTTTAATATCATTTTTCGAGTTCTGCTTGTTGGGGTTAGGGGAAAAAATACAGCAAACTAGTATTGCTAAAGAAGAGTGGCCAAGCTAACTGCTTGATCTTATGCCCTGCTATAGATATATAAACCTTGAAAAATAACGATAATTTCTTTCATGATTTAAGCCTTCATCGAGGAAAGCCTGATATTAGGATTTCTTTTTTCTTTAATTAAAGTTAATCATCATACCTGAAAGAGCAGATACATTATCCCTCTTTTTTGTTGCTTCTTTAATACAGGTTTTAATCTGTTCAGAATTAGCTGAACAGCCTTAATCCTCTTTGTTCTAAAGATCATTTCTCAAAGGAATGGATTAGCAGATGTTTAGGAGGAGCTGGGGAGTCTGAATATGAAATATTACCCCACTCACTGATGTCTCCTGAGTTACATTAGTTCAGAAACATTCCCCCCCCCCCCCTTTACTTTCACCACAATACAGGGATTCAGGGTTGAGGCTCAGATGCAGAACCTGTGAAGACCAGATACTGGAAATGTAGAAAGCTTGTTTATATTAGGGCTTTAACTTTTTCACTTGCAACCCTTTTCAGCCTGAGAATATTTTACAAAAAATACAAAATAAACACAAATAAACAAATACAAAAATCAAACATTTAGTGATAACAAGCCAGCATTTGCAAAGTTTGTTAACCAGGCTGATTTTCCTTTTTAATGAAGTACAGCTGAAGCATCTTCTGCAGAGTTAACTGTAAACAGCACACAACAGAAAACATTTACTGTTGCTAATTTTTTGGGACTTCAACATTGAGGGAATGGGATGCCATATGGGGTTGGGACTCATGGTTTGAGAAGCAAGGGTCCCCTTTGCTCAATGTTGAGTTCTTGATTTTTTTTCTGAATATCACTTAGTGACTGTTTTAGACATTTAAATGAACATGTTGTTCAATGTTTACAATGAACTGTGTAGAAAATGCTCCAGCTGTTCTTCATAAAGAGGAAAAATACATTTGTTTATGAAGCCTTGCAAATGCTGATTTGTTATCAGTAAATGTTTGATTGTTATACCTATTTTATATACCTATACTCACAGGATCAGGTCTAAATTCTAAGGCCAAAGGGGGTTGTGAATGTAAGAGTGTATGAACCCTGGTATGATTGATCTCTTGATCTCTCTAGCCTAGTTCAGTATTGTTGGCATGGTGTCGCAGGAGCAGAAACATACTTTCAACTCTCCATGAATAGCCCTGGTTATGTTGGGGTTCAGCCTCCGTGTGAACCTGACCCTCAGCTTCCGTGTGAGCCTGACCCTCAGCCTCCGTGTGAACCTGAACCTGATTCTATGATTGTATTTCCTGATGCAACTGAACAGGCTACTGAACATGTATATTTCCCTGATGGTTTGGAAACTGTTGATTCTGAGGGCAGTGGCTGGGAAAGTGAAACTAAACACCCTGATGAGGGTGTTTCAGAGTCAAGCGGTGATAACTCTCCAGAGGAGTTAACACCTGCCTTTTTTAATGAGGATAGAAGAAGGCAGATTTGGGAAAACAGGAATGAATCACAGAGTCTGCGAAGGTCAAGTAGATTAAAGCAAAAGGAGGCTTCCAAGCCTGGAGGCGTGTCCCGAAACAGTTTCTTTAGTTTAAAATGTCTCCCCCCGGGCTGTCTTGTTAGATCAAGCATAGTTTAGACTGAGGCATTACCTTGGCTGAGTTCCCGTTTCCCATGGGCTGCATTCCCAGAGGCTTCTAGTTCCAAGTTAGTAAGATACTAACAGGTTCCAGGTTTTTTATAGTGTTCCTTTTGGAATGTTGATCTAGTTCAGAGATTTTCCTGACTGCTGAGTTTTACTGTGGCTTTTTGACTTTGCATTTTCCTCTATTTTGTAACCATTTTTCATCAATATAAAAGGATTGTTTTTTCCACAGTCAAGTGTGGTGGATTTAATCTTATGGTCTTGTTTCCTGATCTGGGTTGCAACAGGTTAATTCTTTACTGTCAAAGTGTCTATCTTTCTCAGCTGCTTTAAAAATTTCCTGAAGATGCCAGCCACAGATGCAGGTAAAACATCAGGAGAAAATGCTGCTGGAACATGACCATATAGCTAAGAAACCACACAACACTCCACTGCTGTAAAAATGTCTCAGTTTCTCTCTCTTCAGCTTTTCTGATTTTCAAAATCATACTATTTCCACATTCAAATTCCCAAAATAATTGATCTTCACTTCACTCAGCAGAGTGCAGAAAGGAGTGCACTTGTGCCCTTCCTAGTATAATAAGGCGAAAGCAAACTGCGGTAGCCTTTTCTAGTTTTGGGACAGAACATCCTGTGCAGTCTATCTCCAGATCTCTTCTTAAAATTCAAATCTTTAAGATGTCTTCTCTCTATCCCATCATCTTTTCATATTGTAATCCTCTATGTGTGCCAGAGCTGTACAAGGACACAGAAAAGAAACTTTAACTTGTTGAAGTCAAACACTGGGGAAAATTTTAGTGCATCCTCCATTTTTAATATTTTTAAAAAATATTTTATTTACAATTACAATGGAATCATATGTATTGTACTGAAACAGATCCCAATGAATTTAGTAAATGAGTACTGGATTGTAGCCTGAGACATGTAAAACTGCATATCATTCTAACTCATTGCATTCCATTTTTCTCCTAGAATTTAAAAATGTTACTCATTATTTTTCATTATCCCACTTTTATTCTATAATGCACATTGGGTAGAGGGTTAGGGTTAGGGTTATGAACACAGTATTTATGTGGTCATTTTTGGAGTAAAGTAGAAAGTAGGGATATATAAATCTTTCTATTTTGGGTCCAGTGGAATATTTTGTCTTTGTCAACAACAGCAGCTGAGATCTTGTGTGACTACAAATGGACTGAAAAGCTTTACGTGCCCATTTCTGTCTCTTTTTCCAGTGGCAGATGTCAACCCTGAGGGATGCTGGTATTGTGGCAGTTTTCTTGCTTGAAAAAATTGACCCAGGCAACTGAGAACTGATCTTTTTCAGCTGCAGTCACAGCTGAGAGAGGGCATGTCTTGGTCATCTAAGGCAACTTCTTTCCCTTCCTTGCCTTTAAATAGCTGTGACAATTTCCTAGCACTTGACAAGTCCCGGGGAATAAAGTTTTGGATGGTGTCAAAGGAAATACTGAATTGCTCTTTCTACAGCAGTCATAATAAGAGGTATGCAATTGCATTGCAGGGCCTGTACCCTACACGGGAAGGGGTAATCAAATGCCTCCAGTTGTATGACATCATAAACAACTTGCAGCACATCTCCTCTCACAGGATGTTCTGTCCCAAAACTAGAAAAGGCTACCGCAGTTTGCTTTCGCCTTATTATACTAGGAAGGGCACAAGTGCACTCCTTTCTTTCATGCAGTTTCTGCCTTTTATACCTTCTTTGTTGGCCTCTTTATTTATTTATTTATTTATTTATTAATTTATTTATTTATTGCTTCCTTGCTACACCCTCTTGTAATGGCTTTAACTGACCCTTCCGAGATAGATGAGAGGAAAGGAGGAGAATGGGTTTAAATCAGGCATGGACAAACTTTCTAACTTGAGGGCCATATGCTAGCATGCCCTGCTAATAGGACTGGCTACCCAGTGATTGAAGGAAGGAAGAGCATGAGGACGGAAAGACAGAAGGAAGGAAGGATGAAAGGAAGGAAGGAAGGAAGGAAGGAAGGAAGGGAAAGATGGAAGGAGAAAGAGGGTGAGAGGGAAGGAGAGAGGAAAAAGGGAAAGAAGGAAAATTGAAAGGGAAGAGAAGAATGGAAGGAAAAAGAGAGAGAGAGGAAGGAAAGAGAAAGGAAAGAGAGAAGGAAGGAAAAACAAAAGAGAAGGATGAAAGGGTGGAATGGAATGGAATGGAATGAGGGAGAAAGAGGGAGGGAGGAAAGAGAGAAAGAAAGACAAAAAAGGAAGGAAGGAGAAAGAGGGAGAGAGGGAAGGACAAAGAGGTGGAAGGGAAGGAAGAAGGGAGGGAGAGAAGAGAGGGCGAGAGGGAGGTAAAGAAGGAAAGGAGGAAGGAAAGAGAAGGAAGGATAGGATGATGAGAGGGGAGGGCCTGAGAAAAGAGCCTGAGGAGTTGCATCTGGCACCCGGGCCTGGGTTTTCCCCTACTTGGTTTAAATGATGGTTTAACTTTGAGGGCCTGATTTATCAGTGACCTTCTAGTCATGGTGCTTAATGAACAAGGGTTCTAGTTTTTCCTGAACCCCTATAAAAATACAATCTAAGTTTTCAGATATCCTAATTCTCTAGCCTCTGTAATTGGGAAACTGGGGGCCCTTACAGTCAAGGCTGCTAAACTGCTTAATCTAGAATACACAAGAGGGATTAAAAATCAAGGGCAGTCCATACATGGAGCTATTTGTCCCAGGAAATGGTTCCATGGCATCTAGAAATGTTTGGTTAATGCAGATTGAAGGGAATTGCAAAAGATACAGTGGAACATCTGACAGAAGTTTCATTTTCTCTCCCCCCCCCCCAAATGACTTTTTGAGATGGTCTGCACCTCATAAGCATTCTGACAAGGATACAGCGCTGATGCGGATATAATAAAGTGCACACAAACAGATTTTCTGTTGTCATCTCTCCCCACCATCACTCCTGGTGCCTGCAGGTTTGCCCTCATGAACCCTGTTTCTCTTTGGGGTCACTTACCTGTGACCTACTGCTACCAACTGTGTAATTTCAAGATCAGATCCTTTCAGGAATACACAGGAAATGAGAACAAAGGAATGATTAAAGTTGTCATGGGAATTGCTTTCCTCCTCTGCTTCCATTTAGCAACCTATTTGTCTATGGTTCCATCTGTTTGCATCCCTCCATCAGCTGTTTCAGGATTTTAAAATGGGGATAAGCACTGGAGCATTCTACACCAGTAAACCCAAGGAACTCTCATTTTCGGGGGAGAGTGCGGAGATATACAGTGCTCCGTAGAAGTGCTGAATATCAGATTTTATGCAAACTTTTTTATTATTTGTTTTTCATGCTATCACACAATCAAACATGCATTATTTTGTAGCTAACCCCTCTTTTATCCCACTTTCTACTGGGTTTTCAGGCTTATTTAGATGGGTCCTGTATTTTTCTAGCCAAATGACACCTCCATCATAGATTCAATTCTCACGCAAATACCTCCCCACTGTGCATGAAGGAAAAAGAATGATTGTACCAGATTTTCAGAATCTCCTTTCTACAGGTCCCACAACACCCATCTTGTTGTATCTGTGCAAGTTTATAATTTAGGATCATCTCTATGTTTTCTACCAGTTTCATTGCACTGGTCCAGAAAGAACATAGGGAATTTAATGTCTCTTTTCTCCTTTTGAATTCCGTTAAAATGTAAATGTAGTTCTTGCGCAAAAATACTTGCACGTATTCATCTGTAACATGGCAGTCTTGTTTTCCCCAGAAAAGGACAGTAGGAGTGTAAACCTCTGCAATTTTTCCAGTTCTTCCAATATAAAAAGGTTATTTGCAGTTTCATGTAAACAACAGCAACAACTTTTAAAAGCACATAGCACATAAATGCTGTGCCTATTTATATGCACTTTGATAGGCACAATCCCCTCCTACGGGGTTAGTAAGCCTGCCAAATCAAAGAAAACAAAAGTTATAGCTTTGTTTCTTTTCTCTTTTTTTGGTACCTTTATGGCAGTTAGTGGGAAGCCTGAACTCTGAATATCTAAATCATTCTCAGTTAAAGCTCAGGCCCCAAACTATTCTGAGCAGAAGTTGGCTGCTTTTTAAAAGGCTAAACTGAGGTTTAAGGGGAGACATATTCATCACGAATGTATATTTTAATACATGTTTATGCAGGTATTATCTCTCAGAATATATAATTAACACCCTGCTTGGGAAGTTATTTTTACTTTTCCTCCATTTTTAAGGGGTTTTGAGAGAGGGTAGGAGCTGTCTCTCTGTCTCTCTGTCCTCCCGAATGGTTCCGGGAGGGCATGCTCTTTCTAGGATGTGTGTGGACTAGAACTTGGGAACATTCACATATTTAAAGCGCGATTGTCCCAGGTTAGACTGCTGTCTGGAATCTCCTCCAATAGGTGGCAGCCTACATTGGCACCTATTGAAGGAGATTCCACAAATACCTCTTAGCAGCCTTGACTGTAAATACAATAACAGTGGGACCTTGTATCTACTGAAGTGTAGTTCCATCACCCATCCATGGATACCAAAATGCATTACTCAAGTCCCATGATATACAATGATATATAAAATGGTGTCCTATATATAAAAGGAAAACATATACTTTTTGAATTTTTTAAAAAATATTTCTCAGTGGTGGATACAAAATCTGTGGATAAGAAGGCCTGACTGTATAAAATGGTAAATGAGTATGCAGCTAACCCCACCCCCTTTTTGTCCTTTTGAGAGAAAAAAATCTTCCTAAAGCAGCTGCTTTACCTAATGGTAAGGCCAGTTTGAAATAGCTAAGCTCCAGTTGGTTTGCTAGTACAAGAAAAATCAGTCAAAGAACCTTTGTATATAAATTCAAAAAGACCGATATTCTCAAGCACCTACACAAAACCAAGCATGAGAAAGCTATCTGCCATAGTTTCTAAAGACTGTTCCTTGGCTAAGATGACTAAGTTTTGTACTTATCCAAATTATATCAGATGACATTAAATAATTAAACTAGAGCTTGTTTTTCATAAGCAATTTATTCACACATTATTTTCAAGAGCCATACTCAAAGCACTGAGTTGAAAATGGTCAACTCACACATGAGTATCTGTGGTCCTTGGGATTTTGTGGGATTCGATCTCCTATCAACCCTTTCCTGCATAGGCAATAGTGAGGAATGCTAGTGGTAACAGGAAGAAACAACCAGAAATTCAGAACTGGGCATCCGTTGTCTAGATTCAAGCAGGTACCATGTCCTGCAGAAAAACTAGGAGGTATGCTACCATTTTTTAAAAAAAATAATGCGAGTTTTTGTCTTTTAAAAAAAGTTATGAGCATTGCAAATGAGTTTATATGATATAGTTACTTTGTGGTCAGAACAGTTGGTAAATTATTTAAAGACTCTAGACCAGGCATGGCATAATGTGAACTCTGAAAATTAGTGTATTTCCGTTATGTATATAAAATCATTTATGTGCAGGCTCCTTTTTAAAATAAGCCTTCATTTCTTTTAAATCTAAAAATACAGAGAAATGAGCCACAGCCATTCCTTATTTATTTAGTTTTGAATTTTAATGAGATAGAATGCCATAGGTTCATGCATTTTTAAAATGGCACAAATGAATCTTATTAATCCAATTCATAGTCCTGAGATAACTTTGGTAGGAGGTACATGCTAAATAACATTTAATTTAAGGCTCAATCTTATGGGTCACAGCTCCAGGGAATGACCGTAGATATTCATGTTTATGTAAGTCAACCTCATGTATAAGTTGCGGGCAGGTTTTGTGGGGAAAAATTATGAATTTTGGTATGACCCATGGATATGTCAAGGGACAGTGGGCCCACAGCTTGCAACCACCACTGCCATTTCCCCATCCAGGTATTCAAAGAAGCCAGAAGTGTTGCCTAGGCAAAAAGAGTGTTTTTAAAAAGATATTTTTTTTCAGGATGAAAACCCATCTCGCTTTTCATCGGTTTTCTCAAAGTAGTTAAGGATTCCCTTTTTTGATAAAAATTAATGCACAGTAGTTACATTGCCATGTGGATACATTGATCCAGGAATTTTTGGTTTATTTTTGACTAAGATTTCAAGACTAATACATATGAATATAAATAAATCTTTTGCACCAGCATCATGGTAACCCTTATCATTTGTGGCAGTAGATGAAACAAACAATTACCAGTGGTACAGTAGTAAACTTTGAGATCTAGGCACCCATTATGCTACTCAATTATGTTTTGCTATCAAGGAGAGTTGAAATATGCAGATGATTATGTGATCAGTTTTTAAAACAAAACACAAAACTGCTTATTTTTTACCGTTTAACAGTGGAAGATGCTGCTTTGGAGGAGATTGGACTCTCCATCTTTGGAGGTCTTTAAACAGAAGGTGAGTGAACATCTTTCAGGTGTGAGTGCTTTGGAAAATCAATGTCCATATTGTCTATTCAAGGTTGAGCCCACGCCCATCAAATATGTTGAATCATAACAATGGACAAACCACACAAGCAGAAAGGGCTGGATCCTATTGTTAGCCCCAAATAGAGTAAATCAATTGAACCCATGGGATTTTCCATTCAACAGTTCTCCTCTCAGTGAGACAAGTAAATAAAATTATCTTTATCATTTCTAGGAATAATCTTGACACTGTAAGCACTAGGAGTAGATTTAGAAGGAACAGTGGATGAAATGGTGGTGTTGGTGACAGGTATGAATAGAAACTATATTTAGCATTATTTGTTTCCAAATACTGAGGAAATCTAGTTTGAAAAAAATAACACAATCATGAAAATGTTGGATTTACCTAAGCAGGGTCTGCACTGGTTAGTACCTGGATGGGAGAGTAGAAATGAATTCCAGTTTCTGTAGGCTGTGTTTCAGAGAACCGAACTGGCATAACCACCTCAGAATGTTCCTCACCTGAGAAAACCCTATGTAATTCCCACAGGTTCTTACAGGAGACCTTGCTCTCCATTCCACCATGATCTGGGACACATGGAGAAAACATGTGGGAAAATCTTCTTGGTGGTGGCTCTCAGGCTCCCTGCATGGCCTCCAGAGTGCTCTCCTTTCATCATCAGGTAAAGACCTTTTGATGTAGGTAGGCTTTGGGCCATAAACTAATTGTTGCAGAAAGGGTTGTTGATGTTTTTTAATGAGTAAGTGGTTGAGGTGTAATTCCCTGTCCCCTTGTATTACCTGCCTACCCACATGCACACACATCCACACACTTTTAAAAATTCACTCCTGTTTTAATCTGACATTTTATTTTCTTATTTTATCATTATTATGATTACTACTATGATAGAATTTAGTTTTATAATGTTTTGGATGTATTTTCATTGTATGTTACTTTTGGCCCCCACACTGAGAGAAAGTGAGGATATGAGTAAAATATAATGATATAATGAATAGATAAAATAATACCAAAGGCTGGTCTAGATGGCCACCTTGGTGAAATGAGACACAAGGGAAATGAAGGTGAGAATGGATGGGCCTCTTCAAGCCATAGAGCCATCAGAATGTCACAGTGTCCATCTGTTTGTCCTCCTGGTGAGATTTTGCCCTGGATATACTGATAGAGGGAGGAGAAAAGATTAGGGGTGGGAGAAGGACAGCATTCATTAGGAATGATATTAAGTAGGAAGAGAGATCAGCCATCAAACTACCCAAATAAAATCCACTCTCTTTGTGTGAGTACATACTTGAATTCAAATGCAGCTGTGCATGACATTGCATGATATTGTGTGTGTGTGGTGGGGAGAGGAATTAGATTGCACATGTCACCTGTTTAGCACAAAGAAGCAAGATATGGTTATCCCCACTACACTTTGTTTATAAGCTCCACAGCTTGTAGACTAGCTTTCTCCATCCTTTTTCTCTCCATACGTTTGGTACTACATCTTTCATCCATTCCAGCAAACTGGATAAGAATGATGAAGTCGTGATTCAAAATATCTGAAAGCTGTGAACACATGGCTGCACAAACACTGTTTAAAGGTGTGCCCTGGCATTAAACAGTGGTACTACTGGCTCCAATGTCAGTGGAATGGTGAATGGTGAATCTAATTTGGAATTTAGTCCAAATGTGAAAGGAGACACTCAGGGTACCAATTTTACTCAGGATAATGGGTTTAGTACCAATGGCAGATCCCTTTCAGCCTACAACCTGGAGCACACTTAGGCCCCTTCCACACAGCAGAATAAAGTCCCACATTATCTGCTTTGAACTGGTATATATTGCAGTGTGGACTCAGATAATCCAGTTCAAAACAGATATTGTGGGGTTTTCTGCCTTGATATTCTGGGTTATATGATTGTGTGGAAGAGCCCTTCGTTTTCCATGGACTTCAGATTTTCCAGCTATCATTGCTCTTCAACCATTTTATTCAACTGACCTAGGAATTTATTTGCAGATTTTGCATCAAACCTGCTCATGATATAAAGATGTAGAGTTTGATTCCATACAGTTTTCTTTTCTCAGACACCCTTGGAAGCCAGATGAAGAGCTGCCATGTACCACAATCTGTGTATCTTTTGGTTCACTGGTCTGTGACAAGAGAACACTCCTACATGCTGGCTTGTCCTAATCCTCATATGGTTAGCTTATCACTGATGCTTAACACTCCAAATGATCCTTCGGTTATGTTCAGCTATTAATCTTCACAGTTTAACTAGGAGATAAACAGGGAAAGGTATGGCAAAAGTCTGTAGAAATCCAATAGTAACTGGTTTTCAGAAATCTTATCATAAGGCAGGCAGAGAGGGTTTTACCTAAAGGAAACAGATAACTCAGTAAATTGCTAAAATATTGTAGAATCCACTTTATTATTCTTGGATCTCAATAAAATGTTTTTCTGGAGCTAATAATATTTATATAATTAATGTTATGTTATTTATCAGTAAGAATAAAGAAGGATTAATTAAGACAACATTGTTCTTGATGTTTTGAAGATGGTCAATTTCAGGCTTGAAAATATTCTTGGACTTTTTAATTGATCCATGAGACAGAATCAGCGTCCCTGAACACAGTGGATCTTACTTATGAGTAATCATGGTAGGAGTATACTGTAAGAGATTCATCTGTCGTAACCGAATGATAGACAACTTCTGTCCAAACCACAGTAAACCACCACATAGATAGATATTCAAGACAATTCCTTCCAAATTGTTTCCATCCCCCTGGAATTTCATCAAAACCTCCATGCCCAACCTCAAGAGTATGCATGGGAAAACTTCAGCCCTCCAGGTGTTTTGGATATCAACTCTCACAAAATGGCTAAGACCTCTTCACACGTGCCACCGAAATTGCCGTGTATTGTAGTGGATCATGATGATTCCATTAGCCTCTACCCAGGGGGTGTGAGGGCCTGTTGCCCCATGCCCCACACCATCCCAGCTTCTTCTCTGCCTCATCACACGGTGGGAAGCCTGAGTAAGCTGGTTCAACCTATCTTTCCCTATGGAAAGATGGGAAGCCTCCTATCGTGTGCTGGCAGCTATTTTTCAGCAGTGGCAGGGTTTTTCGTTTTGCACTTTTAACATAGAGCTGCCCCAGAAGTACTTTTCTGGTGTGTGATAGGAGCTGGTGGGCTTTGTGGCAAAAAATGCAAAAAAAAAAAAAAGCCACCACCACCAATTTTTAGCCCATGTAAAGAAGTCCCTGGAAGACTGAAGTTTGCCCATGCCTGATCTAAGGGATTCTGGTTCTTAGCAGAACTGGATTAATATTTCTAAGAAAAGTCAGGGAATGCTCCAGAGTTTTGGCCAAACTCCAAAACTGCTTCACAGAGCTCTAGAGTGAATAATGTTGGATTTCACCCACTGCTAAAAGAATAAAAATAACATTTCAAACACTAAGGGAACAGAACAGGCATTTAACCTTTTAAAAAAGTTTCCTTATATTTGTCACACAGAAGAATAAAATGTGGAAGAAGGAAATTGGGATAGGAATCTGTAAAAAGCAAGTTGGTTAAGAACATAGTGTGACTATACTCAGCTTTCCACATTAGCAATTTTCTTTTTTTTGTGGATTTGATTATTCGCAGATTTGATTAATATGTTCTCTGTAGGAATCTATAGAACCTTCAGAGTGACTCAATGGTCAGCTCCGCTGACAGATTTTCATTCACCGATTTTCCATCTTAATGAGAGTCCTCATTAAATGTGGAAGACTGACTACCTGATTTCAATCCCCTTCCCCTTTTTTGTCCCCTTATTTCCTCTATTAACAATGTAATGTTATGATGCAGAAAACAAGGATGAGAGGAGACATGATAGCTATGTTTAAATATATGAAAAGATGACATAAGGAAGAGGGAGCTTGTTTTCTGCTGCCCTGGAGACCAGGACTTGGAACAATGGGTTCAAATTACAAGAAAGGAGATTGCACCTGAACATTATAAAGCACTTCCTGACTGTAAGAGCTGTTCAGCAGTGGAACTCTCTGCCTTGGAGTGTGGTGAAGGCTACATTAAATGAAGAAAAACCTTTTGCAAATGCTTCTAATTATTAGTATTGTGTGGAGTCTCTCTTAGAATCATAGAATAGAATCATAGAATCAAAGAGTTGGAAGAGACCTCATGGGCCATCCAGTCCAACCCCCTGCCAAGAAGCAGGAATATTGCATTCAAATCACCCCTGACAAATGGCCATCCAGCCTCTGCTTAAAAGCTTCCAAAGAAGGAGCCTCCACCACACTCCGGGGCAGAGAGTTCCACTGCTGAACAGCTCTCACAGTCAGGAAGTTCTTCCTCATGTTCAGATGGAATCTCCTTTCTTGTAGTTTGAAGCCATTGTTCCGTGTCCTAGTCTCCAAGGAAGCAGAAAACAAGCTTGCTCCCTCCTCCCTGTGGCTTCCTCTCACATATTTATACATGGCTATCATATCTCCTCTCAGCCTTCTCTTCTTCAGGCTAAACATGCCCAGTTCCCTAAGCCGCTCCTCATAGGGCTTGTTCTCCAGACCCTTGATCATTTTAGTCGCCCTCCTCTGGACACATTCCAGCTTGTCAATATCTCTCTTGAATTGTGGTGCCCAGAATTGGACACAATATTCCAGATGTGGTCTAACCAAAGCAGAATAGAGGGGTAGCATTACTTCCTTAGATCTAGACACTATGCTCCTATTGATGCAGGCCAAAATCCCATTGGCTTTTTTTGCCGCCACATCACATTGTTGGCTCATGTTTAACTTGTTGTCCACAAGGACTCCAAGATCTTTTTCACACGTACTGCTCTCGAGCCAGGCGTCCTCTATTCTGTATCTTTGCATTTCATTTTTTCTGCCAAAGTGGAGTATCTTGCATTTGTCACTGTTGAACTTCATTTTGTTAGTTTTGGCCCATCTCTCTAATCTGTCAAGATCGTTTTGAATTCTGCTCCTGTCCTCTGGACTATTGGCTATCCCTCCCAATTTGGTGTCGTCTGCAAACTTGATGATCATGCCTTCTAGCCCTTCATCTAAGTCATTAATAAAGATGTTGAACAGGACCGGGCCCAGGACAGAACCCTGCGGCACTCCACTCGTCACTTCTTTCCAAGATGAAGAGGAAGCATTTGTCTGCCAACCCACGAAGAAACGCACGAGAATAGAAGACACAACACCAATGTTTTGGATTCAAATTGGGCAACTTTTATTTAACGTTACCTATTTAATTTCTTAACTTAACTCAAGGGTGTAAGGAACTGGTGTAACCTAACCCAGGTAGCATCACTACCCGACAATAACAATTTCCGGGCGAAGCACCTGGTTTTCGGTAATCAAACCGTATCACCATCAAGGGAAAGGAATGAGGAGTCTCTTCCAGAGCTCTTGTATCGAGACTCCTTCCAAATAAAGGCCATTAACACACCTCACCCTTTACACTGTAGGTGAGTGTTTAACTTAAGGGCCTTTCACCCCTTAAAGGGGTGCCCTAGGTGCACACCGACTAAAGGAATTTCCCTATCTATTTACGCCACGGATTGGGGGCAAATGTCCATTTAGCCCCCATCCCCCACCAATTCCTCTAACACCCCTCTAATACCTTCCTGTAAATCTAATGAAAATCGTTGGTTGCCCAATTCTGAAAGATGTACTCAATCACCACAATACAACCTCTCGTCGTCACGTGTGATGTTTGGGTATTCAATGTAATGACCCCTCCGCTGGATCATGAACAGTCGCATGGCCCAGTGCACTCGTTTTCTGGCTTTCTCGAGCCTTCCCACGTCGCCTCCTTCCAGCCACTAGCAACGAGGTATGATAGCAGACCAAACAACGTGCACCCTGGGCCATGACCAACAAATCCTTCGAATGTCCGCCCGTGCTTACAAAAGAGGGCTTTGCCTGCTAACAGGCCCACATCGTTACCACCGAGGTGGATAACCAACACATCAGGAGGAAAAACCACTCCCGGCATCAAACAACAAAGGGGGCACAAACCGTCCCAACGCAGGCTTCTCATGCCTCTCCATTCCACCGTTGCCGTGGAAGAGAGACCCAAGTGCTGGCCATAGGCAGTCCTGTGGGCCTCTCTCACTGCCCAGAAGACATAACTGTGTCCGCAGACCAGTACCATTCTTCTATGTGCCAGCCCTGCGTGAACAGTCGCATGGCCCAGTGCACTCGTTTTCTGGCTTTCTCGAGCCTTCCCACGTCGCCTCCTTCCAGCCACTAGCAACGAGGTATGATAGCAGACCAAACGACGTGCACCCTGGGCCATGACCAACAAATCCTTCGAATGTCCGCCCGTGCTTACCAAAAGAGGGCTTTGCCTGCTAACAGGCCCACATCGTTACCACCGAGGTGGATAACCAACACATCAGGAGGAAAAACCACTCCCGGCATCAAACAACAAAGGGGGCACAAACCGTCCCAACGCAGGCTTCTCATGCCTCTCCATTCCACCGTTGCCGTGGAAGAGAGACCCAAGTGCTGGCCATAGGCAGTCCTGTGGGCCTCTCTCACTGCCCAGAAGACATAACTGTGTCCGCAGACCAGTACCATTCTTCTATGTGCCAGCCCTGCGTGAACAGTCGCATGGCCCAGTGCACTCGTTTTCTGGCTTTCTCGAGCCTTCCCACGTCGCCTCCTTCCAGCCACTAGCAACGAGGTATGATAGCAGACCAAACGACGTGCACCCTGGGCCATGACCAACAAATCCTTCGAATGTCCGCCCGTGCTTACCAAAAGAGGGCTTTGCCTGCTAACAGGCCCACATCGTTACCACCGAGGTGGATAACCAACACATCAGGAGGAAAAACCACTCCCGGCATCAAACAACAAAGGGGGCACAAACCGTCCCAACGCAGGCTTCTCATGCCTCTCCATTCCACCGTTGCCGTGGAAGAGAGACCCAAGTGCTGGCCATAGGCAGTCCTGTGGGCCTCTCTCACTGCCCAGAAGACATAACTGTGTCCGCAGACCAGTACCATTCTTCTATATGCCAGCCCTGCGTGGCCTGTGACGGTAATGATAACTAGGCTGAAACCAACCGTATGTAACTTCTGGTCTGTTTTGGAAGTTCTACTTCTGATTTCCACACTATCTTCAAAAACTTTGATGTCGGAAACCAAAAATGCGCGGTGTGAGGTATCGTTATTGGCTAATGTCACCAATTCACTCACGCGTAGCTGCAAAACGTGCATTCCACGCCGCCGCCTGATATAAAAACTATTCATAATATGATGTGTGGGGAACATGGCTCAAGGGCCGGGATCTGAAAATCCTCCTAAAGCCGCAACGCAAGTAATTTGCTGCAGCTCTGTAAGGCTAACTTTCCAGCCAGCAACTAAGCGGACCCGCTTTGATCGGGCTGGGGCCCTTTTGGAACATTAACCTGTCCTGGGTTCCTTCTACTGAACTGGGCGCCTCTTGGCCCACCTCTTGTGGGTTTTCCCTTGTAACAACTATTGGTTGCGTGGTTACCCTGGCATATTGCACAGGCGTGCTGATATTTACAGTCATCGCGGGCGCAAGCTCCCTGGGCCGACAAGTATAAAGCGCCAGTAAAACAAATTGACAATGTTTTATCACTTATATATATAGGGCAATGCATAACTGCTTAAATCTGTGCCTAACCGACTCTTATATAGTTATAACGTAATAGTCCGAGGCTCACCCTAAGCTCGCCCTTCAAGTGACCCACTGTTCAAGCAACTAATATGCTATTTACTTGTGTTTGCTTTACCTAAAGGCAGAGCTCTCAAAATGCCATGCAAGGGAAGCCAAGGCTAGACCGGGCATCTTGATGAACTCCCATTTGCATTGCTTCTTGCTGCGAGGTTATCCCAAGTTGTGGCTGACATCAGGAGCTCACCCCACACCCAAGTAATCAGAGCCTATCGCTGTGCCTATTGATCTATTCACATTTGCATTAAGTCTCACTGTGAGGCTATCGCAAGCTGGAGCTAACATCAGGAGCTCACCCCACACCCACGTAATCAGCGCCTATCGCTGGGCCTATTGATCTTTCACATACCCTTTTGTCTTTGCAGCTGTTGTGCTGGGCCTCCCTGTCGAAAGGGCTGACTCTCTTTAGTGTTTTGTATAGTATGGCCGCTATCGGCCTTCTCACCAGAAACTGCTCTGGTTGTATTCATTACCTCCATCCACAATTGACTGTCGATGAGGTCCCATCGCTTGTTAGGCATCGTGGCAGCCTCAGAACAAAAGCGGCTATTGTAAACAAGCCACGCCTGACCAGTGTAGTTGACATATGCCCCATATATTAGATTTTGATATTTAAACAAGGCCTTGGCCCTGTAATCCTTTAGGGCCGCCCACATTCTTCTTCGGCGCCATCCTGAAAGGAAAATAACCAGTGACTGTGTCAATAAGTATATCGCGCCAGTATAACAAATTGACGAAGACTTTGTCCCTTATATATATCTAAACATATAGGGCAACACGTTTGCATTGAGTCTTGCTGTGAGGTTATCACAAGTTGGAGCTGACATCAGGAGCTTGCCCCGCACCCAAGTAGCCGGAGCCTACCATTGGGCCTATTGATCTACTCCTATTTGCATTGAGTCTTGCTGTGAGGTTATCACAAGTTGGGGCTGACAACCGGAGCTCACCCGCACCCCAGTAGCCAGAGCCTATCGTTGGGGCCTATTGATCTACTCACATTTGCAATTAGTCCCACTATAAGGTTTACATAAGTAGAGGCTAACCGCGGGAGCTCGCCCCCCTATACCAACCCAGGCCTGCCACTGGGCTTATTGCTCTAGTCATTTTCCTTTTTGAGTATACAGGCCGACTGTAAGGCCAACCTAATTTGGGGCTAACCAAGGGAGCTCACCTGTAGCAACTGGCAAAGACTGTACCATTGGGAGGTCACATAAGTTAAGGCTCCCATCAGGAGCTTGCAATACTTATGGCCAGGGCCCGCGACAGGGCTTATTGATCCCTTCCCATTTGACTTCATTGCTGGATCTAACAGCAGGAGCTCTCTCCCTGATCCATTTTTTTTGTATCAGAAGCTGGATTAAACAGCAGGAGCTCCCCCTCTGATCCTATTTAAAATAATAATTTTTATTTTATTTTATTTTTTTTGGTATCAGAAGCTGGATCTAACAGCAGGAGCTCCCCCTCTGATCCTATTTAAAATAATAATATTTATTTATTTATTTATTTAGGTATCAGAAGCTGGATCAAACAGCAGGAGCTCCCCCTCTGATCCTATTTAAAATAATAATTTTTATTTTATTTTATTATTATTATTATTAATTTTTTTTTTGGTATCAGAAGCTGGATCAAACAGCAGGAGCTCCCCCTCTGATCCTATTTAAAATAATAATTTTTATTTTATTTTATTTGGTATCAAAAGCTGGATCTAACAGCAGAAGCTCTCTCCCTGATCCATTTTTTTTTTTGTATCAGAAGCTGGATCAAACAGCAGGAGCTCCCCCTCTGATCCTATTTAAACTAATAATTTTTATTTTATTTTATTTTAATTTTTTTTTGGTATCAGAAGCTGGATCTAACAGCAGGAGCTCTCTCCCTGATCCATTTTTTTTTGGTATCAGAAGCTGGATCTAACAGCAGGAGCTCTCTCCCTGATCCATTTTTTGGGAGCTGTGGCTAACATCGGGAGCTCGCTCTGCTCCCAAATAAGAACTATCGACCTTAGGTCAGCAACCACTGTAGCCAAGGGTATAACTCCCCTATTACCTGTGTATATTTAACATCATACCTACTACATATAACACGCATCCGGCCCAAAATAAAGTAATTGAAATAACTTTCACTTTCATTTTGCCCCATGTGGCAAACGAAATTGGGCCTATCCTAAAATGGCGGCCGCCCCATCTCCCACAATGGCCTCCATCAACGGCCCGGACGGCGCCCAAAATTGACGCTGCGAGCTAGCCGCATGCCAAGCCGCCCAGCTCCAGGCCCCTGGCCACGTGGGCCCTTGTTTGCCATAACCAAGGCCTCTGTGAAGGGCCCTGAAGGGCCCAGCCTTCGTCCGGGAGGGGTGGGGGGTGGGTGAAGCCTACCTCCCCCAGGACCCCTGTACAGACCTGTAGATGCTCTTCTTCTCCCCTTAACCTCTTTTCTTCTCTTCTTTGTTGAACCTCTTCAGGCTTCTTGTCTTCGCTCTTCTCTGCGACCTCTCTCCCCAACTTCCAGGCGTGGAATGAGCCTGGGAGGGCCTGGCCTGTGTTAGCAGGCCACGCCCCCGGATGTTCTGGAGGGTTCCTCCAGAACTCCTCCCTGCCTCGTGTGAGGCAGACAAATGTTTTTTCTCTCCCCATTTCTTGGGGAGAGGAAAACTGTAGTGAGCACTCTCTGTGTTCGTCCACTTAACCAATTACAGATCCACCTCACCGTAGTTTTGCCTAGCCCACATTGGACTAGTTTCCTTGCCAGAAGGTCATGGGGGACCTTGTCGAAGGCCTTACTGAAATCCAGGTACGCTACATCCACGGCATTCCCCGCATCTACCCAGCTTGTAGCTCTATCAAAGAAAGAGATCAGATTAGTCTGGCATAACTTGTTTTTGATAAATCCATGTTGACTATTAGCGATGACTGCATTTGTTTCTAAGTGTTTGCAGACCGCTTCCTTAACAATCTTTTCCAGAATCTTGCCCGGTATCGACGTGAGGCTGACCGGACGGTAGTTGTTTGGGTCGTCCTTTTTTCCCTTCTTGAAGATTGGGACCACATTGGCCCTCCTCCTCTTAGCCCTCTGAAATTTTTTTTGCTAGGAGCACCCTGTGATAGGTTTGCCTTAGGGTTAACATAAGTCATAAAGGACTTGAAGGCATACAACAACAGTAATTCATTGTCTCTAACTACTAATGATATTTTATCATATATCATTCATGGCATAGCTATTCCAGAAGATTACACTCCATTGGGCTTTCGATTGAAATGCTTTCCCCTGATCTCTATAATATTCACATAGAATATCAAAAAGAAATACTCATTTGCAGCTAACCAGTGACATTGTTACATAGTTAGATAGATAGATTTCAAATCTGCCTTGTGTTCCTGGGTTTTCAGTTTTACATGCTAATTACATTTGCTATCGGTGAGCTGGGTTTTAGGGGGCTGCTGAAGCATGAAATCCTTTGACAAAGATCTTTAAACAGTGTGAAGCTAAAAGTTAATTATACCTCATAACCAATGAAGAGATGGTTGTCGGTTGCTGAATGTTAAATGCTAAATACCTGCTGTCATCATTGCAATTTTTTTACAGAAAAGAGAAAATTTAAAAGGTGAGCTTCAGAAGGGACCCTGTCATTAAAAGAAATATCCTAATATTTGAAACTTACTATGTGCTAAGTGCGTTGAAAACCATAATTAATCCTCACACTTTGGGGAGGTATTATTGGAAATAATGCAAAAACAATTTTCAAGGAATTGCTGCATGCATTATGAATGACACTTTAGTTGAACCATTGGAACAAGCAGTTTTCATTTATACATTTACCGTAAATGTCTGTTGAGCAGTAAAGTAGGATTTGTACTTAAAGTCACATTAATCAATGCTAATATTCACTTCCATTTAAATACTACATTTATTTTTAGTATATATCTGATGATCTCCAAATGATGGAGGCCCCGGTGGTGCAATGGGTTAAACCAGGGGTCCCCAAACTAAGGCCCAGGGATCGAATATGGCCCTCCAAGGTAATTTACCCAGCCCTCACTCAGGGTCATCCTAAATCTGAAACGACTTGAAAGCAAACAACAACAACAACAACAATCCTATCTTATCAGCCAAAAGCAGGCCCACACTTCCCATCGAAAGTTCTTTATTTTATTTATTGTATTGTTTTAAAGTGTTTTTTTGCACCACAAGTAAGATATGTGCAGTGTGCATAGCAATTCATTCATGTTTTTTTCTTCAAATTATAATCTGGCCCTCCAACAATTTGAGGGACTGTGACCTGGCCCTCTGTTTAAAAAGTTTGAGGACACCCGGGGTAAGTTTGAGGACACCTTGAGCTTGCAGGACTGCTGACCAACAGGTTCGAATCCAGGGAGAGAGGGTTGAGTTCTTTGCCAGCTCCAGTTCCCCATGTGGGGACATGAGAGAACCCCCTCCCCACACACAAAAATAGTAAACCATCAAATATCCTTTGGTAATGTCCTTGCAGACTGCCAATTCTCTCACACTAGAAGTGACTTGCAGTTTCTCCTCCATCGAAAAAAAATTGCATGGTGGGAGCCAGTATGATGCACTGGTTTGAGTATTGGACTGTGACGCAGAAGACCAAGGTTTGGTGATCTTGGGCAAATTGTCTCAGAGAAAGACAAGGGCAAAAGATTTGCCAAAAAAACAAAACAATGAAAGGTTCCAGTTATGGTCACCTTTAGCCATAATTGACTACAAAGCATATAACAATCATAATTGACATGTGCACAGTTGTCTATAGATATTTGTATATCTGGATTTTAGATTTCAAAATGTGTGTGTGTGGGGGGGGGGGGGGTCTGTGTCTGTTCTGGAGAGGTTCATTTCAGTTTGCCTCTAAGAGGAGTAAATGTTTTGCAACACAATCCTTATTAGTTTTAATGGGATTTATGGATAGATTGATGTATGGATGACTGGAATTCATACTTCCTAGCACTGAAATTATGTAGACTTCCACAGTCAAGCATTTGTATCCAGGGATTCTGCATCCACAGATTCAGCCATGCATGTTTTGAGGGGAAAAATCCCAAAAGTAAACCTTGATGCTGTCATCTTATATAAGGGGTGTCATTTTACTATCCCGTTATATATAATGGGGCGAGCATCCATGTATGTTAGTATCCATGGACTGTCCTGGAACCAAACCCTAGTAGATACCAAGCCCCACTGTATTTAAAAAGAAGCCATCATGAAGTTCAGTGCAACTTCCTGCCAGATAAATGTGTGCAAGATTACAGTCTAACTTGCTGGCTTATATGTTCTCATGTTCATTCTTTGTTATATTAAATTCTGCTCCACTAAACCAATATAGCCATAAACAAATTTTCACATTAATCTTAGGTAATTTGAAAAAAATAAACTTGTATACTTCTTTTAATGAACACAAATTATGTTTTCTCAGTGATCAGAAAACATCTTGCATACCTTCTTAGAAGCCTTCTCTCTCAAGATATATACTTTCAGTCACTCATATTACTAAGGTAGGAACATCCATAATGAAATTTTATTGTAAAGCGAGGAAAACTAGAACTCAAATAGGTTCTAGCAATGACATTCTTTGGCATAAGACATTTCTTTTGGGAAATAATGATTGGAGGAGGTTAATGGCCTGAGGCAAAGCTTCCAGCAATGAGGTCTCCTTGCTAGTCATCAATTCCCAGATAAAGCTCTCTACTTTGATCATTATTTTGCAATTCAAACTCTGAAAAGACTCTTTATCTCTGTAATACCATTCTTGCCATTTGCTAAGAACCTTTTCTGCATTTCAGCACACCTGAAGGCAAAGAAAAATTGGCTTATGTTTAGGATGGTAGCCAATTGGATCTTATTCCTTGTGCCATCACAGATATTTTGCACGACCTTGGGAAGTTTGTCTTCTCCCCCTCAAGCAGTATTCATATAACACTTACTTATTGTGTGTTTTATAGATCTGTTATTTGACTTTCCACTGAATGAAAAAAGTTCAATAGGAAAAATATGATATCTCTTTGGGAATAAAGCAGTCATTTATAATGATGTAAACATCCAAGCAAAATGTCTTAATTTATCTTTGTGGTAAGATATGTGGCCAAAACAATACATAAGTAGCAGGATTTAACAAGCTACCAAACAGTTGTCAGATCACAGAATCCATCTTTGTATTGTATGAGATGTAGTGATGGCATCTTCTCTTGAGCAGAGAAGGATATTAGTACATGATGAAGGCAAAACAATATTGCAGATGGACAATTGCTCTATCACATTACATTGCATGCATTACCTCCCACCCCATTATCTCCAATGATTTTCCCAGCTGTAGCTATGGTTCCTGAGCTTCTGTAAACATGAGGCCTGATTTACTAAGCAGTTGAGGTTGTAGTTCAGGGCAGAACAGGATGTCCTCATTGTATGATTTTGTCCTTACTTTGTAAGGGCAATTGGCATGGCATATAGATCCAGGATTGTGTGAACAGTGTGAAAATTATTGTTTTACTGTTTATGGATGTATTTTAATTTGATTTATGTCTAACTGTAATTGTATAATTGTAATTGTTTGTGCTGGCATTGAATTTTGCCATTCCCCATGTGGAAACCACTTTGAGTCCCCTTCGGAGTGAGAAAAGTGGTATACAAATGTTGTAAATACATAAATAATAAATATTCATATTAGATGAGGATTTGGGCTGTGTGACATGGAACCGATCTCACCTAAAAGGAGGCAGATGCTTTTTGTACACCCTCTGGTGGCTGCAAGACCATGCTTTGGCTCTACCTGGCTGGACCTTTGCGTGATAACCCAAGAGATCTAGCATAATTCTGAAGCGGCATACAGGGAGCATACAACTCCCCCTGTTATGTCAGCTCCACTGGCTGCCAATTAGCTACCGAGCACAATTCAAAGTGCTGGCTTTAACCTATAAACCCCTAAATGGTTTTGGTTCAATTTACCTCTCTGAATGTATCTCCCTTTGTGACCCAGTTTGAGCAGTAAGATCTGCTGGTGAGGTTGTGCTCTCAGTCCTACCACTATAGCAAGCACGATTGGTGGGGAGAGGGCCTTCTTAGTGGTGTCCCCTTGGCTGTGTAACTTCCTTCCTAGTGAGATTAGATTGGCCTCCTGCCTCCTGGCATTGAGGAAACAAGTTAAAACATGGCTGTTCAAACAAGCTTTCAGCAAGTGACGGAAATACAGTTTAACATCCTATCATGACACAACTAGAAATGAAGCAGCTGAATTATGATTAAGGGATTGATGCAATTTGTGTTGGGAGTATATTGCATTTTAATATGTTTAAGAGCTTTTAATGTGTATTTATATGTCTATTCATTTCAGTGATTTTATATTGCTTTATTTGTTTATGTATAATAAGGCATTGAATTTTGGCCTACATGTATGATGTACCCCGCTCTGAGTTCCTCATGGGTTGAGAAGAGTGGGATAGAAATGAAGTAAATAAGTCAATAATAAATAAGTTGCAGGTTCATCAAGTGCATTTGGTCAATGCCTAGACCCATGTGTTTGCTAATCCTGCCTACAGTTGTAGCCAAATAAAGCTGTGGCCTATTTCTTCATTTTTAATGATGTCTGATGTATGATTTACTATGAAGAGCTTGTCTCACACCTGAATATGCAACATCTAGTTGATAATCTTTTCAGGAAGAATCTTGGCCAAAGAAATCCTTATCCTCAAAGGAAGAAACGTTTGAAACAGGGTGCTACTTCTAGCAGTGATAATATCCTCAATGTTGGTATCATTTTGTCATTCAGTACTTTTCCTTCTTTATTTCATTCATCATTGAATAATCTTTTAACATCTAATAATAAATGTGTCCAAAAATGACACTTGTTAACAGAGCTGTCATAGCATCAGCTAAGAAAAACGACATCACAGGTAAATGACAAGCACTGCAATCTCTGGATTCTGTTTATACAACATATATGACATGAAGGTGTAATGAAACGACAGTCCTGTTTTGGGCTGAAATAATAATGGGAACCCATGTTGGCTTAATTTATGTTTGAAATTAATCGTTGCATTTTCTAATAGTATTATGCAATATGCTAAGATCTGCCTTTGGTTACAGAGAGCTGATGCACAGTGAAAGACATAGATTTTTATTTTTTAAAAAGATGAGAACTCAACAGTCTACGGATTGAATGCTAGAGCTTCAGGAGTATAACTTCCTTTCATTCATGCTTTCTCCCTTTCTCTGTATTCAACATAACTCTCCTTGGATTTTGTGAGAATTCTCCTGGACTGCAGAAATCATGCCAAAATATCCCGACTCAATATGCTATTACAGAGATTTGTATACTAAAGAAAAAAATAATAGGAAAAAAAGGTTGGTTTTGGCAAAAGAGAAGAATACTGCAAAGAATCCACTGGCTAATATAATGAGTGCATTACACATGCACAAACAAAATTAACATAATTAAAAAAGAAAGTTTTCTTGGATCACTGAGGGATGGGGGAGGAAGGCAATTTAATTAGGAAATGGTAAGGAAAGTTAAATATGAAAGATTAGAGCATAATGTGTTTAAAGACTCAGTTTCCTCTTGCTCTCTCACTCAGTGCTAGAGACTAAAAGAATAAGGAAGCAGATAAATTAATTCTTGTTCTAGAAGCCACATTACCACTGGAAGAACAATTATTAAAGAGCCCCTGATAAAACATGTCCTAGGATTAGAAGGTGAATTTGTTTTTTGACCTGACAATCCAAATGAAAAGCCATAATTTTTGGGGCGGAATGTCTGTTCTCCTAAAGTTCAAATTTTCCATGGAGCTTATGTGATGGACAGTTTGGGATGCAACTTTAGATGGGACTTCACTTCACTTCACTTCAGAAAGTACCAGGTTCAGTTTGGTGGGTCCCAATTCAGACCCTATCCACACACTCCCATATACCTCGTTCAATCACATGGATATAACATTTTCTGTTGCTTCTTTTTGACTAAATCCAAGGAAGCTCACTGGATCCTGGACCAATGTCTGTCAGCTGTAATGGACTGGATGAAGGCTAATAAGTTGAAGCTTGATCCTAACAAGACAAAGTCGCAGGACCGATCAGGGTATAGGGTGGCAACCTGTTCTTGACAGGGTTACACTCCCCCTGAGGACACAGGTCCACAGTCTGGGGGTCCTCCTGGACCAGCACTGACGCCTGATGCTCAGGTGTCAGCGGTGGCTGTAAGGATCTTCACACAGTTAAAACTTGTGTGCCAGCTGCAACCATGCCTCAAAAAGCTTGACTTTGCCATGGTGGTCCATACCCCTAGTTACATCTAGAATGGATTACTGCAATGCACTCTACATGGGCTGCCTTTGAAAATGGTTCAGAAATGGTAATTGGTGCAAAGATTGGCAGGGGGCTAACTGGGGCTAGCTATAGAGAGCACACCCTGCCCTATTGAAGCAGCTCCACTGACTGCCAATAAGATTCCAGGCCAAACTCAAAGTGCAGGTTATATCTTCATGATCGCATCTCCCCCTATGAACCGGCGTGAACTCTAAGATCTGTCAGGGAGGCTCTCCTCTCGGTTCCACTTCTGTCTCAAGTGCGATTGATGGGAACGAGGGAGAGGGCCTTATTGATGGTGGCTCCCCAGCTCTGGAATGCCTTCCCCAGGGAACTTGGGCAACACTCCACACTACATCACTTTTGGAAAAAGCTAAAAACTTGGCTCTTTCAGCAAGTCTTTGATAACTTTTAAGATATCAGCCAGACTACTATCATTAGCCAGGGAAGGCTAAATTGATTGTATGGACCTTTGATCAATGGCAATTGCCATAAATTATGTATTCTATTGCTCTTGTTAATTTTACATGTCTGGTTTTAAATGTGTTATTGATTTTAATGTTGACATATTGTATTTTACATGCTGTATGGCACCATTGTGTGCTATTTGTAAGCCGCCTCGAGTCCCATGGCATTTGGTGGCAGGGTATAAATAATGATGATGATGATGATGATGATGATGATGATGATTTGTAATATGGGTAGTATTTTGCTGTTCTTGGTTCTCTATTTCTGCTGGTGTCTGGACTTTTTTGTATCTATTATTTCTGCTGGACATATTGTTTGACAGCTAAAATATCTTATGGCACTGCATGGCATTAGAATCTCATTATCACATGCTAAGACAGTAATTAACACCTAACACCACTGAGAGCTATTTATTAATCATTTGTCATTTCACACAGTAGTGTTCATAACAGAGCCATTCAGGACATGCTGACATATCTAGAACAAGTCTTGTTGAGGTTGCTTTCTTCCTAGTATTAAAAACTGCTAAATGATTGCTTGTGTGTAATTGTACAACTTCCCAGGAAGGGAAAATCAGTTTTTTAAAAAACCAGTGCCTGGCCACCTGCATTTTGTGCCCTTCAAGTAAATAATATAAATCCATTATCGAGCAAAACAACATTGCAGATCTCTTTGCAATCTGTTCTCAGTAGATTCACTTGTCAAATTGGGGTTAATAATAGAAATGTGATCACTATATATACCTTATATAGGCAAGAACAGAGATGAAAATAACTGTAGATGATAACTGCAGATTACAGTAAAACAGATTCCCTGATTCTAGTTAAACCATGTTACATCCCATGGAATTTTGGGATTTGTAGTCTGGTCAGGCTCTGGAGCTACAAATTCTAAAAATACCTCCCTAACAATGGGTGATCTTCTACATCAGAAAGCAATCTCTAATTATGGAAGCCAGAGCTTGGAGATATTACCTTTTTTTTTTTATTACAGCTCCTAAAATTGCTCAGATAACTTTACCAATTGTCATGCATGTTGAGGGATTCTGGGAGTTGTAACCTAAAAAGTAACACTTTTAAACTCTTGTTTAGAATCCTGGGACCCTTCACACTATGCAACTATTGCACATTGATTCCAGTTCAACTGACATGGTTAGGGAAGTATATTTAGAATCTATAGCTCCAGAGCCTGACCAGACTGCAAATCCCAAAATTCCATAGGATGTAACCATGGCAGTTAAAGTGGAGTCACTGTGCTATAATGATGTAATGTGAAAGGGGCCGTTGATGGGAACAAGAGAGGGAGCCTTCTCCATGATCACATCCCACCTCTTCTTTTTTAAAAGCTCCTCAAAACTCTCCTATGCACCTTAGCTAACAGAGAGGAGAACTGATTAAATCTTCATATGTAGCTCCACCAAAGTGTGAATACTTACCTTCGTCTATTAGCTTATACCATTTTAGCTTTAATAATCTCTAGTTGAACTTTTAAAAGAATTTTTAAAAACCCTATTATGTTGTAAAGTATGGATTGTATTATGCTATGTCCATTTATGCTGTTATATTAATTATCTTGAATTTGTTTTTGATGTGTTATATGTTGTTTTTGGTCTCTGCCATTGAATGTTTGCCACTGTGGTTTCTTACTGTAAATCACCCTTGGGGAGATAGGGCAGGTTAAAAATAAAGTTTTATTATAGTTTTATTAGAGAAACAATGTTATTTCCTGTTTGAATTTGTACCATGAAAACTTACTTAATTAAAAACAACTTACTGAACAATTAGAATTTTTAATAGACTGCATTTTTATTTATTTTTATTTAATTTTAGTTGTTAAGTCTTAATTCATGTTTATATGTCGGGTTGTTAAATTTTGTTAGTGTGGATGTATTGTTGTTATATTCGGGCATTGAATGTCTTCCTTTTATGTTTGGAATCCACACTGAGTCCCTCTGGGGAGATAGAGCAGAATATAAATAAAGTTATTATTATTATTATTATTATTCTTCTTCTTCTTATTATTATTATTTGAAACACAACAAGATTAGTACACGGCAAACAAGATCACTATGCTGGTTGTTGTATTGAATCACACGTCAGACACTTTCAAGTGTCTAGGACTATGTGATGTATCAATGAATAGTGCGTGCAGATGCCAGCAGGGTGGCCTTTTGCAGCTGACAGATGGTAATTTTGTCAGCGCCGATTGTGTTTAATTGCAGGCCAAGGTCTTTAGGTACTGCACCCAGTGTGACAATCACTGAAAAGTCTTGAAAATCTCAATTTAATATTCGGGTGAAGTGGGAAGTATCCTTACTTGTCATAAAGGTCCCATCTACACTGCCATACAATGCGGTTTAAGATTCCATTTTAACTGAATTGAACTGTTATATAATGCAGATTATGCAGTTAAACCGCGTTCTGAAGTTGCATTATATGGCAGTGTAGATGGGGCCAAAGATTTCTTTCACTGTTAATGAAAACACAAGATTAGAAACAAATAGCAGCAGTTCAGTTCTGATTCCAGAACTAGCTACAGAAGCTCCTAGAAAGAATATCCCTGTTAATAAATATGAGCAATCCTGGGGTAATTTCACCAAGTTGCTTAAGTACTTTTCCTGTGTAATTCACTTCAAGGAGTTGCTCCTACTGTGAGGAAAACAGGGCTATTATCTGCTTCTGTTCTTCGGGATCATGCTTTTTCTTTTCTTTTTATATCTACTTTCAACATATAGATGCAACCATTATGATAATTCATTTTCCCCACAGAACAAATAGACTTAAAGGTACTAGTAATATATTCCACTTTTCCCTCTCTCTAGGAACAAAGAAACATCTACACTAAGCTGCAGTTTTCTACAGTATTCTGATACCTTGTGGATATCAATAACTTACATTTTCATTTCCTTTTTTGACGTCTCATTTGACAATGGCTTAATTCCAAGCAAACTGTTAACAAGAATTTCTGCAAGCCACTGCAGGATGCTCTACAGGGAGGGAAGGGGGGCAAATTTGCTTATCCTGGCAACGTCTTTTTGAAGTACAAGTTACCTACCATAATCTTTCTACGTGCAGTAAAATTATCAGCTTGTATGCAGCTGCCTGTACTGTAGAAACTGGATTTGACTTGCCAATTAGATGATATTCGTCATAAGCCTGGGAATTTTCAAACCCTATTAACCTTAGACCAAATTTTGACCACTATCCATGTCAAAAGATTTAAGATCACTTATTGTAAACATGTATCCATTGGAACATGTAACACATATATCGTGGCTGGGATCCTGCATCAGCTATTTATTCAAGTATGCTTAAAATGCACTCATCTGTACCTATAATGACCCCATAATTGTTTCTTAGCCACAAATTTTGTCATTATTGTGTCACTATTGCCACAATCATAATTCCTCCCCACAAACTTACTTTACCAAGCATCAACATCAGAGGAAGAATTGAGAAGTGGATTCTATCAATGTCAAGCTTGGTAGGGAGGATGGGGATGTTTGAGCCAGAAGAAGTTACTGACGAGTATGTTTAACTAAATATGCTTAACTTACAATGCACTACTACTTCCATGACACTGCTATGGAATCATGAGAGTAATAGTAATAAGGCCTTTAACTTTCTCTTCCAAAGAGTGCTGCTGTTCCACCGAACTATAAACCCCAGGATTCAATAGCATTCAGCAATGGCAGGTAACATTTTGCCAAACTCCATTAATTATATAATATAGAGTTAGCCTAAGGGCCCTTCCACACAGCCCTATATCCCAGAATATCAAGGCAGAAAATCTCATATTATCTGATGTGGACTGAGATAACCCAGTTCAAAGCAGATATTGTGGGATTTTCTGCCTTGATATTCTGGGATATAGGGCTGTGTGGAAGGGCTCTAAGTTGCTGATGCAGGATTCTGATCCACATTCCTTTCCCTATTTTGTACATCCAGTAATATCACACATAATTCAAACATAGTTTATTTGAAATACTATTATTGTATCTCAAAGCCTTAATAATGGTATTCAGTCATTTTAAAATTAGAAACTGGTAATTACTTATGGGTATATGCACCAAGCTGTAGATCTTGAAAAAATAAAAAGTTTCATCAGAAAGTAGGTTAATTGGACATTAGATCTCCTTCTATATAATCAGATGAGAACATGATCTGAAATCCTAACCTCTCAGCTGGATTACTCTAATGTGAAACTGACCCTGAAAAATGCTCTGGAATGTCAACTGGTGTAAAACTCCATGCCCAGAATGTGACTGAAGTGGAGGCCTTGTTTCATGTAACCTCTTCATTGTCCTGGCTGAATTTGCTAACAGCTTGTTTCAGCTGAACTGAAGTAACAAAAAATGCCAGTTATCACCTTTAAAGCCTTAAATGGTTTAGAACCTAGCTACTTAAAGGATTCCCCCACTAGCTTGCCCCATAAATCGGTTCCTGGACCTCTTTTCTGCATACTAGTGTCTTGAAATGAAAATTGTTGTTCATCTTATTCTAGAATGGAGGGGAGGGGGGTCAAGAGAAGTTGTTTAGTTAAAATATCTATACTTAAGAAGTCAAAACAAAATACTGGGTTTGTTTTTATTTTTTGTCTAAGAGTTCAAATGTTATACTTGCCCATTCTGAACAAGTGTTGTTCAGTTCAAGAGGTCTTATTCCTAGGTCAATGGATTTAATATTAAAATACATTGGTACATTTCCACAAACCAAAAGCAAGGTTGAAGTAGCTTTGGAGTACAGTCCTAGAAGTACTTAATAAATCTTTGCTTCTTAAGTCAAAATATATGCCTAATAAAAATAGTGTTCTCGGGCTTTTGATTCTGTTGTTTTTGTTGATTACTGTAGAGGATGATCAGTACCTCTATATATGATCCTTATTCCAGTCAGGAGAATATCTGTTCCCTTGGCCTACCTGTTCCTACTAACAATTTGGTCTAATACATGCAAGGACTGATCTGGCTGATTAAAGGTTGTTCTGCTTCATTTTGCCTCTTTCCTATTCAGAGGCAGTCACTAATATGTCAAGTTGATGGTAGCTTTTGCTTTGCAATAAAAAACTCTTCAGTAGTATTCTGCTGGGAGTAAGTAGGCTGTTCTGTAAATTACTCACGACATAGTTTTATGAAGTGATAAAGCTTTTTATCATGTCTGCAAATATGAATATACCTTCCAATAATTTCATCCATCTTATGTTGAGTGTATGTTTTTAGCTTGGCAAGGTACTTAGAACTCTCTTCATGAGAGCTGTAGTAGCTCTATGGTTCACTGGAGCTTTCTTGTAAAGAATTCTAAGCACAAAACTACAAATTCCAGGATTCTTTTGGTGGCTAAAATAGCATCAAACAGCCACAACTGTACAATGCAGAGGCACATTTACCCTTTACCACTGCCTTAACATTCTGATGGAGAAGAGAGTGCTGATATTTTAGTTGACACTTCCCCTTTCATATTAGGCATATAATAGTTATGTAGGAGCCCCCGGTGGCACAGTGGGTTAAAGCCCTGTGCCGGCAGGACTGAAGACCAACAGGTCACAGGTTTGAATCCGGGGAGAGGTGGATGAGCTCCCTCTATCAGCTCCAGCTCCTCATGCGGGGACATGAGGGAAACCTCCCACAAGGATGATAAAACATCAAAATCATCCGGGCGTCCCCTGGGCAACATCCTTGAAGACGGCCAATTCTCTCACAACAGGATGCTCCTGAGGCGACAAAACAAACAAACAAACAAACAGTTATGTAGATATATGGTGCACCAGGCTGACACTTGTGGTTCGACTTCTTGAAACTGGTTTGTCTATCTCCTTACTTTCAGAGCTAGGGGCTTGGATTGGTTTACTTATAACGAATTGTATTGGATGTTTGAGGAATCATAGAATCATTGAGTTGGAAGAAATCTCATGGGCCATCCAGTCCAACCCCCAGCCAAGAAGCAGGAAAATCGCCTTCAAAGCACCCCTGATAGATGGCCATCCAGCCTCTGTTTAAAAGCCTCCTTACTTCCAGAGCTAGTATGCCCCTGGAAGGAGGACTCTGGAAGAAGGAACCTCCACCACACTCCAGGGAAGATCGGAGGTAAGTCTACATAGCCGAGAAAACCTGGATACCCTTGACTTCTGGCTGTCCATGGTCCATGTTTGCTAACTGGGATGTAGTTCAGCTGAAGTAAACATAAGTAAATGGGATTAATCTGTGTCTTTTGTAAATTTTGACACAGGTTGGTTGTCCACATTGGCACTTTAACTGTTGTATCCATATCTGATTATGGGTAAGGAGGACATCTGTATCCTTAGACACTGTTTGACATTGTCATGACTCCTTGCGAAGTCATATCATGAAGAGCAAAAAGAGAAATGGATGTATACAAGGCCTGTTTGGTAAGGAATTGTACAAGGGAAGTTTATTACTCTGCGGGAAGTAGAATTCTTTCCCACAGATGTACAAAAGGTACGTTCGGTGGGAGTCATGATTTATGACCCCGGGAGCAATTGGCGCAGAAAGGCTAATTTCAAAGGGGTTTTCTGGTTCTGACAAGAGCAGTGTTACACCTTGGTAGATTTCTGATTTCTGTACTTTGGAAAGTTCAAATAAACTTTTATTGAAATAACAATGTATCAAAATCCTGGCAGACATCTTCTTTGGAATCAGACAGGATGGGAGGAATCAGAATGTTGGGAATGTGATTAACATGTGCCGTCCTTTGAATGGCATAGAAGATGTAACTCCCCAGATTATGTGACATGTTATTGCTAGATTGACTTTTAGATTGTGTCTTGACTTTTGAACCTTGTTCTTCTATGTTGTACACCGCTGTGAGTCGCCCCCGGGCTGAGAACAGTGGTATATAAGCAAAGTAAATAAATAAATAAATAAATGTATAGTGAAGTCGATAACTGAACACAAGCACTCAGGGAAAGAAGAAAAGGCTGGGCATGCAAAGGAAAAATAAATATCCAAATGAGGCAAAAAAGTACGTATGTAATAGTTTCATGGGGATCTGTTGAATAATATTACCATGGAAGCTTATAAACTCCAAGGTCTCTTTTATTTTGTAAAACAAAAACTCACATTTTTATCGCACAGACTTTTTCTAATGTCAATATATTGTGTCAAGTTTCACTTCTATATTTCTTATGCCATGTGGCATATTAGTTCCCAATATTCTACTTTTGTACTAAAGAACTGCCAATTATGTAATAAAGATAGAAACGCGTGTGTGTTCTGATTCAGATATAGCTCTGTTTCTCAAATTACAAATAGGTATAAATATAATGCCACAACTCACAACAAAGCATTTTCCATGCCCTTCATATCTTCCCTCAAACAAATTTTTATCTTTAATATTAAAATGAATCTCTACCAACAACTTAACAACCATCTGCCTTCTTTTAGATTAGAAAGTAAAAAAGTGTCACAGTTAGACTATTAAAAAGATTGAATTTGAAGATATTCTGTGAATATAAACAAATTAGATACTTCTGCACCTGCCCACCAACCTGTCTAGTACCTTAATGCATATTTCTTTAATACAGTGAGCTTTAAACTGGCACTCAGAGATGTCATAGGGCCAATTTGAAACAATGTAAAATAGCTTTTGTTTGCAGTCTTAAGCATGCATACTTACTTTGAGTTTTTCCACTGAAATAAATAGCATTTACTTCAGAATAAATGAGATTGGACCATTAGACTTTGCTCACAATCTCTGTTCTGCCTTATCTGTGCTTCATTTTAAACAGACATACTCAGAATAGAGTCTGGTGAATAGAGGGCAACCTCCTGCTGAGTAAATATGGATAGAGGCACACAATTTGAGTTGTAAGGTATCAGAATGTTTCAATATTGATAGGAATTTACCACAACCCACAAAGTTTTTCATGTCTGGAATGGAAAGAGCTAGTGTTTCTTTCATTGTTTTAATGCATTTATTAGAAAATGAGCCTGGTACATGATTTTAGACACAGAGCTCCAAATGCTTAACTTTTCAGCATTGGCATTTTAATCTATACAAAGTCAATGAAGTATCTTTTATTTTGAGTTTTTACTCCCCTCCCCCCCACTTCATATCTTTAAGAGCTGCGTGGCAGGCAAGTCCCTGATGGAAATTATTCTGTCCACTGAATTTTATTAATGCAGATGTGAGATAATTTTCTCACAGGGCCAGAGTTTAGCACAGCAGGTTAAAAACCACCAGCTGCAGTAAAACTTGTCAATCTTGAGCTCCTGGCCTTTAACCCAGCTTCTGCCAACCTAGCAGTTCCAAAGCAAAAAAAAAGTGAGTAGATAAATAGGTACCACTTAAAAGCAGGAGAGGTATTTTAAGACATCCCTAAAGGAAAAAATGCCAAAAAATGCCAGGTGATCTGACCAAAAAAGAGGAAGCTTTTGAATCTTCGGCAGGGAGATGGAGCGACAGGATTCCGTTATGGCCGAAACCGAGCACAAGCCTCCAAGATACCAAGGATGTGGAAAAGCCTATATATACCTCCCTCTATGTACAATTGTCTTGTTTTGTCTGAATAAAACACCATTGAATGTTGACATGTATGTATGTTCTGTGATCCACCCTGAGTCCCCTTCAGGATGAAAAGGGTGGAATATAAATACTGTAAATAAAATAATAATAAATAATTTTGTTTCAAATATTGCTCTTTAAAACTTACTAATGCATATTATTCCTGCTCCTGTAAGTATTCAATGGGATTTTTTTTAAAAAAAGTCCCATGATATCCAATAGGAAGTGATGCTAAGTTGGACTACAAGTACTGTCTAGAAATGGGAGTTATATAGAACTTCTCAGAAATAGTTACACCCACTCAATTTTACCTGTGAAGATGGAAGATAATATTTTTTGAATACTTTTTTTGTAGACTTTATCAAGTTCACCAATTTTTACAGTTTGGAAATAGCTTGAAGTTTTGAGGGTTCAAATGTAGATGAGAGTGAAACTGACAGCTTCCCCTATTATTACTTTACATGTTGTTTCAACATTCAAAAAGAGTGCAGGGAAAGGAGTGAACAATGAAGGTACACTAGTAGGTCACACTTCCTTTCCCTACACATCTTTGTGGGTGACCATATTTCCCAAGGAGAACTGTTGATCTGTTGCATTCTGGAAGAACATATATCTCCCCCAAAGGGAACGGAACCATCTCCCTTCATGATAAAATGAAGATATATAATTTTTTAATTTATAATTAAGTTTTACACTGTAGTAGATGCTCCTATATCTTTCTTCTTCAATCTAGCAATGCAGTGAGAAATGTTAGTGTAGACAGATACTCATCATGACAATTCCAATAGCCACACCTCCAATAAGAATCCTAAAGTTGTCAATTATCTTGAACCATTTCTAAATGCTTTCACTTCCATCAAAAGCAGGACTCTTCAAGTGAATTCTTATTCAAGACCACTGTGCTGAAAAATACTGTGCTTTATTAACTGGAATTATTCTTCAGAATATGTAATTGATGGAAAAATCCACTTTCTTCTCATTAGTGTGAGAACTGAAACTAGAAAATAGGCTTGTTAAGCTTGGTTCGGAAAAACCTAAAGTTTGGAAAAACTTAACAAATTTGGACTTTTGAACCAATTTTGAACCAAGCAGGAATAGTGGGAGGAGCAATTCTGAGTTGAAACCACTTACCCATTTAGCTCAAGCAATGATTTTTTTGGAATTTTAAAAAGTTTTAACAAATAACATTTTAAAAATAGTGCAGGAGGGATTCCCATGAATTTCTGGACCATGAGACAAAAGATTTAGGACATCATTCCTCTTAAGTTTCACAATATTTTGTTCATACACTGATTTTTTTGGAATTTTTTAAAAAAACATTTCTCTCTCTCCTAATGAGAAGAGGAGACAGCTCACAGGGGGAAAAACAGATACAGCTGCCATTCAGCAGCCAGAGCAGGGATGACTGCACTCAGCCCCATCACCCCCCTGGAGATATTGCTTACTTCAACTTCAACTTGGAAAAAATGATCAGATTTTTTTGAAAACTTAACACATTTTTCTGGAATATAGTGGGGGGGGGGGAATTTTGTTTCATTTAAATTCAGGGAGGGGGGTGTTCCCATTGATTTTGGTGGTTCTTATCTATGAATCACCAGATTTGTTCAAAACTTGAAACTACATCTGAACTTTTGTACACCTCTTTATATCTTTTAGGTATGCTATGATCTGATTTCACCTGGAATATTGTATATAGGCTGAAACATGTCCATAAGAGGTGTGAAAAGGTTGATCAAAGCCCTATGAAGAATGGTTTAGAGAGCTGGGAATGCTTAGCCTGAAGAAGAGAAGATGTTATGGGAATGTTATGAGAGCCATCTTTAAATATTTTAAGAGATGGCATGTAGAAGATGGAGCACACTTATTATCTAGTGCTTCAGAAATTAGAATAAAAAGGAATGGTTCTGAATTTCAAGGTAATCAATTCCATCTAAACATGAGGAACAACTTCCTGATGGTAAGGGCTGTTTGACAATGTAACAAACTCATGGAAATTCCTGCTTAAATTGAGGTTGGAAGGCTACATCTCCAGAGTACATAATTGTGCATGCCAAGGTGTTGGTTTGGACCAGATGGCCTCTGCAGTCTCTCTCAACTTTGCACTTCTATAATTTTATGAAATGCATTACCATTCCCTGGCTCATTAGTGGGGAAACGTTATCCTGTCACAACAGATAGCTTGAAAAGCACTGCTGCTTTTGGTATTGCTGAAAGCCTTTTCAGAGAGCAGAAATTTACAAGTTGATAGACAAAACTGTCGTCCTAGTGCCAGTGCTATGATTCTGGGGACAGGTGTGAAACAGTCAAGCAGATCCTTAAATGATTTAAAAACAGAAGTGAATAGTGTATATTTTTTGATATTTGATGGGCTTGTTTCAGCACATGAAACAGGAGACATTAATCACAACACCTGTGAATAGCCTCGCAACACAATGCCAACACTTGTGATTTGTTCATAAACACCCTTCACTATTTGAACCTGCTTATTTGACATCTGATGTAATAATCTATTGAGACTCTGGGCCAAACTAACTATACTCATTTCCCCGTTTCCATAGACTGAGTTATTTGCTAGTGTAATTTATTACTGACAGATTATTTTCTCAAACAAAGCCCCATTTTGATTGCAAATGTCATATACAGTCAAAAGATGAATAAAAAATAAATAGTTGAAAATTATACAGTTTAGTGTGTCAAAACAAAAACCCAAAATATCTAATTAGTCCAGAAGAAATCGAAATTGTATCCAAATTGTATATCTGGAATGATTTCAAAATACAGTACTGTAATCTAACTTGAAAATGACCTTAAGATCACAGAGTTGTGGTTGGTTTAAAATATATAAGCTGGACTACATATAAGCAATGTTAAAAATATGTTTTTGACTGGTACACTTTTAAAAACAGCAAAATCAAACTGAATGCAGTAGAAAAAATGGAATTGTAGTACTAGACTACACGTTTAAATAAGTTTAATTTAATATGGCATCACACTTTTTTTAACTTACAGATTTAAATATGTACAATTTAAATATGTTCATATATCTGAACCTTTACAAAAACCGATATAAGTTACCTTGGTGGGACACTTGGAGGGAAGCATTTTACATGTTTTTCAATATTCCAGAAGAAAAAGTGCCAGTTCAGAAAAAAGATCGGCTTTTTCATATTCAAACCTATCTAAAATCATCTCTGCATCTGCAGCTAACATAGATATTTACAAGATGGATTGGCAATGCTGTGCCCATTTTTCTTGTACATTGATCCATGTATATTGTGAAATCTAGATGGGACAGAATTTCCAGATCACAAAACATGCTTTGGAGTCTCAAGTTTAGACAGGACTTTTATTGGTTGGTTTGGTTCACCTATGTGTGAATTTATTTTATGTGTGGGGATCAATGCACAGTGACTAAGAGATTCTAATCCAATAGCATGCATATGATGACTGGTGGCCTCTTATCTGTTGCAACTATGTCTGATCTTGTGTATTACATAGAACAATCCAGGAAAGGCTTCAATGGCAAAAGTGATGGATGATAACATGGTGTATATTATAACAGCTATGGGGACTGTACCACTCCTGCTTCTGCAGACTTTGAAGTTGACTTTCCTTAGACTTGTAAACTTTAAAAGATGGCTTAGGTGCCATAAAGCATCGATAGAATACTTCTAGGCTCAGTGTTTTGAAAAATCCAGCAAATGTTGATTTTAAATGTTTTCCTAAAACACTTTGACAGATAAAATCCTGAGACTGAGCTGCGATCTTATGACAAAGGAGAAACATGAACAAAATAATAATGAGATTCTGTGTGAGCTGAAATGAATGCTTTATTTAATGATCTGAATAAAATATTAAACTATATTGGTTAGGAAGCATGATAAAGTGGATGTGAAATCATGAAGACGGTGCTTGGTATAAAAAGAGATGGAAGGAGCCTAATCAAATATAAATGAATTGAAAGCCTGAATACAATGCACATCTTGTTTAGAAAATAAGAGGATTTTGCTTGTAAGTTTTCTTATACGTGTTCATGATTTCAAGTGGGATTAGATATAGCCTCCTCTCTTATATATTTGCAAAATTCATTCATTGTGTGCTGATTCATTTCTCAAGTACGCTAATACTTCTCTTATTGGAATTTGCCAGGTGAAAGGTCCAGGTGCCAGGAAGCATACTCAGTGGTGATTATTTGGAAAGGAGCTTGCAGAAAAGCAAATAAATAAAAAATGTGCAAAATAGAAAGGAAATAATGTAAAATATAAAAAAACTAGAATTACACAGATACAGTCCTACAAATGTGTGACATTTAATGCTGAATCACAACAAATGCAATGTTTTTTTAATCCTAATCTGAAATGTAAAAAAGAGCTTATAAGACATACATATTTGAACATCTATTATGTATTACCTTATTGTACTTCTTCCAAGAAGCATCACATGTCTTTATTATCTAAGGGACCATCCACATAGGGTGAAAATGTGTGCCCTCCTGGATGCCTCAGGTAAAAACTAATTCCTTTGGGACAAAGCAGAAAAATCCTGCCTTGTCCTGAAGTAATTTGATACTGGAAAAAACTGGGTTTTCTTGAAAGACCCAGGTCCTACCCAGTATGGGCTCTGTCTGGACTGCCCCCTCAGAAGTTTTGGGACTTTTGAAGGGGGCATTCATACAACCCTCTCACATTTTCTGGGCTGAATCAGCCTGGAAAACTCAGAGGGCTATAACTTTCTCCCCAATGCCTCCCGTCCCAGAAAAGCCTTAAAATTGAAAAATAACTTACCCAGCCGCCATTCCCCCTTCTGTGGAGCTCTGTAGAAAAGATGTGCCAGGAGAAGGGGAACCAGGAATTATCCCCCCCCCCCCAATACTCTGTTGGCACATCTTGTCTACATGCCAGGAGGTGGGGGAAATTGCTCCTGCCCCCCTTCTCTTTAGAGGTTTGGGAATGCTGACAGGATTCGGAAAAACTCAAGAAAAATTGAGTTGACCAATTTTCATGTTTCTCTTCATGTTATATATATTAGGTTGAATTCCCAAATACTATTTTCAAGTTGATTTATTTGGCACTTCTTCTGTCAAACTCATTCTATTTATTAACATAGTAATATCCTCACAGTAGAGGAGAAAAGTTATTTTATACTTATTTTGAAACTTTTAATTTTAAAATACAGATGAAAGAAAATAATGCCAGAACACAAGCACATGGTGACCTTTTATGAACGAATAAAAATACCTTTCCAGTAAGGTTTGATTTTGTTAGCTTTCCCTAACTCAGTTAAGTGTCATCAGATTTTAATATCCACACAATTTCTCTGTGTAACATTATTTCACAGTATATTTGGCCAATTACATAATTCCCCAGATCTATTCACAACAAACACAACACAGTGCAGGGGAGGGGAAAAGAGAGGGAGAGAAGTCCAGAGAATTTTATTTGCACAGCTGCATTAAATTAATTAGCTTGTTTTGCAGAAAAATGCAAACAATGGCTTGTCATGTACTTGGGCTCTGTGATTCATTAGATGTTCCATAACTGAGCTGCTAATGGTATCTCTAAACACATACATGGTTCCCAATTGTAGGTCTCTAGGTATTATACGAGTTATAGCTCCCACAGTTTCCAGCCAACATGGCAGATGGTCAGGGATTCTGGATGTTATGTTCCATAAATGTCAGGCTTGGGAACAATTGCCTTTAAATTTTGAAGGTCAAAAGTCTAAGATCTTCTGACAGTTTGCATTTACTTACAAAAGGGATCAAATTTTGATTGACACAGGATTCTAGGGAAAGGAGGATGTCTTCCCAATAGGAACCTTGGTTAGAAGAATACAGCCTCCTGTTGCTGTTTGCTAGCATAAGCATAATCATGTCAATGAACAATTTAGTTATGTATCATGACACAGGCTGAAAGTATTCCCCTGCCACAGTGTCTAATGTCATGATCAAATTCAAACACATCAAACCTATTTAAAGTAAACACAAAGACATCAGGAGATCTCATCTTGAACTTCACCAAACGTATATTTTATCCTAATATTTCATCCTTCCTTACACTTGTATGGCAGTGTTTTCTTTTAACCCATGGCCTATTATGCCTAACAACACTTGTACAGCCAAGTGTTTTCAATTATTTTCCTTTCCAATTATTTTCCTTTCTGCTTTGACATGTAACCATCTATTTACACTAACTGTGGTGTGGTGCTTTCCACACATACACCCCACTCACATTAGTTCTTTCTTAATACCTCCCTGTTTGTTTGTTTGTTTGTTTGTTTTTTTTGTCTACCCCCTGTGTGCTTCCTAAGCAAGAAGGGAGTATAGACTTTATGAAAAGACTGAGTGTCCAGCTGCATGGCAGGGGGGTTGAATTGGATGGCTCCTGTGTTCTCCTGTTCTGCAATGTTCCTGCTTCTTGGCAGAGGGTTGGGTTTGATGGCTCATGAGGTCTATTTCAACTTTATTATTCTATGATTCTCTTCCAACTCTATGATTTTATGAGAGATGAATAAACCAAAGAACAACAAGGCTCCTTAATTTCTACCTCATTCTCAGCACTGTTCTTTGCTAGCTTGTGTAATAGGGCAATATTTAATCATGACATCTTGTGATGCTTCAAATGATAAATACTCTATTTCCCATGATCACATCTACACACACACATTTCCCATTATTGGTAAACTAAATAAGAACCTATGAAGAGTGTGCTGGCACTTGGAATACCTAAAGAATTATGTGTGGTGGCATTATACAGGCTACACCATTATCCACAGTGAAATTGTACATGATCATCCTCTCTTCTGAGAGCCAGCATGATGCAGCGGTTTGAGCATTGGACTACGACTCTGGAGACCAGGGCTCACTTTCCCATTCAACCATAAAAGCACACTGGGTGACACTCAGTTCTTGTGGGTTTTTTCGGGCTATATGGCCATGTTCTAGAGGCATTTCTCCTGACGTTTTGCCTGCATCTATGGGAAGCATCCTCAGAGGTGAGGTCTGCTGGAATTGGGAAAAAAAGGAGTTTATATATCTGTGGAATGACCAGGGTGAGACAAAGGGCTTTTGTAAGTTGGGCTAGGTGTGAATCTTTCAACTGACCACCTTGATTAGCATACAATGGGCTGACTGTGCCTGGAGCAAACTCTTCTTGAAAGGCAGGGACATCTAATCACCTTTCAAGAAGAGTTTGCTCCAGGCACAGTCAGCCCATTGTATGCTAATCAAGGTGGTCAGTTGAAAGATTCACACCTAGCCCAACTTACAAAAGCCCTTTGTCTCACCCTGGTCATTCCACAGATATATAAACTCCTTTTTTTCCCAATTCCAGCAGACCTCACCTCTGAGGATGCTTGCCATAGATGCAGGCGAAACGTCAGGAGAAATGCCTCTAGAACATGGCCATATAGCCCGAAAAAACCCACAAGAACTGAGTGATTCCAGACACTGGGTGACAGTCAGTACCTTTATCTCAGGAGCCTCCGTAGCAAACAGGAGGTTGGCCAGATGCCGTTCCCTGTAAATATGGAAGCAATTGCTACAAAAGGCAAAAACCGTGAGATTTCGAGGTGCAGGAATATTGTGGGTTTGAGCTGAATATCCACATCTTCAAATGTCTGTATGTCCCTGCAATTAGAAATAACGAGATTTTTTAATCTAAGTTTGTTCTGGGGTTTTAGATGTTTGTACCTGATTAGTCAGTTCCTAAAAAGAAAGTGACACTCTGAGCAAATGTTGTTATAAGCTAATCAAAGAGTCACCATAAGTTGGAAATAGCTTGAAGGCATACAACAACAAATCCTTTATTATGGGAGGTAGAGAGGATGTCTAGCTGGAGAAAATGTAACTCTTAGGACTGGTGTAGGCTAGAATTTAGGACCTGGGAAATCTAGTGCCTACTAGATCAAGAAACTCATTGAGTGGTTATGAGCAATATTTATTTATTTACTGTATTTTTACCCCATTCTATCTCACTCTGAATGGGACTCAGAGTGGCTTCCAGGTTGGCAATACTTCAATGCCACAACATAAACATACAAATACAATGTACACCATACATTAAAATCAGTAAAAAAAATCATAAAAATTCATGACACATCAGTACATTAAAATAAACTGTTAAAAACATAAGATTCAAAGTCATATCAGTCATATCTACCTCAAAAGGGTGTTGTGAGGATAATGTGGAGATGTGAGAATCATATGTACCACCTTTATTTCAGTCAAAGAAAAATGTGATACAAACAGAAATGACAACTTACAAGTAATGTTTATCAGTGGAAAATAAATAGACAGTGGGGAAATATATAGCAAAAGCAATTGTAGTTCCACCATTATATTTCTTTCACTATCACCCTACTTGCAATTTTATTTCTTGCACAGGGATGAACAAAAGAATGCTGTGATTTGTGCAAAATGAAACCAAACATCAGTCAAAACCTAGAAAGATATAAATACATGATACAGGGATACAAATCTCTTTGATTTTCTTTGTTTCGTTATAGAACGTACTGCACTGCATAACATTAAATCAGTGTGTTCCCAAAAATCAGCATGTATTTTCAACAAGAGATCAGTTTTTTATAAAGACAAAGCAAAAAGACTTGCTAGGAGCTGTTTCCCCTGAAAGCAAGAAAGAAAACAAACAAACAAATGACAACAGGGAGGACATAGGCAAGAATAGTGAGTATGTGGAGGCATCAAAGGAAAGATTTCAGAGCATGAGTAATTTTCCTTCCTTCTGTTTTAATAAGGCAGCTACAGGATACTCTCTTGGATCTTTTCCTTTAATTTGTATCATCTATGCCATTAAACAAATGAAACAAATGCTCTGCATAATTCAATATTCTGAGCCTCTCCACTGAAATCTAGGCTTGTAAATCTTTCAAAATTTTAAATTTCCTTATATCAACGCTGAGGTAAACCTATCACATAGTTTCTTTTAGAAAGATTTATTGGGGGGGGGGGGGGACTTTCCCAATACTTTTTCATTTGCATTTTGTACATCTCAGAAGCCTCCCAAAATCTGTTTCATTTTCAGCGCAAGGAAGCAAAGCAAAGCCAAAAAGGCTGCCTTTCCTCTTTAAATTAATGTTCTTTTGCCATGAGGAGAGGGAAGCTGCGGGGAGAAAGAAGAGTTCTCTGGGAAACAGACTGAAAAAGCACATAATTCTGGGACATGAGAAAGAAAGGATCCCCTGAAGTTTCCCCACTTACGCAATTACTATAATGGAAAAGTAATGAAATTTCATTGCTCGTGTTATAGTAACAAAAGTACTTTAGAAACCCTTTAGAAACAAAACACCAATCACTTTATTTTTGATATGGGAAACAAAGATATCAAAGAAACTAACTGATATCTGCTAGGGCTTCTTTGTTCTTTCCAAACCTCGAGTTTGCTAAAGCATAATAATGGGTAGTTTCCAAGCTATCCTTTAATACTGATTTATATTTTGATTGTAGCTCTTAACTTCAGATGAAATATTTATATGTTTGCTTTATGTAATGCAGGGGTCCTCAAACGTTTTAGGCAGAGGGCCAGTTCACATTCCTCAGATGGTTGGGGGCCGGAATATAGTTTGAAGAAAAAAATGAATTCCTTTGCACACCGCACACATCTTATTTGAAGATGAAAAAAGGAAAGAGCAATACAATATTTGAAATGAAGAACAATTTTAACTGACATAAACTTTCCAGTATTTCAGTGGGAAGTGTGGGTCAGCTTTTGGCTGATGAGAGAGTCAAGTTAGATAGGATTATTGTTGTTGTGTGCCTTCAAGTCATTTCTGACTGAGGGCAACCCTCAGTCTAAAGTTTAGGTCAGGGGCCAGGTAAAGGCCCTTGGAGGGCCACATCTGGCCTGTGGGCCTTAGTTTGGGGACCCTTGAACTAATGTATAGGTTAGCTCATACACCTTTAGTAGGAAGTTATGGGTACCACATGATACAAAACACAAAGAAACTCATGTTGTTGAGAGACCTTTCAAGCTACTTGGTTAAATTATATCTCAGTTGGCTAACTGGCTAGCTGTCCATAAGCATGCATTTGATTCTTTCAAGTTATTGCTTGATTTTTTTTGAACTTTCCATTCTGTTCTAACTTTTTCATCATAAAGATATAACTTTACAGATTTTTCTTGTCCCTCACCTTTTTTCACTCATGAAATTGATTTAATCTGGCCATTTTAAGCATCTCTGTCATCAACAGGATATAAAAAAACATCATGTTTATTATACCATAAACTGGCCAGTCAGTTCCAGTTGCTTAGGATTTCCCTCATTGTCTCATTCCCTACTATCAGTCTGTCAGAACAGTTTTTTCTCTTTCAGATGGCATCATAAGGCAATTGGCTGAGCCTATGACATCTTTGCTGGGCTTAAAAAAAGGTTCTGTCAAAAGGCAAAGCATAATGTTGGTTCTGTAATGTAAGAATCTTAATGTTTTCCCCCTCTTCATCCTAAGCTTTTCTTAAATCCTTCCTCCCCATCTGCTGCAAGACACAAAGTCTTTTAAAATGAAAATGCTGATATTTTAAATAATAGAGTCCTTGGTGTAATAGACGTGCAAGGTCAAAAAGTAAATGGGAAAGCACAATATTAGAATATCTCAGTGAGAAGCTGTGACTGAAATAAAGAAGGGGTTATATGAGGAGAGTAAAGAGGAAGAGATTGGTATAGCTCACCATTTGATATGTCCAAATGAAAATAGGCCTTGTTCAATTGCCAAGGCTGAACTGCTGACATGAAGCTATACTTTTCGTTCTTACCATATTTTTATTCAATATTTTTGTGCCATGAATGGAAATTAGTCTATTTATTAAGGGTGGAATCCTTAAGGCAGAATCTGCTTTATAAACATTGCCTTCCAATACCAAAGTGGTTGAGCGGGGAAGCATTTGGTGCAGCTGAATTGAAATATCAAAACAATTGCTTAACATTTTGACCAAACAATTCCTCCCTTGAAAAAATAGGATTAGAGAAATAAATGGTAACTGCAATAACAGATGGCAGTTCATTTCAATATGATCTTACTGATATCTCTGGTTACAATAGAACACATTGATCAGAATTCACAAAGATGTAAAAGATAAAATGAAATTGCCCCACTAATATGTCTTCCATTCATGGGCTTTAAGGTAATGCAGGAATATCTTTATGTTATGCTGAAGGGAGGTTGAATTGAGGCACATATATCTATGACTAAACCTGATGTAAGGGGCAATTACACCTGCAAATCTCAACTTTTTAAAAAGTTGCCAACAGTTTTCTTTGAAAACAATTAATTGTCCCACCTGCAACTGAGCAAAGCTTAAAGTGCATGTGGGGGAGGGGGACATTTGGAGTCCCTATGAAGGAACCAGACTTGGTTTGGGTCAACTGGCCTTGCCGGTCCAACCACATGATGGGGGTGGAGCAGCAAGTTGTCTGAGGCTGCTCATTTTCCCCATCAGTCTGCTATGTCTCTGCATGATCTATGGACGGTGTGAGTATAAACTAGTTGTGCAAGGACTGGGTCAGAATCCCCCCTCCCGCAAGTTTGCCTTGAAGAGTTTTTTGTCTACCCCATTCTATTTTAGATGGGTGATTGGCTTCAGGGTAACATCACTTAAATAGGTCTCTTTGAGTAATTTAATAAGATCCCAGGGCATGGTGTGAAGAATGAATGTTTTGAGTGCATGCAGAGGAACAACAGAAAAGCAGGCCTGAAGAAAACCAACATGGAGTTCTCGCAAAGCATTATGTGGGACGAACTTGGCAGTCGAAGTGAGGAGGAAGCAAGGCATAACTGAATGACAATCAGAACAACCTGATTCTGAACTGAAGAAAAATGGATTTTGGTCTATAAATGCAGGGGACCCCGACAACATGCACGCTTCCTAATCTGCGGCAACGGGAACGTCCACACCTTCTCAGAGGAAAGCTGATCATCATCTGGAGAAGGCCTGTGTATGTGTGAGTATGTGTGAATGTGTGTGTGTATGAGAGCTGTCCTTCATGTGATTCTGATGTGATTCTGTGATGATTGTATTTCAATAAAAGTTACATGAATAGTGTCAAAGTCAAATTTGATCTCTAAGGTGTCTTATTGATCTAAACTGCCTCACTATCCTTGAACGCTGCAAAAGAACAGGAACCTCTTTGGGTTCATAACAATGGTAAATGCTAAATAGACATGGTAGGCACCATGACATCCCCACCCTTTAAAGCAGCAGTTCTCAACCTGTGGCTCCCCAGGTGTTTTGGCCTACAACTCCCAGAAATCCCAGCCAGTTTACCAACTGTTAGGATTTCTGGGAGTTAAAGGCCAAAAACATCTGTGGACCCCAGGTAGAGAACCACTGCTTTAAAGGGTGAAGGGTTGACACCCATGACAGGGAGTTACCCTTGGGAGTTACCCTTGGGGCTGGAATGAGGGTTCTCACTCTTTAAAAAAACAGTGGTTTCAGAGGGAGCACCCTCAAGATGTCTTTTCAGCTATGATCGGCCCAGAGGTTCAGTCAAAGAATTTTGGTTGGCCTTCGGGATCCTTGGTGCACACATGACCTTGGAGGTGGTCAGAGGGAGTGACACCTGGCCTAGGGACAAGACTCACTAGGTTGTTACTAATATGTTTAACAGATTGATTCCCCTGAATGGGTTTTGACCTCTTTATAGGTTATTCAAAGTCCTTTTAATAAATAGGTCAGGAAATGGCCCTTTAGAACAATTTTACCTGTGTCCGGTCTCTATTTCATGGTGGGTATTCAGTGGTGAAATCTAAACATCACAGTGCCCTCTGAAGGGCCTACTATGCTTACAAATTTAATCCAGTTTGATGTCGCATTTTAAAAAGATGATGTCTGTTTGTTGATTTGCCAGTCCTAACCAATTGGGACAGATTTGGATTTCTGAACCACTGAACTGGAATAGTTATCCAATGTTATGATTGTTTCATACCCATAATAGCAAGAAAGGGGGAGAGAAAGTATGGGTGGACGAGGGAAGGAGAGAGAAAGGGATGGAATTAACGTTGTTGTTTGTGTATTCAACTATACATGTTACACTGCTTGATATTATATTGTGGGTGCTCCATTGTGCTGAAGTGTTTTTCAGAGTCCACATTGGGAAATAACTGTTTCTTAAATGAACTATAAACATTTGAGTTGCCATATGGTAGTCCAATGTCTGCCACTTAGGCATCAGACCTAAAGCACTCCTGAGAAATGGCCATCCAATCTCTGCTTTAAAATGTTAAAACAGACTAAAATAGACTACCTTCTGAGCTAGTCTATTGCACAGTCCATCATCAGGGTACTTTTTAGCAGATATCTGAGTGCAGATAGAGAGTATTAACCCATGTCATACATGAAAAACTAGCTATAGATTCATAGAATCTATAGCATCAAAAATTAGTTCAACCACCTGCCCTACAGGAATAAACAATTAAATTAATCCTGACAAAAAGACATCCAGTCTCTGTATTGTCGAAGGCTTTCATGGCCGGAATCACTGGGTTGTTGTAGGTTTTTCCGGGCTATATGGCCATGTTCTGGAGGCATTTTTCTCCAGACGTTTTGCCTGCATCTATGGCAAGCATACCTCTGAGGATGCTTGCCATAGATGCAGGCGAAATGTCAGGAGAAAAATGCCTCCAGAATATGGCCATATAGCCCGGAAAAACCTACAACCCATCCAGTCTCTGTTTAAAGATTTCAAACTAGATGAAGTCTACCACAAAACTTTCATCTCCATTAGGTGCCTTGAAATAAAAGTTCTGGTCAGGACAGTGAGCCTATTTCAGGCTCACAGTTTCCTTTAGCAGAAATGGACACTCCCCTGTATTTTGAGCAAACTTGGGGTTAATTATACCTCATCCTTTGGAACATGGAAAGAATCACAGGTCTCAGAAATTAGGATTGCTGGCTTGATGAAGCAAGCAACAGCGGAGATCTCAAAATAAAAAGCACTCTGTGGTGTGCCTCTGGGTAGCAGGCAACATTGTAGTCTTGCTCTAGACACTGGCTCGGCCACCTTAGCTTTTGATTTCTGGACCCTGACAAGTGTTTTAATTGTAATCTTGGGTGTGTCCCTTGTAAGCCGCCCCGAGTCCCCTAGGAGAGATGATTGACGGGGTATAAAAATAAAGTTATTATTATTATTATATAAAACTCCTGTCATTTGACTTCTGAACTCTGACCATGATCAGAAACTCCTGGCATTTGACTTCTGGACTGTAATCTTGGCTACTGTTGTTTCATGGTTGAACCCTGACTCTGCTACTCTTCAGACTCTTGACATTTTGGATCCTGGATGATGGCCTTAGCTATCATTTGCTTCTGAATTGACTCTTTATTTCTTTGACTTGACTCTGGATAATTGGACTTCAGATATCAGCTTAGCTCACCCTTATCAGTTTGTGTTTTGAATTTCTGTTATTTTGGCTAGACTTTCAAGGTCTTAAGAATTTTGGTTTCTTTGTTAGTAAGCTCTGCTCTTTGGTTTATCCTTCTAATGTTTTTTTTTTTTAACTTCAGCCCTGATATTGGGACCCAGTGCACAACACTCACAGATAACAATGAAAAATTCCAGAAGTGTTCACTAAATAGGAAAATCGGTGTTTTTTTATATATATATTTCATTATCTATATGTTTCATTTCTTTTGTCTAAGAGATTGAATTTTGCACAAATAACCGTTCATTGTTTCAAGATTGGGGAGGAAGTGGAGATACAGAAAATGCAAAGCTTTTGTGAGAAAATGGGGTATGTGGATGTGAGTGTGCAATTCTGCCTAAAGTTATTTCTCAAAATCAAGTAAAATAATGGTTAGCTAAAGTGTTTAAAAACCGCAGAGCAATTTTTCAATGGGAGATCTCAACATTTTAATGCATCTTTTTTGAGACAAATAGTTGTTTTTTTTTTTTAGATAAATAGTTTTTACATCCCTAGTCCCAAACCAATAAACACACTTTGTAGATTTAGGCAGACTGTTGTTCCCACGTCTCTTTTTAAATGGAGATCGTTTGTGTTGACATAGCTACCTTTTCTTCCTGGCCTTGGTATTTAATACTGACACTTTGGTATGAAGAAGTAATTCATCAACCTATCCTGGTCAGAAGACCATCTAACCAACCTAATTTCCAACAGATCTCTTAATGTTAATCTTCTTTTCATAATGTTGACATTGTTCTGGTATTAGGATCATAAATTCTGTTTGACATTATTATGATGGATAGCCATGCCTTTGTAAATGATGTAAACCTCCCAATTGCAACAACTGGAACTCAAAGGTTTATTGCCAAGGAAGTGAAGTGTGTCTAGATCTAACAAAGTAATAAACAACTGCTGAAAAAAATAGCCCAAATAGAGTTCAACTTCCATCAGACATGCATTCAGTTGGGACAAATCACTATACTTAAAATAAAATTGGGGAGAAGAAGAATCAGACAATATATTTAATTTCCTTTTTTGCTGTTCTGCAGTTATAGCATTTCAGTTTACAACAGGAAGATTCATTTTTTGCCACTGGGAATTTGAGTGGAGGGGCTTAAATATTTTTTTCTGAACTAATACTTAAAATATGTTAAGTAATATTAACCCAGAATAGCAACAAGTCAACTTCATTCTTTCTCTAATGGCTTGTGTATTTTGGTTTCCCAACTGGAAAATAGAGGGAGAAAATGTGGAGGCCGTGACAGACTTTGTATTTCTAGGTGCAAAGATTACTGCAGATGCAGACTGTGGCCAGGAAATCAGAAGACACTTACTTCTTGGGCGGAGAGCAATGTCCAGTCTCGATAAAATCGTAAAGAGTAGAGACATCAGACTGGCAACAAAGATCCACCTAGTCAAAGCCATGGTATTCCCTGTAGTAACCTACGGATGTGAGAGCTGGACCTTAGGGAAGACTGAGCGAAGGAAGATAGATGCTTTTTAACTGTGGTGTTGGAGGAAAGTTCTGAGAGTGCCTTGGACTGTGAGAAGATCCAACCAGTCCATTCTCCAAGAAATAAAGCCCGACTGCTCATTGGAGGGAAGGATACTAGAGACAAAGTTGAAGTACTTTGGCCACATCATGAGGAGACAGTAAAGCCTAGAGAAGACAATTATGCTAGGGAAAGTGGAAGGTAAAAGGAAGAGGGGGCAACCAAGGGCAAGATGGATGGATGGCATCCTTGAAGTGACTGGACTGACCTTGAAGGAGCTGGGGCTGGTGATGGCCGACAGGGAGCTCTGGGGTGGGCTGGTCCATGAGGTCACGAAGAGTTGGAGACGACTGAACGAATGAACAACAACAAACTTCTGTGCTATGAAAAAAATAATATAACAATCCCCACTCAGTCATGAAGGCTTGGACAATCCACATTCAGCTTCAGAAGAAGGCAAAGTCTTTCTGAATAAAAATGGCTTGAAGGCCATTTGGAGACCATGACAGAGAACTATACCAATGTAGACGAGCATAGGGAATGGTAATGTGACAGGAGCATAAAAATAACACTTTGGTAATTTTTTTGCAATCAGAAGGGAAATGTTTTGGATGTCCACCTCAAATTTTGGTGCCATATTTAAATGAGCTACTTCAGCTACTCATCCCTCTCCAGCAAATAGATTTAGCACTTTAGATAATATTTGCAAAGTTTGAATTAGAAATTGGAGCACATCAGAGTCCCTAGCCCCTGCTTTGACCCACCCACCTGATTTCCCTCCGTCTTGCCTCTGCCTGAGGAACTGTGGGATAATGAGTATCAAGTAGTTCTACATAACCCAAAGGGTGTTAGAAATCATTCTGCCTCCTAAACTGAAAATCCTAATTTAATTTCATATATACAGTATATATTTTGGAGTTCACTGCAGCTCACTAGTCAAACATTCAGGTTGGACCTGGCGAAACATTTTTCCCATTCCAATCTGAATGACAAATGAGTTCTCGTGCTTCTCCAAAATGTTAGTTTGGTTTTCTTATTAGAACATTAAAAATGCTTAATGTGCATGAAGATACAATGCAAGTAATCTGAGATTTAGAACATTTAATTATAAAAGAAACCCAAACTGGCCATTTGCTAAAGAACTTTAATTGCATACTCTAAAAAAGTGTATTTTAGAATTGCTGCTTAATCTAAAACAGAATGCAGAGCTAAAGATGCCATTGTGTTGCATAGGCCTGTCGGTTTCGTTTCGTTAATTCGTTATTTCGTATTTAAATCGTTTTTTTTTGCATATCCGAAGCGATATCAAAACATATTTTCAAACCCGGAAGGGTTTGAAAATATCGAAGCAGCAGCCCCATTTTTTTTACGAGCTGAAGCTCCGCTCGTTAATGGGATGGAGGCTGCTGTGCTGCTGGTGCCTGGGAGCCAATCCGGCGCTCCCAAGAGCACCCCAGCAGTAAATGGGGCGGGCGGGGCGAAGGGGCGGCGCGAGGAGGAGGAGGGTGCAGGAGCGCGCGCGCCATCCGATCGGCTCCGGCTGCTGCGCCCTCTTCCTCCTCCTCCTCCTCCCGAGTCCCGGCACTTCCTGCAACACAGCTGGGAGGAGGGGGAGGAGGAAGAGGGCGCAGCAGCCGCAGCCGATCGGATGGCGCGCGCGCTCCTGCGCCCTCCTCCTCCCCCTCCTCCCAGCTGTGTTGCAGGAAGTGCCGGGACTCGGGAGGAGGAGGAGGAAGAGGGCGCAGGAGCGCGCGCGCCATCCGATTGGCGCGCTCCTGCGCCCTCTTCCTCCTCCTCCTCCCGAGTCCCGGCACTTCCTGCAACACAGCTGGGAGGAGGGGGAGGAGGAGGGCGCAGGAGCGCGCGCGCCATCCGATCGGCTGCGGCTGCTGCGCCCTCTTCCTCCTCCCCCTCCTCCCAGCTGTGTTGCAGGAAGTGCCGGGACTCGGGAGGAGGAGGAGGAGGAAGAGGGCGCAGCAGCCGGAGCCGATCGGATGGCGCGCACGCTCCTGCGCCCTCTTCCTCCTCCTCCTCCCGAGTCCCGGCACTTCCTGCAACACAGCTGGGAGGAGGGGGAGGAGGAGGAGGAGGGAGGCGGCGGCGAGGAGGAGGAGAAGCGGGCGAGAGACGAGAGAAAGGCCGAGCGCGGGGCCACAGGCAGCCCTTCACGGTCCGGGATGCCCTACAAGCTGAAGAAGGAGAAGGTGAGGAGGGGCCCCTCTCCCCAGCAGGGAAGGGCTTGGCGCAAATGGGAGGGGAAGCAAGGCTGGCCGGGCCTCGCAGGGAGAGAGCCAGGAAGGCAGGCCTCTTCTCTGGGCCTTGGATGGGCCACTGCAGCAGAAGCAATTTGCCTTTCCCATGGCAAGAAACAGGATTTGCAGCCATGCCAGCCCAGTCCCTCCCCAGCACACAAACATTATGTCTATTTGCCCTACATAGGCCTGTTTGATCAAGAAAAAATTTGTTTCTAAAATGTTTTGTAAATATTTACGAAAATTCGTAAATAACAAAACATTTTTTTTGAAAGTTTTGTAAATATTTTAAATATCGAAACAAAAAAACACCCCAATTAAGAATCGAATTTAGAAACAATTTTTTTCTTGATCAAACAGGCCTAGTGTTGCAGAATCAAGCAAGGCATGTCCTTAGAGACATCTTACCTTTAAGAGATATATGGAAGGCAAAAACAGCATAATCTCCAAGCTGAATAGCTCTCCCACTTCAAATTGGTCAGTGGATATGGTTGAAATGTTTATCTGGTTCATTACTGCAAAGCCTTTCAATGCAGAGATCTTGAGAATTACAAAATTCAGATGTGGAGAGAAAGCCAATTGAAAGTTTCATTCATTTCTTACCATCAAGCAATTGTTTCAAATCCAGCTAGTCCCAATAAGGATTGCCACCTTAAGAATTAATTGGTGTGTATGTTTTTTTTTTCTCTATCCTCTTTATTTTTTTCCACTTTGTGTGCTATGACTTCTAGGTTGAAAATCATATATGAGGAACTATTTTTTCTCTGACATTTTAAGTTATTCTGGTAGTTTGCTTTAGTTAAAGAGTAGGGATAAGACATAAATAAATGTTCATTTATAGTCATCATCAAGTAGATTTCTAAAAAGTGTGTATACATTATTTGTTGCTAAAGTTCAGGACTAGAAGAGTGTGTGGCAGTCAAATGAGACTTCCCTGAAACTGATTTCCAGAAGACACAGGAAACAACTTTTGCATTATCTTTCACAGCAAGAGATGAAATTTTAATCTCTTGGTCTGAAATATCCAAATGACCCAGGGCTGCTCATTTTAGATTAAAGCAGTAATGATCCTGTTTTCCCATGGCATTCCTACTCCATTCATTCTTCGTAAGAGTAAAACACTGCAGCTTTAAAGGCATCATGGTTAAAATTAAGGAAATTTACAAAGCAAGGAAAACCAGCACAACCAAATAAACATACTGTATTCAATAAAATAAGATCACTGTAATGCTAAAGTCTAATGAAGTGGAAGATTAGTTGCAGCAACCAAATTTCTCCTGTGGCTTATTTTAGCTAATATTTCCTTCCCCCTTTGGATAAAAAGGGGGCACAATTTCTCAAGTGTTTGATTGCCAACTGACTGAGACAGAAGGGATAAATATGATTTGAGATATGATGGATGAGAGATGCAGAACACATGTTACCTAGGGACTTGCTTCCAAAGAAATACACACATTTATTGGAGTCTCATGGTCACAAATCTGCTTTTAATTGATATAATGAGATCTATTTCAAAATAGGCTTATTTTATTGTAGCCTTAATGTTTCTGTTTGTAGGGTGGAATTGACCAATTCATGTCCAATAAATTGGATGTGATTCATGCAAATGACTGCTCAATTCAATTATGGGGAAACATCCACATCTAGCAGCAATCTATAGGCAAGAATTCCCAGATCACCAGCACAACTTGTGCCTGGAAGCTACAACAGTGTTTTCCATATGGGTGTTTCTCCAATATTGCATTGTTCACTTCAGTCATCTGGAGAGGCCCTGCTCATGATCCCACCTGCGTCGCAAGCTCACTTGGTGGGGACTCGAGACAGGGCCTTTTCTGTGGTGGCCCCCCAACTCTGGAACGCCCTCCCAAAAGATCTAAGACAGGCCCCCACATTGGCAGTCTTCAGAAAGAACTTGAAGACCTGGCTGTTCCGATGTGCCTTCCCAGATTAGGAATCTCCATTACCAAGTCCCAGAAGCACTTTAGTAGAACTAAGACTGCTGCACACCGCACACTGCACTTACTTTATAATCCTACATACCTCCTGCCATATCAGCACTTTTAATCTTGTACCCATTACTCTGGCTCAGCCCAGTTTTATAGTGTCTCAATGTTATTGTTTATTGTTTGTTGTTTATATTGCTTAATCTGTTTTTAATTTTGCTTTAGGTGTTGCATTGTTGTGTTGTGTTTTGAGGCCTTGGCCTATGTAAGCTGCATCGAGTCCTTCGGGAGATGCTAGCGGGGTACAAATAAAGTAATAATAATAATAATAATAATAATAATAATAATAATAATAAATCTCAACTTCTTTTACTCCCATTTATGAAGAAATTGGTGATGATAAAATTAATTCAAAGTGGCTGGAATCCTCTATGGTAGCTATGAGTTCACAACCTAGAGTTATACACTTGTGACTGTTACATATTCATGACATGGGGGCTATGTAAGGAAGGTGAAAGTCCCCCCAATCCCCACTTACCGGGCTGCAGCTTCTGCAATGGACAAGGACCTGCTTTGCCATTTTTCTTTCTTTATGGTCTCGTTTTATTACCCCCTCCTTCCTTTCGCTCTTCAATTACTGCATGATTCTAGCAGAATTCCCAATAAAAAAGAGGAAATTCTATGCTATTTCAAATATAGAATACAGAAAGACCACCAGATTTCAGTTTTGTGAGCTTCAGCACTTCCTGAAGTCTGTGGGACTAACAAGGCTAAGACATAATTCTGTAAAAACCCCAGAGAGCTAGGTTCTAGATAAAATAACAGCTAGGAAACATAAATTATGTTGAGTCTCCATTGTATCTCATTTAATTATTTATTAACTTAATCAATATTTTAATTCTGAGGTTAATGCTGAAATTAAACGTAATCATGGTACTTAAAAATTAAATATGATTAAGTTGCCCATTTTTGTTAGAACATTTTCATTGGCTTTAACTAGTTAGGCCCTATCTCTGGATCAGAGGAATCCTTTTAGATTTCATGGCCATAAGTCATTTTTAATATTTTGGGAAGTTCCCCCTTCTACCTCCTCAAGAAAAACAGATCAAAATTGCATTGGTTGGATTTTGCAGGTGCAGCTACTTCCAGGATATAAAAAATAATGTTGTAACTGTATGTCATACAGTTATAAAAGATGAGGTAACAGTCTTTATTTGCAAAGATAGCTAAGTAGACAAGAGTTTGTAGCCAGGATTTTAAGAACAAAGCATTCAAAGACTTCAGTCTGAATTGGTGAATTTTCCATTTTTGGTATCTGCTGTATTTAAGTTTGTTTAAATTTATTTCCATTTCATGACAGAACTTTTGAAATATTAGTATCTTTTGAAAGAAGTAGAGTTATTACTGAGTTCATTTAAAATTACTCTCTTATATTTAATGTTGAGCCAATTACAGTTTCTTATGGAACACCAAGTAAACTAATAGGATAGCTGTGGCATGGAATGCTGTGAAACTGATTTTTTTCCCTGTGCGGAACCTTTCAACCAGGTGAATCTCCAAGTCACACCTCATCCTTGTGTGTCATTTAAAGACCATATTTGTGGACACACAAACACGAATAGCCAGGATCCAAGTGGTTACTTGTGACAGTGAAAAAAGAATTGCTAGGAGATCTAGTGAGAGGCAATTTCATTGCTCATGTAGCATCCTGAATAAGATGATTTGCTCTCCTTCTCATCCTCCCAGCATTTACTGCTACTTAAAACTCTGCTTTGCTGTTTTTCTCTACTTTCCAGAGCAGATCTTGAAGGTGTTCAGCAGCTCTCTGTCTCTGTGTAGAAGATGCCTCTTCTTGGATTTTCCTTGCATCTCCTCAAGTGTCCATTTGGAGCCAAATCAGTGTTTGGAACCAGAGGAGACTATAAAGAAGACTATATGCTGACGTGCTTCTAAAGCAGTTGCACAAAAAATAGCAGCCATTGAATCAGTGCATCAGCTTCCAGCCCACAGAGAGTTTCTAGGGAAAAAAATAGTTGTATCTATAATAATAATAGTCTCTCGCACATTACAAAAAAACATTCTTGAAAATGCAATCTATTGTACACTTTCTCCCCATAAAATGTTCCCTATATTCAGAACTTTAAATGCAACATGAGAGATTTCATAGGAAAGAGTGTTAAGTGAACCTTCAGTGTTCACTGGCACATTACACATTTTCTACACATTGAAGACTCTTGAGAAAGGCCATCAGTATGAATTTATTAGAACATATTTGTTTTCTGTTACACACAACATTATCTTTGGCTGTCCATAAAGATATGCAGCCCTGTGGTAGAAATAATATCAATATTTGGATTAGTTTATGGAACAGTATATGCTCCCTGCACCAAAATTGCTAGTTTGGCCAAGGATCTTTTTACGGTTAACACAGTATATGATCATATCAGAATATATCTCTAAATTTACGTGAATTAGGCAGTTCACAGAATGGAAATATTTTAAGCCCAGAATGTTATCACAAGTGGTGTTACACATGAAATACTTTCCCTCTGCAAAATGAATTGAAATGCATTGGGCTTGCAGAAGGAAATGGACATCATGAATTTATCCATATTTAGGATTGCAAACTTTTATAGCCCAGTGGTTTAAGCTGCTACTTATTCTGCTGACATTAGCTGATATTAAGGATTATCTTCATGTTGTGAGAAGCTGCATTTGTGGATTTCTTCTGATGAAGTGATTGTTAAAAGCAAAATAATGAGATGATTGTTGTTGGTTTGCAACTTTGAGGCAGTTACTTTGATTCAGGACCATTCTTTAAAATATTAGCTTTATCAACTATTTTATCCAACTATATTTTAGTAAATAATATATTATATAGAATGGGACACTCCATTAAATCAGTGTCCTTAAGCACAACACAATGGGTTTATTTCTATTTTAACTTCTCTTGATGTGCTATTTTCAATCAAACACTTCAGTAGTTTCCAGCAGCCATAAGCAATGTGTCCACTGAAGCACTGTAAGACCTGCTGTATTTATAATAAGTCCCTATCATGATATTAAACCTGCCTCAAAATGGTATTTCTTGGTTTTGCAAAATATGTCAGAAGTATCTACAGTTGGTGGCTTTCATGTCTGCGGAGAACTTCTGGCTTTCCCTTAGAACGTTAAAGGAATTATTTAAGTGCTAAACCTTGTCTGTAACATATGTTCATCACCTGAAATGCTTCTTTAAAGTTTGGGTAAAAACTGTTAGTAGAGTCATTGCTCCACTGATATGGGAGCTATTTTGAAGCACAGAGAGGTGGCCCCACAGTTCAAGCAATTATCCAATGACATGCGCCAGTAAATAAATAATCATCAACTTTCTATTATACTATTACTTATTTTCTTAGTCATGTTGCTGCAGGAATATACCCAACAGGAATAGGATAAAGGATCATGTCACATGGGGTTGCTGTCATTGTAAATTGTGCTGAGAAATCTGAAGTTTGAATGAGTAAATGTCATTTGGAACCTCTGCTATTTAACTTACTAAAGTTGAAATCCTGTTCCTGAATTTATGTAAACCGTGTATGTAAAACATTTATTTAAATTGTTTGATTGATATATCCACTATTTCCCTGTTAATTAGCACACATTTCTGCATATTTTGGCTGTTCACATTTTAAACACATGATGTTTAGTGTGTTTTCCATTTCCAGCAAGTGCCTTGTGAATGCTTAAATTATACATTTTCTTGCATAAGGATTTTGCTACTTTTGTTAAAGCTGTTCAGCCCATCTCAATTTATTTTGAAGGTCAAACACAGAGGGTAACCATAAAGTCAAAATATACTAGAGCCATGCCGAAGGAAAAATATCTTCAGCCAGGCAAAATGTTAGTACAATGTTTTGAACATTTTCCATTGTGACTTAATGAGTGGATGGAACATATCCAGTTTCTTCCTGTGATTTGTTATATATTGTTGCATGCTGTTGGCATGCAGACTTTCAAAAACAGCAGTAAAGTTGAATGTATACTACAACCCTATATCAACAGGTAATCCATTCTAAGATCCCCATGGACACTTGAAAGTGTGGATAGTAGTGAATCCTATATTTTTACTAGACCAGAAGCATACCATAGAATTACACTGAAAGACTTAGAGGGTACAGACATCTCTGGGGAATATATTTGGTTTGAGTAAGTGAAATTGTGGATATCATGTCCATTGATATGTTAATACATAAACTTGATACATAAACTTCTTCACTTATGTCAATGTTTCTCAAACTCTGCCCCTCTGGATGTTTTGAACTTTATCTCCCAAAATTCTTAACAGCTGGTAAGCTTGCTGGGATTTCTGGGAGATGAAGTCCAAAACACCTGGAGGAGCAGAGTTTGAGAAATACTGCTTTATGTCAAGTTCTTTCCATCTCAGATATAAAGAATATTGTGAATTTAGGTAAATTCTTAGCAAATATGAACTGAACTGAAATACCACCCATCCCAAATATTTATTGACATTTGATATAAGCAAGATGCACAGATAATATATGCAAGTGCAATGTGTATTTCGTCTTACATAGAGGTAATGAATCAAAAGTTTATTTGTTGTTTCTTGAGCTTGTCTATACAAACAATCTTTTTTATCACTCATAAAGAATCATCATGTAATATTGCTTAGGGGGAACCCAAGTGGTTTTAGCACATCACTTTACTGAACCTGCAGCGAGCTGGCATTTCAGCATTGGCTTTAATATTCTGATGATTGATCTTAGCAGACTAAAATGTGCATTGAAATGTTATCCCATAACCCTTCATTTAGATTTCTTACATTATTCCTTTGAGCTGAATTTTACAACATTAGGCAACCTAATCAGAAGCCTCAATGACCTTCCTTGCTTTCATGGTTATAAAATAACCAGATTTATATCCACAGGATGCCCTGTTTTTTCTTTAGAAATTTCTTTTAATGATTTCTGGGTGAAAAAAAAATCTCGTATTTCATTGGAATTGAAATAGTTTTAGATGGCAAAGAGAAGAACTGAGATATACTTTGAAGATATTAGATAGGGAAAATGGCTTTTACTGTAAATATGCCTACTAATAGTGTTTCTTTGTTCTTCCTGTAAAGTTATGAAATAAATGTTTGAGATGGGACATGAAAAGCAGTAAACAAGAACATTTCAAGAAAGAGAACAATCACGAAAAGTACAGTCCAAATTAATAAGGTGGAAGAAAGATGTGAACTGAAATCTTGAGATTCTTTATTGAGTGGCTGAAAAATTTTACCACTCCCTCCCACGAGAAACTTCCATCGCAATAGCCAGATGCAGGGCACAGGTTGGATTGTGTCAAAAATTGCTTATGGGATAGAAGTTTTTCAACTTCTTTCTTCTTCTTGGTCAACATTAGCCAACCTCTTCGTTGTTGACAGGTGAACAGATTCCTGTCACTCGAGGCTGCTGCTGCATGGTAAATTAGGTTGAGGGACTTTCACCCTTCCTACGTATTGCCTTAAAACACCACTTCTTAAACTGTGTGCCCTAATCCCAAATGGGGTTCTCTTGGCTCAATGTGGAGTCACGAAAAAAATGGCAATAGTAAATGACACTCAATTAAACAAATCTGTTAGCAACAACATAGTGTTTACAGTCGATTCCACAAAAAATGCTTCAGCTGTATTCCATAAAAAGGAAAATTAGCCTGGGTTGTTGTAGGTTTTTTCAGGCTGAATGGCCATGTTCTAGAGGCATTCTCTCCTGATGTTTTGCCTGCATCTATGGCAAACATCCTCAGAGGTAATCTCTGGGGATGCTTGCCATAGATACAGGTGAAACATCAGGAGAGAATGCCTCTAGAACATGGCCATACAGCCCAAAATAACCTAGAACAACCCAGTGATTCCAACCATGAAAGCCTTCGACAATACATTGAAAATTAGCCTGTTTAGTAAGGCTTACAAATTCTGATTTATGAGAAATGTTTGTTTTTTAAAACTATTTTCTATATCTATATACATGGGGCACGTAATAATTTCTCAGGCAAAAAGGAGTCATAACTGGTAAAAGATTAAGAAGTTCTGCCCTAAAGGGATGAATATGTAGGATTCGTGAATACAAACTAGTCACCTCCTTCCTGTGCATATTTTAACTTGTTGGTGTTTCTTCCTCCAATTTTCACACTGCCTTCTTAATTCTGCATTCTCTTTAATGTGTTCTACATTAAATTAAACAGGGTGGTAAAATTCAGATTTTCCTGGTTCCCTTGCCACCTATAAATCCTTTTATTTCTCCAAATTCTGTCCTGTGTTCTTGCTCTGAGTGTAAGTTAGAAATCAGGACAATCAAATGTTATGATGCACACATTTCTTTTAGAACTCTCCTCAGTTTTTCATGTTCTACACAATCAAAAGCTTTGGTATAATCTATAAAGTATAGATAATAGTATTTAATATATCTAAAATATCAAAGAAATCTGAATCAGAAAAGACCAATGGGATCAGACAACAACAATGGCATTTGGTACTGGTCAAACAGATATATTTTGCTTTGGTAGTTTCCCTTATGGATTTCCAATCCATTACTAGAAAATTTCAAGATGATTAAACACCAGTGACAGTCAATAAATAGACTTTAAACTGCATAGTTTAAAATAAAAACTACTCAAGAGACTGATGCCATTCAGCAAACAGTTTTAGGAATACAAATCTAAACTTGTTTTGTTCTTCCATGCGCAAACCAATTTAATACGTTTTTTCCTGCTGGGTGATATAATGACTATTTTGCAGTGTTCATAATTTCCACATATCCAGACTTAAAAAAAATACTTTAGTATGAAAAAGCTGGGGGGGGGGGAGCGGTTGCTGGAAAAGTATTTCCCAAGTTTATAGTGTATTCTGCATAAAGCTTCTGTTTTAAACCCAATTTTGCCAGGGAAAATGGCCAGTTTCTTCTGTCGTCGGATTGTTTTTATCTCAACTATACTAAGAAAGAAAGACATTTTGATTTGTGCAGGCAGGAATTTTAATTGGATATGCTATAACATCTACAATTAGAGCATGGGGACATTCATAATGTCAGCTTGGCACATGGTAGCAATGGATAAATTCTGCTCCACATGACCTGTCCCTACCATGCAGTGATCACCACCACTATGTCTTTATCACTATAACCAGGATTTCATTCTCAGCATGCATGAGAAGTATCATTTTCCTGGGGATTTCTGTCTCCTATTAATTATTGGCTCCTAAACATGATTATGGCAGCATGTGATTAGCAGACACTGTTTTTCATGTGCTGCTCTCAATTAGCATGATCCAAAGACTCATGTGCATAGACCAGTGGTTCCCAACCTTTGGTTCTCTGAGTTTCTAACAGCTGGTAAACTGGTTGGGATTTCTGGGAGTTGAAGTTCAAAACAACTGGAGGACCAAAGATTGGGAACGACTGACATAGACCATTTATTTATTATTTATTTATTTCGAAGTTTTATATACCGACCCTCTCACCTTCAAAGAGGGATTCGGACCGGTTCACAACATGTGTTGACATACAAAGAATATACAATAACAACAGAATGCCACTTCATAACATGATTAAAATATCAGCACTATACACATTAAAACATTATCATCACAGTTAAAAGAGTCAAATCGTCCAACACCATCACAATCCCATTCATCCTCCTCCTTTCATGTGGGCAAAGAATTAAATCAGTTGTCAAATGCTGCGTTCCACAACCAGGTCTTTGTTAGTTTCCTGAACGTCATGAGGGAGGGGGCAGTTCTGATCTCTAATGGCAGGGAGTTCCAAAGTCGAGGGGCCACCATTGAGAAGGCCCTGTCCCTCGTCCCCACCAGCCGTGCTTGTGCAGGAGGTAGGACCAAGAGCAGGGCCCCTCCAGACGATCTTAGTGGTCTTGAACGTTTTCCAGCATAAGGGGCAAATTCAGTGTCAGAGAATTATTGTATCATGATTGTATCCCTTCAAGTCATTTCCAACTTATGGAAACTCTAAGGTGAATCATTGTTTCTTTGCAAGGTTCCCTCCCCACAGATATTAGACTAGCTCCATCATTATTGGTATTCCGCAAAAAAGTGAAGACCTGGTTGTTCGAGCAGGCATTCGAATAGTTAGTGCAATGAATGTAATGAACATAGGAATGGAACAATGGATGACGGATCTGGATCATGTTTTCAGTGATGAGACGCCAGTTAATGGCTATTGTTGTTAATTATATAGGATTGTTTAGGTGTTATGATGTTACTGTTTTTTACTGTGTACTGTATTTTGCTGTTTGTTGTTAACCGCTGTGAGTCGCCTACGGGCTGAGAACAGCGGTATACAAATAAAGTAAATAAATAAATAAATAAGGTTTATTTGGAGTGGATTTGCTTTTCCCTTCCTCTGAGTGGGTTTCCATGACTGAATGGGTATTCAAACCTGGTTCTCCATATTTGTAATCCAATCCTCAAACCACTGCACTACTCTGATTTTATACCTGAGGATGGACAAAGAGAAAAAAAAATGAGACAAAAATACATTGTTACTTTCAGTAACTCGACTTTATGAGAAGTATTTTAGTATTTGTTTAAATGGGTGGGGTTACAAATATGGAAGATCACCAAATGGTGCCATGGAGAGGGGCATAATCATTGAAGAAGCCTATATTGGGGCCCTAGGGATTGAGGTACCTTCTCCCCCACTTTGAATCCATGGAATTTCTTGGTCAACTAACCCATTAGTGGAGATGCACTTCCTTGAAAAGCAGGAAAGAAGAACATTCCATGAAACACTGCAAACTATTTCAGAGAAAATGGTGCCAGTAATTTGAGGGATATTTCTACCTATTGGAATTTAATAATAATACTAATACCATTTTGAATTTCTATGCAGTCTTTCATTGAAATGTGCTTTGCTTTGAAAGCAGTGGCATTTTGAAACTTGAGCATTAGCATCACAATGTCCTGTGTGGCAGGTAAGAGTTATCTCCTATTTCACAAATGAGAAAATTAAGGCTAAGTGACTTGCTTTCATAACTCTCAGCCCCTGCGCCTGCCATAGTTTGACACTAACAGTCAAAATGGAAGACAAATGATTTAAAAAGGGCAACACCTGAATATTGTTGTGTGTCAAGCTGTAATTGACAGATTAGAATGTTATATTTTTCATACTAAAAGTCTGTTTTAAAGGATTATTTCCTTTTGCTCCTGGAGCTAAATAAGTAAATGATTTGCTCTCTTTGTGCTGCTGTGGAATTAACAGCCAGACTGAGCTTAATGAAAGCCAGCCTGAGAATATACAATGTTCTGAAAAGCTGTATTTTGCAATTCACTGCGCCCCCTGCCCATGTTTGTGTTATTGGTCATTTAAGAAAAAAGTAGCTATGGCTTCCTCCTTGCCATTACCAGTTGGGAGGTTGTTTTGACCAGGTCCCATTTTGCCCACCATCAGCATCATACTCATAAGAGCTGAGATTGCTTACAACATTGCTGGCACAATGAATATGTGGTTGTGCTTTTTCCAGGTACACATAGCTATGGTGAAACTGAAGATCTCAATCATCACAGCCTGCGAAGAAACTACTGGATATCAAACCAAGAAACATCAAGATTGGTTTGACGAAAATGACATTGAGATCCAACAGCTAATTGACAAGAAAAGGAAAGCCTTCCAAACATGGCAGAGAGACGTCAACTGTGCTGCTAAGAAAAAGATCTACGCCAGCGCAAAAGCTGAGGTCCGAAGAAGGGCAAGAGAACTCAAGAACATCTGGTGGACAAAGAAGGCTGAAGAAATCCAACACCTGGCAGATACCCATGATGCTCAGGGATTTTTCAAAGCCACAAAGGCCGTCTATGGACCAAGAAACCATGGCATACAGCCTCTCCGCTCATCAGATGGAACCAAACTCCTGAAGGACCAAAAACAAAATCAATTGCACTACGTTGGAAAGAACACTACCAAAGCCTCCTGAACCGCAGCTCCAATGTGGCTGAAGAGGTCCTCTCACAAATCCCGCAACAACAAACCAGGGATGAGCTTGCAGCACTGCCTAGTTTGGAAGAAGTCAGCAATGCCATCAGCCAACAAAAATATAACAAAGCCAGCTGATCTGATGGGATCCCTGCTGAAATCTTTAAAGAGGGAGGACCTGAACTGACACAACAACTCCACTGGCTCATAGAAAAAGTGTGGGTGACCGAGAAAATACCAGCAGATTTCATGGATGCCACCATCATCACCCTCTTCAAAAAAGGGGAAAGAACAGACTGCGGAAACTATCTACGTATCTCCCTCCTCACCTCCACTGGGAAAATCCTCGCAAGAATCCTTGCAAACCACCTTCTATCCCTCTCAGAAGACACCCTCCCAGAATCCCAAAATGGCTTCCACCCCTCCAGAGGAACAGTGGGCATGATATTCACTGCACAACAGCTCCAAGAAAAATGCAGGGAACAAAATCAACCTCTGTACATGGCATTCATTGACCTTGCAAAGCATTTGACACAGTGAATTGCAGCGCTCTCTGGACCATCCTCCAAAATATCGGGTGCCCTAACAAATTTGTGAACATCCTGCGGCTCCTCCATGATAACAACAGTCCTGGACAGCAGTGGCTCCCAAAGTGACCCATTTAAGGTGGAATCAGGTGTCAAACAGGGATGTGTTATTGCCTCAACTTTATTCTCCATCTTCATCGCTATGATACTTCACCTTGTTGATGGGAAGCTTTCCACCGGAGTGGAAATCATCTATTGGACGGATGGCAAGCTGTTTAACCTCAGCAGACTGAAAGCCAAAACCAAGGTTACAACAACATCTGTTATAGAACTCCAGTGTGCTGATGACAACGTCATCTGTGCACACTCAGAAGAAGATCTACAAGCCACTCTAAACACCATTGCAGAAGCATACGAGAAGCTCGGCCTGTCATTGAACATCTAGAAAACCAAAGTGCTGTTCCAGCAGTCACCAGCCAACCCCTTTCCAATGCCAGAGATACAGCTTAATGGTGTAACATTTGAAAACCTTGACCATTTCCGCTACCTTGGCAGCCACCTCTCTACCAAAGTCAACATCGACACTGAAATACAACACTGCCTGAGCTCTGTGAGCTCAGCATTTTTCCGAATGAAGCAGAGAGTGTTTGAGGACCGGGACATCCGTAGGGATACCAAGGTGCTTGTTTATAAAGCTATTGTCTTTCCAACCCTGCTATATGCCTGTGAAACATGGACTGTCTACAGACATCACATGCAAGTCCTGGAACAATTCCATCAGCGCTGACTCCGGAAAATCCTGCAAATCTCTTGGGAAGACAGGCGGACAAACATCAGCATGCTGGAAGAAGCAAAGACCACCAGCATTGAAGCAATGGTCCTCTGCCATCAACTCCGCTGGACCGGCCAATTTGTCCAGATGCCTGATCACCATCTCCCAAAGCAGTTGCTCTACTCCAAACTCAAGAATGGAAAACGGAATGTTGGTGGACAGGAAAAGGGATTTAAAGATGGGCTCAAAGCCAACCTCAAAAACTCTGGCATAGACACTGAGAACTGGGAAGCCCTGGCCCTTGAGCGCTCCAACTGGAGGTCAGCTGTGACCAGCAGTGCTGCAGAATTTGAAGAGGCACGAATGGAGGGTGAAAGAGAGAAACGTGCCAAGAGGAAGGCACGTCAAGCCAACCCCAACCGAGACTGCCTTCCACCTGGAAACCAATGCCCTCACTGCGGAAGAAGATGCAGATCAAGAATAGGGCTCCACAGCCACCTACAGACTCATAAGAATTCTGATCCTGGAAGGCTATCCTACTCGGCCAACGAGGGATCACCTAAGTAAGTAACTAAGTCTCTTCCATCTTACTTTATTGGCACTCATTTCATTATGCCCTCAAAATTTGAACCATTGTGTATATGGCATTATCTTGGGTTCTTCATGGTCAAGATAGTAGTAGGAGTAGGTGTTGAAGCAGCAGCTGAAGTATTCATTTTCTGCCATGAAAATACTGTAATGAAAACATATGCAGTATGACATATGGCAGTGAATAACCATGAAATGAAATGGATTGCATATGTTTGTTATACAGGCCTATCACCATTAAAAAAGCCTCTGGGATGAAAATTATTTTTTTCCTGCTATTACAATCATAGGGTTGGAAGATACACAAAGGCCATTCAGCCAACTCCCTGCTGTGTTGAAAAAAGCAATCAAAACACCCTCAACAGGTGGCCATCCATCTCCTGTTTTTAAAAACCTATGGGGGTAACACCACCCTTCAAAGTTGAGGTTTGCACCAGAGAAAATTTGAGCCCCCCCCCCCCCCTCTCTCTGTGTGCATACATGCACTATGGGATCTTGTCCCTATTCTTTCCATATTATTTCTGCCTCTTGTACTAAACCTTCTGTTAGTGGAATAATGGCCAGGAACTCATCTACTTTGTTAACTGGAATGTACTTGTATTTCCCATTACCCTGCCAGATTTTATTTTGAATGTCCTTGTTCCTCTGTGCCAGGGAAAAGCCAGGGAGGTTCTGTGGAGTAAAACACAGATTGGAGAGAGATGGAACTTTATGTCCTGCTCTGCAGCTCTCTAGAGAAGAAATAATCTCACAGGCATACTGGAAGGCCAGGACAGATGGTCTCCATGAAAGCACACAGTATAGTTACAAGCAAAGTTCCATATGAAAGTTTCTTCCCCCTCATATCCCTCACCCTGGCCCTCCCCTTCACAGGTGCCAGCCCTGCTTTCATGGAGACCATCTGTCCTGGTCAATTCTCCCTTGCTTCAAGTGTGCTACCAGCCAAGGCATGAACTACTTTCATGGTTCCCCACAACACCAGGAAAGGAGATCATGACACTCTGTGATTATTAAAAAAAATATTCCCCAAAGAAATTTTGCAAACTATTATTATTTGAAACACAACAAGATGAGTCCATAGCAGACACTCTGCTGGCTGTTGAATTGGATCATACGTCTGACACTTCTCAAGTATCTAGGACTGTGTGATGTATCAGTGAATAATGGGTGTAGATCCCAGTAAGGTGGCCTTCTGCAGCTGGCAGATGGTAATTTTGTCAGCGCCGGTTGTCTTTAGGCACTGCATCCAGTCTGCCAATCACTGGGACCACCTTGACTGGCTTGTGCCAGAGTTTGATATTTAAATCCTCATATCGCGTCAGCTTTTCCAGTTGTTTCTCTGCAATCTTGTTGTCACCTGGGATTGCAACGATCCATACTTTGTTTTTTAACATGATTGTGAGGTCAGGAGTATTATGCTCCGAAACTCTGTCTGTCTGAATCCAGAAGTCCCAGAGGAGTTTGGCGTGTTCATTCTCTGTAACTTTTTCTAGCTTATTATCTCACCAGTTCTTTGTCGCAGGTAGATGGTATTATTATTATTATTATTATTATTATTATTATTATTATTATCTGCATTTATATACCGCTTTTCTCATCCCTGCGGGGACTCACTAACTAACAAACACATTCCTAGTTATGTTTTTAACTTGTTGAATTAAAATGGTTTAATTAATTAATTAATTACATTTATATACCGCCCCACAGGTGACTCGGAGTCATTTACAGTCAATATCAAAGACATAAAATACAATTTAAAAACAATCAATTTAAAGATAATACCAAGTAAAACAATCAATTAATGAGAAGAAAAGAACATAGAATTGCAAGGTGAAGCAATATTTGAAAAGTCCAATAAAGGTGATACCGACAGAAGGGTAGGGGGAGTTAATAAGTGTGGGAACTCTCATAGCAAGAAGGAGAGATTCCAAAGTTTGTGTGATTAATATATGTAATTAGTTCACCAAGTCTACAAAGCAAGATTATCTGCTTTTTAAGTTTACTCGACACCACTGAATCAATGAGACAATGATTTCTTTTGGCTGTAGACTGGAACCGGGAACATGCCACCAATAGCTACGCTCCCTTACTTGATCTGAACCATAACCCTGTCAGCTAAGAAACTCAAAATACAAACAGGTAGGGCAGCTTAACAAAAAGGAAAAAAAAAGCAATGGCATATTATATATATATATATATATATATATATATATATATATATATATAATCAGAAGTTATTAAGAAGCAATTGGAATCCAATTGATGTCTTATACATGTGTAAATTCCTCTACAGAACGCATTAGCCATTTTGTTCAACATGGGATGAATTCAAAGTTGCAGAAGTAGAGGTAAAGCCACAGGCACATGCAGCACTGCATGTACTTACATGCCCATTTTACTGCTTCATATGTGGAATAGTTTTAAATTGTTTACATTGCTTTAATTCTCTGCTGTTTGGTGATGGTATGATAAAGAGCAAGATATAAATCTTTATCTATCTATTCATTTAATAAAAGTTAAAATAAGCAATATAGAGATTTATAACCATTGTGTAACTTTATAGATGGAGATTTCTGCTACACAACAGCATTGTAGGACTTCAGTCAATATGCTTTCCAATGTAATTTTCAATATAGCTGGTTAGAATAACAGAATCATAGAGTTGGAAGAGACCTCGTGGGTCATCCAGTCCAACCTCCTGCCAAGAAGCAGGAAAATCTCATTTGAAGTTACATATTCTATTATTTATTTTGTTAACATTTTTGTATTCTGTATCCTTGCCAGGGTGATCTGGGAAATATAGAGATGTCTCACCAATCTGTTTGGTAGGTTAGGCTTAAATGCAAGGTGAATCCCTTTGTAATTACTTGTTCTGTTGGGTTAATCCTTTCACTTTGCATTTCAAAAGCTTGAGAAAAAGTATCACTGTGAGTGACTCTGCACTGGATGGTAAATCCAGGTTCACCCGCATTCTCCTAAATCCACTGTAGTGAAACCTGGAGTCTACACAGTCCAACAAGGTTGAGACCACATCGGTCTCACTGGATTGTCACCGCATTTTACATGGCACCATTGCCACTTCCAGATAACCACAAAGCGCTGTGAGAGTTCCTGGCCATTGTAGATGCCTCATGCTGACATCAGCAGATGTGCCCAAACAGGCAGGAAGAAGGAGACAATTTCTACAGCAGTGACATGGACATGATCCATCTCCTTTTCCCTGCAGACCCAACGCTGCTGTTCACACTGCTCCAAACTTATGGGATTCCTCTAGAGTTTCAGGTAATCTCCGGAGTATCCCCCAACTTTTCTAATGTGGGACTAAGCTGAATAAATCTGCGTTAATTTATGCTGTTTACAACACTCTGTAGACAGCCAGGAGTGAGTTTAGGTTTTAACGCCTGCGTAGATGAGCCCTAAGATGATTTGTTTGACTACAAGATTGATCTGTGTTGTGGGTGCACAATAGCAAATGGTGAACAGTGTTTAAAATGTATTTTTTTGGACAACACATTAATCAACACTGGTGATATATTGTAAGGACCTAGTGACAATTTCAAAACAGCATGAGTGAAGCTGCAGCACTTTGTAATTCATTATGCCAAGAGAGGAGGATTTCTCTGTAATGGTACCCAGGCTTTAGAATGCCTTCCTAAAGACAAGATGTTTGAGTCAAGTTAATGTAGTGGAAAGTGAAAACATTCCTCTACATGCATATTTTAAATGTCAAAAGCTTTAAAAAAAGATTGTGTAGTGCCTTTGGGGTGGGGTGGTTGTTTGAAGAGTTCCCGGACTTCTTAATTTTCAATGCCAGATATTATATATTTTGTTATTTTATATTGTGTTTATTCATTTTAATGCTGTGCATGTATTGTGGATTAAATCTAGGTTTTTAAAAAAATAACAATTGTATCAAATATTGTTAAATACTGTTTACATTTTATAACTTTTAATAATTCTCATCTTAATGTTTTATCCTTTTAATTGTTTGTGTGTGATAATGTAATTTTGTTATGTTGTTTAATTTGTGGTAATGCTTTTTATTATCACTTTTATGTGGATATCTGATACGTTTTTGATCTGGGTGCCTTTAGTTCTATTGGTTTTGTTAACACATTATGACATTGAATGTCTGCCATTGCTTGGGTAAATCACCCTGAGTACCCATGGGGAGATGGAGCAGAATATAAATAAAGATGATGATGATATTGGACAATGCTTACGTTGCATTAAATAGATTAGATGATTGTAAGATGAATGCAAACGACAGAGAACTGACCTCAATCACCACAACACTCTTGATTCCTTTTGCTAGATGGACCAATGGTCTGACTTGACTAAAGTAGGCAGGGTCCAATTGAGTACAGCCACTGATGGTGAAGCTATATCAGCAAATCCATAATGCAACATCAATTTTCCATCACTATCAGCAACATTTTTATGGGCGAGTTTACTGCTCAACATCTGGAGGGTCACAACTTCCTGGCTCTGATATATAGACTGCTACCATTAGAGACTTAAATGCAAGATATTTATGCACAATATCATTTGTAAAAAGGAATAAACTTCTAGGCACTTCTTCATAGAAGACCAATCATTTTACTCATTTTGAGGGGGAAATCATGTATCTGTGAATTTCCGCAGAGGTTCTACCATCTATTATTCAACAGAATCGAGTGTAACTGTTAACTCAAACAACATTGACTTTCTGGCAGACCATCAATGGCAGTGAAAGTGAGTTGTTAGTGATAGTTCATCTTCCAAAGCTCTGTGAAAAATCTGCTCCTTCCATCAATAAAAAAGGTCTTGGAGCACATCGTATTTCATCTCTTAGAAAGCTATTAAGTACCTGTTCTCTCCAGAAGTACTCCTGCAATGCATACGGAAACCTTAGCTCATTCCTGAACAATTCACCAAACCTTAAGATGCACAAAAAGGAGATTATTTCATAAACTTATGATAACCTTACATAACTAATTCATTTCTATATACTTCAAATGCACTCTTAAAGAAAGACATTTCAAATAGTCAAGGTGTTTGAGATGAAAACTGTTGAAAAGTACAGCTTGGCTTGTTTGCTTGGAAGGAAGTCATAGAAACAGAGGAAGCTTTCTTACACTGATTCATGCTGTTAGGTAGTTCAACATTGACTATACCAGGTTTAAGGAACCTGAACCTCTGGGCCCATCCACACGGGAATCTAAATCTGAGGCCTGTCCAAAGCATTGCTGCTTCAGACTAGTAATGATCCAGATTATCTGTAATATAATATATTTCTCTTGGATTCTGAAGAGATGTCCATACGCTTTGCTCCCAAACTCTGCCAGTGGAAGAATTGCAGTCCTGATTGTCCAATTGGGCTGAACCCAATTTGGCCTGAATGGATGTTTTACTCTTATCTGGAGAAAGAAGGGAAGCAATCCCCTCCCTTTTCCAGGTCACATGGGAACCTTCGCTGACATTGGCAATGATCCTAGTGAGGGTCAGGAGCACTTTGAAGCTCTGTTGTCACTGCCACAACTACTAATGACAAAAAGTCCTCCATTTTCTGTGTTCTGTGGAGCACAGCAAAAACAGATGGCAGTACTGACCACTGTGAGCAGCTGTTGAAATTGGCTCAACTATTAACATCAATCCTAAAGTGGAGGACTACTTCAGAATTTAGGGGAAGTTCTGGAGCATCCCCCAATTTCTACTAATGTGTGTGTGTAAAATTGAGGTAACTGATTTTACCCTATGTTAGGGGATGGAAGTTTCTGAATGTTACGTGAACCTCCAGTAATGACCTCTGGCTAGATTTGAGGTATGTGGCCCATGTGGTCATGCCCTGCATGGAGAATATTTTTGTCTACAACTCTCATCAGCCTTTGGCAGCATTGCCATAGACAATTGTGATCCAAAAACATCTGGAGGACCACAGCTGATCACAGTGGTTCAGCACAATTAGGAGTGATTTCCAATTCTACATGAACAAGAAATAGATTTAAGCTGAAATATCTTGAATCCTATTGCTTTATACCTACTCTCTTAAGGTGAATTGAACTTTCTCCCAGGTATGTGTAATAATTAATTGCTCTAATAATTATCCAAGAAAGTTATTTTCTTATTCTTTGTGGCAAAAGGCATCTCAGCACATTGACACATCCTACCAAAAATTGTTAAGGTCTGTGAGTTTTTTAAGGCATGAGTGAATGTCATCAGAACACCTAGGAGTGACTTCTAGAGAATCCGTGCAATTTGTTTTCATTTTTGTTAACCTTCTTTGAGCTACTTAAACAAATGTTTTGCTTGCTGCTTACTTGCAGAAAACATATTTCCTTTCTCTTTGTTTCCTTTACCTGGATGGATCACACGAGGATACAAACTTAACAATGTATCCTTTTGGACCTACACATGAGATCCAGCTTTTAGAAGCTCTTGTAACCAAATTTATCTATTTTCTTTACTATCCCAAGATGGATTTCCTGAGTTAATGGACACATTTTCTTTCATCTATTTTTTTCCCCTTTTTACACCACAAGCCTATATTGTGCTCACTCTGCTGAACTTTGCTTAATATAGATACCATATATGCCTACAAAAGTTATATTTGATTATGATTTTGCTTTAACTGCAGTGACTTAATCTTGTGAAATACTGGGGTTTGTCATCTAGTGAGGCACTAGAACTCTCTGATTGGAATTCACAATGTCCTTTCTCAAATGACAAACTCCAGGATCCCATAGGATTTTGCTATGGCTGTTAAAAGAGAATCACAATGCTATGCAATTGTGTAGTGTGAACACACAGTGCTATACCCTCCCAGATCTGACAAAGTCCAATAAATCAGTCTTAGCATACCTGCTGTGGGAAGAGGACAAATAAAAGACATAGAGTACTGGATCACTGCTGTGATATATGACTTCAATATCCCTCCTGCAAAGCACTTGGATTGGAAAACTTGTGTATAGAGTAGTATGGCATTGTCTGTGATTAGAAGTAAGAGCTGCCAGTCATAAAACTCACCCTCTGTTTTCTCTCTACTTCCCACCCCGGTGCTTTCCTTATTGAGAACATGCAGTGAATTGCATCTGTCTTGGAGAATGCTATAAATGGAGAAGGAGCATTTCATTCTTCTTATTCTGGATTAGCTTTTCTTTTATTGCATTTGTCATTTTAAGCACATGGGGTTGCTAATATTCTGACATATTATATCCTTTAATAATATGTGAACTCACCAGGGAGATGCCTGTTTTCCGATTTTAATTGATTCATTTCCATTGTGCAGCTTAAGGATATGGCCAAGATCCTTGGAGAAGTGAGAGCAACCATATGCATCCTGGACTCCTGCCCATCCCGGCTGGTAAAAGAGGGCAGAAGGGGTTTGGCGGAGTGGGTGAAGCTAATGGTTAATGCCTCCTTACAAGAAGGCAAGTTTCCAGTGGGCCTAAAGGAGGCCATAATAAAACCGCTGTTGAAAAAAATCATCACTGGACCCCACTCAACTTAACAACTTTTGGTCAGTTTCCAATCTTATCTTTTTGGGCAAAGTCCTGGGATGTGTGGTGACCTAGAAACTCCAGGGGTTCTTGGAGGAAACTGATTAGCTGGATCCATCACAGTGTGGCTTTAGGCCAGGACATGGAACTGAAGTAGCCTTGGCTGCCTTAGTGGATGATCTGTGCTGGTAACTGGACAGGGGCAGTGTGTCCTTGTTGGTATTCTTGGACCTCTCATCAGCCTTCAGTACCATAGACCAGGGGTCCTCAAACTAAGGCCCGATGGCCGGATACGGCCCTCCCTCAAGGTCAACCTACTATAAGTCTGAAGCGACTTGAAAGCACACAACAACAATAATCCTATTTCATCAGCCCAAAGCAGGCCCACACTTCCCACTAAAATACTAATAAATTTATATTTGTTAAAATTGTTCTTCATTTTAATTATTGTATTGTTTTAAGTGTTTTTGCACTACAAATAAGATATGTTCAGTGTGCATAGGAATTCATTCATGTTTTTTTTCAAATTATAATCTGGCTCTCCAATAGTTTGAGGAACTGTGACCTGGCCCTCTGTTTGAAAAGTTTGAGGTTAGACACAATTCTTCTGAGATGCCTCATGGAAATGGTGCTCTGAGGCTCTGTTTTGCAGTGACTCCAGTCCTTCCTAAAGGGTTGTTCTCCTGACTTTCAGGAAAAAACTTAAGATGTGGCTTTGGGATCAAGCTTTTGCCCAAAAATTGGAACAGTGAAATAAGTGACCACAAATTAATGTGACTGACAAATGGTATGGCCCTGGATTATGATTTGGATTGTGTGGTTTTAATTGATGCTTTAATACTTGATGTTTTAACTGTTTGGTTTTAATTGTAATTGTTTTATGGACATATGTGTGTATGGTATCAAATTGCTGCCTGCTGTAAGGCTGCCTTGTGCCCTCTTCAGGGTGAGAAGGGCAGGGTACAAATGTGCTAAATAAATAAATAAATAAATACATCAATAAAATGCCTATCATTTTCTTCACTTGCATCATTTTTAAATCACAGTGAGAGTTGAAAAGTGCTTTTGTTTGGGCAAATAAAGGTATCACCAGCTGTGCTCCTTTCTAGATTTGGAGGACTCGAAGATGGTAGTGCATGCACTGGTAACCTCAAGGTTGGATTTCTGCAATGTGATGAAGTCCTAAATCAGCCAGATTCAGATTTTGAACTGGATAATCTCCAGCATGCTACAGATACACACTGTAGTCAAGCATCATGTCATGGTGATTGAAGTTAGTGCTGAAAAAGAAACCAGAAGCAAGGATAGGCTGTAGGAATTTACTTTTTCCTGAGCCTCTTGGAAAGGAGGAGTTCTTCCTACAATTCACCTTCTCTCACTGAATGAATTGAAAACACTCTATTTTTGCACTTTGAATACAGTTAGCAGAAATCAAGGCAACTTGAATACAAAGGATAGGAGGAGGAAAAAAAGCAAATCCGAGACCTTTTAAATCAGCTAAAAATTGGGATGACAGAGTATCAACATATAGGGACTGTCCCTGTCAAATTGGGACAGTTAAAGGGTAGAGAATTCAGATTAGTTCAAATTGGAGGCTTTCAATTTTCTAGTTTCAATGCAAGGAGGAGGCTGATAAGGATAGTATAAGATAGAGCCTTCAGAATGAAATGGGACAAAAAGTTATCAGAAATTCTTTAAAAAATAAAAGAAAAAGTGAGAGAAACTTTTCAGAGCTGAGGACCAAGATATAACCAATATTATGCAAAATCTTCATTTGTCTGAAATAAAAGCCATACCATAAGTCTGAGTCAATATGCTACCCTAAACAGAGTGGTTTAGAATATAGGCATTGATGTGTTTGTCAGGAATTCTTTAAAAGATTTATAATGACAGAGGATTATGTCTTGCATTTGGAAATTTTTGCATTATGCAGTGTAGCCACAGAAGGCTTTCCAGGAGAAATAGATAGCAGATCCTGAGCTGAGAAGTTTCTGGGCTCTTTGTAGTAGTAATATTGTTATTAGAGATAGCCAGCATAATATAGTGGTTGAGCATTGGAACACAATTCTGGACAACAGGGTTTGAATCCCTTCTTGCCATGGAAACCCACTGGCTGACCTTAGGAAGATCACATTCTCTTAGCTGCAGAGGATGACAAGAGCAACCCAACTCTGAACAAATATTGCCAAGCAGACTTTGAGATAAGTTCACCTGAGAGTTGCCATAAGTTGGGAATGACTTGAAGGGACAACACCAACATATCAACAGCAACAATTGTTATAAACGTGGTGCTTTGAAAGGACAGAGGGAATGTAATCAGGTAGAATGTTATTTTGTCCTGTGCCTACACATTCTATGAACTTGGAGTGGGTGTTGATTCTCTCTCTGGTTACATCCCAAATAGACTACTGCAACACACTCTACGTGGAGTTGCCTCTGAAGACAGTTTGGAAGCTTGAGCTAGTCCAATACTCGACAGCCAGGTTGCTCACGGGAGCGGGGTACAGGGAGTGTACAACGCCCTTGCTACGCTAGCTCCACTGGCTGTCTATTAGCTTCCAGGCTCAAGTCAAAGTGCTCGTGCTCACCTATTAAACCCTAAATGATTCCGGTCCAGTTTATCTGTACAAATGTATTTCCTCCTACGAACAATCTAGGACCTTAAGATCATCCAGGGAGGCCCTGCTCTCAGTCCCACCATCATTGCAGTCGCACTTAGTGGGAATGAGAGACAGGGCCTTCTTCGTGGAGGCCCCTCAGCTGTGGAACTCCCTCTCCAATGGGGTTAGATCTGCCCCCTACCTCCTGACCTTCCAGAAGCAGCTTAAATCCTGGTTATGGGATCAGGCATTCTCAGAACAGTTTGGTTACTGGGAAAGACAAGATTTATTGGACCAGACTTGGACTGCTTTGGATGACAATTTTAATTCTGGTGATTGTAATCTGGCAAGTGGGTTCCTAATGTAAATTTAGAATTATTTTAATTTTGTGGATGTATTTATTATGTGTTTTATATTATGTTTGGCATCAAATTGTTGCCTGTTTGGAAACCATTCTGAAACCCTCCACAGAGTTTGAGAATAATGGGGTACAAATGTTTTAAATAAATAAATAAATAAATAAATGCTTGTAATTCCCCCCTAGCCTAACATACTAGGGGTGCCAGTTCAAAAGTGAACCCAGTATACCCACTCTTAAGCTGGATCTATACTGCCCTGTATCATAATCTGGGATAAACACATAATCTGGGATCAGATTCTGGGATATAGGGCAGTGTACATCCAGCCTTACTTTTAAGCACAGTTCATTAGCTATCACCCAATCTCTCGACTGAACAGTGGGGAAACCCAGCTTTTCCAGGTCTGTTTTTAAAACTTTAGCAAGTACTACTTTTAAGAGCAATGTCCAATCTCGATAAAATAGTAAAGAGTAGAGACATCACACTGGCAACAAAGATCCGCATAGTCAAAGCCATGGTATTCCCTGTAGTAACCTACGGATGTGAGAGCTGGACCTTAGGGAAGGCTGAGCGAAGGAAGATCGATGCTTTTGAGCTGTGGTGTTGGAGGAAAGTGCTGAGAGTGCCTTGGACTGCGAGAAGATCCAACCAGTCCATCCTCCAGGAAATAAAGCCCGAATGCTCACTGGAGGGAAGGATACTAGAGACAAAGTTGAAGTACTTTGGCCACATCATGAGGAGACAGCAAAACCTAGAGAAGACAATTATGCTGGGGAAAGTGGAAGGTAAAAGGAAGAGGGGCTGACCAAGGGCAAGATGGATGGATGGCATCCTTGAAGTGACTGGACTGGCCTTGAAGGAGCTGGGGGTGGTGACAGCTGACAGGGAGCTCTGGCGTGGGCTCGTCCATGAGGTCACGAAGAGTCGGAGATGACTGAATGAATGAACAACAACAAACCTTTAAGAACAAACCTTTACTGTAGTGCAGTAAAGACAAATCTCCTAAATTCTTTCAAGATGCAGTAGCTGCTTCAAAGCAGCCTTCAGCGATAGACATAGATGTACGTAAACTTACAGATTATGCTGCCTCTGAGTGTGGTGGCATCACCTTATTTGGAGGTTTTTAAAGAGATGCTGGATGGCCATATGTTGGGAATGATTTGATTGTGTGTTTCTGTATGGTAAGTGGCGGAACTGGGTGGATCTTGTGGTCTTTTCTAACCCTATGATTATGTGATTCAAAAATTTAAAATTCAAGGGAATGCTCTTGTCTGGAAATTTCTCCCTCTGCCTTTGAGAACTGGAGGGGAGAGGCCAAGCAGTGAGATCTGTGAACTCACAGGATTGTCACAGCTCATAGGTACCCAGGCAGTCTCCTCTCCATCTATAGGCTCATTCCAGATCAACTTAGCAGAAACAAGGTTCCATGTACATCTCCTCATCCTATGGCTTGAGCATGTCTGTTTATATTTGTGTTTAAGAGAATTCATAGGGCTGTGTGAAAAGAAGGATTGCAAAAGCCATGGACTCCAGAGCAAGGACCTTGTCAGCTGAGTTAATGTCTTCATGAGAAGTTCCTTGCTCAAAGAATGAAAAATCTGAGTGTTCATTGTGTGAGGCTCCATTGTTCTCTAATAAAAGATATTTTTCCCTTTTAAGTGTACACAGCTGTCATATGAAGCTTATTTTCCCTCTTGAAGACTGTTGAATGTATTTTGTAGACCAATCATGTAATGGTGAGAAATTGCCCCTGAATTATTCACTTGACAGCTGGAGATGCAGCTGTTAAAGCAGCTCTTTAGAAAATAAATTGGACGGGAGGGGTAAAAATAACAAACTGAGAGAAGGAAAGAAGAGAAAAATCAAAAGACCTTGTGTGCATTACAGAAGCTTAGCCCAATGGAAATGTGTCAGAGAGGGTGTTCAGCACAGACAATGCATTGGGGGCCTTTAATTAATTCTTTTCCCCACTTTGTATCCTGATTTGGGAGGGAAAAGTATTTTTTTGCTACATGAGGGTCTCACTGAACTTATCAAATAAAGTCCATCAACCCTCTGAAGCAGACAGTTCTTGGGAGAAGGTGGCAATATTTGCAGATTAAATGGAGTGGCATTGTACTTTGTTGTCTTCCTCCCCATAAATACATAAACAGGAAAGTTCATGAAAATATCCCTGCAGAGATATGATTTCTAAAGCGAGTTTGCTGCTCTCATAATGATAACTGGTGATGACTAGCACACAGCCAACTTTTTCACTGGCTAATATACTTTTTTAGAATATTATTATTTGACATTTTATAATAAAAGGTCACACAGAAAAGGTGCAATGTATCATGCTGATGAATTCATTTCATAATTACAACTCATAATCAGTTTGATGACACAGTGTGTATATTGTGCAGGAGTGTATGTGCTGAGGGAGGACACACGTGCACTACTGAAAAACCATCCACAACTCTGAGAAGAAATAGGATCTGATTTTAAGAAATGCATGACCTCCAGCGCTCAGGAATGTTATCAATTACCAGGCAGAAAGTTTGAACACTATAATGGAAAAAATAACCACTTAAAATGTTTTTATGCTTTCCAAAATAGAATTGCATCACAAATAGCTCTACCTATTGGTTTGCAAGATGGTAAACAAGGGATGAACAAGGTTAGTAAGAAACAGATCTACAGCCTTCGCAACCTTAAAGAAACTGGCTTCCAGAATTTGCTTGCCTTCTTCTCATGATATTCTAATGATAACTTATTACAAGCATAGGCTCATTGTGACCCTCCAGAAGGGGGTAGGTGATGGCTCTAGCATCAATGGAATGGTGATCTAAGATGCTATGCCCAAAATATTCCAGTATTTTGGATAACTCTTTTAAAGTTAGCACTAAAACTTGAGATGTATTGGCCACCCCAATGACACTGGTGCCACAAACTATCACCATTTTAAGGTGTTCTTGAATTGCATTTCTCATTATCCCTTACCAATGGCTATTTCAGAAGTTTTTTAACAATGCCTTCTGGAATCCCTTTGTCATTGATTTTAATAAGTGTGGGATTGCAACTCTTCTAGACCTAAAATAACATTTCTAAACTCTGACTATGCTTATATAAGACTGTTCCAGTCCAGTCACATGTGAAAGACCACAATGTGCCCATTCCCAAATTTGTTAAATAGGGAAATAAATGTAAAACCCTATAACTTAAAAAAATAACAATTGCCTCTTGGAACTGAAGCATGAGCCATTAAATATCTGGCATTTGCATCATTCCTTGACAACTCTACAAGTTTCAGTAAACCCAGAGTTCTGTATGCCTAGTTAGCAAGGACATGTTCTGAAGAAATTAGCTAGAATCTTTGAAAAATGTTGCATCAATATAATTCATTTTACATTATTTTTTTCTCATGCAATAAATTACCATTAACTCTGCAATTTCTGTGATTGATTAAAGTTCTGTTTTATTTGGCCTTGATAAGAATGCCATGATTATCATCTTCTTTGCCCTATATTTATTTATCAGTTCAATTTGTATCCCACCTTTCCTCCAGTGGGCTTTGCTTCTCACTTTATCCTCACAACAATCCTCTGTCATGCACCAATCTGTGACAACCATAATGGCTGCAAGTGACCCAGTCATGGCTCAGAAGACGTAAGAACCTGGATGACCCAAATCCCAATCCAGTGATGAAACCAGTATGGATCTCTTTGACTTGGAGAAACTGAAGGCATGCAACTATCACCATCATACTGTGTGACTAGGCATTCTTCCAAATTGGGGAAGGAATAGAAAGTCGGCTTGTGCATGCTGATGTTGTTATCATCTTCAGTGCCTTCAGTATGAAGACCAACATTCTTCAAATACAATATTATAATTATATATTTTATATTACATGTAATCGGGGTGAGAAGGGCAGCATATAAATGTAATAAATAAATAAATAAATAAATAAATGACAGCATGTGAGCATATAAAGTAATTAGAAATGTATTTTTAAAATGTTGCCAAAATCCAATTTGTTGGCAGCATCTTTAAATGATCTGCCATATGGTCTAGTGTAATTACATTATCAACAAGTCTTTCTAAAATTTCTGGTGATGATATGGGATTGTCCAGAGTCCATCCCTATTGTTAAAATAATCAATAAATCAAAGCGACCTTTCAACAAACCTGTTCTCACTGGTTTTTCCTTGTCTAAGTATCAAACAATGTTAGAATAATAGTATCTAAGATCTGGAAGAGGCCTCAAGGGCAATTCAGTCCCCCCTTTTCATCCAGCCACCGCCATATTACTCATTTAATGTTTCTTTCCACATTTACCTCATGTTCTGTTCCCTTTTCTTGAAACAGTAGAATATTAAATAGTCTTTGCAACTCCAAGTTTTCTTATGTTGAAATTGAGACTTTAAAACACAGATCTTTCATGGAAATGTTAGGGAGGAGGAGAGAATGATAGTGAGTGGTTAACTCCCACTAGTTCATTGCAAGATCTAAAAGAGACTCTGAAAATGCAATTATTTGAGTAGAAGGTTCCTTCTATATGATGGAAAACCATCTCCTCTCCTATAATTCACAGTCTTGTCCAGAGAACTGTTTATACCTGAAAGTTGGATTTCTGGGAACTTAGTTATTTTAGCAAATACACTGAAGTCAAGTTTTTCATTAAGAAGTTTCCGTCTTCAATCCTTAGCATCTCCAAGTCTTGATAGGAGAGTCCAGTTTGGGAAAAAACCCTGGAAAGTCTCAATCTAGACTGGTAATTCTCAATCATAGAGGCATGTTCACCCAAGGAGACATATCAAGATTCCAGGAAAGAAATGTATAGTTAAAATAATTTTCATTATTATGATGGCACACTGGGAATTGAAAGAAAACTATGCACATGTCTGGCTATTTTTCCAGTGACCATCAGTATGCCCTATATGTACTTTAATTCTTTAAAATAAGACTCTGGAGTCGAGATTAAATTTAACCAATTAAGTTTAGTGAACAAAAGTTAGAACTTCCAATAAAGGTGAATCAAAACAAAGTAGTACAAAGGTGCAGTTTGATTACTAAAATGATACAGGATTAGAATGGTGAAGTACAGATATAAGGTATAAACACTGAGGTAAGTATAGATATCAGGAGACTATAAGTTATAATGATGGTATGTGCTCTGAGGTAAAGAACAAAACTATAAACTCTAAGGCAAATACTATAATATTTAAGGTGGTGAACAACTTTGATATTTGGCATATAGTCTCTCAGGGTTAGGTCTTTGAGGCATATACTGCTTAAAGTCTTTGGCATATACATGCTTAGGATGCCTGTTTCAGATCGCTAAGGTAGGCCAGACACTTTCTGGCTCAACTACTCAAAGCTCTGCCAAAGAAAAAATGAAGGGGAAAAGTCTTTCCACCAAGCTCAGAGCCAGCAGGGCTGAACCAACAGAGCTAGGCCTCTAGGGGGATCCTAAGCTCCTCCCCTAAAACTCAGCAAAATGGAACAGTCCACCCTATGAAAGCAAATAGAGAAATGAACAGAGGATTAAAACTAGGCCAGGACTTCACAATTATTATATTTTTATTTGGAGAATGGGATGAACAGTTACAACTATTTCTTCATAACTGGTTTCATAATCCTGTAGCATATAGTAGTATGTAGCTTTTCTTAATCATGCCCCATGTCTGAATTGTCCTGCAATTAATGAAAAAATAAGTTGGACATTTAGAAAGATGGGTTTTTAGATACCGTATGTTACATTTCAGATATAATAGTGACAGATTTGAAGGCTACACAAGAATTTATATGCTTTGTAAAGGGGCAATATTATTTTAAAGGGTAATAAATTCTGTTCTAGGTAATATTGAGCTGAATGGACCAATGCTCTATGTTATTCCTTATAGGATTACTCTGTATAAAATTTCTACTTTGATAAATTTTCAGTTTATATAAAATACTATTCACACCAAAGCAGCGAAACACTGTAATACTGCCAAAGTAAATTGAATTGCAAACTGTATATTCTATTCAAACTGCTTCATTTGTCCAGTCTGTAACCAGTAGAGAAGAAAATGAATTACTTCTGCATGCATTAAAAGTCAAATGTCCCAGTTTACCTTTCAATATAACAGGCACTGTATTCTATATTAAAATACTTAATCTTATCTATTACTTTTGGAGCAATGGGATTAGCAACTGTTCCAAAAATTTAGCTCTTTCTGAATCTCACACACAGTTGCAGATACCTGGTTTGTGATTTCTCTTTTTTCCAGTTGGCAACCTATGGGAGTAAGAATTAGAAATAGCCATTTTTACAATTTTGTGATTGACATGCCTGTCAAACCTGCTCATGATCTAGGTGACCAGCCTTGACACCAAGTTTTACTGTGTATTTCAAGATATAATAAGCAACTGTTAAGTTATACTTTCAAAGATCAGAGCAAACTTAGATTTAATACTTAGACTAGGCTGGATGAGATAATTTTCTGAAGGAAGCTGTGGTTTCTTCTTGTCACAGTTGGTGATCTTCATGCTTTTTCACACTTTCAATGTACCACAAAGTAAAACACAGACAATTCAGAACTATTAATATTTCTTCAACCCTGTCTTCTCCCAAAGGATCAAGAAAGTGTTGTAATGTTTCAATGGCTCCTGCCCTCTCCCTCCATCCATTCTGCACCTATTCATATTTAATCAGAGAATCTGTATTAGTAATGTTAGAAAATTCTGAGTGTCAGTGATTGAAGCTTAGTTCACAAAATTGTTTTCATCCTGTATATTTCATATAGAATTTAAAGGAGGCATTAGAAAGAAGTTTCTGGAAATAAATGTGAATTTCTTTGGATGATGGTTGCATTTTACAAGTCAGTTTAAATAGCAATTGTTGGTGTGATGACTACAACTTAAAAAGAAAAGTGAAAAATGAATAGAGAGAGGAAGGTGATTGTTTGTGATGATCTATCTACCTTTCTCTATGATCCAGTAGGTTGCTTCTCTAGCTCTCCCTCCACTGATTTCACTTCTTGCATTTCTCATGGACATCAAAATGAAATTTTGGAGAAAATATACATGCACTTTGTGAAATAATTTGGCTATTATTTAGGTTGTTTGAAAATATTCTGAGAAGTGAAGTCTTGTCTAATTCTTGAGCTTGTTTGGAGGTTCTAGCAGGGGAGCGCAGCTATCGTAAACCCGGGACTGAAGACTGGAGACCTCGGTACACTCCTTCTATACCAGGGACGTCATCCTCTTCCACCGAGCGCGCAGCTTCGGGAGGGACGCACATGGAGCGGTGAGGGAGGAAGGGGACACCCGCCTAGCCAGCCAGATCAGCCGAATCAACCCTGGCGATCAATGGGGTGACAGATATTCTAATTCTAGATTATTGATATGGTGGCAGGTATTCTTCCTAATTGGTATTTCTCTTGCTTCTCACAAACCTAAAATGGCATTCTTCATATATTTGCCTTTCTTTTCAGCACATTCAAAGGTCTTTGGTAACCCTGGGACCAACCTTACTGCTACTAGGTACTCTGAGATGACTCTCTCAGTCAGATTATTGAAGGACATATTTATTTGCTGTTTCTCCTGAACCACCTGACCATTCTCCCTGTTCGATTACAGAACTTGATCAGCTATATATATTCTATCTCAGATGTAATGGAAGAGAACAATATCCTCGCCAATAGCTAGTTAAGATTTACTGTAATTGATTATCCAGTGTGGAGAATGGTGGAGTCAGATGCTCTCTTCTTGTTGTTCTTTGCATTAGGTAGGAAAACAGCCTGAATCAGCTCTCAGTATGATACTTACTATCTGTTTTCCAGACAGATTTATTCTGTAACCTAATGGGCTTTCTCTGCCTGATGGAAGAGGCTGCAAAGATACCACTTGATTTTCAGTAAGTCAAAGGGCCCTTCCACACAGCCCTATATTCCAGAATATCAAGGCAGAAAATCTCACTTTATCTGAGTGTGGACTTAGATAACCCAGTTCAAAGCAGATATGGTGGGATTTTAAGTAGATAGGTAAACTAAGGTTGATAAAATGCAGGCTTCTTTGACCCCTTGTCAATTGAAAATCATTCTGTTTTTCCATATTCTGCCCTAACAGTGGCCTCTTATCTTGAGTACAGGTTATGTGTTGGGATAATCAAATGTTGTGATACACCCATTTCTTTAAGAGTGATCAATTCTTTTTCATGATCTAAGAATAAATGTATATTTTGCCTTTTCTCCACTGTCAGATCCATGCTGCTTACAATAGAGGTTGACCTAGAATATGGCTAAAAGCTTAAAAGAAGGGGAAGCACAATTAAATAAACATTTATATTACTAAATAATATAATATGGCCTTTACCTTTATCTTCTTCTCTTCTCCTTTTAGATTTTTTCCTTCCTCGTATCTCTTAGAAGGTACTCTTAAAGATTACTATTAATAATTATAAGAATTCCAACAAACAGCAAAGCCTCATTCTTAGAAAAACTACCTATCTACCTAAACCTTCCACCAATATCTAATAATTCCTTTCCTTTGCAATCTCATGACATCTCATCTGTTATTTTATTACATTTCTTTCTGTGCTCTCTGCCATCTTAATTTCATTTAATAATAATAATTTTGCTATTGTCTAATAATAATAAAACTATTGGGCTTCTGTGAAAGTTTTGCCAAGCCAACATAACCTCCATCAGGACATAAAATATTATTGTTATTATTACCTGTATTTATAAGAATTGTACCAGTCAAACATCACCAATCAAAGTATTACCAGCCTTCCTCTACCAATCTTATCCTTTGCAATTTCTCTGCCTTCTTAATTTCATTCAATAATAATAATTTGGCTGCAACCAGCCACAGCCAGCAGTCTATTTCCCATCTCCTCCAGTTGCCAGCCGCCTGCCTGACCTGAAGTCATCATTCTCCCCTTGTCCCTGAGCCCCTCCATGGCCCTTTTTTGTGGCTGCTGCCGCCTTGCATTTCTGAATCAGTGAAGCTGATGACCTGCTCTGAACTAAGACTTAAAATAATATAATAAGCTCCAAAAAATTGTTTTTTCCCCAAACATGGCTACATTTCCCACAATACATTTTAAAAATGTTTTCCCCATTGGATCATACAGGAGTGCTTTTCTAATAAGGGGACATGCTGCTTGCTTGTGTATGGTGGGCTGCTGGCCTCTTCCAGTATGTTGTGAGAACAAGAAATGTAAAAGCTTTGGAAGAAATTGCTGTTGTTTTTTTTTTATTAGTAAAGCAAGTGAAATAGTGGGCTGTGTAATGTGCAAATGCATATTTGACATTTGACAGGAAGGAATGGTGTTGTGTTGCTGCTCCTGGAGAAGTTACAGGGCAGGGCCAGTGGGAATTATTTAAAGATTTTATTTCTAGAAAGAAAAGAAATTCCTAAAAATCAGGGGATGACCCAAACGTTATTAAATTTAGTGGGCTAACAGTGGTAGATGTGTCCTCCAAGTGTGGCCATTTCCATCCTTATAGTCCTAAAAATGATGGGAAGGGGAGCCTGGGAAGCCCCCATTGCTGCCAATAGGCTGGATCTTGTTGCATTTTTTCAGCTGCAGACCAAAAACAGCTTTTTGGATGGAGCCCATTTTCAAGAGGTCTGCAAAAACAGATCCGCGAGCCCACAGAAATTTGGATTACATAAACAGATTGCTGTTCAGCCAAAATGCACAAGCCTACATCCTAGTGCTATGAAAGAGGAAATTCTGCAGCCTGGAAGCAACAACCTAGAAAGCTGTTTCCTGTGTGCTCACCAAACACACCAGTTGACTGAGGAAAAGTAAAACATACTAAATTATCTCTTTGTTACTATATTGAATTAATCACACCAAAGGTCCATAGAAAGCTTTGTGAGAGTCAGGGCATTTCCTCATTTGGTTGTTGCTCCATGCCTTCACATAATTTTTGACTTTTGGCAACCCTAAAGTGAACTCAAAATGATCATTTTTTGCGAGATTTGTCCAGAGAGAGATTTACATTTGCCTTCCTCTGAGGCTGAAAGAGTGTCACTTGCTCAAGGTCACACAGTGGATTTCTAAGGCAGAGCAGGAATTCAAACCTTGGTTTCCAGAGTTCAAACCACCATACCATGTTAATCCACAGTATTCACATCTCAAAGGAGGATTTAGTCTAAAACCTTCTGAATACAAGGCATGTGTTCGGCAATGGAGCAACAAGACCTGTACATGCCTTAAGGCAATTCTTAACAATTCTGCCCAGGGCACTTTACTTCATTTGTCATTTAATTAGGGATCTTGTAAACTGAAAATGCAGTTTGTCAAACCTATTTCTGTATTTTTAAAATATGTTTTGGCAGTATATGTACTTTTTCCTTTTCCTTTTTGTCACCCCTCCCTTTGAATCCCACAACAACCATATTTTTCAATCTAAATAATCACAGATTAATTCTGTCATGGTAAGAGAGACACGGAGATAGAGAGCAAGAGAGAATGTTGAATTTACATGGAAACAAGATGAGAAAACAGGTTATTCCTGTCACCCTCCCACCTACGGGAGCCTTTGGAAATAGCCTGCAAAGTAGGTTCAGGTTCCAATTTGTTCCCACTTGGCATGGAGCCCAGCCTGCTAGGCTCCCAACAGCAGGATTTAATTTCCAAACATTGCATGCTGGATAGGTTCACATATTGGCTCCTTTGTCTGACTAGAGAAAAAGCAGCATCAGTCACACATCATTTCAGCTACATTAAAGAAAGAAACAGCATTCTGAAGTTATTTCAACTAAAACATCTTAGAAGTGGAAGAAACCACAAAATTCTTATAGTCTAATCAGAGGATGAAGGGGCTATGTTATGGGCAACGAGCTCCATGATCTCGCAGAGGGCATGACCAATAGCTCTGGGGAGTTTAGTAATAAAAAATATGCTTACAGTATCCCTGAGAGATGACCATACATATGCTTTATTGTTGAAAGGTTGTACAATCAGAAAACTCCACCTAACTTTCAGTCAAAATTTCCATTCCTGAAATTTGATCCCATTGGTTTGGATGAAGCCTCACCTGCCACCCCATCTCTCTCTCTCTCTCTCTCTCTCTCTCTCTCTCTATCATCTATCTATCTAATAGTGAAAGGACCAAGGCAGAGACATCTCCAGCCCATCCCTTGTTTGGGTATCAGCCAGCACGTCAACGACTTAAATCAAGAAATAGTTTTCTAAGATCTACAGAGACCCTCGCTGGAACACCCCAGCAAGTGAGAGTCCAAAAGTGGCAGGTTCAAACCCAAAACCTCAATCAATGGCTGATATAAAAATGAGAGACTCCCTCCTGGGCACACAGAAAACTGGGCGACTTGGAAGGTGCTGAACAGACTGCGCTCTGGCACCACGAGATGCAGAGCCAATCTTAAGAAATGGGGCTACAAAGTGGAATCCACAACATGCGAGTGTGGAAAAGAGCAAACTACAGAACACCTGCTGCGATGCAACCTGAGCCCTTCTACATGCACAATGGAGGACCTTCTTGCAGCAACACCAGAGGCACTCCAAGTGGCCAGCTACTGGTCAAAGGACATTTAATCAACTACCAAGCTTGCAAATTCTGTGTTTTGTCTGTTTGTTTGTTTTTGTTAAAAATGTAAAACAAATGTCTGGTTGCTGATGACATGATAAATCTATCTATCATCTATCTATCTATCATCTATCTATCTATCTATCTATCTATCTCTATCTATCTATCTATCTATCTATCTATCTATTAGGGCTGGGCGGTTTCGTTTCGTTAATTCGTAATTAGTTAAAAATTCGTTAATTTTTTGTTAACGAAGCGATAACGAACCATTCTGGAGCAACTTAAAAACGAAACGAATTTTTCAATTCGGTTCGTAAATGCTTTGTATTTCGTTATGTATTCGTTTCGTTATTGGTTTGAGGTCGTTTCGTTATTATTTCCGCATGTCTGGGGCAAGTTTTATAGTTGTTTTTGTTTAATTAGTGAAAAAAAATTATAATATCACACCAAGTCAACAACAGAGGGAGAGGGAAGCTTCAGAAGTTTTTTTAGCGTATTGCGCGATCGCGGCCGCCATTAACGAATCGATTCGTTATTGTTTCGTTATTGTTTTGAAATTTTTTTACCATTTACGAAATTTCGTAAATACTGAACTTTTTTTAAGGAAAATTTTGTAATTATTTTAAATAATGAAACTCAAAACCCCCCAAAAAAACGAATCGATTTTAGAAACAAATTTTTCCGTTGTTACCCAGGCCTACTATCTACCTACCTACCTACCTACCTATCTATCTATCTATCATATATAACATTTCACAGAATAACAGATCATATAAGATTTTGGAGGGAATTTGTAGTATGATGAAGTACTTTTCCAACTATATACAGTACTTTTGGTCAGGTGTGTGGACTAGGGCAATCAATGGGAAATAATTCTAAGTACTTCACCTAATTATGAACCCCCCCCCCCCCAAAATACATAGCATGGATCCATGGCAGATAAAGTGTTAACAAATTGCTGTAACTATAGAGTGTAGAGTCCAAACTGGCTGACAGCACACATATTCAATATAAATCTTATTGCTACATTTTTAGTCAGGCATAATTTTCTAGCACTCTTCAGAACCAGGGTTATATAAAGCACATTATTCTAGATTTACCTGAAAGCTTTTTGAATGATGGAGGTCTTTTAAAAAAATCTACTCCTAGAGAAGCCAAGTAAAGCTAATTAAAACCAGTCCTGAACAGAATTATAACTAAATCTACCAGCACTCTTCTGAAATATGAAATTCAGCCACTAGGTTGAACCATTCTGAAAGTCAGATATAGGAACCTCCAACCAAATTACCCAACATGATAAATCCTTTTGTCCTGAGCTTCCTATTATTATTATTATTTTATTTATTTATTTACAGTATTTCTGTACTGCTTTTCTCACCCCTAGGGGGACTCAAAGCAGTTTACACATAACTGACAAAACTTCAATGCCATACATTGGACACTGACACAATGCCAAACCATAATAATAAAGCCAAACCATAATAATAAAACCACAATTAAACATAAATCATAATTAGACAGTACATAAACAATTATTAAAAAATAAATAATAAAAACAGTCTCGCCAGTCGTATTGTCCTTTGTTTTGCATATTTGAATATGCATTTTATAGAAATACATTTTAATATTTATCTTTTATTGAAATATATTTTAATATGTGTATTTGTGGTATGTTTATAATGTTTACATGTTTTAATTATTCCATAACCTGCCTTGAGCCATGATTGGAAAAAAACAAACCTAAAACAGAATGCGTTTTAAGAAGGTGGAAAAAAAGTTTGGATTTTGACAACCTAAACCATTTTTCCAGATAGTAGTTTTTAAGTGCAATAATATTTATTTATCTATCATCTGTCTGTCTGTCTGTCTATCTATCTATTTTGTGTCTTTCCTGTTTCTCAATATAAAATTAAGGTCTGAAGCATAATTTGCTTGATAAATGATTTTAAAAAAATGAACTTGCATGATTCATCCTTGCTTGCCACGGTGCTTGCAATAAACATCCTATCAGAGTTCTTTGGTGCATCTAATAAGCCACAAAATCCCCATTTCCATAAATTTATTCTATGTTAGGGTTTATTCTGGCAAAGAAAACTAAAATATTTTTTTCTTCCTGGCTTCCTGGCTTTAGCAATGGATGGAAGAAAATAGGATATAGGGCTGGGTAAGAGTTCTTCATGTGGAATTTTATTAGCACCATCACTCACATGCTATAATGGAACCCAAATGATTCCCCTCTTGGAAAATGTTCCCAGTGAGGTCACAGTTATTAAATGTCATCATTGCTGATCATAATTAAACTTTTATTAGCTCAGCTCCAATTCTGTCAGTTGTGCTTCCCAAGAGATGCTCTTGTTTTCTTGCCAAAAGCTTTAGGGAAATATCTTGTGAGTGATGCCACTTTTAACATATACATATCCATATCTATGTATGTAACAACAGTTCTTCTAATTAGAATTAATGAATTTTCTAGTCATGTTCAGGTTCCAAAGGTGTAAATGGCTTAATAAACACAGATGGAGCAGTAAGGAGTTCCTTTGAGCTCTTAAGCTCCTCCAAGGAAACACAGAAGTTCTAAATTGGGAAGTTGAACTAATATTCATGTACAGTGGGCCTTTGATATCCATTGCAGTTTGGTTCTAGGTTCCCCTTCGGATACCAAAATCTTTAGATGCTCCCATCATATATGGTGACATAGTAAAATGGTGTTCTTTATACAAAATGACAAAGCAAATGTTTGCTTTGGGAAATGTTTAAAAATATTTTCAAGCAATGAATAATGGAATCTGCAGATTCAGTATCTGTGGAACCAGATGGCTGACTGTATGATGACCTTATCACACTGGAGCCTCCCCCACCCCCCAGGTGTTGTTTCATGATCCCTCATGACAAAATGGCAGGGATGAGGGGTGATTTAGTCGCCCTCTGCACCACTTCATCATGGGGACACTTCCCCCATCACACGAGGGAAGCATCACCGAAGCTGTGTGGAACCAGCACAACACAGGAAGGCTCCCATGTTGAGGAAAAAATTGTACAATGCTTCCACTCCAGTTGTGGGCGGGGTCTCTGTTGGAAGTCCAGTGATGTCATGTGATGGTAAGCATACCCATCCATTGTTGGGTGGGGAAGTGTCCTAGGATGCTAAAAATAAAGCCCTGTGTGATGAGGTCATAAGTCAACTTCATGTTGAGATCAAAATATGGATTTTACTATTACCCATTGATAAGTCAAGGGTAAAACCTAGGAAAGAAGGAAATATTCCTCTATTTTGAGGAACACACTAGAAAGAGGAAAAGAAAATGAGGGGATCTGATATTTCAAGGTGGGGGCATAAATTGTAATAAAATGTATACATGTATAAAATGCAGACAGTGGAAGACATATCAATAAGGAAAAGAAAACCTGAAAAAATCAGGGAGAGCGAGAGGGGGGAGAGGGAGAGAGGGAGAGAGCAAAGAAAGCAATCTGCCTATGTTCAGGACACAGAGCAAAAGAAGTGACAGGAAACCCCTCTTAGTTTGGTAGGGTTTGGAAGAAGTGCACACATCCTATTATTTATCCAGGATATGCAGAAAATTTAGATGTCTGAAAAAATACTAAATCATAATTTCACAATTAATTTCAGTTTAGCAAAAATCAGAGGAACCATTTTGAAGTCATCCAAAAGGATCTTGTGGGTCTCTTGAAATTAGTAACAAGACAAGTTGGCATAGCAGGGCATGGAAGCAGCACTGCCACACCCTTACCCTTCCTGTTCCCAAATTGGAGGAAGAAAAACAGCCTTCCCTTCTTTCTCACCTTCTTTTTCAGCCTGAGTGACATTCAGAAGAAATGTGTAAGAGACCAAAAGATGTGGTGCACTCACTATTTTGGGCACTTAAGGTGATGTAGAGTGGCAGCAGCCATTTTTAATAGGATATATAAGTCTCACCAGGCTGGGAATGCTCTCTGTTAGTGATGTTTATACAAACACATACAAATGTCAAACAGCAATGAGGACAGAGTACAATAATTAATTCCCTCTCCATTTTTGCACCTGATCACATAATCTGCAAAGGACCAGAAATGTCCTTTTATAAACAGTCATATGATGGCAACCTCTGTATCCTCTCCCAAGCATTACCATGCCAAAATGCCATGTCTTGGCTGTCTTACCACATGGGAGAGTTTCATATGCTAACCTTGTCTGTAACTTCTTCTGAAAGGATAAATAAAAATACTTTAAGCACCCTAGGGCTGTTGGTCTGACAGTTTTCATCAGTCTAAATTCACTTTACTGGAAAAAGGTATTAGTCTTTCAAATATAGAAAGCAAGCGCCAACATAACAACAAGAACAGCCTTCCCCAAAGGCAAACACTTCTAGGAACATTGTAATTCTATCCTTATTATTTCAAATACACAATCCCTAAAAAATGCCCCAAAACCTTGAGAGTTTGATTTTTATACTTATTGATCCAACCTCATTCCATTCCATATTTTATTAAAATAATTCAATAGGTATAAGACATTTCACAGGAAAACAGACAAAAGGTGAGACGAGAGACAAATGCATCCAATTGTTTTGCTATGACATTTTTATTGTTGGCAAGAATAATAAAAAGTAAGCAGCTAATAAAACAGAACTGATGTTAATTTCCGAAGTTGCATTCTCACGGCAATGGATAAATCATTCTTGTAAACAAACTCCAGGGAATGAATGAAGACTTTGCAGGCAGCTTTCTTAAATATGATTATTTTATTGGAAAACATGAGGCATTTGGAGTTAATTAAAATCATTAATAACATAATTAATGGTATTTTGAATGTGTCTATCAATAGACATTAATTATCTTGTAGCCACTGGAACAACATAATGAGGGCATCATTCTTACTGATTAGTGAGATACTGTACACTCTGCTTCAAACATGAATATAAACCAAACTAAGATGGATTGGGAAATGAAATGTTTATCCAACAAAGAAGAGATCTTGTGAACCAAATCAGCTGGTTAAGACCATGCTTTTGTTAGGTTTGCAAGGAAATTGGAGCTTCATGAAAGATGAAATGAAATTCTTCAAAATGAATTTGAAAAAATGAGTCCAAAAATGCATGACAGAGAGGGGAACATTTTAATCTAAAGCTACACAGTGTGAGAAATGCATGTACGGGTATGTCTTGGGAAGTGCTTAAACATATGTGTATGTACTTATATAAATAATAGGTGTAAGAATATGTGTATGAGCCAAATCAATAACTGTTACAAGTTATGATGCTGCTTGAAGAGGAGCAAAAATATTTTCTCTTTGTTAGGACACATTACATTCAACGCTATTGAAGTTGTATGCTGGCTAATGCACCATTTTTGGTTATCTGATTGACTGAGCAACATGCCAATAACAACAACAACAACAACAACAACAACAGCAACAACAACGTAATTCATTCTAGCTGCATGTAAATAAAATGACCTTTCTGAAACACTAGTGCAAATGTAAGTTCTGTTCTGAAGGGCTGTTTCTCCTTCTTGCCTCATGTAGAATTGCCATGGTGTATATATCACAAACATTTCTTTTTTTGCTTTCAACTAACCAAGTGTGTTGCTATTTGTTCAAATTAAGCAGGATTGTGAACCATAGTTTGAAGTCAGGTTGGTCAGACAAACCATAGGTAAAACTAATCGCATGACAGGTCTTAGTTGGAAAAGGGAAGCAAATGTTTATGATCTCCTTGCAGTTGTGCCAGAAAGGAAGAGGGGAGTAGGGGGGGAATACATGGTAGCTGAGGCTCATTCGTTTAGCACGCAGACATATTTTAATGTTTTATTATTGAATGAAGCCTATACACAGTCTTCGTCTCTGTGGCTTTTGCATCCACAGATTCAACCAACTCTGAATCAGTATTGCGGCGGGGGGGGGGGGGGGCATTTGGGAAATCTCATCTCTCCTCCACCCCATCCACTTTATGTTGGCCTCACAAGAGGACCATGGCAGAAGTTGTTCTGTTATGTTGCTCTGCTGAAGGTAAAGAAGTCACCAATACATGGCAGAGGAGAGAGTCATAGGTTGCATTTACACCATAACATTTATGCATGTTGACACTACTTTAATTGCCATGAATTGATGCTGTGAAATCATGGGTATGGTAATTTTACAAGGGCTTTAGCCTTATCTGCCAAAGAATGATGGTGCCTCACTAAACTACAGCTCCCAGGATTCCATGGTATTGATTGATAGCATTAAAGTGGTATCATAAAGAATTAATTCTACAATGTTAGTTGGATCCAAAGGGAGAAAAAGATGAAACAAAGAAAGGGGGTACTTGAAACAGAACTCCAGCAGTCTTATGGTAAGATGAAGTTTTGCGGGGGCTGAGCAGCTGCTCTATTCTCTTCTTGTGGCCCCTTTACCATTAGCTGTTGGGGTGGGGATCAGATCATCCATGGATTTTGGTATCCATACGGAATCCTGGAACCAATTGCCAATGGATACAGAAAGACAGTTGTCTATACACTCCTGCAAGAAATGCTTCATTCCCAAAATATGCGAATTCTGCAAAACAAGCACATTTGTACTTAAATCTATAGCTAGGCATTAGGGATTCATTTTTTTTGTTACAGACTTGCCTGACTTTCCCCAGTCACCTTAATATATCCATCTTACTAAAACAACAAGCAACAAAGTGGCAGAAGGAAGTGTGGCCCTAGAGTTTTGTCTAAAACTCATAAGGATAGTATACATCATTCATTTATTTTTGACTTATGTGTTCCTTTCTGCTCCATGGGATATATTTAGGATCCCACTGGAAGCAATTAGATAAGAAATATCAGCATATATTTATTAAGTAGACCCTGATTTCATTGTTCCCCCAAGTGTGATTTTGAAGTTCTCTGTGGCTGAGGTTTGGAGTAATGGACTTCCTCTGCATTCTGTCAGAGGGAACATAAATACCCATATGGTTCCTTCTCAGCTACTGGCAGTGGTCACTATACAAAATGGAGATGACAAGTTACTTTGGGAAAGAGATGTAATAATATTTGAGCAATTGCTGAACAGAGAGTTCCCGTTCCCTCAAATACCAAGTTGTCTCACTTTGCTTATAGTCTTCTCTCTTTTTTTAGAACAGACTTCTTATATCAGTCATCGCTTCCAGAGTTACCTGCAGGCATTACTTATGGAACAGATGGTTCAGTTGGGGGCAGAAGACAATTTTTAGACTTCTAGCATCAATCAGGACATACTCTGAAAACGGATGCCTCCAATAGGGTATTTGTGTCTGCAAAAATTAAGATGCCCCATTTTGAACACATTGCATTTGACAAAATTACACAGAAGCAGAATCATATTTGAGTGATAAGAAACCAGATATAGAGGGCTGGTTCACATGTCCATGTACTCAATTTGATTGCTGTGTAGATTATGAAAGGTAGATGAATTTAGACTTTGGAAATACATTGAGTTGCACAAAACTATAGCATCCAGAACATTTCAGATGTTAATGTAGAGTTGCTCTATGGTTTTTTTTTTCATTTTAGAAAGCTAATGGATTTGATTTTTTTTCCATTTTAGTCTGAGCCATCCCCAATACGTTTCACTCCATTTGGAATGGTTCACAACTATATGTTGTCCCAGGGAAAAAAAAAAAATTTCCCCAAGATACTATGAAGATTCCAGCTGCATCAGAGGAAACAGAAGAGCCTGGGTGTGGTTGTAACAAATTATGTCCGCATTGGTGACCTACTCATTGAAATAATGGGTGGACATGGGTCACTTTAAATTATGACCTATTTGGCATTATCAACTGATAAGTGCAAAAAGAAAGGGGAACAATCTAGTGTGGGAGCAACTTAGGCAGGTGGTCTCCCTTGGACCTTCTCTTTAGCTTTACCTGGGCAAACATCTAATCCACATGCCCAGTTGCTCCCTGGCTGGACCCACTACTTTAGGTCAACCTGAGAATCTAACCCCCAAGCAAGGGCTAAATCCTGTGGTCAGTCTCAAGGACTGCCAAGTTTCCCACCTCCCAGGTCAGATGATATGAGGAGACAGCTCCAAAATCATATCCTTTACCAAAAAAAGGTGTACCAACTTTCTACTCCACTACCAAATGACAACCTAATTAGACACTATCTTGGGTGAGATTACCAGCACTTCACTTGACAGGATATAATAGACAAAAATCCATGGAAAGAAGAAGAAAAAATCACCCATCTCCAAAGAAGGAGGAAAACATGCACTGTGTCAGAAGGCAGAGGGTGGGCCAACAAAATTGGCAGAAGATGGAAAGGAGGGGTAGCAAGGTCTCATATTAACTCTGACTCTGCCCTCTTTTCATCACAGCACACAGTGTCCTGTTGCATTTAATTGGTAGCCAGCAAATGCTCCTTTCCGTCCATAACATTATATGGCAATGAGAAAGAGCCGAATTCTGTTAATTGAAAATTCCTTATACTTTAACCCTATGAGCTCTGACACCATTACATCCCCTCTCAAAACGCCTGAAGGATTCTCAACTCCCCTTGTTATATAAAGGATAATATTTTCTGTTATATATAAAGAGCCTTAACTTTATACAATATTTTAGAATTCACAGTCAGGAAGGTCCTCTTTGGCACTGGCATATTGCCTCTTTGCCCCTTGCAAATAGCTTAGTAAGAAATTGAATTATATACATATGAATGCCTGTGCAAGCTACAGTTCTACATAGCCTAATCAAAAATCATGAAAAATATACTTGAATGTATATTTGCTCAAGCATTGTGGTACCAAAAAGTATTAAATACAAGATTTGGAATAACATACTTTGAAAAATTAATAGGATGAACAAAGACTCTCATTATTTTTGGGGGGATTACTAATCTTCAATATTTCGATCCAAATCATCCCAACAGCCCGATTCAAAGAGCTAACTCTAAATTAAATATGCCTAGAATTATAGCTCTGGGTTGTTGTTTCTAAATGTGCATGGTTTTTCCAAGAAAAAATGCTTGCTGTATGAATAAGTGGTCAAACAAAGAGAATTTTACCCAATATTCCATTCTCTTCATATATGTATGAGTGTATAAGGACATTATCCCAGTGTGAAAAGACACTGTTTTGGGATGTTACACTTTCTCTTGCAATCCTGCAAGTCCCAAGGAGACAGGAGGTGTTGATCTGTATCCTCCCCTTCTCTGGGCTCCTCTCTTTCCTCCCAATCTCACAAACTACCTATAGCACAATTTCAAAAGCCAAGATTACTATGAAGGAGAAATTACAGGAAAAACAAAGTGATATTTTATAGTAACATTTGGGCTGAACCTTTTAGTGCAATAACTTTATGGGCAAGTGGCAACTGGACAGATAATGGCTTCAGTTTATGTTTATTTAGTTTTAATTATAATTAATATGTAGAAAGGAGCCCTCAGTGGAGCAGTGGGTTAAACTGCTGAGCTGCTGAACTTGCTGACCAAAAGGTCTGTGTTTTGAATCCGGGAAGCAGGGCGAGCTCCTGCTGTTAGCCCCAGCTTCTGCCAACCTAGCAGTCAAAAACATGCAAATGTAAGTAGATCAATAGGTACTTTTTTGGCTGTAAGGTAACAGTGCTCAATGCAGTCATGCTGGCCACATGACCTTGGAGGCGTCTATGGACAACATTGGCTCTTCAGTTTAGAAATGAGCACCACCCCCCAGACTTGGACAGTATTAGACTTAATGTCAAGGGGAAACCTTTACCTTTACCTTTAAAGTATAGAATGTATTTTAATCTGTAATGTCTTCTATTATGGTCTAACTGCTTTATTATGTTTCAATTGTTATTTTTTTAAATTATGTCAACTTCTTTTATTCCAATGTACCTTGTATGTTTTATACCTTGTTGTTAGCCACTTTGAATCCCGATGAGGGAGAAAAGCGGGATATAAATTTATAAATAATAATAATATTTTGAAATTTTGCTATTTTTAATGATTAAAACAATTTTAAAAAATTACCATGTTAGGCTCACAAAGCAGGATTTTGGGAGAGAAATGTCAATTCATGGTAGGAGACCACCCATAAGAATACTCCTTATTCAATGTTATTGAAGCGATTCAACATGAGCAAATTTGACAGATCCCATCCCAAGTGTTTCCCCTCTTTTCTGCTGCTGTATGGTGATCCCTGAGCTCAGAAGACGGTCTCTGCCGATTCCACACACACACCCATGCCTTTGCAGACATTTCAGAAACACTTCCCTGATGAGACATGATGGACATAGGGAGGAAATCATCCTCTGTCATCTGATAGGCTCCATTATACATTGTTTCCTTTCTATATTACAAATGTGTTTTTTTTGGGGGGGGGGGGAGGGAGGGAGCATGGGATAATGTCTTAAGTATATGTTTCATTGGATGGTACTATGCTAACAAATTTGATAAATGCACTTTTTCAAAAAAGAAATTTAAAGTACCTCACATTTTTGGAACAAATCTCTGCTACTCTTCATGAAATGTTTAGTATTTCTGGGGAAGCTTCTGTCATGAATAAACCATAGAATACCTGGTGAGTACTTATAAATGGTTAACACCATGACCTCTGATAGCACAGGGAAATAGAATGCTTCCCAGAGAATTAATGAAGAGGAGACAAGCTGGTGCTCTCTAGATACTTAAGACTATAAATCCCATCAGGTCCAGCCTATATGAAAAATAGCTATGGTGATGGGGGTTATAGTCCAAAGCATTCAAAGAGTACCAAATTGCCTATGCTGCAAGAAAAAATGGATATAGACTTGAGATTGTAGGACAAAAGAGTGGCACAATTGCTTTATGAAGGTTCATTCTACACAAACTTTGTTTCATGCATAAATTATTAAAATAGTGTGCATAAAATTACTTTTAGGTCGTGTATATGAAAGGTAAGCATATATGATAAAGTGCATATGAAAGATAAGTGACTTTGATGTTTGGACTTGGATACCATCTCCAAGATATCTCATTATGTATGTATATGTGACAGCAGGTATTTCAAAATTAACCCCCCCTCCCAATAAATAAATAAATTTAAAAAATCAGAAACCTCAAGATCTAAAATATGCCTTGCCGTAAGTATTTTGGATAAGGGATACTCAACTTGAATTTTAAAACATATATGCTATGATTTCTAAAGAGAGGTTATTTTTTCCTATTCCCAACTCACTTTTGCAGCATTTTTCAAAAGAAGGGGGGGGGGGTAATTTCTTATACTAAATGATTACATCTTCTATTTTACTTTAAAATACCATTACATCGCTTTTTTCTGTAGTAGGACAAGTGGAACACTATATTATTTTCTTCTTTCCAGTTATATTGAGGACAGACAGTCATTTTATAAGAGGAAGCTGGAGAAAAAGGCATTGCTTCTCAAGCATAGAGTTATCAGCAAGAAAAATTGGATGAATGCAACTGGCTGGTAAAAATAACATGCAAGCAAGGAAAAACCAAACTCTCCTATCCTCCGTTTGCTCTCTGTGCCCCCTGATGCTATGCTAAGTGATGGCTACTGCAAAGGAAAAGGCAGGTTCATGAAGTCTGCAGCCAGGGATTAATTTATAGCAAACATCAACCCTTTCTGTCGGCAGCCCTAAGAAGCTGAAGGTCATTTTTGCAGATCACACAACAGAGCAGCCAGCAAACTGTGGAAAGTGGACTTATCATTGGGGCTTATTAAGCTGGTGGTGAGGTCACTGGCAATATGAAGATACCCACAGGGTCATGGCCTAAGCTGACAAAGCAATTGTGTCATTTGGGAAAATGAGTTTCTACTTTGTGTGAGCTAAATAAGCCAAGGCAGTGTGGTGGAAGGAGTGTTAAGCTTGCCAACAAAACCTGGAAACAACATTTAACTGAAAAACTTTCATACTCAGCATAACCAATCATTTAAAAAAGTGGAACAGCACATAATAGTACTTGGACAGTTCTATAGAGTGATAATTCTGATGACAGAAGAGATCTATTCATTTTATAAGCCCAGCTACAGTACTAAAGTTGTGGGGCAATCTGTTTAGATTTGTTAAAAGCCTGTAGACATTTGCTGTGTGTATTAATTTCTAAACATGAATACTCTTCCATTTCTAATTCACTTTATGAGAAATGAAAGAAAATATAAAAATCAATGGAACAAAGTAATGAAAATATTTTCATCAGGAGAATAACTATGGAGGTGGAGGAAAGGGCACCCCCCCCCATCAAAGATTTATCCCCTTCCCATGAGGTTTACCTTCCAAACTCACATTTCTACCATTGCAGTAACTTAAAACATCACTTGAGCATTCAGAAATACAACACAGGATTCAAACAAAAGAGGCAAGCAATAACAATAACAACAACAATAACAACAACAACTTTATTTTTGTACCCCACCTCCATCTCCCCAAAGGGACTCGGGGCGGCTTACATGAGGACAAGCCCGAATAGCATGATTAAAATATAGCACATTAAAATATATAATGACAGCATAAAGCAGAATAAAACAACAACATTATAACAAAAATATAAAGGCAAACATCAAACCAACAACCAATGAGCTCTGTGATAACAATCAGTTTCTGGTCACGAGTGGGTTGATTGGTGCAAAAACAATTGTGGGGATAGGGCTCATGGATAAAGTGCATGGGTCATATGGCAGCAGTAGAGATAGAGCATTATATATATAAAAAAGCAAATTTAAGGATTCTAGTTATGAACAATTTTTAGAGTCTTGGGGCCTTTCCACGCAGCCGTATAACTCAGAATATCAAGGCAGAATAAATCACAATATCTGTTTTGAACTGCGTTATCTGAGTCCACACTGCCATATATCCAAGTTCTAAGCAGATATTATGGGATTTTATTCAGCTGTGTGGAAGGGGCCTTTGTCTCTGAAATGTGGAGAGTGAAGGTAAATTTCATGGGGGCAAAATTCTCATTTGAAAGGCCAACTGCTCCCCCCTCCCCCCAAAAAAGCTACACTCCTATCAAATTTCTCTCATTCTTTTCTCTAGTGGGGAATTATAGAAGTTGTCAAGAAACATTGCATAGGATTGCTTAGCATATTGATATCTATTTACGTAGAAGGAAGGATCTCTTGGTGGGAAGTGGCATCTTGCAATGTTCTGAAAATAAGACATGAAAACTATTCATTTTGAAGGATAAATCAGAGGAAGGCTTAGACAATCTCTCTGCATTTAATTGCATATAAAATGGGGACTTTGGCTGGTCTGATGAAACCTTTGGGAAGTACCAGAAAATATCATGCTATTTAAATGGAAATTCCAGAGGCACAGACAGCAGAAGCCATTGTGTCTGTCCACTGTAATCAGCATAAAAATGAAACAAATGAGAAATGAAAATTGAAAGTAGATGTGAATGATGAATGCATGAAAATATGACAGTGAATATAAACAAATGTTTGCAAAACTCAAAAATATACTTAAAGATTCTGCTTATGGGCAATTTTTAAACAATTCTAGTTACCGTGTAAAGACAACAAATTCACACAGTACATTCATTCCTTTTTTATGAAGCTATAATTCTAACCATCCATTTTCATCCATGACAGAGTTCCTTTCATATCTTCTCCATATGTCCAGTGAACACAGGGAGGAAGTGGAGTGGTATTGCACCTCTGCTTACATACCTGATGTCAAAAAAGAAATCACTGGAAGGTGTTAACTATGTAGGAAAAGAGGGGAAGGAGATACCAAGTTTTGAATGGAGGTTATCCTTGATGGCACTGTTGAACATTTCATCTTTGTCTATCTCACATTTTTATTCATACCCACCATTCTGCCACAACACAAAAACAACCAATCAATATTGATGAAAAGGGCATCACCATCATCCTAGCTGATCGATCACTGGTGGCCGAGTATGATTATTTTCCAGAGTCTTGGCAATGGATCCGTAAATGACTGTAAACAGTTATTCTGGATTCACTGAGTCTTTCATGTTGAGGACACAGATTTTTAAATGGAAGGTGGTCACAATGTACATTTTTTTTAACTTTTGTCCTGTATTTGTGCCTCTTCAAAATTCATAGCATGATGAAGAGGGCAGTACAATTCTAACTCAAAAATACACTGCCTATATAGTGCTGGACATAACAAAAGCCTGCTTTGCTGGCATAAATCTCTTTCTTTAGGCAAAATTACAATCCCAACTCTCTGTTGGTCATATTGGGGTGCAGCTACACTGGATAGTTTAAATCTGCCCTCGAAGCAGCAGTTATGTGCTGAATCTGGAGCCATTGTCCAGATGGCCTTGGACTTACCATTTCCTGATGTGCTGTCAGCTCTGTTGCATCACTGCAGCTGCCACTCCTAGCCAGCCATGGAATTCCATCCAAGCTCTTGGCTGTCACAAGTACCTCTGCTGATATCAGAAGGAGACATTTGTATGACTAGTGATATGATATGAATAATTATCTCCTTGCTTTTCTCGCATGCACCCCATTCAGACATCAGCAGAGATGCTGGTGATGGTCAGAGTTCTATGGCCAGCTGGGAATTGGACTGATCAACTTCTAACTTGGGTACTCCATAGTGACTTAAACAGAGAGTGATTTAAAGTTTTAACAAGGTGTTGAGTATGTCCATGTTCCCATCATTTTATTAATGGGAGCAACAGTGTAATTCAAGATGGCAGATTATGACACTTGTGTGACAAAACTTTGTCCTCACCACCCTGATCAAATCAGGTGTGAGGGCCAGAACTTAAAGAAATTGACTCATTTACATAGGTGTCTCATCCAAAAGGGAGAATGCAAGGCACATAGAGTTGCATAATATTCCAACTATTCTACAGTAAACAGCAGTTTCCTAAAAAAATGATAGTGATCCAAACCTCCAAAATTCTAAGTTTACATCTGGTCTCTCTCTGATCAAATGATCATATAGGAAATGAAGTTATTATTGAGAGTGTTTGGGGAAGATTATTGAGAGTGCTTGGGGAAAATCTTTGACTATGTTAAATGGTTTTTTCAATCAGCTCAAGTTATGCCACTGTAGGCCCGAGGAAGTGGTTTACTTTCAAGCTCAAGGGAACATGGAACAAGCCAAAACCAAAGAATAAAAAAGGCTAGAGGGAGAATGGAATTAAAGTCTTGGTTAGTTGATATAATGGAAAGGTCAGCTGTAAAAAGTTTGCATTCTGAGAGCATGTGAATTTGTGGGTAGCATTATTTGGAAGCGTCAATATAAACCTTGATGAATTGCAGGTCAAACAAGGGAATCGGAAGAAAAGGCTGAGATTTTGTGTGTGTGTGTGTAATTATATACAGTGAGAATGCTATGTAAAGTTTTTCCCACTGACAAATTACAGCAGCATGTTTAACTTGATCCTGGCTGGAATCAACTCGCCCCTTGTCATTTGGATTGTCTGCTGACTTTGATTGGATGTGTATTCTATATAAATTCCCATTTGGTGTATTCACTGCATGAGACTGTAACAATGACATTTTCAGATGCTGCTGGCCAGTACAAGGCTACAAAAAGAACAAAGCCAACCATTCCACTCTTGGATGCAGAAAGAATCAGCTGATATTCACATGGAATCATCAGTCAAATATATGTGGATCTTGTTAAGTGTGAATGACAAGAATGTCCTACAGGCATCGTTTGGACCTTTCTTGACCTTTTTCGTGTCAGTTTACTTTTTTTTTTTACAGATTTTGCACTGACCATCGCTATCATGTATTAATTTATAAGTCTTGTAATTATCTTATGAATTGGGAGTATTTTACAATTATCCACTTTTTAATAGAGAATGTGCAGGTACAGCTGTACCAGGAGTTCTAATTTTGCTTGCTTTGCATTGAATGTTTGTTGTAGTCCTAAGTTTCAGGGACTCTGCAGATAGGTTGCTTCTTTTGGTTGCAATCATAGGGCAAGCCACCTGTCAGTTATCGTTAGGTTCCCTGGTCCTGCCCCCCTTTTGGGTTTTGTAGGGAATAGGAGCCATTTTGGGCCAGTCCACACAGAGAAGCTTTCCATGCAGGACATAATACCAAGAGCTCCTGTAGAAAGCTTCGTCTTCTACGGCTTGGCCGGGGAGATACAGCCCCACAGCTTGGTTGGAAGATATACAGCCTTACAGCTCCTTCGCTGAGGGACTTCAGTCAGCCATCACTGAAACCTGAACTCCTTTTCCCCTGGAAGTCTACAAAGCTCTGCTTGGTAAAGGTCACTCGCAGAAGCCAGACGCAGTTGGTACCGGGTGTAGGGGATCCACACAAACAGAGGCAAAGAAAGACTGCCCAGATTAGAAGTTAAGGATTTCCCCATTAGTTAAAATACCAGTCATGAAGATAGTGCCTGTTCCCTGTGGACAAGATTGAAAGAGACTATAGACTGTTAAGAAAGCTTTAAAGTACCTGTTTGTTTTCATCAATAAAGAACATTGTTGGACTTACTTTAAGCCTCTACAGAACTTTGTTTAAGGAAATCCAAGGGCCTTTAATCTGAGGCAGCCCCAGCGTCCCATTGGGCAAATAGAATTTTTGTTCTGTCTACAGTCTTATGCACAGGCCCAGCGTGCGACAGCACAGAGAAACTGAGGGAGAACATTAGCAGCTGAAGTAGAAAGGATATATATCTGCTTGCAGATGGATTTGGAGGACTCTCATGTAACAATATACACATCTATCAAATCCACATCCGTGGACTGACTTACTTCTTACTTCTCCTGTCCATACCCATTCCATGTGTATTTCTTTAAACCATAATGAAATCTATTCTTCTTTCTGTATTTTTAAAATGGTACACAGTTGTGCACATTTTAAAGTATATCCATTGCTTGCATACATCTTCCTCTTGACTAAGCTTATTTCTGTTGTGTTTTTGTGTATATTTGACATAGGTGCATTAAATACATCTGCAGTAAGCTCCAGTTTTGATGATACCAAGTGCCACAGATCCATTGCCATTATGAATTGAGGAAGGTTTATATAAGATTTATTCACAGGAACCGATTATTTGCATATTTTTATGCCTGTATACTGATACTGTACATCTGATCTGTTTGAGCAAACTAGGCCCTGAGGCTTGCCAAGAGCTATCTTCCTGGGCAAAAGATAGGGTCAATGAGCCAAAAGATTTAGAGGGCCATGACACAGGTTTTAAGTTATCTGCACAGATCACACAGATGTAAGTAGTAGAATGAGGTGGAAGGATTCAAGACTGTTTTACTTCAGTCTACAGGTGGGGAATAATTTCCCATGTATAACATTCCTAACATGTAGCAAAACAGCACATCACATAGAAAGTTACACTAAATATTTTGTCTCTAGTGAGAATATTTCTCACATGTTTCACAAATTGTTCATCTAGGAGCATTCAAATGTATGAATTTGCACTGCAATTTCAAGTGGTGTATAGTGCATATACACTGTAGAATTAATGCAGTCTGAGACCACTTTAACTGCCATGGCTCAATTTTAAGGACTCGTGGGAGTTGTAGTTTTACAAAGTCTTCAACCTTTTTTGCCCAGGAGAGCTGGTGCCTCACCAAATTACAATGTCCAGGATCAATAGTGCTGAGCCATGACAGTTAAAGGGGTCCCACACTGCATTAATTTGACAGTGTAGCTGGTTCTCTTTTCAGGTCCCATCTATCTGACTACTTCTGACAAGGCACTGGGGGAAGACTTTGGGTGACCCAGGCAGTTGTGTGTAGAAGGAGACAATCCTTTAAGGTTCTTGGCTTGCTTTGATTACTTATCACCTGTGCATAAGTAAGTGTGTGTGCTTCTATAGTTTTTCTCTGTATTGGCATTTTCATTTTGAACATATGACTTTAGAAAATGCTTCAGAACTAATTTCCATGTCACCTTAGTTGTGCTGTTCTTTGAATATTTGCCAGACTACAGAGCAGACTAACTTCGCAATACAATCCCCTCACATCAAATACAAACAATGATCAGTAGGTACAATTAGCACTCATATATGCAATAACTTTAGTTACAAAAGAAGCAAAAAACATGGCTGTCCACACCAACAGACAAAAACAAAAATTCCACAAATGCTAAAAGCAACAGCCGAAACCAGAACTGGATACATCATGCACCATCATCAACCTGACAGACAGACAGCTCTCTTGGAGACCAAGTATCCATACTAGCGAAATGAGGAAATTTTGCTGTAACCATCACCAGGATCCCAGTAGAAAACATCATTGCCAATGTCGAATCAGCAATTTATCGCCTCCCCCAAGGAAGAAGCAGAAAAAGCTGAAAAGGGCAAAACTTCCCTCCAGTAACATAACAAGGAAGGAAAGACAAACCATCAGAGACCTCAACTCAGATCCTGATATCATCATTCTCCCAGCAGACAAGGGGAATGCCACAGTAATCATGGATACAGAACAATACAAGGAGAGGATCAGAAAACTCCTGGGCCCTACTATATACAGAAAACTTAAACGAGGCCCAACTTCCAAAATAACCAGAAAAACCAACACTCTGATTAAGAACTCCTCAATCAACATACGACATACGACAACAGCTATGTAAATCGGAAGCCCTTCCACCTAGACTTTATGGACTCCCAAAAATCCCCACCCCACTCAGACCCATTGTGAGTGCCATTGGATCCCCCACGTACAACTTAACAAAATTTCTTGCTGCACAGTTACAAAACCATATTGGGCTCACTACACACTACATCAAAGGCTCAGCCCACTTCATGGAAAAAAATCAGCAATCTCAAGCTAAATACCAATGACAAACTGATCAGCTTCGATGTGGTGTCTCTATTTATCATGGTCCCAGTAGCAGACACCATTGCACTAATCAACCAGAAGTTCCCAGAAGACATAACAGCTCTGTTTCACCATTGCCTCACCACCAGCTACTTTCAGTGGGACAATGAATTCTACGAACAGAAAGATGGAATAGCTATGGGGAGCCCTCTCAGCCCGGTAATAGCTAATTTCTACATGGAACACTTTGAAAAACAAGCCCTGGAAACAGCAACAAAAAAAAAACCCACTATATGGTTCAGATATGTGGATGACACTTTCACCATTAGGAGCCATGGAGAAGAAGAACTAAACAGGTTCCTGGACCATCTTAACAGCATCCACCTAAACATCCAATTCACCATGGAAAAAAAAATGAAAGAAGACTGCTTTTTCTAGATGTCCTAGTCATCCATAAACTAGATCAACAATTGGGTCACACCATTTACAGAAAACCCACAGACACAGATAGATAAAACTCCAACCATCACCCAAGTCAAAAAAGAAGCACAATTTAAGCCTTGTCAGACCGTGCAAAAAGAATGTGTGAACTCCAGCTCCTCCAAGATGAACTGAACCACCTAAACTGGGCCCTCCAGGCCAATGGATACTCCACCTCAGACATCAGAAGAGCTGCAAGACCGAGAACAAGCCACAAGAGTAAAGATGGAGATCCACCCAGAGGAGAAGTGTTCTTGCCATACATCAAGGGAACCACTGACCGCATAGGGAAGATGATGAGGAAACACAACATACAAACTATCTACAGACCCACCAAGAAAATTCAACAAATACTACATTCAGCAAAGGACAAGAGGGATCCTCTCACCTCTGCAGGAGTCTACCGTATACCATGCAGCTGTGGACAAGTCTACATAGGGACCACCAAACACAGCGCCCAAACACGAATCAAGGATCATGAAAGGCTCTGCAGATTACTTCAACCAGAGAAGTCTGCCATAGTAGAGCACCTGATGAACCAACCTGGACACAGCATTTTATTTGAGTACACAGAAATGCTGGACCACTCTCACAACCACCATGTCAGACTACACAGAGAAGCCATTGAAATGCACAAGCATGTGGACAATTTCAACAGAAAGGGGGAAACTATGAAAATGAAAAAATCTGGCTACCAGTGTTAAAAAACTCTAAAATTACAACAGCAAAACAACAGAGAGGAAACAATCTGGGACATCTAATCACCTCTCAACAAAAGATTGCCCCAGGCACTGCCAGGCCATCAAATGCTAATCAAGGTGGTCAGTTGAAACATTCACACCTAGCTCCAGCAGACAAGAATCCTTTTTCCCACCTTGGTCATTCCACAGATATATAAACCCATTTTTCCTAGTTCCAACAGAACTCACTAACTCTGAGGATGCTTGTCATAGATGCAGGAGAAACGTCAGGAGAGAATGCCTCTAGAACATGGTCATATAGCCTGAAAAAACCTACAACAACCAAGCAATAAACACTTTATTTTTAAGAAGAACAGTATTTTCTTTTTTACACAGCACACTATAAGCAGTGTTAATTGCAAATTTTGCTTCCGTGCAAATCAGAAAAAAAAGAAGATTACAGAAATCTCAAGGAAAAGAATTCTACTTTTACATATATAAAAACCTCCTGTTTAATGTTTCCCTGGTGTTAACTATGATCTATAAGACAACTATTAAATCTCAATGGAGTTTCTTTTCTTCCTGATGAGGCTGTTTAAATCTGTGGAGCAATATTCAGAAAGTTACTAATGGAAGTGCAAGAACAGGTAAATAGAACACTATTTAGAATGGCCTAAAGTCAATGTTCAACAATGAAATTCAGGGCCAATTTCAGGAAAAAAGAAAGAGACTAAGCCATATACAAGAGTCCTGAAAAAGTAGGATCCTTACACATGCCATGGTTCCAACTTATGGAGTCCTAGGATTTGTCATTTTTGTTGATGACTGCCCAAGTCATTTTTTTACTTCTAGTCACAAGCTTTTCTTGGAAAGATTTGTTCAGATGGGGGTTGTCTTTGCTTTTGAATGAGAGAGTGTGATCTGCCCAAGGACATCCAGTGAGTTTCTTTGGCTGAGCAGAGATTTGAATTCTGTTCTCCAGAGTCATAAGCCAATGTACAAACCACTATGCAATGCTGGCTCTATTTCCAGTTCAGGAAGGAGTATTTAGAATTATCAGCCAGGATGCCTTACAAGACTACAAACCCCAGGATTCTATAGAACACAGCCATGCATGCTTAAGTAGAATGATAGTGCTACAGTTTTATAATGTGGAAGCACCTTGAGTCTTAAACAATCCACTGTGTTTTTTTCTTTCATGAGGATGTATGCTCTCTGCTGGCAGGCCTAGATTCATCACAGGATACAGCATATATTTTTAAGAAAGAAGAGTTCTGTCAATTTTGGTTTCTTCATGCTTCTTACTTCTCCAACCTTTATTTCATTATCTCCCATTTTCACATCCACTTGTGACTACAATAAGGTCTTCATCAGATGAGAAAAACTTTGGCTTCTCTTGAGGAACGGAGTGAACCAGATCCCATCACATGATGGTGATCTTCTTCCAGTGAGGCTCTGTGGTTCAAGAGAGGTCCATGTAGGCTGCATCAACAACATGAGAGGCTTCTCGTGTTGCATAGAAAACAAGGAGAAGGGAGCCAGGCAGTGACACTTCCCAGCGTGGGATAAGGTGAGGGGCAATGCAGATGATGCAAGGCATGGCGTGACAGGTTCCCCATGCCCCACACCAGGCCCCACTGTATTTACCACAATTGATAGCAAATGCACCCACTATCACCCAGATCAGGGAACTCAATGTGATGAGGTCTTAGGTTAAAACCAAAATTTCTCCTTTTATACATTTTTCTAAGAGCTGCAGTTTTACAGTTGTGACTTACCATGCGTCACAACGTCTATTCAGCTGACCTTATGACAGAGCTCCCCACCACAAACATGAACAGTTAGACATGTTTCTGTGCATGATTGTGATTCCCTTTCAAATGAAAGGTGTGACTACATGGCACACCTGTTCATACAACCGAGACAGTGTGTGCCTCCCAGGGGCATGGCCCATCAGCACTGGGGGCACATGAATAGCTAACACAACACTGTGCTTATTCATACATTCACTATGCAAGCTTTTCATCTGATGAGGTCTTAAACATCACTGGGAGAAACATAAAATTGTAGCATTTTGAAACAGATATACATTACTGTTGAGCAAGCACAATATCTTTAATGGTCCTGGGAATTTAAACCTGTTTTTAAAGTTACTTACCTGCGTTGTTTACAAATTATTCTACAAAGTCAAATGAGTGAATGCAAATTTGATTGAAGTGTTTTAAATATCACCTCATATATGTAATAATGCCTTCAAGCACTCAGTGACTTATTAAAATTAATGAAGTTGGTCTAATGCCTCTCCTCTGCTTAAGAAAGCAAAGTTTCTCCATGGTAATTTAAAAGCTAACTTTATCACAAATAATCACCCCATCCCTTGAAGAATTATTATGTATAAATGTTCATGAAATGAAACACATTTCATGAAATTGGCAAGCATTGTTGGCTAACCTTAATTATCACAGTATCCATTTAGTTTATATCCCAATATATTTAGCCCCTTATAAATTTACCATACTGCCTCCCAAGAAGAAAGACCTTTCAGTGCCTATTGAAGTTGAGGGCCATACGTTTATAAAAATTAAGCTATAATGTGAGAACAACCAAGGTCATTCAGTGTGGGCACTAAATTACCAAGTACATTAGTTTGGAAAGACCAGCACCTATTTAAAGATACTAATATCTAGACTTTAGAAAGGTAATAGATTCAACAGCAAACAGATTTGAACTATTGAGATTCTGGCCACAATGAAAGCAACAAGGGGTCCCTACTAGTTGTACTCATCCCTGTTGGCCAGTAATAATAGCCAGATCAAAACATCTAGTATGCAAGGGCATCCTTGAGCCGTTGGCAATGACATAAAACATCTAGCCAACCCTGCTTAAGTGCTTGTATTACTTGCCCATTGTGATCAAGAGGAAAATGCCAGTTAGCTAAATTAGTGTAGACCTTCTTCTTTTATGTATAGAAATATTCATTGAAGTTAAAGACAAAAGAAGAGAACTCCAACAGTTTCAAGACCAATCAGAAATAGCTCCTCAAAATCCTACTCTGACCTCACAGTCATGTTTCCCTTGTTTCCGTTCCCTCCCCTTCCCCCCTTTTTGTATTCTTTATGAATTTGTATAAATGGAAAAGTACCTAATAAAAATTATTTTTTAAAAAAGAAAAGAAATAGCTCCTCAAAATCCTACTTTGATCTCACTTCAGTGACTATCTATCCTGTACCCACTGTAAGAATAGTGGGCTGGGTGTTTTGAGGATGACTTGCTGTGGCAAAGTTGGAAGAGGGTTGGTAGAAGCATGATTTCCCTAGAAAGCTAGTGCAACCTCTTAACTACATGTGTGAATAGGTTGGACTGAAAGTAGTGCTGGGATTTGGTAGATCCTTTGGCCAAAGTTATTACTTGTGCTCAATTTCAGGGCTCATCCCAGCTTAATTTTTTTATTTGGGAGTAGGGCTAAATATTTCATATACTACCCAACAAGGATTTTGTGAAAGACTTAGATATCCTCCTTCTTCTATTCAGGCTGCTGTCAAATGGCCTGGAAGTGACATTTTCAGCCCCATTCTTGGTCTCATGACTTGGACACGGTGCCACTGTTCGATGCCTCCAAAACCCCATGCTATTCTAAGATTATTTGTTTTTGAAGATTCACCACATTTGGTTATGCTTCAGCTACCACACACCAAAGGTTGGTGTACATAATCTTTTTGAACAGGGGCCTATTATTTCCACCATCAGTTTCCTGCAGTAAAATCAATATAACATTTCCAAGAATATGTTTAAATATTGATTTCTATGTGTTGGAGTTTATAAAGAAGTTGTTTCACAGTAGGAGAAAGAATAAAAAAGAGTTACCTTGTGACAATATTATTCAGTTTAAAAGGATGATATCTGCGCTCCTATAACTACAGATTTTCGAAAACCCTGGCAGTATATGCAGATTCAAAAACAGTTATTTTAAAAAACCAAAAACTATAACACAAGAAATGAATGTGCATGACCACCAGAAGATTTATTGGAATTCAGAATCTATGGCTGTCTTTGTGCACTCTGTCCATGTTATATTTGCTTCGATTTTCCAGTACCGCAACATTGCTACACTTGGAAATGGTTTGAATTGAAAACCTTGAAAACATATAGTGAGATCTTAAGTTCAGTTTTCCTCTCTGAGGGTCTTTCCACATATAACCCAGAATATCAAAGCAGATAATCCACAATATCTGCTTTCAACGGGGTTATTTGAGTCAATGCTGCCATATAATCCCATTCAGTGTGGATTTTATACAGCTGTGTGAAAGGGGCCTGAATGTGAAAGAAACAGATGTCAAAGTCTTGCAGGTCTTCACATGTCTCCACGTCCCTCTTACACAGTAATCTCCCTTATCCATAGCTGATATGTTCCAAAATTTCCAGTGGATACCTGAAACTGTGGATAGTACTGAACCTTATACCAGTAATATTTTCAGACCACAGTTAACAGGTAACTGAAACCATGGAAAACAAACTCACTGATAAAGGAGGCATCTATATTTTTGTTAACGCCAGCTGTTATTATTTGGTACACATTTGAGTCCCCTCTGGGATGAGAAAGGCGGGGTAGGAATGTCACAAATAAATAAATAAATAATATTCTGAATCCAACAAGCTTTTTTCATTTTGCTCCCACTATATATTTCATGGACAAGCATCTCTCTGGGACACTGCAATATGAAACTTATCTCTCTTTTCCCTGTCTTCTCATGCTTTCAGCTGTTCCCTTCATTGTACTGGAATGTTGGCTTCCCCTGCTTGTATGAATATATTTTATATCTTGTTTCTGTCTCTAGATGGAATGAATAGAAAGATAAAGAGGCAGTCCCTTGTGATCCATCTGTAGAAGAACAAAGCAAAGTCTCAGAAATCCTATTGCTTAAAAAAAATAACACTAATCATTGTTGATTTATTTCAAAAGCACATCTGCTCTCATTTTTACAGATGAAACCCATGGAAGAACTTCTGGTCACTACAGAGATAGTATGATTGCAGAACTGCATGTATCAGTTTTGCTATGAGGGATGGTGACGTTTTATAATTTTTAATTCAAAGCCAGGCATTTTTGAGTGTGAAAAGACATATAAAGGTTCTGGCACTTTTCGTTCTTTTGCATTTAGGTGTGTTTGTTCATAGCCCATTCTTTCCTAATTTTCCTAACATATTGGTAGCTTTTTACCCTTTTTAATTTGTCTAAAATAGATTTTTGCCCACGTAGTTTGTAAGAAAATACATTTAAGTGATGTTTACGCCATTTTTTTGGTGTGGATTAATATAAGACTGATGATTAACACTGACCCCTCATTCACACTAATGAGTAGTCACTGAGTTCTAAATTCTTGGGGAGGTATTATTATTATTATTATTATTATTATTATTATTATGCCTTTTTCCAATAATAGAAATCAACCGATTAAAAAATACAGATGAAAAATAATGCAAAAATTAAAAGTATAAATATGCAATATAAAAACAATTAAACAACTTCCAAAATTTCAAGACATCACCACTCAGCATTCACAGCCCAATTCACATCAAATTGTTGTGGTAAATAAGTTGGGTTTTTTTGTTTTCAAAACAGAGCGAAACATTAACTCAAAAAAACAGGAAAAAAGGAAAAAAAGAAGGGACAGATGGGGAACATCACAGAATATTGTTATGTAAGTTACAGAGCCATGTTAGTTGAATAGTTCTACACATGTGTATAGACTTGGGAAGAGGTATCGTTATACAAATTCTTTAGTATAGGAAGAAAGTGAAGTAAAAGAAAAAAAGTTCCAACTATGATATCTTCTCTAACAAGAAGAGAATATTATGTGTCAGGATCTATGTTGATTTCCTTTATCTTTTTAAATTGTCCCTTTTTCTCTTCTCTTTCAGATTTTCATAGTGAGTGTTCTTCCTACTTATTTTATCAATTAACTTATTCAGACTCTATTTTTCCACTCTTGATGACAGCCATCTATATACATATTTCAGAGTTAATTTTTGTTAGTAGATTAGTAATATACATGTAAATATTTATTATAATTATCTATGGGCCTTTCCACAGCCATATAACCCAGAATATCAAGGCAGAAAATCCCACAATATCTGCTTTGAACTGGGATATCTGAATCCACACTGGCAAATATTCCTGTTCAAAGCAGATAATCTGAGATTTTATTCAGCTGTGTGGAAGGGGCCTATCATTCACATACTAAATCTTCCTATATAAATGTATATATCTATAATATTACTATTAAGTTTATTTTTTTTTGCTCTTAAGTATGCAAATTATATATTTTATATATGTGTGTTATTTCACAATATTTCACAATACTTTCAGTTTACAAATCCTATAGCACTCACCTTTTTCTGTTTTTTTTATAAAGTCCATAAAAGGTTTCAATTCTTCTTCCAATTTTTTTTTTGTATTAGCTTTGCGTATTTGCTTGTTGTAGAATTAAAGTTAATTTGCCCATTTTGGCCATTTCATTTTTTTTTGTAATCTATTCATATGGTATTTTCACTCTTTGTTGCCTCCCTAATTTTGCATATTCAATTCTTGCTGCTGTGGTCATGTACAGGAAAAACATTTGCTTGTCTAGTAGTCCCAATAAAAATGTTTCTGGTTTCAGAGTTACTTTGTGTTTTATTATGCTTTCAATATCAGTATGCAGTTTTATCCAGAAGGCTTTAGCCTTTGGGCAAGTCCACCAGTTATGATAAAAGGTTCCAGTCCTTTGTTTACATTTCTAGCATACATCTGATTTTTATTTATCTTGGAATTTTTTTTAGCGTGTCGTACCATCTGTAGATCATTTTGTAAAAATCATTTTTTTTCTTTAATGGAGAAACCTATTGTAAATTGTAATCTTTCCTTCCAAAGTTCCTCCCAATCTTCTAAATGTATTGCTCACCCTATGTTTTTTGCCCATTGCATCATGGGATATTTTTGGTTCATCAGTTGTGTATTCCTTCAGAAGGTATTGATATATTTTCCCAATTTGTTTGTTTTTTTGTTTGTAGTAGTAAATTCTATTAATCCTCTGATTCTTGTATACTTTGTTTTTTATCTGAGCAAAGCCTCTATTAAAGTTGACTATAGTGGAACCATATCATTGTTGGATCTTCTGCCACACCAAATTGTTAAGATCTGTTGGGACAGAAATGTTTTTATCTGCTGTTGGAAGAAGAGCAAGTATGGGGTCCGTCTGGCCTTCCTAAGTATAATATTCTGAAGTCTAGGAACAACCACTGCAAAGGCCCTCCTTCTTGTTCTCACCAAGTTGGCTTGAGAAGATAGTGGAACAAAAGGAAGGGCCTCTCCACATGATGTTAAAACCGCAATAGAATAATAAAGGGAGATATAGCCCTTCAAATAGTAGAATAAAGCAGACTCATTAAGTACATTTTGCAGACCTAACTCCATCCATGTTATTTATTCTTCTAGTAGTAAAATCAGCATTATTAAATATAAAATCCCCAATGAGGTCATATTACTCTAAACTCTAATGGATGTTACATAAATATACAAATCTATTAGCACTTTTCAAAAGCAGGTTTTATAGATATTAGTGTAAGGCTCTGATTTTATTCTCCTTAATGAAGTAAAATTGGGTCATTCTTGACTTACAGTTCAGTGAGTGAGTTTAAAAGATTGAGCCATACCGTGAACAACAAGTGCAGTTTTGAGAACTGCATACTATTGCCTCTGCTGAGTCTTTAGTTTGAAGAGATTTTCCAAAAAATCCTCTTAGAGCATTTAAAACTCTTTTGTTGTCAAGTCCATTGACTCCAGTTGGTTTGCTGGGCTGGCAAGGGAAAAAGCCACATCAAATTGAAGATGACTGACTCTGCAAAAGAGGACTGATACAAGTAGAAGCAGGAGCAAATGAACAGATGGGACAAAAATCTTGAAAGTATAAGAAAAGTCATGCTGGATTAAGAGAAAACCCTCACTTGACATGCTGTCCAGAAATCAGAGATATGCTGTCTTGGATATAACACATGGCCCTCATAAGGAGTAGTTACTCATTATTTAATTCTCTGAAGTTATTTATCCATGATTTAGCTTTAGAAATCATCTAAGTGCTGGTACTTCCCTATATAAGGTTGTGTGAAAACTTTATCACAACAGCCAATTGTCTCATTACAATCATGTTTTTTAAGCCAACAGAACCATACTGTTAATGGAACCATCTCTTTCATACTTCAGTGCAATTTCACAATGCTGGCCTTTTGCTGATGTGGATTCTGAAATCGGTCTTCTGCATAACCTTGCTTCCTATTCATGTTTTCCCTACTCAGCATATGTGTGTTTTGTTTCTATTTTGCCACAACTATGCAATCACACAATTTCAGTGGTCCTATGAGATTTTCCTTCTCTTCATAACACCAAGACTGCAGTAGAAGGAGATCATCACACAGGGAAGTACAACAAAACAACAGCAATATTGGATTCATTGATGGGGTTTTCCTGTCAGTGGAAAGAAACAATGTAATCATGAATCTAGTGCAATGTAGCAACAGGACAGCTATGATATTGTTCAGTAAGCTCTATCAACTGGTGCTTTTATGCTGCCATAATTGCACTTCAGCAGCCTCAGGTGATAAAGTCCATACACTGGTCAGATAAGAGGTTTCTGGTGAGGCATTAATGCATGGCAGGAGGTTGGATATGTCCTTGTGGTCTTACCCAGCTCTATGATTCCATGAAATGGAAGAGAGTATTCTTAGTGGCTGGTCAGAAATTCCTTTCTCCCCCCACCATCATATTGTACCTGGCTTCTCTTAAAATATTTTTATTTATTTTGACTGTTGGAACATATACCCCATTGTTATGGAAGTTGCATTGTACTACTACTACTGCAATTACTTATACAACTAATAATAATTTTATTTTTGTATCCCACCTCCATGTCACCAAAGGGATTCAGTGCGGCTTACATGGGGACAATAGTCTTGGTTCAAAACTCATTTTGGATGTAGGGGGCACTGGTCGCTGGTGGTTCGATTGTAAAGTCACTTCTGTTTTTTTTAAAAAAGATCAAAACTCTCCAAAACTTCCGAATCAATTTGTTAATGCAGACATGTATGTGTAGTAGGAGAAAAATAGCACTGGCATTGGGGAAAATTCAGGGGATTCTCCCTCCCTCAATTTTAGACCAATCCTGATGAAACTTTCTACAGTGGTAGATCCATGGACCACTGTTACCTCACCAGATTTCATAACCTTTAACTTATCCATGGATTTTTGGTGAATTTTCAAAGTTTTTATAAAAAACATTTTTAATAATAAAGAAAATCTGTTCCTGGTTTGAAAGTGTTATTTTCTGTTTCATTGGGTGGTCTTTACTTTGAAAGTAGTTGTTCTACTTCAGAAACTTTGTTTGTGTGGCACAAACTGTGTTAAATTGGTGGAGAACAGAAATCATAGTATATAGTACTAATAAAACATGCTGAATGGTCCTTTGTCCAGCCTCCTACAACACTCCTTGCACAAAATGACTGACTTCAGGAGTGTATCTGGTCTGGCTGCAAGGCTCCGGCCCAGAGGAGGATTCTTAAAGGGGTTACTTAAAGGGAAGGGGCTAACTTTGGATACCTCCCACAATAGCCATTTACAATGGAGGATAAACCTTTCTAACTAGGGAGAAATAAAGGCAATTTGTTCCATAAAGATCAAGTAGGCAGAACATATTTTAAAGAACAAAAATAACTTTCTGGCCTTGCATCACACATTTTAGTGCAAATATTAGGATACAAATTGTGTTCAGTTCAGCAAGTATTGCAGAATGTCATGCTACAGTCCACTTCAAAAAGGGTCATGGCATGCAGCTGTTCATAGAATGCTTTAGTATATCAACAATAACAGCAACAGCAACAACAACAACTTTATATACCACAGTACACCCTATCTCCCCAAAGGGACTCAGGGTGGTTTCCAACAAAAATAGTAAACATTAAATGCCAGAATACACTAACAAAGAGAAATAAAGAACCCCCCCCCCCCCGAAGATCCCCAAAAAAACATTAAAATCTGTTTAAAATGTTTATGATTTTTTATACAGAGTTCTTTGTGGGGGCACGGCAATCATGTTGTGTTACAACTCATTCATCCCAACTGTAAATATTTTTAGGTTCCCCACATATTGGACAGCTCGATCAGCCATATGAGATTTCCATTTTTCTGATCTCGGTTTCCTTTTGTTTTCATTTAAAACAGCCACACTGCTTGTGCCAGTTCTGGATATGACCCAGTAAAACTCAGGTTCACATTGTACTCATATTCTTGGAGTCTAATGACTTGTTCCATTTGCTTCCCCAAATGTTCTGTCTCTCCTGGAATGAAATATTCACTGCAGCTGGTTCCCAGCAGCAATTTATTTACAGGAGTTATTTTGTTTCTCTCCAGCATCCACCCAGCACTGCCCACTCAATAAACTCCTGGTTTTATTCTTAAGTCTGTGGATATTCTGTCACAGTCTGGCTGAAATACCTTGGTGCTGCTGTCTAGGAAGGATGTTGGGATCTAAGCCAAAGTGTCATTGAGAAGCAAGGGATTTCTTTCTAATATTGGCCCAACAGGGAGAAATGATGTCAAGGAAGCATACATGCCAAAATGCAGAATGAAAGGCCTTGGAGAAACTCACTCTGGGATGTTGTGTAAATTTAAATAATGGGCTAGAAATGAAACGTGGCCAAGGGGAGGGTCATGTTCAGTTGTGGACAAATGTAGTGTTGAAAAAAGCCCATCAGACCAAGTAACATAGCTCATATATGGACTGAAAAGTCTGGCTGACATTCTGCACCCAGTAAAAGAAAATGATTGTGTTTGAAATTGTTTTGTAGGCTGAATAGGTTTCCATGGAAGAGAGCAGTATCATCCTCTTCAACTATCAGATTTGACAGGGACAATTAAGGGAACGTAGGAATTGTAGCCCTTTACTTCTGCGTGGCACTGGATTGCTTACACCTGAGATAACATTTTCTTTCTTTCCACCATAGGAGCCTGACAAATGTTTGAAAGATTCCATTGTATGTGCTGCCAGCTAGAGATACCACAAATCCCATAGACAGGAACACCTAACCAAAAAAAATATATGTTCAAATGACAATGGACAAGTTTAAAATAACCAAGCCCTGACCATTTGCAGCTATCACAAGTGCTTTCTTCAGCTGCTAAGACTCAGTTTGTTGTTGTTGTTCATTCGTTCAGTCATCTCCGACTCTTCATGACCTCATGGACCAGCCCACACCAGAGCTCCCTGTTGGCCGTCACCACCCCCACCACCCCCACCCCCAGCTCCCTGTTGGCCGTCACCACCCCCAGTCCAGTCACTTCAAGGATGCCATCCATCCATCTTATTTTATTTATTTATTTATTTATTTATTTGCTTTATTTTTATACCGCATTTTTCAGCCTAACTCAGCGACTCAATGCGGTTTACAATGCAATTTATATAACAATAACAATTAGATTAAAACACAACATACACAACAGACAATACAAGACAAAACAACGTGGTCATCAACGCCTCAGTTAAATCTTGCCCTTGGTCGGCCCCTCTTCCTTTTTTCTTCCACTTTCCCCAGCATAATTGTCTTCTCTAGGCTTTCCTGTCTCCTCATGATGTGGCCAAAGTACTTCAACTTTGTCTCTAGTATCCTTCCCTCCAATGAGCAGTCGGGCTTTATTTCCTGGAGGATGGAGTGGTTGGATTTTCTTGCAGTCCAAGGCACTCTCAGAACTTTCCTCCAACACCACAGCTCAAAAGCATCTATCTTCCTTCGCTCAGCCTTCCCTAAGGTCCAGCTCTCACATCCGTAGGTGACTACAGGGAATACAATGGCTTTGACTAGGCGGATCTTTACTTATGTTCAATTCAAAAAGACTGGCCACATTTCTAAGAAAGCAGTTTAGCATCCAAAAACAGAACTGTGCTGTCTTGTATTACAGTGTGAAAAGGTGAGTTTATTCACCAATTATCCCAACTATTTTGTATTAATGTGGAGAGCCATTTCTTGATAAATCTTGCAAAGTTGTTGGTGGCAATGCCAGAAATGATCATTTATGACTCTTTGAATTGATACCTTAGTGTGACAAAACTACCCTTGCATTTGAGAATATTGCAAGGTGAGCACCTGGACTTCTACAAGTATGGAAATGTGGATGTAAGAAAGAAGTTCTGTCCCTGGATTGAGATAGTTGCCCCACTCAATATTGACTTCAAAATGTAATAACATAAAGCAGTAAAACATATACAGGCATATAAGGAAGACAAATGCATATGTGCATTGTAGTAGACCCATTATAATAGGCAGAATAAAAACATTTTTTGGTTAATTGTTCTACTCTAACATTCTTGAAATCCAATATACCTTACAGAACATTCTTCAAAACTTACACGGTGCTAAGGGGCTAGTATCAAAATAGCTGATGTGTTCAAGTGACTGTACATACCACATTTGTTTTGCTTCTATTCATTACTAGAAATTTGGATAGCTCCAAAGCTCAGGAGGATATCCAGTCTCACAAGAAATAGAAAGCTGAATACGTCAACAGTATTTCATCAGTTGTAAGTAACCAGCCGCAGTGGACTCCAAAGCACATTAATAATCAGAAGAAAAAATGCTGAGAGTTTAGTTATATTGACAGAGATGCAGTGTGTTTGAGCCAAAATCCAGGGTGTATATGTTTCCAAGAATAATTTGAGACTCTAATTACAAATAGAAACCAGCAGCCTTTCACCTTTAATGTCAGTGCAAATACCCTATTTGGAAATAGATCTCTTTCACATTGAATTTTTTTTTTCAAGCAGAGCAGTGTGGTTTAATTATTTGTCGAGCATGACAACCCAAGCTGGCTGTTTTGTTTTAGGTGACCTTAAGGGGCTGCATAGGTCAGCACTTTGTAGTGGATACCATTTTTGCTGTTGCAAACAGAAAGGAAGAACTTTCCATTCTGAATTCACCTTGGTAGAATTGCTTCTTCAATCAGGATCAAGTGGTGGAAACAAAGGACACTCTAGAGCAGGCTGCATACAAGGAAGATCTCCTGGTACCTCTTTGGGGGACCTTAGCCTGATTATTTTTTGGAAAAGCAATAACATTATTCCCACCACAGTACAATATAATTGTTGTGGATCTACAATACAACACACGTTTTCATATTCTGTCCTCCCACTTTCTGTCTTTATCTTCAGCTTACTTCAAATTCTACAAATTGAGTTCAAATTGGAAAAATTATATGCAACAGTTTATGGACAATTAAGTAAGTAGAGGGAGATGAATGATAGAATCATAGAGTTGGAAGAGATCACAAAGGCCATCCAGTCCAACCAATTGCCATGCAGACACATCATCAAAGCACTCCCAGCAGATTGCCATCGAGTCTCTGCTTAAAAACTTCTAGAAAAGCAGACTCCACCACACTCCGAGCCGAGCAGCATATTTTATTGCTGAACAGCTCTTGCCATTAGGAATTCTTCCTTATCTCTTTATTGCTATTTTAACCCATTGCTCTGTGTTTTAGCCTCCAGAGCAGCAAAGACCTAGCTTGCCCCCTTCTCAATGTGACATTCTTTCAAATATTTAAATATGGTTATCATGTCCCCTCTCAGCCTTCTTTTAAAAATATGCCTTTCTCCAAGTTAAATGTAGCCATCTCCCTAAACCTTTCCATATGGGCTTTGGCTTCTAAATCTTTGATCATTTTTGGTCGCCCTTCTCTTGACAAGTACTAGCTTGTCAATATGTCATTTTAGATTCTGATCCTGTCCTCTGGGATATACCAGTAAGTTATCCCTCACAATTGCAAATGTGCAAATCTGATAAGCATGCTGACTGGGCAGTAATTGTTTGGGTCCCCAAACAATTTTTAAGATGGGGCAATATTTGTCTGCAGGAATTCTCTAATATAATTACCAGTGGTTTTAAAATTACTTTTACCCAGTGTGGAACACATCTCACCACACTAAAACAGTGGATGTGGCTCTTAATGAGACATGCCACATCATCACGGGGTGCCTGCGCCCTACATCACTGGAGAAACTACACTGTCTAGCCGGGAAGTAGCAGCTAATAGTGAAAGGACCAAGGCAGTGACATCTCCAGCTCATCCCTTGTCTCTCATTTGGTATCAGCCAGCACGTCAATGACTTAAATAAAGAAATAGTTTTCTAAGATCTACAGAGTCACTCGCTGGAACACCTCAGCAAGCGAGAGTCCAAAAGTGGCATTTAAGTCAATGACTTAAATAAAGAAATAGTTTTCTAAGATCTACAGAGTCACTCGCTGGAACACCTCAGCAAGCGAGAGTCCAAAAGTGGCAGGCTCAAACACAGAACCTCAATCAATGGCTGATACCAAATGAGAGACTCCCTACTGGGCACACAGAAGCCTGGGCAACTTGGAAGGTGCTGAACAGACTGCGCTCTGGCACCATGAGATGCAGAGCCAACCTTAAGAAATGGGGCTATAAAGTGGAATCTATGACATGTGAGTGTGGAGAAGAGCAAACCACTGACCACCTGCTGCAATGCAACCTGAACCCTGCTACATGCACAATGGAGGATCTCCTTGTGCCAACACCAACTCCAAGTGGCCAGATACTGGTCAAAGGACATTTAATCAACTACCAAGCTTGCAAACTTTGCATTTTGTCTGTCTGTTTGTTTGTTTTGTTAAAAATGTAATACAAATGTCTGGTTGCTCCTGACACGATAAATAAATAAATAGAACAAAAGGGGGGGGGGGGGAATCAGCATAATGAGGTCCCTGATTTGTTAATGGATACATACATAAGTTAAAGACTTCAGATGTTTTCCCTTTTCCATCTTGAAGTCTACTCAATGCTTCATTCCATAGTTTGGAGTTTTCTGGTGGAAATGACTGCAGAAAAATGTGCAAAATCCACAGCTTATTCTCCACTGAACTTCAGTGTTTATAGGTTCTGTCACCAGTAAATGTGGACTGACTGTAATGTTGTTTTTGTTTCTTATTTTTAAATCACTTGACAGCAATAACAGCAATAACATCAAGGTTTGTGCAAGCCAACTTGAGTTTCAATTGAGGGGAAAGGAGAAATATGAATATTATTATTAATGAGAGAATATCTGTACTTTTACTTCCTTATTTGTATGAAATATATTAATTTTTCTACTTATGCCTGTATGGCCTTAGACAATTCATCCATTGCTTAAGGTGTGTTTTTTCAAAGAGTGCTTTGTGTACATTCAAATTACACACAATTTTCAATACATACTTTCAATGGGAGGATTCCAGAGTGCAAATTGCATTCACCCAATGGACAAACCTAAGAAGTGTGGATTGAGACAAGCCTGTGCAACCTCCAATGGAAATTGGATCCCTTGCACATCTTTATTCCTCCCCATGCGCTCACTGTGGTCGATACATTGTGTGAAAAGGCAAAGTCTTTTTGATGGAAATGATGTGCAAGGGAAAGTACAAAATCCAGACCTCTTGAATTATGACCATCCTTCGTGGCCACAGGTTCTGTCACCTGTTATTTTGAACAGATTGCGGTGTGGTTTTTGTTTCCTGGATAAGTTGTGGATAGCATGGGTTTGAGTCACATTCTTGGTAGTCGATGTCTCATAAATCATGGTTATGTAGGACTAAAGAGTATGCATCCTTTCCAGGTTCAGACATTTGGGCAAAAGGAGTAGTTCCTATTATTCATCTGTAAATCTCCATACAGATTTCTATGGCTGTATCAATAAGAGTTAAACCATGCCTCTGGATATAGTCCATTTAGGCTTTTGATTGTAGTCTCTGAGGCAATGAACAATGAGCTAGAAAAGCGCTGGATTGGGCTATTATTGAGTGCACTTTTCGCTCATAGATGCTGTCAAACCCTTCAGCTAACAATCAGCAATGAACCACATGGAAAATATAAAAATATGGATAGCTAAATATACTAGTGCTTATGTGCATGTGTGTAAAATATATGCCTCTTTCTTTTTAAAAAAGAACAGAAATAACTATTTGGGGGTTTAAAATTCCCCTCTCAGTCTCTGCCAGTATTCTGTCAATGCTATACTCTGTTCTTTTGTGTCACTGTTTCCTCTGCACTTAACGGCTGTAGGATCCATTTGGTCTTTTTTCACCCTGAGATGAACCATGCATCATTGTGTGTCTACTTTAAAGCCAAAGCAGTGTGTGTGTGCACATGTTCACAGAGGGGATCATTGTTTCGTGGAATTGGAAGAAAGTAGTCTCAGCCCTTGCCTTTGACAAGTAAAGCAATCTTGAATGATGGCTGTCCAACCAGTGTTTAAAGATCTCCAAAGAAAGAAGTTCTACCACCCTCTGAGACTGTTTATTCTGCTGTCAAGCAATTTTTACAGTTCTTCCTGATATTTAGATAGAATGTATTTTCTGTTATTTCAATCAATTGATTAATGTCTCTGGAGCAGCGAAAAGCAAGTTGGCTCTATCTTCTAAAACAGTAGTTCTCAACCTGTGGATCCCCAGATGTTTCGGCCTCCAATTCCCAGAAATCCCAGCCAATTTACCAGCTGCTAGGATTTCTGGGAGTTAAAGGCCAAAACATCTGGGGACTTCCAGGCTGAGAACCACTGTTCTAACATTACATCGTCTACATTGGAAACTGCCTAAGGTTCCACTCTGGGAAAAAGGTGACACACAGATACAATAAATAAATAAATAAATGCCTTAATATATGTAAAGATGGGTATATTGTCATCTTTCAAATAAAAATGACAGTTTAGGATCAGGCCCTCTTTGTGTACATCTTCTAGTTTTTAAAGTTTTTAAAAAATATAATGTGAAGAATCCCAAATTTTTGTGTCAGTGTTTCCTCTGCACTTAATGGCTATAGGATCCATTTGTGTATTTTACTGTCTGCTCTTACTGACTAAAGGAGGAAAGCATTTTTCCTGTTCAAAAAGAGATATGTAGCCTTAGGTATTTTGACCCTGAGCAGACAAGCACCATATTTTTGCAAACCACTTTTCTGTAGTAATGTTAGATTGTAGACTTAAAGCTTTATGAGATCTCTCATCAGTTGGAGTGCCTAAAGTGAGCAAATTGAGAAAGGATGAGAAAAAAGAAAACATTACAACCTAGGTCTTTGAGCTCAGTTCTACTGCATCTACTTGTCGTCATCATCTTTGATTTGAACTTTGGTCAAGGGTTTGAATAAGTTATTATATCCAGTAGGCACTTTCTAAGCAGCTAGAAATAGAGATACATATCAGATCTGCAGAGGAGAGAATGCAGTGACTCATTTCCCCTTAGCCTAAGGTTCAATAACTTGCCTAAGAGTATAGGATAAAAGGCTAATGATAGCAGTGCAAACTCTCCAGCATTGACATAAGTCATTTTTTCTGTGTGACCTGAAAGGCAATAGAGTCCCTCAGTTCCATGTACAGAAGATGACTGGATTGATATATGACATTTAGATTTTATCTGCAATGGTTGCTTAATCTGCACCCAGTCTGGACTTGGTTTCATTCCCAATATGCATGTAGCTTGTAGCAACCTCCAGTGATTTGTATATAGTGATGGTTGAGAAATCAATATGGTTGCTTCAAAATACATATTTGAACAAAATTATACAACAAAATTATTTTGGTAATGATTATGAATATGTTAGGAGAATCTGCACACAAAAGTGCATACGTTCAGACAAATAAAGTTAAAATAATAATTTGAAGCAAGCTTCTTGCAAAAAAAAAAAGGCACATATTAGTAAAATGTGTACATATACTCATACAGGAGCCAATGTGTCAATTTACCCCCCTGAAAACTTTATAAAAGTTAATGCTTGAGTCAAATCATTTTTATCTGGGAAAATGACACACTGAGTGGAATTTAAATTGGCAGATTTGTTCAGTCCTAGCTGTAATATAATTTCATCTAACTCCATGCAGAAGGGTTACCCTCTCAAAACACTGCACACTAAATAGTGCTCTGGACAGGTGATGGAGGATCAAATGACCACATTATCATTCAAACAACTGTAAAGCGCACTCATGTGTCCCAAATTTGTTATGGGCTAGAGCAGACTTTTGAGCTATATGAATTGGATCGAAGAACAAGGTTTCTGCTCTACAGAGATTATGGTTTAAAGTTGAATGAGAGCAAGAATGATAACACAAAAGAGGAAGAAAGGAAGATATATGGAGCACATTTTAAAATGTGCTTTCCAGAATGTTTGAGATGGCAGCGAAATGAATGTATAGAGCCTATTCATTATGGTGGTCTCATGTATATAAATGTGCATTTGTTTGACTGCTCAATCTTAGAAATAAAAGCAAATCCATCTACTGAACTTTACAGAGTGACAGCTACTGAATATGTTGTGATGGAAGGATTTCATGGAATTGAATGTTTTATTCTGATCTTAAATGATTGATCTCTACTATGTAGAGAATAAGCATGTTTTTCCTACCCACCATACCCTTGTTATTAGGCTAAAGGATTTATGGACTACTTTCAGCTGCAAAATGTACAGCAATCAGATTAATCCTAGATACATAAAGCGACTAATCTCTGCTATTGGCAAGGAGCTATTAGACACTACTTAGTGACACTTGATATTTATGCAACCAAGGCAAGGGCTCTCTTATGAGCCATCCTTCCCCATGTAATATGCTCATATGCCCTGGAAAAAGAATTCCTAGTGTGAACAAAAGATTTATGTATCTATGTCTGTATTATTATTGAACATAATGCAGAATTCACTCCTCCAGTTCAGAGGGATGCAGAAAAAAAATATTTTGACTTCTCAGAGAATTACAGTATATAGTCATGTTTAAGTTAACTTCATGTATAAGTCGAGGACTGTTTTTTAGGATAAATTAGGGATTTAGATATGACTCATGGATGAGTTGAACAGAGAAAGCATCAATGCTACCTCATTTGGTAAGCCATTTCTAGCCACTGCCTCCATTTCCCTACCCAGGCATTAGAAAAGCCAAAAGTGCTTCTACAGCTGTGAGAGTAGAGGGAGGCCAGTGTTTGTTTCAGGTTCTCCCAGGATAGACTAAGCACTTGGCTTTTGGGATACTATTCAGAGAATGGGATGGTTCCTTTTGTTAAAGAGTTATGGTACATTACTCACATTGACCCATATGTCACTTCAGGCTTTTTGGGGTGATTCCTTGATTAAAATTCCTACACTTGTACATAAGCATACAGTGTAATTGCATAGCAAACATAGAGGCAGCAATTCAAAGAAAAACCTTGTATTGCACAAGTGGATTTGTCTATGTGCATTTCTTTTCTTTTCTTTTTTTGGCTGTTGTTTTGTCATATTTCTCACTTCTACTGAAGAGAAGCTCCTGTTCAAAATAGATGGACTTTTTAGCTGTTGCAATGGCCACTAGCAGTTTCCATGCTATACTATCTCAGTCACAAACGAAGGCCATGACAAACTCTCTCTGAAACAATCTTGCCAAGATAACCCTGTGATAACTTAGTCTTAGGGTCTCCATAAGTCAGAAATTACTTGAAAACACACAACAACAACAATGTCTAGAGCAGATTCACTACTCCCTGACATTCAAGCCACCAGCTGCTCTTAATAAACCAAGCATAAGTAATATAGAAATGGCAGATGTCCTTTACATAGAATCACAGAGGTAGAAGAGTAGAAGAGACCACAAGAGCCATCCAGTCCTATTTCCTGCAATACAGGAACACATAATGAATGCTCTCCAGGCTTCAAGACCTTTTGCCATATTGGTTGCCTTTCAACAATGTTTACTCAGATCCTGAATTATGGTTGCTAGATTATTTGAAGGGCAAATATGTTTATATTGTGTGTGTATGTGTTTTCTGAGGGCAGGACTTTTCAGTGTGGTATTTTCAACAATTTAGTGCTTTGAATGAGCACCAAAGGTGGTCCAAGACATTTTGCTGACACAAGCAGAAAATTCAAGACGTATGTATTCTTTCCTTCCCATATGGCAAACTAATTAAGAATATTCTATCCTTCATTTTGTACAAGAGTCAGACTAACAGATGCACAGAATACTAGACAAAGAGTGACCCAGTGAAGAAGGGTTTGAAAATATTTTGAATATGACTAAGTCTGCATGTATGGAGGCAGGACCTGGAAGGTTAACTAGCCATGCTGGCTATTGCTATATCAAAAGGTAACTCTTTAAACTCTTTATAGCAAACAAGGTATGGCAACACACTACCAAAAATTCTCAGGATGGTCTGCGAGAAGGCCTTACTGGTACATTATTTAAACTGTTTTGTTTATTCATATCATGATCTGATGACCATGCTCAATATATTCCATATGCATGGAGATATTGGGATAATGATACAAAAGGGTTGCTAGGGTAGACCCTCTTTCACTGTGACATCAGCGGGACTGGGAATGAGTGAGTAGGAAACCTAAGGTAGATTGTCTTTCATGCTCTGTTGGTGATAAAATTCCTCTGTGAAGGCTCCTTGACCCTTTCATAGCATATCCATTCAGCTAAAATCAAGCCATTACCACTGAGATGATGTTTCATTGTACCAGAGCTTTATCCTACATTTCAGCCTAAAATCTACAATCTCTATTACAACTTTGGATGTCTGCTGAACTCTGAATTGTCAAAATATAGCACTTCATGCTGGGATATTCGTTGCACTTATCCTTCTCTGTTATCATGTGTATAACCATCAGATTCTTTCTTGTTTTTCAGGTATTTCTTCCCCTTCTTATAAAAATGTCCCATGGATAATGACATTAACATGAATTTGGTAATATAAACATGATGCCTAGAAAACCAAAGTAAACCAAAGTATCAGGTAGTGCCATTAGCAATACCATTTTGGTTTCAAACCCTACAAGCCTTTGTAGTATAAGAGCAATCTCAGAAATTACTGCATTTTTGAACTGCTTCTGATCACTTGCTGGTTCAGTTTTGAAGAGTTCATTCAGGGCTTATCCCTAGGATATATGTATGAGGTAGCAGCAACATAGATTCCTCTGAGTGTACTTACCCTTCAAGAGTTGAGTGAGAGGTCTCATAATCAAGAGGATAGAAACAAAATGTGTGCTTTCCAATTTCCAAGTTACAGTGGTTATGCCTTTATTATGGAATATATTTCCAAAGAAATTTAGGGTCATAACTCTGTCACTAAAGCTAATCTATGCATAAAATCTCAAAGGAGCTTTCTTTACACAGAGTTATATTTTGATCCACAAGCACTTTACCTGTTGGACAGATGTGATTTGGGACTACCCTTTCATTTCCTATGGAAGGAGAAAAGTTTGGTCATTATGTTGAAGCATATGGAGTAGATTTCAATGCTTTCTCCTTTACAAATTTTTGCTATTGGGTCAGCCCTTGCATCTTCCCTAGTGATTAATGCAGCTTGGCCAGTTACTTTGGGGTCATATGAAATGTTTTCTTTCCTTAGTGCAATCATGCTTCAGATCAGATCATATGTATTGTATTATGCAGAAATTGGCTGGTTTGTGTATGTATCTTTGGACCTCTTCACACAACCCACCGGGGGGGGGGGGGGGGCTGCCGTTCCACTGGCAGTCAGTGGTGAAAGGGAAGGTGTGTGAGGTGCTTTATGGTCATATTCGTATGTTGGCCAATGCATGTGTGTATGTCAAGAATAACTGTAAGCGCCCAAGGGAATAGCTCTATGAAGAGAGAGTCTTCTCTTATCTCAATTTAGGTTTAGGGGTCAAGGAGAAATGTAACAAACCTTTGGGGTTGCTAAAAGGCATGCATCCCTTTTGGGTCTTGAGTTTTAAAAATTGTGTTAGGACTAAGACACTCTCCCTGGTATGCCATGACCAACTATGCACAAACAATTATATATGGCTTATCTCTGGGACAAGAGTGTGTGGGACATTCAAGGGACCATAATATTATTTAAAATCTGCCCTGTTTTGAACCATTAACCAGAGCCTTCTAAGCAGTAAGGGAGAAGGGAAAAGAACTCTTTTGACCTGCATCTTTGATCTGCTTTCTATAGAATATATAGCCAATGCCATGTGTTTGGTCTTGCAAGATGTGCAAGAACAGCCTTCATCATGCACAGTCAAAATGATCCATGTATAGATAAATTAGATAGTTTCTGGTTCATTTTGGCCCCTTCCAAACTGCTGTATAAAATCCACTTTGAATTAGATTATATGGTAGTGTGGACTCACATAACCCAGTTCAAAGCAGATATTGTGGGATATTTGCCTTGATATTCTGGGTTCTATGGCTGTATGAAAGGGCCCTTTGTTTCTACTTTTTATGTCCTTAAAGGTGGTTAAAATTTGAATGAATTTTCGTACATACCTTGTCAGAATGTTTCTCGATACAAGCTTTTTCTGCACAATTTTGTTGCATGTCCTCATTTTCCCAAGTAGTTTTCCAAAATATAATGCATTTTAATTATTGTTTTTACAAATACATTACATTTTGTGTGTTTTCCCTTAATGTAGGATTCCCAGTATGATTTTTTAACTGTAGAATGTCATTGAAAAGTGGATAAAATATGCACAATTGGACAAGTTTGCATGAAATTGTGAACCAAAATGAAACTGTCCCTTCTCCTGTAGCATGTTCCTTTTCCATTGTGTTGTTGTCTCTTGTGTAGCTATTCTGCAATATTATCTTTTTAAAATTGAAGACTTGGCTTCAGTTCAACTACTTCAGATTAGAAATTTTACATCTCCTGATTAATTATGATGAAATGGGGAGGGGGTGAGATATTAGAAGCTGGTGCTGATTTGTTCACCATTTGATTTATTTTACACTTTCATCTCAATGTTGTGTCCCAATTGAATTTGATAGAAAAATCAAATTTTTGTCTCAAACAGAGCTCTTGCTATTGGTTGAAGAGCACTGAGCTGTTCTCATTACAATTCTCTCCATCTCTTGCTCTCGGTGCTTCCCACATTTCCCTTTTCTTGCCACACACCTTTTCTGCAACATCAGCAGTAATATACTGTTTCAAAGTAAGAGGTCATTCCTCCCAAATGGACTTGTGTCAAATTATGGAGGTCGAATTTTGTGATCTTTGTATGGAAACCTGGGGAGCATGTTTCAAGGAGGGTTAAAGTACTTTCCTTTTGGTTCAACAGTCATGTTCAGTTTTGCAAAAGGAAGAGATTACTTCATTCTGCTAAAATTTAAGCTCTACAGTGATATATTGAGAAAGGCTAAAGTAAATTTCAGGCTGGAATGCCACAGCACTCATAGGGCTCATGTAATTGAGCAGTTCTCTCTTTGTGCCACCCTTCTTTCTTTGCTCAGAAAAAAACCCAGAGGTAGTGGTGGCGGTGGGAATATGACATTGCTTGATCTAAACTTCTCAATGACGGTTTATCCAAGTTAGCCCTCTCTCAATGCCTTGACTCCCTGAACCCATTTGGAAGCAAAGTGCTCAAGGAATACATACCTTCAATGTGGAATTATCTTTCTCCTGTTTTTCTTGACTCACCCACCCACCCCTCCTTCCTTCCTTCCTTCCTTCCTTCCTTCCTTCCTTCCTTCCTCCCCACTACTGATATAACTATTCTGATGGAAACAATAGGAATAGTCTTGGCTTCAAGGAAAAAGAAACCATGACAAAAAATCTTTGGAGAATTTTGGATAAATATATTTATTTATTTCTACTAATAAATATAGCACTACATATAAAATAATAAACAGTATAAAATTCAAAATACTAAAATAAAACGCAATAGATAATAGCAGATTTCTAAAAAATATCACACAAATATTATACTTAAAGAAAAATATATGTGAAAAGAGAGGTCATCGTTATATGTATTCCTTAATTGCTACTTTTGGTAAATATCTTTGTTGGAGAAAACAGATGGCTAGGATGGATGTGACCAGGAACTTTGACATTTAGTAATATGATATGAGCGACATGGTGATTCAGTAGAAATTGGCTTGGACAACTATTTATAGGTGCTAGATTAGAGGCTCGGTTAAAGATGGCAGAAAAAAATAGGGGAAAGAAGAGGACAGTAAGTATAGATACATTATTTAATCAAGTCTTTCAGTCTTGGAACCCCTACTTTTGTTGGGATAAAACTATGGAATTATACTTGCCTTTTAGTGATATTGGCTCAAGTAAACACATAGGTCAGTAATATCTGCAGATCAAAGACTGGGAAAGGCTGATCTAGACTTTGAAACTTTGTAAGCAGGAAGTATGGATCAGAATCCTGTATCCATTTATGCTTAACTAAGTACTTAACTGAGGAACTTCTCCTTGCCCAACCTCTCACAATTTTATGGAAACACCATTTAAGCATGTTTCTTCTCCCTCATGTAGTTGGTATGTGTTAACATAGGTTGGAAGGTAAATTATGATTGTTCAGATAGTTCTAAAATCTTGATTATGTGTTTTATATTCAAAATCACAGTCATGGTTTTGACATTATTGACACCATTTACTTTCCCTGGCATCAGTTGTATGAAGAGAAGAAAGGCCATTCTATTGATGATGGAACCATGGGTAGAATGAAGTTTCTGTCAGGTCTGCAAGGGTCAGGCCAGGAAGAGTTCCTTACTTGGCAAAGTTCTGTCAAAGTATTTCAAAATTGCTCCACATCTTCTGTTGAAAACACTATATCTCTAACTGTAAAACTGATTAACTAGTTATATTCTGACAACAGTAAATAATGCACTTAGGGGGAAAATTCAAATATAAAGTTTGCTGCTTAAGAGAAGAAGAATTGGGTCAGCAATGATCAGAGAAGCTAGTTATAACAGTTCTGTTCATTTGTCATCCATCTATAACTTTATTGACAAGCTTCAGATATCCACATTCATACATTCAATGTGGCCATGCTAGCTGATGAGATTCTGAATGTTGTAGTACAAAATGTAACATTTCAAGACCAGTGTTTGCTTTGTGCTCATGGTTACACTGCACTATGTAATCTCAAAGTTTAAGACAGTGTGTGTGTGTACATATATAGTGACTTTCACAATAAATATAGCTTCATTAGTTTTGTTACTGCTATTTGTTATTTGTCAGTGTTAACATATGTGGACCCTATGAATGAGAGACTTCCAAGAGCCAAGGTTATTAACTTTCCAGGGTTGTGACTTGGCTGAATCAATCCATCTGTGGTGCATTCTCACTTTGTGCCTACAGCAATCCACTTCACTGATCATTACCATCTTTTCCCAACAAGTCACGTCATCTTGTGATGTGTACAAAGTACAACACCCTCAGTTTAATCATCTTAATTTCTAGTGAGTGTAAAGACTTTGTTTACAAAAGACCAATTTCTTTCTCCTTCCAGCATCACCTTTCAAAGGTATGATTTTTTTCTGTCAGCTTTCATGCCCATACATAGAAATATGTAAGACTAAAGGAGGAATGGGAATAATCTGACCTTCCATGTGTTTTTGGTCATAGGCAGTTGTAGGTAGCTTAGCAACTGTTAAGGACTGCTGGGTGTTGCCCCATCAACATCCTGTTTCCCCCTTATGAAAGAGATATAGATGGCTTGTTAAAATAGACACAATTTCACTTCAGATTAAATATAGAGGTACCCAATACTTTTCTAGAGAGATTAAAAATGATTATAATAATATGATGAGTTCCAGTAACTTTCCCTATTCTTACTTTACAGTCCAATATATTCAGTATATAGCTGTCTATAATGGCTCTTGGAGTTATCATATCATTCCAAAACAAAAAGTCCTGTGCCCAAGCTCTGACAGAAGACCATATGAACTGAAATATAGCTTTTCAATCTGCTCCATCTATTTAGCACATGTGATCTTAGGGGGAGAATAGGTGGCTTTTCTTGGCAATGTCTAATAATAATAGAAGTCTTTTCACTGAACTTTTTTAAATTAATGAGTTCCTTTTATAAGAGGTACTGGAAAAGGATGAGACAGACAATCTGGACCACAATATTTTTCAGGCTGTGGGTTATTTTGATTTAGCTTTTTTTTTTCTCCCAAAGGGAGAAAACCGTTAAATGAGAACTTCATCAGAACAAGACTTCTGAGGTATCATTATTGTCTCTTAAATTTGTGGTTAAGTCTGCAACCTTAAGGGAAAAGAGCCCAAATGATGGAGCACTCAAACTCTCCAATCTTTCCAAATCCCTGTTGTGCTCTTGCCAACTGGGCAGAGTTGTGGAAAGAGCCATTTATTACCTCCTCCCACCCTTCATTGTGTTGAAAAAAATGTTAAAGCATCCCTCCCACTGGATGGAAGGGAAAGAAATTAGTTTTTATACCCAGTATTATTTATTTATTTATTTATTTGATGCACTTATTAACCGCCATTCTCAGCCCATACGGGCGACTCATGGCAGTGTACAGTACACATAAAAGACAATTACAAAAGCCAGTTTCAACAACATACAGACTATACAACAACTACAGACTACACTAAAATCCGCTTCGTCTCTTAGTGGAATCATAGCCAGTCTCATATTCCTTGTTCCATTCCAGTTCTCATAACCATATTGTTAGCACTTAATTAATTAAATGCCCTCTCGAAAAGCCACGTCTTAAGTTACTGCTATTTAAACTGTGGATCCCGACCACAAATGAGGCCCCCTTAGCTCAGTGTTGGGGTTATGAAAAACTTGGCAATAGTAAAAGGTTTTTGAACACCACCCATTTACAGGTATTAGCAAGTTGCAACAATGTGCAGTGTTTAGAGTGGACTCTGCAGAAAATACTACAGCTGTACTTTATTAAAAAGGAAAATCTGCCTGTTTATCAAGCTTTGCAAATGCCTATTTATTATCAGTAAATGTTTGATTTTTATATCTATTTTATATATCTTATATACCTGGGATCATGGAAAAACATATTGGGCAGAAAGGGGCCATTAGTGAAAAAAAGTTTATGAACACCTGGTCTAAATTTCTGCGGCTCAAGGCCTCATTTCCAGGCTGTTGTACATGTTTATTATGTATAGCACTTTGTCTTTTCTTACTTTGCAGATTTTTCATGTGTTCTATCAAACACATGAATCCATTTAATTATTTAGAACAAGTAATCAAAGGTTACACTATGTGTCGTGGATATGGTATCTTTGACCAAGTTGATGGAGTCCTTAGCATCACAAAAACATTAATGTATGTCCAGTTTTTTTCATGTCAGGAGTGACTTGAGAAATTGCAGTGGCATTATGGAGGTATTTAATTGTGCAATTCATTTTTTACAGACAAGAATGAACAATTTTATATTTTTCCCCATTACTGTGAGAAAATCAAGCACATAATTAATCCTATGTCAAAAAAAATGCATTTTTTTAACTTAGTAAGTTTTTGTACCCCAAAAATGCCTATCGTTATTACACGAAATTCTGTTTTCTATGCAGGAAACTTTTCAGCACAGAAAATGCCATTTTCGTTTTTAAAAATCTATGTGCATGTTTCACACAAAATAAGTCCTGCGTCATAAAGATTTTCTCATGTTTCAGGCAGAGTTCTCCTTGTCAGAATTCCCTGATATGTGAAAATGCCATGTTTAAAAAGCAAACGCACAAACATTGACTTGAATCCTATTGTTAATCCTATCCATTCAGTTAGGTTTACCAGCATGTTGATTCACCAAGAAACAATTTACTGGTTTGACAGTTGTTAGGGCTAACAAATAAAATTCCAACCATTATCCTTAAGTGCACAAAAAGGATATTTTTTCTTTAGTAATAGAGGGCCAGCATAATGTATTGATTTGATGTTGACAATGTCCCTGGAGACCAGGGTTTGAATCCCTACTCTGCCATGGAAACCCATTGGATGACCTTGAGCAAGTCACATTCTCTTGGTTTCTCATTGCCAAAGAAAAGTCTGTATTATGCTGGCATTAGATCACCATAAGTCAGAAATGACTGGAAGACATATAGCAACAGTCCCTGCGAGATCATTTCAATTTAGTCTGAAAGTTCAATGCTGGGAACTGGAACTGGAAAAGTAAAGGGCAATACATCTTTCTATTAACTTACTTATACTGTTTTTGTAGTTACAGGATGGATATCTGGAATTCCAAAATTCAAAATAATCAAAATTCCAAATTTATCCAGTTATATCTTTATTATATCTGATGGTTTATTTTACACAATTTTTTCATGCACAAAAATGTTAAAAACATTGTGTACAAAATTATCTCCAGGTAATCTTATAAGATGTATATAAAACATAAATGCATTTCATCTTTAGACTTGGGCCCTACCTCTGATATGTGTATATGCAAGTATCTCAAATACAGAAGGCTCCTGGTACCATGCATTTCAGACATAGGGTATTCAATTTGTACAAGGATGGAAGACTTGTCATAGTTTTTTTTATTTGGTTCTGCCAATGTTAGAGAACATTGGGCCCCCATCACTTAGCTGTTTTGTTGGGAGTGGTGGTCCCAGTCACAGAGGTCAGAGATATTAGCTTTGGATTTCTGAGTAACATCTGTCGCTTAGAGACCCAATTTTAGATCATCTGCTGCAAGATATCCATTCTTCTGAATGAAGCAGAGAGTGTTTGAGGATCAGGACAATCATGGGGAGACCAAGATGCTTGTTTATAAAGCTGTTGTCCTCCCAACCCTGTTATATGCCTGTGAAACATGGACCATCTACAGACATCACACTCAACTCCTGGAATGATTCGATGAGTGTTGCTTCCGAAAAATCCTGCAAATCTCTTGGGAAGAAATACAAAAAAAATGGTGTGCTGGAAGAAGCAAAGACCACCGGCATTGAAATGATGATCCTCTACCATCAACTTTGCTGGACTGGCCACGTTGTCCAAATGCCCATCACCATCTCCTGAAGCAGTTACTTTGCTCCCAACTAAACAATGGGAAATGGAAGGCTGGTGGACAGGAAAAGAGATTTAGAGATGGGCTTAAAGCCAACCTTTAAAACTGTGGCATAAACATTGAGAACTGGGAAACCCTGGCCCTTGAGGGCGCTAACTGGAGGTCAGCTGTTACCAACAGTGCTGTGGAATTAGAAGAGGCAGAAATGGAGGGAAAAAGGGAGAAACATGTCAGGAAGAAGGTGCATCAAGTCAACCCTGACCATGACCGCCTTCCATCTGGAAATCAATGTCCTCACTGTAGAAGAACATACAGGTCAAGAATAGGTCTCTACAGTCACCTACGGACCCATCACCAAGACCCTACGCTTGGAAGGCCATCCTACTCGGACATGATTGAACACCAATGATGATGATAATAATGCACCATTTACCACCAATACAATATTTCAATATTTTACAGCAGAGAGGTGGGTCCCGTTTTCACTTAAAAATATTTCATGAAGTAGGATTTTACTACTCAATACATGAAGTTCTTAAAAGCTTACAACAGAATTAAATCTATATCAATACAAACCACCGCTCTAAAACAAAATGAATGTAGCACTAGCACTAACTCTGGTTACATCCCGTTTAGACTACTGCAACGCTCTCTACGTGGGGTTGCCTTTGAAGATGGCCCAGAAGCTTCAATTGGTCCAACGTGCGGCAGCCATGATACTAACAGGAGCGGGACGCAGGGAGCATACAACCCCCTTGTTGTACCAGCTCCACTGGCTGCCGATCTGCTACCAGGCTCAATTCAAGGTGCTGGCGTTGGCCTATAAAGCCTTAAACGGTTCCGGCCCAAGATACCTATCTGACCGCATCTCGACCTACGAGCCCACCAGGACTTTGAGATCTTCCGGGGAGGCCCTGCTCTCGATCCCGCCTGCTCCTTGGCTGTGGAACACCCTTCCCGTGGACATTAGACTGACTCCTTCCCTGATGATATTCCGCAGGAAATTAAAGACTTGGCTGTTCGAGAAGGCGTTCGAACAAGAAGTGCAATGATTGGTAATGACTATAGGAATGGAACAACGGAAAATGATATTGGATTGTGGTTTGGACGATGAGATGACGCTGAATGGTTTTTGTAGTAATGACAATGTTTTTGTATAATTGCTGGATTGTGAATTGTTTTTATACTGTGTCTTGAATTTTGTTGCTCCTATGTTGTACACTGCTGTGAGTCGCCCCCGGGCTGAGAACAGCGGTATATAAGCAAAGTAAATAAAATAAAATAAATAAATAAATAATAAAAGCAGTGACAGGGACAAACTTGTGAAAATATCTTTGAAAGATGAGGGCTAAAAGAAAATCACAGTTCTATAGGTAAAAAAATTAAAAGAACATCACTGGGTATCATAATTAAAGTAAATAAAATAACGTGGGTACCAGGTGAGCCTATTTTAAGAGGAAATTTCATAGAGTTTTTACCAACACAGAGAAAAAAGGCTTTTCAGTCATCATCTATCTCATATCATTTTTAGGGAGCTTGGATGACATCTTTAAAGTCAAATAAGGTAAATATGAGATGGGATGGTCTCTGAGGGTACAGAAAAAAGGGGGAAGGAAATTAAGAAAAAAAGGCTTTAAAATTTTAAAACATAAACCTCAGCAGGAAATAAGATTTTTATATTTAAATGTCATATGTAGGAACATTTGAACATGGAGATTTTCAAGTGAGCTAATATTATGACCACTTTGGTACAAATATCTCATATTCCGGGCTTCCTGTAAGACAGAACTTGATATTTATCCTCTGCCATAGAAAAGTCTGGAAAGCTGTAAATGCTGCTGGTAACATTTGCAATGGAAATAAGGTGTGAAGGGCATTTTTGAAAAAATCATGTCTATGTGCCTGATCAAAGAGTTATGACCTCCAACAGTTACAGTTCACTTTTTGGGGTAATAATAGAGCCCTGAAGTTTGAAATAATAATCTTGCCCATGTTCTCTATGGGCTCCTAGAGATTTCCATTAAAATTTATTTAAAGAAAGAAAAAAGAAAAGGGAAGGAAAGAGAAAATGTGAACAATGTAAAAGTGTGGGGCATTTTACTTTCACTGTCATTATAGTAGAAATGTAGATCAAGCTAGGAGACTGACTGTTCTATTGGAAAGTGCAAACACAATAACATACAATTAACCTATGGAATTATTTGATGTATTACAGTGGCCTCTATTTCTGAACAGAACAAACCAATGTGAACTTGAAAGTATTGTGGGGAAAAATGACAAATCTGAATCCCTGCTAAGCTCATGCACATGCAGGTGCTTTCTTACTTTCACCTCTTTTCCTTTTGACCTTTTCCTTAGTCATATCTGACTTTTTGAATTGAACATAGCAGTTACAGTGAAATCATAACACTATAACTTTGACATGTGGAAGGTTCTTTGCTGTCAGTGTATGAAGATTTAGGGATGCATCTATACCATAGAATTAATGCAGTTTGACATCACTTTAACTGCTATGACTCAGTGCTATGAAATCCTGGGTGTTATTATTATTATTATGTTTATTTATACCCCACTTTCTCTCTCCACGAGGTAGCTTACATTTAAAGCATTTTGATACAATTTGAAATCTAAAAATATACAAACATTAAAACAGAATTAAATATAAATGGTATTTTAAAATCCACAGTTAAATTCCATAAAAACATAATCAAAGCTAAAAACCACAGCTCCCCCAATCTTGATCTTCAAAACCTTATTTAAAAGCCTGCCTAAATAAAAAGCTTTTAGCCTTCCACTAGAAGAATAACGAGGAGGGGGCCATTCGAGGGGTAGCCACCAAGTAGTCCCCTTCTCTCCTTCTCTCCAACCTTGTCTTTCTTCCTTGAAGTCTGTGTTTGGGGGCTATCTTGATAGCCATTGTGGATCAGATTAGCCTGTGGTCTGTCCAGTAGTCATCAGAACCTGTCATGGATCTTGTGAGAAGCACATCATGGCAGTCTCTGGCACATATAATTACATAGTCTAAAAAGTGCCAATGATTTGAACAGGGGTGCTTCCATGATGTCTTGAGCTTGATTTTCTGGTGGAAGTGCGTGTTGGTGATGACAAGGTTGCGTTCCACACATTTGGTGAGAAGCAGGATGCCATTCGAGTTGCTGTTTCCAACCCCATACTTTCCTATGGTCCCTGGACACAGGTTGAAGTCTGGTCCGACTCTTGCATTAAAGTCCCCTCGAAGGTTGATTTTGTTTTACAATGGAGGTGGGACTGAGAGAAGGGCTTTTCCTGAAGATCTCAGGAGTGGGCAGGCTTTTACAAGGAGATGTGGTCAGCCAATTAGCCTGGACCTGAGCTGTATAGGATTTTAGTGGTCATAACCAATACTTTGAAGTGTGCTTGAAAACAAACTGGCAGCCAGTGGAGCTGCTGCAACAAGGGGGTTGTCTGCTCTCTGTAGGCTTCATCTCTTTGAAGTTTCTGAGAAATCTTCAAAGGCAGCTCCATGTAGAGTATGTTACAGTAATCCAGAGTTATAGTTTGACAAAGTATTTAGCGTTCTCTGTCAAAGAACCCTAGTGCTTCACCAAATTACAACCCCCATGGTTCCTTAATATTGAGCTATGGCAGTTAAAGTGGTGTCAAACCACATTTAAGTTGAAAGTGTAGATATGCCGTAACATACTTCAGGATGCTTAGGAATTGGGCTGGGATATTGCTGACATATGAAGCCATGACCATGTCCCTAGGTTTAGCCTTCCATGTGCTGTCATGAACAGCACTAAAGTGTTTCTGTGAACAGATGTGATATTTGTCTGCTGGAGAAATTTACTTGGGAGTAAGCATCTCTAGTTTGAACATATAATTACACGTTCTTTCTCCGATGCTTGGGTTCTGCACCTCTGCTCTCTGCTAATTCGCTCCAAGCCCTCCAGAGGAGCACCTGCGAAATTATCAATTAGAATAACAGAGCAGAGCAGCTGCTTCACAATTATCACACTCCATTTGTCTAAATGTGTCGATTCCCCCTTTCCATTTCTCATTTCTTTGCTGTTCCTCTTGCCTGCAGTCCGTGCCTCTTGAATGTCTGTTTAATTTAGAGAATTCCTCAAATTAATTTCAGAACTGAAACATACACAGTTTGCCACTGAGTTCACCCCCTTTGTTTCTTTTGTAAATATTCCCACCTTTGTGTTAGCAAGACATACAAATGCCTTGATTAAAATGCTTCCAAGGGAATAGCATAAAAACCAAACACTGAAAGGACTGTACAGTGTGAGTCCATCCAGATTCTTTTTCTACAGTGTTTTACATGTGTTCCCAGGCAAAATATCACAGAAACTGTACAATCACATAGACTCAGTGGGAGAATAAGCAATGGCAGATCAAATCCAGATCTCTTCTATGATTGGGTCAGTGGGGAAATTGATGTGGCAGCTAGGAGGTAAAGAAATGTGTAAGTCTCATTTGTTTAAAGTATATCTACCCCCATGTATCTGCTAAAAAGTGTCATTAATTGAACAGTTCCTTGCTTGCACACATACAAACTAAATAAATGGGACACATGAAGAAAATGAGATGACTGTGGGAAGGGCATTAAATCCAGCAAATGCTACCTGTTCTTATCTTCTTCCAAGGTCAGAGCAGCACTTGTAAAATTGTGGGAGCAGCTCTAACCAGCTTCTGGTGAAAGGCATATTGGAGCAGTGTTTGGCTGCTCTTCTTTCCTTTAAAAACCGGAATGGTGGTAGTTGGAGGGGGGAAATGACCAGTCACTGGAGCCAAGACATGATGGAGTTGTTCCTGGCTGCTCTTCTCCTTCAAAGACCAGAATGGTGGCAGTTATAATATGTTGGGAGAGGCTCTTGGTAGTCACAGGGGCAAGGCATACTGGAACTGTGCCTCTCTGCTCTTCTCTCCCTCAAAGACTAGAGCGATGGCAGTTGGAATGTGGAAGCAAGTGCTCTCACTCACTGGGGCAAGGCACATATATACAGGCAATCCCCAAGTTACAAACAAGATAGGTTCTGGGTTGTTGTAAGTTTTTCAGGCTGTATAGCCATGTTCCAGCAGCATTTTCTCCTGACGCTTCACCTGCATCTATGGCAGGCATCCTCAGAGGTTGGAAACTATGAAAATGTCTGTGGAATATCCAGAGTGGGAGAAACAACTCTTGTCTCTTGAGGTAGATGTGAATGTTTTAATTGGCCACCTTGATTAGCATTTAATGACCTAGCAGTTTTCAAGATGTGGCTTCTTACTGCCTGGGGGAATCTTTTGTTGAGAGGTGATTCACTGTACCTGATTGTTTCTTGTATGGAGTTCCCCTGTTTTTGAATGTTGTTCTTTCTTTACAGTTATGAGTTTAGAGTTTTTTTTAAAAAATACTGGTAGCCAGATTTTGTTTATTTTCATGGTTTCTTCCTTTCTGTTTAAATTGTCCACATGCTTGTGAATTTCAGTGTCTTCTCTGTGTAGTCTGACATGGTAGTTGTTAGAGTGGTCCAGCATTTCTGTGTTCTCAAATAATATGCTGTCTCCAGGTTGGTTCATCAGGTCCTCTGCTATGGCTGACTGCTCTGGTTGAAGTAGTCTGCACTGCCTTTCATGTTCCTTGATTTGTGTTTGGGTACTGCATTTGGTGGTTCCTATGTAGACTTGTCCACAGCTGCATGGTATATGGTAGACTCCTGCAGAGGTGTGAGAATCCCTCTTGTCCTTTGCTGAATATTGCATTTGTTGGATTTTCTCAGTGGGGCTGTAGATAGTTTGTAGGTTGTGTTTCCTCATCAGCTTCCCTATGTGGTCAATGGTTCCCTTGATGTATGGCAAGAACACTCTTCCTCTGGGTGTATCTTTGTCTTTACTCTTGTGGCTTTTTCTCTGTCTTGCAGCTCTTCTTTTTTTATATATATAATTTTTTTATTAATTTTATAGAATACAACGAAAGAGGGGGAATAATATAAGGAGATAGAAAAGTAGGAAAATACCCCACCCAAACCTCATGAGGGAAGAAAGAAAAAAAAAGTCCAGAATTAACCCTGAAAAAAAAAAGAAAAAAGAATGGAAAAAATGCAAAAACAATGAAAAAATGAAAAAATAAAAAGATAAAAAGCTGAAAAAAAAGAAAAAAAAAAGAAAAAAGAGGAGGACTTCCTTCTGAATTCTGCTCAGACAGTTTCATTGATTATCTATCAAAATAGTGAGAACCACACAAAAAAAGAAAAAAAAGGGTTCTGCATCCAGTCATCCATATGGCCTCGTGTTCTTTATATAAATTTATCTATATATTCTTCGACCATTGACCAATTCGTCTCTTTGATTATATTGCCGGTATTCTTTTTTAAAAGAAAAGTCAATATATCCATGTCTTTTATTTCATTTATTTTGTCTATCCAGTGGGATTTCTCTGGAGTATCTTTCTGTTTCCACATCTTGGCGAAGACAATTCTTGCAGCCGTTGTTAAGTATATAAACAAGATGTCCTCATTAGAGTCCAATTTGATCTCATCGTCTACAATTCCTAACAAATAATATTCTGCTTTTCTTGGGAAATTCTTTTTAAATACTTTTTGCATTTCTTCATGTATGATTTTCCAATATTTTTGAGTTTCTCTGCAGCTCCACCATAGGTGAAAAAAAGTCCCTTCATGTTCGTTACATTTCCAACAATTTTTTGATACATTCTTATACATACAATTTAATTTTACTGGGGTCATGTACCACCTATGGAACATCTTTAGCCAATTTTCCTTTAAATCCATCGCATAGGTGTATTTTAATTTTTTCTTCCAAATAATTTCCCAGTCACACATCGCAATAGGTCTTTTAAAATTTTCCGCCCATTTGACCATGCATCCTTTAATTAATTCAGTCTCTGTTGACCATTCTAATAATTTTTCATACATTTTGGTTATGCATTTCGTGTCAGTCTTTAGGAATTTATCCCAAAATACTTCTTTAATCTGAAATCCTTGTTTTAAATCCTGAGTATGTTGTTCCTTTATTTGCAAATAATGTAACCAAGTAATTTTAGGGAAGCTCTGGTTAAGTTCTTCAAGAGGTTTCAAAACCATTGAGTCCTTTTTTAAAAGTTCTTTATATGCGGGCCAGGTCGTCCAGCCCAGTAGTCTCCTTTGTTTGGCTTCCATAGGGGAGATCCAAAGTGGAGTTTTAGAATAAAAATATTCTTTATATTTCTCCCAAGTTCTGATTAGCGAGGACCGAATGAAATGATTTCCAAAATTTCTTTCCTTCTGTTCTCTTCCGTACCACAGATAAGCGTGCCAGCCTACACGGAGGTCATGGCCTTCTAAAGTAAGGAGTCTCTCTCTTTTTAAAGCCATCCAGTCCTTTAACCAAATAAGAGCATTTGCTTCATGATAAAGTTTAAAATTAGGGAGTCCAAATCCCCCTCTAACTTTTTTGTCTGTCAAAATTTGATATTTTATTCTCGGTTTTTTGCCTTTCCAAACAAATTTCAAAAGATCTCTTCTCCATTCATCAAATTTCTTCACGTTCCTGATTATAGGAATATTTTGAAAAAGGTATAATAGCTTCGGCAGAATTGACATTTTAATCAAAGCCACTCTGCCCAACAAAGAGAGATTCAAATGTTTCCATTTCTCTAAATCTCTTTGAATCTCCTTCCACAGTCTTTCATAATTATTTGTGAGGAGTTGGGCATTTTTCGATGTGATCCAAATACCCAGATATTTCATTTTGTTAACTATTGCTAAACCTGATGTTTCTTTCAACTCTTCTTGCATTTCTTTTGTCATATTCTTTGTTAAGATAATAGTTTTTTGTTTATTAAGTTTGAAGCCTGCTAGTTTCCCAAACTGTTCAATCATATGCAGCCAGTTACTGATATTTTCTCGTGGGTTTTCTATTATCCCTATTATGTCATCGGCACAGGCTCTGGCCTTAAATTCTTGTTTACCAATTTTTACCCCCTTTATATTCCTGTCTTCCTTTATATTTTTCAGCAAGATTTCCAATGCCATTATGAAAATTAGGGGGGAGATAGGGCAGCTCTGCCTGGAGCCCTTCCCTATCTTAAATTCTTCTGAAATTTGACCATTTATTTGCACCTTTGCCTTTTGATTCTTATAGATTTCTTCCACTGCCGTAATAAATTGGTAACCCAAGTCCATTTCTTTCATTAAAACTTTAAAAAAATCCCAGTTGAGATTATCAAATGCCTTTTCTGCGTCGATAGCAAGAAAGGCAACTTCTTTTTGGGGGTTAGCTTCTATAACCGTTCTTAAATTGTCTCTCATATTTCTCTTTGGGAGGAAACCCACTTGTTCCTCCCCTATCCAGTTACTTAAAAAGGTTTTTAGTCTTTGAGCCAATATGTTCGTAAAAATCTTATAGTCCACATTGAGTAAAGAGATTGGTCTATAGTTACGTACATCCGTGGGATCAGTTTGTTCTTTGTGGATTACTATTAATTCCGCTGAATTCCATGTCTCTGGGATACCCTGACCTTGGAATATCCCATTCATTACCTTTCTAAGAGTTGGCATTAATTCTTTCATGAAAATTTTATAGTAACCTGCGGAAAAGCCGTCAGGTCCTGGAGCTTTATTCGCATCCATTCTCCTTATCGCCGCTTCCACTTCTTCTTCTGTTATTTCTCTGTTTAAGTCTTCTCTTTGAGCCTCTGTAACCTTCGGGATATTAAATTTACTTAAATATTCCACTACCTCCTCTTTTGGGATTAAATCACAAGAGTACAATCTTTCATAGTAAGTTTTGAAGGCTTTTAAGATTTCTTTATCCGTCGTTACCTCTGTTTCCCCCATTCTAATTTTTGTTATTCGGTACGCTTGCTTCTTTTTCCGAACTTGTTTGGACAGCCATTTGCCGGCTTTATTTGCATTTTCAAATTGATATTGTTTTAAAATTTTTAGCTGTTTAGCTTGTTCCTCTATTTCTATATTACGTCTTTTCTGGTGTAATGTTTCAATTTCTTTTATAAGTTCCTTGTTACCTGGTTGGATCTTCAATTCATTCTCTTTCATTTTTAATTTGTTTAAGACCTCCATGAAGCCCTTCTGTCTAAGCCTGTTGTTTCTTGCATTGTGTTGTATAAAATGGCCTCTCAACACTGCTTTTGCTGCATCCCATATTGTGTTATGATGCATTCCAGGGGTATTATTAAGTTCCATATAACAATTAATTTTCTTCTTATAGTTTTGAATATCAAATTCTCTTTTTATTAGATTTTCATTTAGTCTCCATCTGCCCTTTACTCTTTTTTGATTGAATAAAATTTCCAATGGAGAATGATCAGAAATATCTCTTGGTAAAATATTTATATCCCAATTTTTTGTGATAACACTGTTTGTGGCCCAGCACATGTCTATTCTTGACCATGATTTGTGTCTATGGGAGTAAAACGTAAAATCTTTCCTGCTCGGATTTTTCCACCTCCATGCATCCTCTAATTTCTGGTCAGCCTTCAAGTCTAGCATTTTTTTAGGTAAACAGTTTACCTTCCCGTTTGATCCCTTTTTCGCAGGTTTGGTTTTATCCAATTGACTATCAAGTATACCATTAAAGTCTCCAAGAAGTATTAGGTCATCAAATTCTACTTCTTCCAGTTTCCCCTTTAAAGTCTCCACGAATTGGGTCTTAGGGCCATTAGGGGCATATATATTGCATATTAGTGTCTTTTGATTCCCAAACATGATTCTTACCGCAATCATTCTCCCTTCTAAATCTTTGAAAGACAGTTCCGGTTGTAATGTTTCTTTGATATATAAGACTACCCCCCTCTTTTTTTTTCAAAGGAGGAGTAGTACAATTTACCAATCTTCTCATTATTTAAATGAGCTGTGTGTTTATGCATAATATGGGTTTCTTGCAAGGCCACTATGTCATATTTATCCTTCTTCAGTCTATTAAATAACTGTTTTCTTTTACTAGGAGAATTAAGACCATTGACATTCAAAGAAAGTAACTTTATTTGATAATCAGTTGCCATTGGTATTTTCCTCTATATCTGGTCCTGATTCATCTAACTTTTCATCCGGATTGGAAGTTCCGTCGTCGTCCGTTCCTGTTTTTACATAATCTGGGGAGGTAAATCTGGCCCTTTTGCTGCGTTTCCCCTTTCTAGGGGTAGTTGATGATGTTTCTGCGGCAAATTTTCGCTGTGGTTTTGGGGATCCATCATAGGGTTTTTTTTTCTATATCAGGTTTTTGGTCTTTCGTTAGTTTCTCGTAGAAATCCTTTGCTTTTTCCAATGAGGTCAGCCAGTATTTATTCTCATTCATAGTCACCATTATACCCTCCGTACGTTCCAACCTAAACCTTATGTTTCTCTTCTTGAGCTCATCCGTAAGGAAGAAATACTGTCTGCGCCTCATTAATGTTGATCTTGGGAATTCTCTCAGAACCACCACCTTCATTCCATTGAATTGCAATGGGATTTTGCTATTACTTGAAAGGACCTCATCCCTTGTCCATTTCCTCAAGAATTTGACAATTACATCTCTCGGGGTGTTGTTCTTTCTTGAATATGTAGTCACTATTCGATAGACTTGATCAACTTCCTTCTCCAGATCAACCATTGGTCTTTTCAGTGACTTTGCCAAGATATCCAGGACAATCATTCTAATATCTTCATTTGGGTTTTCTTGAAGGTTTCTGAGACGTAGATAGTTCTCCAGGTCTCTCATCTCCAATGTTTCTTGATTTCTTTCAAGCCTCAGTCTTTGTTTCTCCCATGAAGACATTTTCTGTTCTATATTCTTTTGTGTCTTTTCCTTCTCCTTCGATTTAACCTTTAAGTCCTTTATATCTTGTTTCATCGTAGACATCTCTTCATCAACTTTGCCAATTTCTTCTTTGAGATCCTTCTTTAATTCATTTTTTAATTCAATTTTCAATTCATCAATTTTGTTTTGCATCTCTTTATTGTATTTCTCTTGTTTTGCCTCTAAATCTTTTATCCCTTTTTCAAATGATGTTTGAAAGTTAGATTGCGCTAGCGCCAAATTTTGGATTTCTTTAACAACGTCTTTCAGAGTAGGTTCTTGAGAGCCCTGTGAGTTTCTTCTTTGTAGTAATGACTGATCAATCTTCTGGTCTTGTTTTATTTTTGTAACTGGATCTGATTTTACCTTTGGTGTTGCCATTGTAATAGAAAATTAAATATATCTTCAAATTAATTACCAATAATTTCTATAATTTCCTGTTATATGATGAATGAATTATAATATCTTAATTCAAACCGATCAAATCTAACAAAGAGGATTTAATTCAATCTTATATTAACAATACTATTCAATTGATTACTTAATTAATTTTTTGTTAATTAATTGAACAATACTATTCAATACTATACAATTGATTACTTAATTAATTTTTGTTAATTGATTTAATTTATTTAATTGGTTTAAATTTACAATTACATTAAATTGAAACTTATAAAGTTGGGATATTACAAGTCTAGAAAAATTTTAATCAAAAATATTAGTCAATAATCACTGATCAGTTGATCCCTCCTGTTTCCTGTCTTCGTGCCGCTTCTCCGTTGTCTCCGTCACTTCTCTGTCTTTACACCGTCTGTCCCATGCCGTTCTATCCGTTCTGTCACCTCCTCCATCGTCTCCCTGCTGGTCCGCTTCTTCGTTCAGGTTAATCCTGTGATTTGTGCCCTTTCCCCTCTCCTATTTTCCTTTTCTTCCTCCCTTTCAATTTCTCTTATTTCTTCAGTAGCCGATTGTTATAGTTCACGCTTCCGCCCTTCTTTGCAATGGCGGGCGCTATGCTTCCGCCCTCAACGGCTCGCTTCCGCTTGCTTGGTGTTCCCAATAATCCTTCCGACCTGGGGGCTTCCGCCAAGCGTGGCACGCCGGCTCCTCCCCTTCCTTGTCGTCCACGCCTTTGTCCGGCAATCTCCTTTATTTACAAGAAGGTCGCATCGAAGTCAAAACATCATGGCGCCAAGGTCGGAAATTGTTTACTTTTGCTACTGTGGCGTTTCGTATAAGAATACTTAAAATTATCAAGTTAGAAAAATACGGAGGAGAAAGGGTGGCAGAGGGAGGTGGAAGAGGGGAGGGAAATTATCCTTGATGATTGGATTCAAATCGTAGGGTTATGTAGATTGTTATATTCATATCAAATTTATATTAAATTAAATTTTCCAAGTCAACTCAATTTCTCCGACTTCTCCAAGTTTCCAAATTCTTCCAGGTTCTTCAGCCCGCAATTGGTCAAGTTCAGCAGATTAGCTCCGAACTCGAGGAGAGGGGAGGGGGTTACCGGGTGTCTTTGCCCCAATTTCAAGTTCCTTTTTCTTCCGTCGCAGAATCAGAAAAATTAAGATATTGTTGGCTTACCTACCCTCCGTTTCCGAGGGTTATTGATATTAAAATTCTTCGCTCTTAAGTAGATGGGGGGTGGTGATAGTTCCTGCAGGGGTTTCCCCCTGCTCCCCGCGGAGCGGCCCGCTACCGGCGGATATCTTCCTGGACCCCTTTCGCCCCCACCCTTGAGGGGAAGGCGGCTTTCGGGGCCTTCGGGTGATCCTACACGGTTTCGCGTACCCTCAGCACTCGATCCGGCTGAGGAGGGGAGCTATTTGCTCTACCCGGCCGCAATCCGTGGGTCCTTGCCGAAGAGCTTCAGCAAGGCACTCCTGCCACCATGCCGTCCCACCGGAAGTCTTGCAGCTCTTCTGATGTCTGTGGTGAAGTATATATTGGCCTGTAAAGCCCAGTTTAGATGGTTCAGTTCATCTTGGAGGAGGTGAGGTTTGCAGATTATTTTTGCACAGTCTGCCAGGGCTTTAATTGTGCTTCTTCTTCTTCTTCTTTTTTTACTTGGGCGATGGTTGGAGATTTTATGTAGGTATCTATCTCTGTGTGTAGGTTTTCTCTAAATTGTGTGACTCAGTTGTTGATCTGGTTTGTGAATGGCTAGGACATCTAGAAATGGCAGTTTTCCTTCATTTTCTTTTTCCATTGTGAATTGGATGTTTGGGTGGATACTGTTAAGGTGGTCCAGGAACTTGTTTTGTTCTTCTCTATGGCTCCAAATGGTGATGGTATCATCCATATATCTGAACCATATAGTGGGCTTTTTGTTGCTGTTTCCGGGGCTTGTTTTTCAAAGTGTTCCATGTAGAAATTTGCTATGACTGGGCTAAGAGGAGTTCCCATAGCTACTTCATCTTTCTAGAGGTAGGTCCTGTAGGTTTGTTTTTAATGGTTTGCTCTTAAGTTGAATTTGTTTGTAAGTCAGAACAGACACATTTTAAAAGTGTAACTCCAGAAAAAATACTTTTGAACCTTTGGATAGACTAGGGAAGTGTTAACACCCCTGTGGTGTTTGTTCTGCTCTCTGTGCCCCTGTTCAGAAGATTTCACCTCAGTTTCTGTCCCTGTGATAATTGGATTTTGAAAAAAAAAGCTTGTTGTTAAAAGGATAGATGATAAAGCTTCAGTAGAGACACCTTTCCTCATGACAATGCTTTTAGAAATGAATTTCTTTTCCGAGGGTAGATTTCTCTCATTTCCTGTTGTCTCACCCCCCTTTTAACTATGAGTTGTTGGATGTTTGTAACTCGGGGACTTCCTGTAATCTTTTTGTGAATGTTGTCGAAGTGGCAATATCAGATACTTCACTTTTCTTCATTGATATTGAAGTGTGCTCTATAGGAAAGCCTAGGTCCTACAACATGATTCTATGGTCAATTTCTGCCAGAGGTTGACCAAGAATCACTGGTGGAGGGGGTCCCTAGAAATCCCTAAAGAAATGCTCTTTTTTTGGAATCTCTAGGTCCTCCAGCTTAACTTTATAGTTTTTTGTGAAGTTTTGATTTTTAAGTTATTTTTTCAAGCTACTAGTGGTTATAAGTGTGGCCTTACTTCTCAGATGTGTTTTGTACTTCATGACAGTAGCTTGTAGCATTTTTATAAAAATTCAAAGTAATTATTTCAATTATTTTTTAATAATATGGTAATGGGTTACTTTAAAATCTACATTAATAGCTGATTCTGAGATGTGAAATTGTGAACATCAGCATGTTCAATCTTTAGAAGGAGCTTGAAAACATGGCTGTTCCCATGTGCCTTTCCAGAATAAGGAAACTCCTAGCATTATGTCCCAATGCACTTTATCAGGGATCTAGGATATCTGCATGCCCATCCCCCTCCAAACACCCCACCTTGTCATGCCCAGCACTTTTAATTTAAATTATTACATTTGGCCCAGCAATTGTTTTTAATTGCATCATTGGGTGCTGTTAATGTGATTGCTTTGTTTTTTGAGTTATTGTGTTGTTATTGTTGCTGTTGTTTTTATTGTTGTATTTGGGCTCGGCCTCTTGTAAGCCGCACCGAGTCCTTCGGGAGACAAATAAAGGATTATTATTATTATTATTATTATTATTATTATTATTATTATGTTTTTCCTTTCAGTCAGTCAAAATGTAAAGAACTGTGCAAATACATGAAAAAGCAAAAGGACTAGAAAGTAGATATAAATGTTTAATGCTATACTATCTTACATTGGCACCTTATATAAAGAGTGTTATATTTGATTACCTGTTTCCTAGGTTGACTGCTTTATATTATTGTTTTTAATCAAACTATAACTTTAAATTATTGCACACCACACTGAGTGTGGGAGGGAAGTATATGACACTCTCTTAATAAAATAAAGTATAGTAAAACATGTATTTAAAACAATACTCTTTATCAGTTGGCAGAGATTCCCAAGTGACCGGAGAAACTAAGACCAACTACAATGGGAATCTGGTGGAATGCTTCTCCATATTTTGTGGATTTTTCTGGTTCTAAAAATACCTAATTTCCTGACATCTTGAAATAATTAATTGTCCCTGACAAACATGAAAGAAAAGTAGATTTTGTCTTGATAAAAAAGGAAACACAAAGAAAAAAAACCTGACGGGATGAAATCACACAGAGGTTGCTAGCAATCCCACTTTTCTGTTTGTTTTAAGGAACTGGAGGCATTTTATTTTTGGCAAGACATTATAAAAGCTGAACATGGGATATGGAAAGGTTAAGCAGCCCTGAAGGCCTTTAACCTCTTAGGAATGAACAAAGTATCCATTATGCCTCTGGCGAGTGGTAATGAGCCATTCATGTTCTCATGCCTCTGGGTCTTCTTAATGCTATTAATATATACTTGGCTGTAAATGAAAGCAAAAGTGTAAAAAGAAACAAACTATACGAGGAAACAATTAAAATGAAAGGAGTCCCAAGAGCAATGACAAAAGCAAAAGGTAGATGATTGCAAAGATGTTCATCTCAATTATTTACAACAAAAGATTGGTCTAATTTGGGGGGAGGACTCAGTTAGCTATTTGCTTTCAATCCTTTTGTTTTTCTTAACAGTTTTTAAAGGAGCAAATGGGTAGGCTAGGCACTTCATTGTTAACCGATTGTACTACATTATCCAGTGTTTCACAGAATAACTTTTTTTTAATGAAGCGCTTTGGGGGTTTCATCATATAATAGAGTAAGCCAAGTGAAAAACCTTACTGGAGTTGCAAGAGAAAACTTTTTAACAACTTACAATATATATATTTTCTACTAAAAATATACCTAGCTTGCTTATGTTTATATTTTGATGGTAAGCAACCTTGGGCATCAGGTTCATGGAAGAACATGAGATATAAATAGACTGAATAATAAAAAATGTGGAATAATGGTGTCTATGACTAAATACAAAGGTGAGTGGATCAATAGGTACTGTTTTGGCAGGAAGGTAATGGCACTTCATGGAGTCATCATGGCCACATGACCTTGTAGGTGTCTATGGACAACGCTGGCTCTTCGGCTCAGAAATGGAGATGAGCATCACCCCCCGAGAGTTGGACACAACTAGACTTAATGTCAAGGGGAAACCTTTACCTTTACTTTATGACTAAAAACCTAATTTATTGAATAAAAAACACATTTATGGAATCATGGAATTCTCAAACTTTGATGGTCAGTGGAATTTATTTAATAAAATCAACTTCTCAATACAGGGATCTTGTAGCGGTAGCATCTCAGGTAAATGGTTCTCTGGCCCATTCTTCCTCAAGCAGGTTGTTCTAGTGACAAGCAACTCTTGCAGTTTGGATATTTCTCCTGGAATTTAGCTGAAGTAGAAGAGCCTCTTTTTTTTTTGGAATGTTACCCTTCATATTAGGGCTAAAGTGCTATAACTCTTGACCCTACTCCATTCCTCTTTATAAGTCAGTACTTATCAGCAACTCACATAATGCAGTTTTAAATGTTGAGAGTTTGAATCCTCCCTGAACAGGGCTGTGTAGTTTATGCCAAAGTGATGAGGACATTTGCCTGATATTGTGTGTGTATGTGTGTGTGTGTGTATCATACCTCCTGGAAATAACTTATTCAGTCAACGTTTTCCTGCCAATCATCCTATGTGATGTACTATGCTTCCTTATGGACTGTGTGTGCATGCACATCCACATGTAAGAAAGATAACACCATACAAGCTCTTCCAGATACCCCGAAGCTGCACCAGTCTCTTGAACCAAAGAAGAGACAAGATAGGAAAGAAGAAGCACACACTTTATTTCAAGTTTTCACAAATGATGACTCGTAGGGTGCTAAGCACTAAGCAAGTAAGTCATCCAGAACATTCTTGGTAGGATCTTTCATTCCACACTTGAATAAACCTATAAGGTTATACGTGTTCTAATTAGCTGATGCTCCATATCCTTTATGGATGTGTATAGTTAGCTATATGCGTGATCAGTATGTGTTTTTTGCTAGGAGTTTCCTGCATGTTCCTGACCTACAACACTTTCTCCTTTCAGTGTAATGGAGATATGCATCCAACCTATCACAAGCCATAAGAATAAAAGCACAGAGTACCTAGATCCCTCCGTAGAAGGCCCAGAAAGACTTTCAATTAACCAAAATGCATTGTTGCACTGCAGTGCCTCTAGAAGTTGAAAACACTTTCAATTTCTATGTACAAATATTTACTCTATTTTTAAATTATGTAATTACATTGTTATTTCACTGCTGCAATACACAATAAAATTTTTAAATTTTTAAATATCAAGCATATATTTATGTTGGGTTTTTAAACCTAGGTTGTGTATTTTTCTTGGGAATTTGAGAAATACCATATTTACTGAAGTCTAATGCACATCTTTTTTGGCTAAATTACATTGCTAAAATTGAGGTGTGCATGAGATTCAATGGTGTATTAGATTCACACACCTAAACCCATCCTAGCAGGGGACAGAGAGGCAACAATGGCCATGAAGAAACTGGTGAGAAGCTGATGATGGTTGCAGAAAAGCTGATGAGGTCTTGAAAAAGGGGCATGGCTTCCCACCAGCCTTTTCATGGCCAAGACCACCTTGCACCGCATTCAACAGCAATTTTCTTTTGTAATACAGTCCTCCAAAATGGATGTGCACTTTACATTAGATGGTGCATTATACTCAAGTAAATATGGTAGTACTAGATCTCACAGACACAGCAGTGAAATTGGCAAGGCAGAAGCTGAGAAATGGCCAGGTCCACACTCATACCCAAGCAGAGAGAAAAAAATAGCATTGTATAGCAAGGGTTTGGACTGGATGGTCCATGTGGTCTCTGCCATCTCTATTATTCTTCTTAGTAAAACATAAACTACTAGTTTCATTTACATTCTTGTCCATATTCAAATAAAATGTCTAAATATAGGAGACAGGGGAAAGGAGAAAAATGATGACAGGTTTGAATAATGAAAAAGGCTTAAGGTCTAATAAAGCAAATAAACAGAAAGTCATTATAATATAAATTAGCAAGTACTTGGTATAGGTGTATCTATGTTGTGTGTGTTATCCAGCTACCTGTCAACTTATAGCAATCCCATGAATTTCATAGGAAAGGAATACTCAAATGTAGTTTGCAAATTTCTTCATCTGAAATATAGCCGGTAACATCTGGCATTCTTTGGGCTCTCCAATCCAAGGAACTAAAATTTTCTATCTTCTTGACACTTTTAGGTACATAATTCTGGTACATATGGAATTGCAAATAATATTTTAGGGGACTTGAGGAAAGAGAGGCAGAAACAATGGTAGTCCAGAGCTGCTATTAAAGCCTTAGTTCTCAAAAATAGCCATGACATCAATAACGCTCATGTTCACCAGCTAGATCTCTTGTTGTCGACTGTTTCAAATGCCAGCAGTCCTTTAAATACCACTAACATTGCAAGCTCCTCATTTAAACACATATTAGCAAGGCAATCCTTCAATCATAAACTTGCCACTAAGACATAAAGGAGATGATTACTGACATTTTGTGACCTTTTCAGAATTACCCACGGGAAGGAATATAATGAATATCCCAGACTCATAGCGACCCCCAGGACTCTTGATATAAAAGGAAAGCCAAAACAAAACAGCATTGTGATAGAAGCCATTTTTTCACTTTTCCAGCTTGCTTCTAAAGTACAGATGAATTGATGAAATAGTTTGATCTATGGAAAAGATTTTCTTAGAGGCCTACAGTCATCATTAGCTGCCTCACATGCTGAATGTACACAGCAGATGAGAAAAATACATCTAATTTTAAGTTGTAATTTGTGTTTTAAATTACAAGGAAGGAAAGGAGGAAGGAAGCAGGGAGGGAGAGAGGGAAGGAAGGTCTACAATGGATTGTTATGAGTTAATTTTAAAATAATTTTACATGTGTATGCTCCTTGAAATTATAAATCCTATGTTAATTTTATGTCAGTTTAATTGATTCAATTTCTCCCAAAGTACCCTGAAAAATACTTCTGTTGAAGATCTTTAGCTTTCCATCACAGGAAATCAGTCCCCAGGTTTTTCCGCCTAAGATATAATTATGGCTTCATGCCTAATTGAAGAGCATTATAGTGTTTAAAATATCTGCACAATTATTAATTCCTTTATCATTTATATATTTTTTCAGATAATACATTCCACAAATCTGTTGAATGTATGTGTCAGTCTGATATGTTGATTTAAAACACTGCTATAATTATTTATTCTAAATGCAAGGGAAACCAAAGGGACTGTCTTGTTGATCTGACTGCATTCAGATAGGATTCATTAGGAAAGTATGTTTTGATTAGCAAATGCAGTTTCATGAATTTATTTGCAAAATGAGAAGAATGAAATAACACAAAACAATTATAAAGCTCCTAGCATTTGATGATGTAAAAATAGATCTAGTTCTACCCAAGCTCTCTTCATATTTGAACCACATTACTATCCATAATCATTAATTGAACAACATGCTGAATTTAATTGTAGAAGTCTATTCCACCTCAAGTTTGTTTGTCTCATCAGTTCTTTTCTTCTTCATCTCCTGCCTGACTGACCAAGCAGGTTAGATGTGAAGGCGGGTGCTCCCTTTGCCTGCCATCTTTGCCCGGCCTCCTTCTTCTCAGGAGGCTCTGGTCTCTCCATGCCTTGTGACACACCTGGGAACAGCTGACCAATCAGTGTGGGATGAAGGGGTCTGCTTGCCAGGTGTTTGACTGCTCCCTTCAGTTGATTTTGAGCTCTCCTCTCCCATCCCCCTGAGTTCTGTTTACTGTTGTCATTATTTCTTTGTCACAACTTGGGTGTGGTTGGCATGAGCCATGGATCATCCTCCTGGTACAAGGAAATGATGTAGGAGGTTACCAGGGTGTGTGGGCATAGAATTGAGCCATGGCAATTAAGTTAGATATGATGTCACTCAAATAGAAGCTCCAACTTCCCCACTTGCTTTGGCTCAGCACTAAGGTGACTGTCAGGTGAATCTAATGTTCATCCTAATTTTGGCAAATATTTTAGCTAAAAGGGTGAGCATTAGATTTGAGTGAATAGGTATAAAATCAATCATTTACTGATAATGAATCAGAATTTGCAAAGCTTGATAAACAGGCAGATTTTCCTTTTTATGAAGTACAGCTGAAGCATCTCCTGCAGAGTTCACGGTAAACATTGCACATTGTTGCTAACAGATGTGTGTCAATGTCTAAAGCAGCCACTAGGTGGCATTCAGAAACATTTTTTTCAGGATCCCAACATTGAGCTAGGGGGACCTTATTTGAGGTTGGGAATCACAGTTTAAGAAACAGCACTCAAGGGAACACAGGGGCATTCTAATCATGTTTTTGGGGCCTTCTGAGAAAGAAATTCTTCCATGGATGTTCTTTTGTTTTCTTCATTTCAATAGAACTGCATCCATCTAGCAGGTCTACTCAGTATAGAATGATTGTTTTAATATGTATTTGTCTTATATGTTCTTTTAAACTGATATGTATTGTTAACTGTTTTATATGTATTTAACTGGTGTATTGTGTATTTTAATCTGCTGCTTTTTCCTGCCTCAATCAATATGTAAAGGCAGGTAAGAAATCACCATTATCATCTCCTCATCCATTTTTCATGAATCCATCACAATTTTCTTAAATGTCAAGCAGCTGCATCAACTTTTAGGTCTTAAACCACCTTATTTGTTCAAGTTCCCCGTGTGCTGTGATTTTCTTAACCCAACTCCTTTCTCGTACTGTTTTGCCTGTAGATTACTCAGGCAAATCATATACTTTCTAAATGACCATATTGTAAGAAAACATGCATTGAAAAATCAAGTAATGACTCCTCATGAATCAAGTTCCAATTGTGGTTAAATGCTGTGTACATCACATGGGAACATTGCTTTCTTAAGTATCATGGGGAGTCAAGTGAAGACAACTTTAGTGAGTGAAGCAGGGACTTCAGTTTGAATAGTAATTCTTTGATTGGCTCAACTGAATCACATAAATGATAGGGTGATGACACCAGGAGAAATTTGGCTACCTGGTTGAGAGGAAACATTTTCAATCACACTGATGGGAAACAGTTTCAAGCACATTTTAGAAAAGTAAAGTTTCTGAGGGTTTGTGGGAAGGGGAAGTTGGAGGATAGTAGCAATTTTGCCTGGATGAAAAGCCTCCCAGGTGGGATATGTGTGAATTCCCCATTCTCTCAGCCTGGGGTTCAGAAACTTCTCGCTGATCTAGAAGGGGATAGTTTGGATCAGTTTTGGAGGAAGCTTAGTTGGCTCATCAGCTGGATGGTGGCTGCATGGCCAAGTAGTGTCAATTTGTCTTTCTGATGCACTTTATCTCCTCCCTCAGTGGAGATTAACCTCATTGTTTATCCCACCAGAGTCTCTCACTAGACACAGCATTCTATCTGTCTATCTCACCCAAAGGTTTTACAATTTTTACCCTTTGCATTTGGCCCAGCTCACCCTTGTTTAATTCTTCTATCACTTTACACTCTGTTTTATTATGTTATTGTCACTATTTTATTGTATTACTATGTTATTGCTTCGCATTTTATTTGATGTTATCATCTGTTTTATATGCATTTTATTTTGCCTTATTGTAATTGCTTGGGCTTGGCCTCATGTTAGCTGCCCCGAGTTTCTTCGGGGAGATGGTGGCAGGGTACAAATAAAGTTGCTGTTGTTGCTGTTATTATTATTATTAGTGCTGAAAACTGTTCAGTGCTGCTTGACTGCCCCCTTACCTTGCCTCTATTGTTAAGGCCTTTCCGATGCTCACTGGTTACTATTCAGTACCTGCAGTGAAAATATTCACAGCAATAAAGTGATGCGAGAAAGGAAAGTGGAAAAGGAGGAATCAGTCCCTTATTCCCTCCCTTTTCTGATCACCTCATTGCTCTGGCTATTGTAATTATAGGTGCCAAGTGGTACAACCCCCCCCCCTTTTTTTTTTTTTGCCCAGTGGCCACCACAATTGAGCATGGTCGGTGTCATCCTTTGTTTCCATGCTGCTAAAGTCCTGAGAAAGCAAAATGGCAATGTAAACTACCAAAGCCAATTCCTGAGTTGGAAACGCCACAGCTACTTACCCAGGCCTGAAATTACGGTTTACTTTAGATTTGTGATTCTCAACCTGTGGGTCCCCAGGTGTTTTGTCCTACAACTCCCAGAAATCACAGCCAGTTTACCAGCTGTTAGGATTTCTGGGAATTGAAAGCCAAAATATCTGGGAACCCACAGGTTGAGAGCCACTGCTCTAGATTTTCAGGAAAAAAAATGGAGCAACCAGTTGAGATGGTTCAAGGCCGTATTAACACAAATCTTCTATATCATACAACTGCCATGGAGCCAATTTGGCTCCTTTTGGGATAAAGTGCACCCAAAATTCCTTGGGAACTGGAATGGAAATTGGGTGCTACTGTCTTGACCTCTTGTTTCTAGGATTCCTATAGGTATTTATTTACCACGTTTATATCCTGCCCTTCTCAACTCTGAAGGGGACTCGGGGTGGCCTTACAAAGGCAACAGTTCAGTGCCATATGTTAATACATAGGTAAATAACAAAAACATTAAAACCAACCCCATTAAAAACATAGCATTAAAATGTCAATTAAAATCACATGATCCAAATCCTATTCCAGGTATCTCACTGACCTCTATGGAAACAGCTGATCCTATGTTTTCATTGGCCAAAGTAGGCTACAGGGTAGTACAGAACTTGGTATGCCTCTTTTTTAGATTATGGCAATGAGATTTAACACCCCCCCCCCCACACACACACACACCTTGCTATTTTGTCCTGTTAATTTTTGAATAATGAAAAGGAACAGAAGCATTTGGTAAAACTAATCAATATGAAATCATGGAATGGTTGCTATTTTCAAACACATGCCACTTGGGTTACATTTTTGGAAAGAACTTGACCAGTCATACAATCAGTCACAATCAGACTAAATATTTAAAACTCATATTGCCATTTTGATTACACTGAAGTCACAAGGCAAACATCGCCTTGTTTTGAAGAATGAGATGCATTTTGCACAAGAAAATTAATCTAAATGTGATGTAGTCAACAGTCTGAGATGAATAGCATTGTTTTATTAACATGGTGGGGTTTTTAAAATAAAAAAAAAACCCTGTCTTGCATTTTATCATTAGCTGAAATTTCAGACTCCATTTTAGCTCCTGTTGAGTAATGAAATTTGGGAAGACTTCAGGGTTGCACTTAGGTTTTAAATGGAAGGGGGGAGTCTAAATGAAGGGAGAGATATAAGCAGGCACAAACAAATCACTCATAATTTTTTCTCCTTCAGCGGCACAGTGACAATGAATAATATATCCTACTTCTTAAGTCCCATTTTGTTAATGGAATTTTGTTCTTGATTTATTTGACTAACTGACTTTCCTTTTTATTCTTCCTACTCAAGCTTAAAAGGCAACAGATGTTGCAGTTTGGAGTTGTTCAGCACAAAGCCCTGCTGGTAAGCAGCCTGCATGAGTTGGAGAGAGCTGTGCTATGCATAATGTTACTTTTAAATAGAATGTAGGTTCATACACCAAAAACATATAATGTTTTTTTCAGAGACAGGATAGTTCTGTGGTCCCACGATAGAAGTCAGCTGCTACACTGCCCTATAATCTAGTTCAAAGCAGTTAATCCATATTCTGAAGCTGGATAATAGGGCAGTGTAGATCCAGCCTCAGTTTAACAGACATGAATCCTAAGCATTCCTAGCCACTAAACAAAGGGTGTGTCTACATTGTAGAATCAATGCTAGATGCTAAGAAATCCTGGGATTTGTAGTTTAGTGAGGCACCAAAAATCTTTGAAAAGAAGACATTTTAACATTACAACTCCCAGAATTCTATAGCATTGAGTCATAATAGTTAAAGTGATATCAAAGTGCATTCTACATGGTAGATGCATACTGAGTTAAGTAATTTAGAGGATTTTTAAATCATTTTCTTGTAAAATATATGAAAATATTGACAATACTTGTCCATAATCAAATACATAACTCCCATTGCATCAAGACAATGCAGTAAGAGTGATGTCAAACTGTATTAATTCTGCAGTGTAAGTGTGCTCTCACAGGCCAACTACACGGAAGTTATAGAAGTTAGATTTTATACTGCTAGATTTTAGGGCACCATGAAAGTGATTGTCAGTGCCAACCAGGGAACAGTTATTTTTAAAACTATGGACCCAAAAGTTTTAGTCAGTGAGTCGGGTTGAATTAGTGAAGTTCTCTTAAGCACGAAGCAAATCAAATTTTCAGTGGCAACTCTCTTTTTTGTGGTTGCATTGGAAAATTTCCCAATTTGATTGTATTTCCATATGTGTATATTTCTTAAATGAATTCAGTATAAAGAACAGAATCTCTTTGGGCCTCTGGGATTTCATTCTATGCTTCTGCTCTTCGAATCTGAAGAAAGGAGAAAATACAAATAGTCTTCCCTCTTCCCATAGTAGCAGTCAAGGGACTGAAGTGCTCATTTCATATTTAAGGAACAGGCTGCCAGTTCTTCATGTTTGTATCAATCAATGAAATATGAATGTTGGCAACATCACTAGTGCTCATCCATTTAAATGTTACAGCAAAGACTTTGGAATGCTTTGTTCTTCAAACCCCATAAAATGTTAGAAACAGAAAAACCTGCAAAAAAGTAGGCATGCTCTATATGAAGTAATATGGTTTTTTAAAATATATATATATATATAGAAAATATAAGAATTTCCAAATTATATATGATTGAGCTATGGTGGTTCTACACAGGAACATAATACAGCTCCAACTGGTTTTTAAAAAATACAGTTTGAACCTGCATTATGGTTAGACAGGGTAGTGTCAACTGCCTCAGAGGTTGGTCAGCTGCCCCAAAGTCTATCCCTGCTTGCTCAGTCAAATGGGCAAACCTTGAAGGAGAGAGCATTGTGCTTCAGTAATGTGAGGGGTTTTTTTTTGTCTTTCAGGAGAGAATTTGGGTGCTGAGGGTTAGGGGGACAACCCCCCACCTCCCTGGGCTGTCCGAGCCCATGAGTTGTATGATGGCTGTGGAGATGTGATCCTGGATCCCACATGGGGAAAGCAACAATAAAACACCTCTGTATAAATCTTTTTTAAAAAATAAACTCCTGTGATAGGGACACCATAAGTCAGTCAACTTGAAAGTGCAAAGCAACAACAAAGACAACCCTACTCAATATGACACCTCTCACTACTTATACCATCATATAATGTTAAATTTGTAGCATGGTTGGAACTGGGCAGTGCAAACAATATGGTCAATTTCCATAGCAAATCAGGTTGACTTAAATCAATTTGCACCTGATTTAGACTAGATTTGATTTGTTTCTAGAGTGGAATGACACATTCCAAACATATTCAGACCAATCTAGAGATTCAGATCAGAATTATCAATTGTGGGGTCAGGCCAATCCTCCCTCCCCACAAACATTAGGGACCACGTGCAATCTCTGAAGTACATTTTGCTCACTCTTCCTCTAAGGGTTCTAGCAAGATGCTCCCAATATCAGAAGGACAGTGCCAGGATGAAAACTTCATACATTGTTTAAACTGAGTACTCAGTTGATTGTGTCTTCTTTTAAAACCTGTATATTAGATGTGCAAAAGAGCAAAAATAAATCCTTATTCAAACTCCTGAAGCAAGCTGTCTGCAATCTGGCAGGGGCCTACCATTTATGCCAGCCTAACATAACTCAAATCAGAATTATAGAATGTTTAAGGGACCCCACTTGCTATTGAACAAGCTGATACCCCATACAGTTTGCCACTGACTAAAGTTGGCCATTTTGAAGAAATGTCTACAGAAACTTTCTTAGTTTGCTGCCTTGACAGGGTATATAGGTTCTAAGCGCAGAATCTAGAAAGGCACATTTCTTTGTTCTTCATTCTCAGTTAAAAGGAAATTGAGACAACATAATATTGTTGACAAGGGTTGTGCTACACTGGCACATTCTCAACACTGCACATGTTATAACCACATCTGCATGAAGTGCATTATTCTTCCTGCAGTATAAGCATGAATTCAGTTGTACTCCATTTACACTAATGATCCAGTATGAAAGAAAATGGCTTTTCTCACATCAATTCTCAATAATCCTTTTCAAGAAGTACAATACAAGTGACAAAGAAACAATCTTTTTGGCTCCCCCCTCCCCCATAGAATATTAAATGAGGAAGTTAGGAATGGAAGGTGAGGTAAACTCAATGATCCTTTGATTTGGGGAAATGATATGATCCATGAACACTGATAAAACTGGTGTTTTCTAGTTAGGACACCAACATCGCTCCATTGCCATGGACCGATCACCATCTGATCAGTTTTAGACTAACTGTGCCTTCTAACCTCCGCAGGGGTGGTGGACCCATTAGAATGGTCCGCCCCAGGAGACTGATGGATCCAAATGGTTTTCTGACGGCTCTTGGGGATTTTTCCACCTCCTTGGCTGGCGACTCTGTCGATGCTCTGGTCCTTCACTGGAATAGTGAGTTGACCAGGGCAATTGACACAATCGCTCCGGAACGCCCCCTCTCGAGTAACCGAGCTAAACCAGCTTCTTGGTTTACCGAGGAACTGGCAGCGATGAAGCGAAAGAAGAGGAGGCTAGAGTGCGTGTGGCGCCAGAAGCCCACCAATCCGGCTCAAACACACCTGAATGCCTTTTTAAGGTCCTACGGTGTGGCAATTGCGGCAGCTCAGAAAACATTCATCACAGCCAATATTGCATCCGCGAAGAATCGTCCAGCTGAGCTTTTCCGAGTTGTCAGGGGCCTGTTAAATCCGCCAAAAAGCGAGGCTTCGGATAACTCGGTGGCTCGCTGTGAAGCATTTGCTCGATCTTTCGCGGATAAAATTGAGCGGATCCGGTCAGGCTTTGACGTCATGTTAACGGCAGTCTCTGGGGATGTAACGAGAGCATCTGCTTGTCCAGTTTTATTGGATTCTTTTCAATTGGTTCAGTTTGAGGATGTGGACAGGATCCTTGGAGAGGTGCGACCCACCACATGCATCCTAGACCCCTGCCCTTCCTGGCTGATCAAGGAAGCCAGAGGGGGTTTGGCGGAGTGGGTGAAGGTGATGGTTAATACCTCCTTACAGGAAGGAAAATTTCCAGCGAGCTTAAAGTAAGCTATTATAAAACCGCTGTTGAAGAAACCATCACTGGATCCCACTCAATTCGACAACTATCGGCCAGTCGCCAATCTCCCCTACTTGGGCAAAGTCATGGAACGTGTGGTGGCAACACAACTCCAGGGGTTTCTGGTAGACACTGATTATCTGGATCCGGCACAGTCTGGCTTTAGGCCGGGACATGGAACTGAGACAGCCTTGGTTGCCTTGGTAGATGATCTTCGCAGGGAACTGGACAGGGGGAGTGTGTCCCTGTTAGTTCTGCTGGACCTCTCAGCGGCTTTCGATACCGTCGATCACGGTATCCTTCTGGGTCACCTCATGGACAGGGGGCTCGGGGGCACTGCTTTGCAGTGGCTCCGATCCTTCCTTGAGGGACGGACCCAGAAGGTGTTACTGGGTGACACCTGTTCGACCCCACAACCGTTGTTATGTGGAGTCCCACAGGGTTCAATTCTGTCCCCGATGTTATTTAACATCTACATGAAGCCGTTGGGAGAGATCATTTGGAGTTTCGGAATGAGATGTTATCTCTACGCAGATGATGTCCAAATCTGTCACTCCTTTCCACCTGTCACCAAGGAGGCTGTCCAGACCTTGAACCGGTGTTTAGCTGCTGTATCGGACTGGATGAGAGCTAACAAATTGAAATTGAATCCAGACAAGACAGAGGTCCTACTGGTCAGTCGTAAGGCCGAACAGGGTATAGGGTTACAGCCTGTGTTAGACGGGGTTACACTCCCCCTGAAGACGCAGGTTCGCAGCTTGGGAGTGATCCTGGACTCATCGTTGAGCCTGGAACCCCAGGTCTCAGCGGTGGCTGGGAGAGCTTTCGCACAATTAAAACTTGTGCGCCAGCTGCGCCCGTACCTTGGGAAGTCAGATCTGGCCACGGTGGTCCACGCTCTTGTCACATCCCGGTTGGATTACTGCAACGCACTCTACGTGGGGTTGCCTTTGAAGACTGCTCGGAAACTACAATTAGTCCAGCGAGAAGCAGCCAGATTGCTCACCGGAGCGATGTACAGGGAGCACACCACCCCCCTGCTACATCAGCTCCACTGGCTGCCGATCCATTTCCGAGCACAATTCAAAGTGCTGGTTTTAACCTACAAAACCCTATACGGTTCCGGCCCAGTGTATTTGTCCGAACGGATCTCCCTCTACGTCCCACCTCGGAGTTTAAGATCATCTGGGGAGGCCCTGCTCTCGACCCCGCCTCTATCTCAAGCGAGGCTGGCGGGGACGAGGAGCAGGGCCTTCTCGGTGGTGGCCCCTCACCTATGGAACTCACTCCCCGGGGAGATCAGATCAGCGACCTCCCTTCTGTCGTTCAGAAAAAAACTGAAGACCTGGATCTGGGACCAAGCTTTTGGACATTCTGGCAGCTAAAATAAGGACCCATTGATGAGCAGGAATTGTTGGAATGAATGGACATTTCGGAACTCTGAATTTCACTGTGCATGAAATTGTTTTTATTATATTATGTAGTGATGTGTTTTAATGCTGCTAAATGTTTATACTGTTTTATATATGCTGTATATTTTGACAGGCATCGAATTTGTGCCTTTGTTTGTAAGCCGCCCTGAGTCCCCCCTCGGGGGTGAGAAGGGCGGGGTATAAGTAACTGCAATAAATAAATAAATAAATAAACATGATTTCAATCATAGAATATTTTGTAGAAGTTCCATGGCATCTTGTAACAGAACCTTAGACATTCCTGTTCTTTCAAATCTTCATGACCCACGACACAAAAGAACAATGGTAATTGTCAACATCATAATCATCGGCAATCACTCATGTCTGAGTAGGATGGCCTTCCAAGCATAGGATCTTGGGGGTGGGTCCATAGGTAACTGTGGAGATCTATTCTTGAACCACATGTTCTTCCACAGTAAGGACATCAGTTTCCAGTTGGAAGATGGTCCCAGTCATGGTTCACTTGACGTGCCTTCCTCTTGACACATATCTCCCCTTCACCCTCTATTCATGCCTCTTTGAATTCCACAGCACTGTTGGTAACAGCTGACCTCTAGTTTGAGCACTCAAGGGTCAGGGCTTGACAGTTCTCAGTGTCTGTGCCACAATTTTTAAGGATGGCTTCAAGCCCATTGTAAATCTCTATCTGAATATTTGCACTGTTTTCCTCCTAAGAATCTTAACAGTCTTATGAACATTTGCACTGTTTTCCTACTAGGAAAGTCAAGAACTGGTATTATTTGTAGCATGTGAGAAATAAAGTGACACAACAGCTCTGTTTCACCAGTTCTTGTCTTTCCTAGGAGGAAAACAGAAGAGTGCAACTGTTCATAAGACTGATAAGATGTAAAGATGCCTAATGGTTGCTTCTTTTGTTACTATCTGAGAGCAGACTGGGAAAAAAACCCCAAATGTGATAGTAGCAAGATACATACCGCAAACTCTGGTTAATGCATAGCTTCAGGAAATGAGCAAAATCATTTCAGTCACACTCTTCATTGGGACAGTAATAACCCATCAGTCCATTTTCCCTAAAAGCCTTGGAGGTAGAACAAAATGTCCTGTCAAAATGCATCAATGTAGTGGAATTGAGGAAGGGAAGAGAATGTACAGCTGAATGTATACTCGCAATGCATACTTATACTTCCCCTTTTCCATATATTCATTTGGGAATTTTTTTTTTGGTAGTATTATTTTCAGTGTTTGATTCTTAAGTATCTTATGATTTTGTTTTAATTTGGATAAGCTGCCTGCCAAAAAGATCTCAGGACCTTCATGAAGATCATAACAAGAAGGTCATGGAAATAAAATGTGAAGGAGGGAAAGTGCCCATAATATGAACAGAGAAGTGTATCACAAGTAAATGGACTGAAGTGCTTAAATGTTAAAGGTAGCGATGACTATCTGTGCAAGATATTAACTACAGGAACAAGAAATGGGCGAGAATCATACTTTGTTCTCTCTCTCTCTCTCTGCAAGAACTTTCAAAATTTCTCAGATGTCTTCATTGGAAGGGAAAGCTTGGAATTTCCAAAAACAGAATGTAGAAAAAAGCAGAACTTACAAAACCACCATAGAGAAAAGAAAATATTTCATTTCTAGAAGTATGGGTTTGAACCCCTACATACTTGACCATATATGTAGTAGTGGTTAGGGTTATGACACACACACACACACATACTATCAATTTTTGACAAGTTAACGATCTATACTGCTACAAGCCAGGCATGTGCAATGTGATTTTCTCTATATTTTGTATAGCCGTGCCTGCTGAATTTGATCAAGTTAGGAAAGGCTTGGGTGAGGAAATGGGTCTTTAACAGGTGCCTAACACATATGACAGGTGTTGCCTTCCTAATATGGGTGGAGACATCCCATTATATTATATGAATATTAGATGTAAGCCTGCAGAGATGAATCATAGACAGATGTGCAATATTTTCAGCTCTTCTTTCTCTTTTAATTAAAAATAGATCCTCTTGTTCCTTTAAACTGAAAGATACATTCCGGTGCATGTGTGTGTTTCCCTTGACAACACAGTATAATTTCCTTAACTTCCTTCCCATTCATCTAAAACCCATGTAACTCTAGAAATACTTTCCCAGATGTTTATGATATTCCTCAATTGAATAGGTGCAATAATAATTTCTTCTTTGTAAATATACATTATAAGATAGTAAGAAATTCAAAATTTCATTTTTTTTGTATTTGTGTGGGGCATTTTTAGTGTGTCTTATACCTTTAGAATGGAGCCTCCCATGGTGCATTGGGTTTAACCCTTGTGCCAGAAGGACTGAAGACCAACAGGTTGGAGGTTCAAATCTAAGGAGAGTGTGGATGAGCTCCCTCTGTCAGCTCCTGCTTGAGAGAAGCATGATAGAAGCCTCCCACCATGATGGTGAAACATCAAAACATCTGGGTGTCCCCTGGGCAACATCATTGCAGATGGTCAATTCTCTCACACCAGAAGTGACTTGCAGTTTCTCAAGTCGCTCCTGACATGAAAAAAAAAACCCTTTAGGATTTTGACCTACCAATTGATTTGGATCATGCATCCACAGAAACTGTGGAGTCCTGTGCTCCCATCACCAGTAAACATAGAGAGCTGACTGTATTGCACTTCCAAGAAACATGGACATATCATAATTGTATAATTCTGAATCCATAGTTCTTCAGATTAAACGTTTACCTGTGATAAATTGTAGATTCAAATTAACAGCATTGTTTCCACAGCAATGGGATGAAATTGGTAACTTCTAATATTCATTTTTCTGTGGACCAATACTTTACTGTGTTCATTTAATTACAGCAGTGTATGATTGTAAATTGTTTTGAAGAAAACCCAGACTCGTGTAGTCAGCTGTCAATGAGATGGATGAAACAGGATGGTGGAAAAGACACAATGACATAATAATGGCTAAAACAATAGCTTGCACATTTAAAAAAACCAAAGTAGACCCTTATTTAGGATCCTGCATTACTGTGACTATCAAAGCAGCTGACATTATTCAAACAAAGCATTGTTTTGATCCATCAGTTTCTCCTCCGCTGTCACAGATGCAAATTAAGATTTGCACTGCAATCCATGGAAAATAAAGATCTGTCACAACAATGGCTAAATGAAAATGCAACTGAGTACACAAAGTCCAAACATGATCCTGGCTTGTTGAACATGTATCATTTTTCACACAGCTGTTTAAACTTTTCAGCATCACTAAGTCTAGAATCAAGATTTTTTGTTTTGTTTTTGGACCATCAATTCAAATTTTGGATAGAATAGTCAGAGGTTTGCATGATAGCTAAGAACGGGAGACAAATTAATTTTTTCATCATTTTTGTGCATACCTATCTAATCCATACTTCCTGAAGCAATATGCTAAACAAAAGACAGTTATCCTTTGGTAAGAAAACAATGATCTCAGGCATTTCTGTGATGGCACTTTAGTGACAACCCACTCTCCCCTTGCTGAAGATAAGAGATATTATTGTTACTGTTATTATTTAACCACACATCTCAAGATTGCAGAGTTTCTTTTAGAAATTAAAAAGAAAAAAGGGGAAATGGCATAGCAGAGTTATGTCACTCAGCTGGAAGTATAGCCACAGGACTTCCCATGGCATTGCAATTGTTCAATACCAGCAGGTATGTGATTACTGATATTAATGGTCACTATGCTAGTAAGTTGCCACTATCCTTGGTCACAAGAATGCTGTGGGACACCGGCTTAATGTGGCAAAGTCCTTTGATTTTTTTTAAATGGGTATACCAGTAGAAATAACATTAGAAACAAAGAAAATTGTGTGAAAAGGGCCATAAAATGTATAAATTAAGAGAAAAGTGAACAACATTGCATATTGATTTTTGTGTGGATTAAACATCTACAAAAATGGAGTTACCATCTCAGAGCAGATGTGTTGTTTGTTTAACAGATGGCTAGATAGAACAAGGAAATTAGCCATTTGTTTTTCCACTTTGATTCATTGCAAGTATTCTTCTAGACATTTATCTTAACTCAGGGATTGCTTCTAGAACTAAATTTAGATTTAAGCTAATATAACCCAAGGAGCCATACTTTTCAAAACCAACAGTCAATCAGAGTTTGATATGACAAACACGATGGAGTCATGATTGTTAGAGGTGGAATTCAGCATCTTTAAAAGTCATTGCTCTAAAAATGTTGGGTGACAGTTGTTGCTTAAATATCAGTCTCTAAAACTTTAGAAATGTTTTGTATGACTCCAGGACACCATCTGCGACCAAGTAAGTTAAATACTCACAATGTCTTGGTGCAATTGGTAATGTTTCATCTTGCCTCTGTTAATTTCATAAACTAAAACATAGCAAGAATCCCGTTCACTTCTCTCTCTCTCTCTCTCTCTCTCTTTCACACTCACACTCACACTCACACATACACACACACACACACACACACACTATATGAGAATCTGGCAGAGCTAGGGGAAGAGGGATGATCTTGCATCCAGCATGCTCTTTAGAGGAAAAACCGATTCTGCAGGACTGGGAAATTTGTAATTGGCAATTTTCATTTAGCACACAGGGCTGCAGGAGGGAAAGAAAGAAATTTCAGCTGATATAATCCGTGCAACATTGATTTAAGTGCTTTGTCTGCAAGTAGTAGACTTTAGCTAATGCTTCTATTTTTCTAGATTGGGAGGGAGGGATTGAAAGGATAATGATGGTAAACCCCTTTACCAGGCATGTGGGACTCCAGCTCCTAGAAGCTCTGGCCAGCTTGTCTAGTGATCAGGAATTCTGGGAGTTCAACTCCAAAACACCTGGAAGGCCACAGGTTGTTCAGGCCTGCCTTAAATAATTGTGAACTCTATATTTTGAATATATTTGTGCCAGAAGCATAACACAGAGTTAACCTTAAGGACCCAGGGATGTCCACAACCACTTCAAAGGGGGACTTTTTTGATATATGGGTAAGTAAAATAATGGATATTGAATCTGTAGATATTGAATCAGTAGATAAGGGGGTCATACTGTGTTGGCAATTTCTCTGTAAAACCACAAAACTTTAAAGGCACAGAACCTGCTCCCATTTGTCAGACAGAACCTTATCCTATGAGGATATATCTATAAATTTCATCCATATCTGGAATAAAAAAAATGACAATTTTTGTCTTGCCCATTGCAGCCAATAAGTAGTATGACCTATTAGGTTTTGAAATCTTCACTCATGTTCTTTAACCACATTAAAATAATACCTGCTCCAAATTAGTCTGAGTGCAATGTGGAAATTCTTATATAGAAAATTAGAACAAATTCCATTTGAACACACATACACACACTTCCAATTTCCACCAGACTGAAGGGGGGGGGGGGGGAGAGAAGGGCAGAAGTTTACCTTGCCTCCTTTCACTGTGCATGATTTGTTCCAATGGGATTACTGCAAAGTATCCTCCATTACAGCATACATGTAAGACCTCCCAATTCACCAATATCTCTTAGCTGCCATGGGTGGTTAATTGACTGCCATGTTATTCTTATCATCATTCCAAGACATGCAAGAAGACAATACATGCAAGAAGAGATAATCACTGACAAGTGAAAGTCAAGGATGAGCATAGATAAAGCATTTCATTGATTTACAGATGATTGTAGGTGGAACTTGAACATAACTAAAAGCTATTTCTAACATTGAATGAAATCTGTAATGCAATGCATTTTGCTGCCATCCATGGTGACTCTCCAAATTATTTTAAGACTTGTTCACATTTAGGAAATCAGTTGGTTTTCCTTTCTGATTAATTATTTTAGCTGTATCTGCAGGTATACTTCTCAGAGTGACTGTTTGGGATAGATCTTCACTTAATCTGATAAAAACACCATCCTCAGTACATTTAATGGAGCCCAGTACACTCAATCAGCTTTGAAAAATCAATATGTTTGTGTTATTACAACTGCCAAGATCTCCAGAAATGTAGCTTAAAATGTGGTTATATCACTCCTCCATTTGCTGCGCTGAGCAGCGCAGGACCTCCACAAAAGTGGGAAAAAAATACCAATTAAAAACACAAAAATACCCCTCTAGGAATTTCAAAGTCATCGCGTGCAAATCTATGGTCAACTTCTGCTGGATGTTTAGCATTAATTTATACTAATGGACCTATAAATGTCTAGATAAGTCTTCTACTTCTATTTCTATGAAATTTGAGCTCATTGCATATAATTGTTGTGAATTAATAATTTCAAAGGTATAAGGAAAATATATAAAAGATAATAATAATAAAAAAGATGTATATGTTTACCCTTTATGAAACATATTTCTCTAAGAGCCCATTCCCTCTCCCTCCCTTTTAAAATATGCCATGGATATTTTTGAGAAGACATTTGAATTTGACTGGGTCATATGAACCACAAACATCTTCTTTCTATGAAAAATCTGAATCAGTTGTGCAGGAGACTGTCTTTTTATGATATTTTTAAATGTTAGTGGCCTATTATTGATAAGGCCTGTAAATGGAGAGGCAATCAGTCAGTATGCTCTTTGCTAGGGTTATGGCATCTGTCAAAGCATTTATATCCAAGGAGGGGGATTGCTATCCTTTGAATGTCAGTATGTGATTCATTCTGTCCTCTCTCTATTGCTAATGTAAACCATTAGATGAAGTAAATGTTATTTCAGATCAATTTGTGCAATCATATTATTATTAGGCTTTGGTTTAGTGGACTTATATAATTTATTATATTTTTGAGGTCACTTCCACTGTGTGCATGTTCAAATATGGGTGAAATTTTTCACATGTGAGATGTTTTATAATCCCCATTCCACTATCAAATTTCTCAGTGCATCATCTCCAGTGTTGATAGTAGAAGAATGGTAAGCGGTCAGGCGTGTAATATTGGTTCTGTAGCTCTTGCAAGTACTGCAAATGCTTAAAATTTCAGGAGTTCACTGAGTGTTCAGATATGACATTATGTTCCTTCAATCCCATTCAGCCTTAACTTTCTATTAAACCTGTCACAAGCTAAGCATTGGTCCCCAAACTAAGGCCCACCAGCTCAATGTGGCCCTCCAATGTCATTTATCCCACCCTAATCTTTAGACATAGGGTCATCCCAAGTCTGAAACAGCTTGAAACAACAACAATCCTAACAAACTTGCCTAACTCATAAGACAAAAGCGGACCATATTTCTCATTGAAATACTTGTAAGTTTATGTAAGTTAAAATTGTTCTTCATTTTAAATGTTGCATGGTTCTTTCATTGTTTTGCACTACAAATAAGATATGTGCAGTGTGCATAGGAATTCGACTGCACACGCTAACAGTCTGAGGGATCATGGACTGGTTCTCTGCTTAAAAGGTTTGAGAACCCCTGAATTAAAGGATTCTCACACATAGCATGGGAAGCCCAGAAAAAAGAGCCATACAACTTTGTAGCACTACAAATTGACCTTGCGATTCTCGGGGGGTTCTACCAGGGGAACATCGTTATTGTATACTCTTGACCAAAGAAAGGTGCACTCATCCTTTCATCTGAGATGGTTGTCCCTTTCAACTGAGTGTGCAGTTTAAGAAGGAACACACATGGAATGGTGAGAGTTGAACAGAACACCCCTCTCACAAGCCAGATCAGCTGAATCAACTTGGGTGATCAATAAGGTGACAGACACCATCCTCACAGAGACAGCTACAATGAACCTCTGCCCCCTGCCCCAGAATGCCTATTTGCTTGTGTTCTTGTGCATGAAAGAGTTGTGCTGCCTCTGAAGACACATGTTAATAGTGTGTACTCCTGCATTCTTCTTTGAACACAAAGACCTAGATTTCTGCACTGGCCAAGATTGCTTTTGCATATTTAAAGCTTGTATACCAATTGCTTGAGACAGTTTGTATACCAATTGTATACCAAAAGCTTGTATACCATTCCTGGAGACAGTTGCTTTCCAGCCGCCTGCTTGATCGCTTTTTCATCCAGACATCAAAGAGATCAACAACAATAATAAGTTTACTATTAAAAGAGTATCTAATATAAAAAAGTTTCAAAATAGTGTTCCAAAATAAGTGGGCTAGACATTCACTAAGTACCAGCAAAGCCCAACATGAAAATGCAGTTTCATCCATGAGCTAGTTTTCCAGTAGTTTACGAAAAACAATGACCAACTCTGAATGTGAATTTCAAAAATCACCAAAGGCAAAAGAAAGAAACTGTAATCCAAGGGTTGTTGCATTTAAACTAGAATTATATCCAAAATCTTGAAAACATAAACATGATCATAATCCAAAGGCTTGATACTTGAACTTGACTATAATCCCTAAAGCTTGAAACATGATTTGTAATCCAAACAGGAGGCATGGAACTTAAACAGGAAAACAGGATACAAACCCAAGAACAGAACTCCTAACTAGAGCTCCCAAGACAAGCAAATAATAATAATAATCCCGCCCCATCTCCCCAAAAGGACTCGAGGCAGTTTACAACATAAATAAATACAATGAATAATATAAGAAAAATAAAATAAAACAGATGATAACACAACAAATCAATATAAAATACAAAACAAAATGAAGCAAAATAGACAATTTTAAAAGTAAATACTTTAAGACATTTGTGAACATGGGGCAACTTGACCCATGAAAATCCAGTGTTAATCTTCCCATCCAACATTGACTCTAATTCCCTATGAATACTTCCACTTGCCACATCATCTTTCTCATACCTGAGTTCCCTTTGTTTATCTTTCAGTCTCTGGATTTAATTTTTATGACTCAATGGTGTGCAACTCAGGGATTTGTAGTTTGCTGAGGCATCAGCATTCTTTTACAGAGAAAGTTCAAGACCTTATAAAACTATAGCCCTTACCTTCCCCTGACTCCATGTGGTTTCCCCTGAGAAACTCAGGGGCTAACCTGAATCTCGAGGCAGATTGATCTACCTATTGACCCATCATGTAATAATTGATTGGATAGGGGTGCATCTACCGTGTTGAATGAATAAAGTTTGACACCACTTTAACTGCCATGGCTTAATGCTATGGAATATTGGGATTTGTCATTTGGCAGAGAATTCTAAAGACCTTGTAAAACTGAAACTCCCATTATTCCATAGCATTGAGTCATAGCAGTTAAAGTGGTATCAAACTGCATTAATTATACAGTGTAGAAACACCCTGGTTCTATTAACTAAGAGGATAATTGTCTTAGTTTTCTTTGTAAATACTTGTCCATAATCAGATATATAGTCTAATAGAAGAGTGTGAGGAAAGATAATAAAGGACTGCAAGAAGCGAGTTGTCATGAAAATATCATTGCAGATTTGATAAATGTGAAAATGTATATGATGTGTAGGAATGAATGGAAGAATGGAAGGATGTATGCAGTTAATAATTTTGGAAACAACAGTAAAATATTAAGGCCTGCAATGACTAAACCTGCTTGCTGGACTATAATTAAAACCTGCTAATAAGAACTGAAAAGTAAACTCTGATAAGAATTGGGACAGTGATAACAGAAATGTTTAAAATGTTAAGAAGGAAGTCAACGTAATTCAACACCAATCAAGAAGATCAACATCTGGCCAGGAAACTGAGATGGAGCCAGGATGGAACTTTGGGACTACATCAGCAAAGTATTCCTAAAAAAGACTCAATCTAATAATGCCCAAAGTGTGGCAGACCTGAGGAGTCTGTTCCACCCGTCTCTCTGCTCCATGGGAAGGAGAGAGATGGTGTATTCGGAGAGTGGCAGATTTGCAAGGGAGCAGTCCGGTCACTCTGAGGATTCTTTCTCAAGGGAAGAGGAAGACGTGAGCTTTTGGAGTCTTGGATTTTTTGCATGGAGTCAGGTTCTACTATATGGAAAACAGAGATCTGGTCCTTGGCATTGTACTTAGGGAAAGGATGCATTTTGGAGTTTTGAAGTTTTTAAATTATGGAAGATTTGGAATTGTGGTTGGCAAACTGCAGGAAAGTAGGGTCTGGCCTAGCAGGTGCTTCTCAATGGAGGGAGAAAAGGATATAATAATATTTGGGTGCATGAGGATGAATTCATGTACATGTGTGTGAATGTTGGGTGAAAATGTAATTCCCCTTTGTTTGTTAGCCATGTAATTGTAAATCCAATGTAGTTGCATAGAATATGTATGTCTGTATGTCCAATGTCATTCTTTGTCTAAATGTGTTTCTGTAATCTGATATACCCTCTCACACTGGAAATTGCAATAAAAAGAACCTATGCTTTAAAGTCAATTATGACAGAATTGGTGCAGTAAAACAAGCAAGCCATAAGTAACAATAATGTAAACTAACTGTTACAGGCATGCAAAGGTTGCTAGCTATAACAAACATTTTATCTGGACTCAAATTGTGAATGTTTTATAAGTGTTCAGTATTCAAATGAATCATTTTTAATGTTCAGTCCTACATTAGTAATGAGCAGTAGAAGTATAGAAATAATGCAAGGCGATTTAAATTTCCACTTATCATCTATGTCGGCTGGGAGTATTAATCAGGTTTTAAGTTGAGGGGAAGGGTTCTTTCCCAGTCTTGAATGGAAATGGCAGTGTTTAAAACTTGTACTAAAATGTATGTTTCATGCAGTTAATTAAGATTTCTTTTCAATTTCTTTTTATAAATCAAGTGAATGTTTTCCTTGCTCATTTATATAGGCAAAATTCAAAGGGTACAACCATCCCAAAATTGTGAAAATCATGTTATTCCCACCTGTCATGTTGTTATTAAATACAGGTATGGAAGTGGTAACCCTAGTTCAGCTTTACAAAAATACTGGATCAAATTCAGATTAATTAAGAGCTAAGCACTTAAACGTGGAGGCAGTGACAGACTTTGTATTTCTAGGTGCAAAGATTACTGCAGACGCAGACGGCAGCCAGGAAATCAGAAGACGCTTACTTCTTGGGAGGAGAGCAATGTCCAATCTTGATAAAATAGTGAAGAGTAGAGACATCACACTGGCAACAAAGATCTGCATAGTCTAAGTAATGGTATTCCCCGTAGTAACCTACGGATGTGAAAGCTGGACCATAGGGAAGGCTGAGCTTTTGAACTGTGGTGCTGGAGGAATGTTCTGAGAGTGCCTTGGACTACAAGAAGATCCAACCAGTCCATACTTCAGGAAATAAAGCCCAACTGCTCATTGGAGGGAAGGATAGTAGAGGCCAAGATGAAGTACTTTGGCCACATCATGAGAAGAAAGGAAAGCTTAGAGAAGACAATGATGCTGGGGAAAATGGAAGGAAAAAGGAAGAGGGGCTGAAAAAGGCCAAGATGGATGGATAGTATCCTTGAAGTGATTGTGTGCTGTCCCTTGTTGGCAGATTGAGAAAGCTACTAGTTTTTCAAGATGATAAAGCATTTAATTCATTTGTTTGAAGATTAAACCTTAATAAAGAAATTTGTTGAACCTATTTTGAGCCTCTACATAACCTATGGGACCCTTTAGCTGAGGCATCCCGGCATCCCGTTGGGCATACAGAAATCACATCCTGTGAACAGACATTGTCATAGGTCCAGCGAGCGACAACACAGACTGGCTTGACTCTGATGGAGCTGGGGGAGGTGATGGCCAACAGGGAGCTCTATCATGGGATGGTCCATGAGGTCACAAAGAGTCGGAAGTGACTGAACAAATGAACAACAACAAGCACTTAAAGGTCCAAATCCGATTGTTAATAAAAATGAGAGGAATGGAAACTTTAAATCAATACTCCTGGATGATTTGTTCAACAGTTCTAATCTAGTTAATGCTCCCGGTGCTGCAATGGGTTAAACCCTTGTGCTGACAGGACTGTTGACTGGGGAGAGTGGGCTGAGCTCCTTCTGTCAGCTCCAGCTCTCCATGCGGTGATATGAGAGAAGCCTCCCACAAGGCCAGCAACAACACCTGCTTGCCCCAGGAAAGGGGCCGCATTTGTTTCTCCTGTTCCCTCTGGCTCAGCTCCTGTGGACTCACTCCTGGCAGAACCGAGGCCCTGACTCTGCAGCTCAAGGCCAGCAACAACACCTGCTTGCCCCAGAGGCTGGGGCACAAAAAGAACCATGGCTGCAGGGCCCCAGGCTGAAGCAAGAAGTGAAGATACCATCACCAGGGGCTTTGAGGGAAGGGGCAGCGTTTGTTTCTCATGTTGCCTCTGGCTCAGCTCCTGTGCACTCTCTCAGTTTCTGGGGACCGCTTGGTGCTGCTGGACTCTATCTTGACTGGCCTCCATTTCAGCATCCTTGGGTCAGCACAGAGATACCAACATTTGTTTCTTCCAGCCATGGCCCTTGATTCACCTGAGCCCTCTCTTGAGTGAACACTGCCACCCTGGTTTGGCATCTCATTCTTCCCCTGATGGGACATCTGCTCTGTTAAAACTATGTTTAATATGTTTTATTGCATTTATACATTTTAATTGTTTTATAATTGGATATGTTATACTTATTATTTGTTGTACCTATTGCATTTATATGTTTTAATTGTTTTATAATTTAATATGTTATATTTATTATTTGTTGTATGATGCGGCATTGAATGTTGTCATTTTTATTTATTTATTTATTTATTTAGTACACTTGTATACCGCTAATATCTCAGCCTGTGCGGCGACTCGTTGCGGTTTACAACATATTTAAAAATACAATATTCACTTTAAAAATATAAAATAAAATATAAAAATACATACATATACATACATAGTATTGGGCCACCAATACAGACCGGAACATCTCATAGTTAAAGTCGTAATCCAATTCGTTATCCTTGATTGCTAGTCCATGATCAAAACATCATCACATCGGAATTAGTTGAAAACTTGCTCGAACATCCAAGTTTTCAGTTTTTTCCGAAATGCCATTAGCGAGGTGGCTGATCTTATTTCAGTAGGGAGGGCATTCCAAAGCCGGGGGGCCACCACAGAAAAGGCCCTATCTCTCGTTCCCGCAAGCCGCACTTGTAAAGCAGGCGGGATGGAGAGAAGGGCTTCTCCTGAAGATCTTAGGGTCCTGGTGGGCTGATAGGCCGAGATACGTTCGGATAGGTATGTAGGGCCAGAACCGTTTAGGGCTTTAAAGGTCAAAGCCAGCACTTTGAATTGGGCTCGGTAGCTAATCGGTAGCCAGTGGAGCTGGTACAGCAGAGGAGTTGTATGCTCCCTGCGCCCTGCTCCTGTTAATACCATGGCTGCCGCCCGTTGGACTAATTGGAGCTTCCGGGCCGTCTTCAAAGGCAACCCCACGTAGAGAGCGTTGCAGTAGTCAAGGCGGGATGTAACCAGAGCGTGGACTACCGTGGCCAAGTCAGACTTCCCAAGGTACGGTCGCAGTTGGCGCACGAGTCTTAACTGTGCGAATGCTCCCCTGGTCACCGCCGAAACCTGGGGATCCAGGCTCAGCGATGAGTCCAGGATCACACCCAAACTGCGAACCTGTGTCTTCAGGGGGAGTGCGACCCCGTCTAACACAGGCTGTAACCCTATACCCTGTTCGGCCCTGCGACTGACCAGGAGTACCTCTGTCTTGTCTGGATTCAATTTCAATTTGTTCGCCCCCATCCAGACCGTCACAGCGGCCAAGCACCGGTTCAGGACCTCGACAGCCTCCTTAGTAGCGGGTGGGAAGGAGTGACAGAGCTGGACATCATCTGCGTACAGATGACACCGCACCCCGAAACTCCGGATGATCTCGCCCAGTGGCTTCATGTAGATGTTAAACAACATGGGGGACAGTATTGAACCCTGAGGAACCCCACAAAACAAAGGTTGTGGGGTAGAACAGGAGTCCCCCAGTGACACCTTCTGAGACCGACCCTCGAGGAATGACCGGAGCCACTGCAGAGCAGTACCTCCGAGACCCATTCCCGCGAGGCGTCCCAGAAGGATACCGTGGTCGACGGTATCGAAGGCCGCTGAGAGGTCGAGTAGCACCAACAGGGACACACTCCCCCTGTCGAGCTCCCGACGGAGATCATCCACTAAGGCGACCAAGGCTGTCTCGGTACCGTGTCCCGGCCTAAAGCCAGACTGTGCCGGGTCTAGATAATCCATGTCTACCAAGAATGCCTGGAGTTGTGAGGCCACCACACGTTCCATGACTTTGCCCAAGAAGGGAAGATTGGAAACAGGCCGATAGTTTACCAATTGAGTGGGGTCCAGTGATGGTTTCTTCAACAGCGGTTTTATCACAGCTTGCTTTAAGCTGGCTGGAAAAATGCCTTCCCGAAGGGAGGCATTAACCACCACCTTAACCCACTCGGCCAATCGCCCTCTGGCCTCCTTTAGAAGCCAGGATGGGCAGGGGTCTAGGATGCATGTGGTAGCTCTCATTCCTCCAAGCACCTTGTCCACATCCTCGGTTTGAACCAATTGAAATGAATCCATCAAAATCGGACAAGCAGATGCTCGTGTTACATCCTCAGAGACTGCCGTTAATATGGTGTCCAGTCCAGAGCGGATCAAAGCGACTTTGTCTGTAAAGAACCGAGCAAAAGCTTCACAGCGAGCTGCCGCGTCATCAGGGCACCCATCCTGAATGGTGGGTTTTAAAAGGCCTCTGACAACTCGGAACAGTTCAGCCGGACGGTTCTTTGCAGACGCAATAGTGGCCGCAAAGAAAGTTTTCTTTGCGGCTCTTATTGCCGCGGCATATGACCTTAAAAAGGACACAAACCGTGTTCGGTTTGGCTCGCTCGGATCCGAACGCCACACGCTCTCTAGTTCCCTCTTCTTTCGCTTCAACACCGCCAGCTCCTCAGTAAACCAAGGAGCTGGTTTAGTTCGGCTACTTGAGAGGGGACGTTCTGGAGCGATCGTGTCTATTGCCCTGGTCATCTCCCCATTCCAGAGAGCGACCAGGGCATCAACAGGATCACCAACCGAGGTGGCGGGGAAATCCCCAAGAGCCATCAGGAATCCTTCCGGATCCATAAGCCTCCTGGGGCGGACCAGTTTAATAGGTCCTCCACCTCTGCGGAGGTTAGGGGGCGCAGTAAGTCTAAAGCTGACCAGGTGGTGGTCGGTCCATGGCAACGGAGAGATGGATAACTCCTCAACACCGCCACCTTCCTCCCATCCCTGGCAGAAAACCAAGTCCAATGTATGTCCAGCACTGTGGGTGGGGCCAGATACTTGTTGGGACAGACCCATGGTTGCCATGGTAGACATGAAGTCCTGAGCCGCTCCCATTAGGGCAGCCTCGGCGTGGACGTTGAAGTCCCCCAGCACAAGCAGCCGTTGGGACTCCAATGCCAGGTCCGAGACTACCCCCGCTAGCTCAGGTAGGGAGACTGTAGTGCAGCGAGGTGGACGGTACACTAGCAGAATCCCTAATCTGTCCCGGTCACCCACCCTCAGGTGGACGCATTCAAAATTTGTTGACTGCGGGATGGGGGTCCTGGTCAGAGAAATGGAATCTCTATAGACTACTGCAACCCCGCCTCCCCGCCCTCCGGATCTCGGTTGATGCTGCACAGAGAACCCGGGTGGACAAAGCTGGGTCAAGTTTACACCTCCAGCTTCGTCCAGCCAGATCTCTGTGATGCACGCCAGATCTGCCCGTTCATCCAGGATTAAATCCTGGATGAAAGTTGTTTTACCATTGACAGATCTGGCGTTCAACAGCACCACTTTCAATCCTGAGGGACCGCCATCCTGGTTACACCTACTTACCGTATCAGGAGACCGATTTGGGATTACTAATGTTGTTCCACGTTCCCTAGGCCGAATTAAAGGTCTCCTTTTCCCGTATCTCCCCTTCCCCACCACGACTTCTATGGGGGCTCCTCGGTTAACGGAAGCCTCTCCCTCCTCCATGACGCATTTGATGCTTATAATAATAAACCAAGGATCATTGCGGTTTGCATGCCATGTTACAGTTTCAGTTTGCCATAGCTTTGCCTTCCAAGTGGTCTTCGGTCCTGTTAGGCTGTATTCGAGTTCCCTCGTGCTATTCCATTTCTTCTTACCCACATATGCAATTAGCAACCAAATTAACAGATGCCAAGAAGTAGATGGTGGCATGAGTAGTAATTGTTAAGCACAGTCAGGGCAGGGTTAAGCTGTTGAAATACAGATGGAAACTTATTTCAGCACAACACAGTAGAACAACAAATAAATGCGATGGCTTAAATTAACCCAAGGTGTTAACTAAAGTGCGTCATGGAGGCCTGATTCAACACTAGATAGACATTACAATAATCTGTAAGGCGCTCTGAGTCCCCTTTGGGGTTGAGAAGAGCGGGGTATAAATACAGTAAATAAATATAATAATAATAAGGATGGTAAAAACATCAAACATCCGGGCTTCCCTTGGGCAACGTCTTTGTATAAAGCCAATTCTCTCACAGCAGAAGTGACTTGCAGTTTCTCAAACCGCTCCTGACCCAAAAAAAATTAATCTAGTTAATGTTTAACACTCATCATTTTAACATAGCCTTTTATCTGGTAAGTAAAGCAAGCAGTTTTCATTTCTTCCACATTAAACATTTCTAGATTATAAATTATTCTCAATGTGTTTATGAAGAAATGTCAAAATTTGGGTATATATATATATATATATATATATATATATGTCAAAATTATCACCCATGACCAATGACTGTTCCAATTTATATGCACTTTTATTGTTAACTACCATCAAGTTGACAACAAGTTATCACCATCCCAAGATTGAGAGAAATCCACGTCACTCTATCACCGGTACTTGCAGACTCAGTGCCCTTCCACACTATCCTTTATCCCAGGATCTGATCCCAGATTATCTGTTTATCCCAGGTTATTTGGCAGTGAGGATCATATATTCCAGTTTAAAGCAGATAATATGGGATCAGATCCTGGAATAAAGGGCAGTGTGGAAGGGCCCTCAGGTTCATGACTTCCTTGATTGTGTATCCATCTGGAATGTAGTCTTCGTCTTTTCTTGCTACTTGCGAAGTGTTATTGACTTTTATAGTGAGTCTTCTCATAATATGTCCATGACTATTAGTTTAATCATTTTGTTTTCTGGGGAGAATTCAGGCTTGATTCACCCTAGGCACTTTAGACCAGTCAAAATACTTGGTCTCAGGATGGATGAATTTGCCAAGAGCATGTTTGCTTTTGTTTAATTCATTGGGTTTTTAATCTGCATGATATATTAAGAATTTTGAATTCTTTCCACATCAGTTTGTCACTTCTGAATGCAAAACTCTGAGGGGAGAGGAAGAATACTTGTCAAATGTTCTTTTCATCTATGCATTTTCCAATGCCTTGTTTTCCATTTATACATTTTTCTCCCAAATCATATCGACATTTTAACTACTCGTTTTTTCGAATGAATACATTTTATATGAACTTTACTCATACACACAATATACTTGTGCATGGTTTTAAATCTGAACTTGGTTATGTTAGGAATAGTAGAGATTGCACAATGCAACTGAGTTTTTTGTCCATTTCCTCATAATTATTGTCTTCCCTCCCAATGAAAGTGCATAAAAAATCTGATAATGTACCATTCTACAAGAAAAATGTGTTATGTATGCTCTATTGCCTTGTAAATAAACAGGATAGGTGGTTCTTTAAATACCCACTCTTTCAAGAATTTGAGCAATTTTCAAAAAGGAATTTATGCTGTTGCAAAGGAAGGGGAGGTTGGCAGGGCTTTTTTGTAATTTGAATATATGAACACATATGAGAAACACACACATATATATATTATGCATTTGGTCCATCAAATATAACTCTCTTAGGAGTTCATATTGGATTTTAGGTCCTTCCTACCAAAGATGGAGCTATGAATCCTCCCTTTTAATGGAACGAGAGAGAAAATGAAGTAATGGTGTTTTATAAAGTATTATACTAAAGAAATGAAACAACAGATAAAGTTAAGCTTTTCTCTGATGACACGGAGACACAGAATAATTAAGATTTTGGATACTGGCCCAAACAATAGCTTAAAGACAAATGTGTTTCATTGGAATTTCTCCTAACTATCAACATTCATATTGTTTGGATCTAAAACAGCTAAATCCTACTCTGTTATCCAAAAGAAATTGGCTACCAATCCTGTCTCTGTGGTATTGCCAAGATCTAGGTAAAGTCACATAGGAGTGCAATTTCTGGTGTCCTTAGTCACAAAATTATCTGTCCCCTCCTCACCCCTCCTCCAAGTTTGTACTTGAAGCAAAGGAAACACAGAGCCGTCTTCCTTATCCCAAGGACATGCAAAGCGTAGCCTATCAAATTGACTATCAATAATTAAGGTCTTTGATGCTTGGAATCGTTTAGATAATAAGATTGCTTTGAAGTAAATAAATAACTAATTAGAATTTGTGGCAGTCACAGGTGTTTGGCAGGGCCAGCTCATAATCAAAGAGAAAATGAATGCATTTTAACTCTGTGTAATTAGAAAAAGAAATGAAGTTTATATGCAAATTGTACAGCATTTTAGTCAGAGATAACCAGTCAGATGCTTTTTTGTGGAGGGGGAGTTATAATTTAAACTTTCATTCAAGGGGAGAATTTACAAAGTATCCATTTTCAGGGCAATTTGAGTACAGCTGGCTGAACTGTCTTAGTTATCCTGGGAGACAGATTCAAACATCTCTGGTAGGTTGCCAAGCTTGTTATGGCACAGAAAAGACAACATATGCATTTTAAAACTCATCTCTCTTCTCTCTCAGACTGGGAGCACAGAGGCACCCTGAAGGTTAGAGAGGATTCCTGGCACCAGAAATATGCAGTGAAGATTTAAGTGTGAAAGTCTGGAATTTCTAACAAAGTCTCAAACACACAGACACACACATGCTTTGTGTACGATGAAGGGGGCAGTAATAAAAGTCTAGCTTGGCAGCATAAGTACATGAAAAAATTGTTCCAAACAGCCCTATAAATTACAAATTCCATAGGAAACAGTGTGTGGCATTTGTGACTCTTGTCTTTTTATGACAAGCTCATTATATGCAAGCCTATTTACCACACTATAAAGCAGTGGAAGTGTGGAAAATTAATTTATTGGCATCTAGGGCTGGAACCAGACCATAATCTTCCTGGTCAGACCATTGTGTGATGGGCACGTGGCTTATTTTGCTTATATGAGACAACCACCCTCCCATCGTATTTTGCACTGTAACTTGTAGTGGTTGCTTGAGGGCTGGGTAGGAATTCCCCCCTTTTTATGGATCCCACCCCCCCCCCCATCCTACACTGTCACAGAGATACCGACAGTTGGCTTATGACAGTGTCAATTTAAATAGCTTTCCTAAGCAGTAGAGGTGTGCAAAAATGGCTGTAATCCAATCGGTAATTTGTTTTGGAGATTTGGATCCCCCCCCCCCCCAAATTAGTAGATTCGGAGGGGTCTCATTTTGATTCGTAATCTGAATCTCTGAAACTTCATAATTGCTTCATTAAGATTAGTTTCATTATCAGCAATGGGAAAAATTGTGAGACTTGTTTCACTGTCATTTTTATGGCAGTCAGGATGACATTTGGTACACTTGTAGGTGACATTTACTGCTTTAGGCTTGCCAATTTTCAAAATGTTGCAGTCATCCACTGATATTTAGGAATGTTTTATTTTTAAAAAAATTTACAAATAATTTTGTAAAAAAACTACAAAAGGTATTCCCCTTGTTTTTCTGCACAAGGAGACAACATAAGCAAGGCATCAATCCTACGTAGTTTCAGAAAAATTTGTTCATCTACTGATGTCTAAAAACTTTTAAACGTTTTTTTCAACTAAAAACTTCAACTCAAATTACAGCACAGTGAGCAGGAAAACAAGCTTGCCAAGTTTCAAAACAATCAGTCTATCCACTGTCTTCTTTTCTTTTTTTTTTAATTTAAGCACATGTGATTAACCCACACTGGGGCTTTAACCCAGACAGCCCTGTTCTTCTGAAACGGGCAAAATTCTGCAAAATGTATTATAGCATAGGATCTTTTGAATACTCTGCTACAAAGGCTCTAGCCTTCCTAAACTACATTTCCTAGAATTCTGCTCACAACGGAAGAATGGGACTGAAATATTAAGAGAAGTGAGGGAAAGGTAAGGGCTGTAAAGTTTGGGGAGGGAGTGAAAATTTGGAAAATATAAATTTGGAGTAAAACACACAGATGCTGAGAGGGAGGGGGCTGAAAGTGGGCTGTCAAGATGGGCTACTAGGTCTCCACCCCTCCTCCCATCAACTGTCATTTCCCCTCACAGCCCCATCCATTTGCACTCATTACTTCAGTCACGCCCATTTTTACCTCAAAGGGTAGCCTCGGCTCTGGGAGAAACCATCGGAGGAGGAGGAGGAGGAGGAGGAGGAGGAGGAGGAGGAGGGGGAGGGGCAGTGCCGCTCTAGTTCCAAATCAACAAATCTTTTACAAATATCTCTGAAAGTTTTGGAGGCTTGTGTTTTGATCCTTAAATGTTTTGGAGGGTCCTTTCCAGTTAGTAATTCAAAGCTTCTTATTTCTAAATTGTCCCAATCTCCAAATTACAACGCTGAGCTCTGTAGCACATTCCTAGTAAGCAGGTGTTGGAGGAGCTATGATTTGGTGACCCATCTATTGGCACATTTAGTGTTGAATGGGAATTTTGGACTTTTCTTGAGTACCAAGCAATCTAGGAGCTGGGAAGAATCTTCTGTCCTTGGGGCTGGTTTCTGGTTCGTGGGCAACCATGTTAATCAGGGATTGCTCTCAAGGGCTTTGGGGTTTCACCCAGGGGAGAACAGGAGCTCGAGTTATTTGCTCCCCTAAATTTGATTAACCATCAACAATAAACATTTAAATTAGTAACAATTAATAAAGTTGCCCTTACTTCCTTCCACTTCTATCGTCTGCTCTCTTTATTTCTCTGGTTTTTCAGCAAGTTACCTTGCTTAGAAAATAATAACAAATCAGCTACTTAGAGGAAGATATGAAGGTCTGTATTCAATAGGCTTGTGCATTTCAGCAGAACCTTGATCCATTTCTGCTGGCTGGATACCAGTAGACCCCTGTATTTGTTTTTGTATGCCTCCAGAAAACGGATGGGTAGCCTGATAGCTGTTTTTGGTCCGTAGCTGAAAAATGCATCTAGATCCAGCCCACTTGCAGCAATGAGGAACTTTCGAGGCTCCCATTTCTGTTCCTGGGAGCCTTTCCCTTTTTCCTTAAAGGGAGCCTGGTTGTCAGCAACAAAATTAAGAAACCACCTTTCCTTGGAGCCTTTCTTTTTTTTTTCCTTCAAGAGAACCTGGGTGTCAGCAATGGAGTTAAGAAAGCACCCTTATTGGCAGCCTTTGCATTTTTCCTTCATAGAAGCCTGGATGTCAGCAATGGAGTTAAGAAAGTACTCTATCCAGCCCAATATTTGGGGGGGGGGGCTTCCAACAGACTCCCCTTCCATATCCTTCATTAAGACCTGGATTAAAAGCTTCAGAGTTGAGAGGCCACTCTTTCTTCGATCCTTTCTCTTCGCACACTTTCTTTCCCTGCAGCACAGCACACAACTTTCCATGACATTTTAAGGAAACCCAGTGAAGGAAGAGCAATGACTTGGCACTATCCTCCCTGAGCTTCCCTAAAAATCTCTTCATTTTTCTCTACTGCAGGTCCTGTCTGGAGTGGGCAAGCTTCAATCTTTTTTTCTGATCTCTGCTTCAGGTTTAATGCTTTCTTAAAGCTGTTTCTATTTTCTACTCTAGATGAGAGGTAATTAGGTGATAGTAGTTTTAAGAGAATGAGGGTTTACTTTTTGTTTGCTGGGATTAATTATTATTATTATCTTTGAGAAATATTTGAAGGAGAGGAAGGGAAGGAGAAGAAAAGCTGAAAGTATGACTCTCCTAAGCCCCCAAACACACATGAGCACTCACTCCACCCACCCATCCCACATGTTCTCAACCCCCAGTTGGTCTCACTAAACAAAAAGAATCAAGAAAAAAATAAAAATAAATGAGAATAAAAAGATTAAACTGTGGCTAAAAATGGATCTGTGCTCAAGTCTGGTATTCAGTGTCACAGCTCTTAGTCTTGGGATGTTGTGAAATAACAAAGTGCAGAAGCTCTGACTAGTGACCAGTCTCATGTAGGCATTCTGGGCTTGAACCCCAAAACATCTGGAAGTCCAAAGATTGAATGAATGTATAGGCTCTTTTATTGTTGTTAACTGCCATCAAGTTGACTTCAATACATGGCAATCCCTTGAATGGCAGACCTTCATTTCTCACTCAGCTCTTGCAGACTTAGGATTATAACTTTGAATCTATCTATCTGTGATGTAACAGTTATCCTCTTTCTCTACTGCGTCCTACCTTGCCAAGTATTATTGTCTTGTTCTAGTGAGTTATAACATGCATGTCATGTCCCAAGCACAGCATTCTCAGTTTAGTCATCTTCACTTCCAGTGAGAGCCTACGCCTGATTTATTCTAGGATCCATTTGTTTGTCACTTTGGCAGTCCCAAGTACTACAGAATTCTCACCACATCTCAAATGAGTCAATTCTCTTCCTACTGGTAAGAGCTGTTCAAAGTGGAAAACGCTGCCTTGAAATATGCTGGAGTTTCCTCTGAATGTTTTTAAACAGAATTCGATAACCACCTCAAAATTGTCATTGTCTACTTTAAAATTATGTAAATTAACTGTGGTCATTTTTTCATAATGTTCTGCTGTAAATCTACTTTTACACTTTATTCTTTGATTTTCATCGGTAATTTTCCAAAGTCTTTGGTATCTTTTGATAATAGTGTGGTGTCCTCTGTACATCTTAAATTACTTATATTCCTTTCTCCAGTTTTCATATCTCCTTCCTCAGAACCTATATTCATTGTACAAGTTAAAAAGATAGGATGACTGTCCTCCTTGTCAATTGGCAAGCATTCCTTTTCTTTACATTGTTTCTTATCAGTGGCCTTTTTCCCTGGATGCAAGTTATGCAATAGGATAATCAAATGCTGACGTACATTCATTTATTTAAGAGCAATTCATAGTTCTTTGTGATCCACAAAATCAAAGGTTTTGCCATATTCTGATTTTCTTCTGAAATTATTTGGTGTAGTCCATTAGCAATAGCCAATGCATGTGTGCAATATAATGCCCCGTGCCTCTTCTTCACTCAACTTTGACATCTGGCATTTCCCACTTCATTTATGTAAAAATCCTTGGTGTCCCCTTTCTTGGCACTGGAATTGAGCATTTCCAATCTGTGACTCATTGTTTTTAATTTTCCATATTTGTTGACATATTTTAGTAAAAATCTACTTCTTAAAACAGCTCTATTGTTATGCTTCATGTTTGCATATACACTTGTTAATAAATGAAATAAATAATGTGTCAAAATCTTATATCAGCTTCTGAAATTACTTGAGCTAAGTGGCATTTTTAATTTAATGACAGAATGAATAATGTAAAAAAACATATTAGGTGAGTTCGTTTATGTTCCCTTCTCTTCTTAATGTAATGCCATTTTATTTTCAAATGTTTAATGGATAGGAATATAAAAAAAGTGATTCATCACATAAAAGCTCATGCAGTTTAGTTAGAGTCCAGCAGACACTCTCCATTGCAGTGACTCTACCTTTCAGTATGGGATTACTATTTCTCTACCATGCTATTATCATGAAAAAAGTTAATAGTCATAACTGAGGGTAGACCTATTAGACAGAAATATGTGAGGCCAGAAACTATACATTTTTATATTTTATATACTTAATATCAACTGGGTTTATTGGAATTATAACGGGAAACCATGGGTCAAAAATGCTTCCTTTGGGGGCCATATTGCCTACAACAACTTTGCAGAAAATTGTTTCATAGATAACTTATGATTTTGAGCCTTTTATTTCACCTATGTCTTCTCCCCCCCCCCCCCCCAAAGTACCTAACCTTCTTGGTTTTCCTGGTAAGTGCTACAACAATCCCATTTGCGAACTAATTTTTTTTTTCAAGTGGCTCCTCTGATTTGTGTTAGGTCAGGTTTCCGCACCTATTAATTCCCAACTCCCTGGTAGATTTTAATGCTGCCCAGTCACCTTGCTTATGAAAAAGAGCAAAAAGCAAGTAAGAAATGCAGTATATATGCAGAGCTGTAGTCTTTTGCTTAATTAATGTATGCATATTTCATAGGTGGGATACTTAAGAGGTTATTTATATTGCAATAAGAGAAAAGTTATCCAGTAAGGTCTAGGAGTTTTTCAGACTGATTTTCTCTTTGAATATTCATTGTTCTTTTAAATTATCTTCGTTAAAATTTAAATGGACAGTGACATTATTCCACCAGTGAAAGTACTTTTTATAGATCTCCCTCATCATCCTATACTAAAATTCCTAAATGCATTTGGTAAATTCTTTGGAAAAAGAAATTGATTTGGAAAATGTCTTTTGGACATCTGGCATTAATCACAATGAAAATCACATCTAATTCAAATTGCTGGGCCATGACTCTGGGAGACCAGGGTTCATAAAGCTGTTTAGTTGGTGACCATGGGCAAGTGATATCCTGGCCTAAAAGAAAAGTAAAGGCAAATCTCTTCTGAATAAATATTGCCACAAACACTCTGTGATTATTTTCCATAAGTTGGTGCCAACCTGATGATGTATAACAAAAAAAATCACCAGAACCTTCATTCTGATGAACCTCAAGCCTAGTTCTAACTTGCATCATGAAAGTAAAAATAGTTTGAGGAAAATCATGTATGAGTCCTGGGGTCATTGCAGGAAAGAAGGAATAAAAATGAAATGAATCAATAAATGAAAATATCATTGGAGTGTAATTAATTCCTGATGAGTTTTATTTCCTTAGAAACTTTAAAGCTATTTCCATTCTGTTCCAAAGTTACCAAAATGGATGAATGTACGTTTAGGCCCAGAGCACAGCACAGCAATGCTATGAGCCATAGGAAATGTCATGGCATTTGGCATTCTGGGATGTTGCTTTTCTGATTAATGAAGAAGGGTACACAAGGGGCTCATAGGCAAAGGAATCTTGCGTTGACATGCAAACAGGAATTTCTCAATGTGAAATAGGGATGTGAAGAAACCATACTAAGATTTTAGCCACATGTGGCTGCCTTGACATTGTGAGACAGATTGTCCAATGTCCTGGAGAAAACCTGACTGTGATGCAAGAATGGATTGTCCAGATTTTTCTGTTGTGACCTTTGCAATTTGACAGAATGTAAGTTCCCTAAAACTCCTGATTCTGCATACTGCTGTTTGCTTGTGTGTGTGCATGTTTGTGAGAGAGAGTGAGAGAAGCAAAGCATAACAGAATAGAGTGATTGAATAGAAACACACACACATACAAAACCTTATCTAAAGCTTTTAGTAATCTCATTCTGTTTTTCATATAATAAGGCAACAGTTATCACATTTTCCAAGACTGAACATTTTAAGAAATGTGTGAAAACCATTTACAGAATTGTGCATATTTTCTATGGCTAGCATTAACATTTTTAAGGTCTCTTGTAAGGACAAACCATCAAGTTTTACAACTCTAATGAAGTGAATCTGCCAAAATTTCATCAAGATTTCATTATCACCCTTTCCAGCCTTCATTCTGCTACATGTTTAGGAAATAGATGTTCATTAATTGCATTCATGCCATTGATGTCACATATTAGTCTAATTCTTACATGTTCAAGTTATTCATGTGTTTATTAATTCATTCTGAAATCTGTTTCCAGCAGTTTGGGATGCCCGAAAAACACAGGAAACTTTTATCTGTTTAGCTCTGAAACAAACAAACAAAAACTCAAACGATAGGGCTTGAAGCGGGGATCTTTCCAATCCTTAAGGCTCTAGTGACTGAAACTCAGCTTTTGCACAACATTGCTACCATTAAAATTCACAAGAAATGTTACCTGTTGAAATAGATATGGGGTAATTTAGGAAATGCTCTAATAGTTAAGAAAATGTATTAGAAGTCTGCACACAGTAGGGATATAGAAAAATTGCCAGTAGTATGTGTCTTACTGCAAGTGGCATAAAACACTTCTCTCTCTGTCATCTAGGGAACCTCATGTCCTCTCCTTGGAACTATGTTCTTATAGGTTGAATTTAATTAGCCAGCAGAAGGACACAGATGGCTTTATAGGAAACTATAATTAAATTGCAGTGCATGAATTAAAATAGTTTGCTGATAATATTGTCTTCTCCTTGTTGGTCGAAATGGGCCTGATAGAATGCAGTGCCATGGTTGCACTTGTGAGTTTTCTACACTTCTGTTAAAGGGGAATTAGTCTGTAGTCAAACAGCTTGATCAGCCATGCCTTAGAATTCATTATCCTAATTATTCTTATGGCATCTTGGCATAAGAGGCTGTTACATTTGTAAATATCCGGCCACCTGAGAGGATGGAGGAAATAGCCCTGGTGACCATTACAGATTTCATGTCACTCCTCTTAACAGAGCTGAAGTCTGCATGTAAAAGACAACAAGAACCATGATGATTGAAAACAATTATGGCAAAACACTGGTTAAATGAGAGGAAGGGTAGTTAAGAATAAATAGAAAGTTTCATTATTTTCAAAATAATAATTTTGCTATCTGGATCAGCTAAATATTGTCACTGGTCTTAATTCATTGTGAAGAGAAAGATAACTGTTGACATGGAGCTCCATCAGAACGGGGTACCCACACAATCAGTTCAAGAGATGGCAAACACTTAGTAATTAAAGCAGATTGGAACTAAAATAAAAGTGTTTGTAGATGCGTGTTTTTCACCATTTGAACATATACAGTAACCTTGACCACATCACTGAAAGGGTTGGATTAGGTAGAGGGTTTATGCAAAGGAACTCTGATGGTCGTCTTTCTGGAGGATCCAATCCATAAGCCTACCTTCCTACATTTCACTGATGAAAACTGGGAGATGTATGGTCAAGCAATATCAGCATGTGGTCAAGGTGGCATTTTGCTCCAATGTATTATTTTGATTCCTTATGAAGTTATTATTATGTTTTGAAAATTTAGGGAAAGGATCTTCTTTTGGATCCTGTTACATACTATGCAACTTCCATAACTGTGCAAATATATCTGAACATGTATTATTATTCAGTATTGCATCTGAAGAAGTGGGTTTATATCTATGAAAAGCTCATGCAGAAATCTAAACAAATCAGCCTTAAAGAGGTTAGTACATATCTCCATCTCTCCTGTTTCCACTTTCTTTTTTGTGCCACAAGAAAACTGCTTTCAAAGAAAATTTGATTACATATGGAGGGTGCACTACAAAAAAGGCCCTGGATTCAAAAATCTCAAGACCATAAAATAAGACCTATTCTGATGTTCTAAAAGCACAAGCTGCATTGTACATATGAATTCATCCTTTACATGTGAACTCACTTCTCTTGGGTTTTGTTGCAAGGTATCTCTCCATGCTATCACCTTTCCCTTATCACAACTGAATATTATCTGTTAGAAAAAAATCTGTTTACACCATTTAAATATTGAACCAATTGTGTAAAATTATATACAACGTGTTTTGGATTTTTCTCCAGAATATTCTTTTGCATCCCTCCCAAATTATTATGTTCTTAGTTGAAATAGCTTATCCACATTCATTATCATTTAGTTGTATTCACATAACATTCTCTCCCAGTCCTACAACTTGTTGGTGTTCACAGCTATTGCAAATCTCTGTAATGTGGAACAATATTTGTCAGTCCAAATACGGAAGGGAAGGGAAGGGGAGTAGAAGCAAAACAAAATAAGATGCTGCTTGATTTATTTTTTTCATTATTCTTATTTTTCCCTCCTCACAAAGGGACATGACTCTTTACACAAAGTGATAATGGGCTTATTGCCAGGCTGACAAAATAAATAAGGCTAACTTTTTGCTTATATCTTTACAGGAGAAATCTAAAACAAATGAGTTTCATTATACAACAAAATTGAAAAGTAGTCTAGGCCTTGTTTTCCTTCTCAAACTCCAGCCCTCCAGCTGCTTCCAAATTCCAGAAGTCCTAACTAGCTTATTGGTCAGGAATTCTGGGAGCTGGAAGTCAGATCTAGGTGATCCAGAGTGACTCTGTGTCATTCTTGGGTTCACAGAGTCGCCTTTTCCAGTTAAGCACAATGCTTGGGACCTATGGAAATGTTAGGGTCTACAAAAACAGAGTTAATAATATTTTAATAATATTTTACTCACAGGAAATGAGAAGAAAAACAAAAATCCAAAATAAAGGTATTTTATAGACAGTCAGACAGACAAACAAACATACAGACAGATACATAGAACGCAGACAGACAGTTGAGATATTTGCCAAAGATGTGCTTTGGACTATGACGAATTCCAAATCAAGATCTGAAACATTGCAACTTCGATACTTCAGGAGGACTATATGATTATTTTCCTTGTTGTAAACCAAAGTGCCATGTTTTTATTTCTTATGCTAAATGTGAGTCATCTTAAAGGGGATAAGGTGCAGTACGTTGTGCTTCTGGAAGATCTGTGATGAGGTTTTAGTAACTGAGTTTCTTATATCTAAATAAATAAAAAAGCTGTAAATAAATTAGTTATAATATTTGTAGTTATGTGTACTTAAATAGACTCCATCTTATACCAACCACATCCTAGTAATTTTTCTTGGCAAAATTATTCAGAGAGGGTTTGCTGAGGGCAAGATTTGCTCAAGGACACCTACTGGGATTCCATGGCTGAGCAGAAATTCAAACCCAGAATATCCTCTCAGTGCTCTAACCGCTATAACATACCAGCTCTGTAATTATAATAGAATCATAAACATACATGGCAACTTCCCCTGAAGCCCATGTTTAACTTTTTAATAGTTTTCATAGCACTCTGCTTGAGTTTTCTTTACATGAAGACATCAGTTTACCAAATGATTGATTAGCTAAGTTTTTTTTTGTGTCAAAAGTGACTTGAGAAACTGTAAGTCGCTTCTGGTGTGAGAGAATTGGACATCTGCAGGCTGAGCTAATGAGACAGTGACTTCAACAGTAGATTGGAGAGTGAATTAGGAAATATAATTATTTTAAGTACAGCAGGGTTTTGGTATTCACTGAAATTTGCCTCCAGAACTTCCTTTGGATACCAAAATCTGTGGATGCTCAAATCCTATTCAATGGCATAATAAAATGGTGCATCATACAAAATAATTAAGTCGACGTTTGATTTTTCAAAAACTCTTCTTTTTTAATAAAACAATTCAAACCATGGGTATTTATAAAAGAGGAATGGTGCTTTTCATAGAATCATAGAATTATAGAATCAAAGAGTTGGAAGAGACCTCATAGGCCATCCAGTCCAACCCCCTGCCAAGAAGCAGGAATATTGCATTCAAATCTCCCCTGACAGATGGCCATCCAGCCTCTGTTTAAAAGCTTCCAATGAAGGAGCCTCAACCACACTCCGGGGCAGAGAGTTCCACTGCTGAACGGCTCTCACAGTCAGGAAGTTCTTCCTCATGTTCAGATGGAATCTCCTCTCTTGTAGTTTGAAGCCATTGTTTCGTGTCCTAGTCTCCAGGGAAGCAGAAAACAAGCTTGCTCCCTCCTCCCTGTGGCTTCCTCTCACATATTTATACATGGCTATCATATCCCCTCTCAGCCGTCTCTTCTTCAGGCTAAACGTGCCCAGCTCCTTAAGCCGCTCCTCATAGGGCTTGTTCTCCAGACCTTTTATCATTTTAGTCACTCTCCTCAGGACACATTCCAGCTTGTCAATATCTCTCTTGAATTGTGGTGCCCAGCGTTGGACACAGTATTCCAGGTGTGGTCTAACCAAAGCAGAATAGAGGGGTAGCATTACTTCCCTAGATCTAGACACTATGCTCCTATTGATGCAGGCCAAAATCCCATTGGCTTTTTTTGCCGCCACATCACATTGTTGGCTCATGTTTAACTTGTTGTCCACGAGGACTCCAAGATCTTTTTCACACGTACTGCTCTCGAGCCAGGCATCCCCCATTCTGTATCTTTGCATTTCGTTTTTTCCTGCCAAAGTGATACATGGAAATTGCTTGATATTTATCTGACTTCTGGACTGATGAACAAATGCCACAGATCCATTGGAATAATTTCTTGCTTATGGCTCAATAAATAGGCTGTCACATGAAGCACCATATTTATATGTACTTGTTTGTTAAAAAATGTTGCAGTTACTCTTTTCAAGACTTATCTTGGGATTTTAAATTGGACAACTTGCCAAAATAATCAAGTGCTTGGGGGTTAGATAGCAAGGCTCTGAATGAACTAAAGTTGTTTTCAAGCTAGTCCTCCTAGTGTTAATTCCAGAAAGTGAAGACAGCCATATCAAATGATATGATAAATTTCACTCTCCAAGATAAGAAAAAAAAAATAAAATCACAAAAATCAAAAGGAGCAATATAAAACAAACACTGAACAATAGACTGGCACTGACATTGGTAGCAGTTGTCCAAGAAAAGGAGCTGACAATTTCATGCCACTAAATAAACTGAAAAGAAACAAGTGCCCTGGCTAATCTCCCCCTCAGAAAAACTTCAGAAATATTATATGTGTTTCTCGTAATCTCCTCAACCAGCAGGAATTCAAATGCCTTTAAGTCTGTAACCTTTAACTCTGCATCTTCTAATTATGCTTTCACCTCTAGCTGTTTATGAGGCCTGAGCATCTCTTGATGCAGAAAGACACTGTTGCAGGATAAAGAAAGACCTTTCAAGAAAAGAAAAGAAAAGAAAAGAAAAGAACAAGAAAAAAAGGAAGAGGTGGGGAGAAAAGATAATGTTTGAAGACGTTTTCCAGAAGCTTCCTTCCTTCTCATACTTAAAAACCTATGTGTTTACTTGTCTTATCTTTCATATCTACGAGGTCAATATTTTCAAATCTATATAAAATTTAACAAAATTGACCAGGGTTCTTTTGACCTTTCACACAGGCACATGCCTAGTGCTCCTTGCTAGAAGTGGTGTGACACCCACATCCACAAATATCAAAACAATGGCGTATGAGGAACTCAGACTGATGTGAGCAGAACTAGTTACAAAGGTCTTCACTTATCCTGCAACTGGGATGTATGTTTGCAACCTTTGCATACCTATACCCAGTAACTAATATTTCAACATTTACACATTTCCTGTCAGTTTACTACACTCATTGTCTTCCTACATGACTTATCTGCAGCAATTTCCTCTTTTTTCTAATATAAAACCACGTTTGATTATAAACAGGTAGTTAGTAAGTAAAGCTACTTTCGCATATTTTGCAAAGAAGACTAAGCTTGCTTCTTTCTTCTCCTAGATCCTATGTGTGTTTGTGTGAGGTATCAAAATCAATAACCAAGAAATAATAAATGGATAGATAAGGAATGAATTACCTGAGTTTGATGTGTCTATATTTGTTGTTGCAGGTATAGTGCATAACATGCACACAAACTAATTGTATTGCAAAGTGACGAAATTGGCAGTAACTTGTGGCTGCCAAATTATAAACTTGGTGAATTAATCTTTCTTTTCAGCTTTGGTTTTACTATAGCTGTTCAACTGGAAATAAAGTTATGATTGAATAGAGATCTCTTCTACAATCATTCTTCATGCTGCCACATAAGAAACACATTTAGTACTGAAACTTTCTCAGTGTATATATTACTAAGAATTACACAGTTTGTCTCTGTGTTGATTGTGGAAAATCAATAGGCAGTGGCTTTTACAAGTGCATAGGACCACGAGTGAAACCAAGTAGTGTTTTAACTTCTTCCTACAAGTAACATGTTTATATCTTCAACCTGGGATGTGGCGATGGGATATTTGAGCTGAGAACTTTGAACAAAGGTTCACCATTTCCAGATTCTGAAATATATCAATTAGGGCTGGGCGGTTTCGTTCGTTAATTTCGTAATTCGTCAATAATTCGTTATTTTTCTTGATAACGAAGCGATAACAAACCATCCAGGAGCAACTAAAAAACGAAATGAATTTTTAAAGCTATTTCGTAATTGTTTTGTAATTGTTTTGTTATTATTTCAGCTCCTGGCTGCAAAGGGGCCCGAGCAGGGGCAAGGAGAAGGGAAGGCAGGCGAGAGAGAGAGACTGAGCGAGCAAGCTCCCTTCCCGGCCTGGCTTCCTCCCCTCGCTCCCCTGGCTCCCCCCGCCCCCTTCTTCCCCCTTTCCCCGGCTCACCTGGGCATGCACACCCCACTGACATCTTCACATGCCCGGCCCGGCGCAGGGGTGGTCCAGCGTGCCCGCTTGGCGGGGCCCTGGCATCCGCTGGACTGGGAAAGACCCCCGCCCAGCAGCAGCGGCAAGGCCAACGACGCTGCGGTTGCTGACTCCCCCGATCGCCTCCCCCGCCAGGAAAAAGAAACGCAGGAGGAGGCGCAGCAACAGCAGCGGAGCAACCCGATTCTTCTCTCTCCCTCTCTCTCTCTCCCTCTTTGCTCAGGGTTGGGCTAAAGGAGCAGCTCAGTGCGTGTGCGTGTGTGTGTATGTGTGCCTCTATCTCTGGCTGTGCGTGCGCTGCGTGCGCGAGACGGAGGCGACTGCGCGGGTGGGAGGGAGGGAGAGGGAGGGAGGGATAGAGAGGGGGCGGGTGCGCGCGCGCTCTCTCTAGGTCTCTCTCACTCTCTGTCTTTCCCCGACTGTCTCCCAATCCGATCCCGGGGCTGATGAATATGCAAATTTCTCGGCGGTGTCTATGTTGGTAGGGAGGAGGGAAAAGAGGGAGGAGAGCGAGCGCGAGCTTGTCAAAGTGACCTGAGCCGAGTGCAAGTTTTATGTCTGGTGCAAGTTTTATAGTTGTTTCCCTCCCCTCTCCCTGGTTGCAAGCGGTCGGCATTTACCCCACTTCCGGATAAACTATTATTTAAAGTTTTATTTAAAACTAATATTTTCATAATATTTTCATTTAAAACTATTATTTAAAACTAATATTTTCATGTTGCGCAACCGCGTCTGCCATTTTAACGAAATTTCGTTAATATTAACGAAATTTCGTAAATATCAAACTTTTTAAAAGGAAAATTTTGGAATTCTTTTAAATATCGAAATGCAAAAAACCCCAAAAAACGAATTGATTTTAGAAACAAATTTTTGCGTTGTTACCCAGGCCTAATATCAATATATAGTCTGAATATAAATATATTAATCAATTAATTCATGGGGACTATTTTGGAATCTGTCATGCCTTTGATGAACTATAATTATTTTTATATGAACAGTGATCCAGTGTGGCATATTCTCTCAATGAATCGATCTTGAATATTTTTGCCATTTGTTTGCTCTTAATGAGTTATATAATAGTCTTGTGTTATTTTAAGCTTCCCAGAGTGGTTTGGAATAATTGAGGCTGAGGTCTCTGGAGGGTGCCAGATTAGTATATGCATACTAATTGTATGAAGTCCATGATGCAGCACATTTTCAATCATATGCTTTTTACAAACTTTCAGTCAAATGAGTAGTGTGAGTTGAAATTCCATTTTCTTAAGACATTCATGGCACAGAAGCCCTCTCTCTTATTTCTGCAGACAGACATAATAAAATCTCACAGCTCAAGTTCTGGGAAATGGAATTGAAAATTGATTTTTTTTTCATGGAACTCAAAGGATACAGTGGATCTTGGATGATGAAATGTTGCCTGTAATCAATTGGTTCCTATGTTGGGTTCTCCCTCAATGAATTGTCACCTTGGATTGTCACATGGTGAGGGGCCTTGTGTGTTCCAGTGAACCTGCGGGCAAAGCCATTAGAGTCATGTGCTCCCAGGAGGGCAAGGCAAGGACAACTGAGAAAAACCCAGTAGACTTCAAGGACACCACCATCATCACTCTTTTCAAAAAGAGGAAAAGAACAGACTGTGGAAACTATTGTGGTATCTCCCTTCTAAACTTCACTGGGAAAATCCTCACAAGAATCCTTGTGAACCACCTTCTACCTATTTTAGAAGACATCCTCCCGGAATCCCAAAATGACTTCTGCCCCTCCAGAGGAACAATGGATATGATCTTCATTGCATGACAGATCCAAGAAAAATGTAAGGAACAAAGTCAACCTCTGTACATGGGATTCATTGACCTTGCAAAGGTATTGAACACAGTGAATTGCAATGCTCTCTAGACCATCCCGCTAGAAATTGGATACCCTGGCAAATTTGTGAACATCCTGCAGCTCCTTTATGATGACAGCAGTTTTGGACAACAGTGGCTCTTAAAGTGACCCATTTAAGGTGGAATCAACTGTCAACCAGAGATGTGTTATTGCTCCAACCTTATTTTCCATCTTCATTGCTATGATACTGCATCTTGTTGATAGAAAGTTTCCAACCAGTGTGGAAATCATCTATCGGACAGATACAAGCCTTTTAACCTCAGCGGATTTAAAGCCAACGCCAAGATCACAACAATCAAAGTGCTCTTTCAGCAGGCACCAGCCAATTTCTCTACAATGTCAGAAATACAGCTTAATGGTGTAACATTAGAAAATGTTAACCATTTCTGCTACCTTGGCAGCCACCTCTCCACAAAAGTCAACATCAACACTGAAATATAACACCATCTGAGCTCTGCAAGTGCAGTATTTTTTCCAAATGAAACAGAGAGTGTTTGAGGATCAGGACATTCTTAGGGAGGCCAAGATGCTTGTTTATAAAGCTATTGTTCTCCCAACTCTGTTATATGCCTGTGAAACATGAACCATCTACAGGCTTCACATTCAACTTCTGGAACATTTCCACCGGCATTGCCTCTGAAAAATCCTACAAATATCTTGGGAAGATAGGCAAGCAAATTTTAGCATTCTAGAAGTAGCAAAGACAACCAGCACTGAAGCAATGATTCTCCACCATCATGTTATCTGAATGACTGATCACTGTCTTCCAAAGCAGTTACTATATTCTCAACTCAAGAACAGAAAATAAAATGTTGGTGGACAGGAAAAGAGATTTAAATATGGGCTTAAAGCTAACCTTAAAAACTGTGGCATAGAACTGGAAAGCCCTGGCCCCCGAGGGGTCTAACTGGAAGTCAACTGTTACCAAAAGTAGTGTGGAAGTTGAAGAGGTATGAATGGTAGGTGAAAGGGGAAAACGTGTCAATAGGAAGGCACATCAAGCCAACCCTTGTCAGAATCACCTTCCATCTGGAAAACAATATCCACACTGTGAAAGAACATGCAAATCAAGAATAGGCCTCTACAGTCACCTAGGAACTGACCACCAAGATCCTACACTTTGAAGGCAGTCATAGTCTGAGATATTGGGTTATGAATTTTTAGAGTCATCCACAGCCAATATAGCCAGTATAGAAATTTCTTCATTAGAGTGCTGCAGGATTAATCAACTGTAGTGGATATTGAGGTGTGCGGGGGTCACATGAGGTCCAAAAGGAGATTGTGAAATTTCAAGGCCATACTTTGTCCATTCCTGATGTACAGGAGTTAAAGGAAGGGTGCAATTTCTAGGACAGAGATCACAAAGTGCTTGCAAGCCTTAGAACTATTACTGAGGATGAGAACCAAAATGTCTCTATGGTAGTCAACTGAAGTATCAGAGAGATCCAGAAAAATCTAATGACTCTGTGTTCTTAATAAGATCGCTAGATATTTTACAAGTTCTCACTCTTTCTAGTAAATCCTCCAATAACAAGTTTCTTTTCTTGTGTTTCCTTTTGCTGGCAAGTTTTTAAAGTTTACATTTTATGTGGTTTTATTATTTTCTTCTTTATCAGTTAAGTGTCAGTTGTCATGGGAATATGCTTTGCTTTGAGTGAAAAAAACACACATCAAGTTTAGCCCATGATTTGGTTTATTCTCTTTGCTTTCTTCCGCCTCGAAGTTCAGCGGAAGACTCAAGTGGCAAAACATAATTGCCCCTTTGACTGACCTCAGACTTATAAGGGTGCTTATGATTTCCTATGGTTGACTATGCAGGAAAAAAGTATTACAGAATAAGTAAATCAAAAGAAGGCAACATTTAAATACATTGTATAGTGTACGTTCTGCATGTTATTTGACTCTTTAATAGCAGAGATTTCTTTGATTTTCTAGGTTGCTTCTCTGTTATTCTCACTAGTATAATCTAATAGCTTAAAGAAGGATGATTAGGCAGTTCCAGCAACATTTGAAAATCAGGGAGAGCTGTGATCTTCATTTTCTAGCATTTACACCTTGGCCATGTTCTCCAATATATGTGTTCATATGTAGATGGCATATACTGAGTATGTAGAACCCTGAACAGCAGTGAATTTATGGCACATTTAATTCCTAGACACACAGGATCAATAGGGAGGCATGACCAACCTCAGTCTGTTAACCACAAGTTTTTCATATATCAATTGACACCTTTGGCAAACTCACAAATCATATTGGCTGTGTTCTTTCATTGGACACTTGGCTCTTGTCTTTCTCTCCATCCCTCCCCACAGAGATCCATAAGTATATCATATATTTTCCCCACACAATTTCCTTGTAAATTAGCTTCTGTTGCCCCAGGTCTTAGGTGTGGGTCCATTTGTAGGATACATTTAGAGAAGAAACTACTTTGCTGGATGCATAAGGACTGGAACAATAACAGTGTATTACTATCTTTCTGAATGGCCCAAGTGATAAACATGACTTCTACTTGCTGTGAATAATAATAAAAATACCAGCCTCTCCTTACAGCTCAAGGCAGGGTACAACAGGGTCAAAACACAGAGAGAAAACTTATCACAATTAAAATACATATAACAACATACACACAAGATCACATCAATAAAATGCAGGTTGAAATTCACAGGTTGTACTTTATTAAGCACAATTGGCATATTGAAGTACAACAGTACAACCCCCATTTCTGGAGGATATATTCCTGGATCTCACATGGAGATTCAGAACCATGGATTGAGTCGCCTAAACCGCATTGAGTCGCCTAAACCGCATTGAGTCACCTTATCGGGCTGAAAAATGCGGTATAGAAATAAAGCAAATAAAATAAATAATAAATAAATGGATAATAGGCAAACACTATTGAAATGGACATCAAGCCCAAAAATACCATACAGACACGGCAAACAACTTAGAAAATGGCTAGAAAGGATAGATTTTGTTGGACATGAATATTATTATTATTATTATTATTATTATTTCCAACATTTCTACCCTGTCCTTCTCAACCCCCCCCCCCCCCGGGTGGCTTAAACTCGGCACAATTCGATGCTGCAACATATAAAAAAATACAACAAATAAGTCAACCATTTAAAAATTTAAAACGATAGATACAAATATTAAATTAAAACAAGTGAAAAGCATAAATGAACCTGTGAAACTCTCTGCTGTCCTCAAACTTGTTTTCTGTACAGATTGATTTATTGTAATAAGAAAAAATATACTTTCCAAAAAGATTCCAGAAACAAAAACCGTGAGCAAGACCTGTGACACCTTAAATAGTAACACATTTATTATGGTACAAGTTTTCTTATCAGGAGCACAATATGAGAATTTGCAGTAAACTTACCTATAATCAGTTACACTTACAGCTTCTCAAGTCGCTCTTGACACACACACACAAACCAAGACATAATTCTGCATAGGAGAAATACCTGATTATATCTAACGGAAGACCCAAACAAGCTATTGATATCAAAGAAAATTACTGTCTTGACAGATTTACAGTTATAAGTGCTTAATAGGATGGAATTTGACCTTGTGGAATGAGTCCACTTGAAAATATCCACCATTACTCACAAAGATGTCCATTATTTGACAGTATTTTAAAAATTATTGCCCTTTTAGTGGTTAAAGTCTTTTTAATAAAAGAGAATATTACACAGGATGAACAAATTTGCTCCATCATAACCAGATGCCAGGCCTGGCTAATATTTGGATGGCATACCAAAGATCCTAGGAAGGACTAAGAAAGAATCCCACCTAAACATTAGGAAGAACTTTCTGATGGTAAGAGCTTTTTTGGCAATGGAATGTGCCTCCTCAGAGTATGGTGGAGTGTCCTTCTCTGGAGATTTTTAAGCAGAGACTGGGTGGGATTTTATCAGGAGTGCTTTCATTCTTTGTTCCTGCATTGCAGGGGTTGAATTGATAGCTAGGTTCTTGTGGGTTTTTTCGGGCTATATGGTCATGTTCTAGAGGCATTTTTTTTTCGGGCCATATAGCCCGAAAAAACCCACAAGAACCTAGTGATTCCAGCCATGAAAGCCTTCGACAATACATTGAATTGATAGCCCTTGTAGTTTTTTCCAACTCTATGATTCTAACTCTGGAGAACTCCTGCCAGCCAGAGCTGACAAGACTGGGTTAGATGTCCCAATGATCAGACTCAACAGCTTAACACTAGGTTTGTGCAATCTTGGTAAACCTTGACCCATTTTGTGTCCTGGCTTTCGGTGGGGCCCCCGATCCATTTTTTTGGGAGCCTCCCAAAATTGGGAGGGCAGGTTATCTGTTTTTGCTCTGGGGTGCCAAAAGATCTACTTTCTATCAGCTGATTATGCAGGGAGGTCCTTCCCAGGCTCCTCTTCCTGTCATTTTAGGCATTTAAAATGTTTCTTACTCTAGAGGAGAAGCACTCAGCTGTAGGCAGGTGCGTGCTTTAAGGATGATTCTTACTTGTTTCTACTCTAGAGGAGAGGTGCTTGGCTGCAAGCAGACATGCATGCTTTCTCTCCCAGGCTTGCATGCCACACACAATCTTTTCAAGGCAAGTAGACAAGTTCTGTTTCTTACTCTAGAGGAGATGGAGAGGCACTCAGCTGCAAGCAGGCATGTGCTCTTTCTCTCCCGGGCTGCACCATGTCAGTAGCCATGCACTCTTTCCAAGGCATTTTAAGGAGACTTCCCACTTCCATGTAAGGAAGAGCAGTAGCCTCCTGGAAGAGGAGAGTAGTTTTTAGGGAATTAGGTTTTTCTTTTGTTTGCTGAGGGATTAATACAAAAGATTAAACTGTGATGCCAAAAAGCAGAAGAGGAGCTGATCTTGGCTCCTGGTTGCTTTTGTGTTGGGTGGGATTTTGTACCGGGAGGGTCCTTACCATTACAAGCTCCCAAAGTATGGAAGGTACTAAAAGAAACTGAGGAAACAGAAGAAAGGAATTCCACACACAACTCTCCTTAACACATCAACAGCAGCAAGTGATGGGGCAAAGGATAGCAATTCTATATTTGATATCACCCTTGCTGACTTAAAATAAGCAAGCAAGCAAGAAATCCACAAAACAATGAGTCCCTGCCCCACTATTCAAAGTACACAATACCCAAACAAACCAGGTTATTTGAGCACATGAGACAGAAAATTTCACAAGTATTTTCCCTATCTGTCTGATAGGATGAAAAGAGAGGGAGAGTGACAGACAGATAGACAGATAATGGAGAAATAAATAGCACAAATCAAATCATTACATTTTCACTGTCTGCGACAGTTTGGACTCTCTGCCTAACAGGAAGACTAACTCCAGAGACATCGTTGACAGCAATGTGATGGACCAATTGTTTCAAAAGCCCATTATATTTTCCAAAAAGCCTCTGAAAGGAGGCTGGAATGCCCTACTGTCAACAGGAAAGGATTTAAAAATTCATACAGATTTTTAAAAACTGGCAGGTTTTAAGAAGAGAGCTTGGAAAGGAATATTAAATTGTTTTAAATTGTAGCATTTTAGCTGATTTTATCCTTTTCAAATGTCTGTTTTAATTTGTTGTAGCATTGACATACAGAGTGTCTTCCCAAAATGTACTATGCACCTTTTAACAACTAATATGAGCAATGATGATTATTTGAAAGCTAAGAAAATAAATTTATATTGAAGAATAAATATTATACTAATAATATCACTTTTTATAAATTTCATGTTAAATGACAATTTTATGTACGGTGTTCAAATTGTCATCCCTATGAAACAATACACTTCTCGCATTGTCAAATCAGTGGGTTAAACACCTGTGCCAGCAGGACCAAAGACCGACAGGTCGCAGGTTCGAATCCAGGGAGAGCGTGGATGAGCTTCCTCTGTCAGCTCCAGCTCCTCAGGTGGGGACATGAGAAGCCTCTCACAAGGATGATAAAACATAAAAAAAACCATCCGGGGGTGCCCTGGGCAACATCCTTGCAGACGGCCAATTCTCTCACACTAGAAGCAACTTGCAGTTTCTCAAGTAACTTCTGACACGACAAAAAAAAAGTCAAATCACAGAGATGCAAGCTTGGCTTAATGTTTCTTTTGTAATTTTGTGATGCTTCTGTAGCCCCATAATCTTTAAAGGTGGGATATAGTTATAGATCAGCCTGGGGGTTGGGACCCCGGGGGGGGGGTCATAAGGAGGTGTCAGAAGGGTCACCAAAGACCACCACAAAACAATATTTTTGCTGGTCATGGAGGTTCTGTGTAGGAAGTTTGGCCCAATTCTATCGTTGATGGGGTTCAGAATGCTCTTTGATTGTAGGTGAACTATAAATCCCATCAACGACAACTCTCAAATGTCAAGGTCTGTTTTCCCCAAAACCCACCAGTTTTCACACTTGGGCATATTGAGTATTTGTGCCAAGTTTGGTCCAGATCCATCATGGTTTGAGTCACAGTGCTCTCTGGATGTAAGTGAACTCTAACTCCAAAAATCATGGTCAGTGCCCACCAAACCCTTCCAGTATTTTTTGTTGGTCATGGAAGTTCTGTGTGCCAAGTCTGGTTCAATTCCATTGCTGGTGGAGTTCACATTGCTCTTTGATTGTAGGTTAACTATAAATCTTAGCAACCACAACTCCCAAATTACAAAATCAATCCGCCCCAACCCTACCAGTATTCAAATTTGGGCATAATTGCCAAATTTGATCCAGTGAATGAAAATACATGCTGCATATCGGATATTTATATTATGATTCATAGCAGTAGCAAAATTACAGCTATGAAGTAACAAAAAAATTATATGGTTGGGAGTCCCCACAACATGAGGAACTGCATTAAGGGGTCATGGCATTAGGAAGATTGAGAGCCACTGTTATAGATGACAACAACGATGGTGATGATGATGAAGAAGAATTATAAATGGCTGGTAGTACCACAGGGAAATTGACTAAATTACATTGGCAATAGCATCTTTCATATATAGATTAGCACAAACAGAAGGAACTATAGTGTGAAAATTCAGTAAGTTGTTTTGGCATCTCATCAGAATATTCTGTTTCCTGAAAATGTCAAATATTCAGCCAAAAAGTTGAGTCAATCAATATTTCAGTTAAGCTATGCACAAAGCTCAGTGCAGTTACTGGACTACAAGGATGATACAGCTCAGAAAACCTTTTGGAAGAATGTGGCCTCAGTTTCAGGTTAACATAAAATTTAAAACATGCAAATTAAAGGAAAGCTGGCACATTTTTCATATCAGAGATTCCAAGAAAGGAGCAGGGCCACTGCATATGCAAATTCCAAGTTGGTTTTTAAATTACCTTTTGTCGCCTACCGCAAAGAGTGAATAAAATCTGGTAATTACGTTGTATTGATAGACACACTCGAATAGCAAGAGTTATTTTCAAAAGGTTAATTATTTACATAACCTCTTTCTCTCTAGCACATCTTGCCCAAACTCTGTCTGTGCAAAGAATATAGCCTTCGCTTATATATATTTTCCCCAATGGAAAAATATCATTTCTTTCTCTATGTTTTGGTAGTAGGGATCCAAATATCTCATGCTGTGTATTTGTTTATACAACTAGCACATATGTTTTAATGTTGTTTGAAAAGTACATTTTTAAGATGTGGTATTTTATTAGAACGTAAACTAAGATTACTTTCCATTTGTTCTAACTAGGAATGTGAATAGTCATAAATTTCATTTTGACAAGCAAGAATGTGTAACTGTACAATTTTCCTCCTTACTGTGAGAAAGTTGTCCAAACTGTAGTTTTTGAAGATGCTAGACAATTGGGAACCTCTCTGTGTAAAAATGTATAGGTTTTCTTTCTGAATAAAATGGCATTTTGTCTAGAGAAAAGAAGTTTCCTGTTATCAAAATAACATTTTCTGTGCAGAAAACTTGTCTTGTACCCAGATATGTTCTGCATAAAAGACATATTTTGTGTGTGGAATAAGTCCCAAATTGCAAAGATTCTTGATAATGTAAGATTCTTCCCACCCATTTCCCAACTTGAGGCACCCATGTTTGGATTTTTCAAAGCATTATTCCCAGCCTGGATTGGCAGGCATCCAGACATACTGTCCAGCTATGCTGAAGCTGGTTTGCATGATTGGACATGGGCACAGCCTCCCAAGCCTTCCTGAATCTATTCCCTCCCCCAATAGAGGGAAAATCTCCTTATCATCACTGAAGGCTATCCTTTTCTTGGTTCTGGATCACTGAGGATGTGCCACAGCTTTGGAGCAGGAAGCCCCTCCCCTCTCCAAAGCTTTGTTGCAGAAGCCCCTCCCCCTCTCCAAAGCTTTGTTTCCTGCAGAAACAGGAACAGAATAGCTTCCAGTGATAAGGAGGCTTTCCCTTCATTTTGAAGAGGAAATGGGGTGTAGGGTGGCTTGGGAGGCACTGCCATCCCATCTCCTCAGGTTACCTGAGTCTGGGGAGTATATGACGGCTATCGGAATAACACCCGGGATTGCACATGGCAAAGTTAATGGAAGATCCGGATCCAGATTCAAGAAAGGTCTGGACCTTTGCAGATTTTTTTTAGCTTTACCCCGGGTTACACCACAGTAACCTGGGTCCATCGTTTGAACATCCCTGGCTAATGTGAGAGCTACATTGCATTATCTGATAGTGTAAATGGGGACTCATACTAGTACATCACACTGACTCTAATTCAAACATATCAAGAGGTAATAAAATATATAAAACATAACCACCAACATCTATGCATTATGGACAAATGCACTGTATAAATCATTGGTTGAGCCTCTTCCAATAACCACTGATTAACTCTGATAGAATATTTGCCAAAAGTGATGACTTTTTTTTCATTCTTGATGTTTATAATCCTAACAACAGGCACTGAGAGCACATGTAAAACAGTCTCAAGGCAAAGAAACTGTTGCATTATATTACTTGTGTGCATGCTGAGACATCATTTGAATGAATGACACATAAAAGTACCCTCCTCACCATAAAGGCAGCCGTTTTACTTTATTTATGTAGGTTTTGTGCCAATAAGCTGGATTCATAATACTCTAATATCTGCTAGGAAGCAATAAAGCAAATGGCTGGGCAATAATTCTGACAAGGAGGAAATTATTATGAGATTGGAAGTGAAATTTTAACATGAGCTCTTTATTTGCCCACTGTCCCAAACAGCTTGGTAAAGATAATGTTGCGTATCTTTGAAAAATGTCAAAGCTGTGTCCTCTTTTAGGCATGAAAAGTTTAAAAAGCTCATTGTAATAGCCTATCGGGTGTTCACTTTTTTCCCCAGTGGATACATGGTGTGCTACTATAATGGGAAGGCTTTGCATTCCAGCTTCCAAACAGATGAAAAGAAGTGTTTCAAAAGCAACAATGTCTTATAATAAAGAGTAAAAATATATCTCTAGTGCATAATTTCCTGCAACCCCTCCCCATCACTATGACTTTCCATCAAGCTCATTAAAAAACCGATCTTCAAAGGGGTGTTTATAAAAAGGTTCTGGTTAGTACGGTGAAAAAAATTGAACACAGGACATTCATAGAAATAATTATTTTATTATAGTTATATATTTTACTAGTAGACTACACGATAATAGATTTTCTGCTGTTTCTCTCCGTTATGAGTCCTTGGATGTGTGTCTGTGGTTACCCTATACTTCCAAGGTCTTGTGCATATGAATCTGGGGTGAATATTGCACTCTAAGGTGGATGCAGACCAATATTCTCCTGGCAGCCGTCCTCTCCCAGCCTTGTACAATGTACTAGATTTTTTTATTTTTCTATTCTTATTGTGCTGTTACATTTTTCATGGTTTGTGCTTATAATTGATTTCACTTTTTATATAATTTTGTAACAATAAGCTTTTGTACTTTTGATTTTTTAACTTCAAAAAATATGTTATAAACTGCCATTAGCATTTTGTTCATCTTCCTCTGGACATATTCCAGCTTCCTCATTTATTTATTTATTTACAGTATTTATATACCGCCTTTCTCACCCCTTGGGGGGACTCATTGAATTGTGGTGCACAGAACTGGACACAGTACTCCAGATAAGGTCAGACTAAAACAGAATAGAGTGATACTATTCCCTGGAACAGAAAACTAGTTGGCTCCATGTTTGAGCTAACATTCTTTCAATATTTCAAACACAGTTAGCAAGTCACTTCTTACTTCCTCTTCTCCAGGATAAGCCATTTCTATAGGGCTTGTTTTCCAGACCTTTCACCATTTTGGTCACCTTTCTCTGGAAATATTCCAGTTTGTCGATTTCCTTTGTTGAATTGTGATGACCCAGAATTGGACATCGTATTCCTGGTGAGATTTGACCGAAGCAAAACATGATGGTAGTATTATTTCACTTGATCTAAACACAATTCTTCTATTGATACAGCCTACCATCATATTGACTTTTTAGCTGTCACTTCACACTATATTTGTTATTATTATTATTATTATTATCAATGTTTATTTATATCCTGCTTTTTCTCTCCATATGGAGAATGAAAGCGCTAACATTAAAAGCATTCCAATACAATTTAAAATATACAGATATTAAAACAGTATTAAGCATATTAGTATTTAAACAATTCAGTTAACTTCATGAAAACATTTTAAAAATCCCACAGCAGCCCCCGCCAAAAAGACAGCAGGGGCATTCTGACTTCCCCGGGTAGGAAGTTCCTGAGTCAAGGGGTACTCACTGAAAAAACTCTCATTCCCACCAACTGAGCTTAAGATGGAGTTGGGACCGAGAGATGCACCTCTCCTGAAGATCTCAGGGCCCAGGCAGGTTCATAAGAGGGGATGCAGTCAACCAAATAGCCTCAACCTGAGCCATCTAAGACTTTAAAGGTTGTGGCATGGTTAGCATTGGAATGTATTTTAATCATGATTACTATGTATTAATTTTAATTCAAGTTATTTTAAGTTAACAATGTATTTTAAGGCACTGCAGAGGTGCCATATGTAAGCTGCCTTGAGTCCCCCTTGGGGTAGAGAAAGGCGAGATATAAATAAGGCAATTAAATAAAGAAATAAACAAATAACCAGCACTTTAGTCATGTTCAGATTTTGGTCTATCCAGACTCCTAGAGCTAAACTGACGCATCAGTAACACTTTATATTCACAAATACTACCCAGTAGCACTCCTGTCATAATAGGACACTGCTTGAAAATTACCAGTGTCAAAAGATACTGGGATATAAAAATTTAAACACTCTGTACTACAGAGTTTGATGATTAATGATGACTTGATTTCTCCTTTCGCTGCAATCTAAAACATTTCCCTTGCATTATGGCACATAAAATCTGAAGGTTTTTTTTTTAAAAAAAGAAAGGATGAATAGGGATTGTTTGCTTCTTATACCATTTTGCAATTGAAATAAAGTGCTGTAGCACCTATCTGCTTCAATGTGTTTGAACAGCGTGGCTTTAAATTTGAGTTATTGAATTTAATAAGCTATGCGACAGATTGAATGGCTGACTTACCAAATAGCAGCTCTTGAAGCTACCACATACATTTGGGGTGTCCTTTTTTCAGAAAAAAGGGTATCTACATAATGGCTGTCTGAGGCCTTTTGTGATATCAAGATCTCTGTTAGAATTTCCACCGATCATCTTGAAGGGCATATATTAACTGTGACAGTCACTTATAAAGGGACCTGTGCTTCTCACATTCAGCATTTTGAAAGCTTACATGAATGCTTTGAATGGTGTCGAGTGACATATTCAAATAACTTACCTTTCCCTCTTTAAATTAAAGGGGAGAGAAAAATCAACCCAACATACTGGTTTCCCTCCCTAGAGCAACACTCTGGATTTGAGGAAGGCAATAAAATGTTTCAATAAAATTGAAATTCAAGGGAAATTTTACATTCACATGTCACATGAGTTTGGTGTGGTGGTGGGGGGGGGGGTGTTCACAGTAACTACTTCAGTCTGGGAAAGTGCCTGTTGGCTATAACTTGCCACTTATAATTTTCAAAGCATTATCAATGACCTTGTAAGCACTGAGAAGAATTGTGCCTACAAGGCCCCCTTTCAATTCCGACAGGGAGCTATTTGTATCCTGTATATGAAAGTCCCTTTTAATGCAGTGGTCTTACTTTATATGTATTTGTGTGTTCTACCCTGTCTGGTTGCAGTACATAAGTATGAGCTGCATGGTTTAGACCAAAACTAGGGGGAGGGTGTCTGGGGATAACTCAGGAAATTGGATCTTACAACCATTATTATTATTTAATTATTTATTATGATGGCCATAGCTGAAAGAAATTGTTTAATAGGTCTCAGAAGGGAGGGATAGCTACATCAATTTCCTCTTCATCTGCTGTCAGCCTTGAGGCCTGTTTACACATTCAGTACAATACACCAGCAGCAGTTTTCCTGGAAGGAATTTCTATAGTCTGAAATTTAATTAGTATAAGATTGCTTCTTTCATATATGATTGTATGCTATAATGGAATTAGAGATATCCGGGCAGGGTGGACACCACGAACCCACCTCTGCCCTTAGATATTAGCGTGGAACTAAAGGCTGAGCCTAAGTGACCGAAGCACTTGGTAAAAATAGCTGCCACCACCTCAGGATTGCCGGCCTGAGGAACCAAAAGGGTGTGATTGTATTTTAAATAAGAGGATGTTTGAGCTCTTGAACTTCAATGGCTGACTGGAGATTGAAAGCTGTGTTGAGAGAATGATTTTGTGGGGAAACGAATGGATTGAGGCGAACAACAGTTGAGAGTAAACTAATAAAGAGTTTATTTTAACTTGAGAATAACAACAACTCGATGGAATGAGTGGTACAAAATCTTGATGCAGTTGCAGTAACTTGGTTGCTTAAAATCAAACAGTTCTCTCTGACTGAATAGCTTTCTCAGCTTGAGTCTCTATAACCAACTGTTCTATTATTTGACACAGTTTAACTTGGAGCACAGATCTCCGTCTGCCTCTCACACAGGGTTATAAGGTATCTTTGAGACCTCTCTTAGGCTCAGTAAGACACAGCTTTCTTTTACTAGCCTCTCTAATCTAGTAAAGCTCTAGCCTAATGTCTTCACCTTATTCCCTAACCTAGAGACTAGCTAAAAGCTCTTCCCTTCTGTCAGTTCCCTGCTCTAAACATCCAACTCTCTTTGTCTAACTCTCAGACTCTTCTCCCTCTGTCAGATAAGACAGCTCCCTTTCCCTCCATCAGCTGACTCCACCCCTGATTGTTACACCCAATCAGGAGTCAGCCTGACTCCTCCTCCTTCTCTGTACAACAGCCAGGAGGCCAGCCACTGCCAAGCAGGCTTCGGCCTAGCCAGCTAAAAAGGTAGTTTTATTACATATGCCATCCATGCACATGCTGTCCTGCCCTACAGGCCTTCTACATGCTCCCAATAGGACAACTCAGAGTTGGGAAATGGAAGTTTCAGAGAATGAGAAGCATGTAAACTTCTGTATATACTTGCTGGATGGGGTGGCAGCAAAGGTTAGTGCAAAAGATTTCACATAAAAATGGACTTTGGATAGGAATGTAAATTCTTCTTTATTTTATTTTTGAATGCAAGAACAAAAGAACCTCAAAGTTTCTTCTGGTTTGGTGTAAATATGAGTAGGGAGGGTTGCAATTTTTTTTATTTCTTCCTTGGTTTTGTGCAAAAACTCTTTTTTACAGAACATACATGGTTTTCTGTACATACACTTTTGTGGAAAACATATTTTGTCAAAGCCTCAAAAGATGTGGCAGTTTACCATTTCTTCTCATTATCTTGCTTTGTCAAGGATGAGGAAAATGTAAAGTGGTGACAAAGTGGAAGAGGTCTGGAGGCAGTCTCAGGATAAGATTTCAATATTTTGAAGGAGACAATGTAGCTGGAGTTGTGAAGTAATAGTAAAGACATGCCTAGATGGGTTTGTCCAACCTGCAGCCCATAAGCCCCATGTAGAACAGGACAGATATGAATTCAACCCAACACAAAGTCATAAGTTTACTTGAAACATTATGAGATTTTAAAGAAGTTTTTGTAGCCTGATTGCATGGTTCTCGAGCATGAACTTTATAGACAATGGAAAGGAATAATCAAAATATAATATATTCACAAATATCCGTAATTTGCATTATAATTGAAAACAGTTCAGTCAGAAGATCTGATTGATGATTTAAATATACTATCCAAACAGGGCTGCACATAATTAGGATTATTATACAAGGACTTTTTTGCTTATCTGTTGTAGCATAATTAACAAAAATCATCAGTTATCATTATTGTTAGTGTACTTATGTGTGGCCCAAAACTATTCTTCCAGTATGGCTTAAGGTAATCAAAACACCCTTGATCTAGATGAAAAAGAAGGAATATGTGATGGATGAGAATAACACCTTCCTGAATGGTATGGACAGCTCTATCTATTGTCTTGAATTTTTACCTTTGTCAAGTTTATGGACTGATGCCTGGTTGTGTTTTATTGGAGATATGTGATCTTTACACATTTCTCTGGAATCCACTTTTTGTGAGTGACAGACATGGTAGATTTTAGAAAATATAATACTTGTTTTTATTTACATCTTCAAAGGGAAGAATTCACTTTAAACCCTTGGCTACCCAGCCATTCACAATACATACAAATGTCTTTTTGAAGAATAGGCCATTTGACTCACTATCCCATTTGCTTGGGAGATTATCTAAGGACAGGTAATTTTTTCTGGTTCAGAACAAAGTTCTATATTTGATATTCAACACGAATAAAGGCAAATTATCCTCAAATGGGAGGAAAATGCTAGTTGAAAAGAAATGTTTCCTCTTTTTTGAGTCTAAAAGTATGCTTTGAAATGTAAATGATCTATGTAGAGCCCAGGGAGTTAAAAGTATGCATGATTGCTATTAGATATAATGGGGGTTTGTACCTCATTCTTTACTTATCCAGTGATAGCTCCAAAATTTTAATAATCCTTTAAAACTACAGAAATGAGATGGTTTGGGTGAGAAGGGCAAAAATCAGTAAGACAATTAAGTTTTTCACATCTTTTCCTTTGACTTCAATCCAATTCAGGCATGATTTCACACATTCTAGGGCATAGTCAAATTCACATAAATAGGACACTCTAGTAATGCTTCAGTTTCTATATTCATTTCAAAGACTACAACAGGAAGAGTGATGAAGTTTGACTCAAAAAGTTTGTCTTAAATTGATTGGATACACATGTTTTTGAACATGTGTGACATTTGAAGATGGTCCATGTTTGCAGGCATACAGCAGAGTTGGAAGAACAATGGCTTTACAAACAAGCATTTTTGGATCGCTATGAATGTCTTGATCCTCTTAAACTCTCCACTTGTCACCTCATCATCACACCTATCACACACACATATCTGTACACTCATGGAAATAAATCTCTGTCCACAGGTATTTCACTTCATGCATTGGATGAAGTAGACTCAGTTTACAAAACCTTATGCTGCAATATTTTCTCTCAGTTACTCTTGAAGGTAGTACAATATCCTTATGCATGTTTTTCTGGCCTGTATGGGTTTAATACACCATACAAAAAGAGCAAAAAAGAAAATGCAAACTACAGAATTCTACAAGCTGCTCACGAAAAACCTTTATTATTCTGGTCTTTATCTTGCAAAAAAAGGCATAAAGGGAACATTGTGCATCATGAGTCAATATGACCATGGAGTAAAAGAAAATGCAATAGAAAGCTGTCATGCAGTTAAAAAAGAGATGCCTTTGAAATATTACTCGGAAGAAGGAAATGGACAGATAAAGGAAAAAGGAGTATAACTGAATAAAGATTTGCAACTCCTTTAGTGAATATTCCACACCCTTTTGTATAACTGAGCAAAGAGAGTAGACTTCACAAAAGGAAAGAGTTGGGGGAGATTGGCCATTGAACTGAAAGGGGGATTTCAAGGTCAAGCCAATACGGCTATAGCTAAAAGCAAGGATATACATCTTCTGTTATTTCATTCCCACATGTCAAAGTGGGAAAAATTGGAATTATAGAGTTTGAAAAGACCACAAATGCTTCCCCTTCCAACATTGACCAAAATTACAAGATATTTAAACATCATAAAGCCGGGGCTTCAGTTTCACACTGTACATAAAATAGACCCAATCCAGCTCCAGATGGCCACAAAGATCACAGATACTTCAGAGTTTCCTGTCAACCCCAGACTATGCATCAATCTTGTTTTAGTGCAGAACGAAGTCAGGTTAAAAACTCAGGATACCATATTTCATTGTATAATAGTTTCTTTTTATGCCCCCCTTTTCTGGAAAAATGTGTTTGTGACCATCATGCAAAGAAAAAAATGTGTCTTGGGTTCACCAGTTTCTGGGAATTTTTTTTTGAAAAAGAAAACAAAACCTGTCTCACCTCTAAGAGACAGTAGAACAGTTTTTTACAAAAACAAACTGGGGATCCCATTTCCTCACCCCTCGGAAGTAAGAGATGGAATACCTCAGACTCAGTCAGCTCTGGAGGGGGGTACTTCAGCTGGCTTTGTTGTTTTTTAAAAACAAAGAAACAAGAGTTGGCTGGGGTCTGCCCTCTCTTGCCTCGGAGGAAAGTGAGAAAAGCCAAGATGTCAATTTTTTGACTCCAAAAGAGAGACATGACTGTGGTACTTACTGGAAGTCCCCATGAATGGCAGTGCTCTGTTTGTGGCATTTTTTTTACTAGTGTAGACAAGCCCATATTTTCTCACTAAGCATCAGTAAGTTTGGAAATATTCTTTGTATCCCTGGTTGGAGGCAGCAAAGGCTAAAACAAACATGCAAAGAGAAAAGACATAGCAGTAATTGGAGATTTCAACTATTCTGATATTTGTTGGAAAACAAACTCTGCCAAGAAGACAAAGTCAAACAAATTCCTCTCTTGCCTTGCAGATAATTTATTGTCCAGAAGGTGGAAGAAACAACAAGGGGATTGGCTATTCTGAATCTGATCCTAACCAACACTGAGGACCTCATAAATGGAGTGGGAGTGGTAGGATCCTTAGGTGGGAGTGACCATGTGCTCCTGGATTTTTTGTTGGAGGCAAGGGGAAACTAAAAGAAGTCAGATATGCATTCAAGTCTTTAGGAGAGCTGACTTCAGGAAATTTAAGGAAATACTGAGTGTGATCCTATGAATAGGAATGCTAAAAGAGAAGGAAGTTAATGATGGGTGGGAGTTTCTTAAATGTGAGATACTAAAGATTCAATTGCAAACAGTGCCAACAAGAAAAAAAATGAGAAGTTTCATGAAACCAGAATGGATGTCCAAAGAACTTTCAAATGAGCTAAGATTTAAAAGGGACATGTACACAAAAGCTTTATCCTGGCAAGAGAAACATCATCCCCCACACGTTTAATGAAATTTGTGACACACAGACAAAGGTTTTGCCATGTAATTTACTTTCTCCATATTTTTATGATAAAAGCAATGAGGAACAGATATCTATTACCCAAGAACACCACCCCGTTGTTCCCAGGCACAAGTACATGACCAAACCTGTCTGAATAGATGGCCATGAAGCCTCTGAATGAAAATAAAAATGATGAAGTTCTGTTCCTGGCTTGAATGTGTGAGTTCCTATTTAATAGTGTAGTCCTGACATTGAAAGTAGTGGTCCTTCTCCACAAACTTTGTTTGTGTGCTACAGACTTCATTAAACGTGTGGAGGACCAAGTTTCTCTTGCCAGGACAAAGTTTTCACCCTCTAGTCAACTTTCACTATCTTTTCAGGATAAAAGCAATGAAGAACAGATATGCATGACCCCAGGAACAAAATGCATATGAACAATATGCATAATCGCATCTGCGCATTTAAAGTTTTTTTTTTAAAAAAAACTGAAATTTTGGCGGATGTCTCACAGTGGCCATCTTGTGAGCTTCAAAATCCCATAACAAAGCAGCAATTCTGGATGTTGCAGGTAGAAATCCTGGGACCAACAGGTCTGTGTGAGGAGCCACTATCAAATCCCGAGTCTTATTGCCCCTTGTGGAAAACCTGCGATTTGGTGCTGTCTGGAAGTGCCCTGAGTCCACACTGCCATATAATCAAGTTCAATGTGGATTTTATACAGCTATGTGGAGGGGGCCTAAGGCACTTTCCCCCCTGATTCTCCTATTCTGAATACCACCTATTGTTTCTTCAGGTTTCTACTTTTTTTGTCCACTATAGACTTTGTCCCACTTTCTTAGTTAATCTGTTCCTTGGCCAGATTTCTTAATATACACATTTTGTTTCCAATTAAGTCACACGCATGCAATATGACTCCTTTTCAAAGCTTCTCTTACCTATAAATCCTATTTTTCAGTATCTCTGGCCATCCTTATATTTATCGTTATACCAGAGATTAACTATAGAATCATTTTGGAGGCAAAACAAGCATTCTACCAAAGAGCTAGAACTTTCTCTTTGCCTCTAATACCATGTTCTTAACTTTTATACCCTTCTCTTTGAAAAAGAGATTGCGAGCACACATAAACATAGAGTTTGTATTAATTTGTTATCCTAGTACAATTGAAAATTTTATCTTCCTTTACAGAAGCTAGACTGCAAATATTCTACTATTTTGTTACTCAGACTTTTGGAATCTTCATAAGTTTTCAGTATATTATACAGTTCCTGGGACATTGCATTATGATAGGTTTATGAATAACAAGAAAACATTTCCATGGAAACTTCTTTATTAGAAAACAATGTATATGTTATTTCTGACAACATGGCTTTTCCCCATTCTACCTGGACCTAAGCAACCTGGTTTTTAAAAGTAATCTGAATCTGGCTATATGTGTGTATTTTGTACTCAATTACCTGTGTAATGTTTTTAAAAAATACATTCCTATCATCTTTATTCGATAGTTTGACCTTCCATACAATACAGAGTATTGCTTATGATAGGAAACTCTGAATTTATTTTATTTGCAACAGTCAAATAACCAGTTACTGTTCCATGTGATAACATACTCAATATAGTTATGATATGATCTAATCACTAGATTAATATGGAGCTTCCTGTCTGCCAGGATGTTACTCATCTTCCAGTGGTGTTATTTGCTTTCCCTAATCTTATCATTATGGCGGTCACCTTCACATAACAGTCCTCAAACGGCACAGTCTAACTCTAAACTTGTTTTGCCCAATCAGCTTCTTCCATTTCTCATATAACCTACCTTCTGCAATACAGTTTATTTTTTATAAGCAATGTTTTATCCATAGTTAATCACAGCTATCTTTTATGTTCTGCATCAAAGTTTTCCATCAAAATGCTTAATAAAATATTGTATTTTTCCCCAACACTGGGTGTCTTCTACCTCTCCTGTTTCTTTCCATGTTCTTGCTTTTATTTTTTGCTTGCTTCCCATTTGTGCTTCCAATTGTGTACTGCTCACTGTGGAAAGAATGGACATTTATTGCCTTTTCTTAGCTCCTTTATTTCTTTAAAGCACCCACTAAATCCCTACCACACGATGCACTGCTATTTTCAGTAACGATTGTATCGCCAAATTTGTCATTATGGACCCCTCAGGATTTTCACTATATGCACATGCCAACTAAAAGCCTAAGCAAAGGTTGCTCCTGCAGTTCTCCTGATATCAACACTTCTGAACTCTCGGTGTAATCTCATTGTTGGTTAAAACATTATCAGCATTTGCTCCTGCTATACAACTTTTATCCTTTCATTTTTTTCTATTCCCATCTATGATTTCATACATTTGTAGCCCAAGGGTTAGGGCAAAACAATAGCTTGAAATAATAACACAAAAACCCTATGTCATTATTATATTGCCTGATTTATGACTGTGGTTTTTAACTTTGAATATGTTTTAATGGTTTTTAACTGGGATTTTTTAAAAAATACTGTTTATATTTAATCCTGTCTAATGTTTGCATGTTTGTATGCTGATGCTTTTATGTTACGTTACTTTGAATCCCCTTCAGGGGAGATAAAACAGAATAATAATAATAATAATAATAATAATAATAATATTAATAATAATAATAGCAGCCTAGGGTTTCTTAGCAAGATTTATTTAGACAAGGTTTGCCATTGCCTTTTTCTTAGGCTACAAATGTATAATTTGCTCTATATCACCCAGATATTAAAATTCCATTTTCCAAAATCCTAGTCCAGGTGTTGTGGTAGAGTCTGTTGGCAACACTGCAACTAGTAGTAGGAGTGGTAGAGGAGGGAAATGAGGTGCCCAGGTGTCAGATGAAGAGCAGCAAAGGAAGAGAATTTGGGAGATACTTATGTCACCCACTGATGAAGAATCCTTTGAAGGTTTTTCCGAGAGTGAAATGAGTGAGGAAGAGGAAGGAGATTCAGATGGGAATAGAGGCATTAAGAGGGTTACTCGAGAGCAGGAGTCAGACGAGGAACGTCAGAGAAAGAAGATCCGGGACATACTTAATGCTCCCACAGAGGAAGAGGATTTCATGGGTTTTTCTGGGAATGATGGGTCTGAGGGTAGTGGGAATGAAGAGGAACCACTGGATTGGACCAAGGTTCAGGAGATTCGGAATGTGTGTACTCAACCAACATCCAGTGACACTTTTGAGGGATTTTCTGATGGCAGAGATTGGCAATCTGGTGATACCATGGAATCGTGGGGAGACCTAAGTCTTGACAAAAGGTGGAAGAGTTGGAGGGATGGGCATTGGCGTTTAGCTGTAGAGGCTAAGCCAGCTGACAGTGATGAGGATGGGGTGGAGAGCAGCTCATCAACAGATGATGAGTTGTATGATAAATGAAAGCACTGCAGTGATAGAACTTTGCAGTAGGCAAAGTGTTGGTTTCATGCCTTGGGTCTTGTCGCTGCCGCTTTCTTGTTGTGCTTGGGTCCTGGATCTGCAGGTTGCTGCTTACTTCGTGTGCTGACTGGCTTGGATTCTCGTAAGTGTGGATTTCCCCTCTCCTTGACTTCGGACTGTTTTTGACGACGACACTGCCTCTTGGACTTTGGAACTTTCAACTGGGATTTCTTCGACTTTGGATTGCTTCTGGACGACGGCTTTGCTTCACGGACCTTTGTTTGCTTACCCATTATCTGCTGCTCTATTTTGGGTGATTTTGGACATTACTCAGTTTAATCCGGATTATATCTCTGTTTAATCCGGATTATTTCCTAAATTGGTTTTTTGAGCTAATCTTTGCAGCTACTTTTGAGTTTTAACCAGGGACACTGAAGTAAGTGTCTCTGAGTCCTTTTGTTTGATTCAATAAATTGTTTCTTTTGGACATACTCCTGAGTCTGGCTCTTTAAGGCTTCTGGGTTCCGACACCAGGACTCAACAAATTGTATCATATTGGAAGGAAGGAAAGACAAGCCATCAGAGAACTGAATTCAGATCCTGATATCCTCGTTATGCCAGCAGACAAGGGGAATGTCTCCTGCATTTGCCATCCGTTGGGGACCCCTCCCCACAGCACCAACTGCCGCTCTGGGCCAGAGCGAAGAGAGGGGAGGCCAGGGGACAGCACCATCTTGTCTCTGTCAGAGTTTTATGTTATGTAGATCATTTCTTAAGTGAAAAATGGATAAGTAGTTGCAGGAATCATGTCCAGTCATTGTATGACCAGCACCTGTGAGAGTTTAGCTACTACAAACTGAGAGAAGAAACAGAGTGGAGAGAGGAAAGAAGAGAGTGGAGAGAGAAGAGTATGAGCAGAGAATGCTGATGCTGGTGATGAGAGCAATAGATTCCTGTAAAAGCTCAAGGAAGGTTTGCTGGAGTATTGGGATGGACTGAAACTGTTATTTGTTACTGTGGCATAAACATTTACTTTATTTGAAGAAAGTTTGTCTTCTGTGGATTGCATTATTTTCTCAACGGGGCGCAGCTTCCAAGAAGGTGGTTTGAATGTTTGAATACAACTCCAGCTATAAAGCAGCAACACCATAGTTGCGACATGGGTTATGGGCCCAGCTGCGCCAGCCGTACCAGCAGTGCCAGCAGTTCCAGCAGCCCTGTCTAGGAGCATTTCTGTAAAGACTGTTTGGTGGTTGTGTTTGTTGAAAGAAAAGATTGGAAGACATGTCTCAGAGCGGGAGTGGTGTTTTGCCACTGGAGAGACTGAATTCTTCCAACTACTCATCGTGGGCAGTGAAGTTAAAGTATTTTCTCATCAGAGAGAACTTATGGGACATTGTTGAGAATCCTCCAGGAGCTGGGGCGAATGCTGCGGAACTGAGAAATGATGACAAATGTAAAGCAAATATTATTCTCGCTGTGGAAGATAGTCAACTCACATATTTGAGGAATGCTACAACAGCGAAAGAATGCTGGGAGCGTCTGCGGAGAGTGTACCAGTCGGAAACGCCCGGGATTAAAATCATCTTGACAAGACGTCTTTATAATTTAAAGTTGAAAAGGGGAGACAGTGTTTTTGAGCATTTGCAGAAGTTGAGAAATTTATTTGTGGAACTGGAGGACAGGCAAATGACTTTTACTGAGACCCACAAGGCATTTATTTTGTTATCATCATTGGACCAAAGTTGGGATAATTTTGTTTATGCTATGCAAAATGTGCCTGAAGAGGACTTAACCTTGGATTATGTTTCAGCCAGGCTGATTGAACAGGAGAAGCGTTTGGAGTTTGTTAGAGAAACATCAGCTGAGCATGATAAAGGAAAGGACTGTGTTAAAAATGTTGGTGAGAAAACAGCATCCGTGTTTTTTGTAAAAAGATGTTTTGAATGTGAAAGCACCAAACATTTAGCAAGGGACTGTCCACAAAGAAGAAAGAAGAAAGAAGAAGAAAGAAGGCGAGGCTTTCAGCAAAGAAAGAGTTTGGACTACTCAAGAGGAGGAGCATACTCAAGTGTAAATACTTTGTGTAAAGTTAAAGGACTGAGCAAGAATATTTGGTTGTTAGATTCTGGTAGTGCTGAGCATTGTGTAAATGATATAGAGTTGTTAAGTGATACTTGTAAATCTAAAATTGAACATGTGATATTGGCTGATGGAACTTTAGCCAAATGCAGCATACAAGGAACTGCCTTTATCCCAAGTTTGGGAAGAAGTTTTCATGAGGTATTATTAGTTCCAAATTTAGAGTACTGCCTAGTGAGTGCAGCTAGTCTTTGTTTGCAAGGTTATAAAATAAACCTGGATGATAAAGGTTGTGAGGTAGTGAAAGATGATAAACTGTGTGCTAAGGGAAAATTAGTGAACAAAGTTTATGTTTTGAATGATAAGGAAAATGTGTTAAATGTGTCTAGGACAGAAAACAAGCCTTTACATCAAGATTGTGTGCACTACATGCATCGTGTACTTGGGCATTGTAGTTTTCCTTATTTACAGAAACTGGCTACAGTTACAGATTTAAGTTTAAAACAGTGTAACAAGTTTTTGGATTGTGCAGTTTGTTCAAGATCTAAGTTGAAAAGGCATCCTATAGCTAAAAAGAGTTTTAAAACTACCAAAAGACCTTTTGAGCTTGTACATTTGGATCTGGCAGGACCCTTTGCTCCAAGTGAGGGGGGCACGAAGTACATTTTGGTAATCGTGGATGATTTCACGAGATTTTGTTATTGTATATTGTTGAAATCAAAGCACCAAGTGTTTGGCAAGTTTAGAGAGTGGCTTGCAATGATTGAAAGAAAATTTTCTTGTAAGTTAGGATGCATGAGAACAGACAGAGGTGGTGAATTCATGAGCAATCAGTTTCAACAATGGTTAAGAGAAAAAGGAATTTGTCATGAGAAAACTAATCCCTATTCTCCTGCTGAGAATGGAGTAGCAGAGAGAAAGATAGGAGTATTAAAAGTAATGATGAATAGCATGTTGGATGATGCCAAAGCACCTAGAAAATTGTGGGCTGAAGCCATTTTGACTGCCACGCATGTTATAAATAGGACATGGAGTTCATGTGTAAATGAAACACCATTTTGTATGTTATACAAAAGAAAGCCAAACCTGAAGTATTTGAGAATTTTTGGAAGCTATGCCAATGTCCTAATTCCTAGTCAGTTGCGAAGAAAGGGGCAAAGGAAGTGGCAGAGATTAAGGTTCATTGGATATGAAGAAAAGACCAAAGGGTACAGATTCTATGCAGGTTTCAATAAAGTGGTAATATCTAGGAATGCTAATTTTGAAAAACATGCAGGTTGGGAGCATATTCACCAAAATAATGAAGTATTTGTTGATCATTACAGGAAAGCTCCAAAGGCTACAGAGAAAGGTACTGAAGTATGGTTGCCAGTAGATAACAGGCAAGAAGAAAATAATCAAGAGGTCAATATTGAAAGAGAAGTGAGATCAGTTTCTGAGTCAGAAATAGCACAAGACCAGGAACAAACTGAGACTTCTGAATTACCTGGTACCAGCAATGAAGCAGCTAGATCCATGACTGGAGTAAAAAGGGAACATCAATCTAGCAGTGATGAAGAAGATAAAAAAGTAGAAATGATTGAAATTCCTAGGAGGTCAAAAAGAACAAATATAGGGGTACCTCCAGACAGGTTCGTGGTGCAAGGTGTTTTTACATAAGAAAAATGGTTTGAGTTTGGTAAAAGAAAAAGAAAATTGAACAGATAAGTGTATTCTGTATACCTGTATGTAAAATTATATAAATGTGATATGATTTGCTGTGTATTAGTAATATTTTGTATTGGGTTTTCCACTTAAGAAAGGAAAGGGGTGTCAGAGTTTTATGTTATGTAGATCATTTCTTAAGTGAAAAATGGATAAGTAGTTGCAGGAATCATGTCCAGTCATTGTATGACCAGCACCTGTGAGAGTTTAGCTACTACAAACTGAGAGAAGAAACAGAGTGGAGAGAGGAAAGAAGAGAGTGGAGAGAGAAGAGTATGAGCAGAGAATGCTGATGCTGGTGATGAGAGCAATAGATTCCTGTAAAAGCTCAAGGAAGGTTTGCTGGAGTATTGGGATGGACTGAAACTGTTATTTGTTACTGTGGCATAAACATTTACTTTATTTGAAGAAAGTTTGTCTTCTGTGGATTGCATTATTTTCTCAACGGGGCGCAGCTTCCAAGAAGGTGGTTTGAATGTTTGAATACAACTCCAGCTATAAAGCAGCAACACCATAGTTGCGACAGTCTCCTGTATTTGCCATCCGTTGGGGACCCCTCCCCCCAGCACCAACTGCCGCTCTGGGCCAGAGCGAAGAGAGGGGAGGCCAGGGGACAGCACCATCTTGTCTCCTGCATTTGCCATCCGTTGGGGACCCTCCCCCCAGCACCAACTGCCGCTCTGGGCCAGAGCGAAGAGAGGGGAGGCCAGGGGACAGCACCATCTTGTCTCCTGTATTTGCCATCCGTTGGGGACCCCTCCCCCCAGCACCAACTGCTGCTCTGGGCCAGAGCGAAGAGAGGGGAGGCCAGGGGACAGCACCATCTTGTCTCCTGCATTTGCCATCCGTTGGGGACCCCTCCCCACAGCACCAACTGCCTCTCTGGGCCAGAGCGAAGAGAGGGGAGGCCAGGGGACAGCACCATCTTGTCTCCTGCATTTGCCATCCGTTGGGGACCCTCCCCCCAGCACCAACTGCCACTCTGGGCCAGAGCGAAGAGAGGGGAGGCCAGGGGACAGCACCATCTTGTCTCCTGCATTTGCCATCCGTTGGGGACCCCTCCCCACAGCACCAACTGCCGCTCTGGGCCAGAGCGAAGAGAGGGGAGGCCAGGGGACAGCACCATCTTGTCTCCTGCATTTGCCATCCGTTGGGGACCCCTCCCCGCAGCACCAACTGCCGCTCTGGGCCAGAGCGAAGAGAGGGGAGGCCAGGGGACAGCACCATCTTGTCTCCTGCATTTGCCATCCGTTGGGGACCCCTCCCCGCAGCACCAACTGCCGCTCTGGGCCAGAGCGAAGAACGAGGGGCCAGGGGACAGTTCCACCTTGTCTCCTGTGCTATTCTAATAATATGTTATAATATAATATATTGTATATACATATAATATTTATAATATTGTAATGTAATGCAATATAATACTAGTAATTGTTTTTAAATGCATAATGATTTTGTATTCTGTATATCTAAACTGTTGTAAACCGCTCTGAGTCGCCTAAGGGCTGAGAAGAGCGGTATACAAATAAAGTAAATAAATAAATAAATAAATAATCATGCATACAGAACAATACAAGGAGAAGATCAGAAAACTCCTGGACCCTACTATATACAAAAAACTCAAGCAAGACCCAACTGCCAAAATAACCAAGAAAACCAACCCCCTGATTAAGAACTCCTCAATAAACTTTGACTTACGACAACAGCTATGTAAATCGGAAGCCCATTCATTCACCCAGGCTGTATGGACTCTCAAAAATCCATAAGGACTCCACCCCACTCAGACCCATCGTGAGTGCCATTGGATCCCCCACATACGACCTAGCAAAATTTCTTGCTGAACAGTTACAAAGCCATATTGGGCTCACTACACACTACATCAAGGACTCAGCCCACTTCATAGAAAAAATCAGCAATCTCAAGCTAAATACAAACGACAAACTGATCAGCTTCGATGTGGTATCTCTATTTACCATGGTCCCGGTAGCAGACACCATGGCACTCATCAACCAGAGGTTCCCAGAAGACATCACGGCTCCGTTTCACCATTGCCTCACCACCAGTTACTTTCAGTGGGACAATGAATTCTATGAACAGAAAGATGGAGTAGCTATGGGGAGCCCTCTCAGCCCGGTCATAGCTAACTTCTACATTATTATTATTATTATTATTATTATTATTATTATTACTTTGCTTATATACCGCTGTATCTCAAGCCCGAAGGCGACTCACGGCGGTTCACAAACAGTAAAAACAGTAGAAACAGCAGTGGTTCCATACAACATATAACAATTGACTTAACACATTATCCATAAATTACCAATAAGCAATTACAATGCACAATTATTACAAAAAACAACCGTACCCAATCTTCTCATCATCCAAGCGTAGTCCAGGTTCGTTGTCCATTGTTCCATTCCTATGTTCCATTACCAAATTGCACTAAATTACTCAAACATGGAACACTTTGAAGAACAAGCCCTGGAGACAGCAACCAAAAAGCCCACGATATGGTTCAGATATGTGGATGACACCTTCACCATTTGGAGCCATGGAGAAGAAGAACTCAACAGGTTCCTGGACCATCTCAACAGCATCCACCCAAACATCCAGTTCACCATGGAAAAAGAAAATGAAGGAAGACTGCCTTTTCTAGATGTCCTAGTCATCCGCAAACCAGATCAACAATTGGGTCACACCGTCTACAGAAAACCCACACACACAGATAGATATCTACATAAAAACTCCAACCATCACCCAAGTCAAAAAAGAAGCACCATTAAAGCCTTGGCAGACCGTGCAAAAAGAATCTGCGAACCCCACCTCCTCCAAGATGAACTGAACCACCTCAACTGGGCTCTCCAGGCCAATGGATACTCCACCTCAGACATCAGAAGAGCTGCAAGACCAAGAACAAGCCACGAGAGTAAAGATGAAGATCCACCCAGATGAAAGGTGTTCCTGCCACACATCAAGGGAACCACTGATTGCATAGGGAAGCTGATGAGGAAACACAACATACAAACAATCTACAAACCCACCAAGAAAATCCAACAATGCTACGTTCAGCAAAGGACAAGAGGGATCCTCTCACCTCTGCAGGAGTCTACCGGATACCATGCAGCTGTGGACAAGTCTACATAGGGACCACAAAATGCAGCGCCCAGACACGCATCAAGGAACATGAAAGGCACTGCAGACTACTTCAACCAGAGAAGTCAGCCATAGCAGAGCACCTGATGAACCAGCCTGGACACAGAATATTATTTGAGAACACAGAAATGCTGGACCACACCAACAACCACCATGTCAGACTACACAGAGAAGCCATTGAAATCCACAAGCATGTGGATAATTTCAACAGAAAGGAAGAGACCATGAAAATGAACAAAATCTGGCTACCAGTATTAAAAAACTCAAAAATTATAACAGCAAAACAACAGAGAGGAAACAACCAGGCACAGATGAACACCTCCCAGCAACAGATTTTCCCAGGCTCAGGCAGGCCTTCAAATGCTAATGAAGGTGATCAGCTAAACATTCACACCTAACTGCAGCAGGGAAGAGCTCCTTGCCCCACCCCAGCCATTCCACAGATATATAAACCCATTGTCCTAATTCCAACAGACCTCACTACCTCTGAGGATGCTTGCCATAGATGCAGGCGAAACATCAGGAGAAATGCCTCTAGAACATGGCTCTATAGCCCGAAAAAACCCCACAAGAACCTTGTATCATATTGGCTTTCTTATATTATAATAATATAATATAATATTGAATTATATAATATAAACTTGCCGTTTCTCAAGTCACTCCTAACTAAAACAATCAACAGCCAACATAAGCTGTAATTCAATCTTCTGATTTTCCTGAAGCTCTGGAATCTATTGATTTTAGTTCTTTGGTTGGTTCTGGTTTACAGTTATTGCTTCTCTTGCAGGGTGATTTGAGCTGTTTAACTTCTGTCTTCTGGTTCTTCATTGCATTTTTCCTTCTATTCATATTTTTCTAGGTGCCATTCCCTAATGAATGCAACCACTAAGGGAACTGCATTTACTACATGTTCCTACTTGCAACAACTCACCAGGCAATCACCTTCTTGATGGTCAACTTGCAATCACAGAACACCAATAAATTTCTCCAGAATGGCCATGAGAACATCAGATTCTATTCAGTTCTCTTTCCCTGCTTTGTCACTCTTGCATAAACCTGTTTTATGAGTCCATCTTTTTTACAAAAGAAGACAATGACAATGAACAAGTGTGCACAGGGTTAACAGTGTGAAATGTCAGGTCAAGAAGGGAGAAATGACTCTATGAACAACAGCTTTGGTAGTTACAACAAGCATCTGTTTTGTATTTTCTGCTCATAAGAAAGTTCAGTGCTAGCTTTAGACTCTTTCCAGTTGTGTTCCCAAAAGCATAATATTTTCTAATAGAAATCTGTGAACTGTGAGCATGAAAAGCAACAGCTCTGTAAGAACTGAGAGGCTTTCGTTTCCTTGGTGAAACAGTTCTCACAGTGCTAGATTGGACTTCTACATCATTCCCATATAAATATCTCACCTAAAACACAAATGTGTCGTATTAGGGCCACACATTAAAATACATACATTTGATTACTCATGTGCTAAATCAGTGGAGTAATTGCAGTATTTGAAATAAGGATGACCCATAGATTGGGAGTTAATCCTAACCACCGCCTACTTCTCATTAATGAGGTGTTATACTGGGGAACTACAAGAGTTGTCTTTCTTAGTTATCCTTATGTTATTTGTTTTTCTATACCTATGTCCTTTGTGAACAGTCTTCTAATATTCCCTCTGGCCATGTAGAAGTTCATAGCTACAGTACATCTGAAAGCCAACAAAGCTCATCATACTGTGAACTTGCACTATTCCCTCCAGCTCTATACAAAACATCAAGAACCTAACGAATTATGAAAGTTAAACAAAGCAACCCTGTTACTCTAGTGAATCACATAAATAGTTATTGTCATCTTTGATAGTGCCGAAGTCACTCCTTTCTTTTTAGTGAAATTATGAAAGCAAGAAAGTAGTTTTTATAAAAGAAAATATATAGGGAAAATTGACAATATTGATCATTCTTGTTCAAAAATGCATGTCAGGGCAATAATGACCATAAAGCTCTTATATGGGGGATAAAGACAAGAAATAATGCTAGTTAATAGTTTCATACTACATGAACAAGACTTCAGTTTATGAGCTATTATTGCACCTTCTCTTCAAGCCATGGAATGGAGTTTGAAAACATTAGCTTCCATTTGTAATTAACCATAGTTTGTTTCATTCCAAACCAATACAAACAATGGTTAATTTAAATCTGGGGTAGGGGACTTCAGACCTTGGAGCTGAAATGAGCTTTCTGTTTCTTCAGATAGTCACATACCTTTTGCCATGATGTCAGCATTCGGTGCATTGCTTAGTGGATTCTGAAATGCTCTCCTGATAATTACTGGAAGCAATAATATGAGGCTACACTATGTTGATATTTCAATGCACTCTTTTTTGTCTTTATTGCTTTGCCCACTACTGGAATTTGCTCTCCAGAAACTTTTTTGAAAGTGAATTTGGCTCTTGGCCATAAAGGTTCATGACTCTTCATAAACTATGTCAGAACAAGCAAGGTCTAACCCAGGCCACATTGGACATGTTATTTGAACAATAAAAACAAATTATAGTTCATGGTTCACACAATACTTTTGAATGTCTCCTACAGGAAGGGTGGGAACATTGAAAGGAATAAAACCCATGAGCCTGTTGCTCATTCTTTAACCTTAAATCCAAGGTCGAGAAGGTACACACTGCAGGAAACATATAGCTCTCAAAGGCCATTTTTTTGTGTTGTTTCATCTCCATTTCGGTCTTGGATGTTTTTAAGCAGCAACAACAACCATATTTATTTTTACTCCCCCCCCCCCCCCCCCACACACACACACACTTTGGTATGCACTCAGGCATAAAAAAACCAGATTAAGTAAATGACACTCGTTAAAAAAGAAAGAAAGCCAATATGTAACAAAAACAGACAGCATACTCAGTTAACAAATCTTTTCTGACAAAACATCCAACAATTGTGGGCAGCCAAATAAAATGTTTCAGAGGTAATAGTTATCAGCCTCATGTATCTGACTGAACTGATGTCTCCTAGAGAATGTGAGTGACTTTTTCTCTTTCGAGAAGTGAGTGGGGAAATTTTATTGCATCATCCGCAGGGTCTGGGGAGACATTTCTTGAAAGCTATAATTTATTTCCATTTCACCCCATGGTTCAGAGAAAGACCTGCCCAAGGCCTAAAATACTGAAGAAGGGAAAAATATAACAGTATTTTACCATCATCTTTTGAGGACATGGAGGATGTAAAAATGCAATCAATGGGGTGGGTGGATAGGGGATGTCTGAGACCTTTGAAGATCTTTGAACAAGTCTTGATGATTCCTAAAATTTGGATAGACATCTGTCTTGTATTAAACCAGGGTGTGATGCCAAGTCCAATATAAACTAGCTTTGTATAAACATGGATTTTTGAGGCATTCCTTAAAAGAACAAAATGGCTCCTTGGATTTTGTTGTTTTGCCCTTTTTGTTGTTGTAATACTTTCTTACATACTATTAACCATCATGTCTTGTCATCTTTATTGTGCTGTACCTCCTTTTTCTAAAATAATCTTGAAACAGCAACTGATTCTCATAACAGTCATGAGAAAAGAGCTGCTTTCTTCAAATAGCGTAACCCACAGAGAATTGTTGAAATTTATCACATCTTGGCATGTTGTCTCCACTAAAATATTCTGTACTCCCAACAGCCAACAGCTCAACATCATCCTGTGTGGGCAATAAGCAGCTCAGAACATAAAACCTGCTCCCCCTTCCTTGCTTTTTCCTCCATTCCCAAGAAGCTGAATGTTCTAATGCATCTTGGGATTTGTGTAATTATGTTTAGCATTGCAAATCTGGGAAACCCACGTGTCCAAGCATTTCAAGATTTTTTTCTTTTTAATTGCTCTGTCTCCTGCTACAACCTCAGAAGTTAGGTTTGGAACTCTTGAGGAAAAGCAGAAGCATGTGAGCACTCTTAAAAATTACTTAAATAAAGCATGCAGTTTGGACAGGATAGCCATTGTGCTTACGTGTTAATGGATAATACATTCATTGCGAAATACTTAAAGAGACAGAAATGAGACACTTTTAAACTCCCTTAAGAATCTTGTGTTCACGGAACATCCATTATGATGAACAATGTCATAGCCCTCAAAGAAATCATCCAAATTATAATAGAACAGTTAAATCTGGGCAACTCATCTACAAAAGGTGTCAGCATGCCAAGCCTGTCGACCCCTTTAGCAGCAATCTGGTTTTACAATTTTGAAAAATCATGGGTAGCTGCAGTTTGTATGTTCCACTAAAGTGTTAATAATTCTGAAATGGAGAATGTTTCAATTCATTGTGTTGGGTAGGATTTCCAACCACTAATCAAATCAAGCCTCAAATCAGGGGAGCATCTTAGGAAAGGTATCACTGCAATGTAATGAAAGTTATGCACGTGTAATGTCAAAGGTTAAGTATCATTTTCATTTAATCAAGGCCCAGGCAAATGCTTCACATAAGATAAATGATGTGATACCAGTTGATTCACTGGGCTTAATCAGTGTAGAACCTAGTTAAGTAAGTAATATAGGAAACTGCCTTATACCATTTTAGATTATTCTATCAGAGGATTGTTAGAACTAGGAAGTACAGGTTGAGTATCCCTTATCCAAAATGTTTGAAAGCAGAAGTGCTTTGGAATAGAATCTTTTATTTAGATTTGCATATATTTATTTATTTATTTATTACAGTCGCTTATACCCCGCCCTTCCCACCCCGAGGGGGACTCAGGGCGGCTTACATAACAAGGCACAATTCGATGCCCGCATTACATGACAACAAAACATAACATCAATAACAATAGCAATTATAACAATGATAACAATTAACCTAAGCAGTCATTATTATCGGCAACACATCCAAAAAAAAAAACCATAAAGTAAAAGCAATTAAAACAATTAAAACAGTAAAAGCAATACAAACCTCATTGCTGGACAGCGTTTAACAGACTCATAGTTAGGTTCTACTTTCCGCACATTGTCAGTCCTATCCATCTGGATTCCATATCTAATTGTCAGGATGCCCAAAGGCCTGGTCCCATAGCCACGTCTTTACCTTTCTCCTAAAGGCAAGGAGGGATGTTGATGTCCTAATTTCCCCCGGGAGTGAGTTCCACAGGTGGGGGGCCACCACTGAGAAGGCCCTGCTCCTCGTCCCCACCAGCCTCACTTGTGGTAGTGGTGGGGTCGAGAGCAGGGCCTCCCCAGGTGATCTCAAATTCTGGGGTGGGACATAGAGGGAGATACGTACATACATAATGTGTTGTTTATGAGATGCAAGGATAGAAAGAGATGTGAAAATCTGTGAAATGGTGGGAGCTGTGGATACCAAACACTATACTTGAATTTTCACTATTGTCACCACTAATACTGATATACAGATAGACATTTGCCTGCACACATGAATCTTCTTTAAACATGAACATTCAACTCAGGAAAGAACCAATATCTGGCAGGAATGCTCACCTCCTACCAACCAGTTCAACCCACCAATAGCTCTTCCCCTCAACTACACAGTGAAGCGATGCCAACTAGAGGGTCAGCAAAATTTTCAGGGTAATAAACAAGGTTTAAAAAAAACCAAACAGATTAAAGCCCAAAAAAACTCATTGCAAAAAAATAGTCACAGATATTGTATGTCAGTAACGGTGGCACAATTGGTTAAACCCTTGTGCCAGCAGGACAGGTGACCGACAGGTCAGCAGTTTGAATCTGGGGAGAATGGATTGTACTCCCTCTGCCAGCTCTAGCTTGCCATGCACGGACATGAGAGAAGCCTTCCACAAAGATAGTAAAACATCAAACATCTGGGCCTCCCCTGGGCAACGTCATTGCATATTGCCAATTCTCTCACACCAGAAGCAACTTGCAGTTTCTGAAGTCACCCCTGACACACACACACAAAATCAGACCACCTAGGAGGTATGATTTTTCTTACTCCATGTAGAACAAACTGTTACTTTTAGCTCTTTATGAATTTCCAGCTCTTTATAATATGTGAATTTTAAAAAAATATTGTATACCAATGAAATGAAACAATTCTGTTCAATGCATGGGATTTTTTTTCTTGAGTTCATTCATTTAACAGTTGAATTCCTTGTGATATTTATCTTCACACTGTGCGTTTGTATGATGTTTTTGTTCTTTGCTATTTTTAGCATCTTTTCTGTGCCCTGCTGGGACTTTTAATTGTTACTTGGCAGATGTATCACGGCATGTAGAATCATTGCTCTGAACTTTTCATGAGCCCAATTAGCATACAGCAGTATTGGTACTGGAGTCTCCATTCACAGTAGTGCCTCTGAGTCATTTTTCTTCACCTGAATGGAAATTTGCAGGAACATAATGCCTTAATAGATTTGAATAATTATTAATAATGTTGGGTTATGCATAATTTTTGTTTAATTCTTTTCAAAGATCCCATTATCGTGTCAAAAAAGTTACCATTTCAGTGGAAGGCAGGCAAATGTTTATGAAAATAAGTGAAACAGGGTCAGTAAATATTTGCCAGGAAAGTAATATTCACATTTTGATATGTGCCATGGCAACTAATCCATTTTAGCAATAGGATAGAACTCATGACATTACACTCATAGTTAGGTATGTCAAAGCATTTGCCATCACAAGAAAGAGGTTCAGATCTGCATGTTAGGTAAAGGTCCTTGGAAAAGCTTTGCAATTGGGATAAACTGATAGTCTTCAGTAAACCTCATTTTTCACTTCACTTCAGGTTATTTGAGGAAACTGCTGCTATTAGAAAATGCAGTAGGTAACCTGTTCACTGGAATTCCATTCAGATATTATGTAACACCTGTTCTGAAGGAATTATATCATGTAACGGATTGGCCTACCTTGCAAAAGCTAAGGAGAAAAGTGTGTGAAGCAAACAGGCATCCTCATAGCCAGAAGTGCAATCTGACTGGCTAATGAAATTGGAAGGCAAACTCAGTAGCTGGAGATGGGCAGAGCCAGAGGCAAAGAGGAGCAAGAAAGCCATTTTAAGATCAGTTAGGAGTTTGGTGGGGAAGAAGAAAGGCTAGAAGTTTGAAGGGGGAAGGAAGGAGAGAAGGAAGGAGAGAAGGAAGGAAGGAAGGAAGGAAGGAAGGAAGGAAGGAAGGAAGGAAGGAAGAGTTTGGGAACTGTTTGTGGTTTAAAGATACCTCTTTGAGGATAGTAATTAATAGGCCTCTATAGTGATTAGAGTGCTGTGGGAGAAAGGGAGATTTCAAAGGTTTAAAAGATCCTGTTTGGATTTCTCTGTGTGTGTAACTTTGTTTTAAGAAACTCAAGATAAAGAAGTAAAGCCTAACAAGTTATTTGAAACCATTACACATATTGACTATACAAAATAAACAACATATTCCTGTTTTATTTCAACTGAAGTCTTCATGTGGCTCTTTAACCATTCCAGTGAAGGAGGTGGCCTATTAAAATAATAAATTGGTGGCAGCAAAAGAAATATTAATAAATAAAAAGAGACAGCAAAGGAAAAATATAAAAGACAGTGGTAACTTCCCACTGACTGACCTTGTGTGTGATGGTGATTGTGCTCTGATTCTCTCATGGCCTTGCCTTGGGCCAGAAGTTGTCATTTGTCCTTTGTCCTTCATTTTGAGTGTGGTGTACCTGAGGCAGATTCTCTCTTACACCCTTCCCTTGTTTGTGATAATTGGTGGCAGTTTGTTATATATGGGCTGCCAATAAATTACTGTTCTGAATTCTAAGTGCTGAAAATTATATTACTATCCCTAAATGTCTTGGAACCTTGAGATTTGAGGGAGCATCTCTCTCTCTCTCTCTCTCTCTCTCCCTACTCAAGAAAAAGAGATCTATTGGAGAACTTTTTCCCTGTGCCCAATCAATAGGGGAAATGCATTGTGGGAGGACATATGAGAGAGGCTTTTTTACTGTGACACCCTGGTTATGGAATTCCTTTCCACTGGAAGCCAAACTGGCACTAATGTTAGAATCACTTCAACTCAGGAATGATACCAAACTGATTTTATCCAGGCTGCACATGTTTTATAGTGGCATCACTAAATATTTTAAATCTCTGAAATTCAATGGTCTGGGGGTAAGGTAATAGTCACAAGTGAGTGGTCAAACCAGTTCTTTGCTATGCAACTGCCATCTAATCACAGTTTGGGGTGTGGAATGCTGATCTGGAGTATCCCTCTTGGAATCAGCATTGAAATTTCTTCCCAACCAAGATGCAACCTTGGCTAACTTATTTATTTATTTATTTATTTATTTATTTATTTATTTATTTCAAGCATTTGTATCCCATCCTTTTCACCCCCGAGGGTGGCTTTACAACAAGCTGTGGCTCCTCCAAAGACACACTTGTTTTATCTTCCTCAGAAGGTAAATTTTCAAGGTGGGAGAGGGAATGACATTGCCTAAATTCCATAAAGGTTCTCCAGATGACATTGGAAAAGAAATATATACTAATAAGTAAAGGAGGTGAATTAAACAGGCCTACACAGATCTATTATCTCTCTCTTCTTAAGTATCCTTCATGAAGTTGTCAAAGGCTGCCCACACCTTAGGGGGCTCATTGTCATCACGTCAGGAGGGATCAATGAACTTGTTATTTTCTTTTGAAATTAGACTGGAACACTTTTGCTTGTTGGTTTAGTTGTAAACATACATATATAATATATGTTGAATTAGTCTGCAGTGCCTTCCATGTTCAAACATGAACCAAGGAACATGAAAGGCAGTGCAGACTAATTCAACCTGAGAAGTCAGCCATAACAGAGACCTGATGAACAAACCTGGAAAAAGCATATTATTTGAGAACACAGAAATGCTGGACCACTCTAACAACAACCATTTCAGACTACACAGAGAAGCATTTGAAATCCACAAGCATGTGAACAATTTCAATAGAAAGGATGAAACCCTGAAAATGAACAAAATCTAGCTACCAGTTTTAAAAAAATCTCTAAAATAAGGACAGAAAATAAAGAGCAGCACTCAAAAAGTGAGGGAATTCCAGACAAGAATCAATCAGGGCCAGCTAACACCTCCAAACAAACACCCCAGCAATCTGCCAGCTTTTGAAGCTACAATGCCATTAAATGCTAATCAACATGGCCAACTGCAACATTTACACTTTCCTCAAGCAGACAAGTGTTCTTTCTCCCACCTTGGACATTCTATCTACCTATCTATCTATCTATCTATCTATCTACCTCATTTGTCTAGTATCCAACAGACCTCACAACCTCTCAGGACACATGCCATGGATGTGAGTGAAATGTCAGGAGAGTACGCTTGTGAAACTACAGTGCAATAATAACTTCAAAATTATGAGCTATGAGTTTTGGAATGGCATGATTTTTAATAGTGATTGTAATGTTTTATATGTTTTTAATGTGCATTTAATTTTAATTTTAAATTTTTAATGTATTTTAACTGTTTGTTGTTAAAAGACATTGAATAGTTGCCATATGTAAAGCTGTCTTGAGTCCCCTCTCGAGTAGCGAAAGGCAGGATACAAATAGAGTAAATGATAAATGAATAATAAATAAATAAACATGGCCATACAGCCTGAAAAACTTACAGTAACCCATTCTTTTCTTCTCATGTTTCAATATTGCTTTGACAAGATCACCTGGTCCAGATTACTTTGTGGTAGACGTCTCCTCATCATAACACCTGAACACTTTGCCTCTGTGACACTCCTTCTACTCTTTTTCCACACATGTTCAGACTGTCTGCATAACTCATCAGATGAAAGACTAATAATTCCACTAGAATACAAGCCCTTTGCACCCCTTTGCAACTTGGACATGTTATATTGACCTAGCTTTCATCTTGCTTTGCTACTGGCAGCTCTAATTACTTATACTGAAAATGTCTTTAAGAGTCTGCTATGGAACAAGCTCTCCACTCCCACCTGAGCCATGTGATTAACTCTAGCCTCTGTTGAAAAGACCATCACTTAACTGAAGGTCTTGATAGAGGTTAATTGGCAATTATACAAAAAAAACTTGTTAATATAAAAGGTGGTGGTGAGGGCAATGTGAGAATTCAGTTCACTCAAATTCAGCCACCTCTGAACCCAAGAATTTTATTTTTAAAAAACAAGATTCATTTGAGTCAATGTAAGTTGACTTTCTGTGGAATATTGTGTGAAATCTGAATAATAGTGGGATACATATTTAATGGATTCAACAGATAGATCCTTACTCAAGATCCCAAGTCAAGGGGAGGCAATCTTGTGCAGATGAAATAGCTCTGCTTTTTTGGAGTGTATGAGTGAGATATCTAGTGGAGAGAAAAAAAAAAGATGATCAAGTGTTTCATTTGCAATCTCTTTACTACTATCTTGGCCCTTTTAAAATTAGAAATATAACATAGTTTAATCTTCAAAGTACATATTTATAGAGTGGCAATAAAATGCTGATATGCCGATATGCTGTCGATTAATCTGAGTTTTCCTCATCTTTTGATTGATAAAATGAACTATAAGTGAAACAAAAAGCAAACAAGCTAGTATGAACAGGAAGGAGTCACCAAAGAATTTTTGTCTTTCCTGTTCACAGCTTCTTAACCCCTTTTAAGAGTCAGCTGCTGACCTCACTGAAAACTGGGCAAAGAGAAGCCAGGAGGTCAATAAAAGACCACATATGGTCTCTGAAGGGGAGCTCCTGGAAGACAGAGGGCCCTCCCAGATGGGACACAAAAAGAAGGCTCTGTCAGACTTTTACCTGAGGTGTCCAAATGATGCCTCAAGTAAAAGCAAATTAATTCTGGACAAAAGCAGGAAAACCCTGATTTGTCCCAAATTCATTAGGGGCCCTATTAGACCCCAGCCTTCTAATGGGGTACCAGGCCAGTCTCCATATCTATCTCACTTCTTCAATCCAAGGTATCATCCTTGCAGGATAAATGTTTCATGGCACCCATCAACTATTCTTTAAGACAGTGGTTCTCAACCTGGGGTCCCCAGATGTTTTTGGCCTACAACTCCCAGAAATCCCAGCCTGTTTATCAGCTGTTAGGATTTCTGGGAGTTGAAGGCCAAAAACATCTTGGGACTACAGGTTGAGAACCACTGCTTTAAGAAGTGGTTTCCCACTTTGGCAAAAAGAACCATATAAATGCAACAAATAAAAAAGAGATAACAAAGATATTAGATTGTTTAAATATGGAATCATCCCAATATTATTGTTTAACAGTACTCACAGCTACAAGTCTTTTGCAATAACCTGGCTTTGAAGAAGGCCAGTATCACATCTGAACAGGTGTTTTCAAGACAGATTGATCACATCATATAGAAAGAATGACAAGTGACAGAAAAAGTTAAACTGACATTGATTTATCTATTAAAACAGTTTCTTTTTGGACATGTTTAGTACTGAATGGAAACACTGACAAGCAGACTCAAAACTGAGAAATTTGAAGACTTTGAGTTATTAGCATGTAATCCTGATCCACTGAACATATCACACAATTATTAAGTTAATTGGGCTCAGTGAAACAACCCCTTCCACCTCCTCATTATTCATATTTACTAATAATTAATCATTATTAATGTCCCATGAAGTGCAGTGGTTGCTGACTTTGTGCTAATTGGCAAGGTTTCTACTTGGCAGCCCACAGACAAAGTATTTTAGGATTCCCAAGAACCAGCAAAATCTGAATATGGTCCCGACTCCAAGTACAGAGTCAATAATAGTTGCAAGGTCAAAGATCTCCCAAGGATCCAAACACAAAGAAGACAACTTTAATGACAAAATTGATAGCAATGGAAAACACTGAGATGGCATCTGAGAGGTGGCAAACAGATACTGTGCCAGTTTTCATCAAGAGAACTACTAACAATAAAGTGTCAACCAAAGATTGGCATACATTGAGCCATTGAGTTAAAGTCATGTCAAGCTGCATTAATTCTACAATGTAGATGCACACTTTGTCTGACATTGGTAAGGATGCTAAAAGGACCCTTGTCAGCTCTAGACTGTGTAAAACCCTCCTTTCTTGCCAGTTAGATTGAGACGTTTTTGTTTGGGCAAGTATTTAATTTTAAGCATTCAACAGGTGGACCATGTTGTTACTTAGTATTTTTAATTATATTTTAAATGTATTGTTTTAAAATGTATTTTGGGCTGTTTTAATTATATGCTTTTAATAGCACTAAAGATAAAAACTTTTGTAATATTGCATTTTAGTTAAGCTTTTATTTTATAGTTTGCAAGAAAGCAGGGGCATATGTTGAATAAATAGAATAATATAATTAATATAAATAATATAAATAAATTTCAAGTTCTTTCTGATGCACTAATACTTGTGGATTATCTGCCTTGATATACTGGGTTATATGGCTGTGTGGAAGGGCCTAGAGAAGAAGAGGGAGAAACAACAGATCTACACTGACAGATTAACCCAGGATGGGCAAGAATTGACCTCATGGAGTCCACTTAACATAAAGAGTCTCCTCGCCCATAAAATGGGACAACATTGGGAAGAGCCAACATTGGGAAGAGCTGAGGGATACTCTGAAAATTCTGCATGTAGATGTGTCCAATGTTTATCCAAATAACGAAGATTTTTTCCTTACCACCTATATGTTCTGTTGCCTATATAAGATCATTTCTAACAAAAAGATTTTTTTTTAAAAAAAAATAGTGGTCTATAAAAAGAAAACCAAGTCAGACTTCATTTTCTCTTCAATTTCCTTTGGCCATAAAGGGCTCATAAGGATATGCTCTGATTACTATTTTCATTTTAGTATTCTTTCTTCTATCTAAACTATGAAACATGGTTATAACATTTTGTCTAGTTTTTTTTTAAAAAAAATCAAATAGTTTAATTCTCTGTATTGTTGAAGGTTTTCATGGCCAGGATTACTAGATTGTTGTAGGTTTTTTGGGCTGCATGGCCATGTTCCAGAAGCATTCTCTCCTGAAATTTCACCTGCATCTATGACAGGCATCCTTAGAGGTTGTGAGGATGCCTGCCATAGATGCAGGTGAAACGTCAGGAGGAAAACACTGAGATGGCATGCTTCTAGAACATAGCCATACAGCCTGAGAAACCTACAACAACCCTGTTTAATTCTCTACTGTCAATAGAATTAGTTACAGGCTTATGCAATATATTGCAGTATATTATTATTATTATTATTATTATTATTATTATTATTATTATTATATGTGGTGACATTTTTGTGATCCTTAAACACACTACTCTGCCATGATAATTGTCTCCCGCTTTTTTAAAAAACTTCCTAAAATTAAACATTAGTGACAGCAACCAAACCAATTTAGCATTCTTCAATCAAACACTTGAGCACAAATGAGAAAAGGACAATTATATTTTAAACTATGTTTTTATTCTCATTTCTACATAATTCACTGGGTAATTGACAATTAACCTTCAGTGCTTTTCAGATTCTTTACCTCCATTACAACCGCTCTCTCACTGGAACTATTTCAAAATGAATTCTTACTTATTAATTTGTAAGCAATGGGGGGCTAAAAGGGCATCAAAAGGTCTCTTTCTTTCATATGAGAAATGCTGTCATTCTCCAATGGTCTTTCCCACTTCTGTTTTCTATCCACTTGGATATGCTTGGAAGGATTTATTCACTCCATTAAACTTCTGATGCATAATTGAAATGTTCTCATACCTTGCAATGTTTTAAATTACAAATTCATGCTGTAGATTTAACTGTACGATCTGTTGAATCTTTTATTCATTCATTTTATTGGTGGTACTTGTATACCACTTGATGTAGTATAATCTCTAAGGGCCCTTCCACACTGCCACATAACCCAGAACATTAAGGTAGAACTGGGTTATCTTAGTCTACACTGCCATATATTCCAGTTCAAAGACACTGCGGGATTTTATTCAGCTATGTCAAAGAGACATTATTTGTTTATTTATTTATTTATTTATTTGTGGTATTTATATACTGCCCTTCTCAATCCTGAAAGGGACTCAGGGCGGTTCACAGTATTGGCAACAATTCAATGCCATCAATAAAAAACAGTATAAAACATCAAAATTGACCCTCCCCTGATAAAACATAAATAATTAAATATTATTAAACACATCACATAAAATAACATCACATATCACACAAAGACATAGCCTAAGTGGGTTTTATTAAAATGCACATGTGATATCATTGAAAATTATAAAAAAACTAATAACATAAGCAGACTTTTTTCAAGGGGGAGGATTTTGGAGTTGATTATGATGAAATGTCACTTTAGTCACTCTTCCTCTTTAGTGTTGAAAATTGAAAATTGGAAGTCATCTACAACTTATTGTCTCCAAGGTACCCTCAGCGGTTTATCTGTCGGCAGGATGCTTCCCAGTGGTAGATGCTGAACTATTGCCATAAAGGGAATTAATGCACTCTGGATTTTACCATCTCTCCTCTCACTACTGCTGCAAGTTAAATTAGAGGTCTGCCCACGTTGGTCAACTGCTGGTAGAAAAACAGACATAACATCCAGAATAGATTTGCTACATTCATGTTTGCAGATGGAATGACCCCCCTCCCCCCTTAAATTTGCCATTGTATCTCTCTCTCTTTAGGCGATCTCTCGTTGGACGAGTAGGATAGTCTTCCAGGATCAGTATTCTTGTGGATCTGTAGGTGGCTGTGGAGCCCTATTTTTGGAACTGCATCTTCTCCCACAGTGAGGGCATTGGTTTCCAGATGGGAGAGGGTCTCGGTCGGGGTTGGCTTGATGCACCTTCCTCTTGGCACGTTTCTCTTTCACCCTCCATTCGTGCCTCTTCAAATTTTGCAGCACTACTGGTCACAGCTGACCTCCAGCTAGAGCGAAAAAGGGCCAGGGCTTCCCAGTTCTCAGTGTCTATGCCAGAGTTTTTAAGGTTAGGTTTGAGCCCATCTTTAAATCTCTTTTCCTGTCCACCAACATTCCATTTTCCATTCTTGAGTTCGGAGTAGAGCAACTGCTTTGTGAGACAGTGGTCAGGCATCCAGACAATGTGGCCGGTCCAGCGGAGTTGATGGCAGAGGACCATCACTTCAATGCTGGCAGTCTTTGCTTCTTCCAGCATGCTGACGTTTGTCCGCCTGCTTCCCAAGAGATTTGCAGGATTTTCTTGAGGCAGCGCTGATGGAATTGTTCCAGGAGTTGCATGTGATGTCTGTAGAAAGTCCACGTTTCACAGGCATATAACAGGGTTGGGAGGATAATAGCTTTATAAGCAAGCACCTTGGTATCCCTACGGATGTCCCGGTCCTCAAACACTCCCTGCTGCGCTCGCAGAGCTCAGGCGGTGTTGTATTTTGGTGTCGATTTTGACTTTGGTGGAGAGGTGGCTGCCAAGGTAGCAGAAAAGGTCAACATTTTCTAATATAACACCATTAAGCTGTATCTCTGGCATTGGGGGGGGGGGGGGGGCTGGTGACTGCTGGAACAGCACTTTGGTTTTCTTGATGTTCAGTGACAGGCCGAGCTTCTCGTATGCTTCTGTGAAGGTGTTTAGAGTGGCTTGTAGATCTTCTTCTGAATGCTCACAGACGACATTGTCATCAGCATACTGGAGTTATATGTCAGATGTTGTTGTAACCTTGGTTTTGGCTTTCAGTCTGCTGAGGTTAAACAGCTTGCCGTCTGTCCGATAGATGATTTCCACTCTGGAGGGAAGCTTCCCATCAACAAGGTGAAGTATCATAGCGATGAAGATGGAGAATAAAGTTGGAGCAATAACACATCCCTGTTTGATACTCGATTCCACTTTAAATGGGTCACTTTGGGAGCCATTGCTGTCCAAGACTGTTGCCATCACGTCATCATGGAGGAGCCGCAGGATGTTCACAAATTTGCTTAGGCACCCAATTTTTTGGAGAATGGTCCAGAGAGCGCTGCGGTTCACTGTGTCAAATGCCTTTGCAAGGTCGATGAATGCCATGTACAGAGGTTGGTTTTGTTCTCTGCATTTTTCTTGGAGCTGTTGTGCAGTGAAAATAATGTCCACGGTTCCTCTGGAAGGGTGGAAGCCGTTCTGGGATTCTGGGAGGGTGTCTTCTGAGAGGGGTAGAAGGTGGTTTGCAAGGATTCTTGCGAGGATTTTCCCAACTGAGGTTAGAAGGGAGATACCTCAATAGTTTCCGCAGTTTGTTCTTTCCCCTTTTTTGAAGAGAGTGATGATGGTGGCATCCTTGAAAACTGCTGGGATTTTCTCGGTCACCCACACTTTTTCTTTGAGCTGGTGGAGTTGGTGTGTCAGCTCAGGTCCTCCCTCTTTAAAGATTTCAGCAGGGATCCAATCAGGTCTGCTGGCTTTGTTATTTTTTTGCTGGCTGATGGCATTCCTAACTTCTTCCAAACTAGGCAGTGCTGCAAGCTCATCCCTGGTTTATTGTTGCGGGATTTGTGAGAGAACCTCTTTGGCCACATTGGAGCTGCGGTTCAGGAGGCTTTGGTAGTGTTCTTTCCAATGTAGTGCAATTAAGTTTTGGTCCTTCAGGAGCTTGGTTCCATCTGATGAGCGTAGGGGCTGTATGCCATGGTTTCTTGGTCCATAGATGACCTTTCTGGCTTTGAAAAGTCCCTGAGCATTATGGTTATCTGCCAGGTGTTGGATTTCTTCTGCCTTCTTTGTCCACCAGTTGTTCTTGTGTTCTCTTGTCCTTCTTTGGACCTCAGCTTTTGCACTTGCGTAGATCTTTTTCTTAGCAGCACAGTTGATGTCTCTCTGCCATGTTTGGAAGGCTTTTCTTTTCTTGTCAATTAGTTGTTGGATCTCATTGTCATTTTCGTCAAACCAATCTTGATATTTCTTGGTTTGATATCCAATAGTTTCTTCACAGGCTGTGATGATGGAGGTCTTCAGTTTGTTCCAGTGTTCCTCAACATTTTCAGGGTTTTCTGTGGGTAGATGGTCCTTGAGTGCTGTTTGGAGAAGGGCTCGTCTGGAGGGCTCCTGAAGGGCTTGGGTGTTCATTTTGCACCTCGTCTTTCTTCCTTGGAGTCTGCACTTGGGGGCGATCTTGACAGCCATCGTGGATCGGATTAGCCTGTGGTCTGTCCAGCAGTAGTCAGCATATGTCATGGCTCTTGTGAGGAGCACTTCATGGCAGTCTCTTGCATGTGTGATTACGTAATCTAAGAGGTGCCAATGCTTTGACCGGAGGTGCTTCCATGATATCTTGATCTTGTTTTTCTGGTGGAAGAGCATGTTGGTGATGACAAGGTTGGTGTTTCCGCACATTTTGTGAGAAGCAGGATGCCATTCGAGTTGCTGTTTCCAACCCTGTCTTTTCCTATTGTCCCTGGCCACAGGTCGAAGTCTCGCCCAACTCTTGCATTAAAGTCTCCCAGGAGGATGATTTTGTCCTCCTTAGGTATCTCTGATAGGACGGTGTCCAGCTGACAGTAAAAATTTTCCTTGATGTCTTCATCAGCATCTAGTGTTGGTGCATAGGCACTTATGATGGTTGCCTGTTGGTTTTTGCCAAGATCAATTCGGAGGGTTGAGAGTTGTTCGTTGATGCCAGTGGGTGCTTCGGTCAGATGTTTCACCAGATCATTTCTGATAGCAAAGCCAACTCCATGCATTCTTTGGTTTTCTTCGGGCAGTCCCTTCCAGAAGAAGGTGTAGCCTCCTTTTTCTTCCTTCAGCTGTCCCTCTCCTGCTCTCCAGGTCCCCTGAAGGGCTGCTATGTCGATGTTGAAGCATCCCAGCTCCCTTGCAGTGATGGCAGTTCTGCATTTAGGGCGTTCACTGTCAGTGTTGTTCATCAGTGTCCACACGTTCCATTATTAATGTATTTATTTATTTATTTATTTATTTATTTATTATTTACAGCTTTTATATTCCGCCCTTCTCACCCCGCAGGGGACTCAGGGCGGATTACAGTGTACACATATATGGCAAACATTCAATGCCAATTTTGATGTACAACATATACAGACATACACAGAGGCTATTTTTAACTTTTTCTGGCCGCCAGGGGAGCTGTCGCTTTCATCGTCCATCTGCAACGCTGATGAAGTACCTCCGCATTCCTCGCATGCTTCCCCGCTGGAGTGCTTCTTTATGGCCTCATAAATTAATTAATTTTAGCCTCCCTACACTTTTAAGGTGGTACCTTATTTTCCTACTTGACAGATGCAACTGTCTTTTGGGTTGCAAAGGTCGACAACAAGCTACACAATGGTTGGAAACCCACTCCAACCCGGGCTGGCTTCGAACTCATGACCTTTTGGTCAGAGTGATCTTAATGCAGCTGACACTCAGCCAGCTACGCCACAATACCTGATTCCATGTACCAAAGTTCATTTTTCCTTTTTGGCCACAGGATGGTGACCCCACTGGACACGGCAGTCCAGTCAGGGATAAGAGAGGCAGACTATGTTTAGGGCACCTTTTCTAGCCCCTTCCCCATGTGGGGTGAGCAGAGTAAAAAGGGCTGCTCAGTCATGGATACAGCTGCCGAACGACTCAACTGCCTTGGACCTTGAGGTAGAATGTCTGAGTCTGTATCCATAGCCCATGTGCCAGTCTGTGACTAGGGGCTTCCAGATTTCACAGTCCTGCCCCCATCGCCACTCGCTGATCGCCATGGGACTTTTGTTGGTTTGTTTTTATTTTCTTTGGAAAATGCCTGTGCGTGAGTTTTTTTAATGTGTGGAGGTCAGTGCACAACTGATAAAAACAGTCTTCACAGAGTGAAGTTCCACTGGTGGTGTAGTTTAACACAATGACCGTGGCTTCTCAATCTGTTGCAGCCTTCTTCCACCTTCACAGCTGTTCTAACATGTACCATGTTATCCTCCACCTGCTCCGCTGTTGAGGTCTTTGGGTCTTCGGACTGTGCTTGGTCTGGAACCTCCCCCACAGCCACTCCTGGGAGTGCACGACTCCAGTCGTTGTGTCTACAGGTTCATTGGAACACACAAGCCCCTCACCATAACAAGGTGACAGTCCATCGAGGGGGTCACTGTAACTTAACATCACAGGGAAACTTAGGGAGAAAAAAAATCAGAGTCCTAATTCTAAGATCCATGAAACACATATGGAGTTACTCCCAATATGATAACCCCCAATCCAATTTTGAAGTAAATGGATAATAATAAACTTTCAGATGATATCAGGGCTATGCAACTGTATCATTGGACAAAAATGGCCAGAAAATGGTTTCCCTGAGTGCTGGAAATGCTATTGAAGAAAATCCTAGGAACCTTCTACACAACCATATAAAATCTAGATCAGTGGTTCTCAACCTGGGGTCCCCAGATGTTTTTGGCCTTCAACACCCATAAATCCTAACAGCTGGTAAACTGGTTGGGATTTCTGCGAGTTGTAGGCCAAAAACATCTGGGGACCCCAGGTTGAGAACCACTGATCTAGATTATCTGATTTGAACTGGACTATATGGCAGTGTGGATTTCTATAATGCTTTGGTGGTCTGAATAATATGGCAGTGTAGAAGGGCCCCTAGATAGATGCAAACCTTGGCAGTTGACGGCTTATTCTATTTTGGAAAGTTCACTAAGAAAATTGTATTTTCTGGTTTGAAAATGCACTTTTTGCACATAAAATAAGACTTCTTCCTTCCTGTGCTGGAAACTTCTTTTCTGTACAAAATTTCCATGCAGATATGCAGTTTTCTGTGCAAAGAAATGTCTGTGAATTTTTTGTTTTTTCACCAAATAAGTCCTGTGATAACTTTCTCATAATATAAAGAAAGTGCTAAAAGTATTCTTTCTTGTGTGGTTTTTATTCCATTAGACAGAGTTAGATGACAGTCTCACGCACAGTTATTGGAAGCTGCTAAAGCAGACATAGGCAAACTTCTGTCGTCCAGGTGTTTTGGACTTCAACTCCCACAATTCCTAACAGCTGGCAAGATGGTTGGGATTTTTGGGAGTTGAAATCCAAACCACCTGGATGGCCGAAGTTTGCCCATGCCTGCATTAAAGAGAGAGAGGGTTATAGTCCTGTCTATTATTTTGGAACATATAGAGGATTTTCTACTAGAAGAGCCAAAATAATAGCTAGATTTACAAATCATGTAACCTATCTTTGTTAAGTGCAGCCATGTCCTTCTATGTTTAGTAAAATGACTAGTACAGACCCTGAATGGCATCTTATGAGTACATATTAATAGTGCAGCAGTCTTGGTTCCTGTGATACTGGAATGCACCAAGTTATTCAAGCTGAAGTTAGGTCAAAATAGTAATTGATACTTTGTGACTAAAGAACCCTCAAATGATTCTTTAACTGTTTTTTTTTTTGGGAGGAGCAGAAGTAACACAATTGATAAAATAACAGAACCTTTTAAATTGATGCTTTCTTCTCTTCTCAGTTTCTCCTCCAGTGTCTCTAATGCCATGTCTCTCATATATATATATATATATATATATATATATATATATATATATATCACTTCCTAGGTGATTGCTAACTCCATTTAGGAGATTGATTGAAAGCTAATCAGTAATCAGGTTTTTCATGCTCCTTCTTCCACCCCTGGCACTTGCTCAGGTTTGTGTCAAGAGGACTGTTGTGCCATGACCCAGAGTCTGTTCTCAAAAGATTTTATTTCTTTTATTAACTTGTTCCAAGGGAAAAAAGAATGAATTGGTTGAACTGCCTTGGCACACCTCTTCACTTCCAGAATTTCAATAAACTTGACATACTTCAGAAATCTTACTATATAGTTCTCTTTGTTCTTACTTTGAGCATGGAAAGATCATGAACATGTTAGCTACTGGAAACAGTTATGTCTCTGAAATGAAATAAAATAAAACAAAACTAAACTATAATGTCCTAAATTGAACCTGTACTCACAACTAGAGTTGATCAGTTGAACTCATATGTTGATGTACACATAGATTTAATGAATTTGTTCTAGATGGAACTAGAAATTGTCCATGAGCCTCACTGGTCTGCAGCCTAAAATGGGGTAACCAACACATTCCCCATAAATTGCATGTGCTTTCACTTGTTTTTGTTGGTATTAAGGCCAGGCTGGTAGCACAACTGGTTAATCAGCTGCAATAAATCACTGCTGACTGAAACGTGGCAAGTTCGAAGCCTAAGTCAGGGTTGAGTGCCCAACTGTTAATAGCTGTTAAAAGAGAGAGCTGGAGAGCAAGGAGGAAATACTACGATCAAAAAGTCTTGACATCATAGTGGATGAAGCAACAGCTTCCCCTTTAGCCAAATCGAGCAACCTACAGAATCCAAAATGGAACAACTGATGAATGGCCTCTGTCTGTCTGTATGTCTTGTATGTTAAAAATGGCATTGAATGTTTGCTGTGTATATGTACATTGTGATCTGCCCTGAGTCCCCTTCAGGGTCAGAAGGGCGGAATATAAATACTGTAAATAAAGAAATAAATTGTAGATGATGATGAAACACACCCAACCCAATAGCGCACTGTGGGTGCATCTAAAGCAGGCATGCACAACCTGAAGCCCTCCAGGTGTTTTGGACTTCAATTCCCAGAATGCCTGACTATTGGATAAGCTGGCTAGGGCTTCTCAGAATTGGAGGGCCAAACACCCGGAGGGCCACAGGTTGTGTAGACCTGATCTACAGTGTACAATTAAAGTAGTTTTCTACCACTTTAATTGCCATGGCTCAATGCTGTGGAATTATGAGAGCTGTAGTTTTACAAGGTCTTTAGGCGTCTCTGCCAAAGAGTGCTAGGTTCTCACCAAACTACAAATCCCAGGATTCCTTGCAGTAGGATACAGACTTGTCATAATTACAGCACTTTCTGTGCAGGAATTAATATTTCTTAATGTAGTTTCCCAGTGCATATGTAGTTTCTCAGTATGTATGGAGTTGCAGAATCTGTGGCCCTTTAACTTCAGTCAAATTGAATAATTAGTAATGATTAAAGAAAAGCAAGAATTCAGAATTCTGACATTCTAAAAATAGGATTGACATACTCATCATAAAGACTATTTCTTCATATAGGTGCCCAAGTCATTCTTAATTTCAGGCACATGGTTCATTTTATGAAAACATGAATTTGGTGAATTTACTATGTCTAATTCCTCAAGGGACTGTTGAGAACTTTTATTTTATTTTTATTATTAGTGACTGCCTTTACATTTTCCAGCCTAACATACGGATTGGAAACATATACTTGGAATATATACTTCATTCAAGTATATATGAATTTTGCAGTAGAATTACCAACTAAAAGGTATCAGTAAAAAGGAGAAAAATTATTATAATTTAGGGTAGACAATGTGCATTCCATTTTGCCAATACTTACATATTTATATCCTGTTCTTGAATCCTGTCTTGCTTTCACCCACAGCATTTAAGGGTCCCCTGAGTTCCCATTAAAACACTAACCAGGCCCCCCAAAAAACTTTATTTCAGAAAGATTAAGATGGTGTAGTACAGATTAAAGAGCCAGAGTCCCTGTAGCATGCTCCAGGTCCAATCCTTGTCATCTCCAGTTAGATATGAAAAAAATTCTGCCTGAAAACCCAGAGATCCATTGTCAGCCTTGTAGAACTATACAGAACTATATGGGTCTATGAAATGACTCAGGGCACATCTACACTGACCATATAATCCAGTTTGAAGCTAGCTTCAAATTGCAGTGGCTACAAAATGCATGCCACCAGAGTCCACTGCAGGATGAATGAAGACCTCTATAGTGCATTAAGCAAAGTTGTAGGAAAATCCCAGTTAAGCCCCTTAGTGTACATCGACAACCCCCAAATCAAAACCACATTGCACGGCAAAATCAGCTCTGCAGAATGCCAAATGCATTTTGTAGACACCCTCCTGCCTTGGAGTACTTTTTAGACTTTGGAACAAGAGCATGGGAGACTGCAGAAACATATCCCAAGGACATAGCTGGGCAGCAGAGAGCCAATTGACCCCCTGGGACAGGTAATTTATTACCTCCACTGCTAACAGCCATTTCCCCTTTTTCTCCATCTGATATGCCGCTGGAATGCTGCTGCCCATATCAAAATGGGGAAAAAATCTGCATTCTCCAGTGGTTGTCAAGCCATGGATGCTGCAGATTCTGGAATTGGCTTGAGGCCAACCTCTGTATTAATATAACCAACTTTCTGGTTTCAATCTGGTTTCTGGTGTTCCAGACATGTCAGTCTAATCATCCACACAGCAAAACCAGTTTCTCCCAAACTGGTTTCAAATGACCCAAGTGTGTATAAGTCCTCAGTGTAAGGTAGTTCTCTATGTTCCTATGCTGCACTCTTCATATTGTGTCATGAAACCTTTAGGGCATATTGTTTTGTATCTTGTTTCTTCCAGAGTGACAGACTTATGAAAATATTTCTGGGAAGAGAAAACTCCATATAACAAGAATTCAGCCTTTCAGTGAAAACTGTAATTCTTACAGTGTTAGTCTGAGTTTGTCTGATTCAACATTTCATGTTTTGACTGACAGCTTGTTCATTTGTGCCAATTGCACACATTCCCACTACTTACAATACAATTCACAACCCTATTAATTTGCTAATGAATTGATATTGACCTCACTTTTTTCTCAATCCTCCTTTTTTGTCAAGTTGGCAGTGGTCCAGAACATATTTTTAACTCATTTGCAAAATGAATATCGACAAATTTCCTCTACTGTAGAGTGGGAAAAAAACCTTCCAAAATCAATTTAAAAACTAATTACTTTAATACCACCTATCTCAAAATTATGCTGATGGCTCTGGATTAATAAATAAATAAATCTTTTTTCTGCTGAGGACGCTATGTGAATCAGTGGATATTGATCTGTGATGCTCACCAAATCTAAGTAGCTAAGTATCACAGCTACTATAGCCATTCACCATAATTTGCAAAATAAATTGCTTGTTTCCCTACTCAGTGTGGCTTTAGCTATTGTCTTCATGATGAATATTTTGTATACATATTCATAAAAGATTATTCTTCCTGGAAAATCACTGGTAGTTAAAGTCATTCAGAATATAGGCATGATCGTTTTAATGACGTTTCAAATTTCTTACTTCTTTCTGTTGTTTGACACAATTGCCGCTTCATCTGCAGTGTCTTATCCTTTTACCTGGCAACAAATTTCACTTAGTTCAGTAGAGTATACTTCAAGGTAGTAAATGCATGAGGTTATGTTTCAGTTTTGAAAAGACTATATTGAATTGACAAATGTCTTCATTATTAAGATTGAAAGATGTAGGATTTTTTTAAGTCGAAGAAATATTTATTTATTCATTCATTTATTTACCCTGCCCATCTCACCCTGAAGGAGATTCAGAGTGGATTTACAAATGCAATGATTTGATGCCACACATATACATATTGATAAATAAACAATGCATTAAAAATGAAACAATAAAAATATCAGCATTAAAATATCAATTGAAACCACATTATCCAAGTCATACTCCAGGACCATTCCATTTGTTATTTCATAATCTCTTATCACACTGCTCCAATTTACTAACCAAAGGTTTGGCGCCAAAGCCATGTTTTTAGTTTTTTCCTGAAGGTCATGTAATTTCGCTGGGGAGGGAGTTCCATAGACAAGGGGCAAGCACTGAAAAGGCCCTGTCTCTCATCCCCACCAACCTCACTTGAGAAGGAGCTGGGACTAAGAGCAGGGCCTCTCCTGACAAAAGCAAGAGACACAGGAAGATAAATTTGAATGCTTAACCAAAAGTATTTCTATCCCTGGGTTTCCAGCTGTGTCATTACTACATTAGGGTTACAGGTAATTATATGCACCTCTCTGCCAGGAGCAGGTTTTTCTTATTAATGTGGCAACTACAAATGAGGAAAATCTTTTCATTTCTGAAAGATTCTTTCAAATTTGCAAATTTCCCCATATTAATAATGTAAAGAGCTTCAAAAAATTTTTTAATGAATGCCACTGACCTGTCTATTTCTACCTAAAGGTTACCTGTTAGAATCACAGACACCTTAAAGGGCCAGACTCAAAAGTGACTTCAATACAGAGTTTATTAAAACAAAGTAAAATGGACGCAGAGGCACTTAAATGCAGTGCCACTGGTCAAAAACTCAAGAAACAACCAGTCCTGGTTCAAAAAGGTTTAGAGAAATATAATCCAGATTAGTTGGATAAAAGAAATGAATCAACAAAGCATTCTTAGGTCAAACAAAAAGACACAGTACACAACTGGTTAACAAAAGGAGAAGCTGCAGGAAGCGAAGCACCATCAGCCGAAGTCCAGGGTAGAAGGGGGAGAAATCCAAAACAGCGCAGGTCCAGAGTCCATAGAAACAGCGTTTTTAGCTAAGCCAATCCACACTCACGAGAAGCCAATCCGGGTCAATAACACGCAAATGATCAAGAGATTCAAACTGCAGATCCCAAATCAACACCAAACACAAAACTGGCAGCAGCAAGTCACTCAGCACCCAAAACACGAACGTACTCCAACTGCAAGGACCCCTCATCCCTGAACCCACTTTTATTTACAACTCATCATCAGAAGATGAACTGACCACCGCCCCATCATTATCCCCCACAGCTGCTTCCAGCTCTTCACATGAGCCACCTTGTCTTCCCCTCCAAGTCCTCCATCAGTTGGATCCCCTGATTGCCAGTCTTCACCCACAGAAAACCCCATAAAGGTATCAATAGTTGTTGGCTCCTCACAAATAGCTTGCACTTCTCTTATCTTAGTCCAATCATCATCATCATCTTTAATTACTTATTAATCGCCCTCCATCCGAGATGCTCCAAGTGATTTACATAGGTGTCTCCTTCTTCTCCTTCACTCATTGACCCATCATCCCCAAAGAATCCCTCAAATGACTCCTCATCTGTAGGTGCTGTAAGTATGTCCCGGATCATCTTTCTCTGCTGCTCATTATCAGATTCCTGCTCCCGAGTAACCCTTTTTCCCCCCTTCTGGCACTCATACTACTGTTTGTAATGTTACTCACAGGGTCTACTACAACAGTTACCATATATCAAAGATATTGATTAAGAAACTGAAGCAATTCTGTATTTTTCAGTTAGGACCACATCCTTCGGGCCATCATACAATCATATTTCAATGCTGCTGAATTTTTGATATTTATTTTCAGCTTATCAAATTGGTTGTGAAATTGAAGTAAATCATGTATTAGTTAAATATATTCTGCATTTTATGACCACAAAAATAATTACACGTGAAAAGAAACCATAGGAATGAACTTATTACAACAAAATCCAAGACCAACAGAAGAGTAATACCTTAATTCCTCAACTGAAATACACAATATACACCACACAAGCTTCCAAAGTTTTATTTCCAAAGCCCCACAGCCAAAAGATGTTTTTTTTAAATCATATAGGAGACCAGGGACAAAGTCCAATGGAAGATAAATAATACAGTTTTAGCTCTATTAGCAAAAGAAAAATATATTATTTGTTGGCTCCTGATAATATCATCCTCACTTTCTTCTCCTGTATGATCTTATAGTTGTAGGAATAGTTGTCATGAGGGCTAGAAACTTTTTAACAATATAGTCTCTGTTTCAGGGATTATATAAAGACTGAAAACTTTTACTATGCAAAATGATGTGCCTGGCAAAGCAATCACCAAGCCATGCCTTATTAACAGTAAAGTCAGGATATATATTGCTTGCTATCTTCTTTCTTCATGTGAATAATTGGTATTCTGAGTGCTTTGCCTACTTCCAGTTTTAAAATTCATTGCTAGTAATATTTCAAGCTGGTAGTTGCTTCATTAAAAGAATTATTTTAAAATGTAAATAACATCTTGATTAGCACAAAAAAGTGTCCCAATTACTTTATAGAGAAACACTTGACATGTGTTCCAAGATTATAAAATTTACATTCCAAGGGCAAGGTTTGTTCTCCATTACATTGATTTAAATTGAGACCATTGCCCTTAAATCAGCTCTCAACCAGCACATTAACATCACTAACAAGGAATTGGGCCAAATTTTTCTGGAATTGGTTGTTTCAAAAACTAAACGGCACTCATTTCATGTATTTAAAAGTAATAGTTTGATCTTGAGGCTATTTCCAGAATGGTTATGAGCAATATCATAGAACTGAAGGACATAACTTCTGAATTAGAAAAGCAATGAATGAAAGTAGAATAGCCCTGCTCAATGACATTAGGACATATTTCTGGAAAACAAATTTCTATCTGTCATAATTCCTAAATACAATTTCCAATGTTAGCAGTGTTCCTTATTTGCTAAAGTACTGAGAGAAGGCAAAGTTTTCAATTGTGAAACAGGGATGGATGGGGATTCCTTGATCAAACTTGCTTCATGTGTATAGCTGAGCATTAAACTACACAAGAATAATAGCCCTGATTGTCATTTTCACAACACATTTGGACGCCTATTCTCACCTTCTGTGTCCAGGATAAAAAGCATACACTGCTTATTTATTGGCCTTTGCATATAAGCACTACAATATTGACCCTTGTTTTCATAGGTTACAGTCATAGTCAAATTGCTATGCTGAGAATGTCACAAATTTGCTCATCTGAGCTCAGAAGAGGTCAGAATTCTATTCTTAATTACAGAATTGTCTGTTACTGCATGTTTCTATTTAGCTTTTGGAAACCACATGGTGTTAATGTGTTTTGAATGTCTTTTAAAAGTCATTCATAGCTCTGTTGCTATTTTTAAGTCCATTCTCACATAGTTTGGCCCAAATGTTGGTCAAATCATAGTATTTGCAGAGCAGTTACAATAGCTTAGTAGTAAAGACTATGAGCTAAGAAAAAATCCTAGTCAAAGCTCATCTTCATTAATTCATTCAAGACAAAGGCAGGATAATAAATCGAGTAATCAAATATCCAGTGCCAATGCTGTTTGTAACAATCGGTGGTAATACTAATGTTATTGTTTCTTTACCTCACCCCTCTTCTGCAAAATGAAGATAATAACAGATACTATTGATCTCATGAAGCAACAAGTGAAATTAATTCTAAGAATGACTTGCATCCATTTCTCCTGAGCCATGCTAAACTGAATTCACCAGTGTTTTCCTTTCCATTATAATGACTACAGAGTAGATGGAGATTGCAACCAAATTTTGTGTAGCACCTATAGGCAACCTCTATCCCCTCAGGGCCTAATATCTATGGAAGAAATGTCTGGCTTCACATATGTATTGTGGATGGCTCACACCTGAATATAATCTGTTATTCCTTCTTAGATGAATATATTGCAATGTAAATTTCAATATTTTAAAAATATCTACTATGGCAATCTTTAAGAGAAAAACATACCAGGCTGATAGAAGCCATAGATTGGCTTTCAGATTTCTACATATTGTATTCTATTTGGAGGGAAGTTCTATGCAAGCTGCAGATTATCTATTAAATCCAGACATTGCAAAAAGAAATCCAGTCATATATATGCCTTTTCTGATGGGTGTAAGCATAATCGTTAAATGTTCTGGCATTTATTAAGTATGTAAGTTGATATCTAATTAACTAGCTGCAGCTATCTTGTTAAATGCCAATTAAATGTATTAATATTTCCCCACAATGTTAATGCGTCAATAAGAATTTAACTGTACCTTTATTGCCATTGTAATTTTGAGTTAATTACATGACCAATATGATTTATCTTTTTGGGTACAATTATTAAGAGTTTCTTTTGGCTTCATTTAAACAATCTAAGCACTATTTCTCCCCATTAGATGGAACATATCTTGCTTCATATATCTTGCCATGAACAAGGGTCACTTGATGTTTGAGGAAGTGAAATTTGTGATTAAATCATTGCAATAGCATAGAACTAATCCAACAAATATTTGTAGTACAGTAGAGTCTTGCTTATCCAACCTTCGCTCATCCAACATTCTGTATTATCCAACACAGTCTGCCTCCTGTCCAGCTCCACAGCTATTTCAATACATTGCAATGTTTTGGTGCTAAATTTGTAAATACAGCAATTCCTACATAATGTTATCATGTATTGAACTGCTTTTTTTGATGATTTGTTGTAAAATGTGATGTTTTGGTGCTTAATTTGTAAAATCATAACATAATTTGACATTTAATAGGCTTTCCCTCAATACCTCCTTATTATCCGACCTTTTTACTTTTCTAACCTTCTGCCAGCCTGCTTATGTTGGATAAGGGAGACTCTATAAGTATAAATACAAACATATCCTTCATGCTGACTTAAGTAAAGAAAAGTCTTCATGAATCAAATGTAGTTCTAATCAAGTTTAACATTCTGGACAACCCAATGCATCTGGAAAACTCACAAGCAAGTCTTGAAGGCAGTAGTAATCTCAAATTATGACTTCTTTTTAAATAACATGGTCAGAGGTTGAACATTCAGTTTCTAAAGTAATGTATTCCCATTGCTCATTATAGTGTTAAAATGGAATTTATTGTTAATTTTACAGTGTTTTTCCACCACAATAATTCTTAGAATTTGTTATTTTTTTAAAATTAGGATTGATAAAAAATGTTTAAAGGCCTGCAAAATGTCCTTTAAAAGTACAATTTAAAAGTAACTGGAAATAATTACAGTGAAGTGGGTATCACAGTCTGTATTCATTGATTGCAACTCCCAGCCAACCTAACCAAGAAAATCAATGATGTGGAAAGCAGGGAATCGCAATTCATCAATTTTTGCAGGGCCACATTGCCCCAAAAAGTAGCTATCTTATAATGTCTTTTCATTATGGGCTTTTTAACAGAATGTGGGCCTCTACAACACTACATGGCGAATACCTTGGAGAAGCTATAGAAAACTGACACACAGACAAATGATCTCCTCCTGTTGTTGTTGATTCACATTGAAAGCAATAATCAATGCAGGATTCATATATTTATAGTTAAAAAGGGAGGTGAAGTAATCTGAAAAAGAAGGTACTCTCTGTGAGCAATAACAATAACAAATTGATGCCCCTTCTCTCCTTCATTCCCTCTATTATTTGAAATTGTACAGGTGCTATGTATATTCTGATTTATCCTTTTAAAATATAAATTCTTAAAAAGCATTATTGAGGGACTTCAAATTCTGACTGGTCTGAAGAAAGAAATGTTAGTGCCTTCCTGTTTCAAATTATATACAACAGAAGATTCTTACTGACAGAAATATATATAGTTTTCTCCCTCTTTAATGATAAGAGGGAAATTGGATAACACAACATCAAAAGTTTCTTTTCCCTCATCATATGAGAAGTCATGTGAGTGCCAGCAGATGAATAAGACTCAAAGCCTAGTTGCAAGTGCACACACACACAGAGGTTGGAATCCTGTTAGTGGTATATGCAGGTGTATGTTTGATGTATATATGTCTTTGGTCATTACAGGTGCTTCAGTAACTCAGTGCATGCTGCGGATGTGTGAAATGGCCAACTGTAGTGCAACTCTACATACATAGCAATACACTGAAGTTGGGCCATGTAAAATCTTAGCCATTGACAAGGCCACCTAACTCTGTCATTCACACATGTTTCTGCAGTAGAGGGGTCCAGCTCTAGCTGTGAAAAGCATTCACCAGCCTTTCATCACTTGCTTTTTTGCTTTATGTTTTTTTCTTTTTTAAAAAAAAAATCTCTATTTTAAACTTTGAGTGATTTATTAGAATTCAGCTAATATTCTCATCAGGCATCCTGACCAAGCAATCTCTTCCTTGACAAGGAATTGCTTTGCTTTCCTCCCTTCATTGCAATGAACCAGTCAATTCATTTGGCAATTATGTAGTTGCTCAGTATTTATTTTTATTTTTTTTAAAAAAAACAACCCAAAACTTTAGATGCGTGGAAAACTTTACCAAACAAACTGCTAAATAATCTAAGTTAGGCTGTGGCAATTCCTTCTCCATACATCACTTTCTGTGTGGACTTCTTTTTTGTTAGCATTTCTTTTTAGACCTTTTATCTGCAAAGGAGATGATATCCTTCTCCACTTAAATTCTTCTCCTATATAACATAGTACACACATTGGCAAAATTTCATAGGAATTCCACTTTGCCTATATAGATAATTTGGTTTTTCTCTCTTTGAAAGACAGGATGAATGTTTGCAAAACGTTTGCAGAATTGAAAGTGGCACCCCTATCATTAGATGTCAGTAAAAAAACAATACTATATTGCACACATGATACAGTATTGCAGATACAGCAATTGTCAACAGGGTATAGTAGATATTAAATAGTGAATCACTGTTTCTGCCTAGAATTTGTTTTGTATTTTTCACTTTTGCTGAATATAGTTTAATTTATCCAACTCGGTTGGACACTGAAGCAGACAACATTATTGTAACTAACTATATTTTTCTGATGATCTTAAATTCAAGTTGTCTGCACTAAAAGAGTAAATTATTTTGCTTATTTGCTGAGCTTTCAGTTCCCCTGGGTTTAGCATTATTAGAATCATAGAATCATAGAATCAAAGAGTTGGAAGAGACCTCATGGGCCATCCAGTCCAACCCCCTGCCAAGAAGCAGGAATATTGCATTCAAATCACCCCTGACAAATGGCCATCCAGCCTCTGCTTAAAAGCTTCCAAAGAAGGAGCCTCCACCACACTCCGGGGCAGAGAGTTCCACTGCTGAACGGCTCTCACAGTCAGGAAGTTCTTCCTCATGTTCAGATGGAATCTCCTCTCTTGTAGTTTGAAGCCATTGTTCCACGTCCTAGTCTCCAAGGAAGCAGAAAACAAGCTTGCTCCCTCCTCCCTGTGGCTTCCTCTCACATATTTATACATGGCTATCATATCTCCTCTCAGCCTTCTCTTCTTCAGGCTAAACATGCCCAGTTCCCTAAGCCGCTCCTCATAGGGCTTGTTCTCCAGACCCTTGATCATTTTAGTCGCCCTCCTCTGGACACATTCCAGCTTGTCAATATCTCTCTTGAATTGTGGTGCCCAGAATTGGACACAATATTCCAGATGTGGTCTAACCAAAGCAGAATAGAGGGGTAGCATTACTTCCTTAGATCTAGACACTATGCTCCTATTGATGCAGGCCAAAATCCCATTGGCTTTTTTTGCCGCCACATCACATTGTTGGCTCATGTTTAACTTGTTGTCCACGAGGACTCCAAGATCTTTTTCACACGTACTGCTCTCGAGCCAGGCGTCACCCATTCTGTATCTTTGCATTTCATTTTTTCTGCCAAAGTGGAGTATCTTGCATTTGTCACTGTTGAACTTCATTTTGTTAGTTTTGGCCCATCTCTCTAATCTGTCAAGATCGTTTTGAATTCTGCTCCTGTCCTCTGGACTATTGGCTATCCCTCCCAATTTGGTGCCGTCTGCAAACTTGATGATCATGCCTTCTAGCCCTTCATCTAAGTCATTAATAAAGATGTTGAACAGGACCGGGCCCAGGACGGAACCCTGCGGCACTCCACTTGTCACTTCTTTCCAAGATGAAGAGGAAGCATTAGTGAGCACTCTCTGTGTTCGTCCACTTAACCAATTCCAGATCCACCTCACCGTAGTTTTGCCTAGCCCACATTGGACTAGTTTCCTTGCCAGAAGGTCATGGGGGACCTTGTCGAAGGCCTTACTGAAATCCAAGTACGCTACTTTTTGTGAGACTCTCTTTTTGTGAGAAGACCGAGGCAAAGAAGGCATTAAGTAGTTCTGCCTTTTCCCTATCCCCTGTCAGCATTGCCCCATCTTTTCCTCGAAGAGGTCCTATCGCCTCCTTGTTTTTCCTTTTTTTACTGACATAAGAATAGAAGCCCTTTTTATTGTTTTTAATGTCCCTGGCAAGTCTGACTATCACATTCAGAAATTTGGGACATCATTCCTTTCTCTCTTCTTACCAATAATGTGTGCTTGAGCTTATTGAATTTGACATCATAGGTTGAATAATACCCCAAGAAACATTTTTAGATATTGAATTTCAGTCTTTGAGGACTGGCAAACAATAGAAACTACTGGAAGAATAGACAGAAAAGGATAATAACTATTTCACTGAAGAAACATATGCATGACTCTTTTCATCTAAAGGGTATTCTAGTTTAAGACAAAACTGTGGGTTGTGCCACTGGACTGAATTCCTAGGGGGAGGGAAGGGTTCCGGAGGAGACGGACACCATTCAGATCATGTAGGGGAGAAGATTTGCTGGTCACCAACATTCCAGGGAGAAGCGCAACAGAATTCTTGCAACCCTGGAGAAGGTAGGAAGTAGTAGACTCCATGACAGACCCCCCCCCCCCCCCCGGTCTTAAGGTCCTGCTGGTAAATGCCAGATCCGTCAATGGAAAGACTGCTGCCATCCAGGACTTGATCCTGGATGAGGGTGCAGACCTGGCTTGCATCACTGAGACCTGGTTGGACGAGCTGGGTGGGGTAAATCTCACTCAGCTGTGTCTACCTGGTTTTGGGGTGCATCAGCAAGCTAGGCCTGGGGGGGGGAGGGGTCACAATAGTCTTTCAGTAATCCATCACTGCAGTCAGATGCACTGTATCACAATCTTCTGGGTTTGAATGTGTTCACCGGAGGGAGGGGAACCATGATAGCTTTGGGATTCTGCTGGTGTACCACTCACCCCGCGACTCAGCAGTTTCCCTGCCTGAACTAGCAGATGTGGTCTCTAATTCGTTTCTGGTCTCCCAGCATTTGATTGTGCTGAGGGACTTTAACATCCATGCAGAGACCTCTTTAACAGGAGCGGCTCAGGACTTCATGGTCGCCATAACGACCATGGGGCTATCGCAAGTTATATCTGGACATACACTCGACCTAGTTTTTGTTGTGGACAGCAGAACAGTCAGAGTGGAAGAACAAAATATTCTCCCATTGTCATGACCTGACCATCATCTGATCAGTTTTAGACTTGCTGCGACCTCTAACCTTTGCAGGGGTGGAGGACCAATTAAGATGGTCCACTCCAGGAGACTGATGGATCCGAATGGATTACTGAGGAATCTTGGGGCTCTTCCTGTCATGGAGCCTGGTGATCCTGTCGATACCCTGGTTGATCGCTCCTGAACGCCCCATCTCGTTGTGTAGAGACACACCATCTCCTTGGTTCACTGGGGAGTTGGCTGTGATGAAGCACATGAGAAGAAGGCTAGAATGCAAGTGGAGGAAATCTCAGGGTGTCTCTGACTGAACACGGGCTAGAGCCTCACTTAGGGCTTATACCGCGGCTATACGGGTAGCCAGGGAGACATTCATGACTACCCGCATAGCGTCAGCATCTAATAGATCTTTGGAGTTGTTTCGGATAATTGGGGAACTCCTTCACCCCTCCAAGTTGGAGGAGGCCTTTGATGACCCAACAACTTGGTGCTGCGAGTTTGTGCACCACTTTGCAGATAAAGTTGCTCAGATACGCCTTGAATTGGATTCCAGTTTAAACACAGTACCAGGGGAGGTGACCGAAGCATCTGCTTGTCCGGTTTTGTGGGATTCTTTCTGGCTTGTTCATCATGAGGACATGGAGAGGGTCCTTGGGGCTGTGAGGGCAACCACGTCGGCTCTGGACCCTTGCCCGTCTTGGCTAATTAAATCGGCCAGAGGTAGTTTGATCGATTGGGTTGTGTTGATCATTAATGTATCGTTGGAGCAAGGGATTTTTCTATCTGGGCTGAAACAGGCTGTGGTCAGACCACTCCTGAAAAAAACCTTCCTTGACTCCACAGTCTTGAGCAATTACAGACCAATCTCCAACCTCCCTTTCTTGGGCAAGGTGCTGGAGCGGGTAGTCGCCTCTCAGCTCCAGGGTTTCCTGGATGACATCAACTATCTGGATCAGTCACAGTCTGGCTTCAGGCCTTGTCATGGTACCAAGATGGCTGTGGTCGCCTTGGTGGATGACCTCCACAGGGAACTGGACAGGGGGAGTGTGACCCTGTTGGTTCTCTTGGACACCTCAGTGGCTTTTGATACCATCGTTCATGGTATCCTTCTGGGATGACTCTCTGGGGTGGGTCTTGGGGGCATGGTTTTGTTGTGGCTCTGGTCTTTCCTGGAAGGTTGTTCCCAGATGGTGAAGCTGGGTAACATCTGCTCAGACCCCTGGCCTTTGACCTGTGGGGTCCTGCAAGGTTCCATTCTATCCCCCATGCTTTTTAACATCTACATGAAACCACTGGGAGAGGTCATCTGGAGTTTTGGAGTTCACTGCCATCTCTATGCAGATGACACGCAACTCTACTTCTCTTTTCCACCTAATTCCAAGGAAACCCCTTGGGTGCTGGACGAGTGCTTGGTCACTGTGGCTGTCTGGATGAGGAGGAACAAGCTGAAGATCAAGACAGAAGTTTTCCTGGTCGATCGTAAACCAGATCGGGGTATAGGGTGGTAACCTGTGCTGGATGGGGTTACACTCCCCCTGAAGTCACAGGTCTCCAGTTTGGGTGTCCTTCTGGATTCATCACTCATGCTTAAATCTCAGGCGTCAGCAGTGGCCTTCGCACAATTAAGACTCGTGCACCAACTGCGACCATACCTCGTGAAGTCTGATCTGGCCAGGGTGGTCCATGCCTTAATCACCTCCAGATTGGATTACTGTAATGTACTCTACATGGGGCTACCCTTGAAAACGGCCTGGAAATTTCAATGGTACAACGGGCAGCAGCCAGGTTACTAACCAGTGCTTCTTACAGGGAGCGGCCACCCATCCTGTTTAAGGAGCTCCACTGGCTGCCTTTCATTTTCCAGTCCCAATTCAAGGTGCAGGTTCTTACCTACACCTCAAGCTCTGAACGGTTTGGGACCCGCCTACCTGCATGACCGCTTTTCTCTTCGATCATCTGGAGAGGCCCTACTCATGCTCCCACCTCCTTCGCAGGCGCGATTGGTGGGGACGAGGGAAAGGGCCTTCTCGGTGGTGGCCCCTCGACTCTGGAATTCACTCCCTAAGGACATCAGACATGCCCCAACACTGGCAACCTTTAGGAGGAGCCTGAAAACGTGGTTGTTCCAGTGTGCCTTCCCAGAATAAGGAAAACTCTTAGCAATATGTCCTCAAATGCACTTTAATATTGATTAGGATTGCCTGTGCGCCCTCTTCTTTCTTTGATAAGCTTATCCTAGTTTGCCCTACCTTGTTCATGTCCCAGCATTTTAAATTTTAATTATTACATTTGGCCTGGCCATAGATTTTTTAAATGCTGTATGCTATTGTTATTGTTATTGTTTATTTCTTATTATGTATTTTTTGTTTTTGAGTTTTATTTTAACTGTTTGTATTTAGTAATTGTTATCACCTTTGTTTATTGATGTGCTGTGGGCTTGGCCTCATGTAAGCCACACCGAGTCCCTTGGGGAGATGGTAGCAGGGTACAAATAAAGATTATTATTATTATTATTATTATTATTATTATTATTATTATTGTGAGATAATAACAAATACATTTTAAGAAAAGGTAATCAAGATGGGCAATTGTGCTAAAGACATGATAGCAGACACACGCCATGTCTTCAGTACTTATGGCTGCTAAGTAGTACATGTTTATACATATTCAAGAGTGAAAGCCTTTATCTTTTTTAATCAAAGGCTTTTCCAATATAATACATGAGAACATAAGAAGAGTAACTGGAAGCTGGATTAGACCAAAGGCCTATTTAGTCCATAATTTTGTTCACATGGTGGTTAATTTATGGTCTGTGGGAAATCTCCCACCAGAATGTGCACATTCTTACTCTCTTCATTTGTACTCCCTGAAAATGATATACAGAAGCATGCTGCCCTTGACTGCTGTTGTTATATGCCTTCAAATCCATTATGTATTAGGGGGATTGTATCCTAGAGTGTTCTTGGATAGGGAACTTTAGCAAGGATTAGGGACACAAGACCACCATAAAAGTGGAAAAACTATGATTTTTTTAAAAAATGAAAGAACACCTCTCTGGGAATATCTAAGTTCTCCAAGATAACTCTGTGGTCAACACAAAATTGTGCTGGAGGACCTAGGATGCCTAAATAAATGTTCTCCGTAGGAATCTCTAGATTCTCTGCTGCAACTCTATGTTCAACATCTGGGTGTTAAAAGTTACACTTGCAAATGTGAGGGCTGACTTCTTCTGAAAGTACTATAATTAGGTAGCATGAAGATAATTATTGTGACTGGTAGAAGTTGATAATTTTATCCTCCAATAATTTTCTAATTCCCTTATGTATCACTAAAAATATTAGGGATGTGTGATACATTAGTTATATAAAGGACTTTAACCCTCCTTTTCACTCTATAAATTTACTCAGTTCTGCACATCTTGGACTGAACATGGAACTGTGCACAACTTGCTGTTCAAAATTCATAAATTTCTAAGATTATGCTGCATGTTGTGAAAGAAAGAAAAAGAATCTGTCAATATAGGCACATTTGATAAATGCTTTACATCATTTCTAGGCTGTGCAAAATCAGTTCATGGGAATTAATGGGACATGCATTGATTAATTCAACCATTTAAAATATATGGACAAAATACATGTGAACATCTTTTCTTTGTCTTTTGAAGACTTTTACACAGACTGAAATAGATAGGAATACTCTATGTAAATACTTGATAGGTCTTCTTGTTGTTAATTAGCATCAAGTCAGATTTGACCCATGATGACGCTATGAATGAGAGACCTTCCAGTCACTCTGTTGTCAATAATAATAATAATAATAATAATAATAATAATAATAATAATTTATTACTCATCTCTTTGTGAGGTTTGAGGCAGGATACAACATTGTTAAAACATTATTAAAAGATATACAACAATATACACAGAGTTAAAATACAAGTTAAAATCCACTAATAAAATGTAGATTAAAATTCACAAATTTAAACCCTGCACAGATCCTGCAAACTCGGGGATGTGGCTTCTTTGATTGTTTCAATAGAGCTGCTCTTCACTAAAGATTTTTTTTTTTATCATGGAAGAACTATTCTTGCCAATGGACTCTTGAGTCAAAGTACATAAGTAGGGACAATATTGCATTGCTATAACCTTAGCTTATTTCAATGGGTGACAATAATAATTTTCCCTACAGATGTTGGGTCTAAAGATATATGCTGACCACTGTAAGAAGAAAAATATGTCATAAGATTCCATACATTAGGACCTCCTGGGAGCTGAATGCAGGACTGCCAACCTCTTGCCCCATCAGTTGAAAGAAACTACAAAGCTCATTGAAAAAAAATGTTATTAATGGGCAGTAAAATTTCCAGATTCAATGCTTATTTGTGCAACCTTCTGTCTATGTGTGCATGCATATAATATGTATGACCACAAATTAATTCATACACTACAAATCCAACATATTAATACAGACACATTCAAAAGTACTTCAATGTTTTGTTGCCGAATTGACATGCATTTATCTATGTATTGGATAGAAATAACTTTTGCTAATGTCTGCAAAATAAAGACTGGTACAATACATAATCTTATTTGTTGGGTGCTAATGTCATGAATGTTTTTTAGCATTAAAATGTTCTTTTATTCTGTTTGCACTGAGACAGAGTATATCACAGAACAGTGCAAAGAAAGGAGTAGTCACACAGACTATATAACTACATTAGGCACACAAACAAAGGGGATGTTACATTTGACTCATTATTCACACACATCTAAACATTCACTCATTCATGCGTACGTTACCTTCCCTTCTTCCTGCTCCTGGAGAAGAGACCTGCATGTAGGTCAGATTGCTGCCCTGCAAATCTGCCATTCTGCAATACACCATCTCTCTCCTTCCCTTGGAGAAGAGTGGTGGGTGACCAGATCCTTCTTGTCTGTCACAATTTTCCAAGAGGAAAGTTTATCTTATATAGCATATTTCTGCTGATGTTGTTCTAAAAAGTTGTAAATGACTAAGTTGTTTTCCTCAGTTAAATCCTGCTGACTTCATCAGTTACTGACAGATTTTAGCTTTTCTTTTTTAACTGATCATTGGTCTTGCTTCTTAAGTAAGGAGTATCATTTAACTTCCTTAACTTAAAAGAATAATTGTCTCTGGTAATGTAAACATGTTGTTTTACACCAAGAGTTAATCATTTGTCTCTGGTAATGTGAGTAGTTCAGAATTCCCTTCATCAGCCTTTGGTAATTTTCTAGGACTCTTTTCATAGGATGGCATCCCCAAGCTCTATAGGCCCCAGTCATACACCTTTCATACAATTTCATTCAAACCAACCATCACATATTCATCACACTGATTCCATTTATTTGTCCATGGATTCCAAAAATTCTCATGAATCCTACATAATTGTTGCATTCCCAGAATAGATTGATCAGTATTGGATTGCTCTGGCATCCCTACCCTTTTGCTGGTCGCCTTTACAATAGATTTTGTAGATCCACAAACATATATTGCAATTAGCACACTTTCTAAAGTTGCACAGACACTAAGATTATTAGAGTATTCTTATTAACAACACACTAGGATGCAGTGATGACCATAAGAATATTATTTGCATTAGAAACAAGGGAAATCTTACAAGGCTCCTTCATGTGCTGCAAAAGAATGATGTGCCTTAGTCTGTATTATAATAATCATAGTTTGGGGTTGAAAATAATTGAAAAAACCTTTGAAATGGGGGAAAAGCAATGTGGAGAGATGACACAGTTTAGCCAAGACAGAAGGAATGAATGGTCACAATTTTCTCAAGCCATGTAAAGCAGCAAATCATACAAATTGATAATGCACAAACCTAGGTGATTAAATTTAATTTGGTTGTTAGTGAATTCTCAAGAGGGCAATCTATTAGTCAGCCTATAAAATATATAGCAATAAGACAAATAGTTATCCATTGAGCTAGATTGATATACAAATCTGAAAATGTGAAATTAAAGAAGAGTTGTTTTATGAAGACAAATCCAGATTGTACAGAGTTTCAGATGAAAGAAGTAAGGTAAGCAGACTTTGTACAGCTTCTTATCTGTGTCCCCTAGAACAGTGATTCTCAATCTGTGGGGCATGATCCCAAAGTGAGAAGCATGGTAGTTGCTCAAGAGGGATGCAAGAAAAGTCTGTTTGTATGTACAGAAATGTGAAAAAGAATGCTAAAACGGAGTGTTTGTGCATCTTCGAGAATTGAGTAATCCCTGCAAAAGAGTGAAGCTAAGTGTCTTTTCCTCTTATAACTTTTTTTTTTAGTTGAAACATGAAGTATTCTGCTTTTTGCTTGAGTAAAATCATTCAATGTCAGTGTTTTGCTGCAACATGGATTTCCTTTTTAAACTGGCATATCTTCCAGGTATGTTTGAAAAATCAAAGATTCTGAAAAAAATCCCTTGCATAAAATGAGGTCTGAAGCAATTCAACTTCACTAGAATGATCCATTTCAGATTTCTTTTTAAATGATAGTTTGGGACAAAAGATTTGGAAAGGAACGATTTGGAAATAGTTCCTACTTTTGTCAACATGCTTAAAATAGATTCAGCACCATGGATAGCTCCTTTTGAATAGCAGAACTGCAGCACTAGTAGGAATGTGCCATTGTTGTTGTTGTTATCATTGTCTACTTTTTTCTTAGCATCAAGAGCCAAAGCAGCATATGTTGATTACTGATGAAAGCATAAACAGAGGATTAAAGTACAAAAGAAAAAAGGAGGGATACAAACAAAGGCAAGGGATCCTAAAGATAAAAGTGCAATGTTCTTATGCTACTTGTATGTTATGCACAGTAATGCTACAGGAAATCTGAAACTTGAAAAAAATGTTCATTTTTAATATTCACTCAAATCCAACCAGTTTCAATGGGACAGTTAAGTACATTTATTGAAGACAAGTTTAAATTGACCAAATTTACCATTTCTTTCTGTGGATATTTCATGTTCTACAGAATTTACTGTTAATGAGGCAAAATTTAACACTAAGCAGTATTGGATTCTATATTTCTTAAAATCTGGAATTTTAGAAACTATTTCCAGGTATCAATTTCAGAATTTTGCTGTGGAGCTTTTTTTGCTGTTTGCATGTGTTTGTGTTGACTATCCTGCTGGCAGGTATTGGTTATATTTTTACTTTGATACATTCCTTTAATTCTCCTTGTAATTCTGTTATGCTAATATCCACTAATTCCACAGTGCTTTCCTGTCCTCAATGGATTAGTCACACACCTTTAAAACAACAACAGCGTATTAATATTTTAGGCAGAGAAACAATGGACAATGCAAACGAACCATGCAATGCACAGAGTAAGATATAGAATGTCATTTCTATTAACATTAAAATAAACCTCACCAAACTAATTTCATAGATTGATAAATTAGCACCCACAGTTTTAAATTTTAAAATTGATGTTAAAAGTTAAAATTGATGAATAAATTGAAACTATTGGGAACATTGCTTTCCCAAGGTTATTCATAATTTGGGATTTCTATGCAAAATGTGCACATCTTAATTTTGAATGGGGTGTTTGGTGCAAAAAGTCCCAAATTCTGATGATTTTTGTCAGTCTGGGATTTTTCAGAAGTTTCCCACACTTTTAACTATTTCTGAAATATTTCCAAATATTGTTTCCATTCCTGCTCACTTTAAATAGTGTCTCTTTTGTTGTAACATGGCAATGCAAAGTGTCTTTTGATGCAGCGCAATGGACATGTCTCAGCACTTAGCTTAAATCATAAGTTCCTGGAGCAATGCAACACATGGAATTATTAAACAACCCCAAATCTTCCTCACTTTAGAAAGAGTCACATGCTTCCTATATTCAAAGAATATACAAGGCTCATTTCACCTATTACCACTCTTTGCCATGAGTTGTACTGATGTTATTCTCTTGATGGCAATGCCCATAACAGAAACCCTTCCTATCACATGCATTTTCAGATGGTATGGTATAGGAAGGAGTCACCATACATTTTGATGAATGTTTGTAGAACTCCCTGACAAAGATTTGTAGAACTCCTTGCATAGAGATGCTCTACATGAGTAAGTCCATACTCACATAAAGGTGGCCCAATACACAAATGGGGGAACAATACAATCATGGAATCATAGAATCAGAGAATCAGAGAGTTGGAAGAGACCTTGTTAGCCAAAAAGTAGGAAAATTGCATTTAAAGCACCCCTGACAGATGGCCATCCAGCTTCTGTCTGAAAGCCTCCAAAGAAGGAGCCTCCACCACATTTGTTTTTCTACAAACATAAGCACACAGAGAAGGGGCAGGGGCACAATACTGATGGTGTTAGATATTTCTTTAAACATCTGTATATAGATTGTGTGAAAACACTCTTTCTGTCAATTAAAAACCAACTTGGTCACATGTTACACAGAGCATTGTGAGCCGCCATATTTCCAAATCCTGGAGAAATCAGCATAAAATGGCATAAATAATGTACTCTTCAGAGTTAGTGGCCTAAAGTCGCAATATTATTAAAGAGGAGCTGGATGACCACATGTGAGGCATGTTTGGTTTTGTTTCCTTCCATGGCAGGTTGATAGACTAAATGGCCCTTGTGATTCTATGATTCTTCTTTGCCTAATGGTAGGACTGGCCCAGCCTGCAAAAATATAATTGATTGGAGAAACATACATGATGGCAATTGAAGGTTCAGTTCCATTAATGTCCATGCTGTCTGGGGATTCTGGAGGTTGTCCTCACAAAAAGGAGATCTACTTGTTACTACTCATTACAAAGGAGAAGACAACAAAGGAGAATCAAGAACAGACATTTGGGCTTAGTACAATGTTGCTTGAACAATTAGTTTGGCTCTAAATAACACATTTATTTTTCAGCTTGTTGGGTTATAATTAATAGCAAACGTATGGCAGCATAACCTATATTAGGGAATGCTGGTAGTTTTAGTCCAATATTATCTAAAGGGCTTCATGATAGCCACCCCTGGACTTAAGGGGTGAGTTGCAGTATTTTCCTTTACTTTCCTGTACTTTCCTTTGCATCTTTCCTTTGTCACATTTTGCAGCTTTAAAAGAATCCAGGAGTTATCTAGTAGTAAATAAAATACTGTGGGCATGGTGAGCAGGTTATTTTAGAACAGGCCAGATTGCTCTGGTAAATTACTGTTTAGCACTTGCCAAGTATATTGCAAACATTAACTAATTAGTAAAAGAATCAAAGAGAAACAAACCCTAAGAGGCAAGCAGATGTTAGCCTTCCGAGTTTCCAAATAATACAGAGGATGAAGCCATTATTCAGATTGTGTTTTTGCAAGCCCATTATGTTTTTATTTATCTGATTCTCCCTGATCAGCATTCATGTATGGGTTCCGTAAAGATCCAGTTAGGAAGCACATCCTGAAGATCAATATATGACTTTCATGTTCACATACATGTAATGGGATTGCATGTACACATTCAGAAAATTTGTGTGCATATAGACATCCAGTTTCATTTTCTATATAATTTGGAAATCAGGAATGCAGATCAAATACCACAGGCTGAGATTTATTGGTTGATCAAGGTTGGAATATTATTTGAAGTGGATATGTCCAAAAATTAATTCAAGATCAAACTAGTTGGTTTTAATGTTTTAATGTCTTTCTTTATTTATCAATGATTTGTGTACATGCGGCATCAAATTGTTGCCTTTGTAAGGCCGTTCTGAGTTCCCTTCAGGGCTGAGAACGGCAGGATATAAGTGCAGTAAATAAATACATAAATAAAAAACCAGAAATCTATGAAACAATCACTCAAATGCAACAGTATGTTTCCACCAGTAAGTTTTGCATTATTTGTAGCATCTGTGCAGATGGCTATAATAAATAATACCTCTTGTCCATTTATAGGGTTTGGATAGTGCATTTTGTTTTGTTTTTGTTTTTGAGTTTTATTTATTTTATTTTATTTTAACTGTTTGTATTGATTATTTGTTATTGCCTTTGTTTATTGATGTGCTGTGGGCTTGGCCTCATGTAAGCCGCACCGAGTCCCTTGGGGAGGTAGTAGCGGGATACAAATAAATTATTATTATTATTATTATTATTATTATTATTATTTTGCCAGTCTGTGTGACCATCCCATGTGATCCTGGAGGGGATCATTGGCCCAGAATCACCATGACTTTCATTTGGTTCACTTGTATATACCAATACTTGGAAAAAAACCTTTTTCTCCAGTCAGCTAGTTCAGAAGGCAAAAGAACAGCAGCTTCAGCATAAATTGATCTCCTATGGAACCACCTTGTGATTTTACTATTTCTTTATTTGTGTAGAACTGGCTTCTACCTTTTCTTCCCAATATTTTTTTTATTCAGTCATAAGACTTATCCATGAGCATATGTCTAACTCATTGCTATACATGGATTGCCCACAGCAAACAGTTTTAATTAGATGAACTGAATGTATCTTCACAGTTATTGGAAAAATTACAAGCTGTCCTTTTCCCCGGAAGCATCTTGTGTATAGTAAAAATTAACATGTTGATATTAGTAGAGATTTCTAGTATCCAGGCTTGCTACCCATAATTGTCCCGTGTCAACTGTTTTATCTTTATCTTTGCATGATATTATTGTGCTTATCTGGAGTTTGCATGTTAGTAACATTTCTTCGTTTAGAAATGCCATACGGAAGAGCTGAATTTCCATATTATTCTCTGGAACAAGGGTGGAGAGCAATGATGGTTCTGGACAATTGATCTCCCCCAGGATCTGATGGGGTGGTCACACAGACTGCTAAAAAAGTAAAAGAAAACAAACAAGTTTAGGAACATGAATAAATCTTCTGAAATTGTAGCACTTTTGTACTTTTGATAAAAACAAACATTTATTTTTCTTCCTACGCAGATTCTCAGTTGAGTCAGTGACTGCTCTAACCCATTCCTGGAACTATGTCAGACAAATAGTTCTATGACAGATGATGCAATTTGCAGTGATATTAGCTAATTTCTCCTGGAACTTGCGCAGAATTAAAGTTTGATGGTTCTATTCTGCCCAGAAACCTCCAATAAATAATCATTAAATAATTCTTTTAATATCATCTTACCATGTACACTATAAAGTGGTGCATTATTTTGTAAAATGAATCATTTATAATTTTAATCCAATGTATTGCATCTGTGGTTTTCTATAAAATGGAAAGTAATACAATTATGCTTCATCAACTGCAACAATGGGTGGTGTTGATAACAATGTAAGAACTGACTCTTTTTTTATTACAGTTGTTGCTTTCAAGCTGAGACAGAGAGGTTTTTTCCACACCAGAATGTTCTGTTATGATTCATAATTTGAATTCTATTGATTAAGTTATAGATCCTTGGAAGCAGTTTTATCTTTGCTTAAAAAGGGGGAGGGGATCATTTTCTAATTGTTTATTAGAGCAAGCAATGAAATTAATATTTAACAGCTCTTTTGTTCCAGTAAATGTCCATTTTGGATTCTGTTAAAGTAAGCAGGTAGCTTGTCATTATGGTTATAACTGAAGAAGTTACTTTTATCTGAAGGGGAATTGTGCATTCATTATCAAGTATGTAGATATCTGAATCTCAAAACGAACCCCAGCCAAGCTAGAACGTTTAAGTCAGTGGGACCCCGAGTGTAATTCATTCCTTTAACCATCTAAATCCTGATGTCTCATAGTAGTATCTGAAGTCTGTGGGAGCGAAGCCCCCTCTATTTTTTGTGACATTAGCCAATGTGATCAGGTGATTAGGGAAAGGAATGGGGAGAAGAGGGGCTGATTCTACATCTCTCCCCTCCATCATTGGCTCATCACTGACATTACTGCAGGCCATGTGCAACCAGTAACACTCATGTCACTTCTGGAGATCACCAGGACAAGGAGAATGGGAGGGGAGTATAAGGTTGCTACCTGGCAGTGCTGAACTGAGTTTGGTGCTGTTGTGTAATTGGGACTCCCTTCGACGCCTGCAGCAATCAGTGGGGTGGCTGTGAAATCCATCCCAGGACCAATTTGGCATTGCCCATGCTGAATCATCCCTAACATAAGAGGTCAGTGTAGATCCATCCTTAGACTCCCATGGCAAGCAGGCACACATCTTGATAGTAAATCTTGAAGGAAAAGCAGACACCATCTAGCTTTATTGATTACTACCTGTTTAATGCTATGGGTATCTGTAGATCTTTCAGTTGAGATATTTAGTTAATATTTGCCTGTAGTTCTTACTAGCCCACTTAACAAATGAAAAACTCTGAGACTCTTTCAATGCAATCAATAACTGGCTACTACATTAATCAATGAAGAAATGACTGCTGACATTACTAGAGCATTAGCACTCTAATACATCATAGAGACATGACATACACTATTTTATATTTGCTCTTGAGCTAGGTTGAGTTTAGAACTTGTGATTGAACACAGCCTAAACATAGTAACATTTCTCTAGTCCTTCAAAATCCTCAAATTAATGCAGGCTGCATTAATTTGAGGATTTAGCCTATGCTAGAGTATATATACTTTTATCAATGCTTTTGCATGATTTTAATCTGTATTGTCTTTAACATGGTGTGTGTTGCCTTGAGTCCCTTTTGGGGGGATATAAGGTAGGATATAAGGACCTCTTCACACGGGGCATTTTTCCCTTGTTTTGCCACTTTTATGTACAAATTGGATGGGGCTTGCTGTGTGCCATCACATGACTTTGGGAGGTTGAAGCTCCAAAAGGTGCTTCCTCCACCACTACGAGGAGGAAAGTGTTGTTTGGATAGCTCTGATGGAGCTACCTGCACTTTCCTCCTCTTTTTGCTGTGTGATGGCAGAAAAGGTGGCAGGGAAAAGTGCATTGTCGCCTTTTCTGCCATCTGATGAAGGGAGGGAAAGGGCACCAACAAACCCTGTCCCATCCCCACCATGTGATGAGGGGAGGAGAGAGGGTGTGTGTGGTGCCACAAGCTGCCCTGCGCACCTTTCCTTTAATGGTGCAATGGCATGGCCCAAAAGAGGTGGTTAGTGAAAAAAATTGATATAAATAAATAAAATAAGTTTGCAGTCTGTGACAAAGAGCTGAATTTGTCTCTCTACCTATGAAACATCTTGGACATTAAGATCTGCCGGGGAGGCCCTGCTCTCGGTCCCACCCCTTTCACAGGTGTGACTGGTAGGGAAGAGGGACAGGGTCTTCTCAGTGGTGGCCCCTCAGATATGAAACTCCCTCTCCAGTGATATTAGGTCGGCTTCCTCCCTCCTGGTGCTATGTTTTAACAGTTAATTAATTGTATTTATAGGTTCTTGTGGGGTTTTTTGGGCTATAGAGCCATGTTCTAGAGGCATTTCTCCTGACGTTTTGCCTGCATCAGGAGAAATGCCTCTAGAACATGGCTCTATAGCCCGAAAAAACCCACAAGAACCTAGTGATTCCAGCCATGAAAGTCTTTGACAATAAATTGTATTTATATGTTTTATTTTCTGATTTTAATGTTTAATGTGTTATGTATTTGCATGCTTTTGTTTCAATTTGGCATTGAATTGTTATCAAACTGGAAACTACTCTGAGTTCCCTCCAGGGTGAGATAGAATGGGGTAAAAATGCAGTAAATAAATAAATAAATATAAAATTTAATCAAAAAGTTAATTTAATTTAATAAATAAATAAACACATCTTTTAAAATCATGATTTCCATATACTGTGCAAGGAGTTTGTCTGCTATACTTCCGTTTTTCTCTTTGGTGAAGCAAAGTCTACTTTCTCAGCCAGTAAAGAAGAATGAACTAGTTGATGAAAAAGTTGCAATACCCCACAGAGCTGATGTGTAAAGGCCCATCTAAACAAGGCAGTGACTGTCAGAGGGCCCTTCTACACAGCTGTATAAAATCCAGATCATCAGTTTCGAACTGGATTATCTGGCAGTGGTAGACTCAGATGATCCAGTTCAAAGCAGATAATATGGACTATCTGCCTTGATATTCTGGATTATTTGGCAATGTAAAAGGGCCCTTAGTTTGCTTAGAGGTAGCTCTTGTTATTGGCACAAAATGCACTCCTTCAGCTTAAAAACCCTTGGTCAGAAACCTCCTGTCTTCGTGCAAATAGGAAGATTTTTTTAAAGGCCTTTTTGTTTTTCTCATTCTTACCGGTTGAGATGGTGTGAGCAAGGATTTTCTTCCCTAGTGTATGGAGACAGGGAATGAAACATTCATATCTTCTGCTTTTCACATTTCAAAATTGTATTAGCTTTGTTTTCTCTGGCTGGTCTGCCTTGACAGGAAGCCTATTGGCAATGAACCAGTCAAGCCATTTGATAGTGTCATTTCCATAACGCTGAACAAATCATCCCAACAAATGCAGCGAGTGCTTCATCTAGATTATTAAGTTAGTCTTCCCTAAAGGATCAATAAAAATAAATATAAGTGCGTAATCATAATTGATGAAACTCCTAATCTTTTTAACGGCTATAACAATCTTCCATGATGGCAAGATATTGGCTGTGGGGCATGGTGTGTTTCTTGAAATATGTGTCTATGAACTTTACAAAATATGTTTTCAGAGAGTTGGAGACAAAGTGAAAAAAATACTGACACTTATAATTTGCTATTAGAAATCTGGAAGTGGGGTTATTAATGCATTTTAGGTAGAAAATAAGCATGACCTGTCTTTGTGGATTATGCAGATGGAAGCAATATTATAAAATCATGAAATTCTCTGCTTTTTCCTACATTCTATGTGTTTAACTAATATTCATTACTAAGGACTCATCTACAGTCTAGAATTCTAAACAGAATTCTAGAGATATCTAAATAGAAGTTATTTATTTATTTACAGTATGTATATTTTGCCCTTCTCACCCCGCAGGGGACTCAGGGCAGATTACAAAGTATATATACATGGCAAACATTCAATGCCATAGATACACAACATATATAGACAGACACACAGAGGCTATTTAACATTCCAGGTTTTTGATGAGGGTATTCTGGCTACCAGGGGAGCTGTCACTTCACCGTCCATTTGTGACACTGACAAAGTACTTCCTCATTTTTGCATGCTTGCTGGAATTATGGCATAAATTAGTTAAATTAGCCTCCGCACATATGCGGTACCTAAATTTCCTACTTGACAGATGCAACTGTCTTTTGGGCTGCAAAGGTGGACAGCAAGCTGCACAAATTGGTTGGAAGCTTACTCCAACCCAGGCTGGCTTTGAACTCATGACCCTTTGGTCAATAGTGATCTTAATGCAGCTGACTCCCAGCCAGCTGTGCCACAGTCCCGGTGCTGGATGTGAGGGCGATCTGGCTGCAACATCTGTCACCCCATTGATCGCCGGTGCAAAAGTTATTGAGACTAGGGGTGTGCATGATTTGGGGATGGGGGAAATTCGGCGATCCAGCAGTTGGAACACCAGAATGGGACCGGGTGGGCACCAGTCAAAGGCTCAGCTGGAAGTGATCACATAGTGCCGGATCTATCGGCTACATTCGGGAGATTCAGCTGCTCCGTGATTGACAAAAGCTGCTGTGCGGGAGTTTTCCCCCATTAGCATCGCCAGAGCCAACCAGAAGCAGAAAGTGGATTATGTTTTTTTGCAAAGCGGATCTATACATACCAGGGTGAACTCCTCCATTTTTCTATAGCATCCTGGCATTTGAGAGAGAGAGATCATGTGCTAGCTAGCTCTATGTCTTATCTCAGTGTTGTCGCTGCCTAGGATTGCTTTTTGAAAATTCTAATCTTTTTTCTTCAGCATTATATCACTAAATGTTCTAAGTTAATATATTTCTTATAGTTCTTATTTTATTTTACTAATTTTGTTAGGGAGGTGTGGGTTGGTGTGCATTGGGGGGAGGGGGGTCTGTGAGTTTCAAATGGGCATCTTTGTGAGTTTGTTTACATATATTTTACTTTTTTTGCTTCAAATTTACTAAGTGTGTGATAGGTTTAGGAAAGAGGGGGTAGCCTGACTCTCTCTTTCCTTCCCAGGCCCTATCTTCTGGTTTCTGTACTCTATCCTGCAAAAGCAGCATTCCTCCCCTCCATTTTTTTTAAGTACAAAAAAAAAGCCCTTTCTTCTAATTCATTTCTCTGACTCTCTACTATTCCCTCCTCAGCCCTACCTTCTGGCTTGTGTGTCCTCCAGCAGTCTTCCTCCCCCACCCTCAATATCTTAAAATTACCACACCCCCCCCCCAAAAAAAACCTCACCCTTTTCGTCTTGTTAGTTCATCTTTTTGACTCTCTTCTATTTTTCTTGTAGAGAAATTTCAAGGAATTTGGTTTTTTTAAAGACATTTTATTTGTAAAACTTTAAAAACTCCTAAAAATAAGTGGATGGCCCAAACATTCTGAAACTTGAGGGACTTGCAGTTGTAAGTGTGTCCTCCAAGTGTGGTCGTTTTCATCCTGATAGCCATACAAATGATGGAAAGAGGCTCCTCACAAGTTCACCCATTGTTGCCAATGTGCTGGATCTTTCCAGAACGTAAACAGAACTTCTGACTACCGGATCATGAAACAGTATTTTTCCCTCTCTATTTCAGGAATTCCCAGGGAAATGGAATAGGGGGCAGCCAAAAAAAAATGGCACATTTTTTGATGTCTCCCATACCCCCCGATGAAGACATATGCACTGTAGTCTCATCATACATTACACATTCCGTTTTCAGTGAGAGGTTGAACCACATAATCCGTGAAATCTTTTCAATTCTATGATTTGAGGTGTTCCATTTCAGCCACCCCTCATGCACAAAGCTATCATTAGACACAGCCTCGCAAATTAAAAATAATAAAAATATTTTAGCCATACTATGTTAATACTTTGTTAATGGTAAAATAATCTGGAGTTAAAACTGGGTAAGACAACTATTAGCATTGAATTACAATTCATTATCAGGCCACGTATACTCTCTTCCCCAAAACAATTAATTTTTTTAATACAAATGAATAAATCATTAATATAGTAGAGTATAAAATTGGATTTCCTTTCTAGTGCACATCTTTAAAACTCACAATAAAATCTCAAGTTATCCAACTATATAAAAACATGACTAATGTTATACTTTCTAATGCCATTGTTAGGCAAAACTACAATAGAAGCGGCAGCATGAATAGCATGTTCTGTTTCATTGCCAAGTAATCATATTAATCCATCAAAAGAAGGAAAGAATTAGAATGTGGTGTGTGTGAACAGAACAAAGAAATCCATTTAGCTTTTTTATCCTGGTAATGGAAGCACTTTAAGGGATCGTATGAGGGAAGTCATAGAGTTGACAAGAGGTTGCCATTGTTCCATCTTTAGCAAGCTGCATAAACTGAAGTACTGTTTGCTAAGTAATTATCTAGGAACCTATGTATCATGCCAAAAGCACAAATCCCTTTGCTTAAGAAGAATGTGTATGGCTGTGTGGTACAATTTTGATGTCAGTTATAAATCCCATCTTCAGCATGGTATGGTTTGAGTGTTGAACTATGACTCTAGAGAGCGGGATTTGCATCATTGCTCAGTCTTAAAAATGCACTAGAGGTGTCACTCATTTTCAGCCCCAGAAAACCATATGATAGGGTCATCATAAGTCAGAAACAACTTGAAGGCATGCAACAATAAATGTATATATCCATGTTATCTAGTCTTTTATCTGTTTACATATTACATGTTTTTACATTTATAATATAAAAAACAGTCTTATATCATCAGAATTTTAGTTGCATTTTTTATTGTAAGTCCCATCAGGACAAGAAAGGAAAGGAAAGGAACTACTTGTGAGCAATATTAGCACAGAGCTCCCATTGCACAAGTGGAGAGAAAAGTACGGGAGGTTAGCAAGACAGATGTCAAGGCTTGAAATTAGTCATATCTCAAGCAAAACCTTTTCTATGACCTCATCACAAAGGACAGACAGAGGGGGTAGTGTCACCACAAGGGAGCAGTACACAGCCCAACAGATTCATCCCACAGCCCCCTCTGTTTGGCCCGTGTGCCTCTCCCTTGTGGCGACAATTCCTACATCATAAGTGAGAAGCCTTGCCTTCCTGGTGAGGGCCCGTGCTGACTTCATTGGCTTCTCCTTGTTGGGGAGAAGCGACCAAGTATGATTCCATTCCAGTTAGGGGCAGGGCCTCCACCAGAAGTCTCACAATGTTGTATGATGTCCGTAGTGGGGCTCCATCTCCAAGACAAGTTGGAAGTATCTTAGGATGCTAAAATTGCCCCATCTAATGAGGTACTAAGACAGAAGACTATCTGCAAACTGTAGAATAAAAGAAGTGACAACACAAATATTTTTATGAATGGATTGGACAATGGTTTTGATTAGTGAATGAAGTTTCTTTCCCAATCCTTTTCAGTTCTTCTTCTGTGTCCTAAGAAGACATGCTTTTGAATGAGAGCACTTCCACAATCATATACAGTGATTCTCAACCCGTGGGTCCTCAGGTGTTTTGGCCTACAACTCCCAGAAATCCCAGCCAGTTTACTAGCTGTTAAGATTTCTGGGAGTTGAAGACCAAAACATGTGGGGACCCACAGGTTGAGAACCACTAATATAAGATACAGCACAGAGAGCTGCAGTATTACAAAGGATAAATTACTAAAAATTAGATACACATTTTGTTGTATGAATACAAAAGGGGATTTAACTTGTCTGTGAAATCCAAATAACCAGGCCTCCCATTGTCCATCATTATGAATGGATGGGTCTTTTCCAACTTTATGGTTCTGTGATTCCATGAACTCCTTGCTCCTACTTTTGTGAGACTGAAGCCTCTTCCACACAACTAAATAAAATCCCATGTTTTCAGCTTTGAACAGGAATATATGACAGTGTGGACTCAGATACCCCAGTTCAAAGAAGATATTGTGAGATTTTCTGCCTTGATATTCTGGGATAAAGGGCTTTGTGGAAGGGCCCTGAGAGCCCTTCCACACAGCCATGTAACCAGAAATATCAAGGCAGAAAATCCCACATTTTCTGCTTTGAACAGGGTTATCTGAGTCCAGGGTGCCATACATCCCAGTTCAAAGCAGAAAATGTGAGATTTTATTCAGCTGTGTGAAAGGAGCCTGAGAGACCATTCAACTTGACTCCTTCCAGTGAGATGTTTTCTGATGGTCTGAACTGGATTTCTTGCAATAGTTTAAATCCATCACTTTCCAAACTTTGGTGATGAACACCTTTGTGCACATCCGCTAAAGAGTACAAAACACTATTAGATTGGAATAAACACTTGGTAAAAAGAACTCATATTTCTCTAAGTCATAGAAGTCTGGTAATACATTTAATTAACCATTTCCTATACAGCAGAGCATAGGATGGCTTCGTTGCCACAACTGAATCTGTTCTGCACCTCATTTTCTAATAATTTCCTAATTCCCACATTTTTTTTCTAATTAAAAAGCAAAACCCAAACCCCTCCAATTTTATATGCAGTAACAGACCAGCTTTATAAAATGTCACATTTGGGAGAGGCAATTAAGCAGTTTCTAGGAGCAGAGCAGGCTCTTTAATAATTCTAACAAGGGCATTTTATCAAGGGCATTCTCTGAGATACCCAGAAAGCCTGTGGTTAGAATATATATGCGCTGAGCTTGCAAGCCTGTTTCCTTCGGTGTGGTGGGGGCTGTGTTGGCTATAGCATTCTCCTTGCTGAACTTGGTCTTTTTTAGAAATTGTCACACAAGATTCGAGACACTCAATAAAAGTGTCCTTTGCCAGTGAAAATGCAAAAGCACTTAGTTTATTTTTATCACAGCAACAAGGAGCAGAATCAGATAGAATCAGCTAAGTGCCACATTCACTCACTCTCCAGTGGCTGTCCAATTGTCCTGTGAATTTCTTCCATTGCTATATTCTAAAATTTTACCCGATCAACAGATATGCCAACATGTTGTCCTAGATGAACAAGTTTTTATTTGGAATACGAATTCAAGAGCTCAAGTTTGATTCCTCACATGAAGCTGGATGGGAAGCTGGCTAAAGTCAATGAAAATAAAGTGCCAAATAAAATTGTTTTCTTTAAGATGTCTCAAGATTTGCTGTTTTGGGGTTGTTGTAGGTTTTTTCGGGCTATATGGCCATGTTCTAGAGCAGTGGTTCTCAACCCTTCTAATGTCATGACCCCTTAATCCAGTTCCTCATGTTGTGGTGACGTGACCCCCAACTATGAAATCATTTTTGTTGCACCCCTATTGTGAGGCCTTTCCCCTCGGCCAGGCCTCTCAGCTACCTTCCTCCTCCTCCTCCTCCTCCTCCTCCTCCTCCTCCTCCCCCTTTACGGTGGCCCCCATAAACTTGTTGCAGGGTGGAAGGCAGCGCCAGCAGTGCAGGGCTGTTATTTGCACAGGGTCAAGTACTCAATGCTGGGAGTGCCCGCCCGCTGCCTCCAAGCCCACTATCGTGCTCCCAGCTAGCCAAGTGCAGTGCTAACTAACACTCACAGCACCCCTCCCCTGCCATCTGTGGCATCCCACCAACCCGAGAATGCACATGGCCATGAGATGGCATCCCACAGAAGGCCCTCTGCAAACTATGACTCCAAAGTGTGCAATGGCACACTTCCCTGGAAGTTCCTCTGGTTTTCTTAGGAACCGCTTGATACAGGCTGGGTGCTTCATCCAAAATGCTTGGGATCAGAATGGGGGCACCTCTCCATGACCCCTCATAGCTGGAGGGGGCGGGGCCAAAGGAGGTGATGCCACAACCCCTGAAAAATTGCTGAGTGCCCCCGTGGGGGGTCTCGACCCCCAGGTTGAGAAACGCTGTTCTAGAGGCATTCTCTCCTGAAGTTTCACTTGCATCTATGGCAAGCATCCTCCGAGGTAGTGAGGTAAGGATGGTTGCCATAGATGCTGGTGAAATGTCAGGAGAGAATGCCTTTAGAACATGGCCATATAACCTGAAAAATCCTACAACAACCCTGTGATTCTGGCCATTAAAGCCTTCAACAATACTTTGCTGTTTTTGTTGGAGAAGATAAACACAACTATCCTACCCTTAATACAACAAAGAAATGGACTAAAAATAACATATATTAATTTACGGCTGAGGTCAAACTAGACACAATGCCAAATGCACTTTTGCATTTCACATACAGCTTTTTTAAAAAAAGAAAATTATAACTGGAGTGTCTGTGTGTTGACTTTCAGCACTGCATCCCTGCAAGAATGTATCTACATTGTTCAGTGCTATGGGATCATGGGGGTTTTACAAAGTCTTAAGCCTTTTCTGCCAAAGTGTGCTGGTGCCTCACAAGACTAACTTCCATGATTCCATATCATTGAGCCATGGCAGTTAAAGCGATGTCAAACTGCATCAGTTCTATAATGTAGATGAACTCCAAGATTTAGGTGGGATGTAACCATTTCTCGCCTTGCTTGTTTTATTCTTTTCTGAGTCTCCATTGGTAGGATGGGCTACAAACAGGAGACAAATACTACATGATTCAGATTTTCAGATTATATCAATTAGGGGTGTACAGAATTCTGGCAGTCAATTTGGAATTTGGCCAAATTCAAAAAAATTAGGCGATTCGTAGATACAGACTGCTGAAACAAAATGATGGAAGACCAAATCAGAACCAAAACATAACAAAACAACCCCCATCTCCAGAATTCTGGGGAAAGTTCATTAGATTCATTTATATTCTGATCATATTTTCCATAGTTGAAGCAGCATTATCTCTCCATGGGAATGATGGTGTTGAACACAGTTATATTTCCTGCATCGCATGGTCTGCCTCAGCAAATCACAGGCTGGTTTTCCTCTCTATTGTCCTGGACTTTGTCCTCGAATTCCAGGGGTTTTTTTTTTTGGTCTTTTTTTGTCCTGCAAGTTGTCTCCTCTCAGTAAGAGAGAGAGAAAATTGAAACATTTCCTAAAAATCAGTGCATGACCGGATCTTTCTAAAACTTTGCAGGAATTATGTCCTACTCATGTTTTGTTGCTATGGGCAAATTAAAAAAAAACTTCTTTAGATTTTATTTTTAAAAAATGTTATTTGTAAAAGGTTAAAAAATCCAAGAAATCAGTGGATACGCAAAATGTCAGGAAACTTGGCAGAATTATAACCATAAATGTGCCTTACAAGTGTGTCAAGTTTCATCCTGATGGACAGAAAAATGACACAGAAATTAGCTTCCAAATTTTCCCCACTGGACTGGATCTTACTGAAATGAAAATGGAACTCAGGGTTCCAAATTACAAATCTGAACAGAGGGCCCTCTTACTCTCCCAGAATCTAACCAAAAGCAGAATGGTGGGTACCCAAAATTTGAAATGAAAACAGAACATATTTCTGCTGTTTTGCACACCCCTAATATCAATGTCTCCTTTTCATCAGGGTGGGAGGCTGTAAATAGTCAGTTCACCTATCTGTAGCTATTTGAAAATGAGCCATGGAAGAATCCAGAAGTCTATTTCTAATTCACACTTCCAGTTTTATTTACAGATGGTTTCTGGCAATGCCTGAGGAGAGATTTCAGGAGCCAAACACAACCACACAAATTAATTTGAGGACTTGTAGTACAAAATTGAATTGAGGGTCGCATGCAGCATGCTGATTGCAGTTTTATCAATTCAGTTTTCTTTTTTCCCCTTTGATCTCAGTATTCTCAATTTGGGTAGGCTTTCTTTCCCTCTATAAGCATTCTATAGATGTTCAAGATTGAGTCTTCATCCAGACAACTTGCTAGTGTTTATGATTAATGTCACTCTTTCCCTCTTTCCCCCATTTTCAGGGGAAAACACTATTGATTAAGATATTAAAGGGATGTTCTGAAAATGTTTCATTGCTCCTTCTACAGAGAATCCAATAAATTTTGAATTTATGGCCATAGCTATAAATTTTCCTAATTTCAAATTAAAATTGCACTCCTGCATACTCCCCTCATCTCAAATGAAAATGTGTTTTGACTATAATATATAATAGTCCATGGCATTTTTATGAAGTCCAGTTTTATACAATCTCTGGTTGTTGTTTTCTATTAAAAATCAAAGAACTTAAAGACATAGAAACTTTAATATTAAATAGTAATGTATGTATCACATCTCTTAGAATAACCATTATATTACATGAAGGGGAAATAGCCAGCTGAGTTTTTTTTCTTAAAAAAAAGGATCCAAGAGCATAAAAAAACCGTGACGACTCACAAACATCTATGATGCTGCTGGTGCACAGAAGTATATAAGGTGGAGCATATGTACATATGTATACTAACATCTTCACCAAGAAAAACCCAAAAGGAAGCCAACACTATAGGGCTAAAGTTGTAGATAGGATTTGTGTGCAGTGTCTTTTTGTTTAATTGTGGAATAATGGCTCTCAAGGTTAAACTACTGTAAATACTTGTTTTATATACTCGTGTATAATTGAAGGAAATGTTTGAGGGGCAAAATTATAGATTTTGCTTGATCCATGGATATGTTTCATGTAAAACTTTGGAGCATGTAACTGACAAGTATTTCCTCTCCTTTTAAAATGCCTACAGAGATCATACTTAAAAAAAACCCAAAGAAAAGGAGAGAAGGCTGAGAGGAGATATGATAGCCATGTATAAATATGTGAGAGGAAGCCACAGGGAGGAGGGAGCAAGCTTGTTTTCTGCTTCCTTGGAGACTAGGACGCGGAACAATGGCTTCAAACTACAAGAGAGGAGATTCCATCTGAACATGAGGAAGAACTTCCTGACTGTGAGAGCCGTTCAGCAGTGGAACTCTCTGCCCCGGAGTGTGGTGGAGGCTCCTTCTTTGGAAGCTTTTAAACAGAGGCTGGATGGCCATCTGTCAGGGGTGATTTGAATGCAATATTCCTGCTTCTTGGCAGGGGGTTGGACTGGATGGCCCATGAGGTCTCTTCCAACTCTTTGATTCTATGATTCTATGATTCTATGTTTATTTAAGGGGTTGTGTGTAAACAATGGATGTGTGTAAACTTCATTGTCTGTATCTATATAAATAGAAATCCATATAGGAGAAGGATTATAAATGAAAAAGAATGAGAAAGAGCCTAGAAAAGAAGGGGGAGAAAGAAGAGCAAGGAATGAATCCTGTCTTTATTAGGGACCAGTATAAAGGTATTAACAAGAGGCAAAGACCTATAGTCAGTACCTTTATAGTGGGTCCCTAATAAAGACAGGATGCATTCCTCAAGCACCCATGAACTATCTCTTGCCCAAACCAGAAAGAGAAAGGCAGTCTTTCCTCCTTCCTTGCCTTCTTTTTCATCCCAAGTGGCATTCCTCATCAATGTGAGATAACCCAATTAATACCTTTTTTGGGTGCTTGAGGTGGAGCAGAGCAGCATGGCCATTTTTAATAAGGGTTTTCTTAATAGATTTTGCAGAGAGACTGGAGTGGGTATTTTTAACAGGGGTGGAAAATCTCTCTGCAGAGAATTTTATGCAGGAAGCTCTCATTAAAAATGGCTACCACTGGCCTGCTTCACCTCAAGCACCCAAAATGGCACCACTTTCTTCAAGTTCCCCATTTTGGTGATGAAAAGAGAAATGACTTCTGATTTAATAGATCTACTCTATTGGGAACTAGCAAATAAATTTGACTTTCATGAAACCCCTCTGGTTTGGTGATAAGAATCACTAGTTAAATGATCTCAGTTATCACCAATTTGGTCTAACAAATCCTGAAGCTAAGAAAGTGTTTTGTCTTTCTATGTTTTACATCATTTTGAGACTATAAGGCAAGCAGCAGGCAGTGTCTTGATATCTGGAAAGGAAGACCAGCTTCCTTCCTAACAGCACATGGGTCTTGCCTGCTCTAATGTCTGCTGTTGTATCTGCCATTGCAAAGTGAATTTACCTGGAGAAATCTAATCACCACCCCATGACCACTGTCTGGTGTGAAATTGACATTGCAGAGATTAGTGGGCTAGTTCATAGACATCATTACCAACAGGAACATGGCATTAGGCAAATTAAAATGAAGTCCCTGGTGCTTAAGTTTACAGGAACACCAGCTGTACAGGAAAGGATTTCTTGTACAGGGGCAGCTTAAATGTCTCAATTACGATTATGTTTCTGTTACAGCAAGCTTCTGCCAAATATAATTGCCAGATATTAGCAGACTTAGGAGGACATCTTTATCTTGGCAGCTAAGATGTAATTTGAAATGTCCAGTTTGACATGTGCAGGAGAGGCACACTCCTAAACAGTAACATTTTCATCTCGCACGAGGGAGGAGAAAAGCTTAAAGATTTTTGATGTGTATTTTTTAAAAGTAATCTTAAGGAATAGGGAGAAATACAAAAGAGGTTTATCTTCTGCTCCCCTTCTACAAGGTTAAACATAATTATTGAAATTTTATGTCATCTCTCTCCCCCAATACCTCTACATTTTCAAGGGTACATTTACACAAGGCTAAGTAGATGATATGTTAATCACTTTTTCTTTTCCCAGAGTGTTTTTGCAAATGATGAAAGATGTCTGTTTGTCAAGGCACTTGATTTTCTTCACCTATGTGTCATGAATTTAAAGTGCTCTTTGTGAGTCATCACTGAAAGGTAAACAGGGGCTTAATATATACATCTGAAAGCCAAGGCATTTGTCTCTAAGGAAGTCCTGCTTTCAGTGAATATGGGCTATCCATAGGAAATAGTGAGATTAACCCTGAAATTTGTGGTCTGTGATTTGATGCTCCATTTGTGCACTTTCATTTGAATGATTTAAATTCTTAGAGTATTTCTGCTTGTTTCTTCCCTCCTCTGCTGGAAAAGATTTGGGTTGGGCATTCACAAAGAGAAACACAGGAATAATAGAAATAAAGAATCAGTGCAGGAAATCCAGCTTAACCCAGAGAATCCCTAGCAGGTAGATGTCCATCATCCACAGAGAGAGGCTCCACCACTTTTCTAGATAAACCATTCCATTGTTGAACTGCTCTTCCTGTCAAGAGCAGCTTAACAATGTTCAGTCGAAACCTACTCTCCTATAACTTTAATCCATTAGACTTGTCTCTTCATCACACTAGAGAAAAAATCTACTTAAAATCCAGTTTCTGCCTCCTGCTGAATTCTGGGGTTTGTAATTTAGTGAGGCTGTTAAAAACTCCTCCGTAAACTACAAAGCCCAGAATTCTGGAAGAGGCAGAAACCGGATTTTAAGTGGATTTTTTCTCTATTGTGATGAAGTCTCTGGTCTTTTAAAGGACTTTTGATAAGGGACATTTCATCAAATATGGGGTGGGGAAGTGTTGTGCTTTCTTACTTAATTTGATAGGACTACATTGGTGAAGAAAAAAAGGTCAGGAAACATATGTGTTTCTTTCCCAATAACTGCTGAGTACGCATGCCCAGTGTGGAACACATCTCACCACACTAAAACAGTGGATGTGGCTCTTAATGAGACATGCCGCATTATCACAGGGTGTCTGTGCCCTACACCACTGGAGAAATTATACTGCTTAGCTGGTATTGCACCACCTGACATCCGCCGGGAAGTTGCAGCCAATAGTGAAAGGACCAAGGCAGACATCTCCAGCTCATCCCTTGTTTGGGTATCAGCCAGCACGTCAACGACTTAAATCAAGAAATAGTTTTCTTAGATCTACAGAGACACTCGCTGGAACACCTCAGCAAGCGAGAGTTCAAAAGTGGCAGGCTCAAACCCAGCACCTCAATCCGTGGGTGATACCAGATGAGAGACTCCCCTCTGGGCACACAGAAGACTGGGCGACTTGGAAGGCGCTGAACAGACTGCGCTCTGGCACCATGAGATGCAAAGCCAATCTTAAGAAATAGGGCTACAAAGTTGAATCCACGACATGCGAGTGCGGAGAAGAGCAAACCACTGACCACCTGCTGCAATGCAACCTGAGCCCTGCCACATGCACGATGAAGGACCTTCTTGCAGCAACACCAGAGACACTCCAAGTGGCCAGATACAGGTCAAAGGACATTTAATCAGCTACCAAGTTTGCAAAATTTGTGGGGTTTTTTTATCTGTTTGTTTGTTTTGTTCTGTTAGAAATGTAATACAGTGTTCCGGTTGCGGATGACATGATAAATAAAAAAAATAAATCCCAATAAACAGAAGGAATGTTGACACAAAATCCGCTAGCAGTTGTTGTTGTGAATTCTGTTCTTGGCACATTGCAAAATGCATTTTTCAAGATAATTCTCTGTATGTTAAAATATAAATGATAGTGCTTTGCTTTTGTAAACATAAATTTATAAAGCAGACTTAGTCTATATCACTATATCATTGATATTTTTCTTTCCTTTAATGCGGCCATTTTTGTGACTTTGTGTAGGTAGAGCGGCAGTGACTATTTTGTGCACCATGTCCACCATGTTTCAATGGGAGCTGGGTGGGGCCCAATACAGAGTTTTAGAACTATGTATTTATAATTTCAATTGTTTCTATAGTTATAGTTAAAGAAATAATGGTGAACTTATTGAGCCAACATGCAGGATGGTTGGCTTCCAACAACAACAACAACAACAAAACAACAACAACAAAACAAGAACAGCAATAATAATAACAAATACCATCTTCCTGTGTCAAAGAACTGGTGGGATCACAAGCCTGAAAAAGTTAAAGAAAATGAACATGTCAAACTACTGTGGGACTTCCGAATTCAGACTGACAGAGTTTTGGAGCACAACTAAGTATGGATCATCAAGAAACAACGGGAAAAGCTGACACAATAAGAGGATTTAAAGATCGAACTGCAAAGACTCTGGCATAAGCCAGTAAAGGTGGTCCCTGTGGTGATCGGCATACTTGGTGAAGTGCCTAAAGACCTTGGCCTGCAATTAATCACAATTGGTGGTGAAAAAAATTATCATCTGTCAGCTGCAAAGACCACCCTACTGGGATCTGCATGCCTTATTCGCCAATACATCACACAATCCTAGACACTTGGGAAGTGTCTGATGTGTGATCCAATACAACAGCCATTAGAGTGACCTTGTTTTTGTGTTTCAAATAATAATATCACATCACAATTGTGGAAAAGATAAAAGTTTGGATTATTGATGTCTCCATACCAGGTAACAGTTTGGATTGATGAAAAACAACAGGAAAACTAAGCCATTATCAAGATCTCAAAATTGAACTGCAAAGGCTCTGGCATAAACTGGGTGCCATGCTGGGTGCCATGCCAAAAGATCTCAGTCAGCATTTGGAAACAATAAACACTGACAAAATCACGATCTTTCAACTGAAAAAGACCACCTTACTTGGATCTGCATGCATCATTAGAAAATACATCACACAGTCCTAAATGCTTGGGAAGTGTTCGACTTGTGATTTTGTGATACGAAATCCAGCATGTATCTCTCGTTTGCTGTGACATACTGTGCTTTTGTGTCAATAATAATAATAATAATAATAATAATAATAATAATAATAGCAACCCATCATTAAGGGAAAACATTACTAGGATACTTACCAGCCCTTGAGGGCTTTTGATCCCTTGTTACTGCAGATTGTCAGTCTCTAATAGAGTCTCTAATACATGGCAAAATGCTGTATGGTAATAATGTGCTAAAACAATCATTATCAATGACAAAATGGCTATGGAAGTTCTAATTGTGTTAATTAAAGCCAATAACATGGAACTTTTAAATTTTTCCATGGCTCAGGGAGCTTTTATCATTTAACCAGGCATGTTTGGTTTTTCTATTCTTTTTGATCTTTTTTATTCTTTTAAATGCTTGACACTGAAGAATAATAATAAGGGCCCTAAGGGCTAGGACCCAGCCAAGAAAACACTGGTTAAACACCTCCCACAATAATCTCTTCATCTGACGATGACCTGGAGAAAGATGTCATGACTGCACTTGTAGTCCATGTGAGTGTAGTAGAGAGAGAAAAGGGGGGGGGCAAGCTCCCTCCTCTAGTGCTAGGCTTACACAAATGGCAAGTAAGGCATTATTGCCCTTTAATGGCAAGCACAAGTGCAGGTTCTGCTCTAACAGGTAACAAAGAGGGGATTGCATGGCCTTGGGGGGAGGGTGACACACATGTAAGTAGATGGGATACAGCAGCAACCACCCACTGAAACTCAAGCGAGCTATCCCCACCTAATAACCAACAATGCCCTTGGCCAGCTGCCAGTATTCAGCCTTATTCTGGTGCTGTAGGCCTCACACAATATCATTGGGACACATTGAAATGGCCCCCGCCTGTTCCACCCTATACTAATACAATAGCCTGGGTGGTCACCTGACCCAATACACCTTGGATAAAGTATTAAGGGCAGAATATGTTGGAAAAAATGATGTAGATGGTAATAGGAAAGAATTTTTTTTAAAAAAGAAAGGTGGATCATATGACTTACCAGTTTCTTGGTCTATGTTGGTGTCATTGTAAAGATTTATCTGGCAAGGGCCTTTTCACTCTTTCAGTATTTAAAGATTCTATGCTGACTTCACGGCAAATGCTTGGCTAATGTTATGATAAGAGTTTCCAGGTTGTGGCGGTTCAGTATCCCACCCTTAGTTGGGATCTTGTTGACTATAAATTATAGATGCAAGTGATGACCACATCCTGTTCAGTGAGAAATTCAAAAATAGCCACCACCCCAACACATGAGGCACACAAAGATGGCCACTGCCATGTACTAGGCATGCAACCCCAAAATGTCCACCACCATGTGCTGTATGAAGAGCCAGAAAATGGCAGCCAGCAAACACCCGCACACAACTCATGAAATAGCAGCTGCTATAAAACCTATCTTTCTGGTGAGGTGTAGATTGACACAGAACACCTTGGCGGAACTGGGCTAGGGCATCACCCCACCCTACAACCACACACAGCTTGGGGGATTTCACAGTCTCTGCTGTAGAAATTGGACTGGACTTTTTAAAGAATTAGTGAGGTAGGTTGAGGGCCTTTGGAACTGCTGCACCAATGGGGTTTAGCAATGGGGGGTGATGCCGGGTTACCTGGGGGAGGGACTCCACAAAAGGCAGGCATGCCCGACCCCCACTTGAAGAATGGAGCAATCCCACCACCTGCTCTAGAGCTGCCATGAGTGAGGCAGAAGGGACTATACCCACCCTCCCACTCCTACTCACAGCTTACCAGTGGCGTAGTTTTACTTCTGCATTGTTGTCTCCATTGTTCACCACCCAGCACTCACAACAGACTGAGGGGGCTGATTGAGCTGATTGGGTATCTAGCCCTGCCCCCTGAAAATAGTCCCATCTGGAACTTCTTGATAACTGGCCTCTTTCACTGGGGGCTAGCAAATTGCTCTCCCCTCCAAGCAGGCAGGGAGGGGAAAACTCCTGGGTGCCATTCCCTCTGTCATCAGTAAGGGGCTGGATGAGGGCTAACAAATTGAAATTGAATCTTGACAAGACAGAGGTGCTCCTGGTCAGTCAGAAGGTCGAACAGGGTATAGGGTTACAGCCTGTGCTGGATGGGGTCACACTCCCCCTGAAGACGTAGGTTCGCAGCTTGGGTGTGATCTTGGACTCGCTGAGCCTGGAACCCCAGGTTTCGGTGGTGCCCGGGAGAGCATTCGCACAATTAAAACCTGTGCGCCAGCTGCACCTGTACCTTGAAAAGTCTGACTTGGCCACGGTAGTCCATACTCTGGTTACATCCTGTATAGACTACTGCAATGCTCTCTATTTGGGGTTGTCTTTGAAGACTATCTGGAAGCTCTAGATGGTCCAGCAAGTAGCAGCCATGTCGCTAACGGGAGCGGTACACAGGGAGCACACAACTCCTCTGTTGCACCAGCTCCACTGGCTGCCAGTGTGCTACCAGGCACAATTCAAAGTGCTGGCTTTAGCCTATAAAGCCCTAAAAGGTTCTGTCCCAACTTACTTGTCTGAATGCATCTCCCCTTGTGAACCCTCCAGGACTTTAGGATCATCTGGAGAGGCCCTGTTCTCAATCCCGCCTTTGTCACAAGTACGGTGGGCGGGGACGAGAGACAGGGTCTTCTCAGTGGTGGCCCTTTGGCTATGGAACACCATCCCTAGGGATATTAGATCGGCCCCTTCCCGTTTAACATTTTGAAAGCAGGTCAAGACGTGGCTCTTTGAGCAAGTATTTGCTGACACAATATAACAGACATGGAGAACAACTGAATGACTCGACAATGTTCTTGGATAACGCTTTTAACTAGCAGACTCAAATTGATATATGTTTTTATTGATATTGTTTTTCTTGGTTTTATATTTTAATTTATTGTTTTTACATTGTAATTTATGTCTTTGATATTGACTGTAAACCACTCCGAGTCACCTGTGGGCTGAGAGGGGCAGTATATAATTGTAGTTAGTAAATAAATACATACATACATAGGATTGCAATCCCCCTGAAGTCACAGGTTTGCATCTTTGGGGTCATTATGGACTCATCATTGACCCTGAAACCTCAGGTATTGGCAGTGTCAACTTTGTTTTCATACCTTTTACCATGGTAGGTCTGATCCAAGTTTTCCTATAGCATGACAATCAGGTGGTCATTTTCAATCAACTTCACTCTCTTGCATATGTAAAAGAATTGCTGATGCATTAAAATGGGTAGGGACATAAACTTAAGGGCATTGCTGCTGTCCTAATGTTTCTTGCTACCTGTTTACCTGCCTCATACTGACTTTAGGCATAAACCTACATTCAGTTCCTGGTTGTCTCCTTCCCTCCTCCAACAAAAGTTTAGGCATTGTTTTAGAGAGTCAGAAATAATGCTTTGATCACCTGACATGGCAGAGAGGAAAAGAAGGAGGGATGGAAGGTAAATGGCAATAACAATGAGGAGCCAAGTGTGTCAGTGAGTAAGTGAGATGGAAACAGCAGCAAGGTGGGAAAATGGTCTCAAAAAGATACAAAGGTGTCAAGCAACAAAGGTAGTGAAATGCCTCTGCTGCTGCAACCTGAGGACATCTTCTCATATAATTTGAAGGCAAAACTGACTTTGTGATCAATTCATCAGTACAGAGATGTACTGTTAGTTTAACAATAACTGTATAGTTAATTTTAATTGTTTTGACTTTTCTCATTTCTATTTGCTTCAGATCCATTGTTTATAATGTCCAATCCCTATGTTGAGCTTGTTTCCATAAAGTATCAAATCCAGATATTATTATTTTTTTTAAAAAATGAAAAATTAGTTATGGGTGGCAGCACATTGGAACATTTGGAAACAAGCTCCACATATTAATTCCTCAAATAAATGTGACTCAAATTAGACAAAGTCTTCTCACTACAGTACACATGTTAATCCTTTTATCTGTTCTAGTTTGTAGGGATGTGCCAAATAGCACAGAATCCATTCTGTTTTCAGGTGTCCCCCCAAATCAGAAACAGAACTCAGGATTCTGAATTACGGGCACCCCCCCCCCCCAATATCTCAGAATCTTCCCAAAAACAGAGTGCGGAACAACCAAATACAAAACAAGAAGCGAACATTCACACACTCCTGCTGGTAGTTTGTCTTTGTTTCTTCCCTGCCTACTAGAAATGTAATAGATATAATGACTATCTCCCTGAGTTTTTATCAGTTGTTCTCAACCTTCCCCATGCCACGACCACTTAATATAGTTGTCCTTGTGACCCCAAACATAAAAATATTTTCGTTGCTACTTCATAACTGTGATTTTGCTACTGTTATGAATTGTAATGTAAATATCTGATATGGAGGATGTATTTTCATTCACTGGACCAAATTTGTCACAAATTCCCGATATGCCCAAATTTGAATACTGGTGGGGTTGGGTGGGGATTGATTTTGTTATTTGGGAGTTGTAGTTGCTGGGTTATAGTTAACCTGCAAACAAAGAGCATTTTGAACTCCACCAATGATGAAATTGAACCAAACTTGGCACAACTCCCATGGCCAACAGAAAATGGAAGGCTTTAGTGGGCATTGACCTTGAGTTTTGGAGTTGTAGTTTACCTACATGAAGAGAGCACTGTGGACTCAAAGCAATGATAGTTCTGGACCAAACATGGCATGAATACTCAGTATGCCCAAATGTGAACACTGGTGGAGTTTGGGGAAAATAGACCTTGACATTTGGGAGTTGTCGTTACTGGGATTTATAGTTCATCTACAATCAAAGAACATTCTGAACCCCAGCAATGATATAATTGGGCCAAACTTCCCACACATAACCCCCATGACCAACAGAAAATACTGGAAGAGTTTGGTGGGCATTGACCTTGACTTTTGGAGTGTTAGTTCACCTATATCCAGAGAGGAGGAGGAGGGCTTTTGGTGGGAGGATTTGTATATTCTTATGGTCTTTGGTGACCCCTCTGAAATCCCCCTGTGACCCCCTCAGGGGTCCCAACCCCCAGGTTGAGGAACACTGGTTTAGATCAAGTTATGACCCAAGGCTATTTATGGGAAGAGGTTATGGATAAGTTCTAGTTTTCCCCATGGACTTTATTTCCTTAGTGAGACTCATTTCACTATTGGAAAACTGTAAGCTGTTCCACTGAATATTCACCTAAATTAGAATCCCAGTTTTAAGAAAGTTACATTGAGAAGAGGACCTACTTGAAAACCTTTTGTGTAGCTTTGACAGGCCATAGAGGAGGGAGCCCCTATGGAATCATTATCCCCCATTTTCAAACACTTTAGTAAGTTTCTGCTCTTTTCACTATTCATATTACTGATTGCCCACCCCGTTCCTCAAAGGACATGAAATATGGTGCTTATGTAGCTTCTCGTCTTCTTGTTCAGTTTTTAGAGATCACTTTGATGTTTCAAAATAAATCTCATTATACAGCAGATCAAAGGGGACAATTACTTTCACCAAAGCAGTACAATAAGCCAATTAGCATTTCATCTATTTGCATGGAGCATTGCTGTATTGAATCCGAGCATAACTTCTGCGGCTGGACTTGTCCCCAGTGAAAGCCAGAGGCAATAGAGGTCATATGGTCCCGAAGATATATCAGCTCTTTAAGAAGCTCTTGATGCAATCCTTTTAGTATGTAATTAATATGCAGATTTCATTTCTTGATCTGACTATAGTGTCCTAGAAAATGATTGATGCTCCTTTCAAAATAATATACATTTCTGTTGGATTCGGGCAGACATCATGAATGTACCACCAGACACCTAGTCTTCTTATGCCCCATGGTATTGCATTATTTTGTTGTGATAGCCAGTACAAAAATTATGTACTATAGATTTTAAATATGTGGTATGTATTATAATATATACAACTTGGTAGACCTTAAAATGATACTACCTTTTTTTTTTTTTTTTTTACTATTGTCCCTTTTTCAACAACAGATTAATCTGACTATATCTGCAAATTATGTTGTTCACCTGACTATTAGACTTGAGTCTGGATCCATTTTTAGCTGTTCCCTTTGGCCAATCCATCTTTGGTTTGATCTGATATCAGTAATGGGAATGGCCCATCCATCATGGATTCCCATTTGAAAAGGGACCACATGGCAGCCTATCATGGCTCCTCCTCCGCTATTCGGCATCACAGTTGAATCTTTTGGATTTTCCTTTATTTTCCTGATTATTTGTTATTTAGTGGGACTGACTGGGAGTTGGGGACCAGCTACTTCTGTCACCTTTTATGAAGCAGAAGTCCTTATCGTATCCAGTCATACCTTGAAGGACTGCAGTGAACTCTTTTTCTAACAACTACAGCCATGTATTGCTGAAAGCTTTCATGGCTGGAATCACTGGGTTGTGTGTATTTTTCAGGATGCATGGCCAAGTTCCAGAAGCATTCTCTCCTGACAGTTTGCCTGCATCTATGGCAGGCATCCTAATTTTGTTTTGAAAGTTCTTTTGGCTGCGAGAAATTGTGAGATAGTATCTGTGTTTCTGCAGCGTAGAAGGAAAACCAGGGAACACAGTAGATGCGCTTTCCTGGTCCTTAGTTTTTCCAATTTCTGTGTGTCTTGTAACAGTTTCTCCCCATAGAGTTGTTCAATGTATTGTTGAAGGCTTTCATGGCCAGAATCACTGAGTTGTGGTGTGTTTTTCAGGCTGTATTGCTATGAGGATGCCTACCATAGATGCAGGCGAAATGTCATACAGCTTGGAAAATACACAACAACACAACTACAGCCATGGTTGCAAAGATTTTCATTATTATTATTTTTGTAGTGAAACCATGCACATAGTTTGTTTTTAGAATGAGAAGACAAGGAAATCTTGTACTAAAGTATGGAGCCTATAAGGGAAGGGTTGTGCCCAGATGATATCTCCTGTGAAAAGAAGCAGGAGACCCCTTTTTTGCCCTTCCTCCTGAATTTCTTTCAAAATCCCCACTCAGCATTTTCCAGGGTTGTATTTTCTGGCCCATTTTTCATTTAAGCAACAAATGAAAAACAGCACAGTCACATTTTTTTTCTTGCTAACACCTACCCACTTCAGCTACACAGAGGGTCTGTAGTTCATGCTATCCTAAAGTCATTTTTCTTTTAATGTTTCATCTTACTGTACTGAACTCTGTGAGGTAGGGCAGGTCAGGTCAGGGTGAAAGGGAATGCTGCTGGAGTTGACAATGTCTTCATACAAGGTGATCTATAAAAAGTCATGAAATCCATAAAGTGGCAAGGGTTTTTGCACTTAGAAAACGTGTGAGAACAAGCTCTGACTAAGCCAGTATCAGGAATCCTGTCCCAAGTGGGAAATAATTCCCACTGCATTTAATTTGATTTATTTAGAAGTAGACGAACCTAGGCTTCTGCTTCCAAAAGTATGTAGTGCAATCCAAATATTGGCCTACTCAAAAGTAAACCCCTTCGGGTTTTACTATATGGTTATACAGGTCTGGACAAATTTCAGTTCTCAAGGTGTTTTGAACTTCAACTTTCACAATTCCTAACAGCTAGTAAGAGGACCGAAGACCATGCCCTCTGAGCAGTGGCTTAAAGAGGTGGGCAAGTTTAGCCTGCAGAAGAAAAGATTGAGAGGAGACATAGGGCTCTTCTACACTGCCATATAATCCAGAATATCAAGGCAGATAATCCACATTATCTGCTTTGAACTGGATTATCTGAGTCTACACTGTAATATAATCCACTTCAAAGCAGACAATCTGGATTTTATTCAGCTGTGTAGAAAGGGTGTTAATCAACATATTTAAACATTTGAAAGGATGCCGTAAGGAAAAGAGAGCAGGGTGCTCGGGAGTGATTTGATTGTATTTTTCCTGCATAGAAGAGGGTTGGAACTTGATGGCCCATGTGGTCTCCTCAAACTCTATGATTCTAATGGAAATCCTGTGTTTAATGTTTAAAGCCAAAGTTCTACACTGAGGACTCTAGATTCATGGTGCATTTACACTGTGGAATTAATGCAGTTTGACACCACTTTGACTGTCATGACTCAATGGTATGGAATCATGAAAGTTTCCATTTGGTGAGGCATTCAAACTATTTGGTAGAGAAGGCTAAAGACCTTGAAAGACTTACTTTTTGTCAGCTAATCAAGGAAAGTTTGTTTTTAAAGTATAAAATGTACAAAACAATGTATTGAATTAGTTTACTGATCATTTGAAAGAATCTATTTGGATGTGTTCTGTTAGAGATTGCTCATAATAATAATGTATTCTTCATACCCAGAGAGAAAAAGCAAATTGAATTTTATGGTTCACACTGTTAATTGCAAGAATTTAGGGGCAAATGGACAGCTGAGTGTTTTATAGCCTTCTCCCCTCACCACCAAAATTGTAGGAAAAGAGATGGTGGAATATTAGATTATGTGAAAATTGTTCTTCCATTATAGTTTTTGCCTAAAGAAAACACTCACCCTAAAGAACTTCTTCTGTTTAAAAACAGGTAATACATTCTTATTATTAGTAGTATGAATATTATTAGTAGTCAGTAGACTAATTCAGTACGTTGTTTTGTACATTTTTCAGAGCAAAATCCAAAAAGGAAACCTTTGTAAATAATATAAATCTTTGCAAATGATATAAAAGTTGCCCAGAGTGTGGCTAACAAAGATAGTAGGAGGCTGATTGTGCATTTAAATAATAAAAGTATATGTAGGCCAACATCTTTTTTCTTAGACAACTTCCATTTGGAGAGCATTGTGTACTGGTAAGAACAAAATCTGGCTACCAGTATTAAAAAAACTCTAAAATCATAACAATAATTAAAGAGCAACACTCTGAAAACAGGGGAGTTTCAGACAAGAAACAGTTCGGGCCAGCTAATCATCTCCCAACAAAGGATTCCCCCAGGCAGTAAGAAGCCAGACCTTGGAACTGCTAGGCCATTAAGTGCTAATCAAGATGACCAATTGAAACATTCACACCTACCTCAAATAGACAAGAGTTCTTTCTCTCACCCTGGACATTCCACAGATATATAAACCCCATTTTCTTAGTTTCCAACAGACCTCATAACCTCTGAGGATGCCTGCCATAGATGTGGGTGAAACATCAGGAGAGAATGCTTCTGGAGCATGGTTATACAGCCCGGAAAACTCACATCCCAGTTACTCCAGCTATGGAAGCCTTCGACTATACTGTGAAAGGCATGATTATTTTTATTAACACACACCTTTTCAAATAATATAAAAGTTGTTCTGAATAACAAACTGCGAAGTTTCAGAAAGGTAGGTGCAGTAGGACCGTGAATTCATCTCCCTTTCCTCCCATCAAGTTTTTTTGGGGGGAAGGGGGAGAGCAATATTATATAAAAAGGACAGAAATACTAGAAAGGCACCAAGACAGAAAATTATGAAAGTTTAAGAAGCAAAAGTGATAGTGCTAAGGAGTTATGGTACCTGAAAACATTTTTAAAATATCACAGGAGGAATCAATCAGTTACACAATGGGCACTTGGCATCTTCTGGGATTTGGTTCAAGAACACACCTCCCCCCACTCCCGGTCCCAGCCCATTGATACTAAAATCCATAGGTGCTCAAGTTCCATTATATACAGTGATACAGTAAAATATTTTGATTTTTTTTCAGTCGCTTCCGACTCTTTGTGACCTCATGAACCAGCCCACGTCAGAGCTCCCTGTCGGCCGATAGCACCCCCAGCTCCTTCAAGGTCAAGCCAGTCACTTCAAGGATGCCATCCATCCATCTTGCCCTTGGTCAGCCTCTCTTCCTTTTTCCTTTCCTTTTCCCCAGCATCATTGTCTTCTCTAAGCTTTCCTGTCTTCTCATTATGTGGCCAAAGTACTTCATCTTTGCCTCTACTATCCTTCCCTCCAATGAGCAGTCGGGATTTATTTTAAGTATGGACTGGTTGGATCTTCTCGTGGTCCAAGGCACTCTCAGAACTTTAATCCAACACCACAATTCAAAAGCGTCTATCTTTTGATCCATCGGCCATTACAACATAATTATTTCCATCCTGACGACACCTATTTGTTGAATTTGACCAGTGAAATGGCCGAGAAGTTCATTCAACCAACTTGTGATAAGAATTTCCCCAAATTATGTCTTCTTAAACTCAATCAAAAGAACATGACATATAAAAGCAGGATTAGAAAGACAGTGAAGTTGACATCCACTCATCCAAGTTAATCCACTCTGATTTGTACATTGACAGTGCTGAGCTTAGGTAGCACTCTGTACTTATACTAGAACAGCAGTCTTATGAATATGGCAGAAAAGAGTCAAGTAGTTTCATGTACTATTTTAAAACTCTAATTCTACTATATCTTGCAGCTCAACAGCTTCTGTGGTTAACAGCAGTTTCTAGACGTTACCACAAAATGCAGCAAAGTTAAAGGGATGCTCTTTTTGCTACCCCACTGTTCTTTTGGTTTGTTCTTTTTCTACCTGTTCTTTTTTGAAGGCGAAGAAAATTATTGTGGTATTTATTTGACACATCACAGAAAGGAAAGGACATAAAAGAGCACAAATAGCGTGTAAATTCTAATCACATTGATCAGATTAGCAGAACAGCTTCCTTTGTGCCTTGTGCTATAGGGATGAGATACCAGTATCATTTCACGAGTGCTGCTGACAGAGAACAGAAACTTGGCTTCTGACGAAAGCTTCATAAAGTATTTACAAATGTAGTAATTAAAAGTAATGAATAAAGTGTTGAATGGACTTGACAGAGTAAAGCAATCAAAAGGGAGATTTTGTTTCTTATCACCTACTAGTTTAAAAAGGGACTTGACAAAAAATACTGCTCCAAACACAGCAAAGGACAGTAGGAGTGAAGAATACAGTGCTGTATTTAATTTAATACAGAAGAGGATACTGCTCAAGTTTTAAAACATCTGTAGCTATGAAGGAAATGGAATAATGTTCACTGCAAATTGATCAGCCCCTTTGAGTATCTTTTTAAGAGAAATAATAGTAATAATAATAATGTGTTTTAAAGCCAGGAGGCCACTACTGAGAAGGCCCTCTCCCTTGCCCCCATCAGCCTTGCTTGTGATGGGGGAGGGATTGAGAGAAGGGCCTCCCCTGCTGATTGTAAGACCCAAACAGGTTCATAAGGGAAGTGTTGAAGGGACCTCAGATTCACAGCTTGGTGTCCTCCTAGATCAGGGGTCCACAAACTTTTTAAACAGAGGGCCAGGTCACAGTCCCTCAAACTGTTGGAGGGCCAGATTATAATTTGAAAAAAAAAACATGAATGAATTCCTATGCATGATGCACATATCTTATTTGTAGTGCAAAAGACACTTAAAAACAATACAATAATTAAAATGAAGAACAATTTTAACAAATATAAATTTATTAGTATTTCAATGGGAAGTGTGGGCCTGCTTTTGGCTGATGAGGTAGGGTGGTTGTTGTTGTTGTGTGCTTTCAAGTCATTACAGACTTAGGTTGACCCTAAGCGAGGGCCGGGTAAATGACTTTGGAGGGACGCATTCGGCCCCCGGGCCTTAGTTTGAGGACCCCTGTCCTAGATGTTAGTCCTGAGCCTGGGTGTCCAAGTTTCAAGTGGCCAGGAATGCATTTCCACAGTTATTTATTATTATTAATTTGCAGCATTCTCACCCCAAAGGAGACTCAGAGCAACCTTACAAAAGGCAACATGCCATATCAACAACCAATATAAAACAAACATATACATTAAAACATAAATTTAAAAATACATTTAAAAACCATATAAGGATGAAAACATATTGTTAAAACCCTGCAATCCGAGAACATAGTCAGAGACGTTTCAATTGTCACTGCACATTTTCCATCATCACTATTGCATTGTACTATTGGCCAAAGGCTTGGTCTCAGAGCCATGTTTTTACTTGCTTTCTGAAGATCAGGAGGGAGTGGGGCTGACCACTGAGAAGGCCCTGTCCCTTGTCCCCACGAACCATACCTGAGAAGGAGGTGGGACCGAGAGCAGGGCCTCCCCAGACAATCTTAACCTTTGAGTTGGTTCATAGGGTGAGATGCATTTGGACAGGTATATATACCCAATTCCTGAAAAAACAGATTTAGCAATATTAATGCATGTCTTTGACTAAACCTTCCATTTGGACTTCTATAACACTCTCTATGTGGGTTTGGCTTTGGAAACCGTTCAGAAATTGTTTAGGAACCTTAGTGGTCCAAAATGCTGCATCTTTAATGCCATCTAAGACCCCTTCTATATTGTCATATAAAATCCAGATTTTCTGCTTTGAACTTGATTATACAGAAAATCCAGTTCAAAGGTGATAATGTGGTTTATCTGCTCTGATAATATGGATTACAGTGTAGAAGGGGCCTGAGAAATGTTGGAAGCAGTTAAAAACAGCATAAAACATCTTCCTTGGCCCCTTCCACACAGCTGTATAAAAACCACATTGAACTGGATTACATGGCAGTGTGGACTAAGATAATCCAGTTCAAAGCAGATATTGTGAGTTATCTTTCTCTCCTCCTGAGAAGGTCACCTTTCCGGGGCCCTGATCCCCAAGAAGGAACGAATGAAGAGAGGAAGGAAGTCAAGAAAGGGAGGAAGAAAAAATGGAAGGAATTGAAGGGAAGAAGGAAGGAAGGAAAGAAGCAAGGGAGGGACGGAGCGAGCCATGGAAAAAGAGGGCCATTAGAAATTTGAACAGGGGCCACAATTGGCCCCCAGGCCAGACTTTGAGCATGTCTGCTATAGACTGTTTAGGAGAATTTGTGGCATCTGCAGAGGAGTTATCAGCAATGGAAACACTGGGTTGCTGTCAATTTTCCAGCCTGTATGGCCATGTTCCAGAAGCAGTCTCTTCTGACATTTCACCCACATCTATGGTAGGCATCCTCAGAGGTTGAAGAATCTGTTGGAAACTAGGCAAGTGAGGTTTGTACATCTGTGGAATGTCCAGAGTGGAAGAAAGAACTCTTGTCTGTTTGAAGCATTTTAAACAGTTGCATGTCCATATTTCATAGCAAACACATAATTGTACAGATTTCTCATAGCAAATTCAAACCTGCATTTGTGTTTAGCTGAGGGAGTGCTAATTGTTGTAGATTATAGCACACACACTAAACTGAACCCATTCAATTTCTCACCCAAGTATACAAAGAATCCATGAAGCAAGGAGAAAGAATAATCACATTCACCTTTTCTTATTGGAGAGGTACACATTGATACAAGGGAGAGACAAGCTGCTTTGGATTTCATGTTGGGAGAAAGGAATGCAGATTAATGAGGGATCTCATAACAATAACTTTCCTGGATTTGCCCTCCCCCCGACCCCAAATGTAGAATTAATATTGGATTACATGCAAATAAATATATCTATTTAGATTTAAAGGAAGTGACTCATCCATTGCCAATAAACTTAGACTTGTTAAGCAAAAGAGAGAGTAAAACAAAACAAAAAAGGAATTCTGTCCAAAGGAATAGAAGTGGCTGTTTATCAGATTCAGCAAAAGAAATATATGCTATTTTTGAGGCATCATAGTGCTAACTGAAAGTTTGAGTTATTAATGATAAAAAACATCTTTTGATTACTTTTCACTTGAAATCATCTGGTTTTTGGCATGCCCAGTACCATCTATGAAATGGTATTTTCTCTCTACCTGTAGAAAAGAGTGGTTTTCCTCGCCGGAATTTGAATTGCTATTGCCATTAGAGAGAGCATCTGTTTACATGCACAATAAATAACCAGCAACTGCTGAGTTGGGAATACATTGATGCATAACCAAAGTTTATGTCTTTCCTCCTTGCATTTGATCTTTATAATGTGAGCATGCTGATATGATCCAATTAATCTGAAGCAAGACACCAGGCAGGCAGACAGGCTGGTTTTAATTTACTGAGTTATAAGTAGCTGTATTCTCTGCTCTGTGTGTAGCATTTTGCACCCATAAATTATTCGGTAGCAATTATCCCTTAACATATAACAAAAGCTTGTTTTTCTGTGTCCCAAATTCAGAACAGGATAAAGAGCTTAAGGGTGAAAAAAAGATGTGTGAACAGATCCTTGTGTTCTTTGGGACTTTTCCCAAGAAGAAATGTCTTCCATGGCTTTTGTTTAGGAAGTTAATCAAAGTTAAGTTAAAAGATAGGTAAAATTAATTATTTGACATTTTATTTGTAAGTCTTAATCAAATTACAATATGGATACATTTCAAAGAACTGTCCATTCATTCTAGCAGTCATTGGGTCAGATATTACACTATTTTCTTAGTTTTATTGCCTTTTATCACAGCATGTGTTAATCAAAGGAGACTTGAAGGATAAATTCAGATATCTGACTCTTGGTATACCATATGGAGAAAGCATATTAAAATTCTGGGAAAATGTCTCCTATCTCAAAGAAATGCATAAAGCAGAAATTGAGAACTAGAGCTTGAAAATGTTACTTTTTGAACTAAATTTCCAAAGCTCTCAGCCATAAATTATATTGCATGATTATGGTTAGCTTATTTTTGAGGACCACTACATCAAAATATGGCTACTACCAGCATGGACAGTTTCTAAACTAGAACCCTGTTCTTTCTACATACAGATGAAGTTGACCACCACACGGAGTCTTGTGATAACCAGCTACTTATCTTTGAATTCGGTGGGCCTATTTGTCCTACATGCAACTTGCCATTTATATAATCTCAGTCTTGGCCCAATATAGAAACGTCCTAAAACTTTAAATGCATCCAAGTATCTGAAGTTTGGAATTAATCTATTCTGTAGGGCGATATATATATATATATATATATATATATATATATGAAGATGTTTACATGTACATGACAAAGCTGTTGGAAAAGTCAAATCATAAAAATGGTATTTAATATTTGGAAACAAAAAACAAGAGGCCTCAAAGAGCAGCAAAACAGGCAGAAAGAACTAGAATATATTTGGAAAAAAATAAATAAATACTGAGTCCCCCAGGTCAGATAGGGTGAGTAATAAATAAGTTGTTGTTGTTGTTGTTGTTGTTGTTGTTGTTGTTATTTAATACACAACAAGACTAGTACACATCAAACAAAATCACTATGCTGGCTTTTGTATTCAATCACACATCAGACACTTCCCAAGTGTCTAGCATTGTGTTGTATCAGCGAATAATGCGTGCAGATCCAAGTAGGGTGGCCTTTTGCAGCTGACAGATGGTAATTTTGTCAGTGCCAATTGTTTTTTAAATGCAGGCCAAGGTCTTTAACCACCATTGGGACCACCTCTACTTTATAAAATAATAATCATCATAATCATCATCATCATCATCCCCCGATGGGTGCTACCTTGTCGTGGTGGGGGGCTTAATTGCTCCAAGGATGCTGAGTGGTAGTGTAACTACCAGCAAGTCCAACCAAGCCAGAGAGGTCTCAGTTGAGGAGGAGAACCAAGAGCACCTAACCCATTAGCACTATGGAGAAGCAAACCAAAATGAAGCCTGTACTGACTCGGTTGACACCCAGGATAAAAAGGACCATAGTGGATGATGCTGATTCTGGACATCCTTCGACAAGTAGGCTACAGAATCAAAATACAAATGAACAGTCACAGAAGTGGCAGAAATATACAATGCCAGGAAACTGCATAGTTATAAAATGCTATTACAAATCAGAACCTCAAAAGCGTGGCTATTAAAAAAGGATGTATCAATTGTGGAAAAAAGAAAATAAGGTTGGATTATTTATGTTGTCATACCAGGTGACAGTTGGATCAAGGAAAAACAACAGGAAAAACTCAGCTGCTATCAGGACCTCAAAATTGAACTGCAAAGGCTCTGGCATAAACCAGTACAGGTGGTCCCAGTGGTCATTGGCACACTGGGTGCCATGCCAAAAGATCTAAGCAGGCATTTGGAAACAATAAACATTGACAAAATCACAATCTGTCAGCTGCAAAAGGCCACCTTACATCATTCGAAAATACATCACACAATCCCAGATGCTTGGGAGATGTTCGACTTATGATTTTGTGATACGAAACCCAGCATATAGATCTCATTTGCTGTGACATACTGTGATTTTGTGTCAGTAAAATAATAACAAGAATAAGAATAAATTATTATTATTGTTTGCTGAAAATTTACTTGAATAAACAACTATAAAAGTTTTACCCATCTTACATTGATTTCCAATAAAAGAGTGAAGAATTCACAATATCCAATATGAAGTAAAGGTAAGGAAGGAATAAATGAAGAGTACCTGTATGCATTGAGCCAACACTGAATAACCAAGCCTTCCAAATAAAACATTGTAATTGAGATTTTCCCTTATCAGGGTTTAAACTAGGTTGTGTGGGGAGGGTGACATTATTCTTGGGAACAGTAGTTTATCAAGGCCTGGAATAAACAGACAAAAGGCTAAAGAGAATGTTGGACAAACACAACAAACACCAAGCAGCGAGGGGACAAAAATCTCAAATAAACAGCAAAGGGGAATGTCCCACGGCCTTAGGTGTCTTTACACTAATGCTTAGAGCATGGAAAATAAACAAGATGAGATGGAACTCCTAGCACAACAAAACAGTTATGATGTAATACACATATCTGAAACCTGCTGGGATGAGTCCTATAATTGGAATGACATCACTCTTTCTCACACCTGGGTTTCCTTTGCTTATTTTTCAGCCTCTGGAAAAAACATAGTTGTGTCTACCTTGCGCTATCTCTTTGGAACTAATCATTGAGTTATAGGCAGAGTCACTATTTCCTCCATATTCCTTTCAGAGTCAATCCCTGGCAGATTTTCATGAAAACCACTTTCTGTTTCCCTAACAGCATATCTAACTGAAACATCCCCATCATCATGAGAAACTTCCTTTTTCCCTAAAATCAGTTCTACTTGTAGCATTCCAACTCTCCAAGAAAACTTCCTGAGACCCAACAGGAGTAACAGGCTGAGAAGTAAAAACCTCAGGCCCCATCAAAAGGTCTCCCTTCTCATCCTTAACCTCAGAGGCCTCACAGGTCTCAACACAAATACCCAACATATGTAGGGAAAAGGTTAATAAGGCTAAGGCACAAAATGATCTCAGGCTTGCCAGAGAGATTAAAAACCATAAAAGGGGGGTTCTTTGGTTATGTCAGTAGAAAAATGAAGAAAAAGGAAATGGTATGGCTCTGTGTGGATAAAGTGGTGAAATGTTAATAGGGATAGGGAAAAGACAGAGCTGGTCAACACCTTTTTTTCCTGTCTTCTCCCAAAAGCAGATTGGTGTTCAGCCTGAGCAATATGGAGCAAATGAGGCAATGGGCAAATGCAACCCAAAATAGGTAAAGGAATACCTGTCCAGGAATACCTGGCAACTCTAAATGAATTGGTCGATGGCGGGATTGCTATGGATGTGGCATATCTTGATTTTAGTAAGGCCTTCAACAAAGTCCCCCATGACCTTCTTGAAAAGAAAACTAGTCAAATGTGGGCTAGGCAATGCTATTATTAGGTGGATCTGTAATTCGTTAAGCAGCTTATCAATGCTTCCTCTTAATCCTGGAAAGAAGTGACTAGTGGAGTGCCACAGGTTTTAGTCCTGGGCCCAATACTGTCAGTGTCTTAATTAATGACTGGAGTGAAGGTTTAGAGAGCATGCTTATCAAGTTTGCAGATGATACCAAATTAGGAGCCTAAGATCAGTCATCAATAATGTGTCTTGTGTCTCTATAAAACATGTCATAAGATTGAGAGACCACGGCAAGATGGTGAAGTGAAAAACAGTCCCCTCATAAGCTCCTGAGGGGGGTGTTGCTAGTTACAGTCACACTGGCTTGTGTCATATTTGGGCTGCTGGAGATTCATCTCTCATGTAGGAAAAATTGAAAAGATTCTTCAGATAATCTGCATTTTCTGCTCTCTGGTGCTTTTTATGTATTTGTTTCAAGATCTGCAATTGTTCCCACAGCACAAGCAAACATGCTGTAAAGTCAATGGGACTAAGAAAAAAGGATCTCTTGAGAATTTCAGGCAGGTTCATAAGAAAATATGGACTTTGAGAATGAAATAGCTGTGGTTCCCCACTTCTGTCTCTTTATATCAGTGGTTCCCAACCATTAGTCCTCTAGTTGTTTTGAACTTCAGCTTCTACAATTTCTAAAAGTTGATAAGATGGCTGGGATTTCTGGGAGTTGAAGTCTGAAACACCTGGAGGAACAAAAGTTGGGAACCATTGCTTAAGACTGATGGATTGTAGATTCTTTGCAATTTACCAATAACCTGCATTTATGATTATGTAAGCTCCAAATTTGTGAACAACAATGAAGTCCAAACAGACAGATTTAGTATCAACACATCTAACATGGGGACACAAACAGATATCTTAATAATGTTTTAGGCTATTTTATTAATTTAAGCAAAGTAGTGCATGAATACATACACATTTTGGAGTGGAACACAGATGTTTCGTTATCTGGGCACATTTTTACACAATGAATTTACATTGCATGTAAGGCATCAAACATTTTACATTATCTTCATCTTATGAAATATCATTCTGAGGGACCCATATAGTAGGAAATTAAGCATCTTACATTGCACTATATCATAATCATCTGTTGATGAATACTATAGATTATTTGCTTCCCCCCAGCAGATACCTCTATACATTAATTTCTAGAGAAACTAAAACATCTCTATGTCATCTGTGGATGAAACACACAGACAGCTGTATTATTAACAGCCATTGTGATACATTGGAGAATCCATTTTATAACTCTATAACAGACATTTATCTAACCAGACAAGAAGTATGTATTTAATATAGTCTTTTTAATATTCAAAGGCAAGGTTCTCTTTGAAGAAGAGAAGGGTATTTTCCTGGCAGGAACAGCATGATTATTACAAAGGCTGTCAGACACAGCTAGGTGTGACCTTGCTGGAGGTTGTCATAAGAAGCCTAACTTTTGTATCTCAGTACCTTTTATATCATTTCTGGTATTTGCTTGTCCAATCAGAAACATGTCCAATTTGTCCCAGTTAATTATTAAGATATTCCCATCCAAAATAATGTGAAATTTTACTGGTTAGAAGTCCACTAAGTAATCAATTATTCTGGATACTTGTCATAAGATGATTACATCATGTATGATTTTGCAGGATTAGATAATATCATGCCAATACAATATGCTTTCAGGGTTTTTTTTTCATTTTTGCTCTTTTCTACATTGTTCAGTAAAGCTTAATGCACCAAAATACGTATTTCCTTATTATTATTCATACATAAGTGTGTGCTTTAGAGTTACATGCATACCAATGTTTCATTTTTGGAGAAGAGCTATCCCAGCATTCTAATTATTATCTGACATGTGCAAACCTAATTAATCATCTGACTGCTTAATTTCTTTACCCATGAATCTCCATTTGAAAATTGAATCTGAAGTTTATATTTAACATCTCCCCTAATTTTTATACCACTTAGTCCAATTAAGAATTTTAGGAAACTCAAAGGGTTATATCATTTTCTGTGATATTTTTATCCCCCTTGCCTCTTGTGATTTTTGATTCTTGAATTTTCATGGAGTGTTTAAAAACAAACATTCAGAGGTGGGACAAAACAGACAGAGTTGGATAAAATCTAAAAATAAAACAATTTCAACAAGGAGAAAAACAAAATAAAATGCAGAAATTTAGCGCTCATCAAGACAGGCCTAAAAAGCAAGAGCCCTGGTAAAACAGAATTAATTCGGAACAAACCAGGGTTTTCCTGGTTTATTCTGAATTAATTAAACATCTCATAAGATCAGAATCTCATGATAAGATCTGTAAGATCAGGATTTTATGGTAAGATCCGGGTCTTACCAGGTATGGGCCTTGTGTGGATTGGACTTCGAGACTGCATCATGCAATTCCCAGGCCCAATCCACACAGCTATCTCAGTTTTTTAGGCTCCAGGAGTCAAATCAAGAGGATACCTACCCCCTCAAATCAAAACCTATATTTTCTCTTAAAATTAAATAAAACTTACCTGGCTACATTAGGAAATGAAATGCCAAGATACTAGTGGAGGGGGGGCGGGTATGGTGACCAGGTACGTTTTATTTAATTTTAAGGGGGAAATTTGGTGGGCTTCAGGGTGGCTGTATGCTATAAAGGCTCGTTGATGGACAATATCGATCAATAACGCAACACTGCCATCAATATATAAAGAATACGTATATGGCACCAATTATAAACGTTATGAGGGGATGTCTCTCTATTTAACTTTCGCTGCCACCATAAACTGTAAAGCACAGGAACACCCTAGATGTTCAAACTATTAAAAAGGGGTTTAAGATCACCAAGCACTTTATCTTCTTATGTGCTTCTTTAAAGGAAAACAAGTTGAAGTTGAAAAGAACTATAGCCACAAAGGCACACTTGACTCAGGCTTTTTAACTTTTAAAATATTCAAGGAAAGTTTATTGATGGAAAATACAGGAGAAAGTAAGTGCTGTTTGATAATCTTGGCTGTTACATAGAAATGTTGGTTCTTGTCTTCAAAGCATAATGGTTACATGTACTGGTTCTTTCTTTGTTACAGATACAGAGATTTTCTTCTTTAAAACAAAAACAAGTACACTTGACAGGAACTGAATCTCTGTCAAGATACAACTGTAGCTTAGCTACCCTCAACTGTGGCCTAGCTAACTACAAATCCAGCTATCTCTCCCTGATAGCTGTTCCAGTTTGCTACAGCTTCTTTTGCTGGCAAACCTAAGGCAAACTGCCTTCTCTTAAAACACGAACTCCTAAACTACCTTCCTATTCCTAATCTCCAACAACAACAACTGACTGAAAAAGCCCTCTTCTTTCCCTCCAAACCTTGCTAAACTCTGCCCCCTTTTATAAACCAATCCTGGCTGTTCTAATGCTGACTCACTCCCCCTCTCTAAAATGGTGCTTTCCCTGAACTAAAATGGCTACTGCTGCCCTCTTGCCAGGCCTTACTAAAGCTGCAACCGACTGGCCTGCTTCTCCTAGGCCCTGCCATCCAGGCTGGCAAGGTAAGGGATCTTTACATATGCCATCCTAATTGTAATTGGAATGGCATGTAGCCACCCTACCCTGGAAAGCCTGGGTTTTTTAGTGGGAGTGGGGGTGGGAATTCACATCAAAATGGGTTTTTAAAACCTACTTTGGTGCAGATTTTCAGGCTGTCTGGAAGCACCCTAACAATTGGTGATGTGAAACGAATCTAGGAATCTTAGCAGATCACAAGTTGAACATGAATGTGATGTGGCAGCTTAAAAAGCCAGTGTGATTCTAGCCTGCATCAATACAAGTATAGTGTATAGATCAGTGGTTCTCAAAAACAAAAATCTGGTTCATGAACCTCCTTCCCTTTTATTTTATTTTATTTATTTCTTCTCCTTTCCGCAGAGATAACCAGCTCCATTCCTTTTGGTACTAATCTTGAAGTAGTAGTCCTTGGTCAAAGTGGTCCCTGGTCAAAAACAGGTTAGGAACCACTGGCCTAGATTAAGGGAAGAAATAGTACCACTCTATTCTACTTTAATCAGACCTGAAATACTGTGTCCAGTTCTGGGTATTAACATTAATGCAGGATATTGTCCAGAGAAGGGCAACCAAAATGGTAAAAATTCTGGAAAGAATGGCCTTTGAGTGGCTTAGAGCACTGAATGTCTGCCATATATATGTTGTGCTTTGCCTTGAGTCCCTTTTTAGGGTGAAATGCTTTAAATGAATTAATGAATAAATAAATAAACAAACAAACGTTTAGCTTGAAGAAGAGAAGGTAAAGGGTGGGATGTGATTGCCATTTTTAAATATTGGAAATAATGCCATATTGAAGTTGAAGCAATCTTGCTTGCTGCTGCTGAAGAGATTAGGACATGGTGCAATGCATTCCAACTATAGAAAATTAAATTTACCTAACATTACAAAGACCTTCCTGACAGGTAAAAGTTGTTTTGCAGTAGAAAATATTGCCTTGAAGTGTGGTGGAGACTCTCTGTTTGGATGTTTTTAAATAGCATTTCTCAGGAGTGATTTCATTGTATATTCCTATATGTCAGAGGATTGAACTTGATGGCTCTTGTGGTGTTTTTCAACACTATGATTTTTTTTATTTTAAAAATGAAGACAGGTGACATTAATGCAATTCAGAAACAGATGGATATGTCTATCCCTAATTGCAGCAGTTCTGAGACAGAGGTCATGGGCTAACTCAGCTCCTTCAATAGAAATGGCAACACATGAGGCTGGGAACCTTTTGACAGGCAAAGCACTCCCTGAATGACATAGCTATATCCTTTCCTTCTTAAAGGTTTGTTTTGCATACATATGAATAATATCTGGAATGGCTCAGACCCTCTGTGAAGTTTCAGATCTCCTAAGGCAAAGTAATGGTCTATGAAAGATACTAATTATCTTATATATAAAAAGTTACATTGTATTTTTATACCAAACATCCCTGAGGCCAGGTTGAGCTATTTTAAATGCAACACTCTTAAAAGCAGGGAGAGAGAAGGATGATCACCTTCAGAAGGACAAAGGGAGCATGGTGTTGAATGTCACAAGACCGGGGTGGAAAGTGCATTTTGTGCAAGGCACTTACAACTTACTGAAATCCACAGAGACAGGAAAAAAAAATTGAAAAGGAATTATCAGCATGAGCTTTTATCAAGAGATTTCAGATATTTTCATATCAAAACACAGGGGGAAAATAAGTGATTGTGTAAGTGGTAGGTTTAGTACGATTTCATGATGGGCCCTTAATACTAAAAGAGTAACATAAGCATAGTAATTTCATTGAGTAAATCTTGCAATTTTACTGGGTTTTTAAAAGAAATGATTTGGAGAATCTGGTTGATTACATATTACATCCTTTACATGTTACTTTTAACACAATAGCTCATTCTTGCAACTGTTCCTTATTGACTAAATCATGATTCCACTTTTTCCCCCTCAATGATACGCATTTCAGCCATCCACATTTTAAAGCATGTGCATTGTTTGGAGCACAGTTCTCTCCTTCAGAAATGCCATGTAAGACTCAAAAATATGTGAATGCTCAAGTGACATGAATTTTCTTGCCAGAAATCTTTAGAGGGTCAAAAAACAAATCTCCTTCAGTTGACACTGTCAAGTAAAATGACATTTCTTCCCACCCTAGTGGAGATTAGGAATATAAAAGATGTTTACAAATAATGAAATAGTCATAAAATGGATTTCCTGACAATTGAGAAAAATCTGAACATGGAAACATCCACATGATTAATTTTAATGGCAGTTTTTTTTCCCTTCTTAAACCACATTTTTATACAGCCACAAAGGAAATGTGTTTTAATGCATAAACAGATTATTTGCACAGAAGACCTACTCCCTTTGCAAGAAATATCATTTTGTGCCCCAAAATTACCTTTCCCAAAAAAATAAACATTGGCTTGCAAATGCTGCTATTATTGTGAAGTATCTTGTAATGAGGAGAACATAGTTCTGTATCAGTTAATGACACAGCACTATACTTTCATCCCATGCTCTTATTCCTTAACTAAATTTTGCACTATCCCATTCACTTGTCTGGTTTACAGTTTAGCCATGTCTTACGGCACTAAGTTATTGCACATTATTCTGAGTTTTAAACTTTTGTTTTATATGCTATTATTTTCTGAAGTGTGCGAAAGGTTTCCTCACATATGTTCTGATTACCTGTATTTGGAAAACAATTTTAACCCCAGCACTCCAAATTCTGGGGTGGAGTTAATGCGTTTCCTCACTTCACATGCTTGCATGATGCAGGTTATGAAAAGTATGTACAATATAGTTATCATTACATGCATATGCAGTTCTCATTACATACATTACACACACATATATATATGCACACATATAAATAGCTATGGTCTTATATGCACACACATGTATACACACATGTATAGTCTGCATTGCCATTTTGATTATACATCCTTTTCTGTGTACCTGTGTGAAAGGTCCTCCTATTCCTGTTTCTTAACTATCTTGAGAAATAATATTATAGGGAGAAATATAGATCATTCCATATACTTTCCCCCTGTTCCCTACTTGAATGAAGTGGGCAACCAGGGAATCAAACTAGTATGAATAAGAAGATCATAATTTTTTTTATTGAGCCAAAATGTGGAAGGTCATATTTTGAAGACCAAAAAAAAAAAATCCCTTGAGAGACTTAACTACAGTTTCATTGGCTTTCAGGAGATGTAATGCAGCATGAAAAGGTTCTCTTATTTTGACTTAGGGAAAAGCAGATTAGTCTTCAGTCTTAATTGGTATTATGATGTTCATATAACTGGATGGCTGTACAGGAATAGATGTTCCAATGGAACTATGTTTCCATGCTACATGCTTCTGTGAGACAACGGGCGCTATTGACAGCAGCAATATTGCTAAAAAGTTTCCCACATCAAGGATGCTTTTTCTAAGATATCAGACTAAATATGTTCAAAAACTGCTGGGCAGCAGCAGTAGTGAGTGGATAACACTGGTGCAGGATCTCCCAGAGACAATGACAGTTGTCCCATAGCAAGCACTTGTTAGTATTGTGCAAGAAGAAGCATAGTAAACCCAGGGATTTCTGGATGAAAGAGATTAGATCCATTTCAATCTGGATTCAGACCTGGCTATGGAACAGAGACAACTTTGGTCACCTTGGTAGATGGCCTACAAAGAGAGCTAGACAGGGAGAGCGTATCCCTGTTGGTTCTCCTGGATCTCTCAGTAGTTGTCAATACCGTTAACCATGGTATCCTTTTGGGTTGTCTTGCTGAGATGGGACTGGAAGGCAATGTCTTACAGTGGCTCCATTCCTTCCCAGAGGGCCGTACCCAGAAGGTGGTTCTGGGGCCTCCTGTTTGAATCCCTGGCCAGTGACCTGTGGAGTTCCTGAGGGTTCTATTTTGTCCCCTATGCTGTTTAACAAACTGCTGGGAGAGGTCATCTGGAGTTTTGGAGTATGGTGCCACCGATATGCAGATGACAGCCAACACTACAACTCCTTTCCACCTAAAGCCAAGAAAGCTGTCCTAAATCAGTGCCTGTCATCAGTAATGGACTGGATGACCTTCAGGTCATATATTTTTTTATTATTTACTTCATTCATTTCTAACCCGCCATTCTCCCCACAAAGGGGACTCAAGGTTCAATTATGTCTAAACTACCAATATTTTAGAACACATTATGATATTTTGAGTGAATATTCCTTAAGAAGAATCCTTTTTGTCACTATTAAATAATGGAAAGGGTTTCAGAGGCCAGAAGCTTTTCAGAGACACCTAAACCAGTCATAAAATGTCCTTATGTCAAAGTCCAATGGCTCTGCCAGTCAGAGGATAAATAGGCTAGGAAGTGGGGGTTTTATTCAACAAAGTGCATTAAGGAGTTCTCTCTTCACAGCCTTCTACTCCTCCAAAATCACATTTAGATTGAACTATGTTGTTAGTTGGCCCATTGTAAAGCCTTAGCAGTGGTTCCCAACTTTGGGCTTCCTGGTGATTTGAACTTTAGATCCCACAGTTCCTAACAGCTGGTAAGCTGGCTGGGATATCAGGAAGTTGAAGTCAAAAAAAGCTGGTGGCCCAAGGGTTGGGAACTATGTTATGGCCCTTATGCAGAATCTGTTCTATTGTGCCTTTTCCTGTGTATGATGAAGAGGAATAGTTGGAATAAATGACATTGGTGACATTTGCCCAGCATATATAGGGCAGTATAAGTAATCATGCTCATGAAATAATCATTCACAAAACCTAACAAGTTCAAGCTGGCAATGGTAAACGAATCCTTTTTTACTTAATAATATGCCAGAAAATTAGAGTCTTACCTCAAATGTGGCCAGTAATATCAATTTGCCATGAACATAAAATGAATTATATTGGAATTATGAACTGCAAAACATGAGCAGATTGCTGGACCTACAGTAAGATTCAATGATTTAAAGATTTTTATTTTATTTTATCTACGGGCTGCTGCCATTTACATCCTACTGTACCTGGGAATTGGATTTCTTTGATATATGGTAGCTATTAAAGGGTAGATAGCAGGGCTATAGTGTGGTCCCAGTGGAGTCACTAATTGAGTTGTTTCTATAATAATGGATAAATGTTGAATATAGCTGGAGAGACTTAAAAAAAAAACCTACAACCTTCTACCGCCAACCAAGAGCAGAGGGCCTTCAGAGCCAATTTAGCATTTATTCAGCTCCTTATGGTCCTTTCCTCCAGGTAACATTTCAACCCTTACCTAAATGATGATAGATGCAGGAAGCTGTGATATCTAGGTAATGGAATTATTTTCTCTTAAGTTAATTCCCATAGAATCACCACTTTAAAGGTTTCTGTCAAAGGCAACTGGATTGACTTATGCTACCTACTGAGAGGATGAAGGTGGAAGAAGTAATTTGAAAGATGGTTCTATGTTCTCCCTGCTGCCCACAGGGATGGTTAATATAACTGGTAGGGATGCATTCTTCAGCGGTTTAATTCAGACACTTTGATTAGGAATTTAAAAGGGAACAGGCTCCTGTTTTGAAGGACTCAGATGTTTCATTTTGAACCACTCAAGCTATCAGTAGACTTAAAATCTCATGGAAAAAAGATAAGTTTCTTTTTCTTCACTTGAAAACATTCTTCACAAAATGAGGAATGAAGGATAGGATTTTGATGTTTAAGTCAACATATTACCTTTAAAAAAATATTGAAAACAACCCATTAATTTAAAAAGTGCAGTGCATGCATTTAGAACAAAATTCAGAAAAGGATTACAAATAAGATCAGAGCTGGATGAAACAATGTTTTCCTTGGGGCAAACGTATGTATACTCACTTCATGTCACATCAAGGTATTCAATACTGCTTGATAGCTGAGGCAAATTTCCAGTTTCCCCCCATTTTATCAGTAAATTAAATAACAGTTGCTTGCCTGTTGATCACTGGAAGGTCAGGATCCTAGCAGGAAATGCCTCACTCAGTTATTTCAGAGCAAGGTGTCTTTCCTGCTCAGACTATGTAGATCATCTCAATGGTTTTCTAAATGAAAAAGCCTTCAGTGGTTTTCTAAATGAAGTTCCTGAGATAACTCTTATGATACCATCTGATGTTATTGTCAACCTTGGCTCTATGTCATTTATTTCTAAGAAATTGAGTTAATAATTATTTGTATACACCCCATGTATGCTACTGTTGTGGCCTAGTTGGGCACCCCTAGACCGTTTGCAATAATTCAAAACACTCAAAAACAAGAGGGGCCAGCCACAATATGAGATGTAAACAAAACAAATGGAATCAATTCAGTGACAGTATATTTCAGATTACCAAGAAGTATGACGAAACTGCACACAATTACTTTATAATGGGGAAAAGGTTATTTGTTACATATATCTCATTGTTTCTAACTAGTTAGCTCCACATTCCAAGAAAGAATGGTTGTTCATTGATGCTTTTCATACAGTGAAGTCTGAAGATCTATTTATACAGTACAACTAGAGAAAATGCTGTAGCAATGACCTCTGTATTGCCAATGATTTCTATGAAGTACAGCTCAAAGGGATGGTACAATATACCAACAGCAAACTATGGGACACGAGTTTTCTCATGCTAAGCATTTTTTCTATTTCCTGCAAAGATAGTAATGGTACCTCAAAGGATGTATAACATTTAATGTTGTGTAGTGAAACTAGACAGGAGAATCTTTTCTACATCTCATAATCAAACCACCCAAGGTGTCCTCCAAAGCTAAATAATGGGAGAACCATGGTAGATAAAAGGAAATCCTCCTTTATCTATGACATGACGGAGATATTTGAACTGGATTGGGATTGTGTAATAGCTGGTCTATTTTAACCTTTGTTTTAACCTTCGTTTTTTTTACTTTTGTGGTATGAAGTTTTACCTTGGCATTTTAATGATGATATTTTAATTACCTTTTAACTTAATCAAGTTTTAATGTATGTTAGTTCACTATTATGGGAGTCTTAGGATAATGATTAGTGTCTATTTGTGTACTTTTTTGTTTTTGTTTTGTTCTTTAATGTTGATATGGTCAGTGGACTAATCAATAAACTTTGCTTTGCTATGCTATGGCATAATGAAAACTATTAATCTAGTCCCGTGAGCAGTAGTGGTGGCTTTGGAAGGAGGTTTTACAAATTTATGGAGACTAGAGCCTTCTGTGGTTACATATCAGGATGACTTCCAGCTATGGTACCTCTATATCTGTGGTTCCGCTTCCTCTGAAGAAAGAAGCAAAAAAGGCAAGGCAGGGAGGCAAAGCCAGCCTTCTCAAGTGACTCTGAGGGAGGCATTTACTTGCTTGCTTCACTCGAACAGGCAGCAAGGCCTAAACTGCCAGGCCTCAAAACAATTAGACAGGGAAACCCACAGGAAGCGGAAGGGGCAAAGAATGGGGTGGGATTTTCAGGCAGCCTTTGAAGGTTGACTTGGACCAAATCCTGAAAGGCCCATGGAGGAGCCTGCTTTCCCTCCGACCCTGCCTCCACTTCACAGGGCTTTTCCTCAACTTCCACCTCAGGACCCCTCCTCCTCTTTTTGCCCCTCAAGTTAATTCTCAAACAAAGGGAAAGATGCCCTGCTTCCCTAACAAAACCTGACACAACAGCGAAGGGCAGAGGGCGGAAGATGATGGCATCCGACCACTTCTGACCCCTCCCCTTCTATTTTATCACCTCCTGCAGCTCCAGAATGTGCAGCATTGAGCAGTCTGCAGTGGTGCCTCTCAAAAAGAATAGGGCAGTGAGGGCTTCCTTGCACCTGGCCTCCTTCATGAGTCCTCCCTTCCTTCTTCCCCTACAGCTGCCTCCCTCCCTGCCACAGTTGTGGCTGCTCGTGTGCACAATCTCCCAGCCGGGTGGGAAATGACAGCCAGCTAGGAAATAGAGTGAGGGAAGGTGGAAATAAAATAAAATAAAATAATGAAATGAATAAAGGGGAAGGAGGTTCGCGGACGAGATTTTTGTTCTAGTGGCCCACTGATGGTCTGTGGCCCATAGGTTGAGAACCCTTACATTCATGGGAAAATGTTTCCAGCTGGATACCAGTAATGTGAAAACATGAATATGGCAAAATACCACTGAATTATCTAAGTTTCAGTCCTATCAAGCACACCATAAACTTACACTGAAAGACCTAAAGATTTGTAGAGAGGTATCCTCTATAGGAATTTGATGGGTTCTCTAATACAGGTCTTTGTTAACTGCCATGTAAAGCATACTATATAATGTCTGGAGGACCTAGCAGATTTCTAAAGACAATTTCCCCTCAGCCATGGGTAAGTGAAATTATGGATACGGGTTCTGCAATTACAGAGGTCTTATATCAATCCATGTGGAATGAAAGGGAAAGGGTTCAGTTGCATTCATATCCTGTTGGCCAGGTTTCCAAAAGCAGTTAATTGGACACTATGGGACTATAATGTCAGACCAAATAAACCTTTGGTCTAATCCAGTATGATCTTTGCTTTAGCAGAATTAGAAAGGGTCATTTAACAGCATTCAGTTGTGACATACTGGTCTTAATCAAATATGGTGTTGTCACCTCATCATTTCTTTTCAAGGCTCTGGAGGTGCTGAAAACTAACCCCAAATTGTCTCTTGGGCAGTTTGAAGGATACATAGAAGGTGCAATTTACATCATTGGTGGATGAAAGTTATGTACCTAAAAATGATAGTCTGACCAGGATCTCACTTAATCCACTGTAAAATTAAGAAGTACAAGAGTAAAAGCTGGAAAATGCAGTGTGATCACTCCCCATTCATATTATAAAATTAATTCTTAAGATCCTTGCCATATTCCTGCCCGAAAAACAAACAAACAAATAATTACAATAATAACTTGCAATTATGCAGCCATGGTTATTAAGGAGATTTTTTTTCAAAATTAATTTGCTGTTGATAATCTTCCCTTCGTAGGAGATATGATTACCTTATGTTACAGATGGAAAACATCCATTAATCAGAACAGAAAGAGGTGACTTAGTATGGTATGTTTGTTTGTTTGTTTATTTATCTATCTGTGGCTCTGTTAGCTGGGAGGCACAGAAGAGCCTTTTTTATCTATTTCTCAGTATCTAGCACTTCTGTAGAGCTTTCATAAACATTCCTTTCTCATCTTATACATCACTGTTTAACATCCTCTTAGTCATTCTTTGGTACTAGTCCATTGAGGTATAGAAGCTATTCTGCTACATATAGCAAAAAGCATGTAAGACAAATGAGAAGAAATGATGTGGTAAATCAAAGTATGGCACAACAGATTTGTCCCATGTGAAATACTGGATGTTAGAAATTATACATATTGTTACATATTATAAATGAAAGCAATAATCTAAATCTCATTGATTAGTTCCAATAAGAGTCTACTTATTGAATCAGTTTTTCAAATTGAGTCAGCATGTGCAGTTCCCACTAATACTCTATTTGGGACTAACAAGATCCAGGTTCTAAAGATCTGATTTAATTCAAAGCAGTTATACATGTGTAGGATAGGCATGTACTGATTATTGGACCAGTATCATTGACTACACAATCCTCCTCTATGGATTGTCAACTTGTCATGGTAAGGGGGCTTATGTGTTTCAGTGAACTTGCAAGTGACACTGTTGGAGTCATGTGCTCAGAGAAAGGCCACAGGGGAAAAACCAGATGGAGCACAATCCAAAGTCCTCAATGGCAGAACAGGCAGAGGATAACACAGACTGGCACACGGGCATGAATATAGATTCAGTCATTCTATCTCAAGATCCAAGGCAGCTGAGTAATTCAGCAGCTGTATCCACAACTGCACAACCCTTTTTAGGATCCATTCTGCTCACTCCATATAGGGGTGAGCAGAATGGAACAGCTTAAAGAAGAACAGCTTTAAGAGCTGGGTATATTTAGCCTTCAGAAGAGAAGGCAGAGGGGAGACATGATGGTCATGTATAACTATGTGAGGGGAAGTCAGGGAGGAGAGAGCAGGCTTGTTTTCTGCTTACCTGGAGATTAGAACACACAACAATGGCTGTAAACTACAAGAAAGGAGATTCCATCTGAACGTTAGGAAGAACTTCCTGACTGTGAGAGCTGTTCAGCAGTGGAACTCTCTGCCCCAGAGTGTGGTGGAGGCTTCTTCTTTGGAGGCCTTTAAGCAGAGGCTGGATGGCCATCTGTTAAGTGTGCTTTGAATGCAATTTTCTTGCTTCTTGGCAGGGTGTTGGACTGGATGGCCCACAAGGTCTCTTGTAACTCTTCTATGATACTATGATTCTATGGAAGTCAGTTTAACCCAAGAAAACCCATGAAACCCACTGAAAGTACTAGGACATTAGGGGACAGTCAAAAGTCCATTCTGAGTGAGTTTGGGTTTTCTTGCTCATGTAAGATTTTTTCCACACTGCCAAAAATGCAGAGAATAAAACTGTTTAAAATACAGGGTTTCTCTCCATTCTCGGCCATGCAGGGTGCCAAAATCCCACTATTTTGGCTGGGGGTGGTCAGATACCCATCCATGCCAATTTGCATTTGGCACATGTGAGAACGACGATTGTCCTACTCCCTTCCCTGTCCCTCATTTAGCCATTTAAAATCGGGACAAAGCCTGGGAGGCAAGTGGCTCCTTAGACGTTACCCTCCCTCTGTCTCCAAAGTTCTTTATTTTAATTTTCAAGCCCCTGGAAGCCAAGGCAATAGGCCTGGGTAACAACGCAAAAATTTGTTTCTAAAATCGATTTGTATTTGGGGGTTTTTTTTGTTTCGATATTTAAAATAATTACAAAATTTTGCTTTTAAAAAGTTCGATATTTACGAAATTTCATAAATGGTAAAAAATTAACGAATCGATTTCCGGGTTGGCGTCATGGCGGCTGGCTGGACTCCAGAGGAGCTCCTCTGAGTCAGCCTCTTATACTGCCCAGCGGAGGCAAATCGAGCCTCCAACCTCGGGCCGGATTGAGTGCCGAAGCAACGCAAAACCCCCTACAATCCAGTCCGACGGTCTAAGTGCGGACCCCCCTCAAGGAGGTCGGCCAACAGACCCGGACAGGAGAGGGTAGCGGCTGGCGCAAGAGGCATCCTCATCCAGGGATCTGGAATAGAGGAACTACAGCTGACCGATCGCCACTTTTAAGGACGGTGGAGATTCACACGCAGAGGTGAGTTACTCAAACCCCCTCAAATCAAAGAAAGAGAGTACAGGAATCAATCGAGAAGGAGGAGGAGGGAAGACTGAGAAGATCAAGACAGTACAGTATAGCCAGCACTGAAATTAGGCGAAGGCAAGTAAAACCTATAGAGAAAGCAGGTAGAGTAAAGCAAGGCTAATAAAGATCAAGAACATAAGAGAATAAGAGAAAAAGAGAATAAGAATCAAGCCTGAAGAGAAGCAAGAGGGGCAATAAGAGGAGCAATAAGAAACAAAGACAACGATTATTATAATATCCGATTGGCCAAATAACTAAACTAAAAATTTAAACTTGGATTTAGATTTGGTTTTGGATTTGGATAGTGCGGGAGGATAGGAGAAATTAGTGGAAACAGAGGAAGAAAGAACAGAAACAGTGGAAGAATACAATAAATATAAGCTTAAATACAGCAATAAACCAGAACAGAAGTTGCAAGCTTGAAAGGCTTGGGGCTCTAAGGGCTTAAAAGTCCCGCAAAACCAAACCTAAAACATTGAATAAGGAAGAGGAGAACACAAGCGCCATTATTGCCTTGAAAACGCTGCAAATACCTTGAAGTGACCTCCCATTGGTCTCCTCCTGATAACGCTCAGATAAGAGTAAGTCACGAGGCGCACTCCCCTTACGAAAACAGCAGGGAAGAAGAGCAGTCAGCGGCGAGACAAAGTGAAGGAGGAGCAAATCTGTAGCGTGGTGCTCTGGGAAGGGAGAAGGCGGAAGTGGTGTAACCACATAGCGCGCTCCCCCCAGAAACAAACGCGGAACCTTAGAAGGAGAGAAGGCGGAAGTGGTGCAACCGCGAAAAGAGCTCCCCTGAGAGAATAGAAATAAAAGGTTACAAAAGGGGAGAAGGCAGCAGCGGGCACTCACGAGGCACGCTCTCTAAAGAAAGAACACAAAAGCACGTGACGCTCTAGAAGGGGAGAAGGCGGAAGTGACGGAAATTAAAGGAGAGAGACACAAAGGAGGAACTAAAAAGAAAAGCCAAGAGAGAAGAGACCCGGGCACGAGAACGAGAAGGGGTAAGAAACAGTTAGAAATATATAATATATATTAAATAATTGAATAACTGAATAATAAAACTAAGAACTAAATTAACCTTATCCACACAAAAAAAAGGTCACAAATTAGGGAAGGGGGGGAGAAAGGGGACTAAATTAATAATAATAATAAAAAAAAACACGGCTGCAAAAATCACCAAAAGCTTGCAAATTTGGCTAAATACGACAACGCCCAAGACCAAAATGGAAAAAACTGAAACAAGTGAAAAAAAAGAGCAAGCAGAACAAAGAAGAGGTTCGGTCTCAGGAAATCCAACAGGAAAAGAAATCTTAAAGGAAATTCAGAAAATACTAGAACAACAGGAGGAATATCAAGAAAAACAAGATGCCTATCAAAAGGTGGCTGAAGACCAAAGAATGAGACTAAAGAATGACATAACAGAGGAAATGACAAAAATGAGAAATGAGATCACTAACGAACTGGGAGAAATGAAAAAAGAAATGGACGCAATGAGACAAGAAATGAGGAAGAACCAGACGGAGATGGCCAACCTAGAAAAGATGCAAGAAAAAATAAAAGACAAATTAGAAGAAATAGAAATAAAAGAAGAAAGACTGGAAGCAAGACAGGAACAAGCTGAACAAAAGGAATTGGAATACTATCTAAGATTCCGTAATATTCAAGAGGAGGCCCAAGAGAACCTGCGGCAAATAGTAACAGCAATAACAGCAGAATTGTTAGAAATCTCTGAAGAGGACGCGGCAACAAACATCGATAGATCATACAGGATCACAACGAGATACGCCAGAAAACATAAAGTGGAACGGGACGTAATAGTGCAATTTGGCCGAAAGCACATCCGAGACGAAATTCTTAGGAAAAGCGCTAAAACCCCACCATACTATAAAGAGAAGAAAGTAATCATCTTAAAAGAATTCACACAATCAACACTTCAGAAAAGGAAAAAATATAAGGAACTAGCGGACGAACTTAAAAGACAACACATCAGATTTAGATGGGAAAAAGGTGAAGGCCTAATGGCGACCTATAAAAACGAAAAAATATGGATAACTTCAGAAGATAAAGCAGCGGATTTTTTGAAAACAATACAGAGGAACAAAAACGAACAGGAATATGAATACATCCCAGGACAAAAAAATGCAAGTAAAACGCTCAAGGACACAATCTCCAGAAAAACCAGAGACATCCCCATGCACGTCAGCATCAATTGTAAGGATGGAGAAAATAGCGGAAAAACAAGAAGAACATGGAAAGGTCAATTAAGTGCTACAGTCAGAACATCAACGGTCTGAACTCGCCAAATAAGAGAAGGCGAGTCTTTAACAGGATCAAACAAGGGAAATACGACCTGATAGCCCTGCAAGAAGTTCATATTGCACAGAAACATGCTAAACACCTAACTCAAAAACAATTAGACACAGAATTTCACTCATTAGCTCAAGAAAAGAAAAGAGGGGTAGTTATTTATGCAAACCCAGCACTAGACCCACAACAAGTTCTCAAAGACGATGAAGGAAAAATAATAGGAATTACCTTAACAATAGACAACCAAAAAACTTTAGTGTGCAACATCTACGCACCAAATGGCCCGAAAACAAAATTTACACAAAAACTCGCCAACCTAATTAAGGAAATTGAATTCGACCATCTCATATCAATGGGAGACTTCAACGGAGTCATCAATAGCAAGGAAGATAGGAAATCAGAAGACAGAAGACAGAAAACTATAAAGACAAACCTGCTCCCCCATACAATGACAAACCTGTTAAAAGAATTAAATCTACTAGATATGTGGAGATTACATCATCCAGGCGAACAGGACTTTAATTTCTATTCGGGGAGACATAGAAGCTGGTCCAGAATAGATATGGTGTGGAATTCATTTTCACTATCATCCAAGATCGATCGGATTGAGATACTCACCAGGAAAGACTCGGACCACAGCCCAATAGAGGTGATATATAACCAAAAAAGTAGACAAAGTACCTGGCGCCTAAACGACAATCTAATGAAAGACCAAGAGACACAACAAATCCTTAGAACACATCTAAACAACTACTTCACCACAAACGAAACAGAAGAGCTAGATATACAAACAGTCTGGGATGCGGGAAAGGCTGTGATGAGAGGAATGTGTATTCAGCAAATGGCGATAAGAAACAAAAAAAGAAACGCACAGATGAATAAGATAACAAGAAAGCTGGACGAAGCTGAAAGAAAACTGAAACTAACTCCCCAAAGCTCAGAAGTAATCTTTGAAATAGCAAAACTTCAAAAAATGAGACTAGAATTGGAAACAGAAATAATAGCAAAAAAGTTAAAATTTGTGAAACAATCATACTTCTACAACGCAAATAAAATCGGAACATGGTTGGCACGCAGAATTGGAAAAAAGAAACAAAAGCAATATATAACAAAGATTGCCACAGAGGACAAGGAATACACTAAAGATAGAGATATAATAAAACAATTCAACAATTATTATAGCAAGCTATACTCAAATGACCAATCTCAAATGGACAAAATTACCTACTACCTAGGAAAACAAAAACTGGAAAAGATTTCAGAAAAACATAGAGAGAACCTAAACAAAGAAATAACAAACCAGGAAATACAAAAAGCAATAAAGAAGCTTGACATCACAAAAACACCAGGACCAGACGGCTTTTCAGCTCTATGCTATAAAACATTTGAGAAAGAATTAATACCCAAACTGGGAAAACTAATGAATCAGGCCTTAGAAACAAAAAGAATTCCAAATTCGTGGCAACAAGCAAAAATCATAATGATACACAAAGAAGGGACAGATAGAAAAGATGTAAAGAACTATCGCCCGATATTACTTCTCAACGTAGATTATAAATTATATGCAAGTATAATCGCAGAAAGGCTAAAGGAATTCTTGAAAGAATGGATAAAAGAAGAACAGGCAGGGTTTCCCCCGCATCGCCAAATCAAGGACAACATGAGAACAGTGATGAACATCATAGAATATTATGACAAAAACATCGATAAGGAATGCGCTTTGCTCTCATTGGATGCGGAAAAAGCCTTTGATCGAATTAATTGGGAATTCTTCATAGCCCTAGCGAAAGAACTGGACATGGGATATCATTTCATCAATTCAATAGAATCAATCTACAACAAACAAGAAGCCAAAATCAGTATAAATGGATGCACCACAGACAACATACAAACCTCAAAAGGTACGCGTCAAGGATGTCCGCTCTCACCACTCCTCTTTATAATGTCCCTGAAAATATTATTGAATAATATAAGAAACGATAACAGACTAAAAGGAGCCAAAATTAGGAAATATTCGTACAAATTGAGAGCCTACGCGGACGACATAATATGCATAATCGAAGACCCTGTAGAAAACTGGAAATTATGGCTAAACAAGATTGAAGAATTTGGAGCACTCGCCGGGCTAATTATAAATAAAAAGAAAACAAAATGGTTAACAAAAAATATCTCCAAACAATGACAAAAAATACTAGAAGAGGAAAGCGGAATACAAACCACAGAACAAATAAATTACCTCGGAGTAACCCTAACGGCAAAGAATTCACAGTTGTTAAAAAATAACTACGAAACTAAATGGAAAGAAATCACGAAGGAACTATCGAGTTGGAAGCATCTCAACCTCTCTATGCTCGGCAGAATATCCGCTATAAAAATGGTAACACTACCAAAACTTCTATTTTTATTTCAAGTTATCCCAATAATCAGGAATACACAAATTATTAAAAATTGGAACAAAGAGATTTCTAAATTTATATGGTGCGGGAAAAAACCAAGAATAAAACACACAAGTCTGACAGAAAACAAAGAAAAAGGTGGTTTAGGACTCCCGGATCTCCAAATATACCACGACGCCTGTGGACTAATATGGGTAAAAGATTGGGCAAACATCGATAAGCCAAAAAACTTAGCACTGGAAGGTCATGATTTATGCAGTGGTTGGCATGCGTATCTATGGTACAACAAAAAGAAAATAGAAAAAAATTTCGGTAACCATTTCATTAGATCATCGCTCATTAAAATTTGGGAAAAATATAAAAACAAATTCTACCAAAAGACCCCCCTCTGGATCTCCCCATTGGAGGCTATACAAAGAAGGGAGCTAGGATGGGAAAAATGGCCCAGATATAAAGATATTGTTAAAAAAGAAAGAGACGGGTATAAGCTTAAAACATTAGAAGAAATAAGAACATCATATGGTGAAACCACGTGGTTCCAATATAGACAAATAACTGACATATTCAGCAAAGATAAAAAGATAGGCTTCGACGACAATGAAAAACAATGGGAAAGAATTCTGAAAATGGAGAAAAAGGGAATCACAAAGTTGTACAAGATCTTATTAAACTGGAAAACAGAGGGAAAAAGCATGGAAGACTATATATCAAAATGGATGAGAATCCTAGGCCATACAATTGAAAGAGCGGAATGGGAAAAAGTCTGGAAGTTCAAACTAAAATGGACCAACTCTTTCAGTTTAAGGGAAAACTGGATTAAGATGCAATTTCAATGGTACCTAACACCGAACAAATTAGCCAAGTACTACCAGAATGTTGACGAAAAATGCTGGAAGTGTAAAGAGAAGAAGGGCACATTTTTGCACCAATGGTGGACGTGCAATAAGATAAAAAAGTTTTGGGCGGAGGTACATCGAGAAACAACTAAGATACTAAACCTACAATTCGAAAAGAAAGTGGAATACTACCTACTTGGAATTCTGGACTTTGACATAGATAAGAATAAAGATAGACTCTTATTCCACATAGCTACCGCAGCAAGACTAGTCTTTGCAACCAAGTGGAAAAACGAGGAAGTCCCGAAGCTAGATGATTGGAGACTAAAGCTAATGGATATAATGAACATGGACACCTTGACACAACATATAAGAACAAGACATTCCGTCAGAGGGGAAAGAACAGACTGGTCTCCAATCAAAAACTATCTTGAAGGAAACTAAGAACATAAACGGTATCAGAGTAAATAAATGAATGAAAACAGCAGAAAAGCAAAGAAGACAACACTAGCAACAACTAACTAAGAGGGAAATAATGAGTAAATAATATATACTAATAAATACTAACACACTCCACATCTCACATCCCTTTCCACATGCACCCCCCCTTCCCTTCCCCCATTTTCCTTTAGTTAAGGGCCGCCCCTATTATTATCCAACCCCCGTACCCCTCCCCGGTATTAGGTATTAGGTTGCTATCCCTCTCCCCCTCCCCACTACCCTCCCCCCCCCTGGATTTTTAAGTTTTTTCTTTCTCTCAATCATGTCAATGATTAACCCCGAGTCGATGTACAATTACTAAAAAACCACAATAAAAATTATTTAAAAAAAATTAACGAATCGATTTCCGAAACAATAACGAATCGATTCGTTAATGGCGGACGCGACCGCGAAATACGCTAAAAAACCTCCAAAAACTTCTGAAGCTTCCCTCTCCCTCTGTTCTTGACTGTTAGTGTGATATTATAATTTTTTTTCACTAATTAAACCATAAAACTGGCCCAGACATGCGGAAATAATAACGAAACGACCTCTGAACAATAACGAAACGAATACAATAACGAAATACGAAGCATTTACAAAACGTGTTTAAAAAATCGTTTTTTTAAATGATTGCTCCAGAATGGTTCGTTATCGTTTTGTAATTGGAAAAATTAACGAATTATTAACGAATTATGAATTAACGAAACGAAACCGCCCAGGCCTACAAGGCAAGCCTTGTATCTCCTTATGGAGGCTTTATTTTAAAGAACTAAACAGGGGGCAGGGTGGGGAGGCTGACACTGCCCTCCCTCATTCTCAGTCTGCCTGACCCTGGAGTGAAGGGATGGCCGTAGGATATCTTTTAGAATCGTGAATGGCAATCCAGGGAGACAGTTCCAACTGCCTCCATGCCAACAAAAGTCTGGGACTTCCAGTAAGATCTGGTCCTCTGCAGGTATTTTTAAAACCTGGAATAATCTTGGATAATCAGGTTTATTCCAGGTTGAAACAGATTAGCTTGGAGAATCATATGGATGCCCCAGGAAAATTAGTTTCCTATTCCTCATTAAGTGGCTGTGTAGATGGCCTTGTAAACTCAGCCAAAGGCTCTCTTTTCCTTTAGTGGCAATAGTACAAGATGAAATCAAAAAAGTACATCTCTCTTTGAAATAGTAATGGAAAAAACATGATGGGTAGAAAGGAAGGAAAAAACAACTCTTGTTTTTTCTTTGCCTTTGGAGTTTACGGCAAGGTTAACTAATATAAAACTGTTTTTATTGAATTAAATGTAGACACAAATACTGAGTCATCCTCTACCCTCTCTCAAAGTGTTTATGGCTTTTTTCAACAGCCACTTGTACTGCCAGTGTGAAGGTCTCACTGTAAATACAACCAACAATTGCATAGAACTCAGATACTGCTTCCAACAATGGCACTAGGGAGACTTGAGCAAGCAATCTAGAAAAACTGGCCAAAGATTTGTTGGCTTTTGTTAAAAATTAATTTCAACAATCAAATTTGAAGGTCTTGCTGCTGAAAGTGTTGATATACCTATGGGTGAATGAATTGCAGATATTATAATCAGCTTGGTTTGATTTTGTTTCTATGTAAGTGAAATCAGATCTGTTCAATGCACCGGTCACTGTTAGCAGAAAGGAAATTACATTTTATTAATTAATTTATTTATTATTTGAACTTATATGCTGCCACTCCCCTGGGGTTCGGAGCGGCTTACAAGAATGGCTAAAATCTAACAAAATTTAAAAGCAATTTAAAACAATTTAAAAACAGCAATATCAAACATTAAAAGCCTGTCGAAACAGGTATGTCTTACATGCCCTGCGGAAAGCTGGTAAGTCCCGCAAGGCACGGACTTCAGGTGGCAGAGTATTCCAGAGTGATGGTGCCACTGCTGTGAAGGCTCTGTGTCTGGTTGCTGTTAGACACAAGGTCTGAACACTAGGAATTTCCAATAGACCTTGGTCCTCAGAATGGAGGGATCTCTGGGATTGGTAGGGGGTGAGGCGGTCCCTCAGATACATCGGCCTCAGACCATGCAAGGCCTTAAAGGTGAATACCATCACTTTGAAAGTGATCCGGTGCTCAATTGGTAACCAATGCAGCTGTAGTAAGATTGGTGTTATGTGACATCTCATCGGAATTCCTGCAAGAAGTTGAGCAGCTGCATTTTGTACCAACTTGAGCTTCCAGATCACCGACAGAGGAAGGCCAATGTAGAGGGCTTTACAGTATTCCAGTCTTGAGATGACCATGGCCTGGATCACCGTAGCTAGGTCGTCCCTGGACAGGTATGGGGCCAGCCGTCTAGAATGCCACAGATGAAAAAAGGCGGTTCTGCTAACGGCGGATACCTGGGCCTCCATAGTCAGAAGAGAGTCCAAAAGGACTCCCAGACTCTTTACCAATGATGATGGGAGTAGCGCCTTGCCATCCAGGGTAGGCAGCTGGATATTCCCACTGCCCGGTTGACCCAGCCATAGGATCTCCATCTTTGCTGGATTCACCCTCAACCTGCTGGCATGCAGCCATCCAGTAACGGCCTCGAGGCACTGATGGAAACAATCAGGTACAGATTCCGGTTGGCCTTCCATCTTCAGCACCAGCTGAGTGTCATCGGCGTACTAATAACACTCAAGTCCAAAACCTCGAACCAGCTGAGCAAGTGGTCGCATATAGATGTTAAACAACAGAGGGGAGAGAATGGCCCCCTGAGGAACCCCACAAGATAGAGGGGACCTCTTAGAGACCAGGCCTCCCCTCTCCACTCGCTGTCCACGGTTGTGAAGAAAGGAGGACAGTGTTGGGGTTCAGCCTGAGTTTGAACTTGAACCTGATTCTCTGTTTGTTCCTCCTGAATCTAATGAAAATATATTTACTGATGCTAATAAAAATGTACTTCCTGATGCTAATGAAAATGTACTTCTTGATGCCAATGCTCCTGAAATTAGTGAGGAAGAAACTTCTGTAGATCTGGAAAATGAAAGTACCAGTGTTCATGAGAATGTTTCAGAGGGAAGCCATGATCTTTCACTCCCTTCTGCACCTGGGAACCTTAATAAGAATAGAAGGAGCCAGATATGGCAAGACAGAAGTAAATCACTCAGCTTGCGAAGGTCTTCCAGATTAAAAGAAATACAAACAACGGCTTCAAAGCAGGGAGTCGTTTCACGGAACCAATTCTTCGGCTTTAAGTGCCTTCCGCCGGGCTGACTTTTTCAGTTCAGGCATCGTTTCAGATTGATGAAGACCTTGGCAGTTCTCCCGGTTTCCCTGGCCATCGTCTTGAAAGATTTCTAGGATATCAAATACGGTTAGTGGATTGCTAACAGGTTCCAATATTTTACAGTGTGGCTTTGGGTTTTGATCTTGTTCATGGAAATTCATATTTGCTGATTTTGCTGTGGCTTTTGACTTGCATTTTTCCTTTATTTTGTAACCATTTTTCTTCAATAAAAAAGGATTGTTTTTTCACAGTCAAGTGTGGTGGATAGTTATCTTAGGGCCTCGTTTCCTGCTCTGGATTGCAACAGACAGCCAGTTTAAAGCTGTCCCCCTGACTCCAGCAACAGCAGGGCAGTGGGTCAAAAGATTGTGGTCGACTGTGTCAAATGCTGCTGTGAGATCCAATAACACAAGCAGCGCTCACCTGCCCTGGTCAAGCTGGCATCGAAGGTGATCCGTGATGGAGACCAGCACAGTCTCTGTCCCATACCCCGCACGGAAGCCGGACTGGAAGGGATCTAGTCTGGCTGTGTCGTCTAGGAATTGCTGCAACTGCTCCGCTGCTGCCCTCTCAATCACCTTGCCCAGGAACGAGAAAGTCAAAACTGGGTGAGAACTGGAGGGAACCGAACAATCTAAGTCTGGTTTCTTCAGCAGGGGAGAGACCACCGCCTCTTTTAAACCCTCTGGAAAAACTCCTTGCTCAAGGGAGCTGTTTATAATCTTCAACAGACGGTTGCGTAATCCCTCTAAGCAGGATTTCACCAACCAAGAGGGACATGGATCGAGAGAGCAAGTGGTCAGTCTAGCTGCAGCTATGAGCCTATCGACAGCCCCTGCGTCCAGCGGGATGAACCGGTCGAGGATGGGCCCAGCAAGTGGCCACAGAGTCTCAAGTTCTCTCACTGTATCGATTGTGGTGGGGAGGTCCCGGCGAAGTAGCGAGATCTTGTCTGCAAAATAGCTCTGAAAAACCTCGGCTGAAGGGGCCTGATCACCACTTTTTGGGATGGTAGGAACCGTTGTTAGAGATCAAATTATTTTGAACAATTTTGCTGGGCGTGAGCTAGCAGACACTATCAAAGAAGCATAATATACTCGCTTTGCCTCGGTGATAGCATGCTCATAGGACTCCCTAAATGCCTCATAAGCTGATCTCAATGCTCCGTCACGGAGTTCTCACCACACGCCCTCCAGCCATCTCTTTTCATCAGTTGAAGTTGGCAACCAGAAGATTCTAGTTTTAAATTTCTTTTGATGACAGCCACGACTCTGGGACCTACGATTCAGAGGTCTGCCAGTTCCTTTTGCTGTACATCTGTCCATGTCTGGGGCTTCCAGCCCCACAGAGGCCACCGTCAGTCTGTCCTGGCCCGCAGCCAATCCAGCACTCTGCATAGCGCCAGAAGCTCCCTCCACCAGCAAAATAGTTTGCTCTGGCCTTTCATCAGAGATCCGGTGCATATCATGGTGGCGTTTCCGTCTCTGGTCAAGATAACCCGCACGCCTGCGCCGGAACTTCTTGAGATTTGGAGAGGAAGATAGAAGCTCACCAACAGTGGCCCCAAGATCAGTTGCCATCTTCGGAACTTGCCTCTTTGATAGAGAGAGGCAGCGACATCGCTGGGGGCTTCCACAAAAGGGGGACACTAAGGGAGAGAGAGGCACCCGTCTAAGGATCTCTGTCACATCCAATGCCTCCACTTCAGACAGAGAGGGCCAATCCTTTGCCTGATTGCTGGTCCCTGGAGCTCCCCGCCCCGACCAAGGGCATGGGTAGGACAGTCCAAGATCAAGAGGGCAAAAACCATTGAACAAGCAGCCATGAGAAGCAGACTCCAAAATCTCCCCCTTTGGCATCGAGAACACATCCTGGCTCATCTAGGGACTCTCAAATGGCTCTCCATTTATCAGGGAAGCTCTTTGCAAAGTTAAGGGAGACTCCTTGGGATAGTCCCAGTTTTGATCCCAATCTAGGTCTCTGGCATTTTCAGGGTCAGAGTCCAAAGACTTGCAGGTGGTCCTCCCTTGTGTGTAATCTAGGGGCTGAGCTGATTGATGATTCAGTCGGCAAAGCAGCCTCCCAAACTGATTAAGCCGATCGGCTAGGTGGTTGTATTCTGCAAACAGTAGGCTCACCAGTCTTGGTTCCAGTCTTGCACCCTCTTGGCCAGGTCCCTGATCGTCCAAACAATTTAAGCAGTCTGGCCCCTTCGGATTTTCTTCCTGGGGTTTGGATTTTATAAGATGTTTAATTATCATCTAAAAATAAAAATAAAATCCAAACCCAAAAACCCTGATTGTATCACAGGAAAAAAAAAAACACTGAGAGTCATGCTGCATGTTAAACTAACAGACAGAACTACATTTTTAAAGAAAAGCACAAGATGGATTAATGGCAACACCCCAATGTTAATTAGCTTGGGCCTTCAAGGATTATATAACTACTTCCCATATTAAGAGATCTCAATATGGGAAGATTATAGAGATTATGGAGATTACACTATATGAAGAATTCTGAATGCTCAAATAGTGCTGTGTTAACAATCTATTGATATTACATGTTTCCAGAAGTGTATGTTCATGATGCCAAAGGATCTGGAAATGAAGCTATATGAGAAACTGTTTAGAAATTTGAATAAGAGATTTGAATAAGAGAAATTGGAATAAGAGAAATTTGAATAAGCATGAATAAGAGAAGCCATGGAGGTTAAAATGCAAAGTTTTTAAAAGCTGAAGAAGTAGCATGAAGGTGAAAATTGTTTTTTGCTAAATGAGGATTAAAAAACAATGGAATCAGATTACAAAAAATGAGTGTCCACTTTAATAATCCTGATGTTTAAGACTGTTTAATAGTGGAATAGAACATTGTGGGCTCTCCATCCTTATAATCATCATCATCATCATCATCATCTTTATTTATACCCTGCCACCATCTCCCCCAATGGGAACTCGGGGCGACTTGAAGTTCTTTAAATAGATAATAGATATTTGAACAAAATGTATTGGAAGTGCTTTAGATGTGTATTCCTGCATAGCAGATGGTTGGATTAAATGACCATGGCAGTCCCTTCCATATTATGATTCTGTGATGTCTTGATAGTGATGTATACAAAGATAGAAATGGATGGGAAGACTGAAGGTGCATCTACATAATAGAATCAGTGCAATTTGTCATGAGTTTAACTGCCATGGCTCAGTTCTCTGGAATCCTCAGTTCTCTGGAATCTCTGGAATCCTGGGAGTTGCAGTTTAAAAGGTATTTGGCTTTCTCTACCAAAGAATGCTGGTCCCTCCCCCAAAAACTGCAATTCCCACAATTCTTTATTATTGAACTATGACAATTGAAGTTGTGTCAAATGCATTAATTCCACAATGTAGATACTCTAAATAAAAATAAATAAAAGTGTTTGATGGAAAATTAAAAGGAAAGGGGCACTGGAAATCATTGAAACCTTGTGGTAGTCAAAAGGCAGATTGTGAAAATGTGATGCAGAAAGCCTTTGGGAATCCCTGAGGCTAAATGTAACACAGCAAAGGGCAATACAACTGCTAGAATGTAATAGAGGTTACCAGCTCCAGGTGTTAAGAGCAGGAGGTTTATTAAAGGCAGAGCTTGGAAAAGTTCCTTTATTGGATGGATTCTCCCCAAATCAGATTCTGACAAATGCAATCCAACAAAGAAACTTTGCTGAGCTCTGATTAAGAGGCTGCCTGCCTCGAAAATTCCACATTTAGAAGATAAACTGTTATTGTAAGCCTAAATGTCCTTGACCACGAAGCATCAAAGTTAATATTGTTCACATTGCCTTGGCAATATTAAAACAACACCTGGCTCCCAGTCATGCTACATAATTATAGCCCTATTGTTCCTTTTTAAAACTGCCATGGCTATATTTTATGAAATCCTTGGAGTTGTAGTTCGGCAAGGCAATAGAGTACTCTGGCTAATTCTAAATTCATATCCCTACACTACAGATCCCAGAATTCCATGAGAAGATGTCATGGTAGATAAAGTGAAATGTAGCACAATAATGTGTCATGTGAATGAGTCCCAGGTCAAATTTTATCTGTATGATAAAAAGTGCTGATTATAGGGATGTCTGATCCATGTGAAGGTCAGGGCAAATAATATTGACAGTTTGAAATCAAGGCGTTTATAATGTAATTTTCTTAACACTAGTGAAAGTCAAGAATTGGGAAGATTGAGAAGAGTAGCATTGGTGGGAATCATCACATTTTTTTGCTAAGTCTCTTGGGGAATTATTATGCATTGTATTTCTGTTCACAAATGTACAGAAGAGAATTTCATGTTCATGAAATAGTATGTTTTTCACATAAAACATAGTTTCTTATACAGGAAACACTTGTATTTGTGCCCAAGATAGTTACCCAAGAGATTTCACAAAGTGTGAACACTTTTCAAAAACTATGCAGATATTTTGTTTGGTCCCACAGGAGAGAAGAAAAACGACAGAGACTGTTTGTATTTGAATGCAAGGACCAAAAATGGTTTGCAGCCCTGTATGTGTGGGTTACTCCATGAATTTCATAGGATATTCTATGAACAGTATTATAAAGATGTGAATTACCTATATAAAGATTTGTCTCTATACATATTGAATATGTAGAAGTGCCTTGGATTTTAGATTATTTTATTTTGAAATATTTGCATATACATAATTAGGTATCTTGGAGATAGAACCCAAGTCTAAATATGAAATTCATTTATGTTTCATATATATTTTATGCACATAATCCAAATGCAATTTTACACACAACAGTTTTAACAATTTTGTTCATGAATAAAAAGATTGCACACATTGAACCATCAGAAAGCAAAGAAGTCACTATCTCAGCCACCCAAGGGGACAATTTTGGAACATTTTAGATTTTGGATTTCCAAACAAGAAATATTCAACCTGTATGCATATTGCTTACATATAGTTCACTCTAACAATATCTATAGTGAATTATATCACAACCTTTCAGTGCCTTTCTTTTATCCATTTTAATGATTTACATTGGGGGGGGGGGATGTGGGGGCTGATCCCCCCCCAAAAAGGATGGTTTACTTAACCATATTTTATGAGAACATTTTCAGTGCTCACATGCAAGAACACATATAATACATATAATTCAAAGATTAAATATATGTTTTGGTAAGAATTGAGAGTCTCAATGACCTGAAATATTTGATTTTGGGGTATACATTGTGTCAGACTACTAGAATGACTGATGGAAGCAGATGTGAAATGACAGCACTCAAAATGAAGAAGCCATAACATGACAACAGCACAAGCACTTAGCTATCAAGTATGTCACCATTGTTGCATTTTTCCAATCAAACAATTCCACCTGATGCAATACCAGGCCACTTCAAAATTTAACTGAATAGTGAAGTGAAGCCTCTGGGCAAAGTGCTTTTGAAAAGACGTGCTTACCACAAGTATGAGAACAGGAACAATATCAGAAGAGAAGAGAAAGTCATTCAGAGTATCATGCCATAGAAAAACACTTCAGAAACAGAGTTGTACACATTTCTATTAAAACAAGGATGTTCGAGTTGTAATTAACAAGACATAATGGACAAAGAAGAAAATACATGAAAAGAAACGTAAGCTGGATCAAACTCATTTCCAATTGTACTCTCTTTCAACTCCTGAACCTAAAAATTGCTTGTACTCTTTCATCATTGGGGACTTTCATTTTTTTTTTAAAAAAAATCATTAGATGTGATAACAGAATTGCACAAAACTTTTAAAACATTTTTCAAAACACTTTCAAAGTAACTTTTGAAAGTACTGTACATACCTCATGTGCAAATCTCTCCCATGTATAAGTCAATGGCAGGTTTGGGTCCAAAACTATGGATTTAGATATGACCCATGAATAAATATAGGGTCATTCTGTGAAGAGTGGAAAGCACCAGCACCACTTCAGAAGGCTACCATCCTCTGAATATAGGCCTGGGTAACAACGCAAAAATTTGTTTCTAAAATCGATTTGTATTTGGGGGGTTTTTTTGTTTCGATATTTAAAATAATTACAAAATTTTCCTTTTAAAAAGTTCAATATTTACGAAATTTCGTAAATGGTAAAAAATTAACGAATCGATTTCCGAAACAATAACGAATCGATTCGTTAATGGCGGACGCGACCGCGAAATACGCTAAAAAACCTCCAAAAACTTCTGAAGCTTCCCTCTCCCTCTGTTCTTGACTGTTGGTGTGATATTATAATTTTTTTTCACTAATTAAACCATAAAACTGGCCCAGACATGCGGAAATAATAACGAAACGACCTCAGAACAATAACGAAACGAATACAATAACGAAATACGAAGCATTTACAAAACGTGTTTAAAAATTCGTTTTTTTTAATAATTGCTCCAGAATGGTTCGTTATCGTTTTGTAATTGGAAAAATTAACGAATTATTAACGAATTACGAATTAACGAAACGAAACCGCCCAGGCCTATCTGAATACACTGTTACCATTATCTTCCCAGATATACAAAAATGCTAGAAGCATAACTACAGCATAGAGAGTGGGGGGGGGGGGGGTGTCACTGTTTCTTTTAGGTTCTCCAAAGATTGACTAAGCTCTTGCCTTTCTGTGATGATGATGATGACTCCTTTCTTGGATAAGAATACAATATTCACATTAACTCATTGATAAGTTGATCAAAGTATTGTGCGTTGATTTTTCGACCTAAATTTCTCAACTTAAGCATGAACACATAGGGTATATAGGCGACATTACTGATTGCAGCAGTGAAATCATTCTTCCCTACTCTTTGAATTATTTTTAAAATTTAACTTCATTCAATTCTCATCTACCAATTAACTAATGAGAAGTAACTAGACTTTGCTTGTAATGTTTCTTCCAAACTCCAACAAATATTCTATTAAATACTTTATGTTTTGATCATCATGATCATCACCCTGACTGTCCATAACTGTGGGGCTCAATTGGTTAAAAGAAAAAGTCTATGTGTGGAACTTTACACCTGAAAAGTAAGGAATTTTGATACACATGACACCCATTCTAACACAAAACATTGAGTGATGGACACATAGAAGACCCTTAATTGTAACTTAAGATCTCTTCTAAAAAAAAGCACTGCAACATAGAATCACTAGTCATCCCCTTCTATGAAAAAGGACCCCAAACTAATAAATAGGAAGTAGCATCACTTGGGTGAGTAGCCCCTAGTACCTGGTACAATTACACAACCCTGCCTACAAATTGAATGCTTATGATAAAGAATTACAAATTTCACTAACATTTATGTGTTAAAATTCTATTTAATGGTTGCTTGAAGCACTCTAGAAATTCAACACAACTGATAAAGATCTACACATTACAGCAACTTTGCTATTAAAAAACACGATTAGAAACACCTTGGAAACATATTTGTCAGATAATTCACATGAAATTTGTGATTATTAGAAGAATCTGTATTATGAGTATCCATTGCTTTGTCACATAAACACCCTAACAGATGTAAAGGAGATTTTTGTGATTGAAGTTTCAATTAGTGACATATCCGTTTGTGGATAATGCTATACCCAAATTGTAGCAGAGTTAGACATTTATTACTATGTTGCCTGTATGAAGTTTTAATTTTTAAAAAGGGGGGCCCAGGTTCTAGTAATGGTATGGTTTAATTCCTTGTATATTGCTTAGTGAAGTTGAAACAAAACAGATATGCTCTAAAGTGAAGGAAATAAGATCAACTCCTCTCAAATATTTTATATGTGTGTTGGGTGCCTTTGGAACAAAGAAAGATCAGGACATATATAATGTCCTTCAGAACTGAAAAGGCCAAGGAAGGTTGTAAACCAAAAGGTCATCTGTGATGGGACACAAAGATTGAGAGTGGGTCAGCACCTTTAATGAAATTAACCTCCTATGTCAAAAATTACTAGGTGTTCGCATGGTTCAATCAAGTATTCAGCTGTTTACTATTCATGCTGTAGTTTAAAGTACAACGTGGATGCATAGATGGAATATTTATATCACTAGCAGTATTATAGGCTATTCGTAGCTATGACTGGAGGGAATAAAATGCCATACACTTTCAAAGTGTAACCTGGCATTAAAATCAGGGGAAAATGTGCAATTATATGGAAAATTTAGTCTGTGTGAGGGCAGTTAAGTACCCCATGGTAATTTTGATAGAATTTACATTTTGTTTGTCCCAGTATTATATTTTGAAAGATTCTATACCTTTGAATTACCAGTATTTCTATTAAAAACGAATTACTCATGGTCAACAATGTTTCCATTCTACTGAATTAAGACTGCCCATTTGCAGACTTAGAGGCATAGCCCTTCTTGTTTAGAAGATTTATAACAGGTAAAATTCTGTTGCTTATTTTGTATCTCGAGCATTTTTTTCTGTACAATAATGAGTACCAGCATGCAAAACTTAGAGATAAATAGAATTTTGTTTGCTCTGCATTTTAGCTCTTTTAAGGCTTATGTTGGAATACAACATTATCTCCATAAAGAACATTTCTACTAATTTTGTGATGTATTTTTGAAGCTGAAAAAAATGAGTGTACGGATGAGTTACTTCAGCTGCATTTTCAGATCTATATATCAAGGAAAGTTGATGTATGCATATTACGAACAGTTGCATTAAAAACTTTAGGCTCAAAACTTGCATGTTTTTAGATATTAGTACAGGATCTGCACACTTTTCTCTATATGCCTTTGCTTTTATATATCAACATTATTCTTGCTTAATTTTATTAAATTAAATTTAATAATTTAATTTTACCCTTAGTTCATTTGTTTGTTTGATAGTGAGCTTGGAGGGCCTGACGACCAGGCATGAGTCTATGAAATAATGTGGTGATGGGTAGAGGAGAGAGATCATCAATGTCTAGGAAAACTTAAAAGTACTACAGAGAATCATGGATTACAAGTGGTCCCAAGGCAATTTTTTTGGCTTTGGCTTCAAAGTGGGGGAAAGTGTTGTTACTACTAAGCCTCTAGTCCCACTTAATTCTGCTTTGAAACAAGGTAAGAGTCTTCTGTTTATCTTATTGATATTTTCTTATTAATAATTTTAGAAGACTGTTTTAGAAGTATATATATTATTTAGCCATGGTGAGGTCAGTAAAGTCTTAGCAGTTTGCAAGGGACATAACATTGACCCTGTGGAGGTTGCCAATCTCTACTTGAAAGGCTATAAAGGTGTTTCTGATATGTCTGGCAATACACCAGAACTATCCAGAAGGTTTTTGTGAAATGTTCTCTGGTTCTTTGAACTTGAGTAACCAGTGAACAGAAACCCTTGGATGAGATTATGTGCAAAATTACATATGTTACTTTCCCCAGTCTAGCTTGTCTGAACTCCATTTCTTTTTCTCATCCTCAGGTCAATCAGACACATGCAACCTCCTTTTGAGTGTCTTATATTTTTTTAAAAATCTACTAATAGTAACAGCAGTTACATGAGGGTTTTTTGTAGTCAAGAGATCTCAAGACTCAGGCTGGGGAAAAGTGATGGCTTGTATAGCTTTTAGAAAAATCCAATCTTTGTTTGTCAAGCATGTATTCCAAAAAAGCTGAAGGCAGCCTGTTGTCTTTATGCAACAGGAAGTAATCATCAATCAAGATGTCATTTGCTGTATGTCAATTGTCTGACTGAATAACCACCAAATGCAATGGTTGGGAGAAAGGGGCAACATTAGGAAACTAGTACTTGATAATACAGGCAGAACAAAACAAAGAACAATTTGCAGCTTCTCTGTACAAACCCTTATCAACAAGATGAAGCCAAAAGTGTCCTCTGGTTTCTGACAATCTTTGTGATACAGCCCTTAATCATACTTCAGAACTTGAGTTTCTGACGGCTATTCTTTTTTTTAAAAAAAAAGAAAAGAAAAAAAGAAGGGTCTTACTAAAATAAAGATGTTTACCAGAACTAATTTGAGTTGATTTCATGCTTCTGACTTGAGGCCCATTTACACCACAAAATTATGGTGCTATATTCCAGTTCAATTGCTATGGCAACATCTTATACCATTCTGGGAATTGTAGTTTGAGAAGGCAGCAGAGCTTTCTGGCTAAGAGCCCTTCAAGACAAGTCCAAATTGCAAAAAAGTCCAAAATGCATTCAAGATTTAGGCCTCCCAAGGACACAAATCCCAAGAGGGCATCTAGGAACCCCAGTGGCACAATGGGTTAAACCCTTGTGCCAGCAGAACTGAAGACCAAAGGGTTGGAGGCAGAGGCGTCCCTAGGTAATTTTCAATAGTAAGCAAACAGTATTTTGGCACCCCACCCCCCAAACCAATCATTGCTATATATTTTCTGTTCATCATGGGAGTTCTGTGTGCCATATTTGGTTCAATTCCATCATTGGTGGAGTTCAGAATGCTCTTTGATTTAGGTGAACTATACATTCCAGTAACTACAACTTGCATATGTCAAGGTCTATTTTCCCTCAAGAGTGCCTTAAGAGAGTCCCTGGGCAAAATCAACTATACTGTGAATGCTTACTTTGCGTAATGGGTTGAGCTGCCCCTGGTTGGAGGTTTGAATCTGGGGATATGATATTCTCATATAGCAAGAGATTGCTTGAAAATAATAAAAGCTATCTTTTAATGGGCTTCAAGTAATTGATTGGATCTTGGCTCCTCTGAAATGTACTTATTATGGTTGTCCAACTTTTGAGAAACACATATTTGAATATTGTTGCATCACTATTTCTTTACCAGAGCTCCCGTGGCACAGTGGATTAAACCCTTGTGCCAACAGGACTGAAGTCCAACAGGTCACAGGTTTGAATCTGGGAAGAGCGCGGATGAGCACCCTCTATCAGCTCCAGCTCCTCATGCGGGGACATGAGAGAAGCCTCCCACAAGGATGGTAAAACATCAAAACATCCAGGTGTCCCCTGGGTAACATCTTTGCAGATGGCCAATTCTCTCACACCAGAAGCATCTTGCAGTTTCTCAAGTCACTCCTGACATGATTTTAAAAAATCAAGTTAGCCCTCAACCCCCTTTCTCTGAAGGGCCTGAGGACACAGCTAGGCCACTCCTGTAATTTTAAAGGGGAAATAGGAGGGAAGGGTATGGGTGCCATCCCACTCCTTGGGCTCTTAGAGCCTAAAGAACTGGGATGGCAATGAGTATTGACCCTCAGGATCATGGAAGATAGTCCTGAGAATCAACCCTCACAGGCCAAACACCTCAACAAATCCAGACTTTGAATTAAGGTCAGGATCTGTTAAGGCGTTTTTGTTTTTTAAATTAGAAAATCCCACTTAACTCTGGACTCCGGATTAACATGAGCCATCATTTAGATGTGTCAGATTAGACAGGAACCCATCACAAGATCTGGGCCTGTGTAGAAGGGCCCTGAGAATTCTAACAGCTCCTTCCTCAACTGCAAATTCCATAATAAATTGGGGTGTTTCCATGGCAGTTGAAGTAGAATATAACACTTATTGTATATTATGGATGACCCTAAAAGTCATATAAATGTATGTGATGATAAAGAAAGGGGTATATGTGTCTTCCCATAGGGGTCAGGAATGGCAAATTGTATTGAGGCAAGTCTCAATTGCAAAGCCTCTCCTCCTCTTCCTTTTTTTTCTTCGATATATAAATGGAGCCCCTATGTTACATAATGTCTCACTTATGTGTCATGAAGAAGAGTTTGTGTATACACATGGCTCAATATGCAGAATTCTGAAATAACATGCATGTAACCACCATTCTTTATGGGGCGGGCAGGGTTAGCACAGCAGGTTAAACCACTAAGCTGCAGAAAATCCCATCAATTGAAAGTTCATGCCTGAGTTGGGATGAATGCCTGACACCAGCCCCAGCTCCTGCTCACCTAGCAGATCAAAAACAGAAAATGTGAGTAGATAAATAGGTACCACTTTAAGCAGGGAGGTAGTAAGGCATCCATAAGGATAATGCCAGCGATTTGATCGAGAGGAGATAACAAAAGATCCTCAGCATGGAAGATGGAGCAACAGCCCCCTTCTCCGCGGTGGCCAGAGTCAAGCACAGTCTCCAGATGCCAGATATGGAAAAAAGTTGATAAATGCCTTTACCTCTGTTTATGTACTATCTGTCCTTGTTAATTGTATACCAGAATTGAATGTTTGCCGTATATGTGCTCTGTAATCCTCCCTAAATCCCTTCGGGGTGATAGAGTGGAATATAAATAAAGTATATAGTTGTAGGGTTGTTTTAGGGGTTTTTTTTTGGCTATATGGCCATGTTCTAGAGGCATTCTCTCCTAACAACAGCAACAACAACTCTCCTAGGAGAGAATGCCTCTAGAACATGACCATATACCTCGAAAAAACCTATAACAACCCAGTGATTCTGGTCATGAAAGCCTTCAACAATATGTTGTTGTAATTGTTGTTGTTGTTGTTGTTGTTGTTGTTGTTGTTATATCTTACATCAGTGAAATAAATTAGGAGAATGGAACTTTCAGGAATGTTCTTGAGTTATAACCTTTGAAGATTGTTGTAGGCACTGCCAAATGTGATGGCTCTTCAAAAGGATAAAAATTCCTTCTGCTCATTTCACCACTGTTTCTTTTTAAAATCTCCTTAATAAACTAACCTAAAATGTTACACAAAATTCAAATGAACCCAAAGTTCAAGCAAACTGCTGTCACATTTTCCCTCTACCAAGTGCCCCAAACCTCCAGCACCCATTATGTAGCATGGTCAGTGCTTAAGGACAGTAGATGCTATCGTGACTTATGCAAACACTTCTCAGTTGTTAATCATTCTCATTATTCTTTATTTGAAGTCCTAAATTGTTCCATCCTATATGACACTTCCTGGGTTTTGAAAGAGAAATTGAAATGGCTGCACTTGAGCTAATTTAGAAAAAAAGTTTACACTTCAGAGACTTTTCCTCCGAAAGACAAACTAACACAGATACATTTCTACCCAACAAATCTCATTTGAAATACAAAGAATGATGACTGAATAGTTCACATGTAAAGAGACTGAAAATGATTGACCAAAACTTTTACTAGAAATTTTTAGCTTGATGGATATTTATCTGCCCATGTATTTTGAAGGAATGACTTGACAAAATGATATTAACGTGTGAAATGTTAGCTTAATGTAAAGATTCCAGTCTGTAAGGCATGAGAAAGAAATGAATTTCTTTTAATACTAGAGCCTTGATACAGCAACTCAGCATACCACAGGGCAAATTCCCTTTGATATTGATAATAGGAGTTTCCATTAGGGCTGGGCGGTTTCGTTCGTTAATTTCGTAATTCGTTATTAATTCGTTATTTTTTTTATAACGAAGCGATATTGAACCATTCAGGAGCAACTAAAAAATGAAACGAATTTTTCCAATTCGTTTCGTAATTGTTTCGAAATTGTTTCGTAATTGTTTTGAAATTGTTTCGTTATTATTTCGTTATTATTTCCGTATGTCTGGTGCAAGTTTTATAGTCGTTGTTTGTTTTATCAGTGATAAAAAAAATTATCACACCAACAGTCAACAACAGAGGGAGAGGGAAGCTTCAGAAGTTCCCCCTGTCCCATTTGGAAGGTTTTTTAGCGTATTGCGCAATTGCGTCCACCATTAACGAATCGATTCATTATTGTTTCGAAATTGTTTCGTAATTTCCGAAATTTCGTAAATATTGAACTTTTTAAAAGAAAAATTTCGGAATTTTTTTAAATAACGAAACGCAAAAACTCCTAAAAACTAATCGAGTTTAGAAACAAATTTTTCTGTGGTTGGACAGACCTAGTTTCCATATTTGATATTGGGCAAAGATTCACAGAATATGGCTGCCCTTCTGCTGAGCTGTTTCTCTTGTTGGGATTTTTAACACTGACTTTCAACATTGGTTGGAGATTAGTTGATGTTAGCATGAAGATTTTGTAGCATTATTAAGCATAGTGATGGCTCTTATTTGGGGAGTGAAACAAAGTGTTCATCTAACATTCCTGACACATTGGCACTGGTAAAATTAGGAGGTTTTATTTTTTAAAAAATAAAACACCATGCATGACAGTTGACAGTATTTGCAAAAATGCATATATTTGTGACAATATGTGCAACAATATAAACTATAGCAGCGAATGCCAAAAAAACTTGCAATGTACCTGCAGTACAATAACAATACAGGCTGAGTATGGTATGTTATAAATAAATTTAAAATCCTGACGTTTGAAAGCTGAAAAAGTTTTTAATTACACTTTAAAAGTAAATGACATGAATCAAGAGTTAATTTATATGGGAGATTTAATTGCTGCATGTTAATTGTATAGAAATGGATCATTTGCCAGTTTGTTTAATGAGGTGTAACAACTACCGCATATAAAATTTGCAGACATTATTATTATACCCTGCTTTAATCTCTGTAAATCTGGTTGAACAAATGTTAATATTTCAGTATACGGAGTGACTAATAGATGAGCAGCAATGAAACAATATATTGGCTGTTGACACCAAATATGCTAAAAGTATGCTAATCTAAGTCTATTCTTTCATTGTGTCATCCCAATGCTTTCAAAGTGAAAGGAATACAAGAAAGTAATATTTGTATATTTATGAAAACAATACACAAATGCATTATATTCTCAAAAAAGACAATTGGAAATTTTCCTATTTACATTTTGTAAAATAAATGTTTATGTTTTGGGATCTATATGTAAAACTACATTGCTAAAAACTAAAATTTTATTTTAAACCAATTTCAGAAATAAGGGAGTTTTTAAAAAAGTTAAGTCTCAACAATACAAAACTTTCTCAATGGACAGTTTATGTAACTGTGTTAATTTAAATCCCCCAAATACTAATGAATAAGCAAGTCCCTTCATCTTTTCTTGAGCAAAAGGGACTCTCAATTCCTGTGTTAAATAGCTACAGAGAGCAGGAACACATTGAAATAATGTACGATCCCTCTAAACCCATTCTACAATTTAATAGCCCACTCTAAGAACCTGCTGATTCTCAAATGCCACATGTGACACTGAGCATCCCATAGAGAAGACCAGGTACATTCAAAATGTGCCATAAGAGAAGAAACCCATTAAATCAAAACTATCAAGGTGGACCTGTAAGAGATAAAATTAAAACAAATGGTATATTTCAACAAAGGCCCTTCTAGACCAAAGAAGAATTCAAACAAATAGCCAACACCTGTAGGGAAAAGGTCCGCAAGGCTAAAGCAAAAAACGAGCTCAGGCTTGCTAGGGACATTAAAAACAATAAAAAGGGATTCTTTTCTTATGTCAGTAGAAAAAGGAAAAACAAGGAGGCGATAGGGCCTCTTCGAGGAGAAGATGGGGCAATGCTGACAGGGGATAGGGAAAAGGCAGAATTACTTAATACCTTCTTTGCCTCGGTCTTCTCACAAAAAGAAAATCATCTTCAACCTCAGCAAGACGGAGTGGATGAGGGATTTGAGGACATCCAACTCCAAATTGGGAAACAAGTCGTACAGGAATACCTGGCCGCTCTAAATGAGTTCAAGTCCCCAGGGCCAGATCAGCTACAACCAAGAGTATTGAAGGAACTAGCGGAAGTCATTTCGGAACCATTGGCAACCATCTTTGAGAGTTCTTGGAGAACAGGAGAAGTTCCAGCAGATTGGAGGAGGGCCAATGTGGTCCCAATCTTCAAGAAGGGAAAAAAGGATAACCCAAACAACTACCGTCTGGTCAGCCTCACGTTGATACCAGGCAAGATTCTGGAAAAGATTGTTAAGGAAGTGGTCTGCAAACACTTAGAAACAAATGCGGTCATTGCTAATAGTCAACATGGATTTATCAAAAACAAGTCATGCCAAACTAATCTGATCTCTTTTTTCGATAGAGTTAAAAGCTGGGTAGATGCGGGGAATGCCGTGGATGTAGCGTACCTGGATTTCAGTAAGGCCTTTGACAAGGTCCCCCATGACCTTCTGGCAAGGAAACTAGGCCAATGTGGGCTAGGCAAAACTACGGTGAGGTGGATCTGTAATTGGTTAAATGGACGAACCCAGAGGGTGCTCACCAATGCTTCCTCTTCATCTTGGAAATAAGTGACGAGCGGAGTGCCGCAGGGTTCCGTCCTGGGCCCGGTCCTGTTCAACATCTTTATTAATGACTTAGATGAAGGGTTAGAAGGCAGGATCATCAAGTTTGCAGATGAGACCAAATTGGGAGGGATAGCCAATACTCCAGAGGACAGGAGCAGGATTCAAAACAATCTTGACAGATTAGAGAGATGGGCCAATGCTAACAAAATGAAGTTCAACAGTGACAAATGCAAGATACTCCACTTAGGCAGAAAAAACAAAATGCAAAGATACAGAATGGGGGACAATGCCTGGCTCGAGAGCAGTATGTGTGAAAAAGATCTTGGAGTCCTCGTGGACAACAAGTTAAACATGAGTCAACAATGTGATGTGGCGGCAAAAATAGCCAATGGGATTTTGGCCTGCATCAATAGGAGCACAGTGTCTAGATCTAGGGAAGTAATGCTACCCCTCTATTCTGCTTTGGTTAGACCACACCTGGAATATTGTGTCCAATTCTGGGCACCACAATTCAAGAGAGATATTGACAAGCTGGAATGTGTCCAGAGGAGAGCGACTAAAATGATAAATGGTCTGGAGAACAAGCCCTATGAGGAGCAGCTTAAGGAGCTGGGCATGTTTAGCCTGAAGAAGAGAAGGCTGAGAGGGGATATGATAGCCATGTATAAATTTGTGAGAGGGAGCCACAGGGAGGAGGGAGCAAGTTTGTTTTCTGCTTCCCTGGAGACTAGGACGTGGAACAATGGCTTCAAACTACAAGAAAGGAGATTCCATCTGAACACGAGGAAGAACTTCCTGACTGTGAGAGCCGTTCAGCAGTGGAACTCTCTGCCCTGGAGTGTGGTGGAGGCTCCTTCTTTGGAAGCTTTTAAACAGAGGCTGGAAGGCCATCTGTCAGGGGTGATTTGAATGCAATATTCCTGCTTCTTGGCAGGGGGTTGGACTGGATGGCCCATGAGGTCTCTTCCAACTCTTTGATTCTATGATTCTAGATAGGCCCTATATCTCAGGACCTGATCCCAGGTTTTCTGCTTTAAACTGGATTATATGAATCTGCACCACCAGATAATCTGGGATAAACAGAAAACCTGGGATCAGATCCTGGAATACAAGGCCTGTCTGGAAGGGTTCCAAGTCAGCACCAACTCTGTGCCTCTGCAGCCCTAGTATCTACACTGCCATTATAATGCAGATTGAACTGCATTGTATGGTCAGTGTAGACTCATATAATGCAGTTTAACTGCATTGAACTGGATCATATGTCCATATAATTCAGTTAAACCTGCAATATGATAGCAGTATGGAGCCCGAGGGCCCTTCTACACTTAACTAAAACATGAGAGGAAACAGCTTTAAAAAAACCTGCTTGCTCATGGGTTTCAGTCCCCACCCTTCCATAACCCTGGGTTTTTCCTCAGGGTGTGGCTAAATGCCATGCTGATGGCATCTAGCAACCCTTTCCCTCCACACTTACTGGAGGGTGGGTGCCGACAGCACAGGCCTCTCTGCACAGTCCTCCTGATATTTGAAAATGACGCGGAACAATTGCTTCAAACTACAGGAAAGGAGATTCCACCTAAACATTAGGAAGAACTTCCTGACGGTGAGAGCCATTTTGTAGTGGAACTCTCTGCCCCAGCATGTGGTGGAGGCTCCTTCTTTGGAGGCTTTTAAGCAGAGGCTGGAAGACCATCTGTTGGGGGTGCTTTGAATGTGAAGGTTTCTGATTCCTATGCATTGGGGAGAAGCAGTGCTGCCTCTGTGAGCATGAAGGGCCCTCTGCTGCCACCTCTTTCTCATTCTCCTCCTTCAGCTGCAGTGCTGTGGTTGGGGGAGCTGGAGAAGCGGAGCACCAGCATGCTGCAGCTATGGGAAAAAAATGCGGGCAGAGCTGTGAGTGGATGGGCTGAGCCTGTTCTTGCCAGAGGGCAGCAAGGGGGTGGCGGGAAGGATCTGTGCTTCGGCACCATCCAGATGGTGGACTGCATGGAGCAGACTGGCAAGTATGTGCACTTCACCATCACGATCACTGACCAGTCAGAGATCGAATTCCACTGCCCCGAGGACAGCTGCTGGAATGCCTCCATCACCCTCATTTCAGGGAGGCGGAGGAGGCAGGGCCGAAGGAGGCAGTGGCATCACTTCTCTCAGATGGCCAGGTTAAGAACTGATGTCTTAAGATGACATAGTTATGAAGACAAGAAACACAATTTTGACTGCACTCTTTCCATGTAGAAATATTACTTTTTCATGCTGAAAAATATTTTGGTAGGGAGTAATGCTGTTTAAAATTTGATCATGACTTTTTAGAAACAGAATGGTCTGAATACCAGTGATAGCAGTCACTCTTGTCAACTGTATATACAAATAAATTGTGAATTTGCCTAACTACCAATATTCCAGTTTCTTATGGTACAATGTAAATACCTATTCAGTATTATTTCCAATGCAAGTCTCATTTCTACAGTCATATCAGACTTGCACTGCTAAAAGTGGTATCTCTCCCAAACTGTATTAACCAAAATTGTCATTTGACTGTGCCATTTCCTTTGATTTTTCCAAGCCACAGTATTAATTTTCCAGTTGCACCATGTTTTTCACGCTTACCCATTTTTGTCCAACCACATAACCAGCCACACAGCCTGTATTTCTCAAACTCCAATAATAAGAACTACATAAAATATTTCAGATGTTATAGACTTGTATAAGGACAATCTGATCGTGCCAGATTTATTTTCCAATTCTTTTTCTAATTACACCCAGCATGCATTTTAACCTTTTTACAGTGGGGTACACACTGAATCAATTCAATTCAATTTCAATTTTATTGCTTTAGCAATGGCAAACAACAAAATATTACAATCCAATAAAACATGGTAAAAATTTCCATAGTAAGTTAACACACATCACATACATACTGAATCAATATATTTCTAGCTCTGTATCACAGTATCTTAAATCCCATCAGTATATATGTGATTTTGAGGAATGGGGGAGGACTGAATATACATAACTTTACATTTATATTGACCCGTAGTTGTTATTAGAACTCCCTTGGCAGCACTTTGGATTTCTTCAAGAACTAATCAGTCTACATTTTTATATGCACACATATACTCACACACAAAATCTCTTTGTGTTGATATTCTCATATAGCAAGAGATTGCTTGAAAATAATAAAAGCTATCTTTTAATGGGCTTCGAGTAATGGATTGGTTCTTGGCTCCTCTGAAATGTTTCCTTTCCTAGGGGAAAAGAAAAAAGTCGCATCTCTGTCCCACCCATTCTAAGGATGTAAGCATTCACTAATTTCATTGTTGGAGGAAAGTTTGAGTAAATTTGGCTATTTTCTTATTGCTATGAGAAAGTATTTGTAAACTGGACAGTTTTGAAAGGCTATTCACAGTTTGGCTTTTAACTGGTATGTGCTGTTTTCTGTGCAAGAAAAAAATGTGATTTTTGCAATGGCTTTTTAAAGTCCAGGATTCTACTTATTATGGTTGCCCAACATTTGAGAAACACATATTTGAATATTGTTGCATCACTATTTCTTTACCAGAGCCCCCTGTGGCACAGTGGATTAAACCCCTGTGCTGGCAGGACTGAAGTCTGACAGGTCACAGGTTCGAATCTGAGAAGAGTGCGGATGAGCTCCATCTATCAGCTCCAGCTCCTCATGCGGGGACATGAGAGAAGCCTCCCACAAGGATGATAAAACATCAAAACATCTGGGCATCCCCTGGGCAACATCCTTGCAGACGGCCAATTTTCTCACACCAGAAGCCACTCGCAGTTTTAAAGATCGCTCCTGACATGACAAAAAAACCCAACCCTATTTCTTTATTAAATATTCTTATGTAATATGATAGGAGGCTGAGAGTATATATCTACACTGTATAATCAATGCTATTTGACATCATTTTAACTACCTTGGTTCAATGGCTCCTTCTTTGGAAGCTTTTAAACAGAGGCTGGATGGCCATCTGTCAGGGGTGATTTGAATACAATATTCCTGCTTCTTGGCAGGGGGTTGGACTGGATGCCCCATGAGGTCTCTTCCAACTCTTTGATTCTATGATTCTATGAATGCTATAGAATCCTGGGAGTTTTAGTTTCATATGGCACTTTTAATATAATGCATTACTTCCCCATATTCGTGATTTTTGTGTACTCTATCTATTTATGTATTAGGCATGTGCAAGCCATAAAAATGGTTCTAAACTGTGTTCAAAATATGGGGGTGCTGGCACTTCATTTCTAAAGTTTCTTCCAAATTTGGGGGGAAAATTTTCAAAACTCTAACAAAACTTACAAACTTTCACAAGTACCTCATTAATGGCGATTGTGCATGTGCATTAAGAAAAACATCACTGTCAATGGGGAAACTTCAGGGGCTTTTATCTCCCCCATTTTTTTTTTGAGATTTACTGATGAAACGTGGTGCAGTGGTAGAACACATTTAGTAAACAAAGTTTCAGAATGTTTCACCTATCCATGGATTTTTGGCAAATTTTCAAAGCTTTTATAAAAACATTTTTAATAATAAAGAAAATCTGTTCCTGGTTTGAAAGTGGTATTTAACATCTTCTTTGAAAGCCTAGTAAGTGAGGTGGTCAGTCATAATTTTGGAAGGAAAACATGCCACAACTTGGGATAATAAATGAACTTTTTCTGCAATTTCAGTGAAAAGGAATTATTGGAAAGAAAACCTGCTGCAGGAATGGAAATAAAATTAGATAAAGAACACACTTTTCTCTCTCATTAGTTAATTTACAAATTTCTTCTAGCACTACTGGGCCCTGAGATATTGGAGGAGATCTATTGGGATTTGTTTACAAATGATGGAACCCTAGAAGGTCAGCTATCTAATGCCATCAATAATTAAAGAACAGCAAGACTTCAATTAGCATCATTAATTTTGTTACAATGTAATAACCTTTCCTCTGTGTTCTCCCTTTTGTTTTCCGGAAGGTGTATGACCCCACAGAAAACAAGGACCTCTCTCACTATTAATTAGTTAGCGGGAGAAAACATCTCTTCTTGGTTGCTGTGTATAAAATCACAGTTCTTATATGAAAATACACCCAGTAAAAAACTTGAAAAGAAATTCCGCCTGAGGTCTTAAAGTTCACACTGTTCATTTTTTTTCTTGTGCCTTTTTGCACTCAAACACTTGGCTGTTTATGGAACAAAGGTAAGTTTGCTATTATACGGATTATCCACACAATTTCTTTTTTAAAACTGTACTTACCACAAATGCAGTCTACATGATGCAAACTGATTTCTGGTGAGTACTGCAGGTTGTCTGCTCTTAACCAGATTTTATTCTGCTTTAACAAGACAGTTTAAAACCATCTACAATGTATTATATGGTTTTTGTAGACTCATATTATGTAGTTCAAAAACTAGATGTGGTCAAAGTCAGGGGATACTATGGAGTATCACGAAAACTCCAAAGTATCAAGGAACTTTGAGACAGTCTGGACAGCTGGGTCTGCCTTGACACAATCCATTGTCCAAACAGACATTGTGTGTTGCAAATGGGAAGGGAATGGGTCATCCTTGGATCACGGCTGCTGCTCCCTATCACCCACAGATCTCTCTGTGAAAACCTGACTTTTGCAGTCATGTCTGCTGATGTCAAACTAAGGCACCTATGTAACCAGATTGCTCTACCTCCTCCTTTCTGGTCACACAAAAGGGCCATTATGACATGGGCAGAACTGACTGTGATGGCCAGAAACTTGCAGGAAGCTCCAAGGCTGATGGGAAGCAGCAGTGGTGACATGAAGGACAAGATGACACTGCGGTCTTGGCCCAGCTGGAATAGCTGGAAAGTATAGCATATATAGAAATATAGAAGACAGGGAAGTTAAGAAATAGAAAACAGAAAGCCCTAACACTTCCTGCCCTAATACAGATGCCTTCATCATAATAAAAAAAATCTATTGTTTTTGTTTTGTGTCTTCTTACTTCTGGTAGTTAACTTTTCAGGATCCCCTGGATAGTCTTTTTTTCTTTTCTTGTTAGTCTTACATCTCTGTAATAGTGATTGTTTCTTATTATTATTTAAAACTTAATGTTTTTATTTTCTTCTCTTATTTCAAAAAGTTATTAAAAGGCTGCCAGTCTTCTTCAAATTTGGAGGGATCTGGCAATTTTATTTGTTTCCAGTTATAGCCATAGATAATCCTTGCTGCAGATATCATATATAGAAAAACTTTCAAGAATTTCTTCGGCAATATTGCATTTGTAAATCCCTACAGAAATACTTCTGGCTCTTCTAGCACCTTGATTTTTAAGATATCTTCAATATTCTTTTATATTATTATACATTTTTTTTGGCTTTAGGGCATGTCCACCATATATGGTAAACGGTTCCTTCTTTTTGTTGAAATTTCCAGCAAACATTTTTTTTTTAAAAAAAAATGGATCCATCTTTGTTAGCTTTTCTGGTGTCAAGTACCATCTTACATCATCTTATAGAAATTTTCTTTTGGACTTCTGGTGAAGGGCAACAAGGTGGAAGCCACGGGTTGCTGAGGCTCCATCCTACAGCAACCTGCTCACCTCCCAGATGGGGGTGTCTTTAAGAAAGACACCCTGGACCGATGGAACGAGGTCAGTCCAGCAGCCAACAGGGGTTGGTTTTCCCTCAAGGAGACCTGCAGATCCGCTTGGGGAGACCTCCCACAAGGAGATTCCAAGGGAGGGGGAGAAGGGCTCATAGAGCCCCCACACAACCGACTGCCTTCTTTTAAAAAATCCAACTCAAGGGGTAAGAGGGAAAGGAGGCTAAGAGAGAAAGACAAAGAAGACAAAGAAGGACAAAGAAGAAGAAAAGGAATGCCAATGAGGGGAGAGTGGGAAACTGCAGACGAAGGAGCGAGGGAGTGCGAAAGGTAACGAGAGAACAGGAGAAAGACACACAAGAATTAACAAGAAGCATATAAGGACAATAAAGATAAGAGAAAAAGCAGGAAGAAAAGATTAATTACAAGCAGGTAAAATAAGGGTCAACCTGAAGAGAAAAAGGGAGAAACAGAAACAAGAGGAGATGAGAATGCTCAAACGATTTACCAGGACAACACCTTCAGCAGAAAGAGAAAGAAAGAAAGAAAACCTGGAGCATGGAAGAGGAATGGAGGAAGGCAATTGAAGATACACAATAGGAAGAGGTGAGCCTAAAGACTGGAGGGCAAAAGAAGGGTGGAAGAAGGGTAAAAGCAAAGCAAGAAATAAAACAAGCCATGTAAACCAAGAGAGGTCACAGAGAGAAGATTGCAGAGGAACTCTCAAGGGTAATACAGAGAGTTAATATTCAAAGAGAGGGAGAGAGGGAGAGAAGAGAGCAAGAGGGAAGGTAGAGGGAAAAAATCCCAATGAAGAAAGGAGAAAAATATACTGTATATATACAAACACAAAATAAATAAATAAATAAACCAGAAAGAAAATATAGACAAAATAAGAACGTTCTCATAATCTAATAGGACTCTAAACAGAGTCAAACTTCTACTGTCCCAGAAGATTAAAAATATTGTGTATGAAAGAGCAGATATAAACCAATCAATTATATTCAATCCCGGAATTTTATATGGAAATTGTATATGGAAAAAAATTACTACCCCCAAAATGAGTAAAACATCATCATCAACAACAAGACACTCAGTACAGGGTGAACCCTCATCTAAAGATCTTATGATACAATTACAAGAAATCCAAGAGAACCAAGAAAAGATGCAGGAAAGACAAGAAAAAATGCAAGAAAATCTTCAGAAGGTATTCCAAGATGAAACAGGGAAATTAAAAAGAGAACTAAAGGAGGAATTAACGATGGTCAAAAAAGAAGTCAAGGATATACGACAAGAAGTAAAAGATATTCAAAAAGACAGACAGAAATATGGACGAATCAGAGGGAGAGAATCTGAGAAGTATAATCACTGTAATCGCGGCAGGAATTCCGGACCTCACCATTGAGGAGATGAACCAGGACATTGATAGACTGTATAGAATTAACACCAGTTATGCCAGGAAGAACAAGGTGGCTAGGGAAATTGTGGTCCACTTCGGCAGAAAAAGGATTCGAGATGACATACTTACGCTCAATTATAAAAAAGCTACATTTTACAAAGGAAAGAAAATACAAATCCTTAAAGAATTTCCCCCCTCAACAATCATTAAAAGAAGAAAATATTTCTTCCTAACGGACGAATTGAAAAAATACCAGATAAAATACAGATGGGAAAAGGATGAAGGCATAATGGTATCTCTCCATGATAAAAAAAACACTGGCTGGCATTGGAACAGAAGGCTAAAGATTTTTATAAACTATTTCAAAAAGATATAGAACAAGGACTAAGACAAGAACCCCCTGATGGAAATTCTAATATTGACCTAGACCCAAATCAAAAGAAAAAAGGGAAAAAAACAATTTGGGAAAAAAGCAGAGAAAAGACTTAGAGAAAACTCCCCAGAAGAATATGGCTTGTTCCAAGAAAGGGCTATGATGCAACAGCAGGACCTACAAGAAGAAATAAAAAATGACGGTGAAAATCTTCTCCAATAATGTTAATGACTTGAATAGCCCAAATAAAAGGAAATTAATCTTTAAACAAATAAAATGGTAACTATGACATTATTGCCTTACAGGAATCGCATATTAGGCAAAAACATGCTTCACATCTTATTCAAAAACAACTAGGGAAGGAATTTTATTCATTAGCCCGGGAAAAAAGAGAGGAGTTGTTTTGTATATAAAGGAGAAATTCAAGTCAGAACTGGCTTTTAAAGACCAGGAGGGAAGGATGTTAGTAACAAAAGTATGGATTAATAATCAAGAAACACTAATATGCAATATCTACACCCCAACCAGGGCAAAAACCAAATTCATAAACCAGGTTAAGAAATATTTATGAACAAGATTACAAACATCTGATAGGTGTTTGTAATCATAGGAGACTTTAACGGGGTTATTGATAATCATCTTGATAGGACAAAGAAAAAAATGAGAGGAGGGGACCCAAAAGCTGGACAATTACCAGCGATTTTTTTAAGGATGAAGGAAGATCTCTCTTTGCAAGACACATGGAGACTAAAAAAAAACAGATGGGAAAAAGATTATACATATTTTTCTGACTGCCATCAGACTTGGTCTCGTATAGATATGATCTGGGCATCGAATTCTATAGTAACAAAAGTTAATAAAATTCGAATTATGCCCAGAATTAATACAGACCATTGTGCCCCAAGCATAGAAATACGAGAAAGTCAAAGGCTAAGAATATGGAAACTAAATGATAATTTATTAAAAACTGGAAGCGAGATATAAAAAAATTAGAAAGCTACTTAGAAATTATTTTGTGATCAATAATGATGAAGAGACTAAACCTGAAATTATCTGGGATGCCAGCAAGGCAGTGATGCGTGGGTATTTTATCCAACAGGGGGCTAGGAAAAAAAACAGAATAAAGCAGGAACAACAAAAAAGCTCCTAGAAAAATTGGAAAATAAAGAATCCTATCTCAAGAGAAATCCAAGGGACAAGAAAATAAAGTTTGATATAGAACTGATCAAAAAGCAAATAAATACAATAAACATAGAGCAAATGGCAAGAAACCTGAAATACATGAAAGTAAATCATTTTTCCAACGCTAACAAACCGGGCAAATGGCTAGCCAAGAAAATTGAAAAAAGGACAACAACATCACTACATAACTCATATAATAGAAGAAGGTAAATCATATACAACAGATAAAGAAATAGTGAGCCAATTCAAGGATTTTTATGCCAGATTATATCAGGAAGCACCAGCAAAAAGAGAGGATATATCAGCTTCCACAGAATGGGGGATGCCTGGCTCGAGAGCAGTACGTGTGAAAAAGATCTTGGAGTCCTCGTGGACAACAAGTTAAACATGAGCCAACAATGTGATGTGGCGGCAAAAATAGCCAATGGGATTTTGGCCTGCATCAATAGGAGCATAGTGTAGATCTAGGGAAGTAATGCTACCCCTCTATTCTGCTTTGGTTAGACCACACCTAGAATATTGTGTCCAATTCTGGGCACCACAATTCAAGAGAGATATTGACAAGCTGGAATGTGTCCAGATGAGAGTGACTAAAATGATAAATGGTCTGGAGAACAAGCCCTATGAGGAGCGGCTTAAGGAGCTGGGCATGTTTAGCCTGAAGAAGAGAAGGCTGAGAGGGGATATGATAGCCATGTATAAATATGTGAGAGGAAGCCACAGGGAGGAGGGAGCAAGCTTGTTTTCTGCTTCCCTGGAGACTAGGACGCAGAACAATGGCTTCAAACTACAAGAGAGGAGATTCCATCTGAGCATGAGGAAGAACTTCCTGACTGTGAGAGCCGTTCAGCAGTGGAACTCTCTGCCCTGGAGTGTGGTGGAGGCTCCTTCTTTGGAAGCTTTTAAACAGAGGCTGGATGGCCATCTGTCAGGGGTGATTTGAATGCAATATTCCTGCTTCTTGGCAGGGGGTTGGACTGGATGGCCCATGAGGTCTCTTCCAACTCTTTGATTCTATGATTCTATGATCTAAGCAAAATCTAGAAAAAATCACAGAAAAACAAAGAGAGGCACTTAACAAACAGATCTCCGATGAAGAGATTAGATCAGCAATAAAAAAAACTCCCAAACAACAAAGCCCCAGGTCTAGATGGTCTGACTGCTCTGACCCGTCAAGTATAGATCTGGAAGTATAGGCTCATTTCATTACTCAATAACGACCATAAAATTCACACAAATATTATAGCCAACAGATTAAAATTCTTTCTGAGCGAACAAATAAATGAAGACCAAGCAGGCTTCCTGCCAGATAAACACATACGGGACAACATAAGAACGATCCTAGATATAATAGAATTTTTTTATCATAATCTTTATTAAATTTTCAGTTTACATTTAAAATATATAGATATGTAGCCAAAGCTACTAAGAAGTGTGAGTAAAAGTGTAGAGTGTGAATAGTCGATATGACCCCGAAAAGAAAAAGAGAAACAGTGAAATGTGAGAAAGAATAAAGAGAAAGAGAAAGATAAAAAGAAAGGACAGAAAAGGTAAATAGATTTGAAACCCCCAACCAAGTTTTAAAAAAGCAGAAAAAGAGAGAGTAACAGTTGTTTTCGACTTCCTGGGGTCTTCTAGAGATCTGCTCTACCATCTTTCTCAGCATCTTTTTCTTTTTCATTTTCTTCTCTCCTCATCTTCTTCCTCTTCCTCTTCCTTCCCTCCTTCTCTTCCTTCTTTAGATCAGGATCCTTTTATTCCTTTGCTTAAAGTAATCCATCACTTTCTCCCAATTCGTTTCTTTCATGTTCATTCCTTTACTTCTTGATATTAAGAAAGTAAGTCTATCCATATTCATAATTTCAAATATTTTTGTCAGTCTCTCATTTTCATCTGGTGTTTCCTTTTGTTTCCATCTTCTGGCATAACAGATCCTTGCTGCCGTTGTTATCAGAAAGAGTATTTTATCTGATTTTTTTCTATTTTTAGTTCATGCATTCCTAGCAAAAACAATTCTGCCTTCCAAGGTATTTTAATCTGTAAGATTTCTTGTAGTTCTTTCTGAACCCCTTTCCAATATTCCTTCGCCTTTTTACAGGTCCACCAGATATGAAAATATGAGCCTTCTATTTCTTTACACTTCCAACACTTTGTGCTATGATTTCTATTACCCTTCCCTAGCTTTTTTGGTGTCATATACCAGCGATGTGCAGTCTTCAGCCAGTTTTCCTTTAGATCAATAGCATTACTGTATTTTAGTTTCTCTCTCCAAATTTGTTCCCATTCCTCCTGCTTTATATCTCTTCCAATATTTTCATTCCATCGCTTTCTGTAATTTTTATCTTCCTTGGATTCCAATTTCCACTCTAGCAACTTCTTGTATATTTTCGTTATCAACTTCTTTGATTCCATTATGTTGTCCCAAAATTTTTTATCCTGATTAAAGCCAATCTTCTTATCATTTTTATACTTTTCTTTTATCGTCCAATATTCTAGCCATTACACTTTGTGCTCTACTGTATTAAGTTCCTCTTGTGATTTCAGTACCACTTCTCCTCTTTCTCTTTTTACCAGATCCTTGTATTTTAACCATTCGTGCCAGCCTGTGCAGCGCCTTTGTCCTGCTTCTAAGGGGGATACCCACATGGGAGTTTTACTATACAATTTCTTTTTATACTTTTCCCATACATTCAAAACAGTTGATCTTATAAAATGATTTCCGATTTTTTTTCATTCTTTTTTCCTTTATACCAGACATAAGTATGCCAACCTTCTCATAGCTCCGATCCTTCCAATATTAATAATTTCTTCTTTTCCAACTTCGCCCAATCTTTGGTCCATATTAGAGCACTCGCTTCCAGATATAATTCTAAGTCTGGTGCCGCGAATCCTCCTTTTTCCTCTCTTTCTGTCAAATTGTCGTAACTAATTCTTGGTTTCTTATTTTTCCAGATAAATTTTTTAATGTCTTTATTCCAATCTTTTAAAATTTTCTTGTTCCTTATAATTGGCAGATTTTGAAATAAAAATATCAATTTTGGAAGTACTGTCATTTTCACCGTTGCTTTTCTACCAAGTAACAATAGATTGATGTTTTTCCACCTTTCCAAATCCTTCTTTATCTCCTTCCACTTTTCTATATAATTATTTTGTAGTAGCTGTAGGTTCTTAGATGTTATTATTATTCCTAAATACTTCAACTTCATTACTATGTGTATATTCCATTTGTTTTTTATTTCCTCTTGTTCTTTTTTCTCCATGTTTTTAGTTACTGCCTTTGTTTTCTCCATATTGATTTTAAATCCTGAGACTTTACCGAATTGTTTTTATCCATTCTCCTAAATTATTTTTTGGTTCTTCTATTACACAAATTACATCATCCGCATATGCGCGAAGTTTATATTCTTGTCCCTGTATCTTTGCTCCTGTCAATTTCTTTTCTTCTCTTATCTTGTTTAATAATATTTCTAGAGTTAAGATAAAAATTAATGGTGATAAGGGGCACCCCTGTCTTGTGCCTTTTCTTATCTCAATACTCTCTGTTTCTTTTCCATTCACCAGAATTTTTGCTTTTTGTTTTTCGTATATGGCCTCAATTGCGTTTTGAAAATAAAATCCCAAATCCATTTCCTTCATTACAATTTTAAAAAATTCCAATTTACGTTATCAAACGCTTTCTCCACGTCCGGCGCTAATAACATCACTTTATTTTGGTGCTTACTTTCATAATGCTCAGTCAGATCCACAATTGTCCTCACATTTTCATTTTGATGCCTGTTGGACAGGAAGCCGGCCTGTTCTTCTTTTATATAATCCTCCAGTACCCATTTCAATCTTTCTGCCATTATTAAACTAAAGATCTTGTAATCAACGTTTAATAGTGATATCAGCCTGTAATTTTTAGTCTGCTCTCCATCTGAATTTTCTTTGTGGATCAAGCAGATATTCGCTTGTTTCCAAGACTCTGGGGTTTCCTTATATATTCTTATTCTATTCAATCACTTCTTTTAAATAAGGTAAAAGTTCCTGCTGAAAGGTCTTATAATAAATTGCTGAGATCCCATCCGGTCCCGGTGCTTTATTTGGCTTCAATTTGTTTATTGCTTCTTTAATTTCTTTCTCTGAAATTTCTTTATTCAAATTTTCTCTTTGTTTCTCTGAAATTCTTTGGATCTTGTGGTTAGATAGATATTTGTAGATCTCCTCTTCTTCTGTGTATTCTTCCTGATATAATTTCTTATAAAATTCGTAGAACTGCTCCCTAATCTCCTCTTCTTGAGTTATAGTCCTTTCCTTATCCTTCAGTTTCGTTATATATTTTGCCGCCTTTCTTTTCCTTATTCTGCTTGCCAACCACCGTCCAGGTTTATTCGCGTTCATGAAGTAGTTTTGCCTTATAAATCTTAATTCCTTTTCCCTTTCTTCTGTTTCAAGAAGTTCTCTCTGTTTATGTAAATGTTACTTAGATATAATAGATTACTTAGATATAATAGAATTTTATGACAGTAACCCCCCAAAAAGAAATTGCGCTGCTATTCCTCAACGCCGAGAAGGCTTTTGACAACACTAGCTGCAAATTCATAATTCAACTTATAAGAGAGAGGGATATGGATTTCAATTTCACCAAGGCAATAGAGGCTATATACTCCAAGCAGAAGGCAAACATCATAATAAAAAAATTAGAAACAGGAAGTATTCCAAATCAAAAGGGAATTAGACAAGAATGCTCACTCTCCCCCCTTCTATTCACAATGGTATTAGAAATTCTCTTGAAGGACATCAGAAGAGTTGTAGACCTAAAAGGCACGAAGATAAGATCCATGAATTTTAAGGTGAAGGCCTTTGCAGATGACCTAGTTTGTATAATAGAACCCCCCATAGAAACCTTTCAAAATTGGTTGAAGAAAATAGAGCATTTTGGAGAATTGGCAGGTTTTAAAATATCCAAAACAAAACTAAAATACTAACAAAAATCATGACTACACTTTAAAAAGATAAACTAAAAAATATAACAGGGTTTGAAACACCAAGTAAAATAAATTATTTAGGAATCCAAATTACGGCCCACAACTCTTAACTTCTAAAAAATAATTAACAAACCTGGAAAACAATAAAGAAAAAGCTAGAAGAATTGAAACATCTAAATTTATCCTTGTTAGGTAGGATCTCTACCATAAAAATGAGTATCCTCCTGAAGGTGATATTTTTATTCCAAATGCTCCCAATCCTAAGAACTAATAATAGCTTTAAGGAATAGAAAAAAGACATCACAAATTTTATCTGGGTCGGGAAAAAAGCTAGGATGAAATTTAACATACTCAATGACTCCAAAAAACGAGGTGGACTTTCTCTACAACTATACTTCGAAGCCAAAGCACTTACATGGGCGAAGGACTGGGCAACACTGTCTAAAAAGAGCATCTTATGTTTAGAAGGCTTCGACCTTTGCAAAGGTTGGCACCCGTACCTCTAGTACAATAAAGCTAAAATTGAAAATAATTTCTCAAGCCATTACGTTAGGGCCGCCCTTTTAAAAAATGTGGGAGAAGTATAAGGGAAGATTTTACACCCAAACCCCTCTATGGCTCTCCCTGGTCGAGGCACATCACAAAAGGGAGATCCCCCCAGAAAAATGGCTTACCTATAAACTACTCCTCAAAAAGTAAAACAATACTTTGACCCTAAAAACTCTCGATGAATTAAGACAAGAGGGCCACAATATCTCCTGGTTTCAATTCAGACAAATATTGGATGACAAAAAAGAGGATTTTGCAACACAAGAGTCTAGCTGAGATACAATTATGGCAAGAGAAAAAAACTAATACAGACAATTTATCAAAAACTTCTTGAATGGAATATGGAAACAGAATTAATAAAAGAAAATATGATTAAATGGGCAAAGGATGTTGGCCACTCCATCCTTCTTGAAGATTGGGAGAGTGTTTGGATAATAAAACTAAAATATTCGAGATTGCTAAATATAAATGAAAACTGGTATAAATTTTTTTCCAATGGCACTTAACCCCGGAAAAAGTAGCAAGATTTTACAAAAATCAAAATAATAAATGCTGGAAATGTGGAGAAGATATAGGATCCTATTTCCATGCGTGGTGGTCCTGTAAGGAAATCCAAAAAGATTGGAAAAAAATACACGACAACAACCAAAAAATTTAATCTTAAACCAGAATATTATTTATTGAACCTAACAAATACTGAGTTAGATATAAATAAAGACAAAGTATACTTTTATTTAACGACTGCAGCAAGATCCCTCCTAGCACAGAAGTGGTGTTTAAAAGAAATTCCATCAATCGAGAACTGGTTAATAAAACTAAAAGACTATATGGATCTATACTCACTAATATTTCTACTTCAAGATCAGTCGGAGAGACACAAGACGGACTGGTCCTCCTTAAGAGAATACTTGAAGGAACAGAAGTTTAATTAGCTAGAGTAAAATGAAATAATCCAACGAGAAAGGAAATTATAAGTTATAAGATGCGAGAGCACAAAAGAGGAGCAGATGAAGAATATTGAGTCTGCAACAAAAATATTACTGGAAACTACCCCCAACTGACTGTCTGCCAGTAAGACGAATACCTCTTACCCCCCCATCATTTTTCCCCTTGCCTTACCTACCCCCCTTTCCCCCCCTTCCTCACTTTTTCCTACACTTTCCTACTTTCCTAAACACCCGATTGTTCCCCCTCTTTTACTGTATTTTGAAAAAACCACAATAAAAATGATTTTAAAAAAGAGAAGAAATTTTCTTTTAGTCCATAACATCTTGTGAATGTAATGTTTATTTTCCACATGTGTTCCTACTTGTCTGGATGAATATTACGGCCCACATTCTTTGACCATTTAATCATGCAATGTTCTGTATCTAGTTTTAATAGTATTTTATATACTTTTGCAATTTGTTTTTCTTTAGACTAGAAAGAAATATTGTCCATTTTGTTACCTTTTCAATCCATGCCTATCTTCTTATCCATTTGGTATCTTTCTTTTAATAGTCTGTATTGAAACCATGAGAATTGTATTCCCCCTTGTTATAATTGGTTTGATTTCTTAAATTGGACTTCATATTTCTGACTAATTCATACTTGGGCCATTATTCTTCTCCCATTTCTGTCTGGTAAAAGTCTTCTTTGGTTGATGTCCACAGAAGTATTTGAATTTTTTTGCATACTCTGAATATTGTGTTTCCTAGGAGATTACTCTTAAAACTGGAATCAATTAATATTTTATCATATATCAAATATCCATGCCATCCATATCTTAAGTCATGTCCTTCTAGTGTCAATAGTCTTTTATTATCTAGTGTTATCCATTCTTTCATCCAAAGAGCTGTAGCTTCATAAAATAAATTCAGATTCTGTAAGGCCACCCCCCTCTGTCTTTGGCATCTTAATTCTTGTTTTTTTTTTTCAATCTTAATTCTTATTTTTTTTACCTTTCCAAATGAAATTGCTAATATTTTTGTTTCATTGTTTGAAGCTGGTATCATTTACCAATATCAGTATTGTTTGACAAAGAAACATCATTTTAGGAAGTGTTGTGACTCAGCTGGAACCACAGAGTGCCTCTGATGAGGATGATGGGATTCAGGTTCACAATCTGTTTCAAAGTTTCCCTGTTATAGTCAATTAGGAACAGGGGGTGGAAGTTCAGTTTACCACAGCAAGAAATGAGTTTGTTGATACTCAAACTAGCCAGGTGCAGGTGCAAATTGACTCAGAAAAGGAGGACAGTTCTCAGCCTGATAATGAGCAAGAAGGCAAACTGGATAACACTAATGAACAGACTGAACTTGACAGAGCGGGAAGCTTAGATCGTGCTGACTGTTTGGAATTCAGAGTTCAAAGGAGTGTGAGAATAGCTAACAAGAAGGAGGTCAGAGGCCAAAGAAATGCCTTCATGTTTTGCAAAGGGTGTTAAGCAGTGTGTTTGGGACCAAACCTTTGTCAGAGCAACTTTTCGTTTAATCAAGAAGCTTGCATTTTGCTTGTTTGGATTATCTTGCAGTTCTTGTGTTCATGGTCTCAGGACTCACTCATGTTCTCATGCGATTTTGCTTTGCTGGTGCCTGTGCCTTTTTGGTTCTTGCTTCAAAGTGTTATTTTGTATTGATCTGTTAGAACATTACTTTTGCTTTTAAGAACTTTTTATCTTTCACTTTTTCATAAATTGTAAAGACTTCTGGCTGTGTGTAGTTTGGTGTTTTCAGCAAGGTGAACCTATTCTGAGGTGCGACAGTAAGAACATTCATTTTTATTGTAGATATTTTTCCTAACAAGGAAAGCTCTTGCTGGCACCATCATTTAAATCTTTTTGTATTTTGCACCATGTTTTTTTTATAATCATTTCTGTATAAGTCCAGATTTTTCATTGTCATGTGAATTTCCAAATACTTTATCTTTGTAACTATCTCAATATCTCTCCTAATCATTATTTTGTTTTTTCTTTGTTAACTATGAGATCAGCCACATTTCCAAAGTTCTCAAGAGTTTTCAGTATTTTAGGTATTGTTTCTATGGGTTCTTCCATTGCCATCACTACATCATCTGCAAAGAGACTGACCTTGATAGATTATTCTGTGATTTTTCACTCTTTTAATACCGATAGTATTGTCTTGTATTTTCTTTGCCAACACTTCTATCATCATTGTAAATAATAAAATGGTGACAACAGACATTCACTTTTTTGAATGGACAGTTATTCAATAAGGTTCCCATTTATTTGTATTTTTTCATATTGCCTGATATGCCTTTTAAATCTTAGCTCAGTCAAAAGTTCCTTGGACATCCATTCTGGTTTTTTCCCCCTTTTTTGGCACTGCTAGCAATTCAGCCCTTAGTATCTCACTTTTAAGAAACTCCCATCCATCATTAACTCTCAAAGGGCACATCTATACTATTTAATGCAGTTTCAGACAAATATTGAAGAAAGTGGTTTAGTTCTGCAGATGATTATATAAGGAATCCTGGAACCAGTGAAAGGCTCAGACACAAATCATAGATCACAGATGTATGTTCTTTTATATGCTTTTGTGGAGATTATTGTCTGGCTATTCCAGTTTGAAGCTAGGTTTCAACTGTATTAAATACTCAATGTAGATAGGGCCTAAGTCTTGAGCTGCAACTGGTATTTTAAGCTTTGCATCCTCATACATTTAGCTTAACTGAATAGAATGGCACTTGTTTGAATTTTTTAAAAAAGAGAATACAAATGTAGTATAATAAAGAAAAAACTTGACAATAGCCCTAGGGGCAACATACAAACTTTCCTCTTTCATTGTTAACTCTGTTGGTGGCTATGCTGATTTGAGTCCCTAAAACTTAGCAAGCTCATGTTGTTTGTGGCTGATTACATGTGTTCGCTTGACAAAATGAAACATCTGCTTCTTAAAATTTGCAGGTGAAGAGAAGCCAGGAGTTTTATTTTGATACATGTGCTGTTGCGTCTTGAATCATGACATTGCTGCCTAATTTGGTATATTTTGTTACATAAGTAAAAGGACTGATGATTTTATCCTGTATTGTAGTATATAGAACCAAAGATATTGGGGAAAAATGGAAATAAATCAGAACAGGTGTTTTAGTGTTCAAATGTATTGGTGTGTCAATAATGTAACAATCTCTCAATGCAAGATAATGACCCAGCTAATCTTTCTGTCTGGTTGAGCATCCAACTGTACTTCTCTCAGAGGTCTCTATTACATATCCATTGTTTTTGCTAGCATGTACTATTTCAGCTCTTTTCTCAATTGCACATTAAATACTTTAGAGTGCAAAATCCTCAGATTATGTATTTAGATCTCACCTTTGGAATATCCTTGTCCTTCATTACTCTTGCTGAGAGACCACAAGGTGAAATCACATGCTAATTGGTCTATCTAATAGACTTACCACAGCAAATGCAGCCTTGCTTATAGCACTTCAAAAAATTAGTCACTCTTGACTGACCTCAGCAAGCATCATCCTATGGTTTTCAAGCTTTGCTTTCACTCTTTCACATCAAAATTTATTAAGGTACATAATCCCGATCCAAAATTTCAGATCAGATGCTTCAAAGTAAAAAGGATTCCTTGCTCATTTGTTTTCACTTTGCCTCAAAAAAATTGCTTCTCTCTCTCTCCTTCCATCCCTCTCATACCCACAGGTAATTTCATCCTTGGAAAATAAATGGAACAATAAGACTGCTTTAAAGATATTCAGTTATATGATAGATCATAAGGGGGTATAACATGTTGTCATGATATCACAGAAAATTAGAGTTTGAACTTGGCATTCCAAAGTCAATCAGCCCAACATCTTGATTTATGCGAGAAATCCAGAGCTAATATGCATGGCCATTCAGCACAATCTCAGAATATATCACCCCATAATCCCCCAAATTCCTGATGGATATATATTTTTATGCTAAAAAAATAACCTACACATTACTTCTCTTTACCTGTGTTTCTATAGCTCTTTTGGGGTTATGGGAGCTTTGCATTTTTTAAAAATGAAACATTGTGCCATATAAAAGGCAGGTGTAGTGAGAGAAGGCAGGGGAAGTAGGCAGTGAGCATGTCAACTCTCCTCCCTCCCCCTCTCTAACTTTCCAATGTAAAGCCAAAATAGCATCTCCCTTACAAACTTGCAGCAATTGTTCTTTCTTCTTTCTCTCTCTTCCATAAGAGGTTGGATTTGGCTATGCACAAGCAGTTTGTTAGTAAAACCACTTTGTATGTTTGAACAAAGAACTGGACTGATTTCTTTCTGTGGTAGACTTTGTGGATGGGTGAGTGTCAGATTGTTGCTTATCTTCTTGCCAATGTTATTACTATGTTTATGGGATGTACTGTACTATGTTTATGGGATGTACTGTTTACAGCCATAATAGGGATTAGACAGGTTAGCCCTTGTGATCTCTTCTAACTATATTATATAATTCCAGACAACTGTCATTTGTTTTTCTTTCTCCTTTCTTTGGAAATTTGATCTAGCAATCTCTTTCCTTTTGGCTTTCTGCAGGCATGGAGTAGAAGGCACAGAATTAGTTTCCCCATGACTGAGTAATGAGGCTCTTATTGGTCAATAGATGAGAGATAGAATGGATTAATGGTAAGAACTGTACAGGGAGAAATAATAGAATAAGTTGGGTGTATGACATTAAAGGAGAAAAACTGGAGGAGTGAAAGTAGAAAGAGAAAGAGCCAGATCATGAGTCCATACTGAAACCTGTCATTCACTTATGCACTAAAAAAGCACATAATCCCAGTTTTCACTATATTTCCCCTTACATCTGTGTCAATGTTACTTCCAAAACCAAAATCCAAAGATAGAAAAATACAATAAAATAATACATTTACACTGCAGAGACATTCAAAATAACACCATTCTGCTGTAAATGTAAAGAACAGATATTTCAGTGTAATGTCTTTTTGTTGATGACAAAAATATTTTGCACTATGGAACTACATAGTGCAAAAAATACTATTTTTGTACAAAAGCAAGAAAGAGGAAATTGTTCAAAAAGGCTCTGTTGATTCAGGGATAAAGAGTCAAATTGAGATTTTTGGGGGGTGGGGGTCCTTGCTTATTCCAGGGAGAGAAATAGTGGAAGATAACAAAAAGTAACAATGTTAATGCAATACACATTCACACATTTTCAAGAATAGGGCTCCACAGTCACCTATGGATCCACAAGAATACTGATCATGGAAGACTATCCTACTCATCCAACGAGGGATCGCCTAAGTAAGTAAGTCCTCTCCTTTCCTCCATTTTATCCAACAGTGAGAGATCATATATGGGAGACTGTCAGTAGAAAATTAAAAAGACTTAAATGTAAAGGGATACATAAGCCGGATCTACACTGCCATATAATGTAGTTTCAGAATGCATATTAATGCATTCTGAAATGGCATTATATGGCAGTGTAGACTCAGCTACAGAGCTAATAACTCAGTTCTCTTCACTTATGTTAATGAACCTGCTAATTTTGCTTTCTCCGAAACCTGAAGTTCTTTTTAACAGAAATATGAAAAATTCTGAAAAGTTCTTGCAAGAATGAATTAAACAAAATTCTTACTCATCCATATCTCCCGTGTGTATGCGTCATGTTTATGTGCTCTCTTTTGAAGATATGTGCTCTCTTTTGAAGATAAATGTAAAGGGAAGAAAGTTTATCCCACTGGACTTTGAAACAGAACAATATGTACAAAGTAAATATACTGTCAAAAAACACAGGAATTTCTTTGCTCACTACATTCTAAGAGTGTGTGGGCTAGGAGGGTGGGATTATATCTAAACTATGGAAACACTTTCATCCTTTCACATTTAGGTCACTAATGGAAAGGAAGATGATAGACTGTTGTTGACAGTTGGTTTCACCCGAGAATGTGCCTCTGTTGCCAGCCTAAATGAAACAAGGTGATGGCCTTACCTTTGTTCTTTTCTGCCTTACTATTTCTGGCAGTAACCTTGATGTCTGTAATAGTCTAGAATTTTCTCCTTGTTCTATTCTTCATAGTGAATAGTTCAGTGCAACTCAGGATCTTGGGCATATTAACTCCAACAGAACTTCAGAATAAGTTGGCTCTATAAAGTATTCAACTTTTCCATGCTTAAAAACCTTGGGAGTTATGGGAATGGATATTGTTATGATTTATCTAGGATATCTCTGGATTTGTTATCTCAAGCTCTCAGTCACTCAATAATATTTTAGGTCCAATTGTGGAGAAAATAATGGAGGAATGGTGTATCAGGAAGTGAAATGGAATTGGAAGGCATTCTAGTGGAAGAGAGATTTGTTAAGGATGCATTAAATCCAGACAACATGGCTAATCAATTTAATAAAAACTGTTCTAGAAGCCATGACACTATCAAGAACGCACTTTGTCATACAGTGCCAAACAAGACCTTGGTTGCCTCTAGTCTCTATAATTGGGAGAAAGGTGGGATAAAAATATAGCACATTAATTTTTAAATTGCAGTGCTGCAGATCAGATGACAGAACCCATCAGATGAAATGCATCAAAATTTGAGGATTGCTTATGCAACTTATTATTTTCATGTAGATCAATCCAAGTTGAAGCTCAAGTCATATACACTATTCAAAAAGGATACTGACAGGCTAGAATATGTCCAGAGATGGGTGACCAAAATGATAAAAAATTTGGAAGCGAAACCCTACGAGTAGTGACTTAGGGAACTGAATATGTTTAGTTTGGAGAAAAGAAGGCTGAGAGGGGACATTATGGTTTGTTTTCTGGGCTCTTGAAACTAGGACATGGCACAATAGATTGAGATTGCAGGAAAATAGATTCCACCTGAATATTAAGAAAAATTTCCTAGTGGTAAGAGCTGTTCAGAACTGGATTATGCTGCCTTGGAGGGTGGTGGAACCTTCTTCTCTGGATATTTTTAAGGGATGCTTTGATTGAGTATTCCTGCATGATAGGGAGTTGGGCTATATGGCCTTTGTGGTCTCTTTCAACTCTATAATTCTATGGTTTTATGTCTCAGAAGTTATTTGCCATGTAAAATAACTTATTAAGTCTAATGGCTGTCTGCAATTAGGCTCTATTAGTTCAAGATCTTTCTGCAAATCACTTGGCCTCAACCAAGGCACTGAATGTTTATCTTTCTGCTTGGAAGCCACCCTGGGTCCTCTTGGGGAGATAGGGTGGCCTATAAATAAAGATGATGATGATGATGATTATTATTATTATTATTATTCAAGCAGAAATTGACTTGGATCTCCACCTTCATTGCCATAAGTTGATCTAATATTGCCTTTGGCACAGGGCCACTACCTCCACCTCCGCCTCCTATTTATTTTATGCCACTTTTTCTCTCTTAAGAGACTCAAAGAAACAAACAATGCTAAAAACAATACAATATATAATCCAACACATAAGACATAAGAACAATAGAAGTAAACATGCCTTTACCATCACAGTAGAGAATTGGCTACATAGCTGTGGAATGGTTTTCCTTTGGACCTCTGCCAGTTTTTGTAAGGTGTTGAAGACTTCCCTCTATGCATGGATAAGCAAATCTGTCAGTGTTGTTTTCTTCCACATTCATAAAAGTTACAGACAAAATTCGTGTCTGGTTTCCTCTCATCAAAATGAACCGAATTATGAAGAAATGATCCTAGTGAAATTCTCATCTGTGCGACCTACATGTGAACCCATTAACACAAATGACCCCCGCTTGATTGACTTACCTCCAACTGGCTTTTCCAACTACAGCCAAAATGTTGAGTGCATGAGAACATGATAAAGTCAGCACTATTTTTTATTTTATTAATACTGTGAGTACGTGCAAGATTTGGTGGTGTTAACAATTGGATTTAGGTGACTAACTGGGAACAATGTAAGTGTCCTGTATCTATTATGAATCTAAGATGTCAAAAGCAGAAGAAGTTTAAGCATATATGTCATACGGCTACTTATGGCTGATGGACTAGCACTTGACCTGCTTATAATTGCCCAGATATTGCACTGACTCAATGATTTCAGTATCTGCATTGGAGTCAGGCAGGGCTGTTGATAACCTGGGCTCTTGGAAGTCTCTTATTCATAGCGTGAAATAGTTTAAGGCCATTTTGATGTCAAATAATAAAAATAATACATCTTGCATCTTTTCTTAGTTGGCATTTTGAGTCACTTGAAGACAATCAGAGAATTTATTTGAAGCTAAGGTCATTAGAAGGTAAAGCACCTGGCAATAAGAAAGTAATAAAACAAAATTGCTCTTGATAATCTCTGGTTTTAAATTTTTTCCCAGGTGAGAAAAAGAAATTGTTTTCTTTCTTTTCTATATTTATTCCATGATTATTATTGATTCCCATTCCAATCCATTCTGGAGCACAGGCATCCTGAAAAATGAGCATTTCCCATCATTATTATAAACTAGTCTGGTTTTAACTTATCCTTTCCTGGTCTCTTCAGACAGATTGTAGTAGGGAACAAAGGCAACTTAGTTTTATGTTACAAATGCATGTCATTATGGATAAGTAGTCCTTGGGATAGAATCAGAGCTAATATAGTCACTAAGATATGCCATGTAAGGGGTGGAGTGTGTCCTAAAAACAGTGTTCCAGTTATTCTGATAAATCTGAAATAATAATTACACAAATCTTACAGTGAATCTCAAAGTTATCCAAGGGTGCAAAATGAAACCCATATATAGGTCATCACATTTTCTGATGAGAAATGGAATTATAAAGGAGAAGACGGCATTGTGGGTAGCAGTATGTAAATCACCCTATCTGTAGCCTTAATTAAATCTAGGCAAGTTTCAGAGAAAGGAAAGGATTTTGCTTTTTAGTCCATCTCAGCTTAGACAAGTCTATTTCAGTGTCTGTTCTTATTCAGTTCTGCTATGTGGGTTATCACCAGTTAATACTAGCCAAGAGATGGACATAAATTTAGGAAAGTGGAAAACTAGGAGTTTAAGTCTAATGGAATCAAAGAATCATATTTTTCAGGCAGTTATTATCCTAAAAGACATAGGACAGAAATATGGAGTCCAAGTCCGAAGAGGGGCAGTTCACAGAGAGCATATTACAAGAACATCTGATCTAGCTTCTCAGGTACAACTACGTCTTGCTCTTAACTTATAAAAGTGATAATCAATCAAAAATAGTTCACTTAGGCTGAAATATAACATTAACTACACTAACCATTAGAGATTTGACCTAAACATTAGGGAGAACTTTGTGTCAGTAAGAGCTGTTTGCAGTGGAAGTGTGGTGGAGTCTCCTTCTCTGGAGGCTTTTAATAAGTGGCTGGATAGCCATCTGTCTGGAAAGCTATGATAATTTTCCTGCATGGCAAGGAATTGCTTTGGATGACCCTTGTGGTCACTTCCAACTCTATGATTCTATAATGTATGATTATGTATTAAATGTACTGAAATAACACTTTGGCTCAGTGAGACTCTGAGCTTTTCATATGCTTTTGCAAAGGAGTTTAGAGTGGCTTGTAATTCTTCTTCTGAGTGAGCACAGACTATATTGACATCATCATACTGGAGTTAAATAACATATGTTATTGTGACCTTGGTTTTAACTTACAGTCTGCTGAGGTTAAATAGTTTGCCATCTATTTTCACACCGCTGGGAAGCTTCCCATCAATAAGGTGCAGTATCATAGTGATGAAGATGTATAAAAAAAAGTCGAGGCAATAACACATCCCTGTTTGACACCTGATTCCACCTTGAATGGGTCATTTTGGGAGGCATTGTGGTCTAAGACCCTTGCCATCGTGCCATGGTGGAGGAGCCACAGGATGTTCATGAATTTGTCAGGGCACCCAATTTTCTGGAGGATGGTCCAGAGAGCATTGTAATTCACTGTATCAAATGCCTTTGCAAGGTCAATGAATGCCATGTACAAAGGACAAATTTATTTTCTGAATTTTCCTTGGAGCTGCTGTGCAGTGAAGATCATATCCACTCTTCCTCTGGAAGGTCAGAAGCCATTCTGGGATTCTGGGAGGATGTCTTCTGAAATAGGTAGAAGGCGGTTTGCAAGAATACTTGAGAGGATTTTCCCAGCAGAGGATAGAGTCAACACGGATTGCTTCACTTCAGGCTAAATTGGGGAATAACTTGGAGTTTCCTGGGAATTTCAGAATATCCTGTGGCTTCAAGGAATGTGGACAGCTGGATTGGGTCCAGTTCAGACTGGACCACTGGCATCATCACTCTTTCCCTGTGCTCATTAGGTCACCCACTCCTTCTTCCTAGTCATGCAGGTGTTTGAGTTGATATCAGAATGAAGTGACAGTCCCATGGGAATAATGTAGTCTTAACTTGGCTGCTCTTTGTGGATGTCAATGTGGTGCGGCAGTGGGTTCAGCCAGGGGTGTGTGGGTTCCTCGTTGGTCAGTTTGGATCATTTCTGATCCAAACTGGTGGCAGATTTGCCAGCCAGTGTAGACTCACTTTTTGTCAGGGAAAACAAGTGTAATATCCTATTTTAAAATTAGGCTTAAGATTGTCAACAGTCAAGATGAAAAGATCACACTAAAGTTTGGTTTCTCTTCTTCCTGTGGCTTCATCAATCTCTAAGTGTTTCTGATATAGGACGTCATTGCATGTACATTGAGAAGTGCTGGGAACTGTCTGTCAAGCAAAGTGAATCATAGCGTTAGATGATAATAATAATAATAATAGTAATGAAAAACAACAGGAAAAACTCACCCACTATCAAGACCTCAAAATCGAACTGCAAAGGCTCTGTCATAAAATTGCATAAGTGGTCCCAGTGGTCATCGGCACACTGGGTGCCATGCCAAAAGATCTCAGCCGGCATTTGGAAACAATAAACATTGACAAAATCACGATCTGTCAATTACAAAAGGCCACCTTACTTGGATCTGAGTGCATCATTCGAAAATACACCACACAGTCCTAGACGCTTGGGAAGTGTTTGACTTGTGATTTTGTGATACAAAATCCAGCATGTAGATCTCTTTTGCTGTGACATACTGTGCTTTTGTGTCAGTAAAATAATAATACTTCCTTTATATTCCACCCTAATATGTCCTACAATGGGAAACATGCTCTATAATCAACATTTGATGTTTGGCTTCAGTAACTGAATCAGACCATAGTTCTCACTGAAGTTTGTGGGTTGAAAGTCATTTCACATGTGAGGGGATTTTTTTTGTGGCTCTCTTTATTGCACCTAATATTTTATTTAATATTGTTCATTTTAATTAATTATGCCACATATCACATGTGTTTGGAGAAAGGGCCCAATCCTTCTCAACTATTTTTAGCCTACAACTACTTTAATCTGACCATGACTAAAATAGATGCATACTTCAAAAAATATTTGAATCTGCTTGGAAATTGCAGAGAGGAAGAGAATGGGAAAGAATATGCACTGTAGGAGCACTGGGCAAGAACTGATGCCTGCCAACATCATTTTATTAATTATAAACTAAGTTCACAGCAGTAAAATCACTGACACTAAGCATGGCAAATATTAATAGCACTGCTAAAGTAATTATATCACAATAAATTAAGTTTATAGCTGAGCAGATAGTATTTTATAAAGCTGAAGAGACTGGCATCTATAGTTACATGTTGGATGAATTCCTATAAATCTGATGGAGGTGGAGGCAAAATGAGAAAGGTGCTGTGAGAATATTTGAAAAGCTTGCAATGTGTTTTCAAGATAGTAATTTTCTCAACCAAATCTCAGACCTTAGTTTAACTGTGCTGATTAGAGACTAAGAGCAATAAAGCCTTACAACAGTAAAGGCTGGGGGTCCTTCAACACAGCCACAAAATGCAGCTCAAACAGGCAAAAATATGGCTGGTCTCAAGCTGTATTTCATCTCCATGTGGCTGTAATACTTCACATCAGAGGTGGGGTGAGCCACACAGCCCAATCATGCCAAAGCTGGTTTGGCACAGCTGGACATCCAGTGAAATTACCCTTCCTGTTCCACCATCACTGTAGGAAAAGACAGAAAAGTGTGCCTTACCATTCCTGTAAGGTCCATTCTTACTTGTCATTGGGAAACTATAGATCTTTGGAGTAGTAAGCTCCTCCCTCCTGCAAGGGTCTGTTGCATGACACCAGAATGAGGAAGAATAGACCCTATCTTTTCCTGCAGAAATGGGGGGCACATGGTAGGAAGGCACTGCCTCCCACCTCCCTGGACTGCCTGACAATGGGGGGCGTTGAATGGCTGTGGGGACGCAATTTGGGATTGCACATGGAGATCTGAGATGGCAGTCTCCACGGCCAGAGCACCAGCAGAGATCCGGCTCTTCCTGGAAGATTCAGATCTTTGCTAATGTTTTTATAATCCTGGGTCAAATTGGATTAAAAGGCTACACCTAGATTAAAACACATTAGTCAGAGTCAACTATTCTTCTGCCCCAGATTAATGCAGTTCAAACACTGAATTAAGTGTCAGTGTAGATGCAGCCTGGATTTATTCTGACCATACAATGCAGTTCAAACTGCATTATTTAGCAGTGTAGATATGGCCAAAGACCCTCAATTTGGAGCAATAGAGAAGCCATCTATTTTGTTTTTTTCTGATTTACCATGTTTCTTTCTGAAAATTCTTCCACACACTTCTGCTAGAGTGAAAATGCATTAGGGAGCAGCCCTTGAAATATTCAGTACACATTGTGGCTGCTCTTCAAGACAGCTTGTGCTCACTGCTGAGAACCCCAGCAGTGTTTTTTTGTTTATAACACACGCAAAAAGACTAGTTTTCTCCTGAGATAGTGTCTTCTTCATCAGGAAACCTTGGATTTCTGATGACCTGTGATTGGAAGGAGCTTGTAATGTATGTTTCACATGGTGAAACTAGTCACTGTATCTTGTGTTTTACAGATAAATATGCTAAGTAAAGCTACAAGCCCTATTCAAGCATTCACGATGCATATATGGAGAAAGAAATACAGAATTGTGAGTTTTGCCCTGCTTTTCAACTTTGACCTTCCTGCATTAAACAAGAAGGTCTGAAGGAAAACCATTGTGTTTGGCTGAACCTATAATTATGGTCCTCTCCACAATCAAGAAGCCAGGTGATTTAGGATTACTGGTCACAAAAAGTAAACTGAATGCAACCACAATCTCTTTCAATCTGTTCATAATACTGAAAGGTCCTAGGGGCCCAGGCAGAAGTGATGCGTATGATCCTCTTCCCCATTAAGATTCATTGTATTGAAACCAGAAAAAAATATGGAAAACTTTAATGTTCATGTTGACTCATTAATTGGTAGCACATATATGGACAGTGCAGTTTTGACCAGAATAAATATCACATGATCATATAGCAACAATGGGAATCCTGCAGCCTGTGGACAATAAATAGGCCATAAAAGCTAAATGTTGTTATGGTGGCTCTGTCCTCTTCTGGATATTATAATAATAATAATAACAACAACAATAACAATAATAACAATAATAAAATATGGAACACTGAAGGAGACTGAAGGCCTGATTTTTGCAGCCCAGGAGCAAGCCATCAGAACAAATGCAATTAAGGCCAGGATTGAAAATTAGCTGATCACCCAAAATGCAGACTTTGCAAGGAAGCTGATGAAACCATTGATCATATCCTCAGCTGCTGCAAGAAAATCACACAAATGGACTACAAACAGAGGCACAATTCTGTTGTCCAAATTATTCACTGGAACTTATGTCACAAGTACCACCTGCCAGTTCTAAAGAATTGGTGGGATCATAAACCTGCAAATGTAGTGGAAAATGAACATGCAAAAATACCGTGGGACTTTCAAATCCAGACTGATAAAGTTTTGGAAAACAATACACCAGACATCACAATTGTGGGAAAGAAAAAAGTTTGGATTATTGATGTCACCATACCAGGTGACATCCGCATTGAGGAAAAACAACAGGAAAAATTCAGCCGTTATTAAAGGCTCTGCAAAGGCTCTGGCATAAACCAGTACAGGTGGTCCCACTGGTCATCGGCACACTAGGTGCCGAAAGATCTCAGCTGGCATTTGGAAACAAAAAAACATTGACAAAATCACGATCTGTTAACTGAAAAAGGCCACCTTATTTGGATCTGCGCGCATCATTCGAAAATACACCACACAGTCCTAGACGCTTGGGAAGTGTTCAACTTGTGATTTTGTGATACGAAATGAAACATATAGATCTTGTTTGCTGTGACATACTGTGTTTTTGTGTCAGTATAATAATAAACTTTATTTATATACCACCCTATCTCCTTGAAGGGACTCAGGGCGGTTTACAACAAATATCAGCAAATATCAGCAAACATTCAATGCCATAAAGAAACTGAACAAGGACAAAATAACCACTCCACCCGGATCCCAGAATCAAACAAATTAAAAATAGTGACACATTGTCAAAAGTTAAACAATAACATGGCAAACATTCACACTAATTTTATCCCAAGTACAAAATTCCAAAATGGTTTATGCTTACTAAACAAAGTAAAGGGCTTCCTGATATTTTTAAAACTTTGAAAAGTGTTTTTGAAAAAGAAAGGGGGGGGGGGAGAGGGAGAATGTTTTCTTGCTACTTCCAGTAGTTGTTATTTGCTGTAAAGACAACTTCTACTTACGCAAACTTTATGAATTAAGGATTTCTTGGAGCACCCGTCATCAATAGTCCTGCTCAAAACTCACAAATCTAGGTATGACTTCCTTGACTGAAACAATGTACAATTTTTGTAAGACAGTCTTCCTCTAGTCATACCATTTCCCACTTTACTGAGAAATATAATCTCAATGTAGGACAGCCTCAGTTTATTCACCTTGACCTTAAGTCAGAGTTCAGGCTTAATTTGCTCTAGGACCTACTCATTTTTTTTATTGGTCTATGATAGCCATAGAACTGTTTTACTGAACCACATTTCAAATGCAAACTTTTACAGCCATACATGGAAACCTGATTTATTATGGCTTATTCTTATTGGTTGTAATGATATATTTCTACACTTGAGAATTTTATTTCATTCCTTCACAGATGGCTTTCCAAACCCTAGTTGTCTTTTTTCTTGAATATAGCCTCTGATTAATGATTGAGACAAAGTGTAGAATGTCTTTAACTATTTTGATTACCTACTTTAAAGGTATCCTATTTTTTCACTTTTTTCATCAACAGTAATACCAAGTCTGTACTATATTTTAGAAATAATATGCTGTTCTACAAATATCTTATATTGCGGATGTTCCTCCCCCAGATTATGACACACACTTTTTTCCTTATGATATTCATAAAAGTTAATACAATTGGGTGATGAAATGAATTTTGCTGCCATCCGGTTGGTTAATCCCATTAAAAGCACACCCACCATTTTACTGGTGAGTCAACACATTGATAAACCTAATAGATTGAATGGCTTCACCCTGAGCAGAACTAAAATAGATTCAGGATGTTCTTCCTAATGTTTAGGTGTAATCTCTGGCCCCAACTACACTGCCATATAATCCAGACTATCTGTTTTGAACTGGATTATATGTTTCTACACTGCCATACTCATAAATCAGCTCAAAGAAGTTAATCTGGATTATATGACAGTGTAGAAGGGGCTTCTCTCTCTTTGTAATTGGAATTTGTTGGTTTGTGTTCTAATCTCTGAAACACAAGAAAACGTGCTTGCTCCTTTTTTAACATGACATATCTTTTCAAAGGGCACATCTTCACAGGTAAGAAAACCTGAGACTGATCCAGAGTGCAGTATAGGACGCGGAACAATGGCTTCAAACTACAAGAGAGGAAATTCCATCTGAATATGAGGAAGAACTTCCTGACTGTGAGAGCAGTGGAACTCTCTGCCCCGGCGTGTGGTGGAGGCTCCTTCTTTGGAAGCTTTTAAACAGGGGCTGGATGGCCATCCGTCAGGGGTGATTTGAATGCAATTATTCCTGCTTGTTGGCAGGGAGTTCGACTGGATGGCCCATGAGGTCTCTTCCAACTCTTTGATTCTATGATTCTATGATTCTATGGGAGCAGTTATACTGATCATCCAACAGGGATGAAGCCAGTTCCACATTATTAAACTTCCACTCCTACCTTTGTCATTCTGTCACCATCCCAACTGTAGCCACAGTGCTCCAAATATCTCCTGAGCATCCCTGGGCAGTGGGCACCATTGCTGACATCTGACTTGGAGAAAGAAGGGGGAAAAGAAGGGGGCAATCTGTTTTTCTTTTAAAGTTATGCAGGTGCCTTTGCTAATGTTAGCAATAGTGTCCAGGGATGACCAGGAGATCTGGCATTATGTTAAGCTTCTCAAATTTGCAAATGTACAAATTATCCTCTTCCACTAATGTCTGTTCTTGTTTTCCTTCCATGTAGCTTTAAGCACCAGTTTCATCAAAAAGCCAGGCTTAGATACATGATGAAAATTGCCTTTGAAGTTTAACGACCTCTAGGTTTGTCAAGGAAGAAATCCCTTTTCATCCTGGAATCTCTGTAAAGCTATTTGATCATAGTAGCTTGGGATTCAGTTAGGTCAGTGGCCTTCCAACTAGATAAAAATCAGACCTTTCCTTGTCTCTTCCTTTTGTCATTTTTATATAGATTCTTAGTAGGTCAAGCGCTTTATTTCTCTACAAAGGCAAGAATACATCTATGTATAGCTAGTCTCGTTTCCTGAGTAATATTTGTACTTTGTCACTGAATTAACAGACATTCTGCCTGTAGATAGTTGACCCACCCAGTTTTTTCTTTGAGCCAGCTATATATGGACCAGAACTAAACCCTAATTTGTTATCTAAACATCTTTATGGACCAGAGGTGTGTTGACAGCATATTTTAAAGGTATGTTGTGTGTGTGTGTGTGTGTGTGTGTGTGCTAAGTGTGTGGGAGTGTTGTAACAAGCAATTTTCAGATATAAAGTTATATCAAGTTTGAATCATCCAGAACAGAGTAGTTTTAGTTTCTTGGCATGGCCAGTGAAGGAAACTGAAAGGAAGAAAACCCATGCATTCAAAATGTGATACTGGAGGAGAGGTCTACTAATACTATGGATCACTAAAAGGTTAAATGATTGGGTCTTGGATCAAATCAATTCTCAAGTCTCTCTAGAAGTCAAGGTGACTCAAGTGAGGCGCTCATACTTTGAACAAATCATGAAATTGCATAAGTCATTAGAAGAAAAAAAAACATTAATGCTTAGTAAAGTGGGAGGCATTAGGAAAGGGGAAGAAAGTATTATATGCAAATTGACTCAACTAAGGAAGCTAAAGGCCTAAATTTGCAAGACCTCAGCAAGATAGCTGATGATGAGAGATCTTGGAGATCTCTAATTCATTAAATTCATTAAATCTTTGTAAGTCAAAGTTGACTTGACAGTAAATAACAGCAGCAACAAGTAATATGTATTTATTTAGTGAACAAATTGACCTTATTTTTAAAAGGTTTTTTAAACATTTCTATTGTAATGCATTATTAATGTGCTATGTGTCCCCAACTGCAATTTATGCTAATGTCAGTTTTAGAATTTGTTTAGAACAACCACTAAAACTAATGTACACTAATTTTTGCTAATCTCTAATTGAGAGTGAAAAACAAAAAAAAATAACAATAAATCATAAATTCATGAGAACAACAGTGATGGCACACAACAAAACTCCTTTTAGTATTTGCATTACATATTGCAGCAGCCATTTCTTCACACACTGTTCCTTTAAATCAATTAATGTTTATTTTTATATTTTACTAGCTGTACCCTGCCACACATTGCTGTGGCCTATAGTAAGAATTTTTGAAGTAGAGGTCGATATCTGGACTATTATGAAAGAGAGGTACCTACGTATTACTTCCCCCCTTCTTCTTCCCCTTCCCCTTTCTCTCCTTTCTTCCTTCTCTACCTCTTTCTTTCATTCCTTCTTTAACTCTTTGGTTTCATCCTACCTTCTCTCTTTCCTTCCTGCCCTTCCCCTTGCTCTACTTCTTCCTTTGTCTCATTTCTTCCCAGTTTTCTTGGTTCTTTTGCTTTTTATTTCCTTTTCTCCCTTCCTTCTTTACCTTTCCTGCCTTTCCTTTTATTTCTACTTTATCTTCTTCCTTACTTCCTTCAGTACCTCTTTATTTCCTTCCTTCTTTCCTTCCTTCCTTCCTTCCTTCCTTCCTTCCTTCCTTCCTTCCTTCCTTCCCTCTCTCCTTCTCTCCTTCTTTCCTGTCTGTTCTCCCCCAATATCATGGTAGAGTCCCTTCTAACTCTATTCTATGAGTCTATTTAATATAGTAATATATAGTAGTAACATATTATATTTGTTGTTCATTCGTTCAGTCGTCTCCTACTCTTTGTGACCTCATGGACCAGCCCACGCCAGAGCTCCCTGTTGGCCGTCACCACCCCCAGCTCCTTCAAGGTCAGTCCAGTCACTTCAAGGATGCCATCCATCCATCTTGCCCTTGGTCGGCCCCTCTTCCTTTTACCTTCCACTTTCCCCAGCATAATTGTCTTCTCTAGGCTTTGGTGTCTCCTCATGATGTGGCCAAAGTACTTCAACTTTGTCTCTAGTATCCTTCCCTCCAATGAGCAGTCGGGCTTTATTTCCTGGAGGATGGACTGGTTGGATCTTCTCGCAGTCCAAGGCACTCTCAGCACTTTTCTCTAACACCACAGTTCAAAAGCATCTATCTTCCTTCGTGGTAACATGCTCTCCTGCTTGCAAATAAATTTTGTTACATTTTGTGCAGGTGGTGGAGATTCGGAATATGTTGGCGTGCTCCATCCCAGCGACTTGCCAAGCCATTCTAGCTTTATAGGACTCTGCCTAAGATATGGCCAGACCTTTTGGAATTAATCAGTTGCGGTGCTAGCTCAACTAAGTCTGCAATGAAGCAGATCTTTCTATTCAGTAGGAAGGTTTGACAAAGGATATTTAAGAGTACAATATAAGGCTCAGTGTGCTTTTACAAAATCCATGTCATCTTATTTCTAGTCGCTTCTAGTCACAGAGCCAACCTTAAGAAATGGGGCTACAAAGTGGAGTCCACAACATGTGAGTGTGGAGAAGAGCAAGCCACAGACCACCTATTACAATGCAGTCTGAGCCTCACCACATGTACAATGGAGAACCTTCTTATAGCAACACCAGAGACACTCCAAGTGGCCAGCTACTGGTCAAAGGACATTTAATAGAATGTCAAGTTTTCAAACTTTGTCCCCCCCCCCCTTAAATACAATACAACTTGTTTGGTTTGCTCCTGATACAATAAATACATAAATCTTATTTCTACACCTTTTTTCTGAAGCAGAGGTCAACATCATGGTGTCAGATTACAGCTAAATTTCTGGGATGTTGGTTTCATCTGTTTTCATTAAGACCCATTTTTCTTTAGCTGAGTTTGCAAACGAAAGCATGGAATATCTTGTATCTCTCTGAGGGCAGTTCCAGACAGGCAGTTGTCCCAGGACCATTCGCGTTTTAAAAACACGGATGTTCCTGGGGGCCTGTTCGCACTCACCCCAGAAAATGCATGCTTTCTCGGGTGGGTGTCCAGATGCTCTCTGGAACATCTGGAAGTTCTACCCCCCTCACCCAAATCCCCTAAACCCTCTTTTAAAAGTAAATAAAACTTACCCTCCAGCACACTCTTGCAGCAGCTCTCCCAGTGTGTAGAAATGATGCGCTAGAAGAGCAGGGGAGGGGGGAAGAAAATCGCTCTCTCTGTGCATCATTTCTACACGCTGAGAGAGCTGCTTCAAGAGTGTGCTGGAAGGGTAAGTTTCCTGTACTTTTAAAAGTGGTTTTGGGGCTTTGGAGGAGGAGGGTAGGTATTCCCACAGTGTTCCGGATGAATTTAGTCCGGAAAACTTTGGGAATTGTGTCTGTACGGCAGTCCATACACCAGAAATATTGGGTTTCCCTGGTTTGTAGCGAATTAATTCCGGATTCTCCAAGATGTCATCTGGACAGCCCCTTCTTTATTGCAGGAGTTACCACAAGAAAAGGCCTGTCTGAATGTGCCCTGAGAGTAGCTTTGGCAAAATAAAGCAGACAGGCACTATGTAAAGTACTCAATTGAACAAAAATCTTATCCTCGTTCCCTATCTGCAATTCCTAATTCAATGGCATGGATTTGGCAACAAGAGTTGCTTTCCCTCTTTATTTTTGCTTTCAATCAAGGAGTAAAAGGAGTAAACCATGTTTTAAACGAGATTTATGCTCCTGGAAACCTCCCAGAAGTGTAGGTGTTGTAGTTCAGCGTGAAGGTAATGTTGCTACTACTGGTAAAAGGGAGAAGAGGGCTGCGCAGGTGTTGGAAGAAGAGCAGCAGTGAAAATGGATTAGGGAGATAATCATGGCTCCGAGTGATTCTGAAACCTTTGAGGGCTTCTCCAACTGTGAAATGGGGGATGGGGAGGAAAGCAGGGGAGTCAAGCGGGCTACTCGCAAACAAGAGTCCAACGAGGAGATTCAAAGGAAGCATATCCGTGATATACTTAGCACTCCTACAGAGGACGAGGACTTCATGGGGTTTGAAGGGAGTGATGGGTCTGGGAGTGACACGGAGGAGGAGGATGAGCTGGATTGGACCTGTGTACAAGAAATTAGGGATATCTGTAATCAGCCCACTTCCAACGAGGACTTTGAGGGGTTTACTGAGGAATGGCAACCGGGAAGCACTTGGCAAGATCTAAGTCTTGACAGACGCTGGCAGAATTGGAGGGATGGGCGCTCGGGTTCAACTGCGGGGAATGGGGCAGCTGAGAGCGATGATGAAAGGGCGGGGAGCTCCTCAGCTTCTGATGAGGAGCTTTAGGATAAAAATGGGGTTTTGTTGTATGGATCTTTGCAGAAGGCAAAGTGTCTCTTTTGGGGTGTGAATCTTTGTTGCTGCCAATTCTCAAGCTTGGGTCCTTGGACTACAGATTCCTGTGTTCCTGTGTTCCTGTGTTTACTTCTCTGCCGCTTGACTCGCTGGAACCTTGCCCTCCTGTAAGGTTAACCACCACCTTCACCCACTCTGCCAAACCCCCTCTGGCTTCTTTTATCAGCCAGGATGGACAGGGGTCTAGGATGCATGTGGTAGGTCGCACCTCTCCAAGGATCCTGTCTACATCCTCAAGCTGAACCAATTGAAACGAATCCAACAAAACTAGACAAGCAGATGCTCTCGTTACATCCCCAGAGACTGCTGTTAAAGTGGCGTCGAAATCAGACCGAATCAGCGCAATTTTATCTGTGAAGAATCAAGCAAATGCTTCACAGCGAGTTCCGGAGCTATCAGGAATCTCACTTTTTAGATAATGCTCCTAATGAATCATGTCTCTTATGACTTAAGTTCCAATAATCTCTTCAGCTTTAACATGAAATGGACTTCCTTAATTTACTCCAGCTGTGAAGAAATATTATTATTTACTTGTCATTGCAATCATTTTTCCCCAGTTGGGGACTCTTCAAAGGCAACAGGAAACAGGTGGTATTGTAGCTAATGTTCAACTTACCAGATTCTCCCCACCTTCAATATTTATTCATTATTTGCTTCCAATCCAAGGATATCTTATCCCATGTGCATGATTTTTACACAACTCTAATGACAGCTGACCACTATTTTTAATTAATCTAGATAACGATATTCCTGGATATGATGCCACATCTCTGGACAGTGAAGTGTGTCCAACACACCATTAAAATCTCATTAAAACCTATTTATGACTCACAAATTAAAATAAACATGGAGAAGCCATCTGAAAGAATGATGATTATGCTGACCTTGGGAGACACCTTCCAATGACCCCTGTTTAGTAGGCTACAGTTCAGACATATGAGATTTCTATTTCATTTGAATGCCTAGGAGATCTATATGCAATAGGCCTGGGTAACAACGGAAAAATTTGTTTCTAAAATCGATTCGTTTTTTTGGGGGGTTTTGCGTTTCGTTATTCAAAATAATTACAAAATTTTCCTTTTAAAAAGTTCGATATTTACGAAATTTCGTAAATGTGAAAAAAATTACAAAACATTAACGAATCGATTTCCAAAACAATAACGAATCGATTCGTTAATGGCGGACGCGACCGCAAAATACGCTAAAAAACCTCCAAAAACTTCTGAAGCTTCCCTCTCCCTCTGTTGTTGACTTTTGGTGTGATATTATATTTTTTTTTCACTAATTAAACAAAAAACTTGCCCCAGACATGCGGAAATAAAAACGAAACGACCTCAGAACAATAACGAAACAAATACAATAACGAAATACGAAGCATTTACAAAACGTGTTTAAAAATTCGTTTTTTTAAAAAATTGCTCCAGAATGGTTCGTTATTGTTTTGTAATTTAAAAAAATAACGAATTATTAACGAATTACGAATTAACGAAACAAAACCGCCCAGCCCTAATATGCAACCTCCTTACTCAAAGCAGACTGGCTCTGCAATTTCTTATCAAATTATGGATACAAACTGCTTCTCTTATCAATCAATAATGATCCTCCTTTGATGAGTTTTTATTTAATCAGAGGTGCTTTCTTTCCAAGAAAATTGCATGATTTTGGGGAGAAATTTGAGATACCTTTTCAATAATGTTGAGAATCAGGAAACTCTGCTGGAGACCTGATTAAAGCAGAGAAATGCAACATGGGTTCACTGTTTTCAGGAGCTGATTCAAAACTGTGTGAGTAGGAAATAACATTGCTTCTCTCGTCCAACATTAACATGACCACAATTCAAGAGAGATATTGACAAGCTGGAATCTGTCCAGAGGAGAGCGACTAGAATGATGAAGGGTCTGGAGAGCAAGCCCTGTGAGGGGCGGCTTGAGGAGCTGGGAATGTTTGGCCTGAAGAAGAGAAGGCTGAGAGGGGATATGATAGCCATGTGTAAATATGTGGGAGGAAGCCGCAGGGAGGAGGGAGCAAGCTTGTTTTCTGCTTCCCTGGAGACTGGGACGCAGAGCAATGGCTTCGAACTACAAGAGAGGAGATTCCATCTGAACATGAGGAAGAACTTCCTGACTGTGAGAGCCGTTCAGCAGTGGGGCTCTGTGCCCTGGAGTGTGGTGGAGGCTCCTTCTTTGGAGGTTTTTAAACAGAGGCTGGATGACCATCTGTCAGGGGTGATTTGAATGCAATATTCCTGCTTCTTGGTGGGGAGTTGGACTGGATGGCCCATGAGGTCTCTTCCAACTCTTTGATTCTATGATTCTATGATTCTATGTTTCTGCCTTTACATAAAAAGGTTCTTGAGTCCCCCTAGGGAACCGTTTTGAGTCCCCCTAGGGGTGAGAAAAGCGGTATATAAATGCTGTAAATAAATAAATAAATAAATAAATATTTTTATTGTGCAACTTTCTGGTTACATGGAAAGAGGATCTTAACAACACTTTTCTTTTTGTTCTCAGAATGAATGTATAGACCCTGAAGAAGATCAATCAAATAAAAACTGAAACATATTGGGGATTTAATAAAAAATGAACTGTTTGAAGTACAACAAAACAAGTAATATACCACAAGGTTGTTTTTTTCTGCTCCTTTGGAGAGAGTAGGACCTAAACCAATGATTGAAGTTGAAGGGACAAACAACATGGAGACAGATGGATGAATGAGAAAGCACTTCTTTAATTTGAAATCTCCAATGTCTTCGTTGAACAGAAGCAAGTGCCTCCCAGTTCTCTTATTTAATGTTTTCTATATATATATATATAAACTTTTAACAGCACATGAGAATGATAGATGTTCAAAAGTTCTGCCTTGAATAGAAAAATTCAAGCCACCACAGCTGTATTAAGCACATGGTATTTAAACACATAGACCAACCAAGGACCTTCTTTCAAACTCTGCTGTTAATTCACTGGCTTCATCAAACAATTCTTCTCACTAGCCATATATTTTTTCTTTTGTACTACTTCTACTTCTAATGATGATGATGATGATGATAATAATATATTTATATTCCATCCTATCTCCCCAGAGAGACTCAGGGTGAATTCCAAACATAAAAGGCAAAAATTAAGGAATGAATGGTTAAGGAATGGATAAGTCTTAAAGAGAAAAAATTGCTAGCCTTGGAGGGACACGACCTTATGCGAGGTTGGCATAATTACCTATGGAGGGGGACATCAAAAAAAGAAAGAGACTTCAAAAACCACTTTGTAAGAGCCCCACTCATTCAAGTCTGGGAAAATTATAAAAATAAGTTCCACACAAAAGTCCCATTATGGTTCTCACCTAATGAGGCTAGTCAAATTAGAGGAGCCAGCAGAGAAAAGTGGCTGACTTATAAGGAGATAATAAAAGGAAACACACATGAACCATCTTTAAAAACTCAGGAGGAGTTAAAAAAATACAACCCTACGCTGTTGTGGTTCCAGTACCACCAAATAAAAGAAAGTTACAACTTAGATTACAAGAGTGGTTTTGAAGCAGAAGAGTCCTTCTGGGACAAAATTATACAATCAGAAGGCCAACACATACGGAAAATATATCAAGTGTTACTTAAGTGGGAAATGGAAAAAGAACAAGTTAAAAATAATATGGTGAAATGGGCAAAAGATCTAGGCCGCCCAATCAAATTTACGGAATGGGAGGGAATTTGGAAAAATAAAATAAAATATACATATTCCAACGACTATAAGGAGAACTGGTACAAACTGTTTTACAGGTGGTACCTGACCCCGGAACAGCTAGCCAAATTCAGCAGGGGGAAATTGGGGGCCAAATGCTGGAAATGCAAAAGAACTACTGGAACATTCATACATATGTGGTGGGGGTGTAAAAAGGTGAAATCTTTTTGGCGTGTAATCATAATGAATCTGAAAAAATATTGAAAAAGAAATTTCTGTTAAAACCTGAATATTTTTTGTTGGGTATTACTGATTTTGATATGGACGATAATGAAAGCAGGATATTCTTTCACCTCTCGACAGCGACCAGAATCCAGCTGGCCAGTCTCTGGAAATCTAATGAGATCCCTACAATAGAACAAGGGATACTGAAAATGTATGATGTGATTAATATGGATCTATTGACTCAAAGGTTAAAAGCGAATGGAGACAAAGAAAAACATACAAACTGGGACATCTTCACAGAATATCTCGATAAAGAAAGATAAGATCATATGAGGACTACAGTAACAGCTCGACAACTTTAAAGAAAGACTTTTACTACATTTTAGTCACTATAAGTAATATTACTACTACATGTACTAGATGAGAAATATTACCGATCTGTTTCAACTTGGAAGCTTTGTAATTTTAACTACCCCCTCCCTGTTGTTTCCTGTCCAAGATGTCCCCCCTATTCCACCCTTCCCATCCCCTATTCCCAAGCACTTCACCCCCAACCCCCAACCCCGCCTCCACCTTCCTCCCTTACCTACCTCGTCTGTTTACCTTCCCTGCTGTTCTTCTTTTTATATGCATTGAAACTCATAATAAAGTTTATACCAAAAAAGGCAAAAATTAAATGCTAAAATACAACAATACTTCCATAGTAATGAAATTTAGCAACCCAACATATAAACACAAATTATGACTTAACAACTAAAATTGAATAAAAAACACAGCCTGTTATATCAGACAAAAGACAAAACATCAAACATTGAACAGAAGCTTCAATTTCCCTGTTCCTTGGGGGGCAAATAGATTGATCATTCCTCAAGATATCTGTTGTGCTGGTGGGGTGAACAGGGCACAGATACAGATGGTAGCTATTTATCAGAGGTATAGTGGTAGTATTGCCAACTTCTCTTACTCCTCCTCGTAAGCCAGTGAGCAAAGGTAAGTCTTCAGCTGTTTCTTAAAATCAGGGAGGAAGGGGGCCATCTTTAACTCTTTAATTTATGGAGTTCCAGAGGTGGGGGCAGGCACAGAAAAGACCCTTTCTCTTGTTCCCACCATGCTTGGGGTAGGACCGAGAGGAGGGCCTCCTCTGATGATAGCAGTGTCCAAGTTGGTCTGTAGTAGGAGATGTGGTTTGTCAAGTAGCAGGGTATACAGAGCCATTTAGGGCTATAAAGGTGAAAACCAGCACTTTGTACAAGCACAATTTTTTGAGGTGGAGTAGGTGGGGATGATAAAGTAGTAGTAGTGTTAGTTGAAGATAATAAAGACAACAGTTATGATAGATCAATTGGATAAAGGACACCTAGAGGGCAATCTTATAAATGGCTTATTAGTTGGGCTTAGCATTTTAACATGCTACAGATCAAGTCCTGATTCCAAGTTTTTCCTCGGAAGGGGCAAAGGACAAGGGGAGGGAAGGAGAAGCTATGCTGAATATATAGAAGTCATAGCTGAAGTAGAAGGGGTCTTTGAAATTATTGTGATTGGTGGTTCCAATATCAATGGAATGGTGACTCTATACTAGGTTTCCATTCAGAATTTAAAAGGATATTTGAGATGCTTAATGTAATTTGGGGCTAGGGTTCAATACCAAAGTCATCACTTGTAAAATTTAAAATAAACCTTATGGCAGATTCACCACACCACAGGTATAGATCACTAGCAGCTACATTTAGAAGTTGCCATATGTGTTTCTCCACCCCTAATCTGCATTTGGAGTCTTCACACATGCAGGCAACCGAAAAGGTCTAAAAATATTAATCTATCCGGATTTCTGCTGCCTTCCTAATTACTTCCCATGTCTTTCACTCATTGAATTCTCCAAAGGGAACATACGTTGAAACAAGTAAATGTCTCACTAAATTCTTGTAAAATAGTCTCTGCATAATTCATACTTTTCTCATAGAATTGGTTAGGTCAGTTCAAAATGCCAAGAGATATTCATTAATGCTCAAGTGATTTCTGGTTGAACTGGTCTCAGGAAATCCAAACAAAATCTCTTGGGAAGATAATTAAAAATAAAACATCCCTTGTCTGCACACAGATTCCTGCAAAAAGGTCTCAAGTATTAGTCCCAGGAACATTTTGGAACTCTCTTGAATCATATGAGTGTTGACATTTAGAATATAACATTTATCGCAATGGCTTTTGCATTCCTCTAATATCATTTTTGGCAATAGAATAATACAAGTATCAACACTGTTAAATGACCACACAAAATTAATTGCTTATCACTGCCAGGTCCAAAATGTTGATATTTAATACAGAATAGAAAAGTGGATTTTCATGTAGGACTCATGAGACAAGTTTTGTGATCTTCCTAAGTCTACATGTGATCACCAGTGGTTTTTTGAGAGATTTTAAATATATCACCTTTGTGGTATGTTTCTAAGTATTATTTTTCCTGTGGGCTTTACCTATGCCATATGTGTTGTTTTAAATGTATAATAGCTACAGAAACAAGCCAAGGTGCAATGAGTTGGAAGGGGCCCCATGGACCATAGAGTTTAAGTTATTTCTCAATGAGGTATCTCCAGATAAAACCTTCTCATAAGATTGCTCTCTGGCTTCTTTCTGAAGATGTTCACAAAAAGGGACTCCACTGCCTCTCAAAGCAATTAGTTCCTTCTCATATTGAATTGAAATCTACCTTCCTGCAATTAATAACCTAATTTTCTGAGACAGCAGAGAATAAACCTACACTCTCTTTTTTATGACAGCCATTGAGGTATTTAAAGAGCATGATCATGTCACCCCTCAGTCTTCTCTTCACCAAGCTGTAATTAATTTAATTGAAAATGCTTTGGAATGAACCTGAGATCTTATGCACCGAGCTGTGGAAAAGGTAAACAGTGTTTCTTCAATGCTTCACACTCTCCTGATTGTTTGGAGGCTTCTGTACAACTTGCTCCCTCCTAACTCCAGAAGAATTCTGCTGATCTTTCTACAAACACAAATCAGTATGAAAAATAGACTGCCAGCTTGTATCACTAGAAAGGGCAGGGAGAGATCAGATCAAGTCAGCAGAAATGCCTCATAAAGGGAGTTGATCAGAATTAAATTAACTTCTATTTGTATAAAATACTTCCACTTACTTTGCTGTAGTAATCAAGAAGCTGAAAGCTCTCCTAAATGAATGTTATACATCATAGAGTGTGTGTGTGATGTGTGCAGACACATCTGTGATAACACACACACGTTTTTAAAACTCCATAACAATTATTGTTCCAAACTCCATTCTTACTCATCTTAAACTGTTAACATCTGAGTGTTGCAGAAAATCTACAGGAAACATTTCCATGCTTGTTTTCATAAGATTCTCTTTTGGCAGATCTAGACAGCTCTTTATCCGAAAAGCATGCGTGTTGAAAAAAAAGTGGATGTGTGTGGGGGTGGAGTTATCCATGGCCAGGTGAAGACATGTCCCGTACTGCTCGTGAGCAAAAAGAGAAATAAGCAGTGAAATGAGCTGATAAAAAAAATTGGATTTATCTTTTTTTGGACTGGGAAGAAGAGGGAAGTGGTGGAAGACCTGATGAGCACAAATAAATCTCCAAAAGGTAAAAGATAAGCTCAGGATTTATGAATGCCGACAGAGAGCTGAAAGTGAAAGTGAATGAGAGAAATCGCCATTATTGAGCATACAAACATAGCTGGAAAACAACTTCAGCAGCTTGAATAAGTGGATAAATGTCCAGATATTTACAAAAAGACTTTAAGTAGTAACTCTAATTGAATTTGGGATGTTATAACAGACTATAAAAGGCAGTAGGTCATTCGGGCCCTCTTTTGAAGAAGCAAGCTGAGAGAGCAGATAAGCAAAGTAGGAGTGAAGGCTCGCCTGCAAAACTACAAAGGGGAAATTTAATGCAAGTGAATGCAAGTGGAAATCCTTGGAATCACAGGCAAACATAAGCATAATTAAGACTTTCTTTTTGGGCCATGCAGAATGGAGTAAAACCAGTTAATTAAGGATTTATAAACAATTGGATGGGGCAAATTTGACTGGTGTTTAAATGAGAAGGAAGAAACAAAAACAAGAAAAGGATCAGGAAAGCCCCCAAGCAGGAATCCCCTCTGGGTACGAACAAAATCTTTAGACAGAGCATTCGTAAGGTTGGAAAGGGTGACCACAGGGACCACAGTGAAAATGAGAAGAAGTCTTCCTCCCACCAAGGGCAAACAGCCACATCTGTTACAACACACGCCCCCTTCTTCTTCTGCTGCATCCACTTCCACATCACTACCATCCTTAATTATAGGAGCAGAAGGAAGTAGTGAAAAGAAAGAAATGGATATTAACCAGCTGTTAAGCAAAATAACAAAACTAATTAAATAAGAGTGTGATAAGAAAACAAGGGAGTTGAATTTGATGTTTGAAAAATAAAGAGACACAAGGAAACAAGAGAGAAAGGAAGATATCCAAGCTATGAAACTGGAGATCCGGCCAACGCTAAAGAAATGAAGGAGCAACTGGAAGCAGAAAGGAAAAGCTCAGATGACAAATTTCAGACTATAGAAAGAACTCTGCAAACAATACATGGAGAGATACAAACAGATCAGAAGTTGAAAAGAACAAACAAGGACAAAAAGCACTCAAACAACATATTCAGCAAAGTGACAATAAACTTTCAGATATGGAAAAAAGTTTGTGTATATGCAAGATAACTAGAGAAGGAATAACATTATAATTAAAAAAAATTCCAGAAGGGAACAGAAAAGAAGATTTGAAAACTGAAATTTTGAAATGGTTGCAAAAAACTACACCAATGTTAAACTGGACAGAATTGGATCTAGAACGAGTTCATCATCTTCCAGCTGGAAGAAATAAAATAACACCTAATTCGAGTTCATAACTTTGCCAAAAAAGAAGATCTGATGAAAATACTGAGGAAGAATCCAGAATATTTGAACTGGAGATATTCAATGAAGCCAATTACGATTCAGTTAATGAAGGCCGGAATACTGTATACCTGGGGATACCCAACCTTTCTAAAATTCCAATGGAGAGGAAAGAGGTACAGAATTGATTCTTTGGAACAAGGATTTCAACTATTGAAGGAGCTTGGCATAATAATAAAACAAAACAGAGATGGAAAGGATGGGGAGGAGAAAGGAGCGGAGGGAGGAAGAACAACAGAGAAAGAAGGAGAATTGGAGGGAATAATCGGCGCCATCAGAGGAATTGGACTGTAAGAAGAAATTTGGAAGCACTGCAATTAATTTTTTTTAAAAAAAATGGGAAAAAATGAGCACTTGGGGGAAGGGAGACTCTGAGCCACAGGATGATTTTGCCCTCCTACCCACTTGGGAAGACCGGGGGCCATGGTTAGGACTAGATGTCCCAAAGAATTGAAGTGGAGGAAAGGGGAAATGTGGGAGGTGGAAAAGCAGGGGGGAGGGGCGAACAAGGGGGAGGGGATTATAAGGGACAAGGGTTCACAATGGATCAAACCACAAAAAAAGTTTTTAAATGGAAATGGAAATGATGTCCAATAAATTAAGAATATCAACAGTGAATATTAGAGGCTTAGGAATGGTAATTAAAAGAAGGAGGATTGAAACCCTACTGAAGAAAGACGCAGCAGATGTTATCTTCTTACAGGAAACACACGAGAATAAACCGGGTTCAAATTAATTAAAATCAAGTTGGATAAGAAGCTATGAGAAATCCCTAGGGTCATCAAAATCCAGAGGCGTAGCTATACTAATTGCAAAGAAATGTAACTTTGTAATAAACAAGGTATCGAAAGATGAGGAAGGTAGATATATAATAATGTATGGTGAAATAGGGGAGGATAGATATGTATTAGTAAATGTATACACACCAAATGTAAAACTGCAAGAATTTTATGAAAAAGTACTAGGTCAGATAGAGAACTATCACCAACAATATGTAATATTTGGAGGGGACTGTAATTGTTATATGGACCAAAAAAAGAGATAAAACTACACAAATGTCAAAAATTAGAAATAGTGAAACAATGAACTTAAGAAGAGTGATGAATAAATGGCAATTAAAGGATGTGTGGAGATTGGTAGGGAGATGAAAAAATACATACTACTTGGCTGTACATAAAGTTTATACAAGAATAGATTATATTTTTGTTGCTAAAAACATTTTAAGTAAATTGTTAAATGCTGATATTGGAATTATCAAGATTTTGGATCATGCCCTTGTGTCAGTTGAGATTGCCTTGAAATGTGATTATGATAAAATGAGGAGGTGGAAATCGAATACAAAAATTTTGAATTATAGAGAGATTGTGGATAGAGTGAAATCAGAAGGGCAAGAAATTTGAGGATTTAATGAAAAGGACATATCAAAAGGAGTGCTATGGGACACAATGAAAGCGGTGGTGAGAGGGTTATGTATAAAAGAGACAATCTCAAAAAAAGGCAAGAAGAAAGGAAAAGGAATTTAGAAAAAGAAATAGAGCAGCTTGGAAAAGAATATGTAATAAAGAAAGATATACAAATTTATGTAAGGTTGAGAGCTGAAAAAGAGGAATTGGATAAAATGGAAATAGATAAAGTACAAGAAAAAAATAATATATTTAAGGACGGAATTTTTTAAATTTAGTGATAGGAATTCAAAGACATTAGCCAAATCCACACACACAGACACAAAGAAAATGGAAGGTATAATAAGTATGATAAAAGATAAAACTGGTAAAATATGTAGATCTATGAAAGAAAAATTGAAGGTTTTCGAAGCTAGCTCCATAGAAGTAATTAGGAAATATGTGGAGGAAAATTGGGAGAGTAGGTTGGAGGAGAAAGACAAAAAAATATTGGAACAACCTATAAAGAGGACAGAAATAAAGGAAGTTATTAAGAATTTAAAAGCTGGGAAAGCTCCAGGTCTGGATGGCCTGGGAACAGAATACTATAAAAGTTTTAGAGAAGTATTGATTCCAAAACTATTAGGACTGTATAATGGAATCATGAAAGGAGATGAGATGCCAGAATCACAGAGTAAGTCATTAATAATATTAATACCAAAACCTGATAAAGATTTAACAGACCCAGGGTCATATAGGCCCATATCATTAGTTAATCAGGATGCAAAGATTTTATCTGCTATAATAGCTAATAGAATGAATAAATGCATGTACAAGTATATTTTAAAAGATCAGTGTGGATTTGTAAAAGGATGAAAAAAATGTCAAATTTGATAGGGAGAGTATTAAATAAAATGTGTGTGGTTCAAGAGAGGAAGATAAAAGTAGGGATATTATCATTAGACATTTTTAAAGCATTTGATTGTGTGGAATGGTGGACATTAAGGGAGATTATGAATAAACATGGAATGGGAAGTAGAATAAAAGGATTATTAGAACAATATTATTCAAGAAATTCAGCAGTAGTACAATAAATGATGGAGTGACAAAAGAAATAAAAGTGACAAGGGGAACAAGACAAGGTTGCCCTCTATCACCAATTTTGTTTGCCATGGTGATAGAATTATTTGCAAATGCCATTAGGAAAGATAAGAACTTAGAAGGGCTGGGAATAAAGAAAAAGCAGAAGGTGGGCTTATTTGCCATTGATACATTGTTATTTATTGAAAATATAGTAAGTAAAATGGATCATTTAGAGATATTTGGGAAAACAACAGGTCTACAAGTTAACTGGAACAAGTCAGAAATGATAATATTTAATTATACAAAGAAAGAAGAAAAAGAATTTATAGAACAGAGCAAAATGGGAATTAGAATTAAGAATAAATTAAAATACCTGGGAGTAATAATAACAAAGAATTTAAAATAAATGGAAGAGGTAAATGTAGTAGCATTGAGAAAAGTTGTTCAAAAAACATTAACAGAATATGAAAATATACATTTATCTTGGTTTGGAAAGATAGCATTAGTAAAAATTAAAATACTTCCGAAGATAAATTTTATATTTAGGATGCTGCCACTTCAAGTCACAGAATAAGAGCTAAATAGATGGCAACAAATGATAAATAAATATTGTAATGGTAGTAAAAGAAATAGATTAAACAAACAGTTATGGTACAGATAGTAAAAAGAGGGAGGATTGGCACTCCCTAGTATTAAAAAATATTATGAAGCGAGCAGATTAATATTGGTTATCGAAGGAATGTTAAAAAAGAGGGAGTAGATTGGCTAAGAAATGATTCGGAAAAAATGGAGGAAGAATTTGGAATAGATTTTTTAAAGAGTTTACGAGAAAAGAAACTAGGGAAATTAGAAACCCAATTAGAAACCCAATACATAAGAAGTATGGAACAAATATAGGAGAATGTTAATAACGGATGGTTCAGTAATAACCCCAATTGTAATGGGAAAGAAATTTCAAAAAAAGAAATCTTTAAAAAGTAATGGATAAAAGGTTAAGGGGAAAAATAGTCCAAATAGGGGATAAAGGTTGGAATGAAGAAGGAAACGATTCTGGAAGAATTTAGAGAAATAAAATTGATATGGTTCCATTGTATACAATTAGAACAATGGTTCAGAGATTGCTATGTGTGGTTGTATAGAATTGTATATAAGGAAGTCATGTACAGTGTATATTTCTCTTCTTGTGCTGTGATGTTGTTCGTCGAAGTCTCTATGTAATTGATTAAAAGAACCTGTCTGCTAAGACAAGATATAACTGTATGCTGTGGTAAGTTTGTAATGTCATCTAGACTGGAGGAAAGACAATGGTAAAACTGACAATGGCCGGGCATGTGCTCAAGTGTCTGTAAAAGGTTCCAGAGTGACTGCAGGCTGTGGGAGCAGTTGACTGAAAATACTGTGCAGGAAGAAGCTACTGGAAAGCGCTGAAGTTGTGCAACTGATCTGCTGCTGAATTGTAAAATTAATCTCAACAAAATAATACAAAATGGAAGGGTTGTACAGGAGCATGAAAATTTGAAAGGAATAACTAGTAAAATATATAAGATAATAATTGAAATAAAGAAAGGAAAAACAAAAAATAACATCCTCAAGGAGGTCTGGGAAGAAGATTTAGGGATAAAAATAAATGAAACAGTGTGGCAACAATTATGGAGACAAAGACATCTAAAAAACTTATCAATACGGGTTAAAGAAAATTATTATAACGCCAATAAGAATAGCAAATATAAATAAAAACTATTCAAAAAATTGCTGTAGCGGATGTCAAGAATCAGGAACATATATACATATGTGGTGGCAATGTAAATATGTAAATAATTTTGGGGGGAAAGTATTTAGAGAAATAGACAATGTAATGAATATTAAAATAGAAAGAAGTCCTAGTATAGCTTTATTATCATTATATAATAATAAACAATTGAAAAAAAGAGGATAAAGATGTGATAACAAATTTATTAACAATAGCAAGACTGCTTATAGCAAGGTATTGGAAAAAAGAAATAAATATACAAATAGAGGAGTGGTATAAGGAAGTATGGAAATTAGCAATAAATGATAAGTTGACAAGTATATTAAAAGTTAAAAGAGGTATATGGAAACAAAGTGATTTTGATGATGTATGGAGAAAATTTATGATGATGTATGGAGAAAAGTTACCTCCACAAGAAGAATTGAAATTTGCACAGATGATATGTAAAAGTTGTGGCTTGGGAGGGGGAGGGGAGAACATAGCAGAAAAATAACACTAGATGCCATACGTATGGTAGGTTGTATTGAATAATATGTATCTGCTGTAAAACAAACAGTGTATAACAAATGTATTAAACCATGATACAATAATAAAAAATATTTTGTTTTTAAAAAAGTGGATGTTTTGGGAGGGCTGTCCGCACCCACCCCAGAAAGTGCATACTTTCTGGGGTGGGTTGTTAACACATTCTTTCAGGACTAGCCTGGGGAGGACATTCCCCTCTTCCAAAGCCCTCAGACAGTTAAAAAAAAGGTTACCAGCCTGCAGTATTCCCTCCATGCAGCTCTCCCGGTGTGTACAAATGACACAACAGGAGAGTCGGGGGGGGGGGGGTAGAGAGCATCCTAGTGTGTCATTTTTATTTGCCTGGAGAGCTGGACGGAGGGAATACTGCAGGCTCGTAAGCTTTTTCTTTCTTTTTGAAAGGGTCTGGGGGCTTAGCCCAGTAAACTGTGGGAAATAGTGCATTTATCCCACACCTTCCAGGAAGGCGTGGAATAAATGCACTAATAAATTAATTCACTATAAACCAGGGTTTTCCTGGTTTGTAGTGAATTAATGCGGGACTGCCCAGAAAGTCATGTGGGATTATATTCAAAGACTTGAAAGCATGAACATGACCATAATCCAAAGGCTTGATACTTGAACTTCACTACAATTTCAAAGTCTTGAAACTTGAACAAGATTTGTAATCCAAACAGGAGGAATGGAACTTAAACAGGAAAACAAGATACACACTCAAGAGCAGAACCTTTAATTCAGAGCTCCCAAGACAGGCAACTTGACACATGAAAATCCAACATTGTTCTCCCCACTGAACATTGACTCCAATTTCTTCAGAATACACTCACTTTCCCCTGACATCACTCTTTCTCACACTTGGGTCCCCTTCATTTGTTCCCTACAGAAACTGTCCACTGTACCCACTTTTGATTGGTTGCTAGGCCACTGCCTCCAAGATTGCCTCTTTTCTACTTTTTATTGTTTTATGGGATACTCTGGAAAAAGATCCAGTAGTTTTAAAGCAGATATTGGAGAGAACTGCTGATTTTGTGGTTTTGCTGAAACTCTCTAGTTCGCCAGAGAGGCTACCATGAGAAGTAGTGATAAAATCCACTGCCACCAGTGTCAGATCTGCCAGTCATCCCTGATGCTTTCTACAATGCCACAACAGCAATAATATTCTCTCAATACATTTCATCTACAGTCAAAAATGACCATGTAGCTATATTGGCATATGAGGCAGACATTCCCACAAGCATTCCTTGCAGTCAAACATAATAATCACAAACTAAATAGCTAACAATTTGTTACTCTTTCTTGACATGCAAAATCTACTTAGATGGCTGTTTCAGTCTACCTAATGATAGACCCAGATGTTCCTCTGGAAATTGGTATTCACTTACATTCTTTCTTTGAACCTGGAGGCGGACTAAATATGGCTACTCTGTAATCGGTTCAATGGCATGTGATGAAATAACACCAGAATATCAATTTAGGCTTATGTGTGAGATTAGGAGGTTAATGTAAAGGTTATTGAGAGAAATATTAGATCTCTTTAGATGAGACCTGTTGGAAAGTAAGAAGCTGTCACTTATATCTGATGTAACAGTAAACTTATGTTGGAACCAGGTAAAGGCTATAGGCTGTCCATGCAGAAAATAGATAAGAAAGACATCAAACTACAATACAATAAAACACAGGTTGCAATAAAATACAATCATGGTCACTTTTGGAATTGCTACATAAAGTCATAAACAAGAATGTGCTTTTTAAAGTCACAGAACCCAGTGAGAATGAGGTGTTTCACTCTTAATTAAGGCAGGTTTTGTTATAGCACTTTATAAAGACATATCCCTTTCAATGGGCAAAGATAATAGGTACTGTTTTAGGACTGATACTTCAACTGGCTTATGAGCTTATCTAACAATGGCAATTGTTTCTCCTTATGGAAGCAGTGAAAGAGAAAAGGAACAGAGATCCAGAGAGATTATAAAAGTAGTCTCAGAGAGAGAGAACATAGGAAACAGCCTTATATCAAAACAGTCATTTGTTTCATGTAGCACAATACTGTCTATGCTGAATGACAGCACATCTCAAAAGTTTAAATGCCAAACAAGCCATTAATTTAACACACGATTTTCAATGAATATGCAAGATTTTAATCCATTTTTGTTTGATGTTATCCAGCTATGGGATTCTACAAGTGAAAAATCTATTTTAGAACAATGGATCAGTGATATTGATTTCCAATACTCAAAATCCAATGCTCATAGCACACACACCCACAATGCATTTTACTTCAACTTGCTTATCATTTTAATTATCTTTCCTATCTCCCGCACAGCTGGAGATGGGGAAAGAGCTTTGCCTCCTCCCCCCGAAGAAGAAAACTAACCCAAAGTAGTTCCTGCCGGAACTACTTTGGGGGGCGGAGCTGGAGGACTTAGCTTCCCTCCAGCTCAGTCTTCTCAAGATGTCGACCCACCACACCCGCCCATTAACAGTGTAATTAATTAGTTGCCCTAGGGAGCCAGATAGGATTTTTTTCTCCCTTCTATGTTCTGGGGTTTTTTTCCGCCTACCCTGCACTGTTACCAGGGGGCAGATTGGGTTTAGTGGTCTGTTAAATAAGTTAGTGGAAAACAGCAAAAGGATTTATATTTGGTGTGGCACCCCCTTCTGGGGCGAAGGCCCAGAAATATCACCGGATGGTACACAGGTCAAGATGTCACTAGTTCTCTTATGCTTTATGGAAAGATATGGTGAGGATTTTCTATATAAGGCTAATGTGTATTTTTGTGGAGGTGGCATAGTCTACTTATAATGTGTTCTACATATGCCACTTTTGCTGTAGCTGATCCAGAGTATTATCAATCAGCCCCTGGGGAGTCTAGAAGCAAGCTGCCTTGACAGGAGTAGGGTATCTGCACAGTGCAGCACCAAGGCAACCGGGCAGCAAAAAGGAGTCTGCAAGGACCATCAGTGAGGAAAGCAATTTGGCAGCAGGATGGCCACTCTTACCATCACCATCCTGTTCTCATCATAGTGCTGATAACTGAGAACAAAATTGCTAGTGGTGATTGCTCATTGCTAGAGGTGACATGGGCCAGATCACCAGAGTGACTCAGAGCACTAAAGTGAGTTCTTTTTTCCAACCTGCATTAGCACTTGTGATAAGCAATGAGCAGCAGCAATATTGTGCCCCATGATCAATGCTTCTATGAATACAAGATGGTGACAATAAGTGATATCCCCTGTTCCTTGGCTGCGTAAACTGTGGCAACTTGTTCTAAATCTGAACAGGCCTAATTGTTTACATGTTGCCAATGTGAAGGTGAGCTCTTGAGCTTTGGAGAATTCACCTATGCTTTGATCTCAAACAGAATTGTTTCCCTCCCCAATATGGGCTGCCTTTAAAATTTAAGTGTATGTATGTGGGTGGAATTATCATCCTGAGAATAGTGTTGCAGTCATGACTAAAGACCTCACCACATAGATGAGATCCAGCCTTGTGATTCGCCAGCCTCCATGGCAAATTGGGGTGGCAGCAGGGTTGCATCAGAGTAATTCCAGCACCCTGGCTGCCAGTTGACATTTCCCCATCCCACATGGGAAAGCTTTGCCAGATGGCATGAGTCCACCAAAGCCTCGGTGTTACTTTTGGAACTCTGGGAGGCTTTAAGGTTGGTGGCTTTAGCATCCCATCATGCTGCCACAAAAGTTCACCCACAGAGCCGCACTGGATGTCACCCTGTGTTGTCTGATGGGTGGCATGGAGTTCCATGAGTGAACAGGGGCAGAAGAATCCTAGAACACTTTTTTGTCCCGTGTAATAAGACTATAAGTAATTATCATGAATACAGAACAGTTATAGGTGATTAAAATGAGGTAACTGTTTGTATAGTTTGCATTTCATGTCCACAGATTTTGCATCTATGGATTCAACCAAATGTAGCTCAAAATTATTATTCAGAAAAATAATCTAATAAGCAAACTGATTTTTCCATGTGCCAATTACTCCACTCATATGTAAGTGTACCCTGCTATAGAATCACAACATTTCACAATTACTCAGGCTCTTTCCAGCACTCATTTCAGTTGTTTGCCATTTGAAATAAGGGATGACATCTTACTAAATCACAAATTTTGGTATCCACAAGCTTACTGGAAGCAAATCTCAGCAGATTCCATGAGCCCACTGTATTCATTAAAACTGATTTCATCTTGAGGTCCACTGTGAAGGTGGACTTCTGCTTGTAGGATCAGAAAAAAAAATCAAAAAATTGAATGCTGACATCTTCAAATTGACTGACAACTGCTGAGAGGTCTGAAAACAATTGTGCACAAATGCAGAGGTGCATGCAAACCATTTTTGAAACACACATGCATGGGGAAAATGTTTTTAAGCAATGTGCATAATGCTAAAACAGACACACAAAGAAAAGAGAAGGTCTGCTCGCTTTTCCCAGTGGATACCAAAATCTGTGGATACTCGTGTCCCATTATATACAGTGGCATAGTAAAATGACATCCCTTATATAAAATCGCTAAATCAAGGTTAACTTTTGGGGATATTTTCACTTTTGGATTATTTTCATACTTTGGATGGTTGAATCCTTGAATGCAGAATCTGTGGATTTGGAAGGCCAACTGTATTCATTCAGAAAAAAACCAGTGCAATCCTACATATAAGGTTTGCTGTGTGATTTTCCCCCTAATTAATATACATTTATATACCCTTACTCCAGAACAGAGAGACCTCAGAACAATATATGGCGTCATATCCCTTCACAAGAGCCTTGTCAGGGAGACAATACTATGGGCCTCATCACAAAGGCAGGCAAAGTGTTACGCTTCACATGGATTTGCCAAGAAAAGAGAGGGGCAGCAAAGCAAATCTGTTGTCCTGTGAGCAGCTCCCTCTCAGTAATGCTTCCCCCATTTCACCTGGGGACCTTCGTCCTTCTGCAGAGGATCCATACTGTCTCCCTTGGAGCCAGCACAACATGGGAAGCCTTCTGTGTTGTGGGAAAAGAGTTCAGCAGCGCTTCCACCTCAGTTGGGGGTGGAGCCTCCACCAGAAGTCACACAATGTTGTTTAATCATCAGCATGGGGCTTTGTCCCCAAGACAGGGCGGTAGCATCCTAGGACACTGATTTAAATAAGTGTGATGAGGTTGTAAGAGATAGTGACTTATTCAAAGTCACTTAACAAGCTGCATGGCTGAACAAATTATTCAAATAATACTTTGATCTCTCTATTCATAATCCCATACTATCTCTCTTGCATAATATTTTACTTTAATTTTGGAAGCAAACAACTCCTTGCCAAGAATTTGGATAAAGTGGACAATCAATTTGAATAAAAATTTAGTGAACAGCAGTTAATCACTGTTATATTAATTAGGAAACCAAAGAAAAACAATTTAACATCCTGACTGGCAGTATTTAACCCATCATCATAACTAATTTGCTGGGCATTTAAAGCCTGTTATGTACCATATTCTGAAGGATCCATTGGTTTTACTGCTTAGTCTGATAATATTAATTGCTTTGTCAATTAAGTACACTTTTAAGTCATTTAACACAATCAAGCTTGGAGTGATTATGACCCTGGCACTGAAAAAAAGATTCTCTTGTTTGCAGGACTGTGAAACCACTTCAGAGATAACCTGAATTTTGAACCAATTTGGGAGGAAAATGCTTATGTGTTTTTAAAGATAGATAATCTCTCTCTGTGTGTGTATGTGTGTTTAAATAAATAATGGTAGGATTTTGCTTATACATAGCTCTGGCTTTCATTCTTTGTAATGATCTCATTACTTAGCAGTACTTGGAAGGTGGAATGGTGTCTAACTTCTACATATTCATTTCTCTTATGAGGCTATATGCTTTTCTTGCTACACTTTTCTGGCAGTAACAGAAAAACGCCAACTTGCCTGTCCAACTCTGCTATGCATATAGTTATGGGTATTGCTAGGGTGGAAGATAAAATGTAGGTAGGAATTCTGTTCTCTACAAATATTGTTTTTCTTCAATCTCCAAATTTCTAGTATTGTAGACAGTTAGAATATTAGAAACGTGAATGTCAATTTAGAATAATTATTTTTTGTGTCACTTTGCCTTTGGATGACTGAACCGTTTTTTCTAGATACTCAATTGATATTTCAGATTACAGAAATGCTGGAAAGTTGTGGTCTGAAACAAAATATTACGTGTTTTTATGAGGAGTATTTTTTTATTTATTTTGTATTCCATCTTTTCTTCCCTAGCACCACCTTTAGTGTCAATACAAAGCCAAGTTTAAAATATGTATTTTCCCTAGAACCTTGTGGGGGTTAATTGATTTTTGCCATATCTATACATCTATGGTGGTTTTTAATTGTTTAAATAAGCTGTCAAGTTTAGCAACTATTACGTTTTAATTTGTCAAATTACTTAATTTGTATTTTGTCTATTTTTACTGATTTATGTTTTTTAACTTAGTTCAACCGATCTTTTCATGCAGTGCTTTAAGGTTGGAATATGAATATTTAAATACATATATAAACTATTGTCCATCCTATGCCCATCATACTTCCTCTGATGATTAATTCTGGTTTCCAGCTTTGCTATCTAATTTAGCTTTTCTTGCACCTTGAATTTTGAGGATGTCTTGGGAGTCCTAACTGGGAAAACATGCCAGTTTGAAAGAGTGCCCTCACATGTGTATTTGTACAACGAATGTATTTCAGCTAAAGATATCTTCTTGGCTTCTGACTACATAAATAGAAGACATACTTCATTCACTTCACTACAAGAAGCAACAGAATTGAGCAAAAAGGGTCACTTTTTGAATGTTCTCAAACTTATGTTGACCAGAGTGGAAGACCTGAGGTGGCTTTCTTCCTTCCTTTTCCATCTCTTTTCCTTCTCGCCTCACTTTATTTATATTTTATTTATGTTTCCTCTTGTGGTTCTAATTGGAGGAAAATAAACATAATAGATCACTGACAATAGAATCGTAGAGTTTGGAGAAACCACAAAGGCTATCCAGAAACACACAGTAGAAGAATCTTCAACATATTGTCAACCAACCTCTTCTTAAAAACCTCAAAGGAGGAGATTTCATCACACTCCAAGGCAGCATATTCTATTGCTTAACAACTCTTACTGCCAGGTAGTTTATTAGATGGAATCTCTATTCTTGCAATTTGAATCCATTACTCCATAAAGAAGGATGTAGATTTTCTTTCCATTCTAAAATACTTGGGAGAAAACAAGTCTTTTTCCTCCATAATATTCAAGGCCTTCACCAAACTGCACCTAAGGTACCCCTAGAATGTCTTTATCTCACATGGATCATCATTAGCAAATTCCACTATGAGGTTCCCACTCTGATTAATATTTATTCTGGGATTCAATGAAAAATCAATTAAATGTCTGCAGTTACTGGTTTGACACTGTCTACTGGGTGATTGTGAGCAAGTAACACTCTCTTAACCCTAAAGCCCTTCCAGACAGGCCCAAATGACACCTCAGATAAAAGCCAAATAATGCAGAGAAAACTGGGTTTCCCACTTTACTTGCCATTAAATTGACACCTGGAAAGATCTGGACTTTAAGGTAAGGTCCAGATCTTTCCAGGTGTGGGCCCTGTGTAGATTGACTCTCGGGACTGCTTCCACAGGAGGTCAATCCCCACAGCCATCCCGGTTTTTTAAGGCTCCTGGTATCTGAAGGAGTAAGAGGGCACACACCTCCTCCCCCCAGCTCCCCATTTGCCCCTAAAACTTGCCAGCATTGCAGGTCCATCTTCATAGTACTTCTGACATGAGAAAATGGCATGTTGGGAGGTGGGGGGGGGGAGAAGGGATTTACTCCCCCCCCCAGCTCCTAACATCATTTTCTTATGTCAGGAGTACTTTGGTTGACCTGGGATGGCATCAAGCCCCTCCTCCTCCCCCCCCGATGGGAAAACCCGGGATTGTGGGAGGGGATGGGACTGAAACCTGGGAGAAAACTGATTATTTTAGCCTGCTTCCTCCCAGGGGTTTTGGCCCTTATTTTAGGGTAAAGGAAAACCTTTTCTAAATAAATCTTGCCAAGAAAACCCCATAAGGGTGACCATAAGTTGAAAATGACTTGCAGGCAACCAACGACAAATACTGGGAGGTTGGCATTGCCACAGATTTCATTCCTGAGATGAATGGATAGTTAAAGTATGCCACATTCAATGGGGTGCCTATAAATAGGAATATGCAGGGCCACATGATAGCCAAGCATATTTGATTTTAGGCACTCTGTATATTCTGTTATTTGTAGGCCACCCAATGACCAAATGATATTTGAAATCCATCTAAATTTAGAAAACCCTCAAGTGATGTCTGTGCTCCACTGTTGGAAACAATCCATTTCAGTTTACAGTCATGAAGACTTGTATTTTTAAAGCATTTTTTCTGAGCAATATCAAGCATGATCTCACCAGGGAGCTACTTTACAATGTGATTTTGACTGAACGTTTTGAGACCCTCTGTTGAATTCCAAAACTGGCATTTATTCAACTATGATAAAAAGGAAATTCTTGCCTAAGGTCAATCCTTTACCAAGCCCTTTTGATTTGGGTTTGCAAAGCTAGAATCAATCATTGCTGTAAAACCTTCAGTTTAGATTTCCTTTTCCCACTGCTGTTCCATTTACTACTTGAAGACTGGAGATTATCTACAGGGCAGGCTTAGCAAGAGAAACAGGGAGAGATGATATTCAAGCCATAGGCAAAGTAGCTTCTTGCATGCTTTAACAATTCAAACCTTTTGTTGGTACGGGTATTTTTGTGACACATATACACAAAGGTCTAAATAATTGACAGCAATGCCTTGATTTACCCTGCAGTGAAAGTAAAGTAATAGGAAGTAGAGTTTGATCTTTTTAACAACCAAACCCACCCAAAAAACATTACTTTAGGACCTGGATAGAAAATTATCACTCCAGGTATGTATCTTATAGGGGGCAGATCTATAGTGTACTATAGTGTACTCTGTCCTACATTTCTTCCCAGGTTGGATCTATATGTTCTGTTCATAAAGAAGAATGATTGTTACAGAAATATTTCACTTTTCCATTACACTTTTTTTTAATAAAACCCCTGCACAGAACATTTTGAATTCATCATTCATACATTTGTATGCCTTTCCTCTCCTTTTCTATCTGTTTCTCTCTACCTTTGTGCCTGCTTGCTTGCTTTCCTGATTAATACCTGCTCACAATGACACTATCAAAGGGAGGCCAACAATGTTTCTATCAAATCAATAAAATTCTACAGAATCAGTTAACCTACCTAACTTTAGGTCTTCTCTGTTGCTGGTGTGCATTATCACACTGATAAAACATTTTTGCTTTAACATCATGCAAGGTTTTTGTGTTACAATGTGCATATGAAGTGGATGGCAAAGAAGAAATCTTTTTCCCAAATGTTTTTATTGAAATTTTATCATGTGAAATAAAGAAAATGAAAAAAGAAATCCAAAGATTTACATTTAAAGTGGGAGAGCATTTACTTGTATAGAAAATAGGAAAAAGAGAGAAAAGAGAAAAAAGAGAAAAGAAAGAGAAAAGGGGGAAAAAATAAAAAAATGAAAAATTTGAAAAATGTGAAACTCTACAAACTGTAAAAAAGAAAAAAGAAAAATAGATATTTGTTGACTTCCTTCTTACTTTTGATGGTCATTAAGTTTATTTGGAATTAATATTATGTTATATTTGTTCTGCTTCCCCTACATCTTCTTTTCCCCTTAAGATTGAATGTCTTCAGCTGATGACATCTATTTTCACCTGTTTTAAGTAAACTTTTACAAGGTCCCAGTTGGTTTCTTTCTTAGGTAAGCCTTGGTCAGATGAAAGCCAATAGGTAAGTCTGTCTTGAGGTCTATACAGCTATCTCAAGATTCTTCCTTTGTGATATTTTGTAAATCTCTATGAGTGTAACAGAAAGTCAGCATGCTATAGTGATTTGAGTGTTGGACTAGGACTTCATGAGATCAGGCAAACATCTATGTTGTAGAATTAATGCAGTTTGACATCACTTAAACTACCATGGCCCAAAGCTATAGAATCATGGGAGTTGTCATTTTATAAAATATTTAGCTATATCTGGCAAAGAGTGTTGGTGCCTCATCAGACTACACTAAGGTCATGATGGAGAGAAGGAAAGGAAAACAGCGTAATAGTAATACTGTGATAGCAATGCATTAGTTCCTCTATTGGCTTCCATGTGTGTGTAATTCAAGGAAATGAAGAATATCAGTGCAAAATTTTGATGAGGACCAAAGGCTCCTTGCTTCAGATAGTATATGCCCAGCTCATAGACAGACAGGGCAGAGCTCAGAGCTTGTTCTCACTCCATACTAGTGTGGCCACATGGACCATTTGAATGTGTTTCTATATGGCTGTTGTTTTGCAATGTTTTAGCACACTTGTACATGATGCAATGTCATGCATAGGGAGAGAAGGAGATGCACATGAGTGGAAGAAGTTGAAAACTGTGACAAATGATACACACTCCAGTTCTGGTATACACTCTAGATATGTTCTTAGTTAATCTTAAAGTAGATGAGCAGAACACAGAGCTGAACCAATTCAAGAAACATTTAATTCTTACACAGGAGTAGTGTGTTTGAAGAAATGTTTGAGAACTCCAGGTGGAAGAGTAACTGTGGACTCTGCTTTGATAACAGTTGTTTAGTAGAGCTGTATTTATTGTTGCTGAGCATATAGTAGTGCCATGGGAATACTGTAACCTTTAGCCCAGAAGATAGACTCCCAACCTAGTTATATCAAATTGTCGCAGATCAAGCGAATTCCACTGTTTTCATTTTTCCCCCTGCTTTGAGTTATTTCTCTTTAGTGAAGGATCATTGGGAAATAGCCGCTTTCCTTCCTTTCCTGTTTCTTATCTCTGCATGAATGCTTGCTGTTTGCCAGACACATTAAAATTTTAGGCCAATTCCAATCAGGATGAAACAAAGAACCTCTAAACTGTGTTTAGCGGCATGATGTATCTTTTAAAAGGATAAGATAGAGAATAGCTCTCTCTGGTTCTTAAAACTGTTATGTTGTAATGGATCAAGGAAACATACACACACACACACAAGAGAGAGAGAGGGGGGAGGGGGAGGAAGGGAGGGAGGGAGGGGGAGAGACATAACCATTCACTGGAACAATTCTTTGCCCAGCACCCTTTTCTAACTATATTTATATAACACAACATAGTTATAACTCTTATAGGGTGGTTGTGGGATATTAACAGATAATTACTCTGTTATTTCATTAAGAAATATGTATGGTTTGGCCCATTCACTCCTCACATTGCTTCAGGCAAACCTGACTTCTTGGACTGATTGTCTACAGATTTGATGGGACAAAGTGGATACGGTAATCAAACTTACCAGCTACATTGCCCATATGTCCATGCTTTCTACCCATATTTGTAACCATTCCAGCAAGTGCAAATGAAATCATAGAGTGAATGAAATGATCATTTTAAATGCTGCCCCAATAGGAAAAATCCCTGCAAATCCCGCCATGGCACCCACATGTTCCTTTTTTTCATGTGTTATTCCATCTCGCCTTTGTTTAAAAACTGCAAGATAAGGAAAGACCACCACACTTGGAGGCAGCATATTCCACTGTCAAACAGTTTACAAAGTTTCTCCTACTGTTCAGGTAGAATATCTTTTCCTGTAATTTGAATCCATTGTTCAGTGTCCTAGGTTATATCTACACTGACTCATTATTTTGAAGTGGGGTGGATCAGCTCCATGGTGGCTGCACAACTCACAGAGCTGATTTGTGTTAACATGAGCCAAGGTTGCTGAATTTCATGAGGAATCCAGAGCAAAGTGTGGCTAGGCAGTTGGGCCAATTCCACAATGGTATTATTTGCAACTATTTGTAACTGTCTTCCCTGGACCTAGGCAGCCTGAGGACATGAAATGGGCCCAGTTGCCTCCCTCCCATCTTCATTGTAGCAGCAGCCAGTAGGTGCAATAGGGATTATGCTCATCATCTGGAGTAATATTGGTCTGGCCACCATAAGTGATCAGAGAAGAGAAGGGGAAAAGGAAGGAATGATGTCTCCTTTCCACTATCACTCTGGAACCTTGGTTGACATTACTCCAGACAGTGAGTCATAGATACTAGAAGCAATGTCAAACCCACTAGCTGCCACTATGACAAGAACAGGTTTGACACTGCTACTGAACCTGGTTTGGACAGTCAGAACTCCTCCTTAAATCCTTCCTGTCTTCATAGCAGCGGGGGGCAGGGGGGCTGGTTGCCCATTTTGGTAACCCATCTCCATATTCCACATTAATTGGCAGGGAATTTATTGGTTAAGTGAGACCTAAGAGCAATCTGTCTCAAAATTCTAAATGCCTCTCCCAAACTGTAAATCCAGAATTCCATTGGATGTTGCCATGGCAGCTAAACGATTATAACATTTACTTGTGTTAAGGATCAAAGTTGGTCCTGTGCATGCAACTTATAATACATTGCATGTGTTTGCTGCTGTGTAATTCACTGGCTTCACATGATTATTCAGGGGCATAACTATAAAGAAGAAGACCAAATGAAGGTCTTCACCCAAATAAAAAATCTACCCTTCTAATGGAAGTTTCCTTTGTTTCCAAATGTAATAACTTGAAACTTCAAATGAGGATTTGCAAATGCAATTTAAGCATCCAAAGAAAAGAGAAAGGCAACGTTATCAAGAGAATGTGAACAGACCAGATATAAATGTTTAATGCATGAATAATTTTCAATGTCTTACTCCATGGAAATGTGGAGTCTGAAGGAAAATTTCATCAAGAGAACTCAATGATATTAACCCTACCCCAACACACACACATACAAGCAATACTTCTGCATTGACTAGACTCCATATATCCATTCCGTGGGAGATAATCACCCTGTTAGGCAATAACCAAGCAAAAATATATTTTTAAAAAATTAACTCCTGCCAAAAGAAATATAAGTGTCTTGATTTTATAAGATGCAATAGTATGAAATGACTGGCTATGAGCATCTCCAGTTGATCCAATGGAACTGGATTTCCTGAAAGGTACATTCCTTGCAAAGTTTGGTGTGATTTAATGTAAATTATCCATAATTTTTAAAATGCCAGGCATCCAGAAACAAAAACTATACTCATTTTATACACATAGCTGAGGAAAAATGTTAATCATGAATAACAATAGTAAATGTTTCCTGCTTGTGACTTGTTTCCCTTATGTTTTCATTTAAACAAAGCTCAGCAAACCATCAAATGAACAATAAACCTTTCATTTTTAATAATCTACAGGAGTAACTTTTAAATAATTGCATCACTGCCTGTCTTTCTCTAAGATGCACACTAGAGGACAGTACGGTTAAAGCAATTTCAATTGGGAAAGTTCCAGTATTTATTTATTTATTCCATCTTCTTCTATAAAATATAGGAGATAGGGAGAAAACCCCACACAGATTAAATGAGAATCTAGATGTAATAAATTGTTTTTAAAAGCACTGTTCCTGGTGGTTCATAGATGTGAATTCCTTTGAGTTCTGATACAGCAACATGGCATGATGCATGCAATGAACTCTGCAGATTTTTAAAACTAATAATGAACACAGACTACCATAAATGCTTTCATTTGCTTTGATACCTTGGAGGGGAAGTGAGTAATAATTCATAATCATTGCAAATCTAGTCATTGGTATGCTAGTTTACGTTTACATGAAAATGTGACAAAAGTAAAAGCTACTTTTACATTAGCTGCAGTCCAAAACCTATAAGGTCGCATAGCATTTAGTGTGAATGAAATTGGTTGTCTTACTAGTATCTTGATCTCCCTGTGTGTAACCATTCATGAATATCTACAGACAATTTTTACCTTCCCCTTTCCTTTCATTCTCACCATTCATTATGATCAAATGATTGGTTTAAAAGTTGTAGTTTTGTGTAAACAAGAGGAAATAACATCTCTGACCCTGCTGAGCCTTCAAGGAAGATGCTGAGAGATTCATTAGAACCTCATCCTTCTCTTCCATAGCAAAGCTTTAAAAAGAATACATTTATAAACATAAGGTACAAGAAATAAAAACATCCTCTCATCCTTTTTCCTGCAGTGACAAGAGATATATATTCTAGATTGTAGAAAGAACTGCCTTGGAGATAAATTGTCTGATTTCAGCATCTCAGCAGCAGATAATAGATTCTCCCTCAGAACTACATAATTAAAAAATGACATTTCTGCAATAGTATGCCAGCTCAGCTCCACCAATGCCTGAGGATTCCAGGGATGTGGTAGACCTATAGAGCTGAACAATTTTTTTTTATATTATTCAGGATGACAATATAAAGGATAAGACCAGCAGGAGGAGAAAGAGGAGCAGTGAGAACAAGGGGAGAAGGAGATGATTAAAAGGCTTGTATTGAAAATCCTGGCTTGAGAAAGGTGGAGTATAAATAAAAACATGATACGCAAGTCACCAGTAAGAGACAATTACTATCATCACTATTTGTATTTTAACTCTGCCAACCATTATGAAATACGCATGAGTTTGATTTGTATCCAATCAACTATTATGCTCCACATCATTATGCATTATATTCCCTGAATACCTACTGTGATGGATCTTCCCAGGCTGTTCCCACAGTTCCAAAACTAAATTCCTGTCACTCTTGTTGGCCCTTTCCTCTTTAAGAAGCCTCCATGGATTGAGTACTTGGACCTTAAGGTGATCCCTTTTATGTAGGCGATACTTTTTTACTTAGGCAATCCCTCATAGTTGGAAGATGATGATTCTCCAAGTCTGGTGTCTTGGCGGTGAGTTTGTAGGTAGCTTTGGAGCCCTATTTTTGATTCGCATATTCTCCCACAGTGAAACATCAGTTTCCAGGTGGAAGATGGTCCTGGTCAGGGTTGGCTTGATGCCCCTTCCTCTTGGCACGTTTTTCCCTTTTACCCTCCATTTTTGCCTCGTCGAATTCTGCAGCACTGCTAGTCTCAGCTGACCTCCAGTTAGAGCACTAAAGAGCCAGGAGTCCCCAGATTTCAGTGTCTATGCCACAGTTTTTAAGGTTGGCTTTAAGCCCATCTTTAAATCTCTTTTCCTGTCTACCAACATTATGTTTCTTATTCTTGAATTGGGATTATAGTAACTGCTTTGGGAGACAGTTATCGGGCAATCGGATAACATGGTCAGTCTAGCGGAGTTGGTCTCCCTATGGATGTGACAGTCCTCAAACATTCTCTGCTTCATTTGGAAAAATGTTGCACTTACAGAGCTCAATTGGTGTTGTATTTCAGTGTCAATGTTGACTTTTGTGGAGAGGTGGGAGCCAAGGTGACTGATCCCTATATGGACCAAGTTATTAGGAACAGCTATACATAGTTGTAAAAAAAAAAAAGAAGAAACAAGTAAAAGTGTATAACAAATAGTTAAAATATTCATAGCTGAAATATTTACCCTATATGCTCATATGTAATAATTGATGTTATGTTTTAACTGTTTTAATATGTATTAATTTTAATCTTAATTTAAATGTTTATTTTAATTGTATGTTGTTTAAGGCATTTAATAGTTGCCTATGTGTAAGCTGCCTTGAATCCCCTTTGGGGTTGAGAAGAGCAGAGTATAAATATGGTAAATAAATAAATAAAATAAGTCTAGAAAAATCAACCGTAACATCCTGGGTGTACAAAACTTGAGACCAGCTATAAATCCCCTGTTCAGCCATGGAAATCCTGTGTAAGTCACACTATCCCAAAACTAAGAGGAAGGTAACAACTATCTTTATCTGAAACTCCTGCAAACCCTATAGTAGGTTCACCAGGAGTCACCATGATTTTTCAATTTGAAAGTACGTAACAACAACAATGAAACTATAATTACTCAATGACTATACCACTACGTAAACATAAAATAGAATAAAATAAGAATGTTCATCTTTAGTATTCATATTAATTTCCTGCTTTCACAAAAACATTCTCTCACAGCAGGCATTTGGAAAGATAGACACATCTTCTTTGCCTGCCACTGAAATAATGACAGATGTCATTGCCAGGTGTCAGGGTTAGTGAACTTTATTTGAAAAGGCATGCAAGGGAAAGGAAAAGAAAAGTCTTTTGACTTGACAGTCTCAATGAAATTGAACATTTTCACTTTTCCTGAAAGTGTTCTGAAAATAACACAACTTATCTCTAGAATTCACACTGTTGTAAAGGAATTAGTGATTTCTCGAGAAATAAAGTATGCACAAAACAACGTGCACAAGTTTGTATAGGAATGGCTAAAATGTACACTTTAAAAATGCACACTTTTTATTCAGCAGAAGAATTGTGTATACTAGGAAATGTTGTGCAAATAAAGGTATATGTTAGGAACATTCATAAAAAATCTGTGCCTGTATGTCCATGCAAAAAACTCCAGACCAATCTAAAGCTACAAAATGTCTCATCCCACAATGAAACAAGGATGATAAGAGGTACTAAGATTCTGAGCCAAGTGAAACTTTACATATCAAAATTAGCACTTTGAATTTGGCCTGGAAATAATGTGTTAACCAGCAGCATTAAGATCAGACATCTATTTGATTTACATTTTTTAATTCATTCTTTCCCCTATTTTGCTGTTGTTGTTCTGTACCTTGAAGCTATTTCCAACATTCTTTTTCTTGGGAGGACTTGTTCCAGGGGATTGTTGCCTTTGCTTTCCTCTCATGTGGAGAATGTGTCTTGCCTAAGGTCACCCAACAAATTTTGTACTATATACAGCATCTGAAGGAAGTCGAACATACAATCAATTGAAGTGATCTCACCTAAAGTAAACTAATTTACCTATGACCCCCATGCCTTGGAGACCATTTGAGCCTCCGATTACTATGATGGACCTAGTTACAATGATGATCAGAGTGTGACTGAAGTAGGTTGCACTCATCTACTAAGGCAGATGAGCCACACACTCTTTCTTTGTGTTTGGAAAGGACTGTTGCTGCCTCATTTTCTCTCCCCCCCCCCCTTTATGTCACCCAATCAATTACCAAGGTCAGCAGATTGTCTAGTTCAGCACACCCAGCTGGGGATGAAAATGAGAAGTAGATTTGCATGCCAACTACATACTGATGACACCACACTCCAAAACTCTTGATGATGCCACTTGACAGTTTCAAACAGATATTGAAGAGCATGAGGATGATAACAGCACCCCCCTCCCCGCACCCACACACACACACACACAGAGATGATGAAGACTTCATGAGAGATTAACTATACCCCAAGAAGCACCGAAACAAGAACAGTGCTACTGTGTAGCCCTGCTATTGCTAGATAAATCTAATGGAATGGCCTGCTTCTTGAGGTACAAGAGTGGTGTTTAATTTCAAGAGAAATTTGTATACAGTTACGGCATAGGAATATGACAAGAATCCTTGCAGTTGTACCAGGATTGATGAGCTTCTTGATTTCTTTAATTTGCTTTGGCATTCAGATGACTAGAGTAAGATGAGAAAGGTGAGAGGCAATTCTTTTCTGAAAAAAAGCAAGAAAAATAGGAAAATAGTTTGTCAATTCTGCCATGTTGAATAGGGGAAGTCAACAAAGAGAAAAGGCATCAAAGAGAAAAATATGCACAAAGCGGGAAGGAATATATGATTTCCAATTTAGGTATTATAGAAAGGCAACACAACAAGCAGTATAAGCCAGAAAGAGATTGGGAATGAAACATGAATGCTGGAGAGCATTCAGACTGAAATGAGAAAACTGTAGCCAAAGCTAACAGAGAAAGTAAAGATAGAAAATGAAAAGAAAGATTACAGAATGGGTGAATATAAATACAAAAATATATCAAGCACTCAAGGAGAAAAGGGTCAGCAAAAGAAGATAGAGATCTTTTGTTATTGATAGGAAATGGTCAATGGTGAGGAAATAAAATAAAAAGGCTAGCTTTCCTCCTTGCTCTGCTAGAGGTGAGATGTTAAAAGGAGCTATGTAAGGGAACAAGGAAGGGAAAGACACACAGGAAGTATCAATTAAGGAAATTCATGGTTGTATAGAACACTTATATAGGGCAGTAGAATGCATCCTTGAATGCAGATAAAGATTACAGCATATTTTTGGCATGTTAAACATTTAAAAGTTCTTGTGCTCTAGACAAATGTAGGTGTTCAGTAAGACTAATGAAAGTAATGACTACATGTAGAACTAGGAACACTCAAATGAAAGAATAGTTAAGGCTGGATAAAACATGGAGAGATTGCATGTAATCTTGTAATCTGGGTTGGAAGGTAAACACAGAAGAAAAGAAGATGATATCTTTCAAAACAGGGGCAAGAGAAGGGAGATCATAGAAAGGGGCATCCTGCAGGAAGAAGTCTCTCCATAATTTAGAAGAGAGTATAATTCAGATCCAGAGATATATACTGTACAGAAGCCAGAAGAATCTTGTCAGTTCCAACAAACCATTCCTCTGAATCTGGCTGCTGGGGACTTTATTCTCCTTTGAAGAAACATAGACAGTTGACCAACATACTCAATTGCCTTTGGCTAGCTTGGAAATAATGCCCAAATAGATGAATGAGAAGAGTTGCAATGCTTACAATGGTAATGAGGAGGAAAGAGAAGGGTCCACACCAGTGGTTCTCAATCTGTGGGTACCCAGGTGTTTTGGCTTACAATTCCCAGAAATCCCACCTAGTTTAACAGCTGCTAGGATTTCTGGGAGTTGAAGGCCAAAACATCTGGGGATCCACAGGTTGAGAACCACTGGCTTACACAGAATTACTAATGTTCTGATTGTTCTGTTCTGGATGTTCACACAAATGTTTGACTATTTTTCCTACGCAGATACAAAATTATGAGACCACAGGAGGACCTTGGAAGACATCAGTGGAAGATGTAATCACTTTGCATAAGGTTAAAGGTTCATAGCTAGAATCCTCTTTGTTCCCCTTGTTTTCTACCGGGCATGGAATTGCAGTGTGGGAGAACCTGGCTATATGGTAGACTGAGGGGATGGAGAACTATTAAAGATGGGAAGAGAGGAGCACGGAGAAGCATAGAGCTTTGTTCCTGTAGCTGGATACAAAGCAATAACTTCATCTTCAGTTTTGACTGTGTACTTTAGGAAGGTCACCAAGGGAGCATATCAACCATCGGCATGAGTACATTCTGCCACCTGCAAATACCAAGCAGACAAACTGTCTAAACTAGAATAGATGGAAAATCTTTATTCAGAACCACTCAATGCACAACTCAGTCCTCAAAGGCAACAGTATTATTTCATATACTTGAGAAGAGGGAAGCTCACAAGGAGAGAGATTGAAGGGCAGGGCTACCCATATAAGTAAACACACAAGTCAGATTCTCAATAGACTCTCCAATCCCTTCATCTCATTGGGAAACCTTTTATGGTGATCTCTTTAATAAGGCAGGGAATTCAAACAAAGCAAAACATACAACAACTTATTACAATCCTGCCACTGTCTTGGCTTGGCCACAAGTTGAGCCACATGAAGTAATACCTATTATTAACACACTTCAAAACAATAAAGTTACAGGGGAGGATTTTTTGCCAGCTGAACTTTTCAAGAACAATAGTGATTGGTGGGCCCAACTTTTAGCAGGACTCTTCTCTCACACTAACAATTCATGCAGTATACCTAGAGGCTGGCAGATGAGTATTATCATCCCTATTCATAAGAATAGAGAAAAAAGGAATCCAAAGAACTATCGGCCCATAAGCCTGATTGATATTGCAGCAAAAATTTACACAAAATATCTTTTGATTAAAATTGAGCAATGGGCCAATTAAAACAATATTCTCTGTGAAGAACAATCAGGCTTCCGACAGGGATGTTCAACCATAGATAATTGCTTTGTCCTGTAGCACATAATACAAAAGTATAATTCAAGGGGGATGAGTCTGTATTCAGCATTTATAGACTTGTCTTCAGCGTTTGACATAATCTGCCGCAGCACACTATGGGAAAAGCTGGCTGCCACAAACACTGACAAAAGATTACTTACTTTAATCATTATGCTGTATTCTGATACCATACTGAAAGTCAGACTTGGACCCAGTAGAACCCAAGCAATGAAATCAAAACATCAACTGGGGTGAGAAAAGGGTGTATTTTAGCCCCTTTTCTTTTTAACTTCTATATAAATGACATTGTGAATACATTATCCTCTGACAGTCTACATGGCCCTAAAATGTTGTCCAGAACTATTAACATCTTGCTTTATACTGACGATATGGTGATTATGGCAATGTCTCCAGTGGGGCTGAGAAGAGCCCTGGCAAAATTCAATTTGTACTGTGAGCTAAATTCACTCACTATGAACAAGGACAAATCCAAATTTATGGTATTTGGAAAAAACAGAAAATGGTACACGTGATCCCTGAATGGCATACATTTGGAACAAATCAATTGCTACAAATATCTAGGCATTATGTTCTCATCTGGTGTTTGAGCTAACCACATGACCCCCAGTATACATAGAGCAACAAAAGTCACAGATTCCATTTCTAAGCATACCATCACAGATACCCAGGCACATTCAGACCTGCCCTGGAAGCCTTTAAGAAAAAAAATGCCAACACTTATATTTGGGGCTGAAATTTGGGGTCACGTCAGTTTGACTAAGATTGAAGCCTTCCAAGCTAAGCAGCTTCGCTCCCTCTTGGGCCTTTCCAGAACAACGCTGATGGCGGCAATAAGGGCAGAGTTAGGAATGCTCCCAGTAAAAGCTCAGATCTTAATGAGACAATTCAATTACTGGTCAAAAATAAACCAGATTAATCCCAGCAGACTTCCTCGCCTATGCCTTGAGGATCAAGTCCAGTGCAACCAAAAGACATCATGGTTAGTGGCTCTAAATAATGAGTTGGCTAAAATTGACCTGCCATTACAATTTCTGAACGATCTAGGACCTAAGGCAAAACAAGTGCTCATGCAACGTACTCGAGATATCTATGTTCACTTGGACCTAGCAAGCATAGGTAGGTCTTCTGCCACAATGTTTTTAGCTTCTCACAAAAGGAGTATTTATTTAGAACACCATCTGACTATTCCACTCCTGCTATCCTTGAGAAGAACATATAATAGGGCTAGGTTGAACAACTCAGTATTATGTTGCAAACTGGATGTTACTGTAGCATTCCAAGAAGTGAGAGATTCTGCATTTGGGGAGAAAAGCTGTGGAAAATGTCGAACATTTCTTTATTGACTGTCAGGCATATACCGAACTACGAGACAGATATTTACGCCCAATATTGTCCATCTGCAGGTCCTGCAACAGAAGTGATCTTCTGACATTCCTCTTGCAAGGTCAGGAAAGATCCACCATAATCAGAGTAAGCCTTTTTATTCTGAAAGCCTTCAAGAAAAGAGCACATTTCCTGGATAAAGAACCAGGAAAATAAGACTCTGACTGTGAATAGAGGGTCAGCTGCTGTCCTCACCTTTTTGCCTTGTCTTTTACTCATTTTGTATTTTGAAATGGTCATATGACTGATCAAATAAATAAATTATTAAGTAAGCACACTACAGTGCAGCAAGGGCCTCAACTTCCCCAGGGTAAATACATTTCTGATTGAATGCTGGGAAAGTGGGATTACTACAAAAAGGTATAATCATAAAAACTCATGGGCAACAGTAAATAGATACTTTTAACACTGTCAACGTTGAGTTCTAGGAGTGCCACCCTATTAAGATAAATAAGGAAGGGCCTTCTCTAGGGCCTCTTGGTGAATTATATGGCAAAGAAAAGAACTATCTTGATGCCTCTTCCGGTGCTCCTGCTATGTAATGCTCCTGCTGTAGAAGTTGACATGAATTCAAATAGATTGTCTATTTTCTGTCCATAATTATCATTGGTGTATTTATTTGTTTGTTTAATTTCTGCCCACCTTTGTTTAATTTCTGCCCACATTTTAATTTCTGACCACTGTTAACATAACACTAACAGTGACTTACAACAGAAGATTAAGTACAGATAATACACATACTGTAAGTATATTTCCACCATTCTTGTGTGCCTTAAAGTCATTTTGGACTTCTGCCACTTCTAAGGTGACTACATATTATGACTTTATTGGCAAGCTTTATTTCAATATGGTTTGTCTGTGCCTTCCTTTGTGACTGAAAGAACACGCAAGATTACCCATGGCCAAGCAGGGATTAAAACCCTGGTCTACAAAGCTGTAGTTCAATGCTTAAACTACTACCCCACATTAGTTCACAGGCACACTTACATGCACATACACATATAGTATAGATTTTTTAAAAATGAGATAAACTAATTGGTTTATTCGTTGCACTCTGCCATTGTATTTTAATGGAGCTTTTTTCTTTTCTTTTTTTAAAAAATGATACTGCTTCAGTACTGTCCTTTATATAAACAAATACATAGCACATTGCATAAATAAGTGTTTCATTTGGTTTGTCTTGCAACTGCTGTCAATCAATTTAATTGGATAGTCTTGTACCATGGGAAAGGGACAAAAACTATTTTCTCTTCATTTTCTCCACATTATAATAAAAACACAACACTCTATTATTCATGTCTCATTTAGTTATCTCATTTGTAAACTAAAACACTTCAAACTGTTCAGCTATCATGCTTCAGTCCCTTTATAATTTTGATTGCTCCTTTCTACATGTTACTCAAATTTGCAATATACTTCATGTTAAGAAGAGACAATATTCCAGATGTGGTCATGTCCTATGTTTATAACAGAATTGTGCAACCTATTAAAAATCCTGAATTAAATTGGCCTAATGTAGTCTGATCTAGGACAAGTTGAAATCAATTGGATTGATCATAAAATAAAGCATTATTTCTACACATTAGTCTGGGATTAAATCACCAAAAATGAGCATCCTTCTTTGAAATTTTAAATGCGATCTCCCTATTTGGTATGAAAAAAAAAATTGTTGGCTTTGTTATCATATATTGATATAGATTTCACATTTTTCCAAGGTGGTCAAGAGACTGGAACATGTCTTACATTAGAGAAGTGCGTATTTTACAAAATGGAGAATTACGGAAGAGGATTTATACATTGATATTGTTGTGCCGGTGGCATTGCTTTTGGTGAGGTCACACAGCCATGAGACCAGAGGTGCCGCCACCAGCAAGCCCCTGTGAGTGAGCTTCTTGTGGTTGCCAATACAGCAGTGAAGGCCACTCCAATGTAATTTCTGCTCATCTGGACACCCAAAGGGGCACCTCCAAAGGATTTTACCACTTAATATATGGGTATGGGTGAATCAAACAACAGCTTTATCTCCTTTGAATCAGATATAATCAAGATTAAGGAATTTAAATGTCTGATTCTCCCCATGATGTAAAGGTGCCTCCCAGGGCCCTCCCAGTGAAGATAACACTTTCAGAGCAATATTTCCAACAGAATTGTAGAGAGGTGGTTTTAGGAGAGTTTGGGTGGCTAATTTTTTACATTTACTTCTTTCTCCCACACAGTAAAACAAGTAAAATTGTGCTTCCCTTGTTTTCTTTCTGTGGGCAAGGAAAGACATCTGTTCTATTCAGGCAGAATTTTGGCAAATGACTGATTGCTGAAACAGAGGGTTTTTAAAAATATATGCTTCACTTCTTTTCTTCTTTTTGATGCATTTAAAAATAGGCTTAGATCATAGATCTTGAGATCTCCTTGCAGCAGCCACTGCAAGTGATTGAGGTCTATTCTCCCGTCAACTGAGGTGCAGCTTACTGACATTTCCACCTCCCTGCTCCAGCAATCTCCAATATAACAATCAGAAATTAACATGCTGCACCCTAACTGACAGGAGATCAGGACTTCATCACCCACATTAACTACTGCCTGGTAAACTAGGTTAGAGAATTTTAATGATCATGACAATTGTGCCATGATTATGCAAATGTATGTAGGGACTATGAATATGAATGAGTTACAGATGTCTAATTCTAGGTTATCCAACTATTGTTTTTAAACAGGCGAGATGCAAAATGAATAAATTATCATGATTTTGACCCACTATCAATGAACTCATGTTTTGAGTTAGAATGGAAGGGCACAATATTTTGTGGGATGAAATACCCACTTTGTTAGAGCTTCAAGAGTTGTTCCTTGTGGCATCTTTGGGGAACTAATACAGTGTAATGCATTGATTTATTTATTTCCTTGTCACTGATTGAGTTGGCAACTTCTGCAATGGTTAAAGTTAGACAGCAATGTCCCAATAATAATAATTATAACAACAGCAAACACTGCCACCACCAACAGCAAGGGAGCAATGAAGAAAGATACATTGGCATTCACAATGGTAGGTTGGTACAGTTTGGAAATGACATTTCAGAATAAAGTTTTGTACAAGCATATTCATTCATTCATTTCCATCAACTTTCTGGTAAGTCCAATTGCTGTTTGAAACAAGATATCTGTGTGTATGTGAAACATGGAGCTTAATTTCTGGTTCTTTTGTGAACATAACTTATTCCACACTGCACTGAATGTGTACTCTCCAATCCCAATTTATAGCTTTGATCTGCATTTTAAATGCAGAACTTGTCAATGACAGAAATGTATCTTGTATTGTGCCCTTCCATTCAACTTTCTGCATTTGATCATTGAAACTATAGCTTAATATTTCGAATGCAGCAACTGGTTGCTCTGTTCATGGATGTGTAATTGAAAACATAAAAGTTCTCTTCACTTTTTTCTTTCTTGCTTCCCTATTGATGGTAAAGTTACATAATTTCCCAGGCACTATTACTTAGAGTTATGTGTCATTTGAGGAGAGAGGAAGATATTCTGAGTCCACCACCTTTAATCTATTTTTTTTCATTTCCTAATATTCTTGGATTTGGGGAAAAGAACTACACACAGATGTCAATTTGCTTGTCGACTTATGGCATGCTTGTGAATTTCATAGGGTTTTCTTAGGCAAGAAATAAATGGTTTGGACATTTTTTTTCCTCTGAAAAATAACCCCAGAAATATCCAGTTCTATAAAAAGATACCCATCTCATCCATTGTGTTAGAAATTATGTTTTAAAAAACACACACTAAAACATAAATGCTATGAGCATAAATGAATACTTAGATGGATAGAAAGTACATATATACTTGCTTAATAGGGGAGCAAAATTTTTGATAATCCAATGTTATGGCGAGATGAGTTTAGGCAATGTCTGTATGTGTGTCTGTGCATGTGGTTTGATGTCCATTTGGCAAAATGGACTAATTTACTGTTGTTGATGTCCCAGATAGCCAGTTGAACAGCTCTAAATGAGTCACAGATGGCAATAAAATTGCCTCTGGAGTTAGCTCATGTTCACAGTTATATTCAGTTCTTAATGGGCTTGGTTACACATGAGAGCCTACTCAAGAACTTCTCTGTAATTTTGTTGTTACTAACATAACAGACAACAGCCAAAAGATTGTGAGGGAAGAAATCCATTGACCCAATTTCTTTCTTTTCATTGGTTTCTGTCTGACTGGGGGATTAGTTGCACTGATCAGAAAACAAAGTAATATAAGCAAGGAACTAAATTCCCTTGACCTTGTGCAGTATAAACACTGTGGCAGGTTGGTGGAGAGTTTGGAGATGGGAGCAGAGCTTATTAAAGTTTGTGCAGCTGCCCCTCTCTCTTGCTCCTTATCAATGGAAGGCAGTGGAGTGTGGTAGGAAAGGAGGAATAAGATAAGCACTTATGGCACATATTTGGTGATGGATGGGCTTCTGGAATTGTCCCTACAGGCAATGCAACCAGAAGGGTTGGAAAGGAGACTGACCTTGTGGCTGGCCATCACTTGATGTGGATTCTGGCTTTCAAGGTCAGAGAGTTGAAAATGAAATGTAATTGTAGTAACAAGGGGTGAGTCTCAACTGGTTGCTAAATTTAGACCCCATTTGGAGCATTTCTGTCCCTACAGGTGGTCAACACAACCAGACACCTCCAGGGACTACTGAAGTTCAGAACATGGGGCATAGAATGACAGCCTCCCCACCTTCCACTCAAAGGCAAAGATTATATTTATATTCTGTTTATTCAACAAACACATCAAACCTTCTTTCTAGTAAATGAAACTCCATGAAAATCTTCACTGATAACACAGCCCAACCCAAAAAAAAATATGTCTTGGTTTTTAGGCCTGTTTCTGGGGTTATGGGGCACTGATTAAGACACATAAGCTCTAGTTTTTTTAGATATGGTTATCATTATTTTCTATGGGTGGGCAGATAAATATGTTTCGTATCTCAAAACCTAGAGCTGATAGGGGGAAATTCCTGTCATTTTTTTTAAATCAGCAGGTCAAATATAACCAAAAACAGATTTAATATTAAGGGCACAAAATGTGTGCTGACCAGTGCAATAAAAAATTGCTTCTCCATTTGAGCTGAGAGAAGAATCAACCCTCCTTGTTGGACAAAACAATTACAACTACTGATCATAACCTGCACAAAATAGCATCTTTCTGCAAATATTGAATTTTGAAGACTTCTAAAACCTGTCTGTAAAAAAGTTACCCAAGAATACCAGGTAGAAACTATGTAGCAAACAATTTAAAGATATCTAGGAGAACTTGTGCATTTGTAAATATCTCATAAATGCCAGATTTGCAGAATATTGCATACATTCATTGTTTTGTAACTCCCTGAGCCAACTGACTCAAACTCACTCTATGGGCAGAGTATTGTGAGCATTTAGTGCCTAAACTTTCTTCAGATACTTGTGAAGTAAGTATTATTTATGTAATTATTTAACTTATATGCCACATTTCTCTCAAACTGGAACTGAAAGTGGCTTCCAAATAAACAAGACATATAATACACAATGTAAAAGCAATTAACATTATATAATACATTTTAAAATAAATTCAAATACATTAAAATATACAAAAGTGTGTGTGCATGTGTGTATACACAGACACACATACATATACACACATATATATACAAGACATATAATATCCCCCATAAAAAACCCCCTGCTTCTACATTAAAAACTAGCCTAAGTGAAAAAGTCTCCACCTAATGGCATACTGTATTACTGCTCTACATAAGAATAGTATCATGTTTACCTTTTTGCCTACGAGCCATCATTTTAATTTCCTTTAAACATTTGAAGATTGAAACAAACATTTGTAAGACAAAGAAGGTGAATTCTGAGAAGACAAAGGTGTTATTGATGGAGATGTGACATATCTGAAGAGAAGTGATGCTCAATGCAAATAATCAGTTTTGTTCATTTTTTTGTTGGAAGGAGTTAAACAGAGAGTCTCGGAATCAGGAAAGTAGAGGCAGCCTTCTTAAATGCAGGGAAATTGCACAGTGTGCAAAACCATGCCTGGGACAATTTGTTTTCTCAGTGCTGCATGCTTTTAACTTCTCAGTATCGCTACAGAATGTAAAGCAGCTTAAAAAAAAGATGGATATATGCCATAAAAATACATACACACACACAGTCCCATAGGGTAAAAAACATTCAAAGCATGAGAAAGATTTGATCAGCAACTATGCATACATGATTAAAAACAGATCATTATATGATATTATTTGATGTGGTTGAATGACTAAAAAAATCATATATTGCTATTTACATGCTGATGCCAGAGAGGATACAATCTCTTGTTGCAACAGATGCACTGGTTCAATGCAATGGAATCATTGGAGTTGTTTTGTAAGGCACCAACACTATTCAGGAGAGAAAGCTAGAGGCACCAACACTATTCAGCAGAGAAATCTAGACTTTGTAAAGCTAGAGCTCCCATGATTCCATAGCATCGGGCCATGGCAGTTCAAGTGGTGTCAAGAGTAATAATGAATTTTAGGATTCCAGCAGTACAAATTCCCACTTGGCTAAGGAAACCCACTGTATAACTGGGCAAGTCATTCTCTCAGCCTATGGAAGGCCAGGGCAAAACACCCTCTGAAGAAATATTGCCAAGAAAACTCTGTGATTGGTCCACTTTAGGGTTTTCATCAATTGAAAATGAATTGAAGGAACACAACAATAACAACAACGACAACAACAGCAACAAATACATTAGAACAGTGTTAGTGAACCTCTGGCACTCCACCTGTGTGAGTGACCAAGAAAATCCCATAAAACTTCAAGGATGCCACCATCATCACCCTTTTCAAAAAAAGGGGAAAGAACAAACTGTGGAAACTAATGAGGTATCTCCCTTCTAACCTCCACTGGGAAAATTCTTGCAAGAATCCTTGCAAACCGCCTTCTACCTGTCTCAGAAGACACCCTCCCAGAATCCCAGAACCGCTTCTGTCCCTCCAGAGGAACAGTGGACATGATCTTGACTGCACGACAGCTCCAACAAAATACAGAAATTTGCATCTATCAGATTTATGTATTACGATTCTGGCATTTCTTACCTGCCCATGTGCAATTAAAAAGGTCCTTCCTCCATTTTTTGAGATCTTTAATTCTTTAATAACCAGTATATTGAAACAGAAATAGCATTTTTGGAAATACCATCATTTTAATCACTGCTGTCCTTCCCATCCAAGTTATTTGGATTCCTTGCTACCCATTTAAGTCATTTTAACATCTTTCCAGGCCCTCTCATAGTTATTCTGCCATATGCCTAAATGCGTTACCTTCGACACCACCTTATAGTGTTTCCAATTCATTAATGTTTTGTTAATAAGTTTTTAGTTAGAAACATATATTTCTCTTTGTTTATTTTAAATCCAGCATTGACTCCATATTTATTATCTCAATTAGAGTTCCTAAGCTCAAAATTCTGTCTGCTATTCCTGCAGGTTTTGAGTAAGTCCAAGAGAAAACCAGGATGTAGAACAAATAAAATAGGTTCTAATCAATCAATCATATCTTGTGATCCTTATTGTGTTATTGGTGTTTGATTTTGGACTATACCTATCTCCTTCCTATTTTGGTCTGGATGGACTGGACTTTAGATCTTCCATGCTTACTGTACCAAACCATCAGGCAGAACATACCATTTACACTGCAGAATTATAATAGTTTGGCACCACTTCAATTACCAAGGCTGCATCCTATGGAATACTGAGATTGTACTTAATTGTGGGACCAGAGCTCTTTGACAGGGATAAGTAAATAATTCAAAAAATCTCAAAATTTCATAGTATTGAACCATGACAGTTAATGTGCTGTCAAACAGCTACAATCCTGAAGTGTGGATATAGCCAAAGTCTACTAGTTTTGACTCTGGCACGTTTATCCTATGTTTTGGAGTATCTTGATTACTCTAGCCTTTAATTGTGGGTGACTGTCTTGGTGTTGACTTTATTGAGTGTCCACCTGGAAACAGAAACATTTGTTCCTAGTGATAGATGAAAGAAAGCAATCACTGGTCTGATCTGTACAGCCACATAATGTGAGATAGTAAACATATTAGGCTGAGGCATCCAGATTATATTTCAGGCTAATCTGTTTCAACCTGGAATAAACCTGATTATCCAAGTTTATTCCAGGTTTAAAATATATCTGCAAAGATCTGGATCTTATTGGAAAATATAGACCTTTGCAGGGATGGAGGCAGTGAGGATTTTCTCCAAGAATGTCCATTTGTAAGCCTGGGGAAGAGAGATATCAATACCATTCTCCACTCCCTACTCCATTTAGCCCTTAAAAACAAAAGAAAAGGGCTCCATAGGAGTCACAAGGCTTGGCTTACTTTCATGGGGCTGGAAAATGAAATTTAAGAGCTTTGGAGGGAAAAACAGTAAATACAGAAAAATAAAGAAAAACCACCACAAAATCACAATGCTTCTGTGGCTCTTGATTCAATTCACTGCTGCTCCATTTAAGTCATTTCCACAGGAGCAGCTTTATCTTGGGAGTAAGGATATTCCCAATTGTTCCCTAGGCTTCTTCTCAAGGGCAGCAATTAATAATTTCAGCAGTATTCTCTCCACTCAATTAAAGATCACCATTCTAAAAGTCCATTTGCAATTCAGGACTTAGTATGTACAAAATTTGTATCTTCTGGTTTTGTACACAAAACAGCAACTTTTATGCAGGAAACTGAATTTTCTGTACAGAAAATAATAATTATACATACAGATCATATTTTTCTATGCAGAAAAAAGGGGGCGGGTTGCTGAAAATGCTGCAGTATGGACTTATTTTGCATGAAATGGCTGCTCCATGAGGAAAACAAACACATACAAAACTTGCACAGATATACTTTATATGTAAAATAACCAGGGGCAAATTTTGCTTGAAATACAATCTCAGCTGCAAAGAATATTGTTATTTCAGATTTCATCCTGTCAGGGTCTCCTGACATGCCAAAACTGTTTAGAATACCACTTTTGGAATACTTCTAAATATTTTTCTTTCTTTATTTGAGAGAGAATTAGACTGGTGGTGATTGGAAGGCATGATATTTGTGCTATTTACCTTCCCTGTTACTGCATTATTTAAAAGACAGAAATTTGAGGAATGTTTTACCTCGTGGTTAATTTCACTTTCTTGTGTTGTGTACTGTCTAGCTATTTTTCTTTATGTAATGTCAGGGAACTCTCCAAAACTTAGGACTTGATTCTTCCTGTTCTGTCCTTCCATAGACATGGGGCCCTAAGCAAAGGTAATGCTAGGTTAGCTGTCATTCTAACATATTTAATATGTTAATCATCCAGCTACCCAATTATATGAATAAGATATGCAAATTGCCTGGTAGACCTCCAGCTCATAATAAATGTTCAATGTGACACTTCCAAAGAAACTCTTTTTTTTTAAAAAAAAATGTTCTCCTGTTATAGACTAACAAAAAACATGAGACAATGAGATCTTTAAAATGAGCTAGGTTAATGCTCTTCAGAGAATGAGAGTAGCCAGTAGAACTCCATGTCTGCTCTTTGTTTTATCCAGCTTTTAGATAGCAATGCATTAATTTCTAAAATGTCAATGACTTTGCATGACATTTTTAATATTACGTCCCTGTAGGCTTTCCTTCGGGTGTATCAGAAAAAATAAGAATAGATGTTCATTGTGTGTGTGTTTCTACTTTTCTGTAAATAGTAGGCCTGTGTGATCATGAAAAAAAAAACTCTTTCAATATGCATTACAAAATCAGGCAAAGGGTGTGTGCAGAGAATAATTTCTAAACTGTTTCTAAAATATTGTTAGGGTTTTATATTGTAACTATAAAGATATAACAAATTATTTGTTACTTTTGTTAAGTAATTGTGCAAGGGGGAGTTCAATGCCCTTTATTTCTGGGGTGTGTGTGTGGACAGGCCCCCAGGAACATCCATGTTTTTTAAACATGGATGCTCCTGGGATAATGGCCTATCCGGAAGGGCCATGAGCTTTGCAGCCCTGGGAGATGGTTTCAGAAACTCATAGATGATCCCTGTGAAATAAACTTTTCCCCATTAGCTGCCAAGTGAGACCTATTTATGGCACCATCTTATACCAATGGTAAGGTATCCATCTACAGTGTAATGTTGGCAAAAAATCCTATTCACCCAGATCCTAGGTGAATAGTAAACTTACACTGCATCAGAGGTAAGAGGGTGGGCCAAAGACTGGAACAGAATGAGTGAGCACAACTGGAGGGGGCCATCTAAATAGCCATTTTCCTGCCATGCTGTCCTACCCCCCCCCCCCCCAAAAAGCTGCATGGTCTCATAGAATCATAGAATTGGAAGAGGCCACAGTCCCATCCAAGATGATTCCCTGTCATTCAGGAAAACACAATCAGTGCACTTCCGACAGATTGCCAAAATGCCTCCCCCATCCTAAGCTGTACACAGTGATGGTATCAATATTTGAGAAAGAATATCAGTACTTAAATAATTGCATTGTAAAAAATGGCAGAAATGTAATAGCTTTCTCAGAACCTCACAAAACTACCACGTTTGTCATGAAATAATATCTGTGATAAAAAGCATATCTTAACTTAGCAAAACTAACATGCTGGTTAGCAATATTTTCCTTTCCTTTGGCCACACTGGCTGGTGAGAGTCACAGTGAAAACTCAGAAGAGCTCAACATTTAATTTATAAATATCACAGTTTGTGCTCTAAACACGCTCAGATTTTTAATGACATCTGTGCATAGAAATAGAGGAACATTTCACCTTCCATAGGATACCATTAAGGTTCTGTTCAGGATTTTTCCATTGTTTCTTCTAGTGGCACTCTCTTTGAAAGCATAATATCATTTGTGTATTTAAATGTTAAAACATTAGCACTATACCTTTTGTGACTCTAAGGAACCGAGTGCCTAAAGAATGCATGTAATGCTCTGCTTTTATATCCAGTGGAAGGCAACAGATGTGAATGGCATTCCAGCTTACAGAGAGCTAAATCCATTCCTGGCATCACTCCATTACACCTGAAGGATCCACCCTGTGGGCACATTTCTCTAGATCAGTTTCTAGACATCTGTGCAACATCATGAACTCTATATTTGTGAAGCTATTGCCAAACATCCTGGGGCAACTGCCTTGTAGAGGCAAGATCTCTGAAGCCAGTCTATGACTCCTTCTGAATCTAATTGACTAAGTAAGACTTAGTAAGGAGCTGGTTTGCTCAGGAGTTTTGGCACTCACAGACAATTTGCTGACATGCTTAATGTTATTATCAATGGCTTGTTGCTTTAATCAACATCCATGCCAATATATGGGGATTAAAATGATCTTTGGTACATCAGGAGGCAGACTAAACAGGAAACATTTATACAGCTTTAGAGCTTTAAATGCTCTTGACGAGAAGTCATGGGGGGGGGGGGGGTCACATCCACTTTGTCTGCAACCTCTCTGTCTCTTGAAATGCATAATCACCAAAGCAAAGGTGTAAGGTTCTCTACTGTTTAATGAGCAGAATCTTGGCATTTGAAGGAACTGATGTCCTCAATTAGGAACGGCGCCTGCAGCTTATTACTATTCACAGTGCAAAACACCTACCTCTCTAAGTCACACTGAAGAATGACATTCTGGCTGGATCTTTTTAGCGGCGCTTTTGTTGATTTCTTGGCAAGAGAAATGTGGGGAGAGAGAGCGAAAGAAAAACATGAGTACCATAAGATGTTCTCTTGGCCTTTCATAAAAGCATAACTTTTCTATAGGCATTTTCCTAGTAATGCTAAATGGAATACAATAAACACAATATATCCTGCAATCTTAAAAGAATTGAACCAATTGCCAGTGCATTTTCAGTCTGAATGTAAAATGCTGTGGTGAGAGAAGGGGGTGTTCCCTGTCCCACCAGTGAAATCAATACGTTGGGATAAAGAACACCTCTCAGCCAGAATCCTGCCAGGCACTTATATATGTGGGAATTAAAATTATGCAGTATAACATCCATACGTAGGCTGCTGTGCTATATTACAATACACAATGAGACCAATGGGCATCAGCCCTGAAGGGCATTTCATTCTTTCCAAGATGCATTGGGTATCAATGCACTATGGGTAGTCTTGCCGATGTTCTATTATCATATCTTTACAGTTCAGTAACATACCTGGGTATATGTAGTTACATAATATAACAGGACATACAAGATTTTGGCCCTTATAAATCAAATCAATTGCCTTAGGAAGCCTCCTCACTCCTCTTATGGGTGGGTCTGTGTCTTGTGAAGAAGCAGCCATAAATATCTTGGCAATCCTAACTTTTAAAATTCCTCCCTTCTGCTTTTACATTTTCCTCATTTTTATTTCATGTTTGCTTGAGTCAAAACAAACTAATTGCTACAGGTTGGACATCTCTGTTCTTTTCTGAGACAATATCTGGTTAGGACTGCTCAGACTAATCTATGAAAAGCTTGTAGGACAACGAGTGTGTCCCTTTTGCAGGAAGTGAACTAAATGAGGAAGGACCTATAAGTCAACAGTGGAGCAGCAGGCATGGTGAATACATAGTCTTAAAGGAACTCAGATAATCAGTCTCAGAAAAAATTCAGCCCCAAACCTCTGAAATATCAAGTTTTGAATATTTCCTTAATATTTAATCCAGGCATCCTCAAATTTTGGCCTTCCAGCTGTTTCGACCCCCAACTCTCAGAATTCCCGACCAGTGAACAAACTAACTAGGGCAATGTTTCTCAACCTGGAGGCTGGGACCCCTGGAGGGGTCACGAGGGGGTGTCAGAGGGGTCGTCATGGGAGTTCTATGTGCCAAGTTTGGTTCAATTCCATCATTGGTGGAGTTCAGAATACTATTTGATTGTAGGTGAAGTATAAATCCCAGCAACTACAACTCCAAAATGACAAAATCAATCTCACCTCCAACACCGCCAGTATTCAAATTTGAGCGTATTGGGTATTTGTGCCAAATTTGGACCAATGAATGAAAATACATCCTGCATATCAGATATTTACATTACAAATCATAATAGTAGCAAAATTACAGTTATGAAGTAGCAATGAAAATAATATTATGGTTGGGCGTCACTACAACATGAGGGACTGTATTGAGGGGTTGCGGTATTAGGAAGGTTGAGAACCACTGGACTAGGGCTTCTAGGAATGAGAGGCCCAAACAGTTGGAGGGCCGCAGTTTGAGGATGCTTGACTTAATGGTTTGGGTCCCGGCTACCTACAGGATTGCTTTCTCCCTTATAATCCACTTCAGGCACTTCTGTCCTCTGGGGGACATTCACTTCAACTAACCAGAACCAACTGGCAAGTGTCATCCAGATGATTTTTTCATTGGGCACCCCTAGGCTGTGGAATGACTTGTTCTATTTTATGGTCCCTTGTTATATGTATTTTAATTATTTTAAACTTGACCTTTGAGCAGTGGCTGGTAAGAAATTATTATTATTATTATTATTTCAATAATGATGGCAAGCTATGTCATACATAATTAAACTGTAATGTAATGAGGCATAACATCACATATTTTCATTATTTAGTTTCCATTACTTTAATAAGTTGGAAAGAAAAAAGTTATTTCAAAACTTGTAATATAATATCTAAATTGAGAGGGTATTCCTAAATTATTATTATAATAATTAAAAAAATTAAAAGAAAACTTTCCAAACTGTTTTTGGAAAGAAGAATTGAGAGATTTGGGCTTGTTTAGCCTGAAAATGGCTGAGAGCTAATATGGCAACAATCTCCAAATATTTAAACATTGGTCATATAAAATATTGTTTTATGCTGCTCCAGGAGATAGGACCCAAACAGATAAATTAAAACTACGATAAAGAAGATTCAGCTATATAGTGAAAGGAAAAGATCACCTTGACAGTGACATGACTACCTTGAATGAGATGGGCTCTCTCTCATTTTTAGAATATTTTATACATAGGTTGGGATAGCTTTTCCCCAAGGATACTTTGCCAGTGGATATCCAGTTAGAGTTATACCTATATTTTGTAGTTCCTAGTTTACATGTATAAGATTGTAGGAATATCATGTTATTTGTTGGTTTTAGCCACATCCTCCCTCTTTCTGTATTAGTTCATTTGCAGTTGATCTGAGATTTTTTGTTCTCCATTTTGTATTTTTCACATTTTTCTCTCTGTCTCTCATTTATGTTGAAAGAGCACACTGTACGGTGTCTCTCGCATGGGATATTATGAAACTTTTAATATTTCTCAGGAAACCTACTTCATAGGTTTACCAAAGAAGACTTAGGCTGTTTTATTTCTCTGCTAAATTCCATGTGTACGCTGGGGCCTAGACAGTGGGGTTGGGACTAGGTTTTTTTTTTTTTAACATTCTGAGTACGAATATAAATGAAACATATTGTAAGATACACTACACTGTCTCCCATCTTCCAATATTTCTTGTATCATGTGGGGTTAGATAAGATGATCCTTGGGATATTTCAACCCTATGATTCTATGTTCTGTTTAAAATCCTAGAAAACACATGATAGTCCCTTGCTTAATGGATAAATGGGAAAAAAAATTTCATCCAAAAGAAATTGAGCTTATTGCTAACAATCCAGGGGAATAAAGAGACCAGAAAACAAAAGTGGAATGAACTTTACTAATTGTTACCAATTTGAATGTTTCTTGTTGATGGTTAGACAAATTTGGGGGAGCAGATTTGATACAGAAGCAACTCCTGACTCAAGGTCCCAGCCTCCCGTGGGAGAAACACCAAAGCCCTTGAGAGCAATCCCTCAAGGGTTGCTCAAAGATCCAGCTCAAATACTGGAAGGCTAGTTTGTTTTGGATGGGAATTGGATGAACTTCTCCTGAGTATCTAGAGATTGGGAAGAATCTCCTGGCCTTGAGGTTGTATTCTGGATCTTTGCAATCACCAGGCACCAAAGTGGTAAGCCCCCAAGCCACTTTGATCTCTGGTGAGGGAAAAGATCCAGAATCCAGCCTCAAGAATAGGATAATCTTCCCAATCTTTAGATTATCTGATACTCAGTAAAAGTTAGTTATCTGCTAACATTTTCCAAACTGTGTTGTTGAACACACATAAAGATAGAAATAGATATAGGTATAGATTATATATAGAGATGTATCCCATTTAGATAGATAGATAGATGGATAGATAGATATTTCCAGGATGGGTATGCAACCTGTTTTGTGTATGTGTGTGTGTCAGAAATTACTTGAGAAACTGCAAGTCACTTCTGGTGTGAGAGAACTGGCCATTTGCAAGGACATTGCCCAGGGGATACCCGGATGTTTAATGTTTACCATCCTTGTGGGAGGCTTCTCTCATGTTCCCACATGGTGTCCTGTTTTGCTCTTAAAAACAGCCTCAACACAAAATTGAAAGTAAAAGAAAAATGCTTTACTCCAGCAAACAACAAAATAAGCAAATACAATTGAAAAAGAAAACAAGGAAGTTTTACAGACACCAATGAAAGTCTTTTGCAAAAGTCCCAGCAAAATCAGCAGACAATAAAGCACAGATCACGGAGTCCTTAACACAAAGCAGGTTCCGGCAGTAACCGAGTTGTTGTTAGCAGCGAAAAGCTAAGTTCTCCTGCTTCTGATTTATACCCCATGCAGGAGGGCTTAGGGCGTCACCCAATTAGCTCATCAATCTTTTAGCCACTAATCAAGCTGACCACTGCCTGTTCTCTGACTCCCTTTGTCTTTCTAAAAAAGTAGGCACCTGCAAAGCCTCATTGTCAGATTCTTCTTCCTCTCCCTCCGAGACCTGAGCACCTCCCTGCTCCCCTTCCTCTTCCAACGATGAGGAATCCCTAACCTATGGGGAGCTGGAGCTGACAGAGGGATCTCATCCCCTCTCTCGGGATTTGAACTGCTGACCTATTGGTTAGCATTCCTGCCAGCACAAGGGTTTAACCTATTGTGTCAGCGGGAGCTCCTGCAACCTGTTTAAACATACAATGGTATTCCTGCAGCCATCTTCTCCAAGATGTGCTTGAAGGCTTCACTTTTTTAAAGCAAAATCAAGTACAGTCTTGTACCCTTCAGGTGTGCCAAATTGGCAGAGTCACAATTAATTGTTGACTAATATTCACTATATTTATATTTAATATACAACCCCGGATTACCACTTCCCCAACCAACGGTTTAGCATGGACCAAAAAAAAAAGTAAAAAAGGGAAGAAATTCTAACCAGTCCTGAAGCAACCAGCAAGCTTACACTTTGGCAAAGGGCTACATCGTGAGGAGAGGAAGGAAGTCCAATTAAAGTCATTTGCCATTAGAATGAGATTTGAAGTTGTTTTATAAGTATGAACTTATCTGCATCTCCCTGTTGTATTTCCCAGTTATGAAAATATTATTAGGGTCTTAACCATTTTATACATCTGTCATCTATACTATTTATTTATTTATTTATTTGCTTTATTTCTATACCGCATTTTTCAGCCCAAACAGGCGACTCAATGCGGTTTACATAGTACAATTATCAAATAGTGTCAGTGCAATTAAAACATAACAATGCAACAAACAGGATCAACAGCATCAATCCACAACAATTAACAATCAAACAAGACAAATCAACAAACAAACATAACATAACGCCTCAGTTGAAATCAGATCCGTTCTCATAATCCTTGTGCCATTCCTATGTTCCATTTACCGTCTTCCTTTGATTGGTTGCACTGCTTAACCAAACGCTTGTTCATAAAGCCAGGTCTTAACCATTCTCCGAAACGTCAGCAGCGAAGGTGCCTGTCTGATGTCTGCCGGTAGGGCATTCCATAGCCGAGGGGCCACCACTGAGAAGGCCCTGTCTCTCGTCCCCGCCAAGCGCGCCTGTGACGCAGGCGGGATCGAGAGCAGGGCCTCCCCAGACGATCTTAATGTTCTAGTCGGTTCATAGGTGGAGATATGTTTGGAGAGGTAAGCGGGGCCAGAACCGTTTAGGGCTTTATAGGCTAAAGCCAGCACCTTGAATTGTGCCCGGTAGCGGATTGGCAGTCAGTGGAGCTGGCTCAGCAGAGGAGTGGTATGCTCCCTGAGTGCCGCTCCCGTTAGCAACCTGGCTGCCGAGCGCTGGACCATCTGAAGCTTCCGGGCAGTCTTCAAGGGCAACCCCACATAGAGCGCGTTGCAGTAATCAATCCGGGATGTAACCAGAGCGTGGACTACTGTAGCCAAGTCAGACTTCACAAGGTATGGGCGCAACTGGTGCACAAGTTTGAGTTGTGCAAATGCTCCCCTGGACACCGCCGAAACTTGGGGTTCCAAGCTTAGCGAAGAGTCCAGGATCACACCCAAGCTGCGAACCTGCGTCTTCAGGGGGAGTGTAACCCCGTCTAACACAGGCTGTAACCCTATACCCTGTTCGGCCTTTCGACTGACCAGGAGTGCCTCTGTCTTATCTGGATTCAGTTTCAATTTGTTCGCCCTCATCCAGTCCGACACAGCGGCCAAGCAGCGGTTCAGGACCTGAACAGCCTCCTTAGTAGTAGGTGGGAAGGAGTGACAGAGTTGGACGTCATAGATAGATAGATAGATAGATAGATAGATAGACAGATAGATAGATATTAGATAGACAGTATGCCTTGGAAGACAGTATGCCTTGGAATACTGTCAAACTCCATGCTACATTAAGCATTGACTTTATCAAGTGAGCTTGTGATGGTGTAAGCACAATGAATTAGCAAGACGTTTCAACATGGGAAACAAACCTTCGTATACCCCTTCCATTTTTCAAATGCAAATGGAAAAAATTAATGAAAGTCAGTTAGGGAGTTAGATCTTCCCAATCAATAATATTAGCTGGGTTCCATTTTTCATCATGCCCACTTGCCCAGCTCATATGCAAACAGAATTGCAAGAGACAAAGCACAGTGATTAGACACAATTCTCCCCGTAAGTGAAATGCATAATGAATAGGCACCCTGGGGACAGTCAGAGGCATCAGTTCAGTCTTTATTAAAAGCAATTTGAGAGATGAGTGAAATAACGAGCTTTGTTAATGGCTGATGAAAAAATAATGAACTCCATAGGCATATTTTGGTTTTTAGGCAACTCCTGATTAGAAGTTTTGGAAAGAACCTAAAGATGAGCACATACTCTACTATCACCACTGTCTCAAATTATCTGTATTGCTGGATGACCATATCAAATCCTCTGATTGCTTTAAATGTGGCAAAAGTAATGTCTGCTCACGCATTCCAATTTCTTGCTCATTATTGTACTTTTTACTAGCTTATAAAGTTCTCTTTTCTGTTTCTTCCGTTTTAAGCAATAACACAGGTGATCCTTCTGTTTTCCTAACCCTGCATGTTTCCCTACCTCCACATTCACATTATAGGAGATAAAATCGGGGGGGGGGGGTGGTTAAAATATGGTAGAGGGGTTGAAAGAGGAGGATATGCAGAGAAAAAGATTGAAAGTTTCAAAAGAAATTATGAAGTTGGTACGTTTTATTCAGATGATGAGATGGGTTTCATCAACGTCATAACTGTATAACATTTGCATAACCATTAGCTCTTCAGTTTCACAGACTTTGCAGGTATGCTTGATTTTTTCAAAAGTCTGAAAATTGGAGAGGTATGGGCCTCATTAGAAACATTTTGCAGAACTCTGATTATGGCTAATCATGATGGTTTGTCACTAAATAGGTCTCAATAATCAGGACAAAAGTAGAAGTATTCAAGATTAAAAACTCTTGTCTTCATAGGTTGCCATGAAGCAATATTTCTTCCTGGTTGGGAATATGCTAAATGTGCTACTGGAAATGATGAAGAGGGTTTTTTTTTGTTTTTTTTTGGGGGGGGGGGGGGGATTTATGAAACCATTAAATGTTTCACAAGTGCAGCATCTTAAGAAGAACTCTGCACAAAGGTCAGATTCGATCAATGATAATGTAGTATATGTGTCTATTTTGTAGAGATGTTTGAGGAATTATGTCTTTGTGAATTCTGATGGCTTTTTGGTTCAAATTGAAGGTACAGAGATTCAACTTCAACATTTAGAAGAACTTATTGACTGTAAGAGCTGTTTGGCTGTGGATAGGTTGCCTTGGAATGTTGTGAAGTCTCCTTCTCTGGAAATTTTAGGGCAGAGGCTAGATGGCCATCTGTTGAGGGTGCTTTGATTGTGCATTTCCTGCTTGACAGTGGGTTGGATTGGATGGCCCTTGTGGTTTCTTCCAACTCTGATTCTATGATTTTGTCCCGAATGAAATTATTTGATTCATTCTTCTCTGATTAATGAGCAAGTTGAAACTGTCCACTAGATCTCAAAGTCACCATACTGTTGTGGTGGAGAGAACTGATTGTTTAAATTTCCTAAAATAAAAATTTCAATGCATACTTTAAAAGAACACATTTAAATGCATGTTAAAATTTGAATTTGACTTTTGTATTTTGAGAAGACTTTCTATGAATTTATTGTCGAAGGCTTTCATGGCCGGAATCACTGGGTTGTTGTAGGTTTTTATGGGCTATATAGCCATGGTCTAGAGGCATTCCTTCCTGACGTTTCACCTGCATCTATGGCAAGCATCCTTAGAGGTAGTGAGGTCTGTTGGAACTAGGTAAAAGGGTTTATATATAGGCAAAAGGGTTTCATTTGCAAATTCTTTGAATTTGCAAATGAAAGAGTGCTATAGAATGGAGAATTTTGTAAAGATACAATTTGCAGATGCAAATAGATGTTCACTAGGGCTGGGCGGTTTCGTTTCGTTAATTCGTAATTCGTTAAAAATTTGTTATTTTTTTTTATAACGAAGCGATAACGAACCATTCTGGAGCAACTTAAAAACGAAACGAATTTTTAAATTCGTTTCATAAATGCTTCGGATTCGTTATGTATTCGTTTCGTTATCGGTTTGAGGTCATTTCGTTATTATTTCCGCATGTCTGGGGCAAGTTTTATAGTTGCTTTTTGTTTAATTAGTGAAAAAAATTTATAATATCACAACAACAGTCAACAACAGAGGGAGAGGGAAGCTTCAGAAGTTCCCCCTGTCCCATTTGGAGGTTTTTTAGCATATTACGCGGTCGCGTCCGCCATTAACGAATCGATTCGTTATTGTTTCGTATTTGTTTCGTTAATGTTTCGTAATTTTTTTTACATTTACGAAATTTTGTAAATATCGAACTTTTTAAAAGAAAAATTTCGGAATTCTTTTAAATATCGAAACGCAAAACCCCCCAAAAAACAAATCAATTTTAGAAACAAAATTTTCCGTTGTTACCCAGGCCTAATGTTCACCTATTATTATTACTTCAAGTAATCGCGAGCTGCCCCCCCCCCCGGTGGCACAGAGGGTTAAACCTCTGAGCTACTGAACTTCCTGATCGAAAGGTTGGTGGTTCAAATCCAGGGAGTGAGGTAAGCTCCCACTGTTATGCCCAGCTTCTGCCAACCTAGCAGTTCAAAAACATGCAAATGTTAGTAGATCAATAAGTACCACTTCTTTGGGAAAGTAATGGCGCTCCATGCAGTCATTATGGCTATATGACTCCATTTCTTTGGCTTAGAGATTAACATCATCCCCCAGAGTCAGACATGACTAGACTTAATATCAGGGGAAACCTTTGCCTTTACTTGATGTCCAACCAAGACAACCTTTGAAGTTTCTAAAATACTTTGTGTAAGTTGAAGTATTGTGCAAAATCCAAAACACATAGGCAATACCTTTATTAGGCCAGCCAGAAATGACACAAATAGCACAATAGATTTTGAAACTTCTTGACTTTTTCATCAGGCACATATAGTTTAAGAATGCAGTAGAAACAACAATAATGTTGGCATCTCAAAAACCTGAATGCCTGCATCTTCAGTTTTTGATGTTATAGCAAGATAGCTTTCATAAAGTTAGAAAGCTGAGTTTCCAGTTTGATTTCTTAAAGGCATTTTTCCTGATGAAGAATTCAATGTGTACATGGCTTGTGAGCATTTTCCCAGTCAGAAGCCAATTCCTATTTTAACAAATTTTGAGGGTACACTAGAAGAAGGAAAGATGTGTTTGGCAATTTAATCTTCTTCAAGTATTACTGTGAACAATTTTTTTAACTTCATCTTTCCAATTACTCAGGTTCATTCATGTCATCAGTTGAGGAAGCAATGGCCTAATCTAAATCAGCAGAGTAATGTCAGCACATAGTCAGATTTGACTGATTAGATAGTATGAGATCATTGTTATCTTGCTATGTGATCGATCATTGGCTACGATTACACTATGAAGGAGAAAGAAGATGAGAAGCAAATGAAAAGATATATGGCAGTGAGGAGTTGGAAACACACAAGAAAAAATAATTAATTTTCAGCATTAGGATTTCTGCCATTTTGAAGAAATCTGTCTTGTTTTGTTAGTGGATCACTCAAAGATGTTCAAAGGCCTTACTACTCACTGAGGAAAAGATTCTAGATAGTTTGGAACGAACTTGTTTGGTTGCCATGTTTGGGACCAGGTTAGCTATAGGATCACTTTCTCCCACACAATCTGCCCCTTTAAATCCTGAGGTCCTCTTGTGGGGGGGGTACTCTAGCCAGCCAGAACCCAACTGCTGACCATAACCCAGAGGACATTTTCATCGGCCATTCCATGACTGTAGAATAACCTGCCAGAAGAGCTACAACAGCTAAATGAATTGTCAGAAAACAACTAAAAACTTATCCAGTCAACTTTGAATCATGAGTTGTATCATAAATGTTCACCATGTTTTTTTTAATGACAAAACCAATTAGGAACTGCCATTTATAATCCAGGAACAGAAATCATAGTATAGACAGGACATCTAGACTAACCCTCTTCTTCTGGGCATAAAGGCACCATCCAAACTCTCCTGACATCCAATGAATATGCTTCCCCTATTGACGCACAACCACATAACTTTTATACTATTACTAACTTAAGTCCTCTTTGCAGATTCCATGATTTTATATATAATAATAATTAGACTGACTATAAATGCCATGGCTGGCTCCTGCAGTCCAATGCATTCTGGGAAATGTAGTTTAGTGCAGGCATATGGCTAAACTATATAATTACTATAAATGTGGAAACTTCTGGGGCTCCTATCTCCCTGATTTGTTAAATTATTGGGGTGAAACTTGGAGAACACATTTACCACTCTTTGGCTATCATGTTTCATAATGTTTCACTCATCCGTAGATTTTTGGGAATTTTCAAAGTTTTTAAAAACAACATTTTTTTTAAAAAAATAATTCCTCCTCCTTCCTCCTCCGTCAGCCCTGACTGGCTGAGAGGCATGCTAACAGGGTTGACTTCACCTCTCAGCAGGGCTTGGTTGCCCTGTGAATTTTAGCTGTGTCACAGCTACACCTGAAGACATTCGAGGCTTAAGAATCAAAGGCCCCTTTTGATTCAAATTCTTAATATTGGGAGTGAGGGGGCAGTGAGCAGATGCATCAGAAGTCTCTTTGAAAGTCCTGTACTTCCGAATAACCTACGACTCCCAAATACATCTGCAACAAATGCACACCTCTATTATATACATATCTGTATGCTCTAAATTTTGATAGTTCTAATTATATTATATTTGGATTTTTCTCTTGCAAATAAATTTACTTCCAAATTATTCTAAATTCAGCACTTGGCTACTTGGCTATTTCTGTAGAATTCTCAATATTGCTTCGGCTTGGAACTTCCACTCTTCTGAATACAGGTTATGAGGGTTTACCTCTTGTTATCAAAATGCCTCAAAAACATATGATAAGCTTAATTTTATCTTTCAGAACTGTTTCAATTTTTAGTTATCTTACATAGGCTGCCTTGCCAAGTAACTGAATGCATTGGCAACAGAAAAATATTTTGCTTCTCCCAAAATAACAAACTGATTTTATCTAAAACATCCAATTATGGAAAACTTCAGCACAGCCACAATTATTATAACATTTCCTCCTTTGTTAGCAAAGAGAATGACTGGCTTGTTAGAATCCTCCATTTTATCTATAACAAAGAGTCAGACCAATGAAATGTTCCTTTTGTCCTAATTAATTTATTCTTATAAGCGTTTTTATTAGTACTAATTATGGATATAATTTCAGCAATGGAACTTAATACAATGAAACATAATTATTCAGGGGGAGTAACAGAATGTATTTCAAAGAGCACGCACCATTCAGTAAAGATGCAGATTGATCAATCAGCAAATTTTAAGGTTCTACAATGTATTTGCATAGCGAACTCTTCTCTTGTCCTTGATTCATAATGTTCTTCTGACTTTGCTCAGGGGAAGAAGCTGGCAGAATCAGTCTGCAGTCAATCATAAAATTCTATTAAATACCCATAATAATGTGCTGTGTCTAATCATATTATGGATCATTTTTAAGTTCACAAGAAGGGACACATGTCTTGAAATAATCTATTCCAAAAATTGGATGTTTTGTGAAATGCTGAATAGTTAAAAACTGATGCAAAGTTTACTTTTTAAAAACTTAAGTGTGTCCCACTGTCTGCTTCTGTAGCAGAAGCAACAACAGAGAATAGAATTTTACAAGGGAAGGAGATGGATTGTGACTTCAAGCAATACAAATCTATAGCTGTAATAAATTTAGAATTCTGTAGAACTCCTTATATCTGGGCCTCAGTTATGCAGAATTCTTACTTAGGGTGGATCTACTCTAACTGAATAAACCAGGCTGATCTGGTGAGAAATAACATGGATTGGGGGCAGTATAGATCACACAGACACTCTCTCAACCATTGCAGAACCAGGAGAGTGGTGCTGAACATGGGTTGGCAACACTGGATGGCCAAGCTTACCATCACCACCAGCCACAACAATGTCAGCCATTGCCTACTGTGATGTTGACTGGAATGACAAGGCAACAAGGGGAGAAGGGGAAGAAGAGAAATCCCTCTCTTCTTCCCCCTCCCTTCCCAGATCCCATCATTACTCTGGCTGATGTCACTGAAGGTGACAGGTAAGGCCCATGTTACAGTCAGAAACTACCATGACACAGAGGGCAGGAGAGAATGGTAAATGCCACCCCATGTTCCTGGACACCAACACAGGATGACAGTTGTGGCCAGTTCCATTGCAAAATTAGCTAACTGTTTGACAGGCTTAAAGTCAGGAAATAATTCAAATTATTTGATTATTGTAAGGCAAGACCATGTTCAGTCCTGTGTGGCTTTTGGCCACCATAGAGGTGATCAATCTTCAGTCTGACTAAATCAGTTTATATGGGCCCTTAGTGATATTCATTCCATTCTAATAAGAAAATGTCCCTATTTAAGTACTATTTAACTGTCTGGTACAATGGTTGTAGAATTTACACTTTGTTTAGATAGGTTTGAAGAATATAGTTCTAGCCAGATTCAGATTGTACAGACTGTGATAATGAGATGTGAAAAGGTGGTCTAGTCTTGGAATCAAAATTTACTGTATTTCATCACATAATAGTTGCACCTTACATTGGGAGGCAAGGGGTTTGGTATTATGTAATGATGATGATTATGAGATGAAATACGGTAGGTTGTGTAGCAACAACTTTGTGTTCTAGGTCCTCTCATGTGGCTTTCTTAGAAATATTCTCTGTCCTGCAGAGAACTAGAGTGTCAGAGCTGACGGTCTTTCACTACTTTTATAGTACAACAAGGAGTTTAAGATTTATTATGCACTGAGAAACCTCTCATGATGTAACACTTACAGTGGAACAAAATCAGGCTGCTGTCACTTTCTGTTGTTGTTTTTTTTTTAAAGAAGAAAGAATTGTTTTAAAACTGATTCTAGAGGAAAGACACCAGATGCTGGGGTGTATCTGTTTTTGATTCAATCATCAAAACTATATAAAAAGGTTTGTAATCATCCAGATGGAGGGAACAGACAATAAGTGAACAGTAGGTTATGATAGTCACTGTGGCAATTAGAAGCAGGACTATTATTGAAGTTCCTTACTCTGAAAGGAGAAACTTGGGAATTGCATCCATCAGCAGAACATGCTCCTTTCACCCATTTTGGCTTGAAATGTACCCAATTCTAGTCCTTGAAGAAAGCATAACACCTGTAAAAAATGTTGGTGATACAACTCATTGAGTGCTAATAAAAATATTATATTTCATGAAATGTCTGTTTTTACATGAATGCTACATAGCAGGCTGTGGAAGAATGGATGTGTTTCTCCTTGGTTCCCCCCCCCCCCCCCCCCGCCATGCATCAGCACCGGGACTGTGGAGCAGCTGGCTGGAAGTCAGCTGCATTAAGATCACTACTGACTGAAAGGTCATTATTTCGAAGCCAGCCCGGGTCGGAGTAAGCTTCCAACCAAATTGTGTAACTTTTTGTCAACCTTTCTGTTAAGTAGGAAATTTAGGTACCACTTATGTGGGGAGGTTAATTTAACTAATTTGTGAGGCCATAAAAATCTCCAGCAAGCATGTGGGAAATGAGGAAGTACTTAATCAGTGTTGCAGATGGTCAGTGAAGCAACTGCTCCCCTGGTGGCCAGAAAAAGTTGGAATGTTAAATTGCCTCTCACTGTTTGTTTGTTTATATATGTTGTGTGTCTATGGCATTGAATGTTTGCCATGTATATGTACATTGTAATCCACCCTGAGTCCTCTGCAGGGTGAGAAGGGCAGAATATAAATACTGTAAATAAATAAATAAATAAATAAATAAATAAATAAATAAATATGAAAATGTGGGATAGGATGAGGATGCTATATTTTGAAGTCAATTGTACTGGGTTTGCATGATTTGTCACAGTTCAGAGTGGGGTGAGGACAACTGTGTGAATCAGGCTTTTGTCTGTCTTTTCTTTTTATTGGAGCTCTCATATATGTTTCAGATAATAGACATGCTGGAGTGAAGTGTCCAACTGTTTTGCTTCATATGAAGGGTGTCATCTCTTGGTTAAATATTTGAACCAGCCCTCCCCCCCCCCCCCCCCCCTATTTTATTTACAGAGTTTAGGACTCTTTTCACATATGGTTTGATTCTCCATCTCAGCATTTTTTTACATGAATAAACTTCTCAGTCGATCATTAATTCCTCATTTCCATACGGGGAATTAGAACAAGGACTGTAAAGTGCAGAGGTGATGGATGGAGGCATAAAATGGATTGATTTTATGGCTGAGCTGTGTAAAATTATCATACATTTGATTATTTATGTTGCCACTTACCATTAGTATCACTTTATCATGGAAAATATTTGAGACTCTCTTAGTCTAGAATGTTGTTGGATTTCAGGACATAAAAATTGCCAATAAAGGCTTGATTTAAATGCCCAGGATTTAGCAGTTTAGCAAACAAATTAGTGTTTGCTAAGTCCAATTGATTTCAGTGAAGTGATTTTCAGAGTAAACATTTTTCTTTCTCAGCCAGCTTGCAATGACCATTTTAGATTTCCTCTGCTTGAAGGAACAAACATAATGATCTTCTAGTATACTATCCCCAAGAGGACCTAGGTGTACTCTTTGCTCTCACAGTCTGGGGAATGCTTTCCAGTCACCCAGGTCCTAGATTTTGATATGTCTTAGTCTTCCATTGAAAAAAGTAATAATTGAGCATGGAACATACCAACTGCACTATGAAAGCAAATTTATTTGACATACTGACTTCAGATCAGATTATTAATGCATTTTAGTTAACTTGATTTGTTTATTAGAAATTTTTCAGGAACTAGTTGCATGCCATGCATAATATGACTATCAAAGCAGAAAGGAAATGAGAACAATATTAAGCAGTGCATCCTGAATATTATGGTGTATGCAGTTCTAATAAATTATAGTTATCTCTCTATGCCATTTTCTGCTAATGTTAATGCCCAATCAATTGAACTAGACCTCAGTTATTTTCCTTTATTTACCATAAAAATAAATCTTTTTTTTCTTGGAAACTCAATACATCGCTAATACAAAATTTCAGTATTTAAGCCCTGGAACCATATTGATATTTCCTATAGATTTATTCTTGTTAGCATTTGTGACAGAGAGATAGTGATCAATGCAGACAAAGCAATTTTATAGCAAACTTGTATTCTGTTGTGCTTTGTTTCCCCATTGCAATACAGGCAACCTTGTACATGTTTATTTGGAGGCAAGATTTAATCATTTTCACTGGGCTTTCTGCCAGATAATGATGAAGAGAGCCAATGTGATTTAGTGATCTGATCATTAGACTATGAATCTGAAGGCTAGAGTCTAAATTTCTGCTCACTCATGAAGACTCACTGGGTGAATATGGACAAGTCAGTCACAAGCTTCTGGCATCCAAAGAAAACAAAGAAATGTGCCCTCTAAACAAATCTTACCAAGAAAACTGTTATAGGCTTGGTTCTTGTGGGTTTTTTCGGGCTATATGGCCATGTTCTAGAGGCATTTCTCCTGACGTTTCGCCTGCATCTATGGCAGGCATCCTCAGAGGGTGAGGTCTGGAGCTGGGAAAAAGGGGGTTTATATATCTGTGGAAAGACCAGGGTGAGACAAAAGGCTACTGTAAGATGGGCTAGGTGTGAATCTTTTCAATTGACCACCTTGATTAGCATACAATGGGCTGACTGTGCCTGGAGCAAACTCTTAATGAAAGGTGATTAGATGTCCCTGCCTGTTTTTCTCTCTGTTGTTTTAATTTTAGAATTTTTTAAAACTGGTAGCCAAATTTTGTTCATTTTCATGGTTTCTTCCTTTCTGTTGAAATTATCCACATGTTTGTGGATTTCAATGGCTTCTCTGTGTAGCCTGACATGGTGTCAGCCCATTGTATGCTAATCAAGGTGGTCAATTGAAAAGATTCACACCTAGCCCATCTTACAGTAGCCTTTTGTCTCACCCTGGTCTTTCCACAGATATATAAACCCCCTTTTTCCCAGCTCCAGACCTCACCCTCTGAGGATGCCTGCCATAGATGCAGGCGAAACGTCAGGAGAAATGCCTCTAGAACATGGCCATATAGCCTGAAAAAACCCACAAGAACTGAGTGATTCCGGCCATGAAAGCCTTCGACAATACATCGTTATAGGCTTGTCTTAGAGTTGCCGTATGACATGAAGGCAAAAAACTCTGTATCCTGCACAGAGTAAGCTGTTTTCTGAAGAAAACAATTGTATTTTGTGAATTTTGTGTAGAAAAAAATCTTGAACAATTAAGATTCTCATCAGTCCATGATTTTTCTCATCATGGTTTTCAACACTTGAAACACATTTTGACAATTATTTTGTCTGCATTTATAATATTTTCAGATTTTTTTTTCCATCTCAACATTTGGTCATTTCAAATAATATAGCACTCTGACCACACCACTGCCAACCCCACTAAAATCTGCCCTGTAAGACGTGGAGCCCTCTTTTCTCCCAGAGCCACTATTAAGCCAACAAAAAGCAAAAGTATGATGGATCCAGCTATTGTTCTCTTTAGCTGTGTGTGCTGTAAATACTTTATAGTCAGGGTTGTCACAGGTTCTTGTTGGCTCCTCTCACAGCATGCCCAGTTAAAGGACATTAGCCGGATATATTGATACTGACACCCTTACTCCCTGAAATGCCAAAATGGTCATTCTGGGAGGAGGCTGTACATCTTACAAAGTGTCTCAGGGAACTCATACCAGAAGGTGTAGGTATATGAGACACATACATCTAATATGGAGGATCCCAATGTCTTTTTCTAATACTGAAGATGCCATTAAGAGAAAATAACCATATTAGTAATCTCTTAGCCCATGTGACAGACGACTGCAATAATGAAGATGCCTTTGCTGTCCTCTATGGGGAGAAGGAAATGTAAGTTATTTCACAACACTTGGCACCACAATGTTATAACCACCTCCCCACACACATACTACTTTGGTTATCTGTCACTGACCCACTCACCTGCCTCTGTCCTTTGCTAGTGTAGCCAAATGTAAAGCACATTGCAGAAGTCTAATCTTGATGCACTACTATCTTCAGGTTCTTTCCCTAACCTTCTACCAGGGCTGTAGACAATTGTCCTGTGGTGGTGTCTTAAAGAAGCAGCCACTTGACAATAGTGGGGACAATAAGGTGGAATTCTGTGAATACTTGTGAAACATTTTCAGTGTAGAGGAGGACTCTTGACCTACTCCTTTAGGCTGTGTGACTTAGCGGTGGAGAAGAGGGCTCCCCTTAGAGCTCGTATGAGGACTATGCCCTCACTGTAATCCATGTCATTTGGAGAGAAGGATCCTTGAATTTGTGAGTGGAGAGTTGTAGTTTTTGAATTTCTTTGGGGCTCTAATATTTGACACCCAAGAAGCTGAGGATAAGGTCTGGCTGAGACAACTATCCTCTGCTGCAACACACACCTTTACATCTCCCCAAGTTTAAATAAACCACTAAAAATAAAGTGGTTCTTTGAACCTAATTTCTGATGTGTGACCTCATTATTTCCATAGTTGTTCAGCAAGAAACCAGAGTGGCATGAATATCACTCTTCTCTAGTACTGTACAGTGAACACAATGACCAATATAATGAAGGAAAACATTATTACCCCCTTGTGATTATAATCTATATCACTCCTATTATTTATGTTTAAAAATATTGCTTTTTGTTATAAGAATTAACAATTTTGCAAAATATGATGGGCTCTATCCTGGGACCCCAAAGGAAAGCAAACAGGCATTGCTGGAGGCTATACCTTTAGAGTGATGCGCCAGTGGATAAAGGTTCTTGCAACTGAAAGCAATCCTAGTGTGGAAATTACTGTTCTCTCCTGCTATGCTAAATACATGACGCAAACCACAGGACTGAAAATGTTGATTTCATCTTTCTCCTTAAAATTAAACATATTCCAATTGTGTACATAATACCAACATGGAAAACAAGTGAAGTCTTAGCAAAATCACATTACACAAACATCTACATACATTTTAATATGTTGCTCACAGATTGATAGTGAGAAATTGTTTTTTTCTTGATTTAATGAGGTTTTAAATAAAAATGTTACTTATTTTCTTACCCCTGATGTATTCAAAACTAACCACAAATAGTACAATTGGCTACCTACTTGATATAAGAGCATATTGCTGCAGCACAGCCAAGAAATCAACACTGATTTACATTGCCTGAAGACACAGTTAATGTTGTTTACTAATTTAAGGCTTCACGTTGATTTACAATTAGACATAGCTTGAAAATATTTCCAAAAAAATTATATTAGAATAAAAAAGATTGCAATGCAATGCTGTTAGATGAAAGAGGAAAACAACCATATAAATCCCATGGCCAGTATTCCATGCCAACTACTTGGTTAAATATACTTAACTACATAAACTCTCTTGACCTGATTTCCCTGAAAACCTGACGGAAACATCATTCACTATGCTTCAAGCATCAGCATAATAGACTCCCTTCTCCCCACATATATGATGCCAAATAAAATAGTGTGTAGGCAGGAATTATGATTATGAAAAGTATCTCAAGTTGTCATTGTGGAAACAGTAATGGATGAGAAGGTCTCGATAACTATATTCTGTATCCATGACTGGGGTTATTAGTTATGTTACCCCCTCGATGGACTGTCACCTTGTCATGGTGAAGGGGCTTGCATGTTCCAATGAACCTGCGGGCACAACAACTGGAGTTGTGCACTCCCAGGAGTGGCCGTGGGGGAGGTTCCACACCAAGCACATTCCAAAGATCCAAAGACCTCAACGGCGGAGCAGGCGGAGGATAACATGGTACATGTTACAATGGCTGTGAAGGCGGAAGAAGGCTGCAACAGATCAAGAAGCCACAGTCATTGTGTTAAACTACACCACCAATGGAACCTCACTCTGTGAAAACTGTGTGTTGATCAGCTGTGCATTGACCTCCACACATTAAAAAAAACTCACGCACAGGCGTCTTCCAAAGAAAATAAAAACAAAACAACAAAAGTACCATGGTGATCAGCGAGTGGTGACAGGGGCAGGACTGTGAAATCTGGAAGTCCCTAGTCACAGATTGGCACATGGGCAGTGGATACGGACTCAGTCGTTCTACCTCAAGGTCCGAGGCAGTTGAGTAGTCCGGCAGCTGTATCCATGACTGAGCAGCCCTTTTTAGGACCCACTCTGCTCACCCCACATGGGGAAGGGGCTAGAAAAGGTGCCCTAAACATAATCTGCCTCTCTTATCCCTGACTGGACTGCCGCATCCAGTGGGATCACCACCCTGCGGCCAAAAAAGAAAAATGAACTTCGGTACATGGAACGTACGGACACTGATGGACAACACCGACAGTGAACGCCCCGAACGCAGAACTGCTATCATTGCAAGGAAGCTGGGACACTTTAATATCGACATAGCAGCACTTCAGGAAACCCGAAGAACAGGAGAGGGACAGCTGAAGGAAGAAAAAGGGGGCTACACCTTCTTCTGAAAGGGACTGCCCGAAGAAGACCAAAAAATGCACGGAGTTGGTTTTGCTATCAGAAATGATCTGGTGAAACATCTGACTGAAGCACCACTGGCATCAACGAACGACTCTCAACCCTCCGAATTGATCTTGCCAAAAACCAAGAGGCAACCATCATAAGTGCCTATGCACCAACACTAGATGCTGATGAAGACATCAAGGAAAAAATTTACTGTCACCTGGACACCGTCCTATTGGAGATACCTAAGGAGGACAAAATCATCCTCCTGGGCGACTTTAATGCAAGAGTCGGGCAAGACTTCAATCTGTGGCCAGGGACCATATGAAAAGGCAGGGTTGGAAACAGCAACTCGAATGGCATCCTGCTTCTCACCAAATGTGCAGAACACAACCTTATCATCACCAACACGCTCTTCCGCTAGAAAAACAAGTTCAAGACATCATGAGGCACCCCCGGTCAAAGAATTGGCACCTCTTAGACTATGTAATTACACGTGCCAGAGACCGCTGTGATGTGCTCCTCACAAGAGCCATGACAGGTGCTGACGACTGCTGGACAGACCACAGGCTAATCTGATCCACGATGGCTATTAAGATCGCCCCCAAGCACAGACCCCAAGGAAGAAAGACAAGGCGCAAAATGAACACCCAAGCCCTTCAGAAGCCCTCCAGACGAGCCCTTCTCCAAACAGCACTCAAGGACCATCTACCCACAGAACACCCCAAAAATGTTGAGGAACATTGGAGGAAACTGAAGACCTCCATCATCACAGCCTGCGAAGAAACTATTGGATATCAAACCAAGAAACATCAAGATTGGTTTGACGAAAATGACAACGAGATCCAACAGCTAATTGACAAGAAAAGGAAAGCCTTCCAAACATGGCAGAGAGACATCAACTGTGCTGCTAAGAAAAAGATCTACGCCAGTGCAAAAGCTGAGGTCCAAAGAAGGACAAGAGAACACAAGAACAACTGGTGGACAAAGAAGGCTGAAGAAATCCAACACCTGGCAGATACCCATAATGCTCAGGGATTTTTCAAAGCCACAAAGGTCATCTATGGACCAAGAAACCATGGCATACAGCCTCTATGCTCATCTGATGGAACCAAACTCCTGAAGGATCAAAACTCAATTGCACTACGTTGGAAAGAACACTCCCAAAGCTTCCTGAACCGCAGCTCCAATGTGGCCGAAGAGGTTCTCTCACAAATCCCGCAACAACAAACCAGGGATGAGCTTGCAGCACTGCCTAGTTTGGAAGAAGTCAGCAATGCCATCAGCCAACAAAAAAAATAACAAAGCCAGCAGACCTGATGGGATCCCTGCTGAAATCTTTAAAGAAGGAGGACCTGAGTTGACACAACTCCACTGACTCATAGAAAAAGTGTGGGTGACCGAGAAAATCCCAGCAGATTTCAAGGATGCCACCATCATCACCCTCTTCAAAAAAGGGGATAGTACAGACTGCGGAAACTATCGAGGTATCTCCCTTCTAACCTCGGCTGGGAAAATCCTCGCAAGAATCCTTGCAAACTGCCTTCTACTCCTCTCAGAAGATACCCTCCCAGCATCCCAGAATGGCTTTCGCCCCTCCAGAGGCACAGTGGACATGATCTTCACTGCACGACAGCTCCAAGAAAAATGCAGAGAACAAAATCAACCTCTGTACATGGCATTCATTGACCTTGCAAAGGCATTTGACACAGTGAATCGCAGCACCCTCTGGACCATCCTCCAAAAAATAAGTTGCCCTAACAAATTTGTGAACAGCTTGCGGCTCCTCCATGATGACATGATGGCAACAGTTTTGGACAGCAATGGCTCCCAAAGTGACCCATTTAAGGTGGAATCAGGTGTCAAACAGGGATGAGTTATTGCCCCTACTTTATTCTCCATCTTCATCGCTATGATACTTCACCTTGTTGATGGGAAACTTCCCACTGCAGTGGAAATCATCTATCGGACAAATGGCAACCTCAGCAGACTGAAAGCCAAAACCAAGGTTACAACAAAATCTGTTATAGAACTCCAGTATGCTGATGACAATGTCATCTGTGCACATTCAGAAGATCTACAAGCCACCATAAACACCTTCGCAGAAGCATACGAGAAGCTCAGCCTATCATTGAACATCGAGAAAACCAAAGTGCTGTTCCAGCAGTCACCAGCCAACCCCTCTCCAATGCCAGAGATACAGCTTAATGGTGTAACATTAGAAAATGTTGACCATTTCCTCTACCTTGGCAGCCACCTCTCCACCAAAGTCAACATCAACACCAAAATACAACACCGCCTGAGCTCTGCGAGTGCAACATTTTTCCGAATGAAGCAGAGAGTGTTTGAGGACCAGGACATCCGTGGGGATACCAAGGTGATTGTTTATAAAGTTATTGTCCTTCCAACCCTGCTATATGCCTGCGAAACGTGGACTGTCTACAGACGTCACATGCAACTCCTGGAACGATTCCATCAGTGCTGCCTCCGGAAAAATCTCTTGGGAAGACGAGCGGACAAACGTCAGTGTGCTGGAAGAAGCAATGACCACCAGCATTGAAGCGATGGTTCTCTGACCATCAACACCGCTGAACTGGCCACATTGTCTGGATGCTTGACCACCATCTCCCAAAGCAGTTGCTCTACTCCGAACTCAAGAACGGAAAATGGTATGTTGGTGGACAGGGAAAGAGATTTAAAGATGGGCTCTAAGCCAACCTTAAAAACTCTGGCGTAGACAGTGAGAACTGGGAAGCCCTGGCCCTTGAGCACTCCAGCTGGAAGTCAGCTGTGACCTGCAGTGCTGTAGAATTTGAAGAGGCACAAATGGAGGGTGAAAGAGAGAAACGCTGCCAAAAGGAAGGCACATCAAGCCAACCGAGACCACCTTCCACCTGGAAACCAAAGCCCTCACTGCGGAAGAAGATGCAGATCAAGAATAGGGCTCCACAGTCACTGACCCTGGAAGACTATCCTACTCGTCCAACGAGGGATCGCCTAAGTAAATTAACTAAGTAGTGTTAGTTATGTATACTAAATTAAGCAGCTAACTTAAAATATATTTCTTTGTACAACAGAAAGTCTTATTTGAATGCTTCTTCATAAACATTGCCACTATATTTCTTGCACAGCTTGACCATACATACCAATCTAAAGTAACTTGCAATGAAAATCACTCAGAACCATTCAATTTAGTTGGACCAACTCGAATATAAGCAGGTATAGAGTTGGAGTTCTAATAAACAACAAGGATTACTTGAGATTTGAATACAAGTCTCCTTTGTACAAGTTGAGTTATAGATGGTGGTAGTAGAAGATAAGTCTACAGAAAAGCATCACAATGAATTAGAGGGCTCTTTCATTGTCCAATGCAGCAGCATAAATATGGTTTCTCTGAGTTAAGCAGGGATGTGAAACAAATTTCCTCTTCTATTTTGTAGAGATAGGTCAAACACAGAAATGGGCACAATTTGCCATAAAACCATACATTTCTGGGCTTGTAATGCATTGGCTAAATGTTCATATTTGAAAAACATACACAAAGTCCACTGCATATATTTTTAAAATGTGTAGATAACTCTTTAATCAATTGGGGCTGTAGTGTATCCATGGTTGTATACACTTGAAAAATTGAAAAAAGAGGCATGTGTACATAATTTTTGTTTATTTGTTTCAGAACCAAATGACATATAAACTGTATTTCAAAATTTATGACAATGGAAGTTGTCAGGCTTTGAAAACTACAGGGAACAAACAATTCTCCTGCTCCAACAGCTCTGTGGATATTTGACAGTGGGAGCCATGATAGGGGGAAAAAACCTGCTTGACACTGACAATATAATGGATGACCTTGTAAAATATGTGTTAACATGTGTAAGGTGAAGAAGATGTGGAGATACACTTGAAAGTATGGATGGGGAGAGCTTTTGGTAATAATTAGTCAATGCAAAACATGTTTATCTACATAACAGTCCAGGATATGAAACATTGAAAAGCATCAACATTTATCATCACTTCATGAGGACCCAGGTTGCTCAGCCTTTTGCCATTGACAACATTAGCATCAATTAGTGGAACAAGGCAGTGAATTAATTTATTGAGTATATTTGCTTCACCTCCATAAGCATGCGGAGATCATTTCACATGCATAACAGTCACACAAGGGATTTCAAAGGACAAAGGGGATGCTAAGGTTGTGTTGCTGACATTGATTCAGGGAAGAGATAAGCTACATAAAATCTTTGAACATTGCCCATCAGTTACTGCCATTCCAAATGTCTTTTGAATATGCTTGTCTCAATTTGTATTGCAGTTCAGGATTCTTTTTATCGTAACACTATAGTTCATAGGAGAATGAAAGATTATTTTTTCCTCCACCCTTTAGCATAGCAAACATTTATCTTTTCTGCACACAAAGCTTGAGGCATAATAGCAATTATAAATAGATGTAATCAAATTATTGTAACTAATAATACAGAAGCCAATTGCTATGAAGGTTCATGGGGAAACCTATTTGCATCCCCTCCATTACAGTGACTGACTGTATTTTAGCCAAAGCAAAATGTATTGTCTATTCGGCACAGTCTAGTGCTCCAATAGCCAAGCAAGGATAATGATCTTCTCCAAGTAGAACTGTGAACTACCACCAGATATTCAGAAATGAACAGGTTTTTCTTTAAGTGCAATGTTTCAGCAGTTTCTTACATTTTATAATTAGTTATTAGTTAGAATTATTATGTAGTTATAGCCACAAAAATATTATTAGTTAGCCCATCTTATATTTGCTATATCAATATACCTAGGATACTAAAACTCTATGTAGATTTACACTCTGGTCAGGGTGGTTGTTAATACACATTGACATATTTCAAATCATGGGTTTCATCTGCACATGGAGCCCTCAGTGCCAGCAGGACTGAAGACTGATAGGTCAGAGGTTTGAATCTGGGGAGAGGGTGGATGAGCTCCCTCTGTCAGCTCAAGCTCCCCATGCAGGGACATGAGAGAAGGCTCCAACAAGGATGGTAAAACATCAAACATCCAGGAGTCCCCTGGACAATATCCTTGCAGATGGCCAATTCTCTCACACCAGAAGTGACTTGAAGTTTTTCAAGTTGCTCCTGACACAAAAAAACTGCACATGCTACATGGATGTGCTGTTGTTTTTGTTGTGACTTGTTTTTTTGTTATAGTCAGTGATTTTGTCATTACTATTAATGATATATGGAAATTACATTTTTTGAGTAATATGAGTACAGAAACATTACTAAGGAGAAGGATCATGGAACTAACACCATGAATTACCAGATCAGTGATGCCAAAGCTAGTGATGCCACTGGGAACAGATAGCACAGATTTGCCAGGACATCTTCTTCCTGTCCTCATCCCCTCTACCAAACCACTGCCAATGATTTGTGATTAAAAATGAGGATGATATTCAAGCAGTGGGAGTGACAGTACATGTGAGGGGAGCATATGGAGAGCCTCAAGAGCTGGGTCTTGATATCAATAAGTCTACTTCCAGCACCACTAGCTCACTAACTGCTGCCTTTGGCCCCTCACTTTGAATTAGCCAAGAAGAAAAAGAAAATCCATTATAGAATGGAGACTGGAGTGGAAACTGTTTCAGTTGTGAATCCCTCTGGTAAGGTACAGCAGACTGGCATGTTGATCCTACTACTTTATATTTAGATGTCATGCTCAGAACAACTGTGCATCAAAATGTATCATATCTAAAGGCATAATCACAGGTTGTGCCAAGGTGACAGTTCTTGTCCCTGAAATCTCAGAGCTGAGACAAAGCAAACTGACGTTCACCCTCACACTCAGTTAAAGCCACTTGGGGAGGTTTCCTAACCATAGAAAACAGTCTTGTGGCTATATTAATAACGGCTGTCATGGGAACTTCATATCAGCTTTTCCTAGCTCTGCTGAACTTCAGTGCTTCATCAGCAGAGCTCTAGTGGTAATGTTCAACTAGAAAGTGAAGACAAGAACTAATATACCCCAACATTTTCTCCATCATGATATGTTGCTTTTCAAAATTGCACTTGCATATAATTTTGTTTCCTTTGAATAATGAACTTAGCTGGTGATCAGTGACAGGTTTAGAGACAAGTCAGGACCAACGACAAACAAAAAAGACAATAAGCAATGCATCCTTGATTGAATTCTGGAATATGTAAAATTCATTTCAATTTGTGTTTGTAAAAAAAATGAAAGACAGGAATTATTCAGCCACAACCCAAAGAGGACTACACATGTTCAGGAGTCATGTAACACTGAATGTCAATTGAAGAAGAAAAGAGAAGATGCAGGATAGGTGGACATTTATTATCTGGCCAAGAAGGCAGAAGGAGGAGGAGGAGGAGGAGGAGGAGGAGGAGGAGGAGGATGAGGAGGAGGGGGAGGAGGAGGAGGAGGAGAAGAAGATCCCAGTGGTCATCGGCACACTGGAGTACCTAAAGACCTTGGCCTGCACTTAAACACAATTGGGGTTGACAAAATTACCATATGCCCACTGCAGAAGGCCACCTTACTGGGATCTGCATGCATTATTCACCGATATATCACACAGTCCTAGACATTTGAGAAGTGTTCGACGTGTGATCCAATGCAATAGCCAGCAGAGTGATCTTGTCTGCTGTGGACTCATCTTGTTGAGTTTCTAATACTACTACTACTACTACTACTAATAATAATAATAATAATAATAATAATTCTATTTCTTACCCACCTCTCTTCATAGCTCTAGGCGGGTTACAAAACAATTAAAATAATGAACAAAGCAAAAACACTACATATATACACACTTAAATGTACCTCCATAAAAGTTACATACCAAAACTTATCTCTATGAAATACATATTAAAACAGATAAAACAGAGATTAAACAAAGGTCATGTATTAAAATTCATGTTTACATTTAAAGACTGTCTGAGTAGGCCTGCTGGAAGAGATAGGTTTTCACTTGTGTCTTAAATTCTGACAGCTGATTTTGCTGTCAGAGCTATACTGGCAAGTTGTTCCACAGCCTTGGGGCAGCTGATGAAGTACTCAGGGTGATGGTTACCAGTTGGGTACTGACTGGTTGGAGCAGATGCCCCCCCAGAAGAACAAAGTGTGTGGGTTCCATTGGATTGTATGGGAGAAGGCGATCCTTTAGATATCCTGGACACAAACCATGTAGGGCTTTAAAGTTCAAAACCATGACCTTGTACTTGCCTGGAAACTAACTGACAACCAGTGGAGTGACTTTAGGATAGGTATAATATGCTCACTTCTAGATGTTCCTGTAATCAATCTGGCTGCTGTATTTTGAACCAGTTGGATTTTCTGAACTTGGTAAAGGGTAGCCCAATGTAAAGCACATTGCAGAAGTCTAATCTTGATGTTACTGGTACATGCACTACCATCTTCAAGTCCTCAAAATATAGGACAGGGTGAGCTGGTGGATCAATCGAAGCTGATAGTAAGCAGTGAACTCCTGACCGTTGCATCTACTTGGGCTGACATTTGGTGATATGGATCCAAAAGCACTCCCAAGCTGTGAGCACAGTCTTTCAGGGGGAGTGTAACCCCATCCAGAATTGGTTGACACACCTCCATCCACAGATTAGGACCCTTGAGGGCAAGCATGTCTGTTTTGTATGAATTTGTTTTTCCTCACCCAGCCCATTAACTTCTCCAGGCTTTCATTCAGAGGAGACACATTATCCTTAGCTGAAGCTGTTTATGAAGACTCAGAGAAATATATTTGGGTGTCATCAGCATTCCTATGGATAATCTCTCCCAGTGGTTTCATGTAAATATTAAATAGCATTGGGGATAGAATTGCACCTGGATATTACATAACTATTTATGACCAGGCTTAAGAATGCTCTGTAGCAAGTTGTTGCAGATTCCACTCACAATATCTAATGACAATCAAATCCATATTTATTTAAATCTGCTTGGAGCACCTCCATTTTACAGTGATTTTTTTTTTATTTTAGGAAGTTTACAGAGTTATAATTAAGATTGCTAGTTCTTCCCTTTCTCTGCACATCCCATTGCCTCTGGTACATACAGAGGTTTATTTTTGTGGTGACAGCAAACCTGCACCAACCTTATGGCACAAAAGTATCTGCAACAATAACAACCATGATAACTCTAAACACAATTTCACTGAACAGAAAAATCAGGAAAAGAGAAGATCCATGTATTTCCTCTGGCTGTGAGCTACAGTGTCATAGCATAGGGAGAGGTCCTTTTCAGGCTATTCATTGCATCCCTAATGAATTCTCTGTGGAGAAAACATGATAAACAAATTGTCTACCTGTGTCTTGGGAAAACAGTTCTTATTGATCAGGGTAAAGAAGGGAGCAGCAAGAGTGTGACTTGGAACTCAAGCCAGGAGATGACAGCAAATCATTTGCAAATCAATACATTTAAGTAACAAGCTGAAAAACCATCAGACTTTTAAAACAAGCTCTTTTATTAAGGATATTTCACAGCACCCTATTGAAATGCCACAGCCTTGATAAACATCTCCAGTTGCAAAGAGTTGGGCTCTTTTATTATGTTCAAACCATTCACGGTTTTGTATCTGCTCATAGCGAGCTGTAACAGGTTATATAGCAAGTGCTGTGTTCTGCTTTCCATCTGGAAGGTTAACACTATCTGAGCAGCCATAGCTGAGAAGAATGAGAGTTGGAATTGCATTTATATGTAGGGATAGTGGAGACATTTGGTTCCACTCTTCCTTTTTCTGTATGAAAGTGGTGGCATCCTTGTAATGGTAGTTTGTCTGCTCTCAGCAGGTTTTCTAGCCAGACAGGAAAGGTTCCTCGATATTTTCAGGGAGGTTAAATTGTTTGCCTTTGGTGAACAATAGTGATAAAAGACTTTATGTGAAATGCTTTAAGCATTTATAAATGCTTGAGCATTTATGTATGAGTGAGGCTTATAAGGCAGTTCCGAGGTAAAGTGCACTTCTTTTAAACTCAAACAAATAATATGTGGCTAGTTTTTTAAAAAACAACAACAACAACATCAACATGCATAAACTAACTTTACACTATAGAAAAAAATGTGGTCAAAGTTAAACCAATTCTTCAAAATTGAACCAGCAAAATACACTGTAATATGTAAGAATTGTATAATGGAAAGGAAAACAAGTCCATTCATACTGCAGACTTATAGCAGTTGCCACATTAAGCGCCATGGCTCAATGTTATGGAATTCTGGAATTTGCAGTTTTGTGAAGTATTTGCTCTTCGGGTTGCTGTAGGTTTTTTTCAGGCTAAATCGCCATGTTCTAGAAGCATTCTCTCCTGATGTTTTCCCTGCATCTATAGCAAGCATCCTCAGAGGTTGTGAGACCTCACAACCTCTGAGGATGCTTGCAATAGATACAGGTGAAATGTCAGGAGAGAATGCTTCTAGAACATGACCATTTGGCCCAAAAAAATCTACAACAACCCAGTGATTCCAGTCATGAAAACCTTCAACAATATTTGCCCTTTTTTGTTGGAGAGCCCAGATATCACAACAAACTTCAAACCCTAGGATTTCAGAGGATGGAGATCTGTTAGCTATATAATTAGCTACCATGACTTGACCTGAATTGCCATGGCTAGAGCAACTTAGCAGGAATCCATACTTTGTACCATTTTGGTCACCCTTCTGTGAACATTTTCCAGGTTGTCAATATCCTTTTTGAATTTTGGTTCCCATAATTGGACACAATATTCCAGGTGAGACCTGACCAGAGCAGAATAGTGTGGTACTCTCTTTCATAGCTAGATATAATTTTGTAACATAACAGGACATATAATATTCTGACAGGTTCTTAATATGTTATATGCTGTCCAGAGAACTGTTGTTGTGGGGCAATTGATAAAATAAATGACAGTGTGAATGACAATCCCAGAATATATCTCAGGAAACTGAGGACCCATGAAGATGAGGCTTTAAACTTGGGAATTCCTGTTTCAAAAAGGGAGGTGGCTAGACAATGTCAGAGCTAAATGCCTGCTGATTCGGACAAACTGGGGGAAACTGTGGGATAAAAAGGTCCCCTTTTATCCTGTTTCTGGCTGAAAGATCTGAATCTTCCTATGTCTTTGTGACTGCATGCCAAAAAACTATCACATTACACTGTTTATAAGGTTTTAGCTGCTACGATTGCTTCCTGTGTTTGTAGTTCAGTGAGGCCTGCGATCTTTTTGGCTGAGAATTCTAAATGCTTCTCCCTAAATTGCAAATATCAGAGAAGAAAAGCCAAAGCAGCCAAGACAGGAATAATACCACTATGACAGTGTAGTATGGTATTTTTCTAGATTTTGGTACAGCGACCATGGCATAAAATATAGTGTATGAACAAGTCATTACAATATTTCAGAAGATAATTTTACATGAAATGATCCAGAAAAAAAATGGAAAGATAAAATGGGTTTTGCCATATGAAGCCTCATCAACCAAGGCCCCAACCCTCAGCATGATAGTACATGTTCAAGCTTGAAAAGTGATATTTTCTGATTGTGCAATATGGATCACTTGATGGTTCATAAATTCAAATTATAATAATGAGTTTGCAGAGGAAATTTATGTTGTAGTGCATTATCTAAACCTGGGCAAAGAGGTCCATCAATGGTTATTCTGCAAATATCCATGCTGTGTTTAGCATATTCATGCAGATTGCAGTTTTATCCCCCCATTCCTTGTGCAGAAGCATATTTTAAAATATGCTGTTTTCATTGCAAGCTTTCCCATTAAACCCAAGGCTGGCAGCTGGCACTTTTGAAGCAAATGTTAATTGAAATGCCACTTTGTAAATCTATATCTGATGTTGCCTGTGCTGCACTGTGGGACCCAATTGTCTATCACGTGTATTTGTCATTCCCATTAATGTTAATTGAAAGTGTATGAACCTATGAAGGTGACAGTTCCTTATGTTTTATTCAGACAATAAAGAGTATGTGGTGAAGTGAGTGTGGAGAGACTGATTGACTTTCCCCAAAAAATGTTTGATCAGCACTGGAATGTCAAGAATGTCTGTCATTCTATATCTATCTATCAATCATCTATCTATCTATGAATTAACTGACAATTTATAGAAAACAGTTCCTCCCACACAAAAATACCCTTTGAGTATATGAATTTGTCACTTGCCCCATTCATTTAATTTCATTCCATATTCAGGAACATATCCTGAACTACTTTTCATATAAAAGGCCATTTTGCACAATTATTATTTTGGGTGAAAAACAAGAGGGTAGCTAAGGGTCCTTCCACATGGGCCCTTTCAGACAGGTCCTATATCCCAGGATCTGATCCCAGGTTTTCTGTTTATCCCAGATTATCTGGCACGGTGGACTCATATAATCCAGTTTAAAGCTGAACACCTGGGATCAGATCCTGGAATATCAGGCCTGTCTGAAAAGGCTCTTCGGCCCAAAATAGGGCAACTTGAAGTGTTGATATGTTAAGACCTTAGGATACATTTAAAATGGAGTGGGAAATGACCCTGTAGCTACCTTACTGATTTGGAAGATCTAGGAGCTCACTGGAGGGAAAGATACTAGAGACAAAGTTGAAGTACTTTGGCCACATCATGAGGAGACAGGAAAGCCTAGAGAAGACAATTATGCTGGGGAAAGTGGAAGGCAAAAGGAAGAGGGGCCGACCAAGGGCAAGATGGATGGATGGCATCCTTGAAGTGACTGGACTGACCTTGAGGGAGCTGGGGGTGGTAACGGCCGACAGGGAGCTCTGGCGTGGGCTGGTCCATGAGGTCACGAAGAGTCGGAGACGACTGAACGAATGAACAACAAGGAGAATTAGGCCACAGCAGTTTAATTAGGGCTTTTCCACATAGGACTAAATCCTGACACAGTGGATCCAAATCCCACAATTTTAGTAGAGGTTGGCTAGATGACCTCTTGGGTTGATCACAGATTGGCTAGGAGGCTCTATATCCAGGTCCCAGACACCCATTTCCTCCCTAAGCTTGCCAGAGAGGCTTTCCTCTGTCTGGGGGCTGGCAGGAGATTGTGATAGTGCCATTCTGGTTCTTTGGATTCCTGTAGCTTGAAAAACTGGAATGGTAGTGGGGATTGCCCCTTGTGATTATGGAAGGGTCCAATTCAGAATGAGTGGTTTTTCTGACTGTACCCCATGTGCTGTCACGCGCTGGGCCTGTGAAAGATTCTGTAGACTGGACGTGTTTTCTGAATGCCCAACGGGACGCCGGGGGTGCTTCAGCTGAGAGGCCTTTTGGATTTCCCCATACAAAGTTCTTTTTAAAGACTTAGAAAGTTCAGCAAAGTTTTTATTGTTGCTTAAATCTTCAATAAATCAAACAAATACTCCAAGGCTTTGAATCAACTGGTGGCTTGCTTAAATCTTGTCCACAAGGGGCAGGCAACTTTCTTCATAAACTGTTTCTTCCTTCTACAAGGGAAATCCTTGACCCCTCCCTGGGCAATCTAACTTACGCTCTGCTGGCGTGGGCCCCTACACCCGGTCCAAATAGCTTTATGGCTGTCTCGAGTGGTCCTTACCAAACAGAGTCCTTAGTAGATTTCCAAGAGGAAAGAAGGCTTTCAATTCCCAGCGAAGGCTGGCTGTAAAACCGTGGAGCTGTATTTCTCCAGCAAAGAGCTGGCTGTAGAGTTGTGGAACTAAATTCCCCAACAAAGGCTATGCTGTAGTTCTCTGTAGAACTGTGGGACTGGATCCCCCCAGCAAAGCTGTAAAAGATGAAGCTTTCTACAGGTGGAACTGATTCACATCCTGTACGAAAGGCTTCTCTGTGTGAACTGAAATAGAGGTCCCCCTTTTCCCTCCTTAACCCAGAAAAAGGGGCAGAACTAAATAACATAATGATAATTGATGGGTCATTGGTCCTATTATTGCAAACCAAGGGAAGCCACCTTATTGCAAAATGCATGGAACTTTGGAATACATGAAAACACTCAATAGAAAGGAAAAGAAGTTGGAGCTCCTGGTACAGCTGTACCAGCACACCCCATCTTTTTCCTTTTTTTTTTTTTTTGAATAAACATTTGGAAATTTTAGTTTTATGACTGAAAGTACATTTTTAAAGCGCCATACAGCAGTTGCATCCAACTCCCAAGGTACATACATAGCAGAAGCAGCTCACAGTACCCGAACATCTGTAGGAGTCCCAAAAACCCAGAATGTGTTTAGTATGACAAAACACCTGAGGAATGTGCAATATGTCTTAGCAGTTAGATGAAGAGTAAAGAAAAGACAAACATACGGAAATACAGCCCTATTCTTGTTGTATAACAGAATTCAAAGAATACACACTGACATTCAACACTCTTTCAAGACAAGACAGATAGCCAGTTATCCAGCATGGTTTCTGTCTCTTCCTCTATTCATTACAGTGTACAATCTATTGGTTTAACATCTGGGATGGTATGAAATGATGCAATTTCAAAGCAATTTTTCCTTTTTTGATCATCTTAGGATATGGATGAAGGATTCATACATTTTTGAGACCCCAAACTGAGAGCTTGTTGCGGTTCAACACACCTCTCAAGTCATGCTTCTAAAAAAATGGAAACACAGAAAACAGCACCACAGAGTTGTAAAGCATCACTTCTAGTAGCTAAAATGTTATTTTTCTAAGACAGAAGTATTAGCAATTATGTATATATTTAAAGTCTTTCTGCATTGTCCCTCAGCTCACAAATGCTCCTGATGTGATAAGCAAATAAAAACCAATTAAAACAATAAAAAGATTAAACAATTTGAAAACACATTACAATACTCTTAAACATAGTCTTGGAACAATCCAAGAAAACAGTTTTGAAAACAGTTAAAACAACAATTACAAGCATTGTCAACTCTAGAGAATGCAAGGATTGATTTTTGTCCCTATGTACCCATGGCATTTTGCACTGTTCCCAAAAATCATGAAAACACACAACTAGCAATAATTTACCATTCCTAATTCCAGGTAATTTTGGTGACATTTAAAAAGGAAATTGGGGTGTATTAATGATACAGAACAAAGTAAGATCATTTGTAGGAAGTCATATAATTAGAGAGTTAGAAGTGAGCACAAGGGCTATCTAGAACAAACCACTCCATACAGCAACACAAAAAGAAAGCACTCCTAGCAGATGATCATCCAGACTTTGTTTAAAAATCACCAAAGAAGGAAAGTCCACCACACTAGTAAGCAAGCTCTTAAACTGTCAAACAATTATAATGCTTAAGAATAACCTTTCTTCTTGTAATTTGAATCCACTTGTTCATGATTTAGTCTATGGGACATCAGAAAACAAACTTGCTCTATTTTATACATGGCACCACTTCAAATATTTGAAGAACACCATTATGCCACCTCTCAGTTTTCTCTTCTCCAAGGTAAACATTATTGTTTACTTTGTTTACTCCTTACGCTTTATTTTTAGGTCTCTGATCAAGGTGGTTGTCCTTCTCTGGATATGTTCCCACTTGCAGAAATCATCTTTGAACGGTGATGCCAAGAAGTGGATGCAACATTCTATCAAAACTTATCTTGATGTGGACACATTTTTTGTGTTGATACAACCCAGAAGTGTATTGGACTTTTAGGCCATTGCCTCACATTCATGCTTGATTTGTAGTCTACTTTGACCCATTATTCTCTCCATTACAGTATAACCACTTAAAAATGTTAGCACTATGAGAAAACAAAAACTATGAAGAAACCTGTTTATGAGCTTTGAGTTACCCTTTAGCCTTTACTAAAGCCTTTAGCTTCTTCTTTTCTCTCCTTATATTTTTCTCCTTCCTCTTCTCTTTCAGAAAGTAGTTTTAAAAGAAGAATTCCAGCAAAAGGCAAAGCCTCATTCTCAGAAAAACTATCTACCTAGTACCTACCTAAACTTACTATCATTATCTATTAATTTATTTCCTTTTCAATCTCATAACAAGTTCTCTCTTTTTTTTTATTATATTTTTCTCTGTGCTCTCTGCCTTCTTTATTTCATTTAATAATAATAATTTGGCTGTTATCTAAAAATAATAAAACTATTGAGCATCTGTGGAAGCTCTGCAAATAGAGCCCATCATCTCTCTCTGCTCTAACTCCAACCTTGGTGGGCTAACAGTGGTAGCTGTGTCCTCCAAGTGTGGCCATTTTCACCCTGATAACCCTAAAAATGACAAGAAGACGAGCCCACAAAGCCCCCCCCCCCATTACCACAATGGACTGGATCTTACCACATTTTTCAGCTGTGTATTGAAAACGGCTTTTCAGACGGTGGCCATTTTTTGAAGGCTCCTGAAATACAGTTCTTCAGATCTACCAAATTTTGGATGACAGAAATGGATCATAGTTCAGCCGAATTGCGCAAGCCTACTGAGAATATGTAGCAAGCTCATCCTGCTACAGCAATACCATGAAACACCAGTAAACATAGAAGATGGTCATTTTCTGTATGTCCTCAAATAGGATTTTAAAAACAGTTTTTCCTCTAAATGATCTTTTACAATAACCAGGAAGACTCATATCAAAGACACAGTGGCCTGTTGATTAAAACCACAGCTAAAAATAGCCTGGGCATTGATGTACTGGTATCATGTGATGATTTTTTTAGTGTACCACTTAGTAGCCTCATTAGCACATTTTGCATCAAGAAAAGGACTTTATCTCACAAGGGTGGCAAACTGGCATAAAACCCAGGGCCAACACCTTTGATAATAGTGTCTATTGCATTATGCTGTGCACAACCAGTTGGTCTCCCCCTCTTCTCTACAGTAATTTTAAAAAAACAAACATTTGAAATTTGTTTACTAAACTAAGCTAAAACAGCAAATTTGTTTTTCTTTTAAAAATAATTGAAATTATAAGTTATGGGGGAGTGGAACTGAGGGAGAGAAGAGTGGTTCCACTCCCTAACAACAATCTGACCATGGGAGTGATGAGCAACTACTGACATGTGATAGTGGGGTTTATTATCATGGTAAGTTGCTAGAAATATGTATGTGATCAAATAAATGCCTTGAGATCATGGACTTATGAAACAAAATCCCATGTCTTGAATACTTCGCAAGGGCAATCCTCTATGCAGTACATTGCAATTATTGTAAGGTGTATTTGGCTGACTACTATTGGAGCAACAATATTCAAATATATGGGCTACATACCGTTCAGGTAAAACACTGTTCAGGTAAGCATTTTTTAAAAATAAAATAACACAGTCTTGTTCTTTTATTGTATCTTAGTTGACAGTGTTTCTATGTTTCTTAAATTCCTTTGCAAGCTGGGATTTGCCTGGTGTGTTGTTTGCTATTTTAATGTGCAGTAACCTATGGCCAAACACTTAATAAAATTTTACCAAAGACCTGACAAATTGACAGAACACAATGTGTTCTATACTCTATAGAGACAATTCTGTTTTAATGTTAATGCTTCAAAAAAAGTATTTGGTAGGCCATGCCAGTGGACTGATGGAACTGAGTCATTCAATTGGCTTGTTCTACAACACAGTATGAAGGCCCAATGCACTTAACATAAAACAAATGTATCTGTTTTCCTTTGTGAAAATGCTGGAATGTTTGTTAAACTTGCCCGCAGAGACTGAGTTCAATAAAACAATTTAGAGGCTTTTGGCAGACTTCGGAATAACTGAATTCTAGAGCCAGGAATCAGCAATCAGGAACAATGCCCTACGTTCACCACTTTTTTGTACTTGGAACATAGAAGACATTGTCAAGATGTTGAACTGAAGAATTTTATTTTATTTTATTGGTAATGAAGTGCCTAGAAGGAGGTCCTAATAAAGAGATAACAGCATGGGATAAGGGATAATTCTCATATATACTGCAATTTGCTCCATGAGGAAGAAAACAATACAGATGTAGTGAGGAAAAATACATAAAATAGAGAAATAGTGCCAAGGCCATAATACTTTATTTCGCATCTACTCACATAACATACTGCTGCACAGTTTTATATACTGTTTAATTGCTATTGATTCTGTCATAACATAATATCTAAGTGAGCTCCATTGTTTCTAAATGTCTACACACAATATGTGTCTACAATGACAGCACAATAAGTTTTTTCAGTGTGCTGTACATGTTAAAGGAATGGAAGATATTAATTTATTTCTTTTTGAGCAGTTTTCTAAATGTAGCCTATTATTGGGGCTTCCTGTGTCTCTCTAGAAAGCTTCTTCCTGTGCCTAATTGCTCACACATTTAATACTTTCCTCCCGCTTTACATTATGCTACATTTTTTCCTAACATGCAGCTACTCCTCATTCCTTTAAGACCAGAGAAATTAGTACCTTCCATTAAAAAGCAGTTTCACATGTTTCATTTCATTTTTTAAAAACATCTCTCTTCTACTCCTTGATCTATAGAAGCTCTCAGTGTCATCTGCATGAGGGGATACATTGTAGATTGTGTTTTCTTGCAAGCAAAAACCTTTGTGAATCAAGCAGAATAAATAATTAGGCACCACTAAAAGCTTCCCCGAAATACATTTTCTCCATTTCTTTCAACGCAGAAAGCAGAATTGAATTAGCTATTATGATAAACTTGGAATTGGTTGTACAATCTCACCTGTGTTTAACATGTCTAGAACTTGGTTATATCTCTTTCCTCCATAACTGTTTACTTTTCTGCTTCTTTGGGTGCTTTCAGGAAACCATTTTCACCTGCGTTGTTGTTTCCATGTGTGCACAAAAGAAGTGGGTCTTCCCATGGGTTGTCCCCATGGCTATGTCATAACTACCATGCTGACATGGGGCCATTCAAACCCCCCCCCCCCAAAAAAAAAAGCTTCATGGAATGTACCAATTATGTGCCGGAAGGTGTGTGGGAGGGAGGGGAAGAAAGTGATTAATTTATCCTTGGTTACCAACCAAGCTGGCCGGTTCCTATCACATGATGCTGGTGAGGTTCCATTGGCTAAAGAGGGCCAAGCCGGCACATGCCACCACCAGGACAACGTGGGAGGGCTTCTGTGTTGCCATTGCAATCCATGGGAGGAAGCCACACACTCAAGCTCCCCCCCCCCCATCTGATTGCCCTCAGTTGGAGCTGGGAGATGCAAGGCGTGGGGCAGGTGAAGCTATGCAGGGGGCCGCCTGATGAGGTCAATAATCCAGTTCAAAGAAGATAATCTAGATTGTATATGACCATATAGAAAGGACCTAAAAGGGGTCACAGAACTAGCACAATTGCTTGCACGGGATTTTCAGGGAGATTTTGGAGGAACATATCACATGGTGTAAGGTCATATTAACCCAATGCAGCTCCTTTTGTCATGCAGCTATTATGGAGTTGATTTGAAACTGCCTTATATGTTCAGTGGATACTCATATAATGCCGTTTAACTGTATTGAACTGCATTATATGAGTCAACACTGAACATACAATGCTCCAAGGTTGATCCAGAGTTTGCAAGATCTCAGCATATCTGTTGATGACAGGGTGGTTGGGAGCATTCTCATTCATAGGATTGCTGTAAATCAGTCAATTTGATGGCTATTTACAATGATCAGAGCTTATATACATACAGGATTGTGTTCAGCTGTAGGAGGAATAAGGCAATGCTCTCATTTTTATCATCTCCTCATAGCTACAAACATTATTATGCTATGAGACTTTGGAGACTTGACAGTCCAATTGCCCCTCTTATAGATTTATTTTAACAGTATGGAGACAGTAGTCACTGTGTTTTCAAAATTATAAAAGATTTGCACATGAAGTAGGATTTAAAGCTGTGTTTTCCCACACTTTAATGGCTGAATTTAGTGTCCTCATTTAACTCACTCATTCATTCTAGGCCAAGTAAATTTATATTAACTAGTCTTGAACAGAGAGATCCTTTGAAAAACACTTTTTTATCCAATGAAATTTCCCTGGAGGTGTTTGTGTTCAAATTCCACAAGCTCCCCTTTAGCCAAAGGAGACCAGCAAGTGACTCAAAACACTGAAATACTCTCTACACATAAAATTTTAGATAAGTGACCTTTTCTCCCTTTTTGCATTTAAAGAAAAATAATACTCATTTTCCACTGAATTTAGACTGAGATGGCTATTTATAGAAAGTAACTATTACTTTGAAAATGAAAGGGGAGAGATTTTGTCTCTGAAAGAAGGTGATATTCAAGACCAGACTTATGATAAGACAGGGCGATATCAAGAAAAGAGGGTAAAGTATATATTGGACTTACACTGTAGAATTAATGAAGTGTGACACCAGATTAACTACTGTAACTCAACGCTATGGCATTTGAGAGTTGTAGTTTAGTGAGGCACCAGCACTCTTTAGTAAATAAGGCTAAAGACATTGCAAAACTACACATCCCATTGTTCCATAGCATTGAGTCATGGTAATTAAAGTGTCAAACTGAATTAATTCTACAGTGTAGCTGCACCCTTAGTTAAGTAATTTATTATTGTGTTTTAAGTTGAATGTTCTGCTTTTGATGCCAGTATAATTGGTTGGCCTTCGGTATTCAGCACTTTGAGAGAAAAATGAGTAAAACATTTTGGCATATCTTCATAGTAGTGGGATGTAAACCAAAAAAGTGTTTTCCTATTTTTTTCAAGCTATGGGATTTTATAAAATTTGACAACATATATGAAATTGTTACATAACCCTTGTGTTGAAAGGTAATGGTGTACAACTGAAAGCATACCCTAACATACTCAACCCCATGTGTAGGAACACCACATGTGCTTCCATTTGTATTGTGTACATATGTGCAATGGCAATCACAATGGTTGTGTATGCAAAACCTTTCTTCCACAACCTAGTGGGGATGAGGGACAGAGTTTTTTCAGTGTGACCCCCCACCTGTGGAATTCGCCCCTCAGCAAAATTAGATCGGTGTCCTCCCTCCTTTCTTTCAGAAGAAAACTGAAGATATGGTTGTGGAACCAGGCTTTTGGCTAATGGATATAACGGCACCTGAACAGTAAATTGGACCAGACGGTTGTTATAACTGGAAATGCCTTAATGATTGGATAACTAGTGTTGTTTTTAATTTATTGTATTGTATGATTTTACTTGCTTTTATACCGTAATTATTGCGGCATCGAATCCTTGCCTTTGTTATCTGCTCTGAGTCCCCCTACGCGGGTGAGAAGAGCAGGGTAGAAATGATGTAAATAAAAAAAAAACATTGAGCTAAATGTGTATACTGCATTGAACCAAACTATTCATCCACTCCCGTGGAAGTACTTGAATATACATCAGGCATCAACAAAATGCTCTTTCCCATTAATTACTACTGTTTTTGGTGTTTCAGAAACTTCAGTTTTGTTTTGATTCTTTTCCTGTCTCTAGACATTTGCTTGCATGCATCTTTCCTTTTGACCTTTTCAAAGCAGTAGAGATTGCCACATCCCTATTGAGCTGAAGTTGGGGATGTAGGAAAAGGGGTCAAATGTAAAATAGAGCTTTCGACAAACAAGGTAGAATGGTCTTGGTCAGACTGTTTAGAATTAATTGTTCCCACTAAATACTTCTGTTTTTCCCCCTTAATTAAAAAAAGTAGAGACAGTTCAATTTCCATTGCACTGTATTATGAGAAAGAAGGATCCACATAGGAACATGGCTGGAGGAGGGGAAATTTGACCAAACCCTGTGAAAAGTCTGCTATCCAAAAGGTTCTTTGAAAGATAGGTTAGAATATTTTTCTCCCTCCACTTTTCATCATGATCTCCTTGCCTTTTACGCAAATCCATGGAAATTGGGCTTTCTCCCAGAGCCAATGACCTATATTAACTTGTTGATAAATTATTTCAGAGGATGTTCAATTGAATTGAAAGGCACTGTAAACTACTTCAACCAGAGAAGTCAGCCATAGCAGAGCACCTGATGAATCAAACTGGACACAGCATATTATTTGAGAACACAGAAATGCTGGACTACTCTCACAACCACCATGTCAGGCTACACAGAGAAGCCATTGAAATCCACAAGCATGTGGACAATTTCAACAGAAAGGAAGAAACCATGAAAATAAACAAAATCTGTCTACCAATATTTAAAAAAGTCTAAAATTATAACAGTAAATTTTTAAAAAACTCAAACACAGAGGAACTTTAGACAAGAAACAATCAGGAACACCTAATCACCTCTCAACAAGGGATTTTCCCAGGCAGTAACAAGTCACACCTAAAAACTGTCAGGCCGTCAAATGCTAATCAAGGTGGCCAATTGAAACATTCACACTTAGCTCCAACAGACAAGAGTTATTTCTCCCATCCTGAACAGATATATAAACCCAATTTTCCTAGTTTCCAACACACTTCACAACCTCTGAGGATGTTTGCCACAGATGCAGGCGAAACGTCAGAAGAGACTGCTTCTAGAACATGGCCATACATCATGAAAAACCTATAACAACCCAGTGATTCCAGCCTTCGACAATACATTGCTGTTGTCATCTCACAATTTTTCTTGTTTGGAATTCAAAGTGATCTAAAATAAACATTGTTAAAAAGTCACAGTGTGAAAATTAGAAGCAATCAACTTTAGTGTGCATCTACATTGTAGAATGGATGCAATCTGACACCACTTTAACTGCTATCGCTCAATTCTACAACATCCTGGGAGCTGTATTTTGGTGAGGCACCAGTACTCTTTGGCAAAGTTCATGCAAAACTGCAACTCCCGTGATTCCATAGTACTGAGATATGACAGTTAAAGTGGTGTCAAGCTGCATTAATTCTATAGTATTGATGCACCCTTAAACCATTAAAAACAGTAGCAGCAAGAAGAACAAATCTAGGGTTACTGCAAACAAGCAAAAAAAGTTAAGCTGAATTGACAGGATGCCTGCTCAAATGTTTCTCAAAGTTCAGCACAAGAACTTGCACATAGAAATGGGACATCAGTGACACAGCAGTGCAAGTAGGACTTTAGTATCAACCCTATCATGTATATGCATGTGGGAATCAGACCACAACATTTACTTTGTATATAAATAATGGCAACTGCTTTCTCCAACCAGCTAATGTGATTCCCTGGCAGAACTCCTTAGCTAATTTTATTTCCAATTGATATACATGCTACCCGATGGGTATGCTGCTTTTGTTTTCAACTTTATGGTGGACCGCTGGGTGTCACTGCTCATTTTCACATGCCTCCATGTAATTGTGCTTCTGTGGCAGCAGGAAATTAGTTTCTTCATGTAGTCACAGGCTGGGGATTTATAAAGGCCTTAGCCAGAAGTGTGAATGGCTTCCTCCTCAACAAGGCAGCTTGTTAGTTTTGTATTGCTTTCTAATCCCTGGATGGTATGTTTTCAATTTTCCCCCACTCTCCCCTCATCCTGGATATTTCCAAATATTTAACTTTGAGGAAGGGGGGGCAGAGGATATGTTTAATGCTGAGCTCATCTTTAGAAATAATTTTGCCATCTTCTCCCACATGCAAAGATGTAAAGTAAAATCAAATCAAAATCTTGCTCTCCTTGCCTCCTGATTGCTTTCTCTGGAGCGATGAACTTTTCCCCTCCCTTCTGGTGTGAATTTATGACAAGGGTCTGCCATTTGGAAAATATTCTTCCTAGACCAAATTCATGGGGGTTACCCAAGAATAAATTGAGATTGAATTTCACACATCATATTGCAAAGTGCTTAACCTTTCCAAGGAGAGAGATTCCTCAACCAGATTATGATATAAAGCTTTGCGAACATTTTAAAAATTATTTTTATTCAGGCTATGCATTGCTCTGAACCCAAATGTCAGGAAGAGTTAATTATCATGAGCTAATAAGTGAGATCAAGTATAGGAGAAAGTTAGAGACTTTTAAAAAATATGCTGGGATAGAGTGGGGTGGAAGAAGGTTGAGTCTGCCAATAACCATCATTGATGTATTGCCAAGTTCCTATGTAAAAGCTGGAATAAAAATGTGTAATGGGTGAATCATTAAGAACTATCCCTTCTTGAAAAATGTTCTTAAAGATAAGACTGCACTAGTATTATCTGGTCAGATACTTTGGCAGTCTTTGCTACACAGCAGAGATATAATTTTTGCTTTTTAAATTCTGGCACCCAAAAAAGAATAATTTCAGCCATTCTTTCTCCTATGTATAGGAATATGGAAGTTTCTGTCAGGTTTCAATCAGTGTCATCATTCTTATTAGCCACTTACAACTCTACTTTTTCTACCCAATAATTTGCTTATATTATTCACTGATATTTAGCCTGTCTTTTTCTACCCAATAATTAAAAGCAGTACAAATTACTTTAAAAAACCCCAAGCAATAGTCTTTAAACTATCTAAAAATCATAGTAAATCAGTAAATGGTTAAGAGCTTATAATGTGTAATTTTTAAAATGTGTTGCAATTCTTGTTGTTGATGTTTTTTTTTTTTGCTTGCCAACGAGAGGAGAACAAACCATTCTAGGTTCTCAGGAGATGGGGGGGGGGGGGGCATTTCAAAATCAGGAGTAGTCACCAAGAATCCTCCTCTATTTTTCCAACCAAATGACTCTGAGAAGTTAGTAATACAGTGTTCATCTACACAAACCATATAATGCAGTTTGCAACAGCTTAAGGGTGGGTTGTCCACAAAATGCATACCTCCAATGTGTGCTGTGGCACAGATGTAGCCAAAACCAGCACATTAAAAAAACTCACCAGAAAGTCTGGAAATGGCTGAATAATGTGCTGCAGCCAACCAGAGTACATCCCATGCAGGACTTGAATCTGGGATCAAAAGTGCAGCCCACTTGTCATGACACTGCTGGTGCTGAAACATTTGAAACAGATGGCTGAAAGGTTAACAATTGTTCCTTCAGGAGAGGGAACCCCATCATTCCCATGGGAATGTGCACTTTCTGTCTCTCTGTTCTCACTTCCTGTACCCTGCCATGGTTTATTGCTGATCCCCAATGGACATGGATATGTGCATCATAACATGTCAGCAGATTGGTTAAGGAAAAAATATCCCCCTTTTCCGGCATTTATCTTTTTTGTGTGTATGTCAGGAGTGACTTGAGAAACTGCAAGTTGCTTCTGGTGTGAAAGAATTGGCCATCTGCAAGGACGTTGCCCAGGGGATCCCCGGATGTTTTGATGTTTTACCATCCTTGTGGGAGGCTTCTGTCATGTCCCCGAATGGGGAGCCAGAGCTGACAGAGGGAGCTCATCCGAGCTCTCCCAGGATTCAAATCTATGACCTATTGATCTTCAGTCCTGCCGGCACAAAAGTTTAACCCATTGCGCCACCGGGGATTCCTTCCAGCAGCTGCCCAGGCACAGATACTGCAATTCTTGTTTTTCCAATTCATAGTCAATTGATGCTATCCCAGCCTCAAACTAGTTCTTGGGGTGTTTGGGTAGGCACTGAACAGGAAAACCAATTCATCTGAATCTCTTCCTGATGTATTATAGTTTGAAAAGGTCTCATAGGGAGATTTTTTTTTCAAATTGTCTAGTCCAGATCTTATAAAATTCAGTATTTGGAGATTCTTTGGGTAAAAGTCATTTGTGAGGAAATACATTTATTTCCTGTACAGTTCTTTTTTTTTTTTTCAAGCAGAGAAGCTATATTGGCATTCTGAGCAAAATCCTGAAAAATCAAAAGCATAACTATAGGTAGGGAATGTTTTGTTTTACAACAATACATGTAAATACTAAATAGGATATAGGATTCCTAGCCAATTAGGGTCATGTAAGTGAAAAAAACAGGCTCAACTACTCCAGTTGCTTAAGGTGTGTGAGAGAAAGGGAGTGAGAATTTACTGGTACCATGGTAAATTCAAATGCAAAACACATGATATCATATTATAATAATGGGTGCCTCTCAATCTGGAATACAGTAGAACTTCCATGTCTGTGGAGAATATGCTTCTGAACCAACGGTAGAAACAGGTAACTGTGGAAAATAATTAACCATATCAAAATGTGCAATTCTTCTTTTCCATAGAGTTAACATAGAGTTGTGCTGGAGGACATAGAAAATTCCTAGAGAAGGTATATTTTTTTGGATGCAGGTAGATGAAACCCAGCTCTTGGTCCTGTTGTTTTGGGGATTGTACTGTACTGTGTATAATTCTAGACACCATATTTGATAAAATAGTATTGTATATAGGATTGCCAGAGTAAAAATTGGAGCTAGCTCCTGTACCTTTAATGGTTGTGTAAAACAAGTAATTAATTCATATGTTGCTTCTTACCTAGTTGTGTTAAAAAACATTGAGAGTACATAAGTTGTCTCCACTTTCCAGTATGGTAACTCTAAATAGAATGAGAAAAGGTGCAGAAAATGGTAGGCAAAAGAATAAAATAATTAGAATAATGAGAATAACCCCCTTTTCAATATAGGGTTATTAGAATTAGAATAATGCTCTTATGAGGAAAGATTTAAAGGTTTGAGACTGTTTAAAAAAGTAAGAAGATGTGATCCATGCTTGCTCTCCCTCCCCCCTCTCTTTTCTCTCTCTATCCGTATGTGTTTGTTCATGTTTGAGAGTATTGTGATCCCGTAAACTGAAGTCATTTCCTGAGTCTGGATGGTGTCAAAGTACGAAGGTTATCCGGAAAGTTAGGTGCCAAGGCACATAGCTCTCATGGGGAATTTTCTCAGGGGAGGTTGGTAACACTGCTATGTAGCGGGAAGCCAGCAGAAGTGAACGAGCAGTGCCAGTAATCAGTAGCTCATTGACTGGCATTGTGGTGAAGATTAGAGATGAGTGTCCTCATTCCATTTCCCTCTTAAGTGCGAAGTTCACGCTATAATACACTACCTAAATGCTAAGGGCATGAACACCACTGCAATTCATGGTGAAATCATTTCAGTTTATGGAGAGGATGTAATGTCAAGACAGCATGTGACAAAATGGGTATGAAATATATTATCAGACCAGGAAATATATTATCAGACCATGAAGAAACTTCGCAGAGCCATCCAAAACAAACATTGTGGGATGCTGACGGTGGGAGTCTGTCTCCTTCATGACAATGCACGTCCACACACTGCTCATCCAACACAAGAGTTATCAACCTCATTATGTTGCAGTAGAGTGTGCTGGTCAAGCTACAACTAGTAGCAGAAGAGGGAAGAGGGTTGCTCAAGTGTTGGAGCAGGAGCAGCAAAGAAAGCGAATTAGGGAGATTTTCATGACACCTACAGATACTGACTCGTTTGAAGACTTCTCAGATTCTGAAATGGAGGAGGAGGGAGATGGGGGTAGAGGTACAAAGCAGATTACTCGGGAGCAAGAGTCAGATGAAGAATGTGAAAGGAAACGTATCTGTGAAATACTTAATGCTCCAACTGAGGAGGATTTTATGGGGTTCACGGGAAATGATGGGACTGGGAGTAGTGATGAAGAAGAGGATGGGCTGGATTGGACCCGTGTGCAGGAAATCAGAGACATATGTACACAACCAACATCTAATGATGCATTTGAAGGTTTCTCTGGGGATTGGCAACCTGGTGATACATGGGGTGATCTAAGCCTTGATAGACGGTGGAAAAGTTGGATGGACGGGCGGTGGCGATCAGCTAAGGCAGCTGAGAGTAATGACAGAGCAATTCATCATCTGATAATGAGTTATAGGATAAAAGTAGGTATCAAACTATGGGAACTTTGCAGTAGGCAAAGTGTTGTGTTTGTGCTTGGGACTTTGTTGCTGCCATTACTCTTGAGCTTGGGTCCTGGACTGCAGGTTGCTGTGTTTCCGTGCTTCTACTGACTGGAATCTCATAAGTGCTGACTTCTACTTCTCCTCTGACTTCGGATTGTTTTTGGACGCCGACATCACATTTTGGACTTAACCATCTACTTCTGGACGTGCTTTGACTTGGGACTGTTTTTTGATGATGATTTTGCTTGCTTCCACCTTGTTTCCTTGTGTTTATTGAACTCTGTGCTTTTGAAGCAATTTGCTTGAACTTTTTGTTATCCCGGATTATATTTCAGTATAATCCGGATTATCCGCTAGTTACGTTTTTTGCATAGAAGTTCGCTACAGACTTTCAATTATTGCTAGAAACACTGAGTTAAGTGTTTCTAAGCTATTTTTGTTGTGCTTAATAAATTTTGTTGGACCTTTTCCTTGTGTTTGGCTCTTTTAAGGCTTCTGCTTCACAACACATTTGGTAGGGATGTTTTAAGCCACCCTTTTAACAGTCCCAATCTCACACCTAGTGACTATCACCCGTTCATTAAATTGGAGGAACACCTTGGTGGAAAACACTTTTCTGATGACAACAAGGTGAAAATCCAAGTGATGAACTGGCTGAAAAGGGTGGAGGGAAATTTCTATGACAAAGGTATCAAAAACCTATCCCACAAATGACAAAATATATTGAACTGAATGGTGATTATGTGGAAAAATAATGTAATACTTATGCTATAATCTATATAAGTTTTATTAAAACATATTCATTCTTTGTATTTTTTTAAAAATCTAGTAACTCTACTTTCCGGATAACTCTCGTATTAAGATACCAGTAGATCCTAGGTGAGGAATCCAGGATCAATGACAATCATCTGGAAACACAAAACTACCATCACTCCTTTTTATGTATAATTTTTGTTGTGATAGATGAGGAAAAAAACCATACATACATTCTTCAGATTCAACAATCAAAGTACAAGTATTATTTCCCCTGTCCTGCCACCTCCCCATTCCCACCTGTGAACCTCCACCCATGGTTTCCAACACCACACCAAATGGAACTAGTATCTAACAAAAATCTGCCCTTATCATTACTCTAATAAATCCCTTGTTCGGGTATTTCAAAATCTATTTTGTCTTCTTTTTTAAATACGCAAAGGCCAGTCTCCATTTTCTAGCAAATTCATCTTTCTTTCCTCCCCTTATGTAATTGGAAATTTTGGCCATTTGGATATAATCTACTACTTTTCTTCTCCAATCCTTAACAAGTCATAATTGTAGGCAAAAAAAGGGCAGAGAATAAGATCATAAATAAGTTTTGATAATCTTTTCAGGAGTTGATGCATTCCCTGCTCTCTAAATCCACACACACACACATACCATCTGCACTTCAGAATAAACAAGATCTTGAGACTTCTCAGCATGTTTCTCATCGAAGGAGTAGTGTTTGCTCAGTCATGCCTACCACTAATTCTGTCTGCACTACTTATTCTCTGTGCCAGAAGCTATTTAGGATGTATCAAAGACATCCATCATAAGACAAGTCATAATGCAAAAATAATAGTGACTGCTAATGGAGAACACTCATGGGTCCATTACTAACTCCCTCATCGAGGGTGATAGGATATCTGAAGATAAGCAAACACTCCTGTCAAAGGAAATGTTTTCTTTTTGGAAAATATCAGATTATTGAGGATATAAAAGAACAATGTTCCCAACTTCCCCTTTGTATCACATGTGGTTATCTCCCTGATTATCTGATCTGAGCTGGATTAACTGGATACATATAATCCAGTTTGAAGCAGATAATATGCATTTTTGTGTTAGGAGTGATTTGAGAAATTGCAAGTCACTTCTGGTGTGAGAAAATTGGCCATCTGCAAGTACGTTACCCAGGGGACACCCAGATGTTTTGATGTTTTACCATCCTTGTGGGAGGCTTCTGTCATGCCCCCCCCCCCCCATGGAGAGCTTGAGCTGACAGAGGGAGCTCATCCATGCTCTCCCCAGATTCGAACCTGTGACCTGTCTGTCTTCAGTCCTGCTGGCAGAAGGGTTTAATCCGCTGCATCACTGGGGCTCCACATTCACATATAGTGTTCCCCAATATCACATGGTCTTTGCTCTTTTAGTTTCATGTCTTGAACTTGTTTTTCTGGAAGTTTCATGTAGAAGTAAGTGTGTCATTACTTACAAAGTTAGTGAATTGAATGGACATTCTGGTTGGTTTGGGAATTGGTGTTAATTTCTGTATTTCTGTAATTCAGAGGGATAAAGATATAAAATACAACCCCCTTATCTGTGAATTCAATATCTGTGGTTTACTTAGCCATGCTCCAAACAGACCACTTGAAGCCCTCCAGTATAATTCTATGAAATGTATCTTCTTTGACTCCCTGCCCTCCACCCTTCATTTTTAATATAGAGTTATTAGTATTTTGAGATCTTACAAGGATTTTATAAGAATTTATAAGTGATGGAGAAAAAGGTGTTTGGGAGAGGAGGAGGAATAGTTGCTGTTGTTGTCATTTTCAATATAGGTCTGCCTATCACAGGGGGTTTCTTGGTAAGACTTGTGCAGGGGGGATTTGCATTTGCCTTCCTCTGAAACTGAGATGTGCCCATGTTCACCCAATGGATTTTCACAACTAAGCAGGGGATCAAATTCTGGTCTCCAGAGTTGGCTCTCGTTGGTACTCTGATTCTGATAATGATGTTGATTCTAATACTCATTATATACCTGTAATAAGTCAGTTAGTCAGTCAGTCACTCAGTAGCCTTTATTTCGGTCAACAAATCATCGGCTACCTGTAATAAGTGAATTACTAAATATTATATAGGACCTATTTCACATTGGTTTAACCTGTAGATATCAAGGAAATTGTTTTGTTTTCTTTTCTTAGTTTTATGCTCTTCAAAGCTTGTATTTTTCATGGGGAAAAACATACAGATAACACTGCTTTCGTTGCCTCTGGAAAAACAGGGTCCCAGAGTATCTTTGCATGTACAATACCAAAATTGCTTGATAGTGGACCTCATTTATCCTGTTACATAATAGGTCCCAAAAGGAAAATAGCTACATTAAAAACATTTTCTCTGATTTGGCTTTAAAACTGCCAATCTTGACTCAATTATGAGGAACTCTGAGTTCATCACAGGTGAGTCATTGGATTAGAAAGCATTAACGAAAACCAGACTAAAAATAACTGTTTTTTTCTCTAAAGGTGGGCTATTTTTTTTTGTATCCTCATATTTGCTTTTGGCCTTGGTTTAATTTCCTGGTTTTCAAATTGGCAACTAAAGGACAATTCACACCTTTTCACAGTTCTGCTGAATGGGACATATAGCTGATGCCCAACATTTTAATGTCCCTTTTTATTGCTGCGGTTTAACTCTTTCAGTAATAACTAACTGAGAACTTATCTTTCTTTCACCAAGCAAAATTATGGAACAAGCTTCATTGTTGTTTCCTATATCTAACACTCTCTTGACATTTCTTTGGCACTTAGAACAAGGATTGGACTTTTGAAGAACAGTTTTGTCCCTCATTAGGAAACAAATTCATCCTATATCCAAAGATCTCAGGACAAAATTTAACCAACACTAAACACCAAGACCTCACTGAAAAATGATATAATAACTTACTTACTTACTTAGGCGATCCCTCGTTGGACGAGTAAGATGGTCTTCCATCATGGGTTTCCTTGTGGGTCCGCATGTGGCTGTGGAGCCCTATTCTTGCTCTGCATCTTCTTCCGCAGTGAGGGCATTGGTTTCCAGGTGGAAGGCGGTCCCGGTCGGGGTTGGCTTGACGCGCCTTCCTCCTGGCACGTTTCTCTCTTTCACCCTCCACTCGTGCCTCCTTGAATTCTGCAGCACTGCTGGTCACAGCTGACCTCCAGTTGGAGCGCTCAAGGGCCAGGGCTTCCCAGTTCTCAGTGTCTATGCCAGAGTTTTTGAGGTTGGCTTTGAGCCCATCTTTAAATCTCTTTTCCTGTCCACCAACATTCCGTTTTCCGTTCTTGAGTTCGGAGTAGAGCAACTGCTTTGGGAGACGGTGGTCAGGCATCCGGACAACGTGGCCTGTCCAGCGGAGTTGATGTTGGAGGACCATTGCTTCAATGCTGGTGGTCTTTGCTTCCTCCAGCACGCTGACGTTTGTCCGCTTGTCTTCCCAGGAGATTTGCAGGATTTTCCGGAGGCAGCGCTGATGGAATCGTTCCAGGAGCTGCATGTGACGTCTGTAGACAGTCCACGTCTCACAAGCATATAGCAGGGTTGGGAGGACAATAGCTTTATAGACAAGCACCTTAGTATCCCTATGGATGTTCCGGTCCTCAAACACTCTCTGCTTCATTCGGGAAAATGCTGCACTTGCAGAGCTCAGGCGGTGTTGTATTTCGGCATCGATGTTGACTTTGGTGGAGAGGTGGCTGCCAAGGTAGCGGAAATGGTCGACATTTTCTAATGTTACACCATTAAGCTGTATCTCTGGCATTGGAGAGGGGGCGGCTGGTGACTGCTGGAACAGCACTTTGGTTTTCTCGATGTTCAGTGACAGGCCAAGCTTTGTGTATGCTTCTGCAAAGGTGTTGAGAGTGGCTTGTAGATCTTCTTCTGTATGCGCACAGACGACATTGTCATCAGCATACTGGAGTTCTATAACAGATGTTGTTGTGACCTTGGTTTTGGCTTTCAGTCTGCTGAGGTTAAATAGCTTGCCGTCTGTCCGATAGATGATTTCCACTCCGGTGGGAAGCTTCCCATCAACAAGGTGTAATGTCATGGCGATGAAGATGGAGAATAGAGTTGGGGCAATAACACATCCCTGTTTGACACCCGATTCCACCTTAAATGGGTCACTTTGGGAGCCACTGCTGTCCAAGACTGTTGCCATCATGTCATCGTGGAGGAGCCGCAGGATGTTCACAAATTTGCTTGGGCACCCGATTTTTTGGAGGATGGTCCAGAGAGCACTGCGATTCACTGTGTCGAATGCCTTTGCAAGGTCGATGAATGCCATGTACAGAGGTTGGTTTTGTTCCCTGCATTTTTCTTGGAGCTGTCATGCAGTGAAGATCATGTCCACGGTTCCTCTGGAGGGGCGGAAGCCGTTCTGGGATTCTGGGAGGGTGTCTTCTGAGAGGGGCAGAAGGGGGTTTGCAAGGATTCTTGCGAGGATTTTTCCAGCAGAGGTTAGAAGGGAGATACCTCGATAGTTTCCGCAGTCTGTTCTTTCCCCTTTTTTGAAGAGGGTGATGATGGTGGCATCCTTGAAGTCTGCTGGGATTTCCTCGGTCACCCACACTTTTTCTATGAGCTGGTGGAGTTGGTGTGTCAGCAGGGATCCCATCCGGTCCGCTGGCAGCAGGGGATCCCATCAGCAGGGATCCCATCCGGTCCGCTGGCTTTGTTGTTCTTTTGTTGGCTGATGGCATTGCTGACTTCTTCCAAACTAGGCAGTGCTGCAAGCTCATCCCTGGTTTGTTGTTGCGGGATTTGTGAGAGGACCTCTTCGGCCACACTGGAGCTGCGGTTTAGGAGGCTTTGGTAGTGTTCTTTCCAACGTAGTGCAATTGACTTTTGGTCCTTCAGGAGTTTGGTTCCATCAGATGAGCATAGAGGCTGTATGCCATGGTTTCTTGGCCCATAGATGACCTTTGTGGCTTTGAAAAATCCTTGAGCATTATGGGTATCTGCCAGGTGTTGGATTTCTTCAGCCTTCTTTGTCCACCAGATGTTCTTGAGTTCTCTTGTCCTTCTTTGGACCTCAGCTTTTGCACTGGCGTAGATCTTTTTCTTAGCAGCACAGTTGATGTCTCTCTGCCATGTTTGGAAGGCTTTCCTTTTCTTGTCGATTAGCTGTTGGATCTCGATGTCATTTTCGTCAAACCAGTCTTGATGTTTCTTGGCTTGGTATCCAATAGTTTCTTCGCAGGCTTGGATGATGGAGGTCTTCAGTTTGTTCCAATGTTCCTCAACATTTTCGGGGTGTACTGTGGGTAGATGGTCCTTGAGTGCTGTTTGGAGATGGGCTCGCCTGGAGGGCTCCTGAAGTGCTTGCGTGTTCATTTTGCGCCTTGTCTTTCTTCCTTGGAGTCTGTGCTTGGGGGCGATCTTGATAGCCATCGTGGATCGGATTAGCCTGTGGTCGGTCCAGCAGTCGTCAGCACCTGTCATGGCTCTTGTGAGGAGTACGTCACGGCGGTCTCTGGCACGTGTGATTACATAGTCTAAGAGGTGCCAATGCTTTGACCGGGGGTGCTTCCATGATGTCTTGAGCTTGTTTTTCTAGCGGAAGAGCGTGTTGGTGATGACAAGGTTGTGCTCCGCACATTTGGTGAGAAGCAGGATGCCATTCGAGTTGCTGTTTCCAAACCCGTCTTTTCCTATGGTGCCTGGCCACAGGTCGAAGTCTCGCCCGACTCTTGCATTGAAGTCCCCCAGGAGAATGATTTTGTCCTCCTTAGGTATCCTCGATAGGACAGTGTCCAGCTGATAGTAGAATTTCTCCTTGATGTCTTCATCAGCGTCTAGTGTTGGTGCATAGGCACTTATGATGGTTGCCCGTTGGTTTTTGGCAAGATCAATTCGGAGGGTGGAGAGTCATTCGTTGATGCCAGTGGGTGCTTCGGACAGATGTTTCATCAGATCATTTCTTATAGCGAAGCCAACTCCCTGCATTCTTTGGTCTTCTTCGGGCAGTCCCTTCCAGAAGAAGGTGTAGCCTCCTTTTTCTTCCTTTAGCTGTCCCTCTCCTGCTCTCCGGGTCTCCTGAAGGGCTGCTATGTCGATGTTGAAGCGTCCCAGCTCCCTTGCGATGATGGCAGTTCTGCGTTCGGGGCGTTCACTGTCACTGTTGTCCATCAGTGTCCGTACGTTCCACGTACCGAAGTTCATTTTTCTTTTTTGGCCGCAGGATGGTGACCCCACTGGACGCGGCAGTCCAGTCAGGGATAAGTGAGGCAGACTATGTTTAGGGCACCTTTTCTAGCCCCCTCCCCGTGTGGGGTGAGCAGAGTGGGTCCTAAAAAGGGCTGCTCAGTCGCGGATACAGCTGCCGAACTAGTCAACTGCCTCGGACCTTGAGGTAGAACGACTGAGTCCGTACCCACCGCCCATGTGCCAGTCTGTGAGTAGGGGCTTCCAGATTTCACAGTCCTGCCCCCGTCGCCACTCGCTGATCGCCATGGGACTTTGGTTGCTTGGATTTTCTTTGGAAGACGCCTGTGCGTGGGTTTTTTTAATGTGTGGAGGTCAGTGCACAACTGAACAACACACAGTCTTCACAGATGAGGTTCCACTGGTGATGTAGTTCAACACAATGACCGTGGCTTCTCAGTCTGTTGCAGCCTTCTTCCGCCTTCACAGCCGTTGTAACATGTGCCATGTTATCCTCAGCCTGCTCCGCCGTTGAGGTCTTTGGGTCTTCGGACTGTGCTTGGTCTGGGACCTCCCCCGCGGCCACTCCTGGGAGTGCACGACTCCAGTTGTTGTGCCCACAGGTTCGTCGGAACACGCAAGCCCCCTCACCACGACAAGGTGACAGTCCATCGAGGGGGTATAATAACTGATATTGTATTAAACCAAAACAACTAGAAGTGATTTAAACAGTTTAAAACAATTTAAACACATAACCCATATAGAAGATATGAATTAAATTGATTGGGGCCTACAGGTATTATTATTATTGTTATTATTATTATTGTTCATAATAATAATACCTTGCTTTATCTAACCAAAGGAGACTCACAGTGCTCGACATAAAAGCGCTGGTATCCAATTTAAAATATACAAATATGCAAACATTAAAACAGAATCAAACACAAAGAGTATTTTAAAAATCAGTTAAAATCCACCAAACATATTCAGAGTTGCCCTTCTACATTTGTTACAGTTTGTAGGGTTTATAGGTGCAGCACCTCCATGAAAGTGGAATAATTGAATATCTCTGGTGGGAGTGGCAATGGGGTCCCAGTGCAGTACTGGGGTAGGCCTGCCTGCCGTATGGTCCAAGGGAGAAGAAATGAATAATAATAATCCTAATTTTTATTTCTTAACCACCTCTCCTCACAGCTCATGGCGAGTTACAACAAGAAGCCAATCCCATGTGCCACTTCACTTACCCTGTGGATCTCAGTTCCTTTCCCTCTTTCTGTATGTTGCAAGTGTCTGTCTTGCATGATCAAAGGAATGGAGATACCAAGGAGAACAGAAAAATGTAACACACAGGAAAAGGAAGAGGAGCTACCCCATTCAGGTCTGCAACATCACCTACCCTGCAGATCTGGCTCTTCTTCTTCTTCCTGTGTGCTACATGTTCCTGTTTTCTCTGGTATCACCCACATTTTACCCAGGTAAAAAAGATAGCTGTGTCACAAAGGAAGAAGAAGATAAGCTGTATCCATGGGGTATATAAAGTGCCACCTGTGAGCAACTCCACCTCCTGCTTGCCATGAATATCTGCTGCAGGGGAAAAGGGGAAGATATTGGACATCATCACACTGAGATCAATAAGCCAAGCATCAGTGGGGGGGATATGCCACATAGTATGGCAAATCTGACAGGCAGCAGGGGCAAACCTTTACCCCGCATCCCCTGCTGTGCCCCTTACCTCATCTCACATGGAGAAGCATTGCCACCCAGCTTCCCCCATTCTTCTGAATGAGAAGACATGAAGCCTCCCGTGTTCTCTGGGAAGCATTTTAGCATGCTACCAGGAGCCCTGCCAGAAGTAGCCTTCCTCTATGGAGCCCTGCCAGAAGTAGCCTTCCGTCATTTGATAGCAGATCATGAGGTCCATCAATGAAATGTCCTGGAAGCATCCAAGGATGCTTCCCTTTCTCTGTGTGGTGAAACAGAAACATGTGGCAAAATGTAAAACTTGTGAAAGTGGAGGCATGACCGATTGGTTTTTATGTTTGTTTTTACTTGGCACCAGCATTTGTACCAATCAGGTTTCAGTAACTGGCCTCTACATCAAGGATGCTGCTCTTCCTCATACTCCCAGAACATTTCAAACATTCTTTGTTTACAAGTAGGATCATACTTTTTTGGAACCTTGTGAAAATGCAATTCTACTTGTAAAAAGAAGCTAAGAAAACACACCCTGCATTAATTTTACAGTGTAGATGCACCTACTAAAGGAAAGGGGATGGTAGTTTGGAAAGGGATTAAGTCCAGCTTTCTCTCTCCCTTTTCTCATCAGGGAAGTGGCAGATTGGATGGATGGAGGGCTTGTCATCCACTTATGTTCCTAGTATTCTGCATCTGAACTTGGTGTATGGTGAGTTTGGGAATGGACACCACTTGCTGCTCCTAAGGTAGCAAAAAGTCTTATAATCACATTTGCCTGCTAACCCCCGAAATAAGAGACACAGACACCGATATGGGGAAAACTAGGGCAACTTTACTGAATGTTACCTAATTAAACCTTAAAGCTTGCGGTTTCATCTCAATCTAAAGTGACCTAAGAGTTCGGTGAGGACTAAAGCCGAGGTAGTGTTCCTTCCTGAACTACCCCTCGGCTGCAATTGGGCGAAACACCAGGTATCCGGGTGAAGTAATCCTGGATGACCTAAGTATGGAAACATAACGGATATTCTGCCCCAAGAAATTGAGGTCAAAATCTCCTGTTTCAAGGTCATTTGGATAAGCCCCCACTATGATGGAACACCAGGAAGATCTAATGAGAAACTAAATGTGTCTGGCTATTTTCCCAGTGACCATCGGTATGCCCTAAATTACTTTAATACCTCAAAATAAATCACTAGAGACAAGACTAAATTCAACAATTGTTTACTGAATAAACAAGGTGAAATAAAACAAGGTATACAGAGGTGTAAATCTGAGGTAACAAATTTGATAGAGTTAGAACAGTGAAATATAAACTCTGAGGTAACAAACTATAAACTCTGGGGCATGTATAACTATTCTATGAGGCAAATATATTCTAATCTATGAGGTAAGTATAGCTATTCTATGGCTTATTCTATAATCTATAAACTATGGCAAATATAACTATTCTTTATTACAAATACTATAAACTCTAAGGCAAATATAACTGTTAACTATTACATGTATATGAACTATCTATCTATAATCTATAAGCTTTGGCAAATATATGTACTATCTATCTATAAGGCAAATATAAACTATCTATCTATGAAACATATAAAATCTATAAACTTTGGCAAATATGTGATAAGGATGGCCTGTTCAAATTGCTAGGCCAGACCAGACACTATCTGGCAACTATCTATAAGCTATGACTAACAAAGAATGCCATAAATTCTATCACCAGCCCATTCTGGCTCTGAGTCAGAATGGGCTGCACCAACTGAGCTCGGACTCTAGGGGGAACCTAAGCTTCTCCCTTAAACTTGGCAAAATGGAACAGTCCAACTGGGAAATAAACAGGCCGAGACTTCACAACCACCTGTTTAAGAGAACCACAAGTGAGGGTTTTGTTTATGACCTAAACAAAGTCTGTCTTGGTGTATGCCAAAATATGCTTATTTCTCTAATTTAGCCACAGATTAGGGGCAAAGGTCTACTTAGTCCCTATCGCCCACCAATCCTCCAATGTGTAAATGTGAATCATGTAGAACATTGCAACAGAACTTTGTGCCTTGCACAAAAAAACTCATTTCCTGCCCCATCATTCTTTCGTGCCTGGCCTCCACCAGAACACTTTAATAGTCAATCATCCCAGACAGATAACATGTGTCTAAGGCCAAATTATTTATCTTGTGCCTGTCGGCCAAGCATGCAAAACCAGGGGCCCAAGTCTTTTCCATCATGGTGGATCAGTACATGACGGGGCATCCAACTTAGAATAATCAACAATAATGGTATCAAGCCATCTCTCCGAAGCCCACTTCTGTCTCACCAATTGACAGATGCCAAGGAGGTGAGGCCCAAGTGCTGGCCATAGGGACCTTTTTGGGCCTGACCTTTTGCCAACTGAGTGAAGCTATGGCCACAGATCAGTACTCATCATCAACGTGCCCCTGCACTGCATCTGAGAAAAAACCAAAAGTGTAAGTACACTGAATCTGGACGAACATGGGCACGATAAACACAAATTTTGTATTTTCCAAGTGGGCCCTTGCCTTAGAGCCTCCAACATTCTTAGTCAAAGCCAAACTGTAAATGAAATAAAAGGAGAATAATGGGTCAAATGTAGAAATGTTAGAGATAGTATTCCGGTGTGAGTTTCGTGGTCTGTATGTCCAATCCAGACAACCATATTTGGCCATTGGTAGCAAGATTATGGCTTTATACACACCCATCTCATGACACTCCATCAATTAGGGCCACTAAAATTCTGCTCCATGGAACACTGTGTTTATATTGAATAAGACTTCCCTAGCCCGTAATAGGCATAGCCTCATTCTTTTAATATTGGGTAATGTTTTCACCTGAAATTAAGTCCAGCCGTGTCTAAACTCTGGAATGTGGCGCTCATCTCCCCCTCTAAGTCGAAGAGCTGGCGCTGTCCACAGACACCCCCAAGGTCATGTGGCTGGCATGACTGCATGGAGCACCATTACCTTCGCACCAGAGCAGTTGCTATTGATCTACTCACATTAACATGGTTTAGAACTAGTGGGTCACAGAAGCTGCCCATATGTATGGCTATAGGAGGCTGAGGGGGAGGGGGGAGGCGAGGCAGCGAGACAAACAAAAGGGGAACATCCCTTTTAATTTTTTAATTTTTATTATTATTTATTATTATTATTATTTAAGAATGCCCTGGGGCTGGCGAGCGGCGAGGGAATGCTAAACAAGGCCACCACATCCACTAGTTTGGGAAAAAAGGGGGGACGCAGGTGATGCAATGGCAGCTAGCCAAGGAGGCCAATCCCTCAGACTGCAGCCCACAGGAAGGGGAAGGACACTTGGGCTGCCAGCCCAGCATTAAGCCATTGGCTATCCTCCATAGAGAAGGCCCCCGTGGCCAGGGCCGATTCACTTAGCCCTCAATAGGGCTTTAAAGCTGCAGCCACCCTGCTGCCGACCGCGCGTCACGTGTGCGGTGCATAACATGGTAGGGAAGGGGAGAAAAAACCAGCCCCACCCCGTTGGAGAAAGGGATGGTGGCAACTGTCCCCATGGAAAATACCCCCTTGAAAATAGGAGGGTGAAGGCAGCAAAAGCACCAGTTGCGTGCCTTGCTCCAAGGAGAGGGGAGTAGGAGGAAAACAGGGAAGAACCGATATCCCTTAGTCCTCTCTCCTCCTCCTCCCCTCCCCAACTCTACAGACCTCATTCCTGCATCTGTCCCCTTCAATGTCTTCTTCAGAATGAATACAGAGGGGGCGGAAGCTTGTGACATAGCTCCCCCCCCCCCCTGCTCTGGAAAGCAGATCCTGCTGGATCTACTTTCAAGTTTCTTTCTCAGGTGAGGAGGCAAATTTCCTTCCCAGCCCCAGCTGTGCAGGGATTGGGAAGTCTTGTTTTCAGCTGAAGCTGAGAAAATGAATTCAGTCAGGTGACAACTCTATTTGGGTACAATTTCATTTCCCCATCGTATTCCCAGAAGTAATGCATATGAAACTGCTGGTTTTATTCCTTAAGAAGTAGAGCCATTAAGTAAGGGGAGGGGGGGGGGGTTATACATAAAATACTGAAATTACACATGACTCTTCAGTGCTTGAGAAAATATGCCAAACAAGAAAATGAGATTCTTTCATATTATTAGTCAGTAATAGATAAATAATTTGCTGGAAGAATTTCTCTAGGGAAGAAAATCCATTTTTATTTTACATTTTTATAATACACGCTTTCTCCCTCCCAGTTAAATGTTATGACTATCTGAGGAATTAGTTTCAGAAATTGCTATAGACTGAATTCCACTATTTCATCATGAAAATGAATATAACAACCCTTAATCTTCAGGCTTTCTGTTCAAACGTATCACTTAATTACCCATTTTTACAGAGCTTTTATTGGTTATTTTTAGCTCCAAGTGACTGAATCTGTCACTTGAGCCTGATCTTTACAGTACTTCTGAGAGAGTTAAACACAATGACACACTGCTTAGTAACATTATTTACTTGTCTATAGTTACATTTCCTTTATTTATCTATTAAAATCATGCACTAAACCTGATATTTTGTCTTCTTACTTTTTTGTCATTTTAATCTACAATGTGTAAGCACTAAGCAGCTATATTACTGGAGAACAACAACAAAAGAACATATTTGGAAAAGGGAAAAATGGAGGGATGCTCACTTTCTTGTAGGAAATAAATATATTTTGTTTGCTTCCCTTCATATGCACTTTTTTTTAAAAAAAAAATGCAAGTCCTTTGCATTTGTGACTTTTGGTGAGTCCTTATTAGTAGGAAATTGAAAGAAATTCCAAACTATTTGCAGTCTAAAAGGTAAAGTTATGCTCATCTTGGAGAAGATCATACTGTTCCTGCCTGACACACAGCTGTTAAAGAAGAACGTATGAGAGGTTAAAAGATTCGATAACACTTCTTCGGCACCACAGGCACACACAGTCTATCCTCTATCCATCTCACAACCCACTGAGATTTTTCTATCTTTTTTTCAACCCTCTACCTAAATCTGTACAGCTTCTGGTTGTTTTTGTGCATTCATTTAGCAAAAAGTACAGTAATTGGGAAATATAATGGTTGGTTGTTGCCTGAATGCTATTACAAACTGGGTAGCACTGTACACTGAGTTTTGAGAACATCCTTTGTGGGGCAGATCCTATATTAACTTATAAGAAAGCAAACGGTTCTTATTTTAAGTGATCTGGAGTTGTGCACAATTTGTTTTTATAATTTGACAGACCATATTATAAAATTCGATAAACCATGAGAAACATGACCTGTCCCTTACCATATCTGTTGACATCCCAACCATGTACCAGAGCTGAGATATCTCATGGGTTTTGTTGAATGATCACAGTGTGATCTCATCATTCTCAGATGGTCACATTTTAGAATAATCTCTTTTACATTTGTTGTTGTTAGAATTCAAAGAGTCCATTTATATGGACCACAGGAAATGTTATCACCAAGTTTTCACTGCAAGCAGTCCAGATGATGTATGGCCAGTTCCACAGTGGAAGTGGGGTTTTTTCAGCCTTTAATCACAAGGAAAGCCACAGACTATTCCAAAGCTTTCAGGAAACTCCAAATTGACATATAGCCAGCTGGATAGGGCTGGATTCAGAGAGATCCAGTGTTTGGTGGGACACTAGTACTCTTTGGCAAAAAAAGACTAAAGACTTTGTAAATGAATAACTCCCAAGATTCTATAGCATTGAGTCATAGCAGTTGTGTTAAACTCCATTAAATTTACACTATAGATCCACTCTTAGCGTCCTTAGTCATGCAGATGGTAGAAGTAGCTTCTCGGTCCTTGAATTGTCAGGACATGATGGCATTTACCATGAATTTGTCATGCAACTGTTCTTTATTTCTGAGGATATCTTCATTTGACAGGGGGAAGAGATAGGAGAAAAGCATGGACACCCTTATAGTAAGTGCTGGCTCCAGGATAGCATCTACTCACCCATAAATAGAACATACCATAGTTCATTGTTGTGACGTGTTATTTTGTTCATAGCTTGCTTTTTAAACAAGTTATAATAAATTGTCCTTTTTTGCCTGTAATGGCCACTGCTGTAATTTGAATTTTTTTTCAATGAGTGAAGAATGACTTTTCTGCTTATTACTCACTGTTAGGTATGTTATGACTCAGCTTAAACAACAAAGAAGAAGTGGGTTGTTCACATTTGTGGCTGGCTCACATTGAATTGCTTTATAATGTCTTTTACATTTTTCTTAAAACTTTTAGAGTACAATATCAGAATAAGAGAACCAAATAACAATCCCTCATTTTTGTTTACAATGTCAGTATCAGAAAAGTAGTATTGACTTGTTAAGAAAGAGTAAAATAGTGAGAGCTTTCAAGATTGCAGCAAAAGTAACTGGTAACAGCCAACTGGGTGATGAGAGTAAGGAATGTCTACAGAATGCCCTCGGTATTTGTTGGAGTTTAGTTCCAGGACACCACATGGATACCAAATCCATGGATGGCCAAATCCTGTTATATACAATGGTGTAATAAAATGGTTTCCCTTATATTAGATGTTAACATCAAGGTTTGCTCTTTGGATTTGTTTTTTATGAAATATTTTTCAATCTGTGGATAGTTGAATCTGTGGATACTGAATCCCTGGATACAGAAGTGCAACTATAGATCCTAAGTCTACTTCATATACATATTGCAGGTGCTAATCAAGGAACATGGTGTTTAGACTTCTAACATACTATGAACAGAAAATTTTCATTGTTTGTTTATTTCAGGGCAATGATATTTGTGTAACAGATTACATTAATAACTAGAAAAAGAATTAGGGATATAGGTGTATCTTCAGAAGTATCTAGCAGAGAGTTTACAACATTTTTTCTAACAGCTACTGCTGTAATTTTACAACTTTTAAGTGAAATTTAACATTAATGAGGTTTGATATTTAGCATGAGCTAAAACCACAGAGACTTCTGGGAGAAAATGGGTCAAGAAAGTTAACATAAAGGAACTTTTCCTCATACAAAGATCGACTTAATTATTTCCACTAAAGATGATGTCTATTATTGCATCTTTAGTGCCATTTTATACTCCAGTTACGCAAATAGCAGCTTCAGGTAGATAGTAAAATTACATAGCTCAGGACCAGAGAGGGAGACTAAGGTAAAGGTAAAGGTTTCCCCCTGACATTAAGTCCAGTCGTGTCTGACTCTGGGGATTGGTGCTCATTCCCATTTCTAAGCCGAAGAGCCAGCATTGTCCGTAGACACGTCCAAGATCATGTGGCAGGCATGACTCCATGGAGCATCATTACCTTCTCGCCGGAGCAGTACCTATTGATCTACTCACATGTGTATGTTTTTGAACTACTAGTTTGCAGAAGCTGGGGCTAACAGCGGGAGCTCACGCCACTCCCCAGATTCAAACCTGTGACCTTTCAGTCAACAAGTTCAGCAGCTCAGCGGTTTAACCCACTGTGCCACTGGGACCATAATTGAAAAGGGCTCGAGGGCTAAAATCTAAGATCTATATCAGTTTGATGGAGATCGTTTTTCTTTGAACCCCAAAGAAGTGTTACTAGGAATGAAATATACACAGTACTTTTTTTTCTTACCCAAAACTCTTAAGGGGCTGAATAAAAATAAAAAGGACAATATTTGATAATATAAACACATATGCCAGAAGTTAAATGAATACAGCTGCAAAGTGCAGACCAGAGTAAGGAATTCAAGCCTTGGAGCTTTTCAGCATATGTTTCAACATCTCACAACTTGTTATTTACAGAACAACTCACCTCACTTTATTTCCATCATAAAAGGGTTGTAAAACAGAAATATATAAATCATTCATCTTTCCAGATCCTTTGCTGTAAACTTTGAAACATCTGGGGCTCAGGGGTTTGACTTGCAATTTTTAGAGTGGTCAGTACATTAGGCTTTATAGTAGAAACATATTTTTGTCTTGCTTTCCCCTTTTTGCTTATATAATGCATCTGTTTCTTGAATGGCATTGCTCACTACATTTTGATAAAAGATGTTTTTCCAGTGGGTGAATCAAGAAGAAGAGTAGAGTCCTAAGAATTTCAGGTTAAATTGGTGGCTGTTTTGGATGGGCCAATCCCTTACTTCCCAGAACTAAGAGGTAGCATCAGTTGTTGAAAGAGAAGCATGTGGAGAGATCTTCAGTGCAGTAATATTCACCTTCTTCCTTCCAGACAATAGCTCAGTGGGAAGTTTTAGCTGCTGACTGGGAGTTCACTAAAATCTGGTTCAGACTTTTTAAAGTTGAAAGAGAAAAAGTAGAAGATATGGTACTGTCTTTTCATGAACACATTGTCCTGCATTGAACTGAGAGATCATGAACATCTTGATGCTTCAGAGGGAAAAAAATTAGGAAAACCTGGAAAATTTACATTTTTCAGCCATACTGGCTGAGGAGTTTCGGGAGTTGTAACCCAAGAAATAATTTTCTCCAGTTCTCAACCTAAGCTAACTTAAGATGAATTAAAACATTCAGAGTAATGACTATGGACAGATATAAAAATACCCATAAACTTTCTCATTCTTGATGAAAAAGTGTCTTGTTGCATCAAAACACCACATTGGAAAATTATAGTCAACTACCATGAGGTTTTTTTTTTTTTTTTTTTTTTTGGCAAAACCTTCCCATTCATCAATTACTGGGCAGCTGCAGGTGTTGGGAGTCCATTCCCCAGTCTATCATAAAGCAAATGATTGACATCTTTTTCTCCTCTGGCGATCTGGAAGCAGTTTTTCTTTATCGTGTCAGGAGTGACTTGAGAAACTGCAAGTCGCTTCTGGTATGAGAGAATTGGCCATCTGCAAGGATGTTGCCCAGGGGACGCCTGGATGATTTGATGTTTTTATCATCCTTGTGGGAGGCTTCTCTCATGTCCTCGCATGAGGAGCTGGAGCTGATAGAGGGAGCTCATCCGCCTCTCCCCGGATTTGAACCTGCAACCTGTCCGTCTTCAGTCCTGCCAGCACAGAGGTTTAACCCACTGCACCACCGGGGGCTCCGGTGGGAGCAGTGATGTAGGCTCAATACTTCCTCCATTCCCCAATGAGCACAGAGAAAGGTAGATGGTGGCCTCTGTGGACCAATCTGCATCAGACATGGTCCTTCTGTCTACGCTGTATTGAAATTGTGTGATTCCTCCAGAATTTCAGCTCAACTGTCCCCCGGCATCTCTTATCACTATCCCATGATAAGCATTTAAATTTCCAGAACATGCTGGAGATAGTAAGGAACAAATGCAGGCTATTAAACCCATGCAGACAAGCCCTTGGTTTTGGTGCAAAGAACACTTTGTGCAAGTACTTCCCTTTTTAAAAACTGATTATTATTTTTTTATTTAGACAGATTAAAACAAGTGCAAATACTTTCCAAACTTGGTGTAGAAACCCCAATACACAGCACAGTGTAAAAGGAGAATTAATTGTAACATGCTGTATTGTATTGAGTGCTGTAAAGTTATATGTTGCTTAGCCACATGTGTTGTCATTTTCATCTGTTAAATGTTGGAGGATATGAAACAGCCATATGCATGTTGTGTTATAAGTAATTCCAAGGTGAATAGGCATAAGACTGCCACCTGAAACTGTTATCCCTGAGATTTTATATTGCATTCCCCAGAAAAAAGAATGAGGGGTCCAGTTGTTTTCAAATGTGGGGTCTGTAATTAATGTTATTAATATTGTTATTAAAATATACTCTAAAAGTACAGTATTTTTGTACATTTGTCAACATTTTCTGGCAACATTTTCTTGTCAACATTTTCTGCCATAACTTATGTATCTCTTGACCCAAAGTAAATAATTTTCTATCCACTTAAATTTTAGGGCACTTTTTGCCATTTTAGCTTGCAGTTCTGGAAATCATGTATGCAATACATTTTTGAAGTCTTGTCCAATGTAGCTTTAAGTTGTTGGAAGGCTATTCCAGCCTTTTCTTTCATTTTTCGACCCAATAGATCTTTCTATTAGTGAATGTTTTCTGGCATTTGGGCTATGATGCTTCTTTCATCTCAGTTTTTTCCATGGTTCTCAGCCTCTTCTTATGCACCATCTTAAATCTTTCTTCCTAGCACTTCTTTTAAAGAAATGGCCACCATGTAGACACCACTTGAAATTATTTTACCCTAGTCAGAGAGCTGTATTTAACTTCCAACTTTTGGATATGATGGTTGAGTGTAGTGGTTTGAGTGTTGAACGCTAACTTTGGGACACTACTGTTCAAATTCCAACTCAGCCATGAAAACCAGCTAGATGACATTGGCAATGCTTCAGAAACAGAAGAAGGCAAAGGTAAACCCCTTGTGAAGAAATCTTGGCAGAAAACCAGTTGTACTCTGGCCTTAGGATTGCCATAAGTTGAGGATGACTTGAAGGCATGCAACAACATCAAAAATAAAAACATGAATATGCTGTTTGCTGCTTCTTCTCCAAGCTGGCCCACACTATGTTTTGATTAAAGGCAACAGCCAATTCCCTTTTCTACAGAGATCTAGGCAGGGGGTTGTATTGGATGGCCCAAGAGGTCTCTTCCAACTCAATGATTCTATTATTCTACAATTCTAACCCCATTAACATATCTTAAAGTGAAGCCTGATATTGCCATACTTAAAGCTCATGTTTCCACTATAAAGTCTCAGTTTTAGGATTTTATTCTAATAGTAAGTTTTGTGACTTAAAAATCTACGCAAGAGAGATTTTTTTTCTGTTCCTGCACCCCAACTTCTGCATGCTGACCTGATGAAGACCCTTGGGAGGCTCATTATACTCATTTTAAGGATTAAGACACATATAGCACTTGGGGAAAAGTTGATTTTGTGCAACAACACTCCAAAATAGTTTGGCCAGTTTTATTGGAAATCCCAGAAATATTATTTCCCCAAGTTTTTGGTAAACATAAAGTCTATTGGTCTTCCAAGTCATGAAGTGGAAGAATCAGGAAAGAGAACTACACTGCACACAACCCAGCCTATTCTGTCATGTACATTATAATATCACTGATATTCAATAAGGTATTTATAAATAGTCAAAATATGTATAGGAGGAATGCCTACATATAAATATGTATATAGATATAAATGCAGTTATACTTCACTTAACAAAGGAGATGAGTTCCCATTCATTACTTATTTAACAGGAAATTTGGTACTAGAGACAGAAATAACATGGAAAGCATATGGATAGATTCTTATACCATAAAAAGAACAGCAGTTCAATATGTCTCAATAAACATTTTATTCAAAACTAACAACATACACATGTGAAATGAAACAACGTCTGGCAAGCCTTACACAACTAAACAAAAATGTTTAGTAAATCTGAGCTAAGAATAGTCCCAGATCTGATCTTGTGGCCAGCAGCCCCTCCTACAACCTAAAGAAACATAGAGAAAAGGGAAAGCTGCATACCAAAACATACATATACAATATAGTAAGCAAACAGAGTCATATACAAAACAAATTGCTAGTAGAAGCTTGAAGGAGGTTGCTATTTCCAACAGCCTGGCCAAATGATAATTTGGAGCTAGCTTCAAATATCATCAAATAACCAATATAAATGGGACTCCTAGACTCTTCTACACAGGCATTATAATCCACCTTAAAGCCAGCCCAAGAACAAGGTGTCTAGAAAAGGCACATCCAATGAAAAGACACACATCCAGTTGGAAACAACATGTTTTAAAAGTCACCAGAAATTCCAGATGAAGTCATAAAATCCATCGAAGCTGATCACTGTATAAACAATACAGTGCTTCAATCAGAAGATACATATAGAACCATAATGTAGATAGCTAACAGTGGAGCAGTTGCAAAGAGAAGTCAGATACACGACTCAGAGTGAAAGTAAATGAACACCTTCCCCTGGCAATGAAAGCATTGTGTACCCATGGGAGTGCTCCATTTTCTTGTGTTGTCTTGCCTTGCCCTGTTAAACTCAAGCTGCTTTTAAGTAGTGCTTCTTATTGGAGCAGTTAAGGGAGGAAATAATCCTGGATTCAGATGGATCCAGAAACAGAGGATCTTTATGGATTCATTTGAAGGTTCCAGGTGGTTTGTGGGGTGCATTTGCAGGCACTCAGAAGGAAACTCAATCATCATCATGACCATCATCATTTTATTTCTTACATTGTGGCTCAACGCAGGATACAGCATTATTAAAACACGTAAACATTGTAAAAATTCTATAAATAAAAATATTAAAATGTATTTCTATCAAAGAAACATATTAAAATATAATGTTCTGGTCTGGATTAAATGACTCTGTAGAAGAAGTAACAATATTTCTTTCTTCTTTGTGGAGGGGGGGGGGATTGAGGATGTGTTTACAAAATGCACGTGCTATTGGAATATAGCAATGCAACATGACTCCATTTTCTCTTCATGTGTTCAGAGTGCCTAATTCCTTGAAAGCTCAAACAGAACATTGATAAAATCTGGATTTCCCCTTCCTTCCTCTTCCACTTTATAGTCATTTCAATTTCCCTTGGGAAAATATAATTTTCCCAGGGTTATTGTAGCAGGGTACACCGTATAGCAATGTACCAGGTCATAATGAATGGAAGATATATCCTATCCTTTTCTTTCAATTTTCTAGTGAATCACTTACGTCCAATCATGAATTTGCCCCCTTTACTGAATATTGGAAGCGTACAATTACTGAACTTTTGAACAGCTGCCCCCATTTCTCTTCATTTTCCTGGGTAAAAAGAAAAGCCCCCACCCCTACCCCCCAGCAATGAGCAGCAGTTTGATGGAAAACCTTTGATTAAAACATATTTAAATCAAATCACAGCTTTTACTCCAGAAACAAAAAGAAATGGCTAACTAAAATCCTGTTTCGCTTGATATACCATATTGCCTCATCTGCAGGTGTCTATAGTTTTCGCACTTCTGAAATAGCAGGAAATGTTTTAACAATTAGGGTGAGCAAATTGCTAAGGGAAATAAGGTAGTAAGTTACCGACTGAGTTCTTAAATAAAACATTCCATCTCTAATGGAGTCCTGATGCTGTTCATCAGCCTTGGGTTAACAAGAGAGTGCAGCATAGCCACGGGCAAGCTGGAGCTCTAGACTAGTTGGTAATGGCAATATGCTCTCTGAATGAGCAAAGGCCATTTTGAAATGGACTGAAAAGATAGCATGGAACACTTTTATCTTTTGGGTTCAATTTCTATAGAAGATTACTTTGATACAGAAGCACACAATATTTACTTTCTGTTATTTCTTTTTCCTGATTTTCCTTTAGTGGCACTATAATCGGATCTTGACTTATCTAATGCACACAGTTGGAACATGAGTTCCATGTGCTTTTCATGAAAGGGGAGTCACATTTAAAAAGAAAATACTATAATTTGAATATGCCACAAGCAGAGCTTAAATTTTATAAAGTGATAATATGGCTCCTGAAATTTCCAGCATTATCCTTGGTAGTTCAAAACTAATGTTTCCATGTTCAAAAATTTTAAAAACATACCTTCCTATGCTTCTTTTGCATGGGAATGCATAGCATTCAAGATTTGTAAGCAATAAGAATCTTATCATCCTTGAGAAAACTATGAACGTTTCTAAGATCCAGTGAGCTTGTAAGCATGATAGAATTACACAGACATTTAGAAATTTAATAGCAGAAATATATCGCATAGAACTTGCAAATGTTAAAATGTTACTATTTGGACTACAATCCCTGGTCAGTATGGCAACCAGCATTTAGAATGTGTAGTCTGAAAGTGTGTACTTTATCATACTGTGGGATATATTATGACAAAAATATCAGTTTCCTATCAGTTCTTTTCCACATTAAATAATAGGCCTGTATGATCAATGAAAAAGAAAAAGGCGAGGACCCCTGTGCCAGAGAATTCAAAAGGCCCTGCCTTAGCCTACATTTCCTAGAATTTTGCTCGCTTCCCACATTGAAGCTTCAATGTGAGTGTGGTCTCTGCCTGTTTCTCCCTGGGCCGGCCAACCTAGAAAAAGTGACGAGCGGAGTGCCGCAGGGTTCTGTTCTGGGCCCAGTCCTGTTCAACATCTTTATTAATGACTTAGATGAAGGATTAGAAGGCATGATCATCAAGTTTGCAGATGACACCAAATTGGGAGGGATAGCCAATACTCCAGAGGACAGGAGCAGGATTCAAAATGATCTTGACAGATTAGAGAGGGGGCCAAAACTAACAAAATGAAGTTCAACAGTGACAAATGCAAGATACTCCGCTTGGGCAGAAAAAAATGAAATGCAAAGATATAGAATGGGGGACGCGTGGCTTGAGAGCAGTACGTGTGAAAATGATATTGGGGTCCTTGTGGACAACAAGTTAAACATGAGCCAACAATGTGATGCATCAGCAAAAAAGCCAGTGGGATTTTGGCCTGCATCAATAGGAGTATAGTGTCTAGGTCCAAGGAAGTCATGCTACCCCTCTAATCTGCCTTGGTTAGATCACACCTGGAATATTGTGTCCAATTCTGGGTACCACAACTGAAGGGAGATATTGACAAGTTGAAAAGTGTCCAGAGGAGGGAGACTAAAATGATCAAGGGTCTGGAGAACAAGCCCTATGAGGAGTGGCTTAAAGAACTGGGCATGTTTAGCCTGAAGAAGAGAAGGCTGAGAGGAGACATGATAACCATGTATAAATATGTGAGAGGAAGTCATAGGGAGGAGGGAGCAAACTTGTTTTCCGCTGCCCTGGAGACTAGGACGCGGAACAATGGCTTCAAACTACAAGAAAGGAGATTCCAGCTGAACATTTGGAAGAACTTCCTGACTGTGAGAGCCATTCAGCATGGAACTCTCTGCCCTGGAGTGTAGTGGAGGCTCCTTCTTTGGAAGCTTTTAAACAGAGGCTGGATGGCCATCTGCAGCTTTTAGTGGGACAAGGACTGGAACGGCGACTCGACTGATGAGATTGTTTTATAGTTTTAATAACTGTTTTGACATTTGGTAATGTACTGTTTTAATATGATTTATGTTTAAAGTGTGGTTTTACTACTGTAGTTGTAAGGTATCGAATTTTTGCCATTATCTATGTGTAAACCGCTTTGAGTCCCCTATGGGTGAGAAAAGTGGTATATAAATACTGTAAATAAAATAAAATAAAATAAAATTGTCAGGGGTGTTTTGAATGCAATTTTCCTGCTTCTTGGCAGGGAGTTGGACTGGATGGCCCATGAGGTCTCTTCCAACTTTATGATTCTATGATTCTAGATAACTTATGAAATCAGCTTCCAAGGCCCAAAGGTCTCTCCGTGCCCTGTTTGATTATTTGTTTGCTGTGCGTTGCCACAAAAGACACTACAAATCCCATACATTGTGCAATCGCATCCGCCATTAATGAAATGATTTGGAAATTTCAGAAAGCTCCAATTTTTTTCCAGAAAAATTCATCATTCAATTCCGAATCGAACCACCAGTGCCACCTACATCCGAAATGAGTTTTGAACCATGCTTTTTTTAATCAACCAAACCTAGTAATCAACTCTTGGACAATCCAAGTTATTATAGAGGTATATATGCGTACATGAAATAAAAACATCAAAAGGAAACTAGTTAATGTGAAAGAAACCACTTTTTAAACACAGCTCTTCTTTAATATTAACCTGTTTGTTTCATTTAAATGTTCTTTTGATTACTGTGAATTCCATCATGAAACCAGCCATGCAGATATCTCTTTGTATCATGATTGTTGCTTCTTGTTTTGTGCCTCCAAGCCATTTCTGACTTATTGCAACCTTACAGTGAACCTATGACAGGGTTTTCTTGGCAAGATTTGTTCAGAGTGGGGTTTTTTTTTTGTCTTCCTCTGAGGTTGACAGTATGACTTGTCTGAAGTACTGAGTGGGTTTCAATGACTGAGCAGAGATTTTAATACTGGGCTCCAAAGTCCTCCAAATCACTATACCACAGTGTTGTTTTGTATCATAGTTACCTTTTAAAAAATTTATTTTTTAATTATTTTTTTCAATTTTATTAACAAATTTAAAATTATCTGTTTATGTATTTTAATGAGCCTGATGAATGCCATCTTGGCAATATGTGTATTCTTTGCTGAGATCAGTCATTTGTGCTATGCTAGAAATGCTGTAACTCCCATATTATGTGTCTCTAGTGAAAACAATCAAAAGCTCTGACTACATCCAGTGCCAGACCCTGAGAAACATCTTCATTAAGAAACAGAATCTTAATGCATTCCTCACTGGTCACATAGACCTCAGATAAGGATTACCATGTAAGCATTACATACTTCTTATGCACAGTTTGTCATTGTTTGCATAACCCTAAAGTTATATAAAATACTTCAAATATTTTTTTTGTATCTTGACCTGTGGCATGAGTAGGTTGGACTGAAAGTACTGTTGTGACATAATAGATACTTTAGCCAAAGCGACTGTTGCCTGTTTATCTTCCTGCTCAATTTCAGTGCTTTACATCTCAGATGGGTGATACAGTAAGACTGATATTTTAGTCCTACTCAACAATAACTGCGTATTGTATCTAGGGGAAAACTAAACCCAGATTAATAACATTAAACTCATTTTTTTTAAAAAAAGTGAAATTGTTTATCAACACACTGTCCTGCTGTTCTCTTAGCCCAGATGTAAATTGCACACTGCTTTATATATACCATGATGTGGGTGCATGAACATATTAGGTTGTTCATCCTACTGTGGATCACAACAGTTTTTCTGAAGCCTGCCAAATTTATGCCTTCTGATGCAGATGAGAACATACTTTCAATTCAGTGCTACCCATTGTTCTTTGCAACTAGTTGTCCATGACTGGAGCTGGATCACAGCCAGTCACCATATGTATGTAGCAGTTACTAAAGAGTATAATAAATACTCATTAAGAGAAACATTTTCCATGGAGATTTCTCAACTGAGTAAGGTTTACATGTGATTTATGAGTCAGGGACAGGCTTGATAATTGTCAATCTGCCCATCTAATCATCTGCCAAATTAGAGAGAATGCATTTTTCTAGCAAAGCCATTATCTTAGTTTGCAAGTTTGCTTTGTCTAAAAAGCTTTTTTTTTTCATAGTCAGGGATCTATAAGAAGGAAGGACATCTTGGGAAACACTTGAAGGATGAAAGCTTCAAGACTGATTCATTCAATCATTTAAAATGGCAGATTATATTTTTGTGTGTATCTAATGAATTTCAGCTGTTCTCATTACTGTTTGTGAGAAGAAATCATCAGGATGTGCTGCCATGTGAGACTTCTTATCTTGTCACTTCATCATATAATTCTGCATCTATTTCCTTTGCATGCAAAACTGGCACATAATGCAGACTTAAGACCCACTGAAATGGGAAAAATTGTTTGATATAATTTAGGCCCATAGATGCCTGTATCTGTGGTTTTTCCCCACCACATCACTATTACCTGAAATTGTGTGTGTGTGTTGGTTGTGAGGAGCTGAATTGGAGCTGAATTACATTTTCAACAAATACTCCGCAGCTGATTAGGCAAAAAAATAACAAGTTATTGGTCTTTATATAGAATAGGGGAATCTACAAACTCTCATTTAGGCTAGTTAACATTGACTGGTTGGTTTAAATTATATCCTGCCTTTCTCCTGACATGATACCCAAGACAGGGGAAAGCAAAGGTTTACGTAGATCTCATTACCAATAGATAAAGGGTGGTTTATTGCGGTAGCGCTAAATCAAAGAAGTATAGAAGGAGCCAGCCTAGCTTCCAATGAAAGAGAATTCATCAGGGTGAGAACGGCCACCAAAAAGGCTGTCAGATATGCCTGCATCATAGACTCATAGAACCACAGAGTTGGAAGAGACCTTGTGGGCCATCCAGTTCAACCCCCTGTCAAGAAGCAGGAAAATTGCATACAAACACCCCCAACAGATGGCCATCCAGCCTCTGCTCAAAAAGCCTCAAAACAAGGAGCCTCCACCACAGTCTGGGGCAGAGACTTCCACTACTGAACAGCTCTCACAGTCAGGGAGTTCTTCCCAATGTTCAGGTGGAATCTCCTTTCCTGTAGTTTGAAACCATTGTCCCACGTTCTAGTGTCCAGGGTAGCAGAAAACAAGCTATTTTGGTAAAACAGAAAGAAAGTCTTCCTCTGAAGAATTTAAAAGGGGTAATGCTATATATGCAAATACATTATATCAGAGGAAACCAGCTGGAGAATGTAGGAAACAATAAAAAGATTTTTAAATTATGCATTTTAAATTATGCACTGGCTATTTTAATAAGAATTGCTTGTTTATGTTCTTTTAAGCTGATTTTTTAAACAGGTTATGTGTTTTAATTGATTCTATTTGTTATATTTTAAGATTTTACTCCCATGGCTCTCTCCATGGCTTGATCTATGGAGAGAGCCAGTTGAGAAATAATAATAAGAAAATGACAAGCGACATTAATTTTTAATGGGAGAATTATGTAGTTCTCTTTCAGTGCATATGCTATAATATTTTAGCCCCATTTCAACTTCTCATCCCAAATACAGTAGACCCACTGAATTAGTGGAAATTCAATAAGTCAGCACTTAGGGAAGTTTCATTGCTTCAGTGTATTATTCTAGTTTGGAGTAACAATTGGATCAAAGCCATTGGATATAAATGTGCTTAACTTTTTAACTGATTCATTCCAATCATGTTAATTCATCATGGCAATTCATTCTTAGGAGGGTAGCAATGTATGTTGCATGCACCTGAATACAGCAGCACATGTGTTCTCCAAAAGCAGTTGTGTGGTTCATAAGCTTTTCTTCACAAGACCATTACAATGTCAATAATATAATTTGGGTCTCCAAATATAAATAATTAGGACATTGAATATCATGCAGGTGGCAGGAACAGGCTTGGGACAAGCCTTGGGAAATTAATTCCTTAAATGTGAATGATCCTCGATTTAGTTCCTGCTGGCAGGAAGCGTCTCTACTTGAACATCACTCCACAGGCCATCTGGAAATGCTTTCAGGGATCAGTAGTAGTCTATTCTTTTGCAGTGTTTGTATTTCTCACTAATAATCCAGAATGCTTTTAAAATAAGAATTTGCAGGATAGAGAAACAGACAAGGAAGAGAAACAAAAATTAACTGTAACAATGGTGAAGAAGAACATAACTAACATTTCAGAAAAGGAGTCTATGATAATATTCACCTACCAATAGTCATATTCCTATTGTTTTTCACTGCAGATTCATATTGCAGATAATCTGTCTTTTAAAACAAATGGAAATATATCTTAATCATAAGAGTGTAACTTCTGTTAAGTTCCAAAAATATAACTTTCTATATTTATTTGGCATCATGCACATATATGCCACAATAGCATTATTTATGTCCCCATCCTGGCTATCCTGTCAGAGACATGTCCACCAGAATACTGTTAAACAGCTGCACATTGTATCATAATCCAAAGCAGTCAACCAAAATAAGGGTGAAATGCAAGAGTAGTCCAAAGTCCTTTCCAAAATGTTCAAATGTTCAATGTAATCTCACCAACACCGAGGCTGTAAGCCAAATCATACCCTATACACTAAAGTCAAGGTCCAGTCTTGGGAAAGTGTCATAAGTAGCTGGCGACTTGATCAGCTAGATCCTAGAAGCAACATCAGTACAACTGCTACAGCCCTAATCTTTACTCTTGAACTATTGGCCAAGCCATACACTTGTGGCATTTCTCTGCAGCCCCTGTTATGGGTTCTTTACTGTGCTATATTAGGGGTGGTTGACTCCAGTTTTGCAGAGCTGATTTTGCCCTTAATCTGGGATATACTAGGATCTACTTCAACACATTTTATGACTTGACTTTCCTGTGACTGTTCTTAATGTGCTGTATCACCTTTAAATTGTCTTGAATCTAGATTATAATGTCAGGGTAGATGAGCCAAGGGTTTCTTTTGCTCCCAAGGATAGGACTAAAACCAGTTGGTGGATGTAGCAAGAAAGAATATTTCTGCTTAGCAATGAGGAAAAATCTTAATAATAGAGTTGTTTGACTTGAGAATAACTTGGATTTGGCAAGTAGTGTGATCCTTTTATGGAAGTGTAGAAAAGGTGACTGCAATGTCACTTGTCAGACATCACTTCCCCAGAGATTGTAACTCTGGCAAATGCATGGAGTTGCCAACAAAGCAATGAGTGACAATGTAATTCCTCACCAAATCCTTCATTCACAATATGGAAGTAATAGCTAGGTATTTTTAGTCACCCCTAATGAAGATGAATGAGTTATCACTGAAACTCAAAAGGATAATGTCACTCTTTTTCTGATACAAAACTACTTTTAAGTTACCTATATATTCACAAGGTTAGGACAAAGCTTTCCAATCTCTGTGTTGTGACACATTAGTGTGTCAGCTGAAAGATGTAGGTGTGTTGCATTAACTAACATAGCAAGAAACCTCTCAGTCTCTATGGCAGGGTGTTGGACTGGATGGCCTCTGTGGTCTCTTCCAGCTCTATGATTCTATGTGAAATAAGCAATAAATTATATGTTTTATAAAATTATAAAGGATTACATGAGATTTGATGCATTTTGTTATTACAGTTTATTTATGTATGTGTCTGTATCTCTTATAAGTAGTTGGTTTAACCTCTAGTTTGCTAGTAAAATTAAATTACTATGTCATGAAATGATGCATGTTTTTTAAAAAAAATCAGATTAGACTGATTTTACTGGTAAGATGAGATTTTATTGATCGCAATTTGGACTGATTTGGATGACATTTTAACCTGGTGAACTGTTTTAATGTATATTTATATTTATTTTTTAGGTATCTGATTGTATTTTATTATGTGTTTCTATTGTGTCAGCATCAAATTGTTGACTGTTGGTAGCTGTCCTGTGTCCCTCCTTGGAGGTCAAGAATGGACAGGGTATAAATATTCTAAATAAATAAATAAATAAATAAATATGTCACCAACATGAAAATGTTTAGAAAGCTCTGGGTTAGAGTCTTACTAAATTGTGGAGGATGAACAGAGATGTATCATGCTCTGTTGTGGATATTGCAGTGATTATAAAGTTAGCAGAAGTAGCACGTATTTTACACCACAGGTCAGGAGCTTGTAGCATTGAGATTCATTTTAGAGGAATTAAAAACCAATTGTTTCAGTTACTTCAGAGGGAAAAAAAACAGAGCACTGCTATTTTAAAAAGTAACTAACTGCCAATTATTTTGTAATGTTCTGCCTTTACCAGACCATGGAAAATGTGCTCATTTTCCACTGAATCTAAATATTCATAAAGACTTTGAACCCATTCCAACACATATTGTACTGATACGCCATTTGTCAGAACAAGTCCATACATATCCTTTCATCAGGCTAGCATCTAAATGCTTGTAACACCAACCAATAAGTTTCACGTCATTGATGTCATCACAGAACAAAGACCAAAGCTTTCATAACACCTCACCACAAATATCTGGCATATTGAAATGTGTATGTAAAATGCAAGTAAAATATGCGGACTAAACATTTTTACTCCATCACTCCCTCCTTAACCAAAGTCCTAATTATATTCTGAATATTTGTTATATTGCAAGAATAATGCAAGAGAATTTTTTATAAAGTTGTGTGAGAGAAGGATCTATTTTATAGTATGTCTGAGACTGTCACGGAATGGAAAGTAATTAACAGCATGTTAAATAATGATGTAAGTGTTCACAAATAAGTTTACATTCTGAAGCACAAATATTGTGAATATCTGGCCTTTTGAACAAACAGACCATAACTACAAAGAAAGAAGTATGCCAGTGTGTTTTCCAATAAGTTTCCTGCTTGGGCAGAACTTGGAAAAAAACAACCCTTGGAACACTGCAATCCAACCCCCCAGGAAGAACAAAATATATGAAATCATTGTTTTAGCAGTGTTAAGAATACAAGGACTTTTAATAGAACAATTTCATTTTAAAGCCATCAAAAGTTTATTGCTATGGACATTGGAAAGAATTGACTTCACTTTTAAAGATAAATTTTATTAAAGGAATTGTAATGAGGGAAGTGACCCTGTGAACAAAGTTCACTCAGGGGTGGGCCCCCAATCTACCCCCACTGCAAAACAAAGCCACGTCTGTTCCCTATTTAGTGTGCTGCAAAATGAATTAACACCTCTAAAGAATGTATGCAAGCATGGCACACTGAAAGGCTCTCTCTTAACAAAGAATATAAGCCTTGTCATTCTGGATCAGCGCAAAAGCCGAAATATTTGCACAATTGATTTATTTATATCTATTTATTTATTCATTTATGTGATACCTTTCTTTCAGAATGGGACCCAAGACACCTTCCCTTACTACACCAGTGCTGTGGCATGGGTCTTCAATAGACTGATGTCAGTTTCCCAAAGGATCCCTCTAGGGCAGGCCTGCACATCCTGTTGTTCTCCAGATGTTTTGGACTTCAGCTTCCAGAATTCCTGATCAGTGAACAAGGTGAGTTGGGCTTCTGGGAGTTGGAATCCCAAATATCTGGAGAGCCACAGATTGTTCAGGCCTACTTTAGGTAGTCAATCTATGGGATGTCAAAGTCATCCAATTGAATACCAATAACACTACATAGATGCAGCAGGTTCCATAAAAACTATATGGAGACGCAGATTGGTCCTAAAGTTATAAAGAGTGAAGAAGCTGCCTCAGGCAGTAGTGGACAGAGGACAAAAAATCTTCCTTGGTCCCTTAGCCATTCCCAGTTGATTAGAAATAGCAAAGTTAGCATCCCTACTCAAGTAAACCAAGTAGGAAGTCCTTCCAAGAGCCCACCTACACGAGCCATGTGTGTTGATACTGATCTGGGTGGAGTACTCCGGATCAGTCTCATGAAAGTCTACATGGTCAGCTGCCGAGCCAATCTGATGGCTGGTGAAAGACTACATCGCATGAAACTGAGTCACCTTGGTGGCTAGCTGGAGTCAGTAGCATCAAGCCCACTGAATACTGGAGGGGGAAATTAGAACTTCTTCCCTTCTTTCCCCCTGCTCTTCTCAGACAGGGTATCTGAACAATGCTCCCCTTCATGTACACCTATTGATGCAAATCAGGCTTTTTAAGCTTATCTTTACACCAAAAACAAATATTGGAGTAAGTTGGATCCCAGGTTGGATTTATGCATTCAACTGCTGGACATAAACCCAATTTCAAACTATTTTAAGTTCAAAATGAAATAAATGGATTTATCACTTCATGTTTTCTCTTTATTTCAACACTACTACCAAACACTCAGGCAATAGGAGTAGATGAAAGATTAAAGTAGAAAGAACTTTGTGGATTCACAATGCATAGGGACAGAGTTAGGGTTTGATGAGAAAGCAGGGAGAGAGGGTTGCATGGGGTGGGAGAGTCATCTGAAGGGTTGGTAACTGCTGCCTTAGAGTAAAATCATAACATAAGTTTTATTGGTTTGGCCACATCCTCCTTCTTCCTGCATCAGTTAGTCTGAGATGCAGGAAGAAATATATAATCCATTTTCTGTGTAGATTCATATAATCCCGTTCAAAGCAGGTAATCTGGTATCAGATATTGAATTATATGGAGTGTAGATCCAAATTGAGCTTGTTCATTCTCTCTCCACTTTACAGACTATAGTCTCTCTCTCCATGTTTGAAAGTACATTTGCAGAGCCTATTTTGAAATGTTTCATATTTGTTAGTAAAGGTACTTGTGTGGGGTTTGGTTTGTTTGTTTGTTTTACCAAAGAAGGTTGTTTTTGTTGTTTATTCATTCAGTCACTTCCGACTCTTTGTGACCTCATAGACAATCCCACAACAGAGCTTCCTGTTCACCGTGGCCACTCCCAGCTCCTTCAAAGTCAAGCCGGTCACTTCAAGGATACCATCCATCTTGCCCTTGGTGTGCCCCTCTTTCTTTTTCCTTCCATTTTCCCCAGAATCATTGTCTTCTCCAAGCTTTCCTGTCTTCTCATTATATGGCCAAAGTACTCCATCTTTGCCTCTAATATCCTTCCCTCCAGTGGCCAGTTGGGCTTTATTTTCTGGAGTATGGACTGGTTTGATCTTCTTGTGATCCAAGGCACTCTCAGAATTTTCCTCCAGCACCACAGTTCAAAAGCATCTGTCTTCCTTTGCTCAGCGTTCCTTATGGTCCAGCTCTCACATCTATAGGTTACTATGGGGAATACCATTGCTTTAAGTCTGCAGACCTTCATTGCCAGTGTGATGTCTCTACTATTCACTGTTTTATCGAGATTGGTCATTGCTCTCCTCCCAAGAATAAATGTCTTCTGATTTCCCAAAGAAGGTTAAGCTCCTTTATTAAGCTCCTAGATTCTATGCATGTGGTGGTTATATGGGACTATATGTTTTCTCGCCTTCTGCTTCCAAATACTAATTACTCTGATTGTGAGTAACTGTTACTTCTCATATTCCTTAACAAAAAATACATGTATCACACAACTTGTTCTGTCTCCTAAAGTAAGCTACCATCCTCAGATGTGATAGAAGACATGTTATCTCTGGTAACGTAAATTCAAATTCAAATTCAAATACTAGCCTATTATGTTCTTTGTCTCAGGCATAAAGCTTCTGCTTTGGGAAGTCATTTATAGTCACCATACTTGTAATGTTTGATTTTTATTTATTTATTTTATGTATTATCATTATTTATACCCCCTACCTTTCTCCCTGTGGGGACTCAAGGTGGCTAATATTCCACACTAAACAAGTTTAAAAAGTGCAGTAGAAAAGTAAAAAAACAAACAAACAAAACAATTAAATAACAGTGTGGTTAAAAACAGAATTAAAATGCAGTAAATATATCAAAATGGCCTTTAAAACATATTCTTCCCAATCCTGCTCAACTTTTGATAGAAACTAAAGCCCAAAATTAAATGGATTTCAATACACTATGCTTTCCCATGCCTGTTGGGTCAGATTTTACTTTTCCAAGTTATTTCTTTAATGAAGTAAAGAGAAATTCACCTTTGAATACTTGTTATTTTCTGTTCAGACTTGGACTGCCTAAATGTTATGCATACTTTAAAAATAAGACATTTATATTAAAAAAAATAAAGCAATATGAAATGACTTCCCTTTTGATACCCAAAATGAATAGCAAATTCCTTTAAGAAGGTTGCAACTGAGGTATAATTCATTCACCTTCATAACATTCAGTTCTTTGGAAAGTGACTCTTCAGCTGGCTTTAGAGTGTTTTATGATGTTTTTGATTGCATTCAAAACTGTTTTTACAATAGCTGCACAAAAGACACAAATGCCATAAATTACATTGAGGAAATTCATGTCCAGTTCACCATAATCTTAACAAAGAACAGTGATTGAAGGCATGCTCTACATATACTGCTAAATATTGTGTTATGGATACCACATGTAGTACATGCAGAAAGCTCAGTACTATCTTTGCAGCACGGAAATTATATTTTTGTAGCAGGTGTAGTTGTTAACAGCATAGCCTATACATGCATGGGCAAATTTCGGCCTTCCAGGTGTTTTGGACTTCAACTTTCACAATTCCCAACAGCTTATAGGGAGTTAGAAATTGTGAGAGTTGAAGTTCAAAATTCCTGGAGGGACAAAGTTTGCCCATACCTGGTCTATATCCTATATTTTTTTCTCCCCAAGCTGGGACTCAAACCAGCTTACATATAATAATTATGTAGATTATTTATTGTGCATGATTAAATGTCAAATTATTTATTAAACATTATGAAATGACAAAACCTTTTAGCACTACAGTTTCATCTGTCTTATGAGACATCTCCAGCTCATCCCCTGTTTGGGTATCAGCCAGCACGTCAACGACTTAAATCTAGAAATAGTTTTCTAAGATCTGCAGAGACACCCGCCGGAACACCTCAGCAAGCGAGAGTCGAAAAGTGGCAGGTCCAAGCCCAGAGCCTCAACCAGTGGCTGATACCAGATGAGAGACTCCCCCCTGGGCACACAGAGGACTGGGCAACTTGGAAGGCGCTGAACAGACTGCGCTCTGGCACCACAAGATGCAGAGCCAACCTTCAGAAATGGGGCTACAAAGTGGAATCCTCGACATGCGAGTTTGGAGAGGAGCAAACCACTGACCACCTGCTGCAGTGCAGCCTGAGACCTGCCACATGCACAATGGAGGACCTTCTTGCAGCAACTCCAGAAGCACTCCAAGAGGCCAGCTACTGGTCAAAGGACATTTAATCAACTACCAAACTCACAAAATTTGTATTTTGCTTGTTTGTTTTTTGTTTTTTGTTTTGCTTTGTTCTGTTAGAAATGTAATATAATTGACTGGTTGCACTGACACGATAAATAAATAAATAAATAAATAAATAAATAAATAAATAAATCTGTCTTATTTAGAAAACAGGGATGTTATGTATAGAAAGTTAGTTGGATTGGTCTATTCAACTTGGAATGAAAAAAAATTGACGTGGTTTTGAGATTTTTTTCAAAACTGCCTCTAAAATTCCGTGTGATGCAAAGAATACTTTTTCTACAAAGCCTGCATATTGGATGGGCTTGGAATATATATCATATACGCAAAATCACATATAGGCCTAAAATCAAGTAGCAGCTTCTACTAAATTAAGCCTTCTGAATGATAAGGTTATACTTCAGTAGGTAGGTATATTATAGCTGAGACCAGAAGTTGGATTTGGATAATAGATTTTTACAGGTTCAATTTCAAGTTCACTTTATTATAGTCAATGACCAGCTTAAGAGAAGAGGGACACAGTCATGCACAAACACATCAGGTCTAAGGATCGAGAGATTTAAAACATACTGTTAAAAGAAATACGCTTGAAAAATACATACATACATACACTTGAGTCATTGGGGAAAATGTGCAGAAAAGTGGATGTAAGGAAGAATTCTTAAATGTGTACACATGAAAAATACATGTGTACAACAGAGAAATATTGTTTTCTATACAATTTTCAATACAATAAATAGCTGTTTTCAGAACAAAGCAGCCACATATGAATTTAGAACTGAATAATACCTGAACCGTGAAACTGCTTCTCCATCCAGGATTACTCTCTTTATGGTTTCTCAATACTGTATTTAAAAACATGTTTTTTGGAAAATATTGTTTTCAAATATTGTTCAATTTTTGTCCCACCATTAGTCTGGGCTAGCAACCTTATTCTAGCTGCATCTCTCCTATAATGTGTTCTCCAACCCTGCACCACAGCCACAACAAGCAATGTTATTGGATATTGTGGTACCACATGTACCTAGATATTTTCTGTACTGTGCCACATCCTGTACTGTTTGATACACAAACTACACAACTTCTTTCCCCATGATTGTGATTCCCATATCAGTGTAGTGATCAATCCATTCCAGATGTTAGACTGAAGTTTAAAGGAATGAACCTAAGCGCAGAAGATCTCTTGGGAATAGCTGATCATCATTCAGGTCAAGCCTGCACAATCTGTGGCCCGCCGGGTGTTTAGGGCTCCAAATCCCAGAAGCCAGCTTGCCCAATGGTAAGGAATTCTGGGAGCTGAAGTCCACTGTTTTACTGTGGTGTAAGGACCTAAGGGACCATCTACATAAACCACAGAACTGAAGCTGCTCTGGAGCGGGCTACTCTGGATCAGCCCCTGGGAGTCCACACAGCCACCCACTTAGCTGGCTCAGTAGTGGGATGGTGTCAGCAGCACTGTTTTGCACTGAATGCAAAAAATCCAGCCTTATCATCCCACAGTGATTACCGGGCATGAAATTGCTGATGGTCATCACATGTCATATGTATGATTAAGGACAAGAATTCCTATATCAGTGTTAGTACACTGAATAACAAGAAAGTGAAGTTGAAAGAATTGCATACTTTGCTGTAATATTTAGAACTACATACAATGCATGTACAATAGGAAGTCTACACATCTTTTTAGAAAAGGTAGTATGCGACTCCAACCTCTCACCAAGTGTAATAAACCTGAATTATGATTTATAAAACTTACGTTTAACTTTATTTATCATGAAAAAACCCTGTCTGGATCCCAACCTTTCAAGGTCTGTTAATATTTTTGTGGGTTTCTCTAAAGTGTTGTCAGCTTAACAATTTCTACTTACTCCCATAATTTCCACAACATATGAGTCTTTCCTGACCATTGCTTATTTTTCCCATGTTTTCCCATGTTCAGAAGAATATATAAAACATGAACCTAGAAGATGATATTAAATAGGGAGTCAGCATTGCCATGAATGTGTCTTTTAACACATGGTTAATGCCTAGAATAATATAGACACCAAATAAATATAGAAATCAGTACAACAATCTTTTTATAGTACCATATGCAGTCAGGTAAATTTGGCTACTATCCATACATTAAATCACAAAAGTATTTAAGAAAACCTTTGTTGAACAGAAATCCCCATGCAGAAAAATAACTTTTAAATTCACAGCAGTGATCCCAGATGGTTTTGATTTCAGTGTTGACTTTTCTAAATAAATGGAACAATTGAGTATAGCTAGTTTTTCATAGCTGGGTCATCCCTGAAGAAAGGGGGTGATGGTTTAATATAGGGAATTATTTTCCTTCTCCTCCATACCTTGCGTCCATTCATCTACATCCAGCAAAAGAGTTTTCACTCAAATTTGGTTCAGCTTTTTTAGTTTATAATGTCTCACTATTGTTGTCTGCAATCACCCCTATGAGATTTCTGCTGGGAATTCTTCTAATTGGTAAAGCCTCCTTGAGTCTGGCCACCAGTTGTAAGTCAAGAGCTGTCTGTTTAATAGAAGACTGCCAAGTTTTTCAGTCTGGAATGAACCTTTGCCATTGGGTATGAGGTATGTTCATAATGACACTGTTATAAGACCTCTTCCATTATAACATCAGAGTGTGAAATAGTATATAGTTAACAGACGTTCCAGGGCACCTTGAGAGGTATAAATTATAACTACACATTGTCATCAAACTCGACACCAGCATATTTTTACCAGCTCATGTGGTGCACACCTGTAGTTCCTGGCAGACTTTCTGGGGCTGCATGGAAAGGAAACCTCCTTCTACAGGTACACATCTTAAAGGTTTTTATGGCCTTGCAACCATGTGTTAAGTGTAAAGCTATCTATTCATTCTGAAAGCCTATTTGGCATATAGTTTAAATATGCAGATTTCACTGCAAAACTCCACCCAATCCAAACAACAACAAAAAACAGAACTCAGATTTGTTTCTAGTAGGAACGTGAGAGGCCCCTGAGCTAATCTTAATGCAAATTAAATTTGCAGAGCAAATTACAATTCAAAGGTAAATTACTCAGGCAAAGAATGTTGATGCAATTGCAGCTCATTTTATTCATATTATTTATTGTACATTGGACACATGAGAGAGTTAAGACAAGAAAAGGAACTAATGACATTTGACATTATCCTACATATTCCTGCCAAAACCTTTCTATTCTTTGTTAAATGCAATTCAGAATTAATTTATACCACCGGTCTGTTGGTGGTTGGACACATTCCCTCTTTTAATCAAATTGAGATGAGGAAGAAGAAAGGCCAGCCAAAAACAGAGTTGTGGTGATGGGACAAATTTCCTGCCCTTGCCTTGGATAATCATGTTGAATTTCTTGCATGGGCCATTTCATAAATGCACAGAAGAACTGGTTCAGAGGGGCCCTTGTGGGAAATGTAGATGAATCCCAGTTTTGAATACTGCAATTCACAAAAGATAGATAAACAAGATGGAACATATCCAGAAAAGTCAATCAAAATAATAAAAGGTCTGGAAGCCATGCCCTATAAAGAAGATTTTGGTGGAGGATATAAATTTGAATGACAATAATAGTTAGTTATCATTAAATATTAGGCCTGTGCAATCAATGAAAAAATGTTTCAATACTCATTATGAACTTCGGAGTGGGGAAAAATCATTTATAAAATATTTCTGAAATTGGACAGGGTCTGTATCATAACTATAACAAGTAAACTATTTTTTTTATTATTTTTTGTTAAGTAATTGTGCCAATGGAGAAACTTCAGGGTTTCCTTTCTCCTTCATTGTCAGGGCTATTGGCATGAAACTTGCTACAATTATAGAACACCACTGTTAGCCCATCAAGTTTCAGAATGTTTCACTCATCCATGGATTTTTGGGAAATTTTCAAAGTTTTTGCAAACAACATTTTTTTATAAAAACTACAAGAGCTATCTACTTGAATTTTCTATACAATGACACTAGATAACAGGGGATCATTCCACCCAAGTTTCACAAATATGCACTGATTTCAGATATTTTAAAAAAGGTTTTGACAAAAAACTTTTACAAAAGCCATAACAGCCATCTCATTGAATGTTTTAACCAATAGAACTTCAAATTAGGGATTTCTTCCCAGCCCAGATTTACTTTCTAGTATTGAAGTATCAGTCAGTCCTCCTAGCTGCGGATTCAACAATTTATTGGAAATCTGGCTGCTGCTAGGAGGGACAAATCTCTCCCCTATCCTAATTGGGGTTTTCTGATGCTGAGCAGAATTATGGGAAATGTAGTTTAGGGCAGGGCCTTTGAATTCTCTGCCAAAGGACTCCTCACTTTCCCAAACTACATTAATTGATGCTTTAATGCTATGTTTTTCATGGCTTTGGTTTTCATGGTTTTGTTTATTTACCAATGTATTAATATATGGCATTGAATTGTTGGTGGGATATAAATGTGTTAAATAAATAAATAAATTCCCAGAATTCTGTGCTCTCTCAGTCTCTTTCCCAACTCTTTCAGTTTGTTCCATCTTGCTGCTTTCCACTTCTAATGATGAGAGGCAATCTATCTCTTTATAATTTAAAGAGGAATGACAGCCTTTTTAGCTTTTGGCCTCACTTGCACTAAAAATGAAAGATTTGCACACCCCTATTAAATATCTTAAGGATGTCCAATAGAAAATAGAGAAAGCTATTCTGCAACTCTGGAAACTGAGAATAAATTGGTGAACCAAAATTACAAGTTTGTACTATAAATTGCAACTCACACATTAGGAATGATGTCTTGGTGGTAAGAGCTTTTTAATAGTGAGAAAGGCTGCCCTGGAGGGGAGTTGAGTCTCCTTCTTTGGAGATTTAAGGAGAAGTTGGATGAGGATGCGTATTCCTGCAATTCATTGGACTAGGGACCTCATCAAATTTTCCTTACAATGCCAGGGGACAGTGAGGTAAATCACAGGGCAGTGTCATGCTGTGTTCCATTACCACTGTAAGTTGTCAGGGATCATGGTATCGCTTTCCATTGTGGGTTGTCAGGGGTCATGTATACTCCACTCCCCTGGGCTCCATTTCTCTGTGTTGCCAGCATGGTGCCAGCATGTCTTGTCTGGCTCAATGTGATGAGGTCCTAAATGACTCTTGTGGTCACTATGAACCCTATGATTCTACGATGCTGTGATCCAAATTCAATGCAAGAAATATGCATTCTGTTGGCCTTTGTTCTACTGAGCATTAAGGAGATTTTCCCCCTAAATGTTAAAATACCTTTTTAAATAGTAAAAAAGCAAATATTGATTTTGCCATTTAATTTAAGGGGCATCATTTTTTCAACACTGTTGCTCATAATGAGGAACATCCACAGATTTCGGTATCCATGGGGAGGTATGTGTGTGTGTGTGGGGGGGGGGGAGGGACTCTCCTGGGGGAAAAAACCCAGTGGATACCAAAGGCCACTGTTCAACAATGACAAAAGGAGTTGAGCTACCCAGTACTGCATAGTAACAAATATATAACCTTTGCATCTAATCATATTAATACTGGCCAACAAAAAAGCAGTCTTGGTCCAGAAATTGTCAATTAGTTTTGTTTTTATTGCTTTGAAAGGTCTACTTTAGACTATACTTATTCTGTTAACTCCAAAAATTGTGCTGCATAAAATATAGTACCTAACTATCAGAATTTTACCATAATGAACATTGTGAAAATTCATCTTGACATCCTACTCATGGTAATTATATTCATTTAGGAAATCTTTAAATAGGATTATTGTGCTCATACATTACATTGTATATTACGCCATATTACACAATTTTATAGGCAGACAGAACTCTATGCGTTTACACTTGGGAATCACAGCTGACTCTGAAAGTTCTTGTTTACCTATAATTCATTTACCCCTGTCAATGTCTTTAGCATTTTATTGCAGTCATGAAATTATGGAGACTAATTTATTGCTCACTAAATTTGAGTGTTCAAAGATGCCATTTTAGCTCAGAGCAGCAGTTCTGAAAGGATGAGGTTGGATATTCTTTGAGACATAGTGGGGATGCTTTTGGTCATATGAAAAAGACAATTATTCAGATGGAAGTAGCAAACAAAAGATATGCAATGACTACGAAGCTAATGACTACGAAAAGGGACAGGACTTCTTAGAAATAAAAGCTTCATATTTTATTTGACAAAATAGAGATGATAATTAAACATAATAATTTTGATATCATTTTAAAGTAATATAGTTGAGACATTTTGTCCCATATATTTGGAAGAGTTGAAAGGATGTGCTATGAACAAAAATCTTTCAAGGCCTACCTGATAAAAATAGAACAGAAAAAATGACGTAAAACAGTTTTTAAAAAGGAAATAATACCTTAATCAATTGGAAGCCAGTGAAGTGACTTTGGGATGGGTCTAATACACTCATTCCTAGATGTCCCTGTAACTAACCTGGCTGCCGTATTTTTGAACCAGCTGGAGTTTCTGAATTTTCTACAAGGGTAGCCCAACATAAAGTGCATTGCAGAAGTCCAACCTTGAGGTTACCAGTGTGTGCACTACCATCTTCAGGTCCTACAAATCTAGGAAGGAGTGCAGCTGATGTATCAGCCAAAGCTGATAGTAAGCACTCCTGACAGTCGCATCTACTTGGGTTGACATCTTGAGAGATGGATCCAGGAGTACTCCCAAGCTGCGAACACAGTCTTTCAGGGGGAGTGTAACCCCATCCAGAACTAGTTGCCATACCTTCATACCCAGATTAGGACATTTGATGGCCAGCACCTCTGATTTGTGTGGATTCAATTTCAATTGGTTTTTCCTCATTTAGCTCATTACCTCCTCCAGGCATTCCTGCACAGGAGATACACTATCGTTAGCTGAAGCTGTTTTGGAAGGCACGGAAAATGTATTTGGGTGTCATCAGCATACTCATAATAACACACCACTCCCTGCCTATGGATGATTTTTCCCAGCAGCTTCATGTAAATATTAAATAGCATTAGGGATAGAATGGCACCTCCTGGGACACCACATAACAGCTCCATTTTTTGAGGAGCAGCTATCCTTAAGCATCACCATCTGAAACCTTCTTGAAAGGTACAACCGGAACCACTGCAGCACCCTGTGATGCTCCCTGTACTTTTTTTAGCCCTCAAAAATCAGTTTTCTATCCCTGGATGTCTAAAGGAGCAATGATTTTGTGCCTAAAGCCCATAGACTCTGTTCCATCACCCCTCAAAACTAGCAATAAGTCAAACGATACCACTTAATAAAGGTGTTTACAAGCCAAAATGCAGTTATACATAAATAATAACTAGGGATGGACTCTGCATGTGACCAGGGCTCAGATGACCAGAGAACTCTTACCTCAATGGTGTAAGAGGCTCCTGCTGTTGCTGCCTCCCCACCCCTTTCCCAAGTCCCAGTTATTTACATTATGGACAATGAAAGGATAATTTTCATACCAGACTATGGATGTGTCTATGCTAGGCAGGTTACCCCTGTTAAATCTGCTCTTGGAGCCAACTGGACTCAGCACTTACATACTGAATCTGGGGCTATTGTTTAGACAGCCTGGGACTACATCCGTTCTGGTGGGTTAGCACCTTCTCTATGTTGCCACCTCCACAAGAAGGAGGCAATCTCCCCTCCTTCTTGCTGTCACCCCAATCTAGCATCAGCAATAAGTGCATGCCTGGTGTGCATGGTTTGTTTGGAGTGACAGCAGTAGGTGCACAAGCATCACCCATTCCTTTCACTGTGCTGATCAAGGATTCTGAGTCTTTTCCGTTCTGTGATAAACATTCAAAAGTATACATTCTTCAGTGCTAGTTACACCATTACAGATCGTATAACCAATTGTCCTGGGCCAAGCTCCAGGGAAAGTGTAAGGGCAGTGGTCTCCATCTGAACAACACATTGAGGTAATTCAAACCAGCTATCCAGACTTCCCTGAAGCCCCAGAATACTTTGGAATTTCCAGCAAACTCCAGAGGATCTTCCAATTTTGTAAAAAGTGGGGCAAAGTTGAAGTACAGCACCCCCACCTTCTGCCATAAAAACTCAAACCACCCAGCAATTCTCATTGGAAATGACTGTGCATCATGACATTTACCAGCAGCCCATGCAATGTCCAGGTTTTTGGCCCAGTGTAGATATGCTCTATGAATGGAATCACTATAGTATGTTGTTACACTAGAATGCATGGATTAGGGGACCTTGCAAAAGGAAGTTAGTACTGAAGGATAGCAGTGGGCATTTGAGAAGGCAGTTGCTAGTTACTTGTCCCTCTTTTCTGGCAGATAGTTTGTGGCTTTTGGGGCATGTTTCTAAGACAGACGTTGTTTTCCTTGGTAATAGATGGTAACCCAGCAGAATTGTGCTCCTCCTCTGACAAAATATCAAGTAGCCAGAGAAAATCCCTTTTTTCCTAACAGATAATTCCCTAAAGATATCAAACATACTTTTCAAGTTGCTAAGGAAGTAATCTCATAGATCCTGTTATGCAAATATTTTGTTGTTGTTGTTCATTCGTTCAGTCGTCTCCGACTCTTCGTGACCTCATGGACCAGCCCACGCCAGAGCTCCCTGTCGGCCGTCACCACCCCCAGCTCCCTCAAGGTCAGTCCAGTCACTTCAAGGATGCCATCCATCCATCTTGCCCTTGGTCGGCCCCTCTTCCTTTTGCCTTCCACCTTCCCCAGCATAATTGTCTTCTCTAGGCTTTCCTGTCTCCTCATGATGTGGCCAAAGTACTTCAACTTTGTCTCTAGTATCTTTCCCTCCAGTGAGCAGTCGGGCTTTATTTCCTGGAGGATGGACTGGTTGGATCTTCTCGCAGTCCAAGGCACTCTCAGAACTTTCCTCCAACACCACAGCTCAAAAGCATCGATCTTCCTTCGCTCAGCCTTCCCTAAGGTCCAGCTCTCACATCCGTAGGTGACTACAGGGAATACCATGGCTTTGACTAGGCGGATCTTTGTTGCCAGTCTGATGTCTCTACTCTTCACTATTTTATCGAGACTGGACATTGCTCTCCTCCCAAGAAGTAAGCGTCTTCTGATTTCCTGGCTACAGTCTGCATCTGCAGTAATCTTTGCACCTAGAAATACAAAGTCTGTCACGGCCTCCACGGTTTCTCCCTCTATTTTCCAGTTGTCAATCATTCTTGTTGCCATAATCTTGGTTTTTTTGATGTTTAGCTGCAACCCGGCTTTTGCGCTTTCTTCTTTCACCTTGATTAGAAGGCTCCTCAGCTCCTCCTCGCTTTCGGCCATCAGAGTGGTGTCATCTGCATATCTGAGGTTGTTAATATTTCTTCCAGCAATTTTCACCCCAGCTTTGCATTCATCCAGCCCCGCACATCGCATGATGTGTTCTGCATACAAGTTAAAAAGGTTGGGTGAGAGTATGCAGCCTTGCCGTACGCCTTTCCCAATCTTGAACCAGTCTGTTGTTCCGTGGTCAGTTCTGACTGTTGCTACTTGGTCCTTGTACAGATTCCTCAGGAGAGAGACAAGGTGGCTTGGGATGCCCATCCCACTAAGAACTTGCCACAATTTATTATGATCCACACAGTCAAAGGCTTTAGAATAGTCAATGAAGCAGAAGTAGATGTTTTTCTGAAACTCCCTGCCCTTCTCCATTATCCAGCGGATATTGGCAATCTGGTCTCTCGTTCCTCTGCCTTTTCTAAACCCAGCTTGAACATCTGGCAACTCTCGCTCCATGTATTGCTGAAGTCTTCCTTGCAGGATCTTGAGCATTACCTTACTGGCATGAGAAATAAGGGCCACTGTACGGAAGTTTGAGCAGTCTTTCGCATTTCCCTTTTTTGGTATGGGGATATAAGTTGATTTTTTCCAGTCTGATGGCCATTCTTGTGTTTTCCATATTTGCTGGCAAATGGCATGCATCACCTTGACAGCATCATCTTTTAAGATTTTAAACAGTTCAGCTGGAATCCCGTCGTCTCCTGCTGCCTTGTTGTTAGCAATGCTTCTTAAGGCCCATTCAACCTCACTCCTCAGGATGTCTGGTTCTAATTCATTCACCACGCTGTCAAAGTTATCCTCGATATTATTATCCTTCCTATACAGATCTTCTGTATAGTCTCGCCATCTTCTCTTGATCTCTTCAGCTTCTGTTAGGTCCCTGCCATCTTTGTTTCTTATCATACCAATTTTTGCCTGAAATTTACCTCCAATGTTTCTAATTTTCTGGAAGAGGTCTCTTGTCCTTCCTATTCTGTTGTCTTCTTCCACTTCCATGCATTGCTTATTTAAAAATAGTTCCTTATCTCTTCTGGCTAACCTCTGGAATTGCGCATTTAACTGGGCATATCTCCCCTTATCCCTGTTTCCTTTTGCTTTCCTCCTTTCTTGGGCTACTTCCAGTGTCTCAGCAGACAACCATTTTGCCTTCTTGGTTTTCTTTTTCTTTGGAACGTACTTTGTTGCCGTCTCCTGAACAATGTTGCGGACTTCTGTCCATAGTTCTTCTGGGACTCTGTTTACTAAATCTAGTCCTTCAAATCTGTTCTTCAGTTCCACTGTATATTCGCTAGGAATGTTAGTGAGATCATATCTAACTGTTCTGTGTATTTTCCCTTATCTCTTTAGTTTTATTCTAAATTGAGCAATAAGAAGTTCGTGATCTGAGCTACAGTCAGCCCCAGGTCTTGTTTTCACCGACTGGATGGATGTCCGCCACCTTTGGCTGCAAAGGATGTAGTCAATCTGATTTCGGTGTTGACCGTCTGGTGAGGTCCATGTATAAAGCCGTCTTTTAGGTTGTTGGAAGAGAGTATTCGTTATACACAGCGAGTTTTCCTGGCAAAATTCTATCAGCCTGCGTCCCGCTTCATTTTGTTCTCCCAGACCATGCTTGCCTGTGATCCCTGTTGTCATTTGACTTCCCACCTTGGCATTCCAGTCTCCTGTAATGAAAATAATGTCTCTTTTTGGTGTATTATCCAGGAGGTCCTGCAGATCCTCATAGAACTGATCTACTTCTGCTTCTTCAGCAGCTGTGGTTGGGGCGTATATTTGGATCACTGTAATGTTGAAAGGCTTTCCTTGCACTCGAATTGAGATCATTCTGTCATTTTTTGGGTTGTATCCAAGCACTGCTTTAGCGAATTTAGCGAATTTCTTATTAATTATGAAGGCTACTCCATTTCTTCGATGTTCCTCTTGTCCGCAGTAGTAGATCTGGTGGTCCTCTGATGTGAAGTGGCCCATTCCAGTCCATTTCAGTTCGCTGACCCCCAGAATGTCTATCTTTAGTCTTGACATCTCACCAATAACAACATCCAATTTGCCCTGGCTCATAGATCTTACATTCCAGGTTCCTATGGTGTGTTGATCTTTAGAGCATCGGATTCGTCGTTCACCTCCAGTACCGTCGGCCGCTAGCCTTCCTTTCGGCTTTGAGCTAGCTGTGTCATCACATCTGGGGCTAGTTGAACTTATCCTCTGCTCCTCCCCAGTAGCATTTTGGCCATCTTCCGACCTGGGAGTCCCATCTTCCAATGGCATACCGACATATCTCTGGTTGTACTGGTCCATTTAGTTTTCTTGGCAAGGATACTGGAGTGGTTTGCCATTGCCTTCCCCAGGGATCACGCTTGGTCTGACCTCTCTGCCACACCCGTCCCGTCTTGGGTGGCCCTTCACGGTTTCGCTCATGACATCATTGAGGTGCTCAAGCTCCAGCGCCCCGACAAGGCGGCGATCCTTTGCTGGAGGCAAATATTTTATTGATAATTTAAATGATGTGTGGCATTCGTTCAATATATGGATATGTGTATTGTTTCTAAACCTTGGAAGAGTATGTTTTGGAACAACTACTGCCAGAAATTCCAAGATATCATGACCAATGACATCTCTTATTAGCTATGCAGGTACAGTGGAGAGTTTGGGAGCTCAACTGTAAAAAAAGTAACATTTCCAAACTGGGCTTTTCTTTCTTTCTTTGTAGCTATGGAATAAAAAAATATTTTCAGGTATGCTGAAGGCCAGGTGAGAATTTCTTTCTCAATACGTCATTCTACCATTATTTCCCCTTTATGTTGGACCATAATTTTCCCTTCATTTCTGTGAAGCATAACCAGGGGTTAACTACAAATCCACCAAGAAAACAAATAACTTTTGCCAGTAAGTATATGACAGAAAGTTGAATTAAACAGCATTGCAAATGAGCAGTTATACGGTCCTAAGCCACAGGAAAAATCTACTAACTAGATTTATTTGGGGGCTTACTGCCAGTAAGGCTATTACAGGGATATCAAGTTAACAAAATTTGATTAGGCAATTGGGGGAATTATGCAAATGAGAGGCTAATTGACCAACGGACATAGCAAATCTCAGGAAACAAAATTATGGTTACTCTGTACAAGATTCATATTGGGCATGTAAAATGACTGCATTTGGCCAACATCAAAACACTGGGGGAAAAGGGAGGAATGTTGTCTCCTTTTCACCCAGAGTATCACATAACCTTGTTGAACTGGAAGGTTAAATAGCAAAATGGCAGATCAGTAGGATAAAATGTTCTTTCCACTGATCTCCTTATATCTACATATGGACATTTTAAAATCTGTTAAAGGCTTATGAGTATTTTTCACAATATATAACAGCTATTTCACATGTATGTGTGTTTTATACTTGGGTACAGAAGCTGAGTAGAAGGCTCAGTGTGAATAGCTCAGGACTCTACTGCATCTTCTGTTAATCATTAATCCCAAATTGTATCTTTGAACATTTCTTCCTTTTCCATTGAAGGAGAGATGAAAGCTGTAGCCTTGTAGGCTAGTCCTCCTGGGGATCAGCCATAGCAAAAGTGGGGGAAAGAGAGGGGTGGAGATAGAAAAACAGCATGTCAGAAAATGCAGGGCCTCATTTGAGAGCAGCTTTGTGTGTGTGTTCTTGAGATTCAAGCACTACTTTCAGACTTTCTGTGATGCATTTTTCCTGGGACATGGCCAGATTAACAATATTTCTGTTGGAGCAAGTGACACAAGCCTGTGTTTACAGGGTCCATAGGAGAACATAAGCTCCAACTGTCCTAGTTTGCCAGAGAGATTCTCTAGTTGCTTTCGGGCTGAGAAAGGCAGGATAAAAATGCTGCAAACAAACAAATAAATAAATAAATAAATCCTCTATCATCCTGCTTGCTCAGCTGTTTTTAAAATGTTCCATTTTCTATCTTCTTCCACTTTTCCCTTTTCTCTTCTGTTTATATCAGTCATTGCAAACTAAGGTCCCTCAGCTACCCACTGAAGACCAACATGGAAAAAAAGGTATAGAGGAGAAAAAGCAGATCACAATAAAAAGGAGAAAAAAATAGAGAGGGGACAAAGGAAGATGTCTTCAGGTTGTTGGAAACAGGTCCTATTCAGATGGAGGATGGTATGTGTGGAGGCAAGGAGGTATGTGTGGAGGCAAGGAAGAACAGAGAAATCCTTTCTGTGTATATATACAACTGATTTATGTGTAGTTTTATATGTTGCTAATAGGCCTGGGTAACAACGGAAAAATTTGTTTCTAAAATCGATTTGTATTTGGGGGTTTTTTTTGTTTCGATATTTAAAATAATTACAAAATTTTCCTTTTAAAAAGTTCGATATTTACGAAATTTCGTAAATGTGAAAAAAATTACAAAACATTAACGAATCGATTTCCGAAACAATAACGAATCGATTCGTTAATGGCGGGCGCGACCGCGAAATACGCTAAAAAACCTCCAAAAACTTCTGAAGCTTCCCTCTCCCTCTGTTGTTGACTGTTGGTGTGATATTATAATTTTTTTTCACTAATTAAACAAAAAACTTGCCCCAGACATGCGGAAATAATAACGAAACGACCTCAGAACAATAACGAAACGAATACAATAACGAAATACGAAGCATTCACAAAACGTGTTTAAAAATTCGTTTTTTAAAAAAATTGCTCCAGAATGGTTCGTTATCGTTTTGCAATTGGAAAAATTAACGAATTATTAACGAATTACGAATTAACGAAACGAAACCGCCCAGCCCTAGTTGCTAAACTTTTGCTGTTTGCAAAGAGTTTATTTTATAGAACTGGCAAAGTCTAATATTTTGTAAAATAAACATGCTTGTCATATTATGGTGTAGCTATAAATAAATTTCCCAGGCTTCAGTTAAAAGAGTTAAATAATTCATATTTACATTTATCCTTTGCACTTGTGTCTGCCTGACTTACAGAACTGTATGTGGCAAGAAACTCTATGGCTTAACATACACTTGATCCCCCCCCCCCAAAAAAAAAAATTGCACCAAAAATGTGAGCAATTTATTAGGTTAAATTGTGGGTTTGTGATGGCATCAGAACCAGCTTCTTTTGAGCTGAATACTAGGCATTAACATGCAGAAGTAAGCTCCTCTGCTTTCTGATGCTAGTTGTGATGTGCTATCTATTGCTATGTTGTATGGATTTGCCCATTCCTATTATTTTGAAGTCTTCATCTTTGACTCTTCCTTATTGCAAAAGCTGGAACTGTGTGACTGTATAGCTATTGTGCTGCAGCTTTTGCTAGACTGACTTTGACAAGATGAAGTTAGGTCTGAACACTATTCGTAGACTCAGGTAGATGAACAAACACTGTTCTAATGGTTCAACTATGGTTGGGACTACACAAAAGATTCAGGTTCTACATAAGATTCCCACCCCTGATATAAAGGGTTGTTACTCAAAAACCTTGTTGAAATTTGGCTTATTATGCTTTAAACTTATGCATTATTCTTTAAATACTTTGTATTAAATATATTAAATACATAATCACATACATAACTGATAATATAGAAAACATCCAACAACACTACATAAAATTCTGAACCCAAACTTTTTCTCCCATTTATCTATGCTTCAGGTCCACTTTTCAAGCAGCAGAATAAAATAATTAACTGGAACCTCAAGAAAACGGATCATAGTACCATTTAATCTTTGTAGCCTTTCCTTACAATGTGAGTCTTTGTTAGCCACTAACAATTGCTATACTTTCTAGGATACATATTACACCCCTTTTACACTTGATGTGCACAAGAAAGCATTTATGATATTTGATTCCCCTCCCCCTTTTCTCTTTCAGATAAATATACAGTTATCTATCAATCTTAGGCCATGACATTTCTGAGTACAATGTGGCTATTCATGAAAGGTTATGCCTTAGACTTCTTAATGCATGTTCATCCTACATTTGGTTTACACAGCTGTGTGTTATGGATAGCTAAAAGAACACACACGGGCCAAGTGATAGCGATACTTAGCAAAGTAAGGGAGTTAAAGACATAACAACTCCACAAGAAGATTTCTTTTGAAAATTGTGTGTCACAGATTTGGTCATCTTCTGATCAGCTAGAATGATTTGCACAATTTATTAAATAAAGATATTATTGCTTTGAATGTCAGCTTTTGGTGCAGCTGGTAAGTATTGGACTTTTGCCATCAGACACTTGTCTGTCGGATGAAGCAAAGGAAGCTTACACGGTGTGTGTGCTTCACAAGATTGTGAGACAAAATACCTCGAGAGAAAATAGTGACTGTTCTTTGGAAGTTATTTTTTATATAGCATATCAGGAGCGAACCAAGGGTATAGTTGTAATGTATTTTTAAAAACACAAGGTTTTAAAACTTGCCATTATATTAGATATCCTTTGACCAGTAGCTGGCCACTTGGAGTGCCTTTAGTATTGCTATAAGAAGGTCCTCCATTATGCATGTGGCAGGGCTCAGACTGCATTGTAGTAGGTGGTCTGTGGTTTGTTCTTCTCCACACTCTCATGTCATGGACTCCACTTTGTGGCTCCATTTCTTAAGGTTGGTTCTGCATCTTGTGGTATCAGAGTGCAATCAGTTCAGTGCCTTCCAAGTCGCCCAGTCTTCTGTGTGCCCATCTTTGGAAGTAGCAGGATGTGATATACTATGAAACTGCTGTAATGTATGTAGTTAAGGAATAAAACAAGGGAGGAGGAAGTTTGTCCAGATCCCCAAATCTACTTTTGCAGTCCCCAAAGTCCAGAACTCTCCAATGTCTCCTAAATTATTTTTCAAGATTATCTTTGTTTGATTTTCTGACTTGTATCAGATCACCCTGCTCACCTGGGGTCCTCTCAGCTCCTTGAAAGGAGTCTAGGATGCAAGCTACAGTAGGGCGTCATGAACATTATAGGAGAGGTGCTTGGATAGATGAGTACCCCTCCCTGAAATACACATGAGCAGAATAAGGGCAAATGCAGTTCTGTTCTCTTTCTTCAGGTGGAAATGGGTTGTGTAGCTAGTGAATTGGAGAACATGAAGGAGACAACGATATTGGGTTCCATCATCTATCATGAACCTATTTGAGGATTTATCGTCAGTCAATGGGTAATCTTTACCTTTACACATGATCACCATTGTGTATTCCTTCATAGCAGAGTTTGGACTAGATGGCCTTGTATTCTCTTCTAACTCTATGGTTCTATGATTCACACAGTCAGACTATCACAGATCAGCCATGCTTCTGTTTTGACAAGACTTTTCAGAGTCAAAACAGGATGAGGAATAGTTACCTGGTTCCCAAGTTTGGGCAAACATGGTTAGCCCAGACTGTATTCCTCAGATGCAGTGTGTGGCTATGAATAAGGTCTCCCTTGTTGGAGCCCATATTATTTTTTTTAAATACAACTGGGAAGCTATGTGAGTCTAGGAGCTTTCATTGTTGCAAGTACACACACCCCTCTCTCTGACTAGTGCTGAAAATGACACAAATCTTGGTGTATCTCTACTTGAAATCGTTGAGTAACATTAATGATCCCAGATTGTTTATTATTCTGTTTGCTGCTTGATCCATTCAGATCTTTGGCTTTGATTTGTTACCTAGCTTTGTTTTCAGTCCATTCTTGCCATCACCACTTTTCCTGACCTACCAATTGTTTCTGACTTGTTTTTCCTTGTCCATAGCTTCTGCTCCTCTAATGCTTACCAGTTGCAGCAGCAACTTTAAGTCTAACTGGTTTTTATTGCTTTTGGGGATATTAACCCCTTTTTTCAGATACAGTGCTATCCAGACCTCTAATACATTTATACAATTGTGGAACTGGGGTTAAATGTAATAGGATTTTGAAATATGCAAATCATGACTTTTGCCCTAACTTTCAAAGGGCTGCAAAAGGTACTACAGGTCTTTTGGATCATTACAGTGATCAAGTAGTATTGATGTGTGGGGGTAATAAATATGTTGATCCTCCCTTCCTCCTTTTTATGCCTCAAGAGACTAATAAGGCTACTTTTTAAAATCCTCCCAGCCTCCTTCCACCATACTAGAAAGATACTTAAGGTCAATGTAGGACAGCATTAAAAGTTGGCACCACTAAATTACTGGACGGATCCTTCCAGCACATTTATGCCTTTGTTATAATTTTCCTCTTTATCATTTATTTAGAGCCCCAGATGCACTGAAAGTGGTTTAAAATGGCATGTATTTCCCTTAAAGGCTGTTTCAACATGTCTACCTTAAGGGAGGGGAGAGAAATGGAAGCTACTACCGATGCTACATCTAAAGGGGGCGATCCACCTTTCCTTCCAATGTGTACATCTAGGAAGGGGATTCCATTGTTATTACCATCCAGAGGCTTTCCTTTGTTGAAGGCTTGGATGAATCTGGCCTCAAACCTGTTAAGATTACTATGCTAGTTTTAAAATTTTCAGCATAGGGAAAATCATTTATCAAACAGAATATTTTTATTGAACATCAAATAAATTCAAAATATTCCCAGGTTGATTTTATCTATGGTGGTGTTCAAAAACCAAGGAAGTTACAAAATAGTATGAGTAGTGGAAAACCAAACAGAAGAAACAGACAACATAATGCCTCCAGATGTTTTGGATAGTGCACATAAATCAATTGTCAATAAATCACCACAACGAATGTTCAGGGATGTAGTCCAAAACATCTGGAGGGGACTGGCTTGTCCATCCCAGCAGAGATCTGTATTTCTCTTCTTTACTTTAAGTTGTATCAGCATGGAGTTAAAAACTGCAAGCATGATTTTCCATTTCCCTACTTTGCGTATTTGAAATGCCTTTCCTTCTGACATAACCCTCCACTTAGTGGAGCTTTTTTGCCATCATATGCTATTTATGATTAGAAATATTTATCATCCAAGGGGATGAAATAAATCAGCTGCAAGTGCCTAATGTGATCGTGAACCTTGTTTAAAAATCACTTCACCTTCTTTAAATATTAACATTAATATTTCCAAAAGGGGGGAATCAAGCTTTTGGACAAGAGCAGTTTATAAAATCTGACAATATTTGTGACCTGTATCTCATAAGCAATTATTTATTATCACGGGGAAATCAAATCATATTTTTTGCTATCAGATAGCAAAAGCAACTTTTTTTTAAAAAAAAGGAAGAAATCTGCTAATGGAAGTGACTTGTAGAATAAGTGCCTTTATACTACAAATCAAACATTATTAAATCGTGTCTTAAATAAATCTTCTTAAATTTTCAGCTATGATTTAATGGAATATTTAATTATGGTTTTATGTCAGACTTGCCTGTACCAGGCAGTTTTATTTAAAACCTTCACTAAGCCTTCTAGGGAAGATCTGTTGTGTTCTGTTTTACCCTTTTGACATTTTTATTCCTGTGTGTACATGTGCACTAGGTTTCCTTATGCTCTAGCATGAGCATTTTATAAATGTACATGAAGAGGCAGAACATATATTTTCCCTCTACGGGTATATCAGTGCAGGGAGCATCAAAGAATTATATCCAGAAAGTCATTTGGAGACAATCTAGGCTGATGGTTTGTTCAAAATACGAGTATCTCTACAATGTGGGGTGCAACTACAACGTCACATACTTGCTGCTATTTTTGTGTCAAGTTAGCTTTACCTTGTGGGGTCTCAATGAGGATCTCCAAGAAACCCTCTTATTAACTCACCTGTAGACTCAAGGCCTTGATTTCTTTGATTCAGTCACCCCAACTGTGCCGTGGTCTACCTACTGGCTTTCACTTTATATTACCATATTCTCCAATAAATTGTATCTTCCCATGATATGCCCAGTGCGATAGCATCCATTTAATCTTTAGTTCCTATTAGGATGTCAGGTTTGATTTGCTCTCAGTCTCCCTTATTTATTTTTGGCAGTTCATACTATCTATTGCATTCTCTTCTTTTCAGCTTTCTTCCCTGTTCATAATTCACATCCATACATAGATGTAGGATAATGGATGTAAAATGGCAAGTATGTTTTTGACTTGGAATATGATATATTTCCAACTTGGGATTCTTCTCATTTTCTTTCAAAGCTGTCCTTCCAAGTCCTAGTGTTCTCCTGACTTCTTGTTCATTTCAATTAATGATGGAGTTAAAGTGCAGAATATATTGAGTAAGGTTTCAATGTAATGCTTCCATACTGGAGTTCAGAAGGAGAAAAAATCCAGTCTTAACCAACTTCCTTCCCAAACTTTTTTCTTTTTCTATAACTCTTTGTAAAGCTATTTTCACTACAGAAACAATAATGTACTCCCCTTTCCCATGCATCTGAAACATGAAGAGCCTGCCAGAAATAAAATTGGAACCCCAATTCCGTATCAAAAATATATAGGGATTCAGTGCCTTCTGTCTGTCTTGATATGTAGGGTTTTTTTCTGTTTGTCCCCCCCCCCCTCAAATTCCTTTCATTGGATGTATGAAGAAATTTATAGATTTTGGGATATATATATATGCAGGAACTTTCACTCATCCCTAGACATTGCTGCTCCTTTAATGCCAGTGTCTTTATAGCTAATCCTAGTAGGTTTCCCAAGTACTTAAAACAGGCATAGTTTGGAAGATATTTCTTCCCAATGTGCTAGAAGGATATATGCATGTGACAGGAGCAAGGGAAAAGGAGAGTTTATGAGGGCAGTAAAATCAATGAAGTCTTTATTTAATTTAGCCTTCAGGATGACCGCCAGCTGTTACTGCCTCAGATCAAAATCCAAAACAGACACCCACTGAGAAGGAGCAAGGCAGTTGTCATGGGAACTGCTGCCAAGAAGATGAACACAGTGCTTGTCTGTCAGTGCAAAACAGGGCAAACTGAGCCAATAAATTGATGATCCTTTGCACAGTAGAGTACAGATAAGAGATTTTCAGAATATCTGCTCACCACTTTTATTATCTGGTCCCTATATCAGTCTTAACTTCATCTTCTGCAATTCACAACACCAATGGTTTCATAAAAAGATACAGCCTGTCTTCATTGTTTGCAGTGATAAGGGTCACAACAAGATCCCCATGAAAGTAGAAAAATCACAAACATAGGCCTGCTAAAATCGGAGATAACACTTCTTAAATCATCTCTAAGTTCTCCAACACGGTTCTATGGCAGAAGCTGTCCATAGAATCAAGCTGGAGGACCTAGAAATGCCTAGAAGGGATTCTGTGAAAGTTTAACATTGCACTGGAAGACCAAGGAAATTCCTAGAGAAAACATACTTTGGTTGCACGAAGAGCAGTAGCACAGGCAGTAGAAAATACAACCATTATGAAGAATGAAATCTGTGAATTAATAACACAGATAAGTAGGGATGACTGTATATCTGACACAGCATGATTTGAACTGCATAGTGGTAGTAGTGAATCTTACAAGTGGCTAAATATATCATTGAAAGCAGCAGCTAGTAGCTTTCATATGATCAGAGGTAGGGATTTTTTCCAGGGTTTAGTCAGGACCAGGACTTCTTAAACCTTTTCCACTTGTGACCCCTTTCTGCCTGAGAAATTTGTATTTGTCTCCGGGTACATAGATATATAAAATAGATATACAAATCAAACATTTAATGATAACAAATCAGCATTTGCAAGGTTGATTTCCACTTTTTATGAAGTACAGCTGAAGCATTTCCCACAGAGTCCAATGTAAACACTGCATGCTGTTGCTAACAGATTCATGTAAGAAATGCAGAAAATTTTTACTATCACCATTTTTTGCGACCTTAATATTGAGCTAAGGGACCTCCGTTTAGGGTCAAGACTCAAAGTTTATGAAGTCCTGGTCTATGCTTCAGTGAGGGAAAAGCTGTAACGTGACCCTGCTTCAACATCCATAAAGGATATAATGCAGTTTGAAACTGCCGGTGTAGAATCGTATAATGCAGTTCAATTCAGTTAAATGCATTATACAGTATGAGTCTTCACTGACCATATAATGCAGTTTTAGGCTGTATTCTATGGCAGTGTATATGAGGTGTGTAATGATTCTTACCTTGTAGGCTGAAGTAGGAGCCTGAGATATCTGTAGGCAGGCCTCCATTTTGGGAGTGTAAGCATAGGAAGCAGACATCTTGGGAGTGTAAGAGGAGAAGAGGGAGGAGCTGGAGCTCTCTCTGGATTGGTTAGGACAGTCGGGAGGAGTTAAGCACTGAGAGGGGAAAGTGTCAACTTGACAGAAAGCAGGAGATGGGTTTTAGGAACAGAGAAGAGAGGTAGATTTTGGTGAGCTGGGATTTTTCTGTCACAGAGCATTTGTGACAGGCGATTCTGCATTATTTGGCCAGGAGGGTCAAAGTGGACCCCTTGATACTTGTGTGGGTTTTTACACAAGTGGTTTGCTCTCTGGGTTAGGGTAGATTAGCTTACAGAGGACTCTGCTTAGAGTGTAGCTAATTGCTCTAGGGACAACCTGATTAGGTTAGTTTTACTAATATCTAAGCCAAGTAACTTGTTTGAAGTAACTATTAAGATTATTGTACCTCAGTAACCAATTAAGCTTGTGTGCCTCATTTAAGAAGAAAGTTGATTGTTTGTTTATATTATATCAATAAACATTTTCTCTAGTTCAACTTTTGAATAAGCCTCAGTAGTGATTCATTCCTGTGGGAATAATTCTAACTATTTTAACATCTTTATATCACAGTCATCTCAGGGAGCTAAAGGAGAGTTGGTGGGCAGAAAGGAGATTACCTCAGGGAACCATTCTTTAATATTCCTAAATTATTTTGGGTGGTGGCAGCAACTCTACCAGAGTATACACGTTACCTCAACGTACATCTAAACCCATATTATTCTGGCTCCGTGCCAGAATCATATGGGTGTCCAGTTGGGGGATTAGTAATCAAGTTCCTTTATACTGATTCTTTTATAGTGGTGCCAGCAGGTCGGATATATTAGAAGAATATAATCCCCAGGATCCTGACTTTGTTATAATTGGTGGCAGCAGCGTGATTTGTATTCTGGAGTTATAATAATACACCCTGGTTTTGTTAAAAGGTGAAATCTTCAAGTGAAGATCTGAAGAAAGTAACTGTTAAGGCTGCATACATGCAATATCAGGAACCCCATGATATTAGGATTAACAGCTAGGCAAACAATTGTAGATTCAAGCATCAGAACATCCACACAGCATTGAAAGGACTGAGAGAAGAGAGAGTAGGCGATGGGAGATATGAGGCAAGGCCACTGTATGCAAGTTAGCTTCTCCATTCACATGTTATTGGAATCCAAAATAGTAGTATCAATACATCATAATAAATGAATTCAGATTTAGCATCCCTTATCAAGAATTCTGAAATACTCCAAAATGGTCCACATGGGTGACTGAGATGGTGACACATTTGTTTTCTGATGGTTCAATGTACACAAACTTTGCTTCATGCACAACATTGTTTAAAATATCAAAAATATTAGACTGTGTGTATAAAATGTATATGAAACATAAATTACTTTTGTGTTTAGACTTTGGTTCCATTTCAACAGCATCTCATTTTATAAGTAAAGGTAAAGCTTTCCCCTTCACATTGAGTCTAGTTGTGTCCAACTCTGGGGGGTGGTGTTCATCTCCATTTCTAAGCTGAAGAGCTGGCATTGTCTGTAGATGCCTTCAAGGTCATATGGCTAGCACGACTGCATGGAGCACCATTACCTTTTTGCCAGAGTGGTACCTACTGATTTACTCACATTTGCAAGTTTTTGAACTACTAGGTTGGCGGAAGCTGGGGCTAACAGTGGAAGCTCGCCCCGCTCCATGGATTCAAACTGCCAACCTTTCAGTCAGCAAGTTCAGCAGCTCAGTGATTTAACCAGCTGTGCCACCAGGGGCTCTATCTCATTATATACATATATGCAGATACAGGCATTCCGAAATAATCCAAAACATTTCTGATTTCAAATATTTTGGATAAGGGATGCTGTAATTGATGGAATGAAGGAAATGATTTGATAAGGTCCTTGAAATTACACAAACTATCCCCTACTAGATGTAGGCTGCTCTTCATTGCTTGCTGTTATCTGCTATCAAGTTGACCTCTATATGAATAAGAGACTTCCAATAGTCCCAGTTATCAAGGGTTCTGATTTGGGCCAAGCTGCATTATTTAGTGATATATTAATGTACTTTTTATGCTCCAGTTTTTTCCACCATTCAAAAGTTAGCTATCACGGAAAACTTCAATTGTGTCTGATTTAAACAAACCAAGCCTGTTCAAGACAGTCTTTTATTTATTTATTTATTTATTTATTTTTTGGAACAGTAGTAAGAAGGGAGCCTCTGAACACTGCAACCTGCCATTACTCATACTAAGAAAGAAGGCCAGGACAATGGAAGAATTGATCGGATGCTGCTGCTTTTGGCAGACATGTCATTCTTATTGTGCTCTTTGGGCATTGGTGGGGTGTTGATGAGTTCTATTCTCACATCTCATGAAGCAGCTGTCTCACTACCTGCTGAGCTGCCATACCTTGGTTAAATACTGTCCTAAATACTTAACGGTAAGCTTCAGATAACATTTTTGTCAGAAACTGACAACTTCAGTTGCACAAGCAGATGCATTATCTCCCCAGCACAGTATTCTCCTCCTTTCAATAACTCAGATTTACAGGGGATTAATTTTCTCCTTCTATAAGGTAAAGGGACTCAAGAGATCCCTGAAATCACCAGCTGCTGTGAAGCACTGCTGGTGTTCTGAGGAAAATACATTTGTTCTTCTAGATTCCCCCTAGAATATCTTGTGGCTCCAGAAAATGATTTTAGTATGTTTAGTTCTAAAAGCTGCATTTTTCTGGCTATAAGATACTGGCTTGACAAGGCAATCAGAAGAATTACACAGTGTCAAAATATCTGACATCTTGAAACTTGACCCTATGTTAAGTCAGTTATACTTAAAAGAGGTAGTTTGGCAATAACTGTATTATATACATAAACTTTGAACATTCTGATATGGAGATAAAATTTTCACCATGAGAATGGCTGTAATGTAATTTTGAATTATTGCAACCAGTGCTTGTGAATAAATATGAACAAAACTTTAGTTTATGACCTGGACATCTCCTGACTAGATGCTGCATTCTTGACATTCCAACATTCCAACAAATTATTAAGTGAAAGAAATGAAAGCACAAATGATTGGTTCCAGGGGCTGATGTCAGTGAGTGTGGAAGTGCAGAAACTCCTGGTTTTGTTACATATAAGAATGAGTTCTCAGTCACTGGCCAAACAGATGAGAACCTGAACCTATGACCCATTGTCTTGGCCAAGAATGAGTCCAAAGACATTTAGGAAATACCAAGATGCTGAGCTTACCCAGGATGCATCCAAAGTAAGCAACTCAATACCCTGTTGTAGCATTGGTTTAAAATGCAGCATCAAGGGAAATGGGACTTTTGTTGTAACAAAACCTGAGAAAGTCATGTTGATCCAACCACCAATTAAAATAATTGGCAGTACATTTGCTACATTCCCTTTCATTATATCAGTCAACATGGTTGGATCTGTCATTGGGGAAGGTGGCACTACCTTCCTTTTAGTTTTCTTAAAGAACCCTTCATCAGGATTACTGAAGTAATACTTCCGCATCAGAAATGACTGCTTTGGAATGTATTTTCCATTTTCTCGCAGAACTCTACTTCTAATTAGAACTTACTCCTGTGTGAGCTTTTTATCACTCTGGAGCAAAATGGACACATAATGATGAATCATCCCCACAAAAAAAGTTTATGAAGACTAGGGGAGGCCCACCCATAGTTGAATATTGGAGTCCAGCATCAGCTCTGGTTCACTCATTGTTTAAATACAACTGTGGTCATGAACATCAGCGTTGATATTTAATAGCTCGCCAGCCCTGGTCCCATTTCACACTTCCAGGAGCATCGGGTGATGTTGCATTCACCATGCCTGAGTTCCCTCAGCAAAGTTGAAAATAAGTCACCACCTCTCATTAAAACTAGAATATTTCCTCTGGATTCCATCAACTGCTTCTCATTCCTTCCCATATCCAGCAGAAGCTTTTACTATTTACCTATACTTAAATCTACTATTCTCATTTACAGGATCTGCTTAATTCAAAGGTGGCACAGAGTAACAATGCACTTCCCATCTCCATTCAGCATCAGCTTCACTGCCCATATTAGTCCCATAGTGGTGGCAAGCTGAAGTCCAGGCCATTCAGCAGGGCCAGTTCCAGTGGATTGTCACCTTACTTAAGTGGCCTCTTATCACTGCTGCCAGATTGCAATGGAGCTCCCAAGAAATCCTGGCTATTGCTGGACACCTTTGCTGGTGTCTACACAACTAGGAAGAAGAAGAGGTGCAATTCCCCCTCCCTTTTCCTGATCATGTGGGTACCTTTGCAAAGTCATCTTGCAACAGCTAGGCACTTTCTGGGGCTCTGTGACCAATAAGAGGGTGATCCTTCTGCTTTCACCTGCACCATGGAGCACAGAGGAAATGGGATGGCAGTGCCTGGTCATGTGAATAATGGATCAGTTCAAATTAGAGGTGGTCCAACTGTCTGTATTACCACGTCTTCTTCTAATGATTAATTAGTTTTACCCTGCCTTTTTACAATGGTCAACAGGGAGCTCTGGTGTGGGCTGGTCCATGAAGTCATGAAGAGTCAGAAGCAACTGAACAAATAAACAACATCAACCCCACCTTACTGGCCAGACATCCCTGGACATCACCTGCATGTCCAGAAGCAACTTGAGAATATGGTGAGTGGAGACAAGCCATTGTTTCTTTAAGTCCCATTGATATAAGTTAATGTTGAACATTTGATTGCATTAAGAAATTTCAGCCTCTTTTTCCAGAGCAGGACCATTAGGTTCATTTTAAAGTCATACTTTGACAATGGAGAATTGGAAGAATGGGAATCCCCAGTGCAATAATGGTAGCAGATTTTGTAAATTGGTGCTTTGATAGAACTTGACCAGTCTTAAAGGGCTATAAATCACTGTCTCAAGCACATAGTTATTTAGCTTGAGCAGAATAATTTCTCTACAGTGATTGACATTAATATTAGCAAAGACCTAAGCCCTATAATTTCTAATGATAAAGAGCAGAGGCAGTCGAAACAATCTAATACCTTTCTGGGAGAAATAACATTGGAAGACAATGTGATTTACCTTTGAAAAACAATGTAGGTATTTACCACCTACCATTTTTATCCTTGCTTACCACTATATAATGTCCCATGCAACACATGCAAGATATGAAAAATTAAAGCCTCAAACCATTAACATTGAATAAATCCATCCAAATAAAATGCTATTGGAAAAATAAAAATAAAATGAAGCCATAGTGGAATAGAGGGCAGAGGAATAATACCTTTTTGGTTACACATTATCAAGCCAGGCAGTGAAAACCATAGTAATATTCACAAAGAGTTAAGATCATGAAGTTCAGCCCTAGAGATTAAAAGCTGCAGCAGAAGGAAATCATTTGGAAAAATTCAGGGCTCCCTTCCTTTCCTAGTTGAGAATGGAAAGAGGTAACTGGAAGACCGAGTAAACCTGAGAGTAATTTCCATCTCTCTAAAGAACGAATGGCATAAATGTACAGAGGTGAATAGATTAGGGCATAATTCTAATTGTTAGTTCCAATTGGAAATGACTCATTGAATCAAATGACATTATATACATGTTGTCTTACAAGTTCTCATTGATCCAATTTATCTGCTGTAGTTGAGATTAACAGTTACACTTAGACTTAAAAGGTCTATTTAATGGTCATTTTAATGGATGTTTCAACACTCCTGGGTAGGCCAGAGGGAATCTGTAATTTTAAAGTGATCCAGGAATGTGACTTTTATGGTTCATTGCAGCATCCAATAACCTGCCAAGATTTCTTCTAAGTATTATTCTGTTTTTTTTTTCAAATATAAATAAAATATATTCATGGTGATGATTGATTTCATTGGGGGAAATCAGCTATCAAGGGAATCCAAGTCGTAAAAGTCATACTCAACATGTAGGATACACCCTCTTTCCAGGGAAAGAAGATATTATACAGAATCAGTGTATCATAGCAGTTTTGGAGTTGGACTGTGGCTCTGGAGACCAGGACAAATCTCCATTTAGCCACGAAAACCCACTGGATAATCCTTGGCAAGTCACCAACAGCCCAAAAAACCTCATGATAGCTTCACCTTAAGATTGTCACAAGCCAGAGATGACTTGCAGGCATACAACAACAACAGAGCACCTCAGAGAGAGGAGGTCCAAATAATTTTTGAATTCTGGTGGTGCAATATTACAGCTTGGTGGTGACAGCAATATTGCAGATGCAGATAAGTTAAACAATTTGGAGAAGGTAAAATATTTACGGAACCACATATTTTGTGTACAAAGATTTGACAGTCAGACACCATATTCACAGAAAATCTTACATTTACATGCATCAGAGTAAAATTCACTTAATAGTAGTTCTGCTTATTCCAAAGAATCTTTGGAACTACCCTAGACGGTTCAGGTCCAGGCTATTTGGCCAACTGCATACCCTTGTACAAACCTCCCCAGGCTTTAAGATCTTCAGGAGAGGCTCTTCTCTCAGTCCCACTTCCATCTCAAGCTGAATTGATGGGAACGAAAGAGAGGACCTTCCCAGTGGCTGCCCTTTGACTTTGAAACTACCTGCTCAGGAAAGCCAGAATGGCCCCCCCTCCCTGCTGTCCATCTGGCTGCAGGTTAAAACCTTTCTATACAGGCAAGCTTTTAAAGAAGGTTTTTAAGATTGTCAGAGGTTGCTATGATTTTATATGCTTTTAATGATGTTTAATACTGTTTTAATAGTTTATGTTTGTATATTTTACGTTGTATTGCAATTGTGACCTTTAATTGTGAGCCACTTTTAGTCTCTGTATGGAAAGAAAAGCGGGATGATATTATTATTATTATTATTATTATTATTATTATTATTATTATTATTTACCCTCACATATGCCTAATTCTCAAAGGTGTATTAACAATATTTTTAGGTGTTACAGTTTAAAACCCTGGCATATCCAAACCCTGTGCTTGGCACTTGGATGCTATCCTAAAATTGAGGATTGCTTGTATGTTTTCTGAATAATGAACTTGAGTTATTGATATATTTACTTCAAATAAACAACTTAGGAACACACTTTTCTGTATATATTTTCAGTCCCAAGAGATGCTCAACTGGTACTTATTCATAATGACTTCAGAATGGGATATTAGCTAAAATACAATGTAAATACATTATCTTGGCCAATCTAGATCAATAATTTGTGAGTTCCCATAGGCACCTTTTTATGAAAGGTAGTTCTCTGGATTTTCTCTTTGGCTCAAAGAACTTGAGGACAAGATAGAGAATAATAAATGATACTGGACTTTGTTGGTTTTTCTTCTTTAAAGCTGTGAGGGGACAATAAGTTTATGCGTCTTGAAAATTACACCTACTTTAACACAGACTATATTAAGCAGCCCTATGGTGAATCAGAAGTAAATAGTTAACAAAGTGGCTTGCCTTGTTATTCTGACTGGGTGGGCAATATTGCTTCCATAATGATGTTATTCAGGTGATGTAGGCACTAAATGGAAATAAAATCAATATCACAGTTTGGCTTCTCTGAGTATTAAGCTTTCCTGTTTCTTCCAAATGATTGCATTCTTATACCAGTCATCTATGCTTTTTGCAACGCATTTCACATCTCATGATCAAAGTTGGCAAGCAAAAGAACAAACTTTTATGCAGCACTTAGACTAAAAAATCTGCCAAAATTACTATCAGTGCCTGGATTTCAATAGAAATCAGTTGCTTAACACCAGGCAGCAAAACTGAAAGAGGGCACCTTCAAGTGGTTTGCATATATATCTAGTCTGAACACTGTCTTTTTTCTTTTTCACGAGCTTTACATGTATCAAACTATATTCATGCAGAAATGGTATTGGGCCCCAGCCATCCTGTTTAATTCCTGGAAACTACTAAATACATCATTCAGCCTACAAAATCATAAAGCTTGTTGAGGAAAAGAGACGGCTTTGTAGTCAAGTAAAGTCAAAGCAGCATAATACATTTGAGGTCAGGGACAGTGTTTTCAAGTTAATTTATACCCAAATAAATGGTTTTAGGCAACAAAATGTTCATTCATATCAACAAATGTGATGCATTTTATGAGTGGTATGTGGAAAACACATTTCTCTTGATCACATTAAGACTTCTGCATGCTAGTATAACCTTAGACCCTTTCTATACTGCCATATAACCCAGATTCAGATGATTCAAGGAACCCCCACTGGCACAATGGGTTAAGCCCTTGTGCTGGCAGGACTGAAGATTGACAGGTCGGAGGTTCAAACCTGGGGAAAGCATGGATGGGTTTCCTCTGTCAGCTCCAACTCCCCATGTGGGGACATGAGAGAAGCCTCCCAAAAGGATGGTATAACATCAAAACATCTGGGTGTCCACTGGGCAATGTCCTTGCAGAAGGTCAATTCTCTCACACCAGAAGCAACTTGCAATTTCTTAAATTGCCCCTGACACAAAAAATGCATATTATCTGCTTCAAACTGGATTATATGCATCTACACTGTCATATAATCCAGATCAAAGCAGATGATCTGGATTTTATATGAGAAACCTGATAACAGGAGTGAATAGTTGTTTATAGAAAGTACGGGTATGTGACTCAGCAAAAAAAAAATGCCATTTTTGGACATATTTTCAGCTGTCCTTTGTTCCGTTTGCCAGGAAATTCCCAAAATTGTGAGGCAGGTGTTGTTTTTGGTCCAGTAAGATTCAGCCCATTGGTGCCAATGGGGAAACTTTAGAGTCCCATTTCTCCATCTTTTTTAGGCATATCATGATGAAACTCACCTTTCTTGTAGACTATATTTACAATTGCAAGTCTGCCAAGTTTCAGAAAGTTTCACCAATCCACTGATTTTTGGGAAATGTTATTTTTGTACCATAACCTTTTAAAAAGAAAAACACACAAGAGGAGGTTTTTTTGGGAATTGAAGTTCCAACCAGTGCATGCCACAAGAGGGGAGGAGAATGGACACAGCCAGCTAGGCCACTGATTGGCAGAGAAAGAAACATGAGAAATAGAGAGAAACCAACTCCCATCGTGCCCCGGGAGGAAGCAGAGAGGTTCCTTCAATGGCCACACTGTGTGAAGTGCTGCTGAAAGTGAGTTCCTGGTGGGCCCTCTCTGGAGAAGAGGTCAAGGCAAGCCTTTCCCACCTTTTTCTCCCTTTCTCCCTTTCTCTCTCTCTCTCTTTCCAAGCTTATTTGCCTTAAGACAGGTGCTCCACTGGGGGCGGGGGGCTTCAGGAAGGGATGGAGGAGACTGCCAGGGAAGAAAAAGAGCACCCACCCACCCAATGTCCAATCTTGCCTGATTTGTGAGGCTGCGATCTCTGCCCCAGGTAGACTGTTTCTCAGCCCTATCATCCCTATTAACTGAAAGATCCAGCTTGTGATCTTTATGGCCGAGCCTTCAGCTGTCCCCCACCCATTCCTTTTTCAGTAGTCTTGCTGCTGGATCACCAAATTTCCCTTAATACAGTATCAAATTGAACCATGTACACTCCTAATAGAAAGTAAATAAATGGATTAACTAGTTGTCCTTTTAAAAATTCTATGCTGAGTCTTTGGGGAGTCTGCTTGTTAAATAGATTAATTACGTCTTTTATGGATATCTGTAAGAAAGAATTATTTTGTGGGCATCTTAATATTTCATTATTGCGGTAGTGATTCTTGAAACTCACCATTCAATGACATGGGGCAGGTATGGATTTCCTGATTCCATTCCCTGAATTTGTGGGGCACTACAAATTGTGGGTTACTTCACCACCTATTCCCTGAGAAATTGTGGCTTAAGATAGGCTCACCCAAAGAACCTGTCTGTGGATGTCTAAGACCAACTCACCAATCAGGTTGCTACTTATTTTAAAATAAATTGCTAGTTCCCACTTCTGAGTACCTTCTCCTTCCCCAAATATGTTCTCAATATATTCTTTATTAAATCATTGAAACTGAGATAGAATTGGGGAGGGACTACACTGGACTCTACTAAAGGCTACTGATGGAACCGGTGCTTGGCTGTGTCGGATTGGATGAGGGCTAACAAATTGAAATTGAATCCAGACAAAACAGAGATCCTCCTGGTCAGTTGAAAGGCCGAACAGAGCATAGGGTTACAGCCTGTGTTGGATGGGGTTACACCCTGAAGATGCAGGTTAACAGCTTGGGAGTGATCCTGGATTCATCGCTGAGCCTGGAACCCCAGGTTTCGGCAGGGGCCAGGGGAGCTTTTGCACAGTTTAAACCTGTGCACCTGCCTTGGAAAAGTTTGACCTGGCCACAGTAGTCCACGTTCTGGTTACATCCTGAATAGATTACTGCAAAACGCTCTACGTGGGGCTGCCTTTGAAGATGGTTCAGAAACTTCAGCTACTCCAACACGCAGCAGCCAGATTACTAACTGGGGCGACATACAGGGAGCATACCACCCCCCTGCTATGCCAGCTCCACTGGCTGCCAGTCCATCTCCGAGCCCAATTCAAAGTGCTGGTTTTGACCTATAAAGTTCTATATGGTTCTGACCCAGCTTACTTGTCTGAATGCATCCACCCCTACGTCCCACCTCGTAATCTAACATCATCTGGGGAGGCCCTGCTCTCATTCCTGTCAACAGCACAAATGCATCTGGTGGGGACGAGAGACAGGGCCTTCTCAGCTGTGGCCTCCCGCCTATGGAACATACTCCCAAATGAGTTAAGATCCACTCCCTCCCTCCTGGCTTTTAGAAAAAAAAAATCATGGTTCTGGGACCAGGCCTTCGGACAGTAGATGTATGTAGCATTTTAGAGGGACATTGACTGGAACGGCAATTAGACTGACGAGACTGTTTTACTGTTTTAAAGCTTGTTGATGTATTGTTTTAATTATGATTTATGTTTAATTGTGGTTTACTATTGTAATTGTTCATATTGGCATCGTATTGGTGCCCAGTAAGGCCTTGAATTTTTCCATTATTTATGTGTAAACCACTTTGAGTCCCCCCAGGGGTGAGAAAGGCGGTATATAACTATTGTAAATAATAATAATAATAACTGTAAATTGCACCATCCCATTGCTATGCTTCAACATTCACTGATAATGATTGAGCTTCTCCTATGCTGTCACCAAGACCTTACCTATTATGTGGCAATATTTGACACATAGGGAGCATTAGCCTTACTTCCATTCAGAATTTTATTTCATACACTCTTGAAGTGGTTGTCATGGTGTAATGGAGAATGCCCAGAAGAATACATGAACTTTGTTCACCTACCTAATAGCAAATCAGTTTGGATGATGATGATGTTTATTTATACCCTGCTTTTTTCTCCATAAGGAGACTCAAAGCAGCTACCAGTCATAGGATATACTCTTTCTTTCTGTCATGGTTCCTCATGTGTAGGCCAGGTGGCCAAGACATAGGAGCAATTTCCCTGGTTCTGGTAAGGAATACAAACATGCCAAAAGATTGTCTGAAGTGTTCATTGCAAACAGAACTATTCATGGTGCCTGACACTTCTCAAAATGGCAGATTTTTTTGTTGATTAGAAATGTAGGATCATTTGCATTAGTCAGGTAAATAGGATTCATTTTATTAATAGTAAGTAAATAAAACAGTAAAGCTGAAACATTTATGGAGCATTAACCTGGACACAAGAGGTTGACAGGCAAAGTCATTGAGACCTGATGTAGAGACATTAAAGTTTAAGTAAGCAATTTAAGCAACCAAAAGTAGATGACAAAATTATTCCTGCAATTTTTAAAGATAAGAGACCATTTGTCCTGTGTATTTTTTACAAGGTAATTGCTCAACATTTTCTATGCTTTTTTCTCCACTCCACAAGTGCCTTGGGATGAAGCCAAGGTGTCCGCTATATCAGGCCTTTAATGCATAATAGCACTAATGTGCTAATGTCACTTCATTCAAAGAATACTGTTGATGTGTATTTGAGCTGGAAAATAGCATGCTACTTCTAGCTATGTTAGCTGAGGTGATTCTATTCTCCTTTTTGTATTCAAGGTATCTTCCTGCTCTCATGCAGAAGTTGCAAAAAGGAATCAGTGTACAAGAATGGAAAATAATTTGTTGGAGTCAAGATTCTTCAGTACCCATTTTTTCCCCTCCAGAGAGATCAAGAGAACATTTTCAAAAATCTGCACATTTGCAAAATGGCATGCACATTTTGGAAAAATAAAAAAATGTGGAAGCAAAAGAGGACTATTAAGAAAAATCAATGGCTAAAAATAAACATAATTGAAAAACATGTATAAATGTGCATCAATTTGTAGAAAAGATGAAGACAACTAATGTATATTAAGATTTTTTTTTATAGAAAATACACACACATTTCCAAACAAAATATAAAGACTCACAACCTGATAGAAATAGAAGATGGGACAAAAATTAAATTGCTACTTATGAGAAATGACATAAAACGAAATATGAAAGGATTTTAAAGCACTTGTACTAGACCATAATGCAAACAGAAATCTACCTCACATTGTTTCAAGAGGTTGAAATAAGGGCAGCTAAATTAACATATCTTGAGCTCCATATAAAACAGAACGAGACATTTTGGACTTTATTGCATTAAGCAACTATTCTATGGCAGTTCCAATCTCACTGATAGTGGTTACATACTGTCATCACCATCCTCTTTGTTGCATGTCTCCCTGTTCAAACAATGGTGCTCATTTACTGGGCTATGGTCCCATATTCCTACTTCTGCAGACCATTGCAAACCCACCCCTCCATATGTCTGCTCCACCATAGTTTTTAAAATTATTTTTAAAAACAAATTTGTAATTCCAGCTATGGTTAATAAAAAAGCCAAATATTACTGATTTTTTTTTTAAAAAAAACAACCTGCTCAGAAATAGTGTGTGAGAGGATGAGGAGGGATAAGAATCCCACCCCCAATCTGATTTCAGTATTAGCATGCTGGCACAGAAGGAGAAGAGCCCCATCTCAACAGGCAGGCAATGTGAACATTGAGAGATTGAAATCTATTAAGGGGTTTAATAATAATAATTTTATTTCTTACCTGCCTCTCATGGCTCAAGGCAGGTTACAATATTGCTAAAACATATAATCAAAACATGTAATCTAGCTGTCAAAATTCTACTGGCAGGTTGTTCCACAGTCGTGGGGTGTCTGGGGAAAAGGTCCTCTGGGTGGTGGTTGCCAGCTGGGTCCTGGCAGGCCCAGAGGACCTCAGTAGTCAAGGTGGATTGTGTTGTACAGGAGAAAGCAATCGTGTAGCTAACCTGGATTCAAACCATGTAGGGTTTTAGAGATCAGTAACAACACATTATACTTTGCCCAGAAATGTCAGGAGAAAATGCTTCTAGAACATGGCGATATGGCCCGAAAACCCTACAACAACCCAGTGATTCCGCCCATGAAAGCCTCAGACCTCACAACCTCTGAGGATGCCTGGCATAGATACAGGCAAAACTTCAGGAGAGAATGCTTCTAGAACATGGTCACATAACCTGAAAAACTAACAACAACACAGTTGTCTGGTCTCGTTATTTTATTGATTGGTGGGCAAACGTATAATAGAGCCATTTGATGGGAAACAAATATTTTCCCTTCTCATACTACTTCAGGTTCTCCACTTTCAGACACAATTAGGCTCAAACTTTGAATATTTAGTATCAAATTGATATATTTATCATACTAGAGATCAAACCCTAAAGCATCTATACAGTTGGTAAACATTTGTCACAATATATGAATGTGTATTAAATTCTCTATGTGAGTAAATGAGAAGACTTTCTAATGCTTCATTAAGCAAGATGATTAAGAAACAAACAAACAAACAAAAACATAGCAAGAGATGCTTGCTTTTGTGGGGGGAAGAAAAAAATTGTCCTTGGCAAACTGGGGTATGAAATGATTTGATCTGAAACCTTTTGACTAATATGAAGTTTAGATCATCTTTCCCAATACTTCAAATACCGCAGCCACCTTTGCTGCAGTTTAAACTTGCAGAATGTCTTTTTAAATATACATTAATGCATGTTCTGAGAAGAAAAATGGAATTTTAAATGTATTAAATGTACTGAGAGTTTGTTTGCTTTTTTAAAAAAAGTGGAAATAGAACATTATTTTGGGGAAAACCTGTTAAAATGACCAGAAACAAACACATTCACCTATTCTTGTCATTGGCTGGATTTTGTTACACAAAACATGTGACAACCTTGTTGCAATATACTAACTGCCAGGAGTAGAATCCAAAGTGATTTTTGGACTCATAAATATAATAATAATAATAATAATAATAATAATAATAATAATAATAATAATCCGGATTCAGACAGACAGAGTTAAAAACAAAGTATGGATTGTCGATGTTGCAATCCCAGGTAACATCAGGATTGAAGAGAAACAACTGGAAAAGATGACACGATATGAGGATTTAAAGATCGAACTGCAAAGACTCTGGCACAAACCAGTAAAGGTGGTTGCAGTGCTGATTGGTACACTGGGTGCAGTGTCTAAAGACCTTGGCCTGCACTTAAACACAATTGGTGCTGACAAGATTACCATCTGTCAGCTGCAAAAGGCCACCTTACTGGCATCTTCACGTATTATTCGGCGATGCATCACACAGTCCTAGAAACTTGGGAAGTGTCCAATGTGTGATCCAATACAACAGCCAGCAGAGTGTCTGCTGTGGACTTATCTTGTGGTGTTTCAAATAATAATAACAAGAACAACAACAACAACTTAATTTTTGTATCCCGCCACCATCTCCCCAAAGGAACTTGGGGCAGCTAATATGGGGACAAGCCCGGTCAAACATAGTTAAAATATAACACAGCAAATTTTAAACAACACCATAAAACAACAACAGCATAAAACAACCATTGAACGACCAATAGCCTGAGATGGTAAGAAAAACTGAGCTCGTGCAGGCAGGCTGGTGCAATTCAGTTGCAAGGACAGGGCTGACGTATAATTGTAGGAGCCAGGTGATAAGTTAGGAATAGGAAAGAAATGCTATTTGTAATTATCATATTCTCTTTTTATGAGTCTTCCTTAAGATTGCAATGCATACTTTTTTCTGTTCTGCCATATTTGGAGTTATGCTAAAGGCCTATCTAACACAGCAGTGTTTTCATACAACAAACCAGGTAGTTGCATACAGAACATACAATGAAAATATGACTACAATAGCATCACCCCAGTCATTTTTTCATATTGCTCAAGAAGTCAGAGGGCTAGCATCAGTGAGAAAGTTCTTTCTGATCTTCTTGCCATTTCCATGTAACATAAAATTTACTTCAGATATAAAATGAGAAAGCCTGAAGCTGACAGCACACTCAGTTCTGTGCTTTGCTAAATGGATTCAGTCCACTTATAAGGTGTTCTTCCTGTTTGCCTACTGCCATAGAAACAGTCTCATTGACAGACTAATGAAAATATATTGGCATTGTCCCTAAGGTGTGATGACACTGTGGATCCAACCGGAGCTGATAAAATTCATGTAACAGTGAATGTCATTAAACAATCTGGTGATGAAAACTAATAAATTCTAGGTACCAATGTACTTCGCAGCCCGGTGGTGCAAAAGAAGTACTAGAAAATGTTTTTCCTTTGAAGAGGGAAAAACTATTTTATTAATTTATTGCGTAAAATCTACATATAATAATAGTGCCATAAAATAAATTAAAAATCTACTTCTACTACTACTCTGCTCTATGCTCATATAACAATAGCCTACTAACTACTGTAATTGTCTCTAAACAAAAAATATGCACAGATTACAAAAGAAAAAAGTGAAAAGAAGAAGCATGTATAGATAAAAAGTTGGCTTCAACATCAAAAAAGTGACTTTTGTACAGAATAAGTCCTGGACTGCAAATTGTCCTTGAAAACTGTACAATTTTGAAATATTTTGTTACAGCAGGAAGAAAATTGTTAATACTATTCATGACTTCCTTCAAAAATGAAATTAGTGAAGGAGTACATTCCTACATATTTCTAATTAAAATCATTAAACATTGAGAAAGCCAAAGTGCGCTTCCAGCAGCCATTGGCTAATCCCTCTCCAATGCCAGAAATACAACTTAATGGTGTAACATTAGAAAATGTTGGCCATTTCCACTACCTTGGCAACCACCTCTCCACCAAAGTCAACATTGACACCAAAATTCAACACCGCCTGAGCTCTGCGAGTGCAGCATTTTTCCGAATGAAGCAGAGAGTGTTTGAGGACCGGGACATCCATAGGGATACCAAGGTGCTTGTTTATAAAGCTATTGTCCTCCCAACCCTGCCATACACCTGCAATACGTGTGGCCATCCCAATGGGTACTTTTGCATTGGAGCTAGGGAGAAGTCTGGGTTGGACCAAATGGTTTGCTGGGAAGTGACAAGGGATAGCAGGGCATATGCTCATTTCCACCAGGAAGTGCATAAATAGGAAAGAAAATGAGCATATGCCCTGCTGTCCCTTGTCACTTCCCAGCAATCCATTTGGTCCAACCCAGACTTCTCCCTAGCTCCAATGCAAAAGTACCCATTGGGATGGCCACACACCAAGGATATATTTGAATCTTTTGCCATAATGCTTTAAAGGCAATTCTTTTTAAAGTGATTTAAGGGTCAAATAACTGTTTGGGATGTGTCAGGATAGTGACCAATATAAAGTGAGTACATTGTCTATACAGAAAGGTTTGTGAAAATCTTTGTTGCAGTAATGGTCTGTTTGTATTTTAGGTTTTTTAAAAAACAAAAACAAAATATCAATTGTGTTTTATGTAAAATAGCATGTTTTGCACAAAACTCTAGTCCCGGTTGCTTTCTTCAGGTTCCTTTGGGGGTGCCTTGGAAATCTCTGACCTTGCAACCCATGGCCGCAGTTTAGAGGACAGCTGCCAGAGGCAAAAATGGAGGTGTGTTGGAGAGTCTAACAGTACCCACCCTGTTGAATTCATGTCACATATTTGCTAGGTTTGTGGGTTTGATTTTGACCTGGGAAAGTCTTCTTGGATTTGTCATTTGTGACAGGAAAAAGGCATTTGGGTGTCACAAATGTGGCCTGCACCCTCCACTTCCACACACACCGAACGATGCCACAGTGTGCGTTTGTCCCAAAATCCAGAGATGTTTTAATATGGGGTCGCCCCCCAATTTGTTGATACCATATCAATTGCTTATCAAGGGTAAGAAAATCTTATAAAATTATTGTTTTATCTGCAAGCTACACACTCCTGTTACACCAAACTCTTTTTTGTAGTGTAACTTCTTTATCTTATTTCCCCAGTACAGAATATGCTTGCATTGTCAAATCTGGTCAATGTCTTTTCAAAATAATAATAATAATCTTGGTTCATGTATTTTCTAAAGACCAAAAGGTTAAGAAGATATGCAACACTATAGCATGGCAGTGGGTTAATTCTGCAGAGATCAGTCAGCAACATTACCTGTTCCATTTAAATTGGGAGTGCCAAAGATTGAACATCTATCACACCACTGAGTGATGGACTTTCTTCAATGACTGCACACAGGTCACCGGGGGGGGGGGGGGCACTGTATGCACACCTCCCATCTAACCCATTTATTGAGCTTCCTCTAATAAGGGCCCCAGAGGTAAGTAAATACTAGAATGACATTCATAACTTGAAAAGAATTAAGCAGTGTTGGTTCAACTGGTTACTGGAAGGAATGAGGTAAGCAACAGACAAAGAATAAGAAGGACCAAAAAAGTCAAGGATTGGAAGCAGCAGGGTATAAGAAGATCCCAGAGGAGAAAAACCATTGACTGAATTTAACTATGCATTATATCAGAAGGTATCTCATGCGGATCTCTATTAAAACACCATACATATTGATACCTCCATGTAAGTGATATATATTAATAAAACTGAAAAGATTCCCCTGGTTTGTGCAATATAATCTAATTTTAACATACACAAGCTGAAGGTTTTAAAGTGAGCTCATGGAGATTGCAAATCAATTGTTTAAATTGTTTGTCATTTGTTCATTTACATTTATTTCCCACTGTGCCCCACAGGCATGGGGAACACAGTTATATTTATAAAGATAAAATTGTCACAAAATCAACTTTATTGGAAATGTCCACAGTAAACCTAGTAGTATATGTATATATAGTCTTATATACTACGATAAAAATGCAGGGGAAATAACCATATGCATTTGAAATACCCACATGGTTAGTCTTGCAACAAGACCAAATGGGAAGTATGTGCACATTTTGTCTACAATACTGGTATGGTGATGCCTTTTTAAATAGTTTTCTTTTTTGCAACCTTTTTCAAAGAGCATCTAAACTGTTCTTTAATCTACTGTATTTTTAAAATGTGGTTCATTAATTGGGTACAATTTTTAAGTTAATTTCATTGCTGCTAAGCAACTAAAAAGAAAAATAACAGATATTTCCCATCCTCTAGACAAGTTGTTTGCATAAATTTGTATTTTTCTTACATGGTTAAAAATAAAAAAAGGATGTGACAGTCATCAGAAATGTGTTTAAATAAAACCTTTAACAGCACCAGCAGACACATGGATAAATGATACACAGTACACTCAGCATTTTGGGCACTGCACATGACCTTGAAATGCCACTTCATATGTATGTATGGAGGATTCCAGTCCATTCCTTCACACTATGTCAAGTCAAGGATGTAACAATTCTGAATGCCAAGAAGAAAAGAAGTACTGCATGGAAGAAGATGTGATTGCTCTCAAACCCAGTTCCGTCAGTGATTTGTCGATCTTAACGAAGAACCCCGTATCACCAGAAACTGTAGGTGCAAAGAGAAAGATTTTGCTATTAGCTCCAACTAGCTGGGTTTACTGAGCTCTTTCAACTGGGCCACATTACACCAACCATATGCATTGGCAAGGAACTAGACTTTCTGAAATCAAAAGTTGACTTCTGTTCAGATTGAAAAGCTAAGAAGGGCATACTGTGTTATTAGACAGATTACGTCCATCTAAAAGGTATCTTCTTTCTCAGTTTTCTAGTAATTGATGATAAACTCTGACATAAGGAGGCCAGGAACTGGAAATTGGTGGGACTGATCAGAGAGTGCCTAATTTTAAGTTGTGTTTGCCTTGGCTCTCAGACTATCACTGGTTCATGTATGAGCTTTGAATTCTCATCTGCTTCATCTTTTTCACTAGAAGGGTACTCTGGAAGGTTTTTTTCATCCTTGCTTTGCCTTTTGATAATTTTTGAGTCCCATTGTCTAGATTTGTTGACTTACTCTTTATGCCCTTGGCTGTAATGACCTCAGTCTGTTTAGACATTTCTACTGGGACCAGTTAGACCAGAAACAGGATAGAGAGGCTATGAGTGGCAAAACTATTTGGATTGCTGAATGAACATTTTGTTCTCTATTGGAATTGTTTTCTGAGGCCTCATCTACTCTGCCAAAAACTGCAGCTTCAGATGCAGATGAGGCCTCAGTTGCAGAAGCAAAGTCCAATCCTAATCTCATAGTTGGGAAATAGGAAGATATAATATGGGTTTGAAAACTTTTGTTGTTGTTGTTGTTGTTGTTGTTGTTGTTGTTGTATATAGATCCAGTCTTGGAGGCTAGGGCTTACTGCTTTTCAGAAATTTGAAGTTAGTTGGTAAAAGGCCCTTGCTCATGTTGTGCATATTCCCCCACTTCTGGAAATCTGGGGTTTCAGGTGATTGCACTGATCCAATTAGAGATATTACAATTTAGGTCAGATGAACTAGATCTCCTTTTATGAGCCTTTCTGGCCTCTAAGATTTTCTTTTGTTGGGACCACAACCTTTACAGATAACTTTGGTAAAAAGAGAGAAGGGCTTGTTGGTGGCTGTTCCCACACTTTGGAATTGCCTCCCTAGAAAACTAGGATGATTCCTTCATTGCTGTTCTTCTGTGTTCTTCTGTCAGTAAGTTAGTTCCACCAAACGTTTTGGAATTGTCTTCAATATTGTGCTGTTTTACTGATTTTATTCATATTTAAATGGATTTGTTCATAAAGGATATAACTGTGGGCTGTTTTGTTGTTTTTTAAACTGTAATTGTGATGTCTTGGCCTAGCTCTCTTCCCTCCTCTGTTTCATTTCCTTGTTTTGTTCTCTCTTTGGTTTAGACTTTTCCATCCATGCTCAGTTTTAGGGGTGAAGCTTAAAATCCCCCAGAGGCTTGGCTCAGTTGGTGTAGCCCTTCTGCCTCAGAACTTGTCTGAAAGGCTTTCCCCTCTGTTTTAGTCTGCGCCAGAGTTTCAGAAATAGAAGGCCAGAAATAATTTGGGTTCCTTGGTCTGGCAATCTAAACAGGCAATCTATACCACATATATACCTCATAGGCCCTAATAGCTGTATATACCTTATAGTTTTGTATTTATACTATCATTACAGTATTTACCATATAGCCATCATTATAGTACTGTATATACCTCACAGATCTTCCTAGCTGTATATACCTCACAGTCACTATAGCTGGTACTATACCATCAGCATAGCTAGTACTGATGTGTATTTAGCTGTGTATTTACCTTATATCAATATAGCTTGTACCTTTACCATTTAGTTGTTATAGATCTGTACTTTACCATTTTAGTTCTGTTTATATCAATATCCAAGTACCTTACTATAGCCAATATAGCCAAGTATTTTACCAAGTGACTTACCACAATTATAGACAAATGTTTTACCTCACATTCAACAAATACACTCAAGTGTTTATTACCAGTGTAACCAAATTCAATCAACAAACTTCATCTTTGTAATATTTTATTTTTATTCACCTTTCAAGAACTCTGACTGAAGTTAACTTTGCCTTTTGTTTCCAGTAAACTTATTTGGTTAACTTTAATCCTGTCTCAAGAGTCGTTATTTTTAAAGAACTGAAGTACATCAGAGGGTATACCGATAGCCACCGGGAATAGCCAGACATATAGTTTTCCTTCTACCCCGGTGTGCGATCACAGTAATCATTAATACGTTGTTTCAAATACTTAAGCTACACATCTTAAATTGCATATATTTGAGTCCCAGTGTTATGGAGAGAGGAAAGGTGGGATATAAATAAATTAATGGGAAAAAAACAATATTTAAAAACAGTGAAGAAGAAAAAAAACACATGTAATTAGAAGAAGTGAAGCTTGTTTTCAAGCTACCAATAACTATTAAAAACTCTCCCTCTCCAATCTAAGGTGTATAACCGAGATACAGAAGTTATAAAGAGGAGAATTGAGGATATCTTGCTACATGCCAAGATCCCTGCTACAAACTCAAGGCTATTTGTAAACTAAAATTTCCAGATATAGATATGGAAAGAAAGCCTTCTAGGCCATGCCTGAAGTTGGTTTGGCCTCCTCTCTCACTTTATGCAGTGTTTTCCTTTTTCCCTTAAAACAGTTATATAATTGTATTTGATATATTTGAAGAGATGTACTCATGAACCATAGTGATATAATACCTTGCCTCTGGCACTAGCATTTACTGAATTCCCTGTTTCTAAAAGAACATTCTGTTCACTGGGAAAGCACCTGTCCACAATATTACTAATGTGGAGAAGATCAAGAACATTCTCTTCCCAATTGGAGGAGTTCATGCATGAAGGCATGAAAAGATGAAAACTGCTGGAACTTGATACTGCATTTAACTGCATGGTCATCACACTCAGGCCAAAAAAGTCATTGAATGCAAAAATAAAATAAAATCCCAGAATGTGAAAGTGTCTCTAAAGTTGAAGATAAGCAAAATAACCACTCATAACACATGCAATGGCTGGGTGGATCACCACAATAATCCTAGCTTTGTCACACTAAGTAATGGATAAAAAGCTTTTGTCTCTATTCAAACCCAATGGATACAATCAAATTTAACACATTTCTAGAATGGTGATTATCAGTAAAAAATAGTTGTGCAGCAGGTCCTTGGTATTTATTGGAGTTGATTCCAGCTCCCCCTGTGGATTCCAAAATTATGTGGATGCTCAGATCTCACTATACATAATGGTGTAGAAAAATTGTGTCCCTTATATAGAATGGCAAAACCAAGGTTTGGTTCCCCCCCCCCCCCCAAATCTGAACTATTGATGGTTTAATCCATGAATACAGAACTGATAGATATGGACGATTGACTGCACCAACTTTAGTGGATTGCAAGTCCTGGGGTTTGTCAGGAAATGACAGTCTTGGAGTTGGTATTGTGCATATTTCAAAGGAAGTCTTGATACAAGCCTTCCAAAAGTCAAGAAACATTTAAAGTGCAGCGGGCAATTCCCAAGGGTTCAGGTATCATGTTGGCCACTACATAACCTTGGAGATTTGTATGCACCTCACCATTCTTCCCTACAGACTTTTTATTTTACAAGTACTTATTAAAAATGGAAAGAATACATCATGTTTTGTAGGCTTCCTGAACTGTTTTAGGCCCGGGAGAATCTTATTAAACCAGAAGTCATTTCTCCTTGAAAAGAAAGAAAAGTGGGGGAACACTGAAGAACTTGAGAAAGCAGGCCAGGGAATGAGGGTGTCACATTGCAGCCTGCAGACTATACATTGCTAACCTATATTCAATTATCAGTTATGTCATTTAGTATCATGTAATTCTCCTTAGCTAAATTGCTTTTTCCTTTGTGATATCAATTGCTTGTCTGTTCCCTCTGAAAGCCCACCCTGAAAGGAATCCAACTGAGTTGCCAGATCAGATCTGTTAAGACCCAGAAGCCTCAGTAAAGCCAAACACAGAGTAAAAGGTCCAAACACAAATTTATTGTTCACAACAAAGTCTTTGGAGCACTTAAATTCAGTGCCCCAAGCTCAGCCAACAATTTGGCATCAAAAATAGAGCGATATGAGAAACTGAAATATAACCCGGATTATCCAGGCGGTTTAATCCGGTTTAACTCAAAGTTGCAGCAAAACGCTGAAAACACACACAGTTCAAAAGCACAGCTCAAAGAAGCCAAAAAACAGAGTCCAGAAACTGTCCAAGGTTGAAGCACGTGGTAGGCAAGTTGTCCAAGTTCGAGTGGCAAAAAGCGTTGGTCAAAACAGTCCGGAGTCAAACGGCAGAGCAGAAGTAAACACAGGAACACAGGAACACAGGAATCGGTAGTCCAAGGACCCAAACCCTGGAGGTGGGTTGGTTACAAATGTCCCTAATCTTCTGAACATGGGTCCAATCCAGCTCATCCTCCTCCCCCGTGTCACTCCCAGACCCATCACTCCCTTCAAACCCCATGAAGTCCTCGTCCCCTGTAGGAGATCTAAGTATATCACAGATACGCTTCCTTTGAATCTCCTCGTCGGACTCTTGCTCGCGAGTAGCCCGCTTGACTCCCCTGCTTTCCTCCCCATCTACCATTTCGCAGTCAGAGAAGCTCTCAAAGGTTTCAGAATCACTCTGAGCCATGATTATCTCCCTAATCCGCTTTCGCTGCCGCTCCTCTTCCAACACCTGCGCAGCCCTCTTCTCCCTTTTACCAGTAGTAGCAACGTTACCATAACACTGAACTACAACAAGATCATTGTAGGTACTGAAATTTCCAGGCTGAACTCTAAGACGTAAGAACAATTTTGGTGATATAATTGATCATTATGCATTAAGTATCAATTACAGTTGTTCAAACGCACATGCACACATACAAACAGAATGTATTTCCATGTTTAAATATTAGGATACACATCCTAACTAGAGAGGCTGTTCCCAGATTAAAATTAATTGGAATTATTATTTTTTCTTATCTCGGCACAGTTCATAGAGCAGTTGTTCTTTGGCAGCTGACATGCCTTCGATGTTGATTGCGATTATTGTCATGGTTGGTCCTGAAAAGGACCGTTGGTTGTTTTGCTTCCTTGTTTGCATGCTTCAAGTCGTCTCCGGTTGCTTCTGGGTTGAGAGAATCGGCCGTCTACGAAGACGTTGCCCAGGGGACGCCCGGATGTCTTGCAATCCTGCGAGGAGGCTTCTCTCATGTCCCCAATCAACATCGAAGGCATGTCAGCTGCCAAAGAACAACTGCTCTATGAACTGTGCCGAGATAAGAAATGTGACGTGCTGTGTGTCCAAGAAACACACAGGGATGAACGACAGAAACGACCCAAAGTTCCAGGAATGATCCTAGTAGCGGAAAGACCACATGCGCAGTATGGAAGTGCTGTCTTTGTCAAACCAGGCCTCCAAGTCAACAGTGCCCACAACACTGAAGAAAACAATATCGAGGTTATAACAGTAGAGCTTAATAACATCACCATCACCTCTGTGTACAAGCCCCCAAATGAAGATTTCTGCTTCTCCTCCCCCGAGAACTTTGACAGGCACCAAAGGGCGGTAGTAATTGGTGACTTCAACAGCCATAGCCATGTATGGGGCTATGCCCAAGAGGACAGAAATGGAGAGGCTGTCCTGTCCTGGTCTGAACTGCACAAACTATCACCCATCCATGATAGCAAGCTCCCACCATCCTACAACAGCGGGAGATGGCACCGAGGTTATAACCCAGACCTCTTATTTGTGAGCGACAGCATCGTACAGCAATGCACCAAATCAGTGGGACCACCAATCCCAAACACACAGCACCGACCAATAATATGCCAACTGTTCCCAACAATAAGGCCTCAGGAAGTTCGATTTAAACGAAGATACAACTTCAGAAAGGCAGATTGGACTAAATTCTCAGACATGTTAGACGACATGATCACATCGGTCGCGCCAGTCCCTGAGGAATACGAACATTTTATTGAAATAGTGAAAACCTGCTCACGGGCCTCCATACCGAGAGGCTGCAGAACCCACTACCTCCAGGGCATTACTCCTGAAACAGCTGCCTTGTTGGAAAACTATTACAGGCTCCACAACGAAGACCCATTCAGTGAGCAGACCCTTCAGGCAGCGCAGAGCATTGTGTCCTCCATCTCTGAAGCCAAGAAAGAACAGTGGATCAAGTTGATCACAGAGGTCGACATGGGCAGGAGCAGCCAGAAGGCGTGGAGGCTGCTGAGACGGCTGAGCAACGATCCCTCACAAACTAATACCCATGCCAACATAAAGGCAGATCAGATAGCACACCAACTCTTGAAGAATGGGAAACCCAACCTTGCCACCAAAGTAGGAAAGAAACCAATAGCCAGACAACCAGAGATTGAGAACAACAACCTCCATGAACCCTTTACATCTACTGAATTGGACATGGCTCTCAACAAATGTAAGAATGGCAAAGCAGCTGGCTTGGATGATCTACGGATGGAACAAATCAAGAACTTTGGTCCAAAAGCAAGGCGCTGGCTGCTGGAGCTGATGAACAACTGCACTGCATCCTGTCAGATCCCCAAAATCTGGAGGAAAGCAAGAGTCATCGCCATCTTGAAGCCAGGCAAAGACCGTAATGACCCAAAAAGCTACAGACCAATCTCCCTGTTGTGCCACCTCTACAAAGTTCTGGAGAGACTTATTTTGCATAGAATTATGGAAAATATAGACCCCTGTCTGATCCCACAGCAAGCTGGCTTCAGAAAAGGCAAAAGCTGCACATCGCAAGTGCTGAACCTGACCCAGCACATAGAAGATGGCTTTGAAAGGCAGCAGATCACAGGAGCTGTCTTCATAGACTTGTCAGCAGCCTATGATACTGTGAACCACCGCCTCCTCCTGAGAAAAATGTATAATATCACAAAGGACTACCACCTCACCCGCCTCATAGGAAACCTGCTACAAAACAGGAGCTTTTTTGTTGAGTTCCAGGGCCAGAGAAGCAGATGGCGGAAACAGAAGAACGGCCTGCCTCAGGGGAGCGTGCTTGCTCCATCCATGTTCAACATCTACACAAATGACCAGCCACTGCCAGAAGGGACAGAGAGTTTCATCTATGCTGACGATCGTGCCATTACTGCTCAAGCAGGGAGCTTTGAGATGGCAGAACAGAAGCTCTCCGAAGCTCTAGGTGCTCTTACTGCCTATTACAGGGAAAACCATCTGATCCCTAATCCATCTAAAACACAGACATGCGCCTTTCACCTTAAGAACAGACAAGCATCCCGAGCTCTGAGGATTACCTGGGAAGGAATCCCACTGGAGCATTGCAGCGCACCCAAATACCTGGGAGTCACTTTGGACCGTGCTCTGACCTACAAGAAGCACTGCCTGAACATCAAACAAAAAGTGGGCGCTAGAAACAACATCATACGAAAGCTGACTGGCACAACCTGGGGATCACAACCAGACACAGTGAAGACATCTGCCCTTGCGCTGTGCTACTCTGCTGCTGAGTATGCATGCCCAGTGTGGAACACATCTCATCACACTAAAACAGTGGATGTGGCTCTTAATGAGACATGCCGCATTATCACGGGGTGTCTGCGACCCACACCATTGGAGAAATTACACTGCTTAGCCGGTATTGCACCACCTGACATCCGCCGGGAAGTAGCAGCCAATAGTGAAAGGACCAAGGCAGAGACATCTCCAGCTCATCCCCTGTTTGGGTATCAGCCAGCACGTCAACGACTTAAATCAAGACATAGTTTTCTTAGAACTACAGAGACACTCGCTGGAACACCCCAGCAAGTGAGAGTCCAAAAGTGGCAGGCCCAAACCCAGCACCTCAATTCATGGGTGATACCAGATGAGAGACTCCCCCCTGGGCACTCAGAAGACTGGGCGACTTGGAAGGCGCTGAACAGATTGCGCTCTGGCACCACGAGATGCAGAGCCAATCTTAAGAAATGGGGCTACAAGGTGGAATCCTCGGCATGCGAGTGCGGAGAAGAACAAACCACTGACCACCTGCTGCAATGCACCCTGAGCCCTGCCACATGCACGATGGAGGACCTTCTTGCGGCAACCCCAGAGGCACTCCAAGTGGCCAGATACTGGTCAAAGGACATTTAACCAAATACCAAATTTACAAAATCTGTGTGGTTTTTTTTTCTTTTTTTTCTTTTTCTTTTTAATCTCTGTGTTTGTTTTGCTCTGTTAGAATTGTAAAACAATGGTTGCTGATGACACGATAAATAAATAATTATTTTTTCTTACATAGGGAAATGGAATAATAAACATTAAATCTTCCCTACCTGCTTCAAGTCAGAAGGTGAATGAAGTTAAGGGTACCAGATGATGTCGAGTGCTACAGTGATTTGAGAAGGAGAAAGCTAGGTATGTAAATTGATCACTTCTGTAAATTGCAGCAACCAATCAATCGAGACTTGCAAATTGTAGCAAGCGACTGTAATGTTAGCTAAGCTACAGAATTGCCCACAGAATTCTTATCTTGTGCTGAGCCCATCGAAACTGAACAAATCACACTCTTGTATGAAGATTGACCATGAAAACTGGAGACTCAGAGTAAGACCCTGAGACCTGGCCACCCAACTATGCAATGCCCTGCTATCACCATTATTCCTTCCTTTAAAACTGTGACAACACTGATACACTATTTCCTAGAATGATTATGGTATATTGATCTGTATCCAATAACACATATGAAGAAATTAAATATCGCAGTTTAGTTAGATCTAAGCTGTTTACTGCCCATTTAGGACAATAAAAGGGAAATTTGTATCTAGCTAGAATATTAATTTCATGTACTGCAATATTTACCATTCTAACAGTACTTTGCCAGAGAAGAAAGATGAATATTTTACCCCAACCAAATGTTTGATCACAAATGAAACAGGGTTCACCTGCAACAATAGTAGCAGTAGACAAATTGCCAAAGAAATGATAAAGTGGTATGTTGGATTCTGCATAGAGTTCCCTGATGTTTGATTCTGTTGTGAAAATACCAAATAAAAATTGTGTGAGTTAACAGCTCATTCCCTCTCATGAGAATGTCAATAGCATATCAAAGGAAGAAAAATGGAGTAATAGTTTCATAAACCTTTGTGGATTCTCCACAATCAGTAAGTTTGTTTGTTTATTTCCCAATATCATCATCCCATAAAAAAGATTTTTTAAAGGATAAGAAGAAAAATAGATCACTATTATGAAGTCAGGGCTGCATGTAATAGGCAATAAAACTTCTTAAAGACTATTATGCAATACTTCTTGCACTGCTGACTATCAATAGGGAGAATCAGAGGGCATTTTCTTTGAAACCACAAGGGATACAAATAATGAAAAATAATGAATGTATGTTATATTTTGTGCCAAATGTGAATATTACATTAGGGATTAAAGAATTAGTATTTTAAAAGAACAGGTGCTATTCATAACATTAGCATGTAATCTATCTGAAATTATCTCTCTGCAGTTATTTCAGTGGGAGAATTAAATACATAACAAACAAGAAAGGGAGAAGATCAAACTTTTACCTAACCCAATTATTCTGACACATGAGAGATAAAGTATAACAAACCCCAGATGCTCCTCCTGTCAGTAAGAATAACTATCGTATATTGTTCTTTGACATACACCAAATAAGCTGTGAGAGGTGTTCACATCATTCTGTCAGAGGGCCTCATCACAAAGGCCAGATAAACCATCCTGTTTTTCCTGGCTTCATGGAGGAAAGAGAGGGACAGGGGGCGAATCTGTTGCTCCATGCACAGCTCCCTCTCGGCGACACTTTCCCCACCACCTGTAGGAAGTTTCATCCTTCGGAGGGGATCCATGCTGTCTCCATTGGAGCCAGCACAACACAGGAGGCCTCCAGTGTTGTGGGGAAAGCTTCAGGTGAGCCTCCACCAGAAGTCACGTGACATTATGCAATGGCTGGCATGGGGGTCCATCCAGAATCCAGGGTGAAAACATCCTTAAAATATCTTTGCACCACGCCCACTTGGAAGTCTGACTATTATGATTTTGCAACCACCGAAGATTAGATGGAAGTCAAACCATCCATGAACCTTTCCCCCCTCTCTCTCTTCAATTGTCCCCTCTTCCAATCTCTCTCTTTTTCCAAACTTTTCTACCCAAAAATTGTTCTCACTCTTTCAATGTTGTATTCTTTACTTACCTATGATAAAATTCAATAAAAAGTTAATTCACAAAAAAAGAAAATTAAAAGAAATTAAGACAAACTTAAACTTAAAAATATTATTTCTTCTAAATGTTTTTACCAGTTTCTTGAGAGTTCTGGTTGCTTGAGTTCTGGTTAAATAAAAGTCTACTGTATTGACACAACTTTTCAAGTCCCTGTGATGTGTGTTTCTGTTACAGAATGATTCCTTCCCTGTGGCTATTTTGTGGCCAAGTACATAGCAATTGCTTCCCACTTTTTTATAAGTCAGAGGACTTTAACTCAACTCTTAAAATAGAGCAGAAGAAAAGGCCTGGAACCTTTCGAAATTAAGCTGACCATACTTAATTCACTTGGACATTAACGTTCTTTGACTGCATTTCAGAAGGATGGATGAGGAAGATACTCTTTAATAATTCAGCTACATCAGATTGCCAGAGAAAAGGCCGGATAAAGAAGAGAAAAGCTATAAGAAAGGAACCATGCCAATTAAAGAAAATTATAAAGGATGCGTGACCTGACGTTAAAGGACTGATGAGTGAGCCTGAAGAATTTCAACGCCTTTATTCAGAAGATCTGAACATTTGAATTTCATCTATTACAGTAATTTAACCTCTATGTGTCTGCTGCTACCAAGAATATACTTTTATTTCTTTTATCTGGATTGGTCCTTTAACCTGGACACTGCTGTGGGTAGAAGTAGAAATGGGTGGAAATGGCAGCAAAATGATACAGTGGAAAGACTGTTCCTGCCTACTGTTCCACTAAGTCAACTATGCCATTTGTCAATATTACTCTATTGTATTCCCCCCCCCCCACTCCTCTGGTTTTCCCATTTCTTCATGATTAACTATCAGTATTGTATAATCTTTCTTTCTTTCTTTTAGTGAATAAGAAACAATTGTTTTGCAGTTTGCTGAAATGAGTCAGAGTTCCAGCAGAATCAGAACTGCTATTTTATTTTTTAAAGATTGTCCTGTCCTGAGATGCATTTTGAAAAATTCATTTTGTTTTTTAAAAAGCATCTGTTCTTTGCCACTCTTTGGCAAGTGTCCTTTTTGTGAACAGAATTTGGAAAAGACCCAGCTCACTGGGAACTCTGGGAGCTGTAGTCTAGAATAGAGATTTTCCAAGCTGTGGAGGGAAAAACACATGCTTTAATACAGTTGGATCATTCTCAATAAGCTGCATCTTTTTTCAGATTGCTGTGGTCTTAATGACAATGATTGAAGCAGTCCTCCTAAAATATATATAACAGAAATGTGCCATTTTATGCAGGTCCAATTTTGAACAGGAAATGTAGATTGGGAATCAGCTTTTCCAGTTGTTTCTCTTCAATCCTGCTGTTGCCTGGGATTGCAACATCAACGATCCATACTTTATTTTTTAACATGATCGTGAGCACAGGAGTATAGTGCTCCAAAACTCTGTCTGTCTGAATTCAGAAGTCCCAGAGTAGTTTGACGTGTTCATTTTCTGCAACCTTTTCAGGATTGTGATCCCAATTCTTTGTCCCAGACAGATGGTATTTGTGGCACAAGTTCCAGTGAATCATCTGAGCAATGGTGTCATGCCTCTGCTTGTCTGTCTGCGTGATCTTCTTGCAGCAGCTGAGGCTATGATCTATTGTTTCAGCTGCTTCCTTCTTCTTCTTCTTCTTCTTCTTCTTCTTCTTCTTCTTCTTATTGTTATCATTAATGTTATTATTATTATTATTTGAAGGGAGTAAAGCTTGGTTTATGGTCATTCCCCCAACCAAGATTGTGCTCATGTCAGCAAGCAATTTCTCTATGCATGCTAATCTCATCAGTTACTACAGATATTTTTAAAAGAATGTTGTTTGCATCACACATCTTGGGAATGGTTGCAAGTACAATTTAGGAAGAAAATAAGAATGATATACATACAACAGCAACTACCTTTCAGGTTTGTAAATACTATTTCACTGATAAAGATGATGATGAAATACATTCTAGCAAATAGAAGTAGCTTGAATATTGTTTAGCTACAACAACTCCTTGAATATTATAGCAAGTCATTCTTGAAGCTTTGCATTGTAATTTATGAGTCTGCCCAACATTTAATTTTTTAACAATTAAAAATGTGTGCTGTAATGTTAAGGAAGGACAGGAACCTGACTTAAGTCCTCTTCAAAGACTTCCTGTAATATAGCCTAAACTGTGTTAGACAGATGGCCTACATTCATTTATCATTGCCCTGAAATACCCACAGTTGTGCACCATATGGGCCGCTCAAAATCTGGTGGTTAAGGTCCATGATGACAGGTTTGTATCTATGATACATTGAGGGGTCTGAATCCAGTTTATATATTATTTTATATTTTCTATGCTTCTATTTTTTTTTTTAAAAAAACCCACCAACAACAATCAGTAGCTTTCGAGATGCAACTGCTTCCAATGAGTGTCTGTGTGTTCAAGAGAGAGAAAGTACTTTCACTTTATTGAACACATAGAATTACAAAATATCTTCTATCATATCAATTTCTTAAAGCTCTCCAATTACCCCTCAATGCTCTCTCCAAGTGCCAATCCTTTCAGGAGTAAATGAATGACAGCTACAGAGATGGCATTTTTGTTTAAAGCATGCCTCTTACAGAGGTCTGACTGCCATACACATCACCTTTATGATAGTGATAAAAAAAAGAAACATTCTTGATTTCTCTTTTTTTTTCAAGTATCCCTGGGGGTTCTTTTACTTGAATTGCACCAGCTTGTTCTTAGTTAGTGTGTTGTTATTATACTATTGTTGACATTACATTATCACTGTCATCATCAATTCATTTATTGTTTTCAAACCTGCTAGAACAAGATGGTTGGAATTAATTTATTAAGTTAAATGAGTTATAAATGTTAGCAATAAATGCCATCTGGTCTAATTACAAAATTCAAAGATCAGATGGTGAAATTATAAAACTGATAACTGGGTACCAAGACTGGACATCTCAATCCAACAAAGGTCATATATGCATGACAGTAGATTTCTTTGTTTTTATAATTATAATTTTTATTTCATGTGCAAAGCGACAACACACTGTAATTACATACAAATACATATAAAACAACTACTATTACTTTTCTACAAAGAAATAATGATATAAAACCCATAATAAAATAACTACTTTTACACAATAACAGCTAAAATATTCTATTACTCCATCACAAAAAGATACATAAAAGTTGACTTTCAACCCACCAAATTCAAGACTGTAATTTTCAAAACTTTTCTTTAACATCAAGCTGAGCTACTTGTCTTCTTTTTAAAACAAAACACACACACACACATTCAATCCCATGAGTATAATCTTTCCTTTTTCCCTTCTTTACATTAATCAAAAATAGTTCCCAGTGCTTTAAAAATTGGCCCAAATACTTTTCTCTGATCAAGATTGTTTTTCTTTTAATATTTATGTGTTGTTGGGTAATTCCATGCTTATGTTGCTGTTACTGTTATTTTTGTTCATGTTGTGACTCTGTATGTTTTGATCTTGTTGCTTGGAAACCTCCCTGAGTCGCTCCGGGAAGATAGAGCGGTATATAAATAAAGTATTATTATTATTATTATTATTATTATTATTATTATTATTATATTTCTTTCCCGCCTCTCCCCATGGCTCACGGTGGGTCACAGCACAGTTAAAACACACAAATACTATAAACATTCTACAAACACAAATTGATCAATTTCAGTCATTTCAAAGATCTTCAAAATCTTTTGTGGCAAGATACAGTTCTGTCCATTTTTGACTACAACATTCTTGCAGCCTATATTATATAACAACAAACTGCACAGAATTAAATTGTTCATCCCAAAAACATTAAAAGTACAGCAGACCACTAAACACACACACTACTTGTTGTACTCACTGTTGTTACTGTGTGTCTTCAAATTATTTCTTACTTATGACGTGCCTAAAGCAAACCTATCATCATGTTTTCTGAGTCTGAGAGGTCATCTAGGACTTCATCACACAGGTGGGGGGAAGTGGAGGAAACCATCTTACCCTGTACCCCATCATCTTTCCCTGCCTTCTGGGATGGCCAAAAGTCCCATGTCCTTTCCCTGCTTCCTTATGTTTGGAGTGGGGTATCACCCAACTTCTGAAGATGAACTACACAGAGTTATATCTGAAGTGCCCTTATGTCATGTGATAGCCTCTGTGGGTCTTCTATGGAGCTCTGTTTCCTAAATACATGGAAACGGAGTCAGAAGTCTGTCTCATTAAGTCTCTACTCAGTTTTTATGGCTGTGGGGATGCTAACCCTCATCTCTGAAGAAATATGACATTATCACAAAGTCCAGGTGAAATGGGATGCACTTCACAAAGGAAAGAGAAGTACAGTGGGGCAAATCCATTGCTCTGTGCATAGCTCCCTCTCATGACACTTTTGTTGTGGCTCAGCTTCACTCTCAGTCTGAAGCTAAGCTCTGTGAGCCAGAATTCCTGCAGGATGAGGATGATGGGTTATAGATTTCAGACAGGCCTGACGGTGGGGCTCCTGAAGGGAAAACAGTCAGTCAGTTCCCAGGGGAAAAGAATGTTAGTGAGACTGATAATGAGAGTGAATTCCCACACGGCCAGGTGGAGACATCTTTGCCTTCCCACAGTGATCTGGTCCAGCTGGATCAAGATAAGGGGTTTCATACCCTTGAAAATAATGAATTAATGAGCAGGCAAGATTGTCTGCAATTAAGGCTCCAGAGAAGCACTCGCTTGGCCAGCAAGCGAGAAGCCAAGGAGGCCAAGGGTCAACACAATGCGTTCATGTCTGCAAAGGGTATTTATCCTTATAGCTGACAAGCAGGGGCTGTCAGTCCAATGTAGCTCTTCTCATGCAAACTTCTGTGGATTAACTTTGGCTTTTAGCAGCACGCTTCTGGCTTCCTGAGTCTGGGATTTGGGCCTTGTTTTCAACTGTGTTCTATGGACTCTTGTTTGACCACTGCTAAAGTATTATGCTTCATGCTTTTGCCTTTGGATCCTGAGAACTGTGTCTTTACATTTAAGCCTTTGACCTGCCTATGGGTTTTATGCATTTCATATGCTCTGTTTTGATTTTGCCTTTTCCTCAATAAACTACAAAACCTACAGCTTTGGTGTGCTGGTGTCTGGAGCAAGGTGAAAACTACCCTAAGTTGCAATAACGTTCCCCACCACACATGGGAAGTGTCACCCTTCTGGAGAGTATCTGTGCTGGCTTCACTGGGATCAGCACAACACAGGAAGCCTTGTATGATGGTCAGCATGGGGCTCTGTACCCAAAACAGGCTGGAAGCATCCTAGGATGCTGGATTTGGTGAGTGTAGTGAGGTTGGTAGCCTGGCACTCAAAACCATTATGACACACTGACTCACTCACCTTCATCTCCTGGTGGGAAATGGGCAGGGAAGAGACTGATGGGACCTTTCACAGATGAGAGTTCCACAGTGTGAAAGCAGCCACTAAGAAGGCTCTCTTACAAGTCCTCACCAAATTCATCTGTGAAGGAAAGGGGACTGAAATAAATCCTTCCTCTACAAGTCTTAAATGTTGCAGTGAATTGTATAAGGAGTTACCATCTTTCAGACAGTTAAATTGTGTATCAAAGAGATTAAAAGAAACACTTTGAATTCTGGCTTGAAATTGACTGGTAGCCAGTGAAGGTGTTTAGAAAGGCCAGTAAGGTTATATAATCTCTGATTATAATGCAAATCCCCAAAATTATGAGGTTATAAATCTGATCTCATAAATATGTCCTAGGCAACATTTATGTTGTCCATGAAACTGTTGGTAGGTTACACTGTGTAAGGAAGGTTTGTAGAATTTGAAATGTTACAATACATCTAAAGGGGGAGGGGGAATCTCTGATGGCAGGTTATTAGAAAAATGGATTCCGGAGATGTCCTTTTTTTGTATAATTTTAGGTGATTTATATCTAAAAAAAAACATGTCTATGGGTTCCAAAACACACTAAAAGGATCCCACCCCAATCCATGAAAAACACAAGCATTTAACACACACACAAATAGTGTACAATAACAGTAAAATAACATTACAGATCTCAACAATTCACTCTTTTAACACAAGTTGGTTTCCTTCCTCTTCCTCTCCTCCATCTCCTTTTGTATTTCAAGATTATTTAACCTAATTCCCTCTCTCTCTTTATCCATGTTAGACCATTTGAGCTTGGACCTTCAAAGATGTTGACGAATCTATTCACACTTCATCTCAGCTGACAACACATTACCAATTACAAGTAGATCCACTCATTCCAGCTAATGTAAAAGGTTCTCATAACAGAGCCATGTAGTTGAAGATTGAATAATTGTGTCAACTGACAGTGTACACAGTATCAATTCTGTGGCAATCGTTCAAAGTTCCCAAGGTTGATAAAAAAATAAAATAATTTTCTAGCAGAAAATAAAAAGGCAATATCAGTAGAAAGAGCTGAAGTCCTTGACTGACACACAACTAAGCACATTATATTTTCTTGTAGATTGAGGTCTGCGAATACAAGATCTTTGCCAAAGCAATTTCCATTACTAACAAAGCAAGGAAAGGGGATTTCAAAAACCCCGTACTACATTGCATCATTGCTACATGGTCTGTTATTCTTCTTAACCTTTAAAGTACTTGCAAGCTTTCTGGCTATTCTAAGCAAAAATATTACTTTCCTCAAATATGTGTAAATTATAGTTATAGAGTACCAAGATGTAAGGGAGATTAAGGAATGAGGGGTCCCTTAACGCATGTGTGACGGGGGGGAAACCTTTCAATCCCCACCTGACACCACTGTGATAGAGAATGCTGACCGATCACCTTGTGTGACAGGAATTTGCGTGAGGGAATGACTAATGATATGAGAGACCGATGATACTGGTAGATTTTTGCCGCCACCACCTCAATTTTATTGTTTGAGGAAACAAAGGTGTGAATGTATTTGAGGTAATATGCACCCAGGCTTCTGGTTCTTCTTTTTGGGCTCTTTTGCTTGCTGACTGGACTGTAAAAAGATTTAGATTGACTTGGTTACACTAAGTATGACAGACCAAGGCAGACACCAGTTAACGATGAACTAATAACAGGTTTATTGAACTTCAAGAAGATGACAACTCATAAAATGAGTGGTACACACGCGTATTTCTGTTATTGAGGCTTAGGCTTATTAGACATAAAGTTTCTACAGAAGGTGTAGCTTTTACTTGAAGTGAGTTCCCTTCGTCACACTATTCAACTCTTTGAAACAGTGTGTTTCTAAGATCAGTCCCTCTGACTGTCTTACAGAGTAACCAGACTTTTTCCAGTCTACTCTCCACTATAGGGCAATAAGCCTTCTTGTATTATCTCCTAAATACAAGCTGAGAAGTCTTCTCACTGACTATCCTAGTACAGTTTTGCTGAAGCCCTTGTCCCTTCCTTATTCCCTAACAGCTTGACTCACTCAAAGCTTCCTTCTCCCTGTCTAAATCCTTCTTCTCTGTTGAAATCCTACTTCTCTCTCTGTTCGTTAGAACCCTTCTCTCTCTCCTGTCAGAAGTGACAGCCTTTTTTACTCTCACCCAACTCCTCCCCTTGGTGCTTAAACCAATCAGGAGTTGGCTGACTCCTCCCCTGCCTCCTTGCCTATCCTAAGATGGAGACCCAGCCTACTGACTCTCAGGCTTCGGCCTAGCCGGCAAAGATTAGAATCTATTACACAAGGACTCCCAGTTTAGTTTTTAAGTAAGTTACACGTCCATGCTCAACATTCTGCAAGTAAGACTTACTATACAGTGCTACCTTGACTTAAGAGTTTGATTAATTCTGTGACTGAGCTCTTAACTCAAAACACGTTTATCTCAAGCAAAATTTCCTATTGAAATGCAGTAAAATGCTATTAATCACTCCCCCCCAAACACTTCCCTTTTTTAGTACATGTTTAAAAATAAGAAAATGTACTTTATGAATAACAAATAATGTATAAATGCACATTCACATGGAACAATAAAAAAAGAAAGACCAACTTTAAAATGGTAGAAGTACAAAGTTGTGGCAAGGAAGCACATTTGCGACAACAAAACATGTGTTGACCACTGTAACAGCAAGGCAAAACCTGTGTATTTATATAGAAAAATAAAAAAGATGTCGCAATGAAGATGAATATAGACACTCATGCGGAAGACATGAAAGCCTTTCGCCTTTGACCAAATAACAAACTCAGTCGTTGTCTTTGCAGTGTTTATAAAAGAACATATACACATAGAGAGTCCAAATGTTCTCTTTGAGATACAAGCCTTGTAGAACTCCTTCCAGCAAATTCCTCCGACTCCTCCAAATGCACCTGTGTAGAAGTCATTGATACTATGGATATGTTTAACTGTTAGAGTATATGCTTCTGTTTGTAACAGTAGCTAAGACTAGAGTTATCTGGTTTGAACCAACAGGGAATGTTGCCAAGGAAACCAGGCAGGCTAGCTCAGAGAGTGAGAAGTGGGTGGAGCCAAGGGGGAGAAGTTGTGTGCATCTTTGGAAAAGGGGAGTCGGAGAGTGAGAGTGAGAGAGAATGGAGAGGCTTGAAAAGCCTGGGAGAGAGGTGTGTGTGAATAGCTGAAGGTTTTTCAGTCTAGGAGGGCTGAAGGGAGAAACCTGACCAGTTTCTTTAGTTAAAGTAGACTAAAGGAAGCTTGTTAAGATCCCTAGTCGAGGAAGGACTAGAGATCAGATATTTGATCAAGGAAAGATCAAATTGGAAGGCTATTCATATTAGGAAACATTGTTTACTAAAGTGCTTCACCTTAGTAAAAGTTAATCACGAGCTGTGTCATCAGGGAAGAGGACTGTATTACAAACCAAGTTATATTCAAAGTTCTATAAGTTATTTAACAGCCTGCAACCATACGCTTTGTACACAATAAACTTGTTAACTTTTGTTGAAGACCATCTCATCTCCATTAATCTGCATGTGTAAAGCCAGATCTCATCAGTGATACCTTAAATACCTCACGTTGGTAGCAGTTACCTTAATTTACAAACAATAATTGGCCTCCTGTACAACAAATTCTTATACACAATTGAGGCCTGAGATTAATTCCCTCCATAATAATCCACACCTGTACAAGTGGTGCGTGCGTCCTGTACAATTGGTGATAGCGGGTGGGATCTTTAAAGATAAAATCCCTATACCCTGTCTATTGTTGGGTTTGCACCTGTACAATTGGCTCGCGGCCTCTACAGCACCACACCAACAATCCAGCTCCAGCAAACACCTCCAATGACCCATCTCCAACAACCCAATATTGGCTAAGTGGTTTGGTTCATTTCCTGCTGCATTGATCCTTGCATCACTTACATCGCTTACTACTTGTTACTTCAGAAATGAAAGCAAAAGAAAGATCAACTTTAAAATGATAGAAACACAAAGTTATGGCACAACGGTAGAAGCATACAGATGTGGCAAGGAACCACAAAGTGAAGAGACAGTAGCGTCATTTTCTACTAATTACAGCCTCCCTCCCCCCCCCCTTTACTCTCTTTCCCTCACTCTCTTCATGAAGCCGAACACACCAGGAATAAAAACCATACAAAATCAAATAACCCAAAGTTCCTCAAAGCAGATGATCAAAGCAATTTCCTGAAGTGGACAAGAGCACAAGGCATGAGGACTGCTCCCTTGAAGCCCTAAAGCTTTGTACTCTCACACTAGCACTCTCTCTAGTGTCAACTTTTAATTCAAAACATTGCTCTTATGTCAAAATAAAACACGAGTCGAGTGATAGCTCTTAACTCAAAACACTCTTAAATTGGCACACTCTTAAGTAGAAGTTCCACTGTATAAGGAATGGGAAATATCAAATGTCCAAAGTGGGTTTAGGATAGGAGAGGCACTAATGGTCATTTTGCAAATGTTTGATAATGGAGTGTATAAAATAATTTCAGAAGAAAATTAGCCTGTCCTTTATACATTATAGCAAAACCTTTGATTGTGTAGATTATGACAAACTATGGATTGCTCTTTGTCATGATATTATTATTTGTAATCAGGACAAGAGGCCAAATGGTGTTTTTCTGCTTATGTGTTTATATCAGGCAGAAAGGAATTTCTCAGAGAATTTTCTTGTGCTTATCAATAATGAATAATTTTGACCAAGAATGATTATAAACAAGTATTTTTGTTACAAAAACCACTCAGTATTTCCTACCAATTCATGTACTGCAGAGGAGAATTTTTGTTTACTGCTTTCCAGCCTTCACTTTGAAATGAACCATGTGGTGGGGAAAGGAAACTTCAGAAAGAAAATCCTCAAAGATTGTATGAGGATTGTATCCCCCATCCTCAGATCCAAAAAAATATTGGCTGGTATTGATGAAGCACTCGAGACGGAGACTAGAGTGCATTTGGCAGAAATCTCGGAGTGTTCCCGACCGAACACGGGCTAGAGCCTCTATTAGGGCCTACTTCACAACACTGGAGGCAGCCAACAAATCCTTCTTGACTGCCCGCATCGCATCTGCAAAAAAACAAACCAGCTGAGTTGTTTTGGGTTGTCGGGGAGCTCCTTCACCCTCCTGGGATGGAGGAGCCCCTCGACAATCCAATAACTCAATGCAGCGAGTTTACGCATCATTTTGCGAATAAAGTCGCTTGAATACGCTCCGATCTGGACACCAACTTTTTTACAGTGTCAGGTGAGGTAACCGAGGCATCTGTCAGTTCAATCTTAATAATAATAATAATAATAATAATAATAATAATAATAATAGGGGGACTCGGGGCAGCTTACATGAGGCCAAGCCCAACAACACATCAGTAAAAACAAAACAACAAGCAAATAGAACAGTACAATTAATATAACTTACATATAAACAATAACACAGAGAATTTAAAACCTTATGGCCAGGCCAGATGTAATAAATTAAAAAAAAAAAATTAAACACTGGGCGTGAACAGAGGTAGCATGTATCTAAGCAGGAGGGTTTGAAAAGATAGTGTAGAGAGACCAACCCAACGGGTAGTAAAGTGCTTCTGAGGACAATTACAGAGAATTAATCAGAGCAAGGTATTGTTTCCTTATTCAGGGAAGGCACACTGGAACAGCCATGTCTTCAGGCTCCTCCCAAAGACTGCCAATGTGGGGGCTTGTCTGATATCCTTGGGGAGTTAGTTCCAGAGTCAGGGGGCCACCACAGAGAAGGCCCTCTCCCTTGTCCCCACCAATCGCGCCTGCAAAGGGGGTGGGAGCAAGAGCAGGGCCTCTCCAGATGATCAAAGAGATAGCTCTATTTTCAGTATATGCTTTCAAAAAGTTAAACATGGCTAGCATGTCTCCTCTTAACTTTCTGTTCTCTAGACTATCATAACCAGCTCTTAAATCATTCCTCATAGGGTTTGACTTCCAGACCTTTGATTGTTTTGGACCACATTCCAACTTGCCAATATCCTCCTTGAATTGTGGAACCCAGAACAAAACACAGGAATCCATGTGAGGTCTTACTAAAGCAGAACAGAGTTGCATTATTAGTATACCTCTCTCAATATAGATGTACCTCTTATTGCAGCCTAAAATTGCATTGCTTGTTTAACTGATACATCCCATCGATGGCTCACAATCAGCCTATGGTCTATTAGACTCTTAGATGCCTTTCACATTTAGAAGTACCTATTCTTGTACCTGTTGGGCTACTAAAATTTTAAATCTGAGTTGGCAGTCTGAAAGAAATAGTTAGCTCCTGTTATTGATCTTCTAATTTCAACTCTGTGCACACAGGTGAGTGGCTTTAAAGAGAAAGCTTTGTGCAATGTTAATTGTAATTGAAGGGAACTGACAGTCTTTTCTATTATCACACTTTCCCATCAATCACAATCTTCAAACAGGATGTTGGTTCCATATATATATATATATATATAGTGCCATTCAGAGGAGCCTTCACCACACTGTAAAGTATTGTGCCTTTTGATTTACACTTTGCTCAGATAAATTCAACTGAGTAGTGATTTTGCCTGGAGGAAACGAAAGAAAAAGAGGAATGTATGGAATGTACTCACATACACTCGGTTTTTTTAAAAAAAAAGGTGGACATTTTCTGCTATTTGAAATCAAGAAAGGGTTGGGGTAATCATGGTATCTTGTGGCGATAAACTTAAAGCTCAAGGAGGCAGAAAGAACAAACCCTAGGAAATGGAATTAGCTAAGCTTGAAAATCCTGTCTATCATCCTTATAGGTTTCTGAATCTTGACCTTGAAACTGCCAAGCTGCCAGTGAGCTCTATCTAATACTTTAGCATTATCAGATTCCATTTTGTAATGATAACCTGTTATCTGCAAGACACCAATGTACAAGTAAAGAGATGCTACCAAGGAGTCTTTGCCAGTCTGAGCTTTTTTTCACAGAGATATTTGTGGGGACGGTAAGCATCTGGCAGAAGAGGTTCCTCTCCTATTCTGTCCTTTTTGGAATTTAGCACAGAAACCAAAATGCTGTCTCCAAAAAGAGTGAGGTTTGCAAAGAATTAGGGATGCCATAGCAGCCACAGTAATTATTTTACATCAGCTTTCAATCAAAGGTTCCTTTTGGAAATTTTCCTGTGTTGACATAGGACCTCTGCACATAGGGGTTTTTCATAGAATCATAGAATCAAAGAGTTGGAAGAGACCTCATGGGCCATCCAGTCCAACCCCCTGCCAAAAAGCACCATTTTGCAGTTTTGGCAAGACCTGGATAGGGCTTGCTGAGCTACATCAGACAACACTTGGCAGGCCCTGTCCACATTCTTTCTGAAGTGGAGGGGAAGCATATTAAGACACTTCTTCCTCCACCATGGAAAGGATAGTGTTTTTTTGGTTAACTCCTATGACTTCCCTTTTTTTGGCCATATGATGGGGAAAAGGGTGATGGACAACACATGTTGATATGTGTTGCCACCCTTTCTCCCATCTGATGGGGACAGAGATAGGGCACCAACATCCCTTGTCCCGGCCCCACCATTTGCCCTTTCCAGACAGACAGTTTGATCTTCTTCCCTTGATTGCTAGCTTATATTACATTATTAGATTTCTAGGAATTATAACTGATAGACTACACCGTGAACCCCAAAAGTAAATCTTGCTGTTATTTCATTATTTTCCCCAAAAACCGTTGCATTTGTGTTCCTCTCTTTATCTGTTCCAAACTGTTCCTTGCTATTTTTATTCACCCGCAGAGGAGAGTTCCCCTTTCATCCCACCAGGAGTGGTATTTTAGCATGCTGTTTGCTTTTGATTTAAATGAGACTGTCTACCATCTGTGTTATGTATTGTCGAAGGCTTTCATGGCTGGAATCACTAGGTTCTTGTGGGTTTTTTCGGGCTATAGAGCCATGTTCTAGAGGCATTTCTCCTGACGTTTCGCCTGCATCTATGGCAACCATCCTCAGAGGTTGTGAGGTCATTTTTCCCACTTCCAACAGACCTCACAGCCTCTGAGGATGCTTGCCATAGATGCAGGCGTAGATATTTTTATTCTCCACGCTCTGTGATCCTGTGAGGGAGGACCCTGCTTTATCCCATGTTTCCAGAAAAAAGAATGATCTCACTAAGTGGCTGAGAAGAGAAGAGAATAACATTTCTCTATTAAATTAAGCAACAGTTAGGAATCTTGTTAATAGTGAAGAACTTTAATGATAGATGAACCTATCAGTTTAACTTTTTCTCCACATCCAAATTCTTCTAATCTCAAGTTTCCTCTATGACATATATGAAATACTTTATGAATTCTAGAAGGTTTTTTTATCAAACAAAAACTGAACATTTTTTTTCAGACATCTACATGGGCAAAATTTAATGTGTACAGCTGTTCCCGTAAGGGAGAGGATCATGTTGGAACTGTTTGTCATGTAGCTATTAAAGGTGAAGATAGATTCTCAGAACCTCCAGTGGATAGACTGGTGACATTTATGGCCATCATGTGACTGTTTTTGAACACATGCATGGCGTCTTCCATGGATAATGCATATACTAGTGGCATTTAGGCCCCACAGCTGCCCTGAATTGAGCATGCACATGCTGATTATGGGCTCATTTGTACAGATAGTCCATTCTGTCCCTTGTTGTACCATCCCCTTGTTCTTGTGTTACCACTCTCAATCCTCATCAGACACTAGCTCTGGGAGAGTCTGGCTGTCACATGCCATGTCTGTTGAGAGCTTAACTTTAGAGCCTGTGTAATAAAAAAGGAAGGGGTAGAGTGACACACCTACTTGTTGCTCACTTGGCTAGGTGCCAAGGTTATGACAACAGGTGATAGCCAGACTCTCCCAGAACTGCTGACCAGTGAGAAGCAAAAGTGGAGACACAAGGACAATCCATTGTCAATGTAGGAAAATGCTAGCTACAGCATCGTCTTCAGGTAGTGGTTCAGCCTCTTTTTGAAGATATATAGATAAGACGATCCACCACCTCTCCAGGTGACTGCTGCCATTGCCTAACTTCTCTTACCCATCTTTAGACGTAGTCATATCTTCTGAGGCAACAGAGAACACATCTGAACACATCTCTCTGTGACAACTCTTTAGATATTTAAATTAAAAATAAAAACACAAACAATAAAAATATACAACATTATCATTAAGACAACACACAATTAAAAACAGTGGGAAGGCCAAATGTAAAGTTAAAATTGGAAATAATGTTGGGACATGGATGAAAGGAGATAGTGGTGTTTGTGAAAGGGCATACGAGCAGACCTAGAGAAATGTAAAGTGCTTCGGAGGACAAAGTGCTATGGGATCATTATTCCGGGAAGGCACACTGGAACAGCCACGTCTTCAAACTCCTCCTGAAGACTGCCAAAGTTGAGGCCTCTCTGATGTCTTTAGGGAGTGCGTTCCAGAGTCAAGGGGCCACCACCGAGAAGACCCTCTCTCTCGTCCCCACCAATCATGCCTGCAATGCTGGTGGGATCGAGAGCAGGGCCTCTCCGGATGATCGAAGGGATCATGTGGGTTCGTATACGGAGATGCGGTCACGCAGGTAGATATTTTAAAGAGTACAGTCACATTATCCCCCAGTTTTCCTTTCACCAGGCTGAACACACCCAGCTCCTTCAACCCTATCTCTGATTTATTCTCTATACCTGATTTCTGTAGCCCTTGTCTGAATTTGTTGCAACTTGTGTGTATTCTGAAAAAAATGGTAAAAATTATTCCACCCTGAGTCACCTTCAGGCTGAAAAGGGTGGGATAAAAGTGTGGTAAATAAATAAAATAAATAAATTCATTCTTTATGAAGTTTTACATCCCTGTGTATCATTAATCAGGAGAATATGAAATAGAAAGTATCTTTCTTAAATGAGATAGATTTTGAGAGTTGAAATCCAACAATATCAGAGTGGGTAACAAGTTGTCCAGTGTTTTCTACAACATTCACGGCAAATACAAGGAGCTTCTATGTACTGCAATCCCCCCCGCTCCCCCCCCCCACACACTGACGAGTTACAACTGCCACATTGAGTCTAAAGAAGACATTGCAAAAGGCTGCCCATGGCATACAATGACATCTGTGAAAAAATTCCAGACTGAGATACTTCCAGACTGCTTCTCTGTTAAGGAAAATTATTTTACATGCCATCCTATAGGTGTGGTGAAAGAGAAGACTAACATAGCAATGGTGGAATGTCACAGGATTTCCTTTCAGATCTATCTCTGTTATTGCTTCTACATTTATGCATCTGGAAATGAAGATATTACAAACTGTATAACATAATGCATGAATATTAAGCCTTTTTTTCCCCAAGCATTGCCCCTCTACTTATTCATCAAGAAAGTACCAAATTATTATAACTTTTGACAAGTGCTTTTTTGGGTAAGTTAATTTTGTCTGATGAGACAATCATTAAACTTCTTGCTTATCTCATCTGTCATGGATTCTCTCATTCTGAAGTTTTCAAGGAAGAACTTTGAAAGAACTCAAATGTTAATAAATTCTGAGAATCATACTCAATAATTTGAAAGAAGACTTTAACAGCCCGTTTTGATGGAAGGACCATTATTAACTCAGTGCTGAATGATTTATTAATTTGTAAAATGGGACTAATGAGGAGTAAGGGCTCTTTGGAATTAGAGGAGTCCAATTTCAAAAGAGAATTCTCTGAGATAAAGCAAAGAGGCATAAGAGAACTACAAAGGCAGCTAAAACATTGAGCTTGACAAAGAAAAAAAATACTCAGCTTCAGATAGCCAATAGTAATGTGCACTATATGTATAATACAATGCATATTGGAGGAGATGACAAGTAGAATAAAAATGAGTTTTTTTATTGAAAAAGACATAAAAACAAGAAAATGGTGATAGACCAAAATAATATATCTGAAGTAGTAATAACATGTATCTGCATGAGCAATGAGAACAGACGGGGCAACTTAAAGTAGCTTGTTATAAATTGAATACCAAAACCTGAGATGATATTATTGTTGGTTGATATCTGGAACTGTGAAAATAGTCTGGTATGTTGTATAAATGAAGGGACAAACTATGTTTCATGAAACAGCATAGGTGCACTGTTAAGTCCCCTGTCTGCATAGTACATCCTCCAATTCATGAAATCATGTTGATAACTTGATGCACAGAAGCTTCCATAGATCCAGGAACCATGAATCCAGAAAACCTGAATGTAGTTCTTCCTCTTCTCAGACAGTCATTTACTGCATGATTGCAGAGCAGGGGCAGGGCTACAACAGAGTTGCGAGCATGATACTTCTGCCCTTTTGAGCATGACATGTAACTTCATGTAAAACAGGTCTGAACAACTGCAAAGGATGAAAGGAATGTCACTGAAACTTCCAGAAGTTGATCAATGGGCATATTGACCAATTATTACTGTGTCACTAAAATTGTTGTGATGGGATTGGCAACACATGTGCCCATGTTTTTTTTGTTTTGTTTTGTTCTTGCGAGATTTTACTGTTGCAAGGCTTCCAGGGGTTAATAAGTCATTTCTTCCTGTATGTCTTGTGCTTTATTTTTCATATCTGTGACAACTGGGAAATGCAGGTATATCATCCTCAAATGGCAGTCCTGGCATAATTAGGGGCTAGTGACAAGTCCCCCCCCCCCCCGCCATCAATAGCAGGAGATAACTTTGCGACAGGGAGATGATGGATCAACAATAGATATTGCATATCACCATATGATATTGCACAGCAATGTATAGCATTCTGCTTCTATGCTGGATTATTCATGCTGTAAAGTTCCAAATCTTCTCTGACTCAACCATATCCATGTTCGAAAAATTAAGGCATGTAGAGTGTGAACTACTCAACTTGAATAACATTTTTTACACATCTGCTACCAATCTTACTATTTTGTTTTTCTAAATGGTGATGATGATGATGACCCTGCTTTTTCTCTCTAAAATTTAGATGTTTGGTTACACTCTGCCCATAAGTATCTCCTTTGCTTATAGTGTGATCTTTGTAAGTAGATTTAAGCAACTTAGCTCACCCAGATGTACGCTGAATGTCTGCATGGCTCAATTTAAGTTCATGAATATCAGAGTGAGGCCAAGGCCTACATTTTTGTTTAGATGAAGGCATGATATTTGGGAGTAAGTGTCTTTGTTTAATTAACAAGTAAAATCAAAACTCTAGGAAAAAAGGTTGGTTTAGAATATGAATTAATTTAATGGTTGCAGATTTTTCGGTCTGGAAATTTGGTTTAGCTCATTGGGAACATTGGCCAATTATAACATGTTGATATGGTTCCACACTTCTTAATTTTCTAACCCTTTGCTTGGGTAGTTTTCTTAATTTATTGTATGGTTTTTGGTGGGTTTTTTTTAAATTTATTGTAAAGTTCAAAGTATCATTTTCAGTTTCCCTTCCTATAAAAGGTACATGGGCTCCTAGCAGGCATAAAAACAACTTAAACTATTCTAATTTAATGGAAACAAAATGATTGGATTTATATCTGAAGAATATTGTCCCTCTCAAAAGTTCTTCAATGAATCCTGTAAAATCTTAATTTTTCAGCAAATCTCAAAAGGCTTTTAAGAAAAAAAAAACCACTGCAATGATTCAAAAGGCATTTGAGCAAATGCTTCAAAATAAATTTGCCTTTTTAAACCCAAATTGTCAGTTAATAGCTTTTCTTCTGGACATAAAATGTATGGCAAAATGAGAAATGGTTTAATAGGAGCAAAATCTTGAAAACCTTTTTTTATCTTTTACTGTGATGTTTTGCTCACAAAAATAAAAGTATAGTCCAAATTCCTTTAAATTAACAAGACTTTTACTGATGGGAGTGGCTTGTGAATTGGGCCTTGGAAACATAGGACGCCAACCTGTTTTCAGACTTTTGACCCTGACAATCAGTCAGTCAGTCAGTCAGTCAGTAGCCTTTATTTTGGTCAACAAACCATCGGCTAAGTCAAGTGAAAGTAGAATGATGAAATACGACAGTTAACAATTAATAACATCACATTTGGCTTATAATTAATAAAAACAAGTATCACCATTCGCTATCGGACGAATGACTGACCCTGACAATTCAGTTCTGATGTCTGTTGCTTTGGCTCAGTAACTGAGAGAAATAAATCTAGACAAGAGGCCACTTCCACGCAGCTGAATAAAACTACTTTGAAGTGGAATATATATTACATTTTCTACTTTGAAGTGGAATATACGGCAGTGTGGACTGAGATGACCCTGTTCAAAACAGACATTGTGGGATTTTTCTGCCTTGATATTCTGGGTTATATGGCTGTGTGGAAGGGCCCCCGGAGTTCCCAAAAGCATGGACTCCTTCTCTCATTGCTCTTTTCAAGGGAGCTGTAGTTTCCTCTTCATCACATCTTTGGAAATACGTCATGAATGACTTTTCAATAAATTTGAAGCACAGATTCTTTCTATTGTAATTTCCATTGTGAGAGGGTATATCAGATTACAGAAAAACATTTAGACAAAGAATGACATTGGACATATAGACGTACAGATTCCATGCAACTACATTGGATTTACAATTACATTGGTTAACAAACAAAAGAGAATTACATTTTCACTCAGCATTCACACACATGTGCACGCATTCATCCACATGTATCCAAAATATTACTGTATCCTTTTCTCCCTCCTTGGAGAAGCACCTTATAATGATACAGTGAGTAGTAGAGAAGATTTTAAATTAAATTTATATATGGGGAAATATATATAAAATAATCCCCACGCTACCCAGCCAAATTATAATGATGTACACCTCCACTACAGACTAGCTCACCAAAATATAGAGGGAGTATGGTTGCTGAACCAACTGTCTATTTAAAAGTTAGGAACTGGGAACTACCGGAACTGAGCGACTTAAAATTATTCTTCAAAAGGTTTCCGCTGCCACCATATTAATAATAAACAGGCTGAGGTATTATTGTGAGGTTGTTCAGTAACTCTGTGTCACTATAGTTTTCTTAGAGGCTGTTAAAAGCTGACTTGAACAATGCTTTGACCACAAAGGTATTCACACTGAGGCTGGTATAAGTTGATAAAAATAACAAGAACGTTTATTGAACAGGCTTGAAATATTAAGGTATAAATGCTTAATGGTTTCAGTAAAATACTGGCATAAAAAGCTTGTGGTTGCATTTGAGTGCATTTGCATCTTTAAAACTTCTGGGTTACAAGTCTTAAAAGTTCCAACACAGAAAATTACTTCAGGAAATGAATCTCTGAAAGTAACTCCCAAAAATCCCCCTTAGGAATCTAGCCAAAGACCTGAACTAGTCTTCCTTAGGAAATGAACAGACCACTAACGGGGTACTGCTCCACACAGTATTCCAGCTATCTATAACTGTTCTGAATACTACACAAAACCCAAACTGTTCTCGCTAACACCCACACTTCTTCACTCTACACATTCCAAAAACCAACTGGCAAACTGGGACCTCAGTTTAAAAGACACTTTTTCCTTCAGACCACTTAGGCTCTGCCCCATCTTTCTAACCAATCCTAGCCTTCTAACTTTCCCTCCAAGATTAGAACATGCCCCCACAAGGCAAACCTGACCTAAGATGGCATCTCCCTGTCTCCCTTTCCTAAAATGGATGTCATGGCTTCACCAGGCCCACTCCCTTAGGTCTAAGCTAGCATGCTAAGGTAAGGGATTGATTACACACCTCTTAGGCCAGACCCTGCTTTTCTGCAGCCTGCCAATGCGTAGTTCTATAACACCAAAACTTCAAAATGCTGAAATGCCAAAACTTATTTCCCTAAGAACAATGCCAAGGACCAGATCTCTGTTTTCCATACAGCAGAACCTGACTCCCTACATAAAATCCAAGACTCCAAAAGCGCACTTCTTCCTCTTCCATTGAGAAAGAAGCCCCATAATGACCAGAATCATGCTTTCCTGTAGCATATCTGTCACTCTCCTTAGGTACACTATCTCTCTCCTTTCCATGAAGCAGAGCATAGCGGGTGAACAGCATCTCTGTCTGTCAAAATTTGAGCATTATTAGACTGAGTCTTTTATAGGAATATTCTGTTGGTGTAGTCCAAAAGTTGTAAATTAATGATAGACGTCTTCCATCCTGGATCCATCTCAGTTTGGTGGCCAGATGTTGATCTTCTTGATTGGTGTTGACAAACACAAGCCTTGTGTTGACTTCCTTCTTAACATAAGGAAGGTTGCAAACATTTCCTTTATCACTGTCCCATTCTTATCTGAGTTTCTCATTAGCAAGTCCAGCAAGCAGGTTCCCCACCTCTAGGTTATGAAACTGCCTTACTGCCTTTGGGTCAAGCCCCTGCATTTTAGTCTGGAAGGCATCATTCAGATCAGTATATATCAGAATTATCAAAATAATCAAGCATCCCTATCTGAAACATTGTCACTCTAATAGTGACAAGAGATAGAGCAGTACTGACAAAGTCATTAATTCTAAAGTAGAGACAGCAGTTCCAGCAAAAGAAGCCCTCATGGCAACATTAAGTTGACAATAATAAAAAATAAAGAACAGCAGTACTGTAGAAAGGTGAAGTTTCAGGGTTGTACAGAAGTATGATTTTGGAATCACAGATTGGTGAATCAGTGCAATTGCATTAATAAAAGGGACATGAAATATTGAAGGTGTTCAGTGCTGTGTGTAACCACTATCAACGTCAGCATGACTCTAGTGAAATAAAGGATTTGTAAAACAAAGTCCCAAGTCTGTCCTCTCTTTTCCTAGTCTTCACTTCAATAAAGTCAGATGCCATCTATACTTTCTATGAATTCCAAGAATGTTTGATTAAAAAGTGCTCAAATATATGTTAAAAAGCAACATTTTGTAAAAGAAAAAAATGATGTCATACCTTCTACAGGGGAAGTGTGTTTGTTAAGTTTGCTGATTGAGTCAGAATAAAAAAAAGAGAGAGAAGAAAAAAAAGGTTGGCAATATAAGGACACAGAATTGAAGGGACTACTGATTAGAGAAACCTCTATCCTACCAAAGTAATCTTATCTCTTCAAGACAGCACATGAAATGCATGCTTACTTGATGATAAGTCTGAAATCAGTTGGACTTGTTGAATAAGCATGAATAGGATTCAATGGCAAGTGAGTGAGAATGAGTGGAAGAAAACAGGAGAGGATTAATGGAAGAGTTATTTGTGAATGCAGCCAAGAGCTTCTAGTCTTCAGTATTTTTTCTACCTGTTTCATCTGAACAATAAGTACATGCATCAGTATTTTCAGAGTACATAAACAGATAATGCAAATATCCCCCTTCTCAGTTTTGTAGGCTGGGGTCCCACAATGAACACAACAAGATCTAAACAAAGAGAGATTAGCTGATCGTAGCATCAAAGCTTTACTATAGGAATGGGCTCCATGTGTCTCTCTTAGGCTTGTGCGATCAATAAAAAAATTGTTTCAATACTCATTATTAAAGTAGAGGGGCATTGATAATTGTTTCTAACGTGTTACTAAAATATCGTTAGGGTTCTGTATCATAATTATAATTAATTCTTTGTTACTATTTGTTAAGTAATTGTGCGGGGATGGGAGTACAACCCCCTTTATTCTGACGTTCTTTGGCAACCCCTCTGAGCACAGTCAAACCACCTCTCAATAGATGCCCATCCAGCCTTTGAAATAACAACAATAATAGGAAACCTACTAGGTAAACTTTGGAGTTACTGCCTCTCAACTTTGCCTACCTCACAGGGTTGATTTAATTCCCAACAATCCCCTTCTTGTATCTCAAAATCCCTTTAGCGAATGAACATGGGAGAGGCGGAGGTGGCACAAGGTGGGAAGCAAAATTCTGGAAAATGAAGTTTGGGACTCTTGTGGCAGAGAATACAAAAGGCCTCACCCTAAACTACATATATTTCCCAGAATTCTGTTCACTTCTCATGTTAAAGTGTTGGGTTTTCCCTCTCCAAGCTGGAAAAGTTACCTTTAAAATGGAAATGCTGCATTGCCTCCAGCTCAGCAGTGCCAGTGAATTCAAAAGGCCAGAATTCTGCTCACTTCCCATATTTTTTCCCCTTTTTATTGTAAACACAAGTAGAATAATGTCAAATTCAGTAAGCATTTCATAATATAAACAGAATGTTATTCTCTTAATTTTCTTAAGATTGCCAATGCCATGTTTATCTCCCACCTGTGTCTATCAATATTTGTCCCCCTCCCCGCACCCTCTGGGAACAGTACTTTCCTTCATTCAACTATCATATATTTTATAATTTCCACCCAATCTTTAATATTTTCATTCCTATCTACATTCTGGATGAAGAATTCTTTTTATTCAATTCTAGCTTATGCCCTATTAATTCTTCCATTTTCTTCTTTGCTTTGCTGTAATTTCTTTGTACTCTGTCTCATTTTCACCACATATGCATATAGGAGCAAATTTCTGTGCATCTGTGCCAACATAATTTTTGGTTGATTTAGTTATATCAGCTAATTTAATTGGAGCTCTATACCATGTGGACAATATTTTGGGCCAGCCATGTGTGTAGGGGCCTCTTTCTAGCCCAGCTATCCAACCAGGCACCCCCCCCCCCCCGCTGCCCAGCAAAGTGTAGTGGCTCGATTGTTGAGCCTGGAGTCAAGAAAACTAGGGTCTAAATATCTTCTCAGCCATAGAAACCAATTACATGACCTTGGGCAAGATGGATTCTCTTAGCCATAATGAAAGGATATGGCAAAGCTCCTCTTGCCAAGATATCTATCTATCTATCTATCTATCTATCTCTCCAGAGCTTGGAGATAAATACATTCAATATTAGTTTTCAAGCACTAGGAATACCCAGTGAATAGAATTCAAAGAGGGGGTGATTTTCTAACTGTGAAGCAATACAAAGGAACGTTGAAATTTGCAGTTTAAAATATCAAGGGATGCATGATTTAAAAACTCATCAAAGATGAGACACAGCTTTATTAATCCATTTTTCTAAATTATCAGCTTGAGAGTTTGGGATCAGTTAATAATCAGCACTATTAATAATGTAATTATATGAGCTTGGTTCCATTTGTACTTTTGGTTTTCTTCTGCTGTATAAATCATTAGGGGTTTTTCACTTTAAAATGTTTTTGACTAATCTCCCCCTTTTTTGTTTTCTGACACTTCTAATTACCTAATAGCTCTATTCATAGGAACAGCAGCTGGCGCTTGTACTAAGCAAAAAGGTTCTGCATAAATACGATTGACTTATTTATAAAGCATCCTTTGCAAAAAGAGCTTTAAGAATGTTGCAGTGATATAGGTAGGAAGAATGTTCGATCTGACAAGAGAGGAGTATTTTCAAAGCATTCTAGGAGCATTCAGAAGAATGTTATAAAGAGATGTTCAAAGTTGTGAGGAATGTGATAAGAGAAGGGGACCCTGGAAAGATTCAATTACGATGGAGGAGCAGTGATTGCCAAGTTCATAGTTTTGCTGAAGTAGAAGGTATTTTGGGGAAATGAATGTTTGTGGTAAAGAAATGAAAGGAGTAAACAAGAGGTTGAGATGTAATCCAGTGTGAGGAGAGAAAGAACTACAAGGAGGTAAAAAGGACTAGGGAATTGGCAGAGTAGTAGGTACTGGGAGATTGAAATTGGGGGAAAAAATCCTTCTCTAGTGACATTCTCAAGTGACATTTGATGTGAGCTCTGCTGATAAACTGACCCAATCCTTGTTACCTGCAAGGAGGGCAAGGAAAGACTCTTGTTTATAACTATCAAGATTTGCTGCCTGTCAGTGTAGACAGTAGGCCTGGGTAACAACGGAAAAAATTGTTTCTAAAATAGATTCATTTTTTGGGGTTTTTTGCGTTTCGATATTTAAAAGAATTCCGAAATTTTCCTTTAAAAAAGTTCGATATTTACGAAATTTCGTAAATGGTAAAGAAATTACAAAACAATAACGAAACAATAACGAATCGATTCGTTAATGGCGGCCGCGATCGCGCAATACGCTAAAAAAACTTCTGAAGCTTCCCTCTCCCTCTGTTGTTGACTGTTGGTGTGATATTATAATTTTTTTTCACTAATTAAACAAAAAACAACTATAAAACTTGCCCCAGACATGCGGAAATAATAACGAAATAAGGATAAGGATAAGAGTAAAGAAAAAGGATATATATTTATTTATTTATTTATATATATATATATATATATATATATATATATGAGAGAGGGAAGATATTAAAAGGAAAACATAAGGAATTATTATTATTATTATTATTATTATTATTATTATTATTTTGACTTCCTGGTGTCTTCCAGTGATCTTCTTTCCTCTTCCTCCCCTCCAGACTTCCTATCTTCTTCCTCTTCTCTTAAACTCTTTCTCTTCTTCTTTCCTTTTCTTCCTCTCTTCCTTTACTAGATCAAAATCTTTTTATCTCTTTGTTTGAAGTATTCAGTAACCTTTTCCCTTTGTTTCTTGCATATTTATACCTTTACCTCTTGATATTAGAAAAGTGAGCCTATCCATGTTCTTTATATCCAGTATTTTTATTAATCTCTCATTTTCATCTGGTATTTCAGTCTGCTTCCATCTTCTGGCATAGCAGATCCTTGCTGTCGTTGTCATTAAGAATAGAAGTTTAGCTGTGTTTTTCTCTATTTCTAGATCATGTATTCCTAACAAGAATAATTCTGCTCTCCATGGTATATTTATCTTCAAGATCTTTTGTAATTCTTTCTGTACTTCTTTCCAATATTCTTTAGCCTTATTGCAGGTCCACCACATGTGGAAGTATGATCCCTCTTTTTCTTTACACTTCCAGCAACTTGTCCTTGTGTTGTTGTAGCTTTTCCCTAGCTTCTTCAGGGTTATATACCATCGATATGCTGTCTTCACCCAGTTTTCCTTTAAATCAATTGCATAACTATATTTTTTCCCTCCAGATTTCCTCCCATTCTTCTTGCTTAATATTTCTTCTGATATTTTCATTCCATCTTTTTCTATAATTCTTTCTTTCTATGATTCCAATTCCCATTCTAGTAATTTTTTGTATATCTTTGTTATTAAATTCTTACCTGATTCCATTATATTGTCCCAAAAGTTTTTTTCTTGTGTAAACCATATCTCCCCGTCTTTTTTCTACTTTTCTTTGATTGTCCAATATTCTAACCATGAGATTTTTTGATGTACCGTATTTAATACCTGTTGTGATTTCTCCTCTTTCTTTTTTTTAAATAAATCCTTATATTTTGGCCATTCGTGCCACCCCATGCAACGTCTTAGACCAGCTTCCAGTGGTGACACCCACAGGGTGTTTTATTGTACAGTTTCTTTTTGCATTTCTCCCAGATCTTCAGAATTGCTGACCTTATGAAATGGTTGCCGAATTTTTTTTCATTTTTTCCCCTTTGTACCAAATATACGTATGCCAGCCTTCCCTTAGTTCTGTCCCTTCTAATATTAACAGCTTCTTTTTTTTCCTAATTTTGCCCAATCCTTAGCCCACAGTAATGCATTCGCCTCTAAATATAATCCTAAATCTGGTGCAGCAAGTTCACTTTTTCCTTTCTTTCTATCATATTATCATAATGAAGTCTTGATTTTTTTTTTTGTTTTTCCAAATGAATTTTTGATGCCTTTATTCCAGTCCTTTATGATCTTCCAATTCCTTATTATTGGTAAATTTTGAAATAAAAACATCAATTTTGGTAACATCGTCATCTTCACTGTCGCAATTCGTCCAAGTAATGATAGATTTATGTTTTTCCATCTTTCCAATTCTTTTTTTATCTCCTTCCATTTTTCTATCTAGTTGTTTTGTAATAGTTGTACAGTTTTAGATGTCAGGATTATCCCTAAATATTTTAGTTTTGAGACTATTTGTATACTCCATTTTTCTTTTATTTCTTCTTGTTCTTTTCCCCCGATATTTTTCTTGCTTTTGTTTTTTCCACATTTATTTTGAAACCCGATACTTTGCCAAATTCTTTGATTGTATTTCTCCAATCTCCCAGTTTGTTTTTTGGCTCCTCAATTCCACATATTACATCATCGGCATATGCTCGAACTTTATATTCCTGTCCTTGTATCTTTGCACCAGATAGATTTTTTCTTCCCTTATCTTATTTAATAAAATTTCTAGGGTCAGTATGAAGATCAACAGTGAGAGAGGACATCCCTGCCTTGTACCTTTCCTTATTTCCAAGTTTTCTTTTCTTTCACATTCACTAAATTTTTTGCCTCCTGTTTTTTGTATATGGCTTCTATAGCATTTTGAAAATAGAATCCCAGGTCCATTGCTTTCATTACAATTTTGAAGAAGTTCCAATTCACATTATCGAAAGCTTTCTCCACGTCGAGAGCTAACAACATTACTTTGTTTTGAATACTGGCTTTAAAACTGGCTGGCTTCTCTAGCTTGAGCTGAGGTCAGGGATTTGCTGAATCATTTCTGACTCACTTCATGAGTCGTATCAAAAATTATGAAAAAGCTTTGGAAGGTCAAAGAGACTTCCAGTTTTTTTTTAAAAAAACTTCAAAATCGCTTCAAAAAGGATTTTTTCTGACTTTATTCTGAATAACGAAGATTTTGACTGGACCTAACCATGCCTAATATTTATTTTCATCATCATCATCATCATCATCATCATCATCATCATCATTATCATCTTTAATTACTATTAATTGCCCTCCATCCGAGATGCCCCAGGTGATTTACATTGCAGAAATTATACAGGATAAAACACATACATACAAATATTAAAATTAACATGGGTTAAATGCTCTAGTAAAAAGCCAAGTCTTAAGTGCTAGGATAAAATGCCCTAAGTCACGCATGGCCCTCAAATAGAGAGGCAAGGAATTCCATAAAGTAGGGGCAGAAATAGAGAAGGCCCTGCGTCTGGTGCTTTCCAAGTGCACTTCCCTAGGACCCGGTATATAGAGCAAATTGCATTGGGATGGTCGTGGCGACCTCCGATGATGGTAGAAGGAGAGACGGTCTCTAAGATACAATGGACCCTGGCCATATAAAGTTTTAAAGGTCAGGACCAGCATCTTATACAAATCACAATACTCAATTGGGAGCCAGTGTAGATGCCGCAGCACTGGTGTTATATGGCATTTCATGGGCGTAACCTGGCTGCATTGTTAGTAACCTGGCTGCAGCATTCTGGACAATACGGAGCCTTCGGGTCGTAGAAATAAGAAGGCCAATATACAAGGCATTACAATAGTCCAGCCTAGATGTGACCGTGGCATGGATGACTGTTGCCAGAGCCTCAACCTTATTTTCCAAATAAGGCCCAAAATACAATTCCCATTTTCCACTTGCTTAATTTCTTCTTCTGTCATCCATCTTTTCTGTGATCATAACATCTTTCTCTCTCATAGGATACCCTTCATCTTTTGTTACTCTGTGTCTACATTAGAAAAGGTAAAGACAATCAAGCAAGTCTATTGTTTAGTCCTGACTGACATTTGCGCACCTGTGTTTCTTACTGAAAGCAATAATAAAAGAACCTTTCTTGGTTCTCTTTGTATGACCAATGACATGCTCCAGACACTGCTAGGCAATCAAATGCTAATCAAGGTGGTCAGTTGAAACATTCACACCTAGCTCCAACAGACAGGAGTCCTTTGTTTCCACAGATATATAAACCCATTTTCCTACTTCCAACAGACCTTACTACCTCTGAAGATGCTTGGCATAGATGCAGGCGAAACGTCAGGAGGAAATGCCTCTAGAAAATGGCCATATAGCCTGAAAAACCTACAACAACCCAGTGATTCCGGCCATGAAAGCCTTCGACAATACAATGACTTATGTTGATGATTTTCTATTTTTTTGTATTTTTATGTGGCTGACAAACATTTGCACATCTGACCCAGGTAGATTAACACTATTCTTGCTGGTAAAGAAAAGTAGCAAGGTCCACGTACTTCAGTATCCAAAGACATGCTTTTCCTTCAATGGTCTGAGGCAAGTTGCTAGCTCAATTTGCAGCTCAATTTGCAAGACATTTGAGGAAATTTGTCCTTAAGTCTCACTATAATCCCCTTAACAAAGGAGTTTCGGCCCCCACTTTGAAACCATCTGTGACTGGGGTCCCTGGCAATATACTTTATGAAATACGCACAATTATACTTTGAATGGGGCTAATGGATAATTTATATGTATATTTCATTTTTCATAGTTAAAGGTTTTTCAACATTAATTCCAGTCATGCCCAACTCTGAGGGTTGGTGCTCATCTCCATTTCTAAGCCAAAGAGCTGTCATTGTCCATGGACACCTCCAAAGTTATGTGACTGGCATGACTGCATAGAGTGCCGTTATCTTCCTGCCAGAGCGGTACCTATTGATCTACTCACATTTGCATGTTTTCGAACTGCTAGGTTGGCAGAAACTGGGGCTAACAGTGGGAGCTCACCCCGCTCCCCGTATTTGAACCTGCAACCTTTCAGTTAGAGAATTCAACTCTCAGTGCTTTAACCCACTGCACCACCAGAGGCTACATATTTCATATTTTGTATTAAATAAGGTGTGCTGGAGTGGAGATGCCTAGATACAATTCAGAACATCTAGAAAAATCTGAAATAAAATGTACTGTGCATGCTTATTGGACTTCTCCTGCAACTAGCTGTTATGTGATCTCAACTATGGAAACAGAAAAAGGTTAATCCTGTCAACAAAAGACCCCTACCTCTGAAGGGAATCCGAAAGAGAAGAGTAAAAGACAATCAGCTCACTGTATTGTCGAAGGCTTTCATGGCCGGAATCACTGGGTTGTAGGTTTTCTGGGCTATATGGCCATGTTCTAGAGGCATTTTCTCCTGACGTTTTGCCTGCATCTATGGCAAGCATCCTCAGAGGTAGTGAGGTCTGTTGGAAGTAGGAAAATGGGATTATATATTTGTGGAAAGACAAGGGTGGGACAAAGGATTTTTGTCTGCTGGAGCTAGGTGTGAATGTTTCAACTGACCACCTTGATTAGCATTTAATGGCTTGGAAGTGCCTGGGGGAATCTTTCTTTGAGAGGTGATTTGATGTGCCTAATTTTTTACTTTCTGTTGTTTTGCTGTTGTAATTTTTGAGGTTTTTTTAATACTGGTAGCCAGATTTTGTTCATTTTCATGGTTTCTTCTTTTCTGTTGAAATTGTCCACATGCTTGTGGATTTCAATGGCTTCTCTGTGTAGTCTGACATGGTGGTTGTGAGAGTGGTCCAGCATTTCTGTGTTATCAAATAATATCCAACAAATGCTACGTTCAGCAAAGGACAAGAGGGATCTTCTCACCTCTGCAGGAGTCTACCATATTCCATGCAGCTGTGGACAAGTCTACATAGGGACCACCAAACGCAGCACTCAAACACGAATCAAGGAACATGAAAGGCACTGCAGACTACTCCAACCAGAGAAGTCAGCCATAGCAGAGTACCTGATGAACCAACCTGGACACAGCATATTATCAGCTTCAAGTGGACAAATGACAACTTTTCATTTTTCCTGCCCCAAAAGAAGATTCAGGCCATCTCTGACATAACTGGGACTCCCTGGCCAACAAGAACCTAGATCCAAACTCGATTCCTTTTCAGCTATTGTAAGCTTCCAGCAGAATGGCTGTTTTGTGTGCCATTCAGTGTTTGAAATTGCTCTTTTAACTGTTTCAAAATGGGATTTTAGGTTTTTCAAATGGATTATAAGAGATTTTAAAGGTTATTTTAAGTGTTCTTTTTAATTTATATCCTGTTTTAATTGGTTTTTATTTGTTCACCATCTAGCCAAGATTTGTGGGCTGGGAGGTGATACAGGAATACTTTACATAAAGTAAAATTAAAATTATGAGGCTGTGGTTTCAGTAACCGAAGATTCACACATGACATTTTGCCTAGAATATGATACGTATAAAAATTACCACTTTAAAACTTTGCTTGTTCTTCATTACATACTTTACCCCATACTTGTTTTTCTACCTTCCAGCAGTGCCCATATTTTTCATTACCTTCATCCTTTGGCTAATGTCTCACTCAATAATATTTTTATAGTGGGTGAGACCTATAGTCTTGCATGGTCTTTGATATCACCTCAAGCTATGCATAAATATTTTGGTAACTTTGGATTTCCTGGTTCTAAACCTCTTTCCATTACAAGGAAGCATCTTGGAATCTATAGAAGTTTCTGCTTTGACAGCCTTCGAAATGTATTTGCAGAAGGCACCCTTCTTCCAAGGAAGGTGAGGTACTCAAGGTCAATTTCCTAGTGACTGAACATTCAATGGGACTAGATGGAAACCATGAACAAAATTGTTCATGCACAAATGAGCAAAGATCAGGTGGTAACAATTTGTAATTCCCAACATCATGGGTTAGACTTGAACTGGTGACCCAGATAAAGACAACTGATAGATTACATTACCAGTCCCTTGAGTATTCCCTTGCCCTTACTTGCTCCATGAGGTGATACTTTTTAGGTTGAAGGAGCATTTGGTAACTCTCAAACAGACATTCAGGAAAAAAATAAACAAGAAAAATAAAAAAGACACAGAAACCTCCGGGAATTGCATGACAGCGCACCATTAAAATTATCTTAACACTTAAGTGCTGGGGTCAAAGCCACAAAATATTTCAGACCACCCTGATTATGACACCTACAAATTTACCACATTTCTTTTTCAGACTCAAAATGCAAACTATCCTTGAAACAAAACTATTTCAAAAATTATCTTCAAATTCATATCTTTCAAGCTGTGATTATTCTGAATACAATTCTTTCCTTTCTGAATCCTAAACATACCAATTTCTCAATAAATGCTGTTCATTTCAATGGAAATTATCTCCAAACAAGCAGAATTGTGAGCCATGATAGTTCAAATACAACAGTTATTTGGCTTTAGGTGATATCAAAGATATCAAATGATAGTAATTTTGTTTCAATCTTTTAAAAAATTTATTCTGATTATATTTATAATTTATGATACTCAATTAGTATGTCACTGACCCATTTATGGTGGGCTATAAGCCCAATGACAGACAATGACTTGCCTCATATGTTTGTTATAATTATTTCTAACACAATGAAAATGAATTTCACATTGTGGTAGAATCACATGTGATCTTCTGTTCAAGTTAATGACAGTTTTCAAAGAGTTTGCACCAATGAGCATGAAATCTACATGAAAGATAGCATGCAGTAATGCTGTATATGAGCCTTTGACTGCATTTACCACAATTATTTTCACTTTTACTACTTTTACCATCCTAGCAGCATTGTGTGGGAAACCTTGGATAATTTTCAATAACAATGCATTTTTTTCTTTTCTCCCTAAAGATACATTTTCAGTAGTTCTCTTCCCACTATGAGAAAGTCTTCAATAGAAAAATATGCCCAACTACACTACCATATAATGCAGTTTCAGATTCATATAATGTAAATTGGCTGCATTGAAGTGCATTTTATGAGTCTACAGAGACCATATAGCATCATTTTAAACTGCATTATATAGGAGTGTAGATGGTGCCACAGTTGTTAAAAAGTATGGATTTTACGTGGATTTTATTACACAGTCCAGGCAAATTGGCATTAAAGCTGTTCTCATGGTTGGTCCATTTCCTCTATGAGATTTATGACCTCATCAGATGGATTTTTCCCTGTCATAACATTTTCCGGCACAGTCTTCGGAGCTCATCATATGACCCAGGGCTACTTCTAGCAGGGCTCTGTTGGGTTCTATCCCAGCAGCATGCTGGCAGTGCACTAAGAGGGAGCCCTGAGGATATGAGCAACTACTGGTATCCTCATTGAAGAAGCCATGGACTGCACAAGAAGAAGCTGGGGATAGCAGGAAAACATTGTGAGATGGCATGACAAACCACGGTAAAGTGACAATGCTAGTCACTGCCCCACAGTTTCCCATGCTGTCCCCTGGCTTCTAAGCCTCCATGTAATGAGGTCCCAACACATCTCCCACTTTTGACAGGTAAAATCTGTCAATAGGTAGCAACCCCATAACATTCCTGTCACTTAACTTGTCACGGTGCGCTTCTGTGCCATAACAGAAATTATGGAGCTGTGGAAGTGCAGCAAGGAATGCAAAAATACAATTGTGGGGCCATAGATTATCACAATTGTGTGAATGGAGAGAGGTGCAATAATGCAGGTGCTCATCCAGGCATGTTTCTCCTACCAGTACTCATGCAATAGTCATGGAATGGTGACTGAATGTGATAATGGATAATGTCCTTATTATGTGCAAAAGAAAATCAGACAATTATTTTGTGCAACCCCACACCCCCATCAGTATTTCCTTTTCCATAAACAATTTTTTTGATGTGCTGAAAGTAACTAGGACATGGTCGTATAGCCCAAAAAACCTACAACAACCCAGTGATTCCGGCCTTCGGCAATATATTGAAAGTAATATTTTTCTTCCAATATTGCCAGACAATCAATGACAAACAAAAGGTGTATGGAATTGTTCCTCAGATGTTTTGTTAGTTTTAAGGGGCATCTACCATGCAGGATGAATGCAATTTGACACCACTTTAACTGTGATAGCTCAATGCTGTGGATTCATGAAAGCTGTAGTTTGGTAAGGCACCAGCACTCTTTGGCTAAGAAGGCTAAAGACTTTATGTTTTTATTTTAGTGTGCCTTGGGCATTTGCATTGACACAAACTATTGTCTTAGCCCAGATTTAAATCATGGAGTAGCCACAAATAGCTTTATTGTTGTCAAGGTTAAAGCTATGAATGCCTACTGATACAGATCATTGTCTGCAATATTAATTCCACAACCAGTGACTTTATATAACATTTTCTGAGGAACATGACTTTGAATGTTCTCTATAGACATCCATTGAGTCATTTTGGGACCTCAATATCTTGCTAGATCCTCTTTTGTTATAGTCTAGCTTTAACTTAGACATATTCTTCATTTCTTTAGACTTAATTTGTGGTACACTTTATATTACACAACTGAAGCAATATTTGGTAACTGATCTGAAGTTCTTTCCTTTCACTAATACATTTTCATTGTCTGTTTCAATTTTAAAAAGACTCGGGCATGGGAGCTTATTAAGGTTCATGTCTGGTGAATGTCTAAATGCCATAGGAAAGCTGGAATGCACACTTTTATTGATATACTTAAGATTTTATGTCCTCTCACACCATCTTGCTTAACTGCGTATTGATCAAGCTCATTAAGGCATATTAATTTCATGAGCAACTTACTCATTAGCCCATAAAATGATAGCCAACTGAGAGTCAGATACATTTTGCTAACATCAGTTATTAATTACTTTCCCATGATTGTTGCAAACCCATTGCATATGTAATTTCATGTATAGTCACCCAAAGGAAGAACATCTATGTGATTAATAACAAGACTAGCCTGTACTTGTAAGTCTGAGAATGACCACATTTGATTCAGTATCCATTTCATACCGTCTGCTTCACACTTGTGTTAACAAATTCTTTGGCTTATATAATAGGCAAAGGACAAAGAGGTTTGTAAATTGATAGCCTTGTTCTCTCTTTACATCTGTTGAGACTGGTGTTATTATGGCAAATATATGATGACTATCCTTAAATTGAATTCTTGCATTATGCTGCTTGAGGACAGATTTTTAAAAAACCAAAAAGTAAAGAAAAACAGAGTGATATGTGATATAGTTTCTCTTTGCAAACTCATCTTTAGACAGCTGTAGCTGAATGGATGGCAGCTTCAGTATAAGAGCTGTATGTTGGTAAGATGGCTGCTGGGCTGTGCCTGTTGGTAGTTTTATTTTAGAGTCTGGGACAAGAATCTTGCCAACCATTTCCAGGCACAAGGTTTATGGGACGGGCTTGCACTAAATTACACATAATAGATCTTCTTTGGCATATTTTCATTCTCTATTAAGAAGGAGATCATGAAAAGTTAGAGTGGGGGTGGGGGATATTTACTTGTCTCACTGAGTTTTTGTTTATTTTTTAATCTTGCTGATAAGCATTGTTCAGTGTTGCTTGATCTCAATGAGTCTTTCATTTTCTTTTGTATTGTTGAAATGTTCAGCTTAAGCTTCTGTTTATCTTTCTTATTAATTTCTGTTTAATTAATCTGTGTAAATATGCAGTATATTTTTGAGGTAGGAACAGATCCCAGGATTGCAATTTCTGTTACTGCTGGGAACAAAGGAGCAGTGGCAAACAATATTGCAACTTCAGCTACCTACTGTAACACCTTAAGAAGCAACACAAAACAGCATGAAAGAAATAACAACTTTCAAAAACTTTTCCCTTTCTCTGTGTGTGCACAGTAAATTTTACAGATGCACAGAACAAATAACCTTGTTACCTATCTGAAATTCACTTGTGTTAATCTAGTCTTTCATATTATATGTCCAACTTCTATGTGGATTTGTAGAAAAGGAAAGCTATAGCCATTTGTTTTTCCCAAATACAGATCATTGAGAAAGGAGAAGAAATCTGGATGCCTAAAACCTAATTTGGATTTGTGGGACAGGATTCAGTCCAAATTGATCTGATCTGGATTGACACTGGACAGATGCATTTGTGGTGGTGAGCAATGAATAACCTGTGTTTAGTCAGGTTCACTCCAAGTTTTCTCCCATTATTGCTGTAGTCCTCCTTGGTTCACCACTATTAGCTCCCTAGTGAAACAGGCTGCTCACTTGACTCCACTCCATGAAAGGGGACACTTAAAAGTAATCATGTCCACCAATTTGGTCAATTCCCTATTCCAAAGATCAGCCAAGATTTTAACAGGATCACCTCCCAAGGCAACAGGAAACTCCCCAGGAATCTGTCTGGATTTGTAAACCTCTTGGGGAGACCAGGAGGCTTTTCATTTCTTTGAATTCCAGTGAATCCAACACCCATTAGGTATTGATTTGTCCACTTTAGAAAATGATGTCATCCACATTCAGATCACCATCATCCCACCGATACAAAAAAATATAGGTTCAGAATGTGTCCTGTAGCTGGTGTGGCACAAGATAGTATTTGGGTCAGATCTGTGGTCAACATGGAGGACATGAAGTCCTGAGTTGTTCCTGACAGAGAAGTTTCTGTATGGATGCTGAAGTCCCACAGCACAACTAGCCCATGAATCTCAATATACAAGACTAACAATGTCACCCCAAGAAGTGCATCTCATTGAGCAGTGGGATGGCCGGTACACACACAGAATGTCTATTTTGTCCAAGCCACCCATCTTTAAGTAACACGTTTAGAGCCAGATTGGGACCCCTCCAAATCTTTACAAATGGAAGCGGGGGTATAAAAGAATCAGCCCACCAATTATTACATACAATGGAAGACTGAGGGAAGGCAGAATCTGCCTCAGGCACAACCACACACAAGCTGGAGGACAAAAGGCAAACAACAAGGCTTGGCACAAGGCGAGGCCATGAGGGGGGATCAGATCACACACACACGCTCACTCACACAGAGCCAGTCAGTAGGACACCTCCACTGTCTATTTTTATTTTGCCTTTGCCACCTCCAATCTTATTTTTAAAGATTACTTTCTTCTGCTGCCACCAATTTATTATTTCATTAGGCCACCTCCTTTACTGCAATGTTCATAAAGCCACACGAAAACAGAATAAAACAGGAAATTGTTGTTTATTTTGAACAGTTAATGAGCTTTATAGTTGTAGATAACTTGTCAGGCTTTTCTTTAATATAGAGCATGGTACTTTTATCTTGAGTTTCTTAGAACTGAGTTACACATACAGAAATCCAAACAGGAATCTTTTAAAACCTTTTGAAATTTCCCTTCCTTCCACAGCACTCTAAAACACTATAGAGGCCCATTAACTATTGTTCCTCAAAGAGGTTACTTTATATAACAGACAGTTCCCAAAGCCCTTCCTCCCCTCCTTCAAAACTCCTCCTCCTTCTTCACCATCAAAACCTAACTGAACTTAAAATGGCTGCTTTCTTCTGCTCTTTACCTCTGGCTCCACCCATCTCCAGCTACTGAGCTTTCCCCTCCAGTTCTATCAGCCAATCAGGCTGCACTTCTGGCTTAGAGACTGGAGACTGCCTGAGTGCTCCACCCCTCAGCTCTACTTAGCTTCAGCAAGCTGGGCCTGGCTTCTGCCTTTTACACCAACCCTTATAGACCAACCCTTCAGGGTAGACCAATCCATGACAGGGGGGCATACAAATCTTTGAAATGTATTACTAATCAGATTTCAGCTATTTTGCATAAATCCACAAGCAATACAAGTTACACAAAAAGCATCCATTTTATACATTTATTAAAGTGTACAGGTGCTGCTAGGTCCTTCTGGAGCCTCTAAAGTCTTGACATTTTGAACCTTTGAAACTGTAGAAAATGTTTAAAAATAAAGAATTATTTATGTATTTATTTATTTTATTTCCTATATTTATACCTGCCCTTTTCACCCCTAAGAGGGGGGGGGGGGGACTCAGGACGGCCTCACAAAAGCACCATGTAGTGCCAACATCATAAAACAGTACATTAAAATATTAAAACAGCAATTAAAACTACTGATTGACACACTTCTATTAAATTCAGAATCCAAAATCCAGTCCAGGTCAGTTCATAATCATATTTCTTGCTTGAAGTTCTCTTATTATTCTCTTATTGTTCTTAAATGTTTGGAGGCAGGTGTTATGGTTCGACAACACTGGGATTTCTAGTTTGGTGAGGCACCATAATTCTTTGGCACATAAGTCTAAAGACTTTGTAAAACTCCAACTCCCAAGATTTTATTGCATTGAGACAGTTCAAGTAGAACCAAACTGCATTAATGTTACAGTGTAGAGAGACACGTATTGCATGGCCCAGGAGTTGTGCATTACTCACCTCTGATGCTATGCATTGTCACAGCAGTTTTAGAACCTTGCAGTCAGTGTACATAGGGTTTAAAAAATATATTTTGGGACTGTATCTCTCGGAACCCCATAGCCATCAGTTGCTTTGTTCATTTCAATGAACGGATTCTGAACTTCTCTTTGATTTGGTTCTCTGGTTTACTGCTAGGGCTGGCTTCATTTATGGGCTGGACTGCTTAAAAGAAGGAAGTTTTCCTGGTTATTTTAGGAGTTTAAAGAAATCTCAGGAAAAGACATCTGTCCAGTCACAAACCTGCATCCCACTCCCTCTGTTTAGACTATGAGTTGTGACATCTTATATAAGCTGTCAATCATATGTGGGTGGTGGCAGTATGTCTAAGAAAAAGTGACAAAGACCATCTTGTAGTCTCTGATATGTTATGTGGAAAATGAAACATTTTTCCTCTTTGATTCAGAAGCCAGAGCCAATGATTAGAAACTGCAGAGATGTAGACTTCTACTAAACAGCATCCTCAGAGGTGTGAGGTCTGTTGGAATTAAGACAATGGGTTTATATATCTGTGGAATGGCTGGGGACAAGCATGTGGACAATTTCAACAGAAAGGAAGAGACCATGAAAATGAACAAAATCTGGCTACCAGTATTAAAAAACTCTAAAATTATAACAGCTAAACAACAGAGAGGAAAAAACCAGGCACAGATTAAAACCTCCCAGCAACAGATTTTCCCAGGCTCAGGCAGGCCTTCAAATGCTAATGAAGGTGATCAGCTAAACATTCACACCTAACTGCAGCAGGGAAGAGCTCCTTGCCCCACCCCAGCCATTCCACAGATATATAAACCCATTGTCCTAATTCCAACAGACCTCACACCTCTGAGGATGCTTGCCATAGATGCAGGCGAAACGTCAGGAGAAATGCCTCTAGAACATGGCTCTATAGCCTGAAAAAACCCACAAGAACCTAATAGGAGAATTGTTTGTAAATTGGATGTGCTGACAATTGGACATACCGACTCAAGTGGTGTTTTGCCCTTCTTCACTAGAGGTTTCAAAGTAGAGGCTGAAAAAGCATTGTTAGAAATGCTGTACTTCCATCCAGTATTTACATGTTTAAAATATCAGGAGGGGAAAAATAATTATGTAAACAGAAGGGGGAGAAATAGAAGGAAACATAAAGAAATGCTATTGTGCATGGCTATGGTAAGACTTACCAATCAGAGACAGGATTCTGTTTTCAGTTTAAGCACAGAAACGTTGAGACCTGGGCTTCAAATATCCACATTCAATACTGTTGATCCCGCACTTAGCAAAATCTTGGTCTAGATGACTTGCAAAGCACTGCCTGCTTCTAGGATTTCTACTTCTTAGAGCATTTCTACTTCTAATAGTATATTTCATCTTCAGCAATCACCTATGGCTGGCTAGAACTCCAGGTGTTGCTACAGCAGGTATATTGGAGACCAGTGCTCTAGTGTGCATATCAGTGAACATTTCTTCCCATCTTACCAGCTTCAGGGAGGGGGACAACCATCTTTTACAAAAAGGCATGTGGTACTTGTGCCAACATGAACCAGGGTAGATTCCATTTTACTTGCTAAAATGGATACTTCTTTCAGCATGTTCTGTATTTTCAAGTTGCTTTCCTATAAATGTGCAGGTGTTTAGTTACCTACTAATTCAATCCTTTGATCATGCCCAACCACCTTATATTTTGTCAGCAAAAGCCCTTATTTTAAAAATAATCCTGCTACCATCTGTTCACCCATATGTGCCTACGTATTACCAAGTCTTAGTTTCTATGCAGATTTAGTGGATGATACCACCAACTCTGAATGTGTTTTCATCGGTAATTAGCATTTTACTACAGCATCAAAATTGATCACAGGTAAACTGTTTCATTATGTTGGGTTATTTTGATTGCAATCAGACAAGTTGCTAGGAAGCCATTTCACTGCCAATAAATCCAGGTTATAAAGGGTTTCATTCTCTTTCTTTTATAGCAAATGCATTATTTTAAAGGTCACCCTTGTCGATGTAATAAAACAAATCTCTGCAGAGCAAATGTAAAGTATCCTTCAAAGTATCTATCATTTGTTTACACTAGGTTGAGGAATGCTATCTTTACTGCTCCATCAGTTTCAATTACTGATTATGTCATATTGCTCATCCATGATAGGCAGAGTAACATTGTGAAGGGAAAGAACACATAACTTCTGTGTTACAGTCAAAAACTCACACAACTGAAGGTTTGTTTGTTGGTTTGTATTTGTTCCTAAAACTGGAAACTATAAAGGAAGCACAATTGTGACACTGAATGGGGAACTGGCATCCGAAATAGCAGTTCCATGTTGAGTTGTCCATGCATAGGATATAATATTTAGTCAGATTAACCCAAGTAAATATCCTCTGTGTGTGTGTATTTTCCATCATTCAGTAGCATTACTAGCTGGGTGAAGAGAGTACAAACCATACCAAGTAACACAATTTGAAAGGGTGGTACCTAAAGGACTGTCTATAAAATGCTTGTGCAGATGTTTAAAAAATCCCTTTGGTTAGATATAACTACAAAATAATTGTTTGTAAGCCTAGCTTATATGTATTGTATCAATATACTGACAATGCTAAATGGAACTCTATGCTAATTTTTTTTGAACCTTAATATAAATGTAGTCCAATTATTCCCCAATTACAATGAGTTTTCAAATCACATGGTTTCGTCTGCATTTGTTGTTTTTAGTTGCTACTGGGTTTTAATACTTTCTAATTTTGCCAAATTTTCTGGTATTTTAGTTACAATACTATGTTATAATATGTTATGGGAAGAGGCCCATGGGGGTGATACAATGTTTTACCTCAGCAAGTGACACCAAACCTAGTGACACCATTGCTTTTATTTCTATAATGTCAGGCTTTAACTTGTTGTGTCTGAGAAACAAATAGAATTACATGAAGTAGTAGCTAATGGCTTCCATTTCAGTAGGAACAGAGAGATATAGGATGTCTATGCCCTACACCACTGGAGAAATTATGCTGTTTAGCTGGTATTGCACCATCTGACATCCACTGGGAAGTAGCAGCCAATAATGAAAGGACCAAGGCAGTGACATCTCCGACCCATCCCCTGTCCGGATATCAGCCAGCATGCCAATGCCTTAAATCAAGAAATAGATTTTTTAAAAATATCTACATAGATATTTGAAGGAACTCCTCAGCAAGTGAGAGTCCAAAAGTGGCAGTCTAAAACCTCAAGACATGGCTGATACCGATTGAGAGACTCCCTCCTGGGAAAAAAGTAGAGTTTGGAAGGTGCTGAACAGACTGCACTCTGGCACCATGAGATGCAAAGCCAACCATAAGAAATGGGGCCACAAAGTGGAGTCGACAACATGCAAGTGCGGAGAAGAGCAAACCACAGACCACCTATTACAATGCAGTCTGAGCACTGCCACATGCACAATGGAGGGCCTTCTTATAGCAACACCAGAGACACTCCAAGTGGCCAGCTACTGGTCAAAGGACATTTAGTATAAAACCAAGCTTTTTTAAAACTATAAAATATATATTTTAAAATATATTGAAACGGTACCCTTGGGTCATTTCTGATACGATAAATAAATGGGATTTACAACTAAACTCCATGGGTGTATCTGACAAAGTGGTATGGCAAGAGATACTGTATAGCACTACTGTTTTGGGCCTTTGAGCAATTCGATATCTAGGTCCATCTTCAAAAGAAGTTGTTTAAAGTAACATTATGAAGTTATGTTCATCATAATAATATAATAAAGAAGCTTTGTTCTGCCCACACAATTTGTCTGGACAAAGTATTGCTCTTTAAAATCCAGTTACTAAAATGTTCTCAGTTGTCATATACTTCTTATAATATATATTATTTCTTTCAAAAAAGAAAGAAAATGAGACAATAGGGAGAATTTCAGTTTGACTGATACATTCCTGTAAAACTTTGCCACAGGCTAATGAAATTGAAAAGCATTTCTGATCTTCAGTCAATATCTTAAAGACTTACATCTTCCACTACAGTAAATCATCCAGTAGCTTGTATTAGTCCCCAAAGTTGCCTGATCCAGAAATAGCAGAAAGGATTGTAATTTTCTATAAGGAGCGCCCAGCAAAATGAAGCTTCTCAAGATCTTTGAATATATATATATTTTAAAAATAAAACTATTGGCCATGTGAAAAACACCAGCAAAACTATACAATTAGCATGGGAACATTTGAAATGGGTTTATTTTTTCAGAGAAGAATCTTCTGGGGGAATTTCAGATCAGAAAATCATTTTCTGATATCCTAATTTGGGGGAAGGAACTTTTTGAAATAATAATTCTAATTCTGAACAACTTGTTTCAGTTTTCCCATCTGGTAGTAGAAGAAATCTTAATTTTGTATTTAATAGTTCTTATAGCTTGTCTACACTAATGAAATAAATTAGGTTTTGCACTACATTTTCCTGGCCCACCATGATCCTGATAAGACCACTGTATACTGTACATATTTCATTTTTAATTGTAGGAGCCATTGACTCTCTTGTCCCATATGTCTGCACGAATACTGATATACCAATAAGGAAGCATCTGCATATGCCCACCTTGTTTAAAAAAAATATGATGATGAAGATGTTTATGTATACCTCCACAAAGAAAGCTCAAAACAGCTAAAATGTGAACAAAACCAGAAAATTTAAAATTAAAACCAGGAAAGAACACCATCCCTCCAACCCGTCTCTCCTGCTTACTCCCCCTCTCAATTCTACAGCAACCAGAGGTCCAGCCACACATTTTTTTTTAAAAAAAAATCTGGATTATTAGGTGTAAAAGACAAGTTTTTCAAACTGGATCAAAGCACTGATAAAGGGCCACTTTGCAAGGAAATAATTAGGAACATCATTTATTTATTTATTTATTTAAAACATTTATATTCTGCCCTTCTCACCCTGAAGGGGACTCAGAGCAGAGCACAGCATATATATGGCAAACATTCAATGCCGGGACAAGAACTCATATGAGTATGCATAAACATTAAAACCATTTATCAAAATATTGAAATACAGCATTTCAACTGTCATTGGTCATCTGTGTCAAATCTAAATTGGCCTGGTAAAGTTTCCTATTGCTGCCTTATTGCCCTGTCCCAAAAACTTGGTCCCACAGCCAAGTTTTTTTACCATCCTTTTGAAGGACAGGGGGGAGGGGGCCAACCTGTTATTACCAGAAAGGGAGTTCCATAGCAGGGGGCAATCACTGAGAAGGCCCTGTCTCTCATCCCCACTAGTTGCGCCTGTGACAATGTGATCAGTTTTAGACTTGCTGCGACTCTTAACCTCCGCAGGGGTGGAGGACAGATTAAAATGGTCCGCCCTAGGAGACTGATGGATCCGGATGGATTCCTGAGGAATCTTAGGGTTCTTCCTGCCTTGGAGCCTGGCGATTCCATCGACGCCTTGGTGACTCTCTATAATGGGGAGATGTCCAGGGCGTTAGATGCGATCGCACCCGAACGCCCCATCTCGTTGCGTCATGACAGGCCATCTCCCTGGTTCACCGGGGAGTTGACTGTGATGAAGCATGCGAGAAGGGGGCTAGAGCACAAATGGAGGAAATCTCGGGATGTGTCTGATCGAGCACGGGCTAAAGCCTCTCTTAAGGCATACTCCGTGGCTATACGGGTGGCCAGGAAATCATTCACGACCACCCGGATAGCGTCTGCAGCAAATAGATCGTCGGAGCTGTTTTGGGTCGTGGGGGAACTCCTCCACCCACCTGTGGTGGAGGAGGTCACTGATGACCCAGCAGCTCGGTGTTGCGATTTCGCACACCATTTTGCAGGTAAAGTCGCTCAGATACGCCTCGAGCTTGACTCCAATTCCATCGCAGTGCCTGAAGAGGTGACGGAGGCATCTGCCTGTCCAATTTTGTGGGATTCTTTTAGGCTTGTTCTTCCTGAAACCGTAGAGGGGGTTCTTGGGGCTGTGAGGGCGACCACCTCACCTCTAGACCCATGCCCATCTTGGCTCATTAAATCAGCCAGAGAGGGGTTGGTTGACTGGTTTGTATTGATTGTCAATGCATCGTTGGAGCAAGGGATTTTTCCATCGGGTTTGAAACAGGCAGTGGTTCGTCCACTCCTCAAAAAAGCTTCCCTTGACTCCACTGTGCTGAACAACTACAGGCCAGTCTCCAACCTCCCTTTCTTGGGTAAGGTGCTGGAGCGGGTGGTCGCCTCGCAGCTCCAGGGCTTCCTAGACGATACCAACTACCTAGATCAGGCACAGTCTGGTTTCAGACCTGGTCATGGCACCGAGACAGCCTTGGTCGCCTTGGTGGATGACCTCCGCAGAGAGCTGGACAGGGGGAGTGTGACCCTGCTGGTTCTCCTGGACATCTCAGTGGCTTTCGATACCATCGATCATGGTATCCTTCTGGGTCGTCTCTCCGGGATGGGCCTTGGGGGCACGGTTCTGTCGTGGCTCCAGTCCTTCCTGGAGGGACGCACCCAGATGGTGAAGCTGGGAGACGCCTGCTCGGACCCCTGGCCTTTGACCTGTGGGGTCCCGCAAGGCTCTATCTTGTCGCCCATGCTCTTCAACATCTACATGAAACTGCTGGGAGAGGTCATCCGGAGTTTTGGAGTTGGGTGCCATCTTTATGCGGATGACACACAACTCTACTACTCCTTTCCACCTAGTTCCAAGGAGGCTCCTCGGGTGCTGGACGAGTGCCTGGCCGCTGTGTCGATCTGGATGAGGAAGAACAAGCTGAAGATCAATCCCGACAAGACAGAGGTCCTCCTGGTCGATCGTAAACCGGATCGGGGTATAGGGTGGCAACCTGTGTTGGACGGGGTTACACTCCCCCTGAAGCCACAGGTCCGCAGTTTGGGTGTCCTCTTGGATTCTTCGCTTACACTTGAGGCTCAGGTGTCGGCGGTATCCGGGAGGGCCTTTGCACAACTGAGACTTGTGCGCCAGCTGCGACCGTACCTCGTGAAGGCGGATCTGGCCGGGGTGGTCCACGCCTTGGTCACCTCTAGAATGGATTACTGCAATGCGCTCTACGTGGGGCTGCCCTTGAAGACGGCTCGGAAACTACAATTGGTCCAGCGGGCAGCAGCCAGGATGCTAACTGGAGCTCAATATCAAGAGAGGTCAACCCTCTTGTTCAAGGAGCTCCATTGGCTGCCATTTATTTTCCGAGCCCAATTCAAGGTGCAGGTGCTCACCTACAAAGCCCTGAACGGTTTGGGACCACCCTACCTGCGTGACCGCATCTCCATCTACGAACCCACACGCTCGCTCCGGTCATCTGGGGAGGCCCTGCTCGTGATCCCACCTACGTCCCAAGCGCGTTTGGTGGGGACGCGGGACAGGGCCTTCTCTGTGGCGGCCCCCCGACTTTGGAATGCCCTTCCAAAGGAGCTTCGTCAGGCCCCTACTCTAGCAGTTTTCAGAAGGAACCTAAAAACTTGGCTGTTCCGATGTGCCTTCGCAGATTAGGAATCCCCATCCCAAGTCCTGGAAGCACTTTAGCACAACCAATGCTGCTGCACACCACACTTTCAATCCTACGTTCCTCCTGCCATCTCAGCACTTTTAACCCTGTACCCCATTGCGCTGGCCGAACCAGTTTTAATAGTGTCTTGATGTATTGTCATTGTGGTTATTTTGCTTAATTGTTTGATTTGCTTTGTTTATTGTTGTGTTATATTTTCTATTGTATTGTGTTTTGAGGCTTCGGCCCGTGTAAGCCGCATCGAGTCCTTCGGGAGATGCTAGCGGGGTACAAATAAAGTTAATAAATAAATAAATAATAATAAATTTATTTATTTATTTATTTACTTTGCTTATATACCGCAATTCTCAGCCCCAGGGGCGACTCACTGCAGTGTAAAATGGTGGGATGGAAAGCAGGAACTCCTCAGAGGACCTTAATCTCTGCAATGGTTCATGGGGGAAGATGCGTTCGGACAGGTAAATTGGGCCAGGGCCATTTAGGCCTTTATAGGCCAAGGTGGCGGTGTGGAAGAACCTATTGGGACCATTGAGTTAAGTTGGAGGAAGTTACCCAGACCACAGCAACTTCAAGATGAGTACAATTTTTTCCATCAGTGTAGACAACCCTCAAATCTAATGCAGCTTTAGTCCCCCTTAACCTCTCCATAGGGGAAGTTAGGACCTCTCCATTGCTATGAAGGTTACTTGTAGTAACATTTTCCTTTATCCTTATCAATTAGTTTCAGATAAAGCAGATCCATTGAATTAGCTTTTTAATTATCAAGTGACACAGAGGTAAATTCTGATGTTTCACTGTATCTTTTCCAGTCATAACAAACAATAAAATCCAGGTCTCTGTTTTTACTGGCCACCTCTTTTTGTCTTTATGAGCTATTTCAGCCCATGTAGTGTTGAAGGCTAGTCGACAATTCTACAGCAATCAGAGGGCCAGACACATGGTTGTTTTTTTTTTAAAAAAAAATCTGGATTTTCAGGAAGACTGAAGGGTAAAAGGCAAGTTTTTCAAACTGATCAAAGCACTGACCCATCACAAAGGAGCACCCATTTCAACCCAGATTCCACCAAATTCCATGTCTGCTGAGTCAGAATCCTCATGACTGTGGCTATTGGACTGGGTCATTCATAGTTTTGAATCAACCACTGGTTCAAGCCAAACTTTAAAAAAGAAAGAAAAGGAATGACTCCTATTTTCCTTCTAAATATATGCACATTAAGTGTAACAAATACAAGATTTTATATAATCACCCTCTGATCAAAAAGACAAAATCATTGGCTATGTTTTTTTGTCTGTTCTCAACACCCCTCACTCCCAACATAGTATCAGAATATGGATTAAGGTACTATGTCTAGAAACTTCATTTCACTGTTATTGTAATTGACCTCTGAGAATCGAAAAGTTAATTCCTTAGTTTAGGTCACTGTTTAATTTAGCTTCCCCTGTTTCATAAAAAGTCCGCCTTTTGGTAGATGCTTTTGCAATGTAGGAGTTCACTCTAATTGGTGTTACCTATATTTATAGCTGACAGTTTTAGCCCACTTCTTTTCACCCTTAGCCTATTAGTAAAATGTTTGAGTTAATGTGATAGGAATTTCTCATTATAAACAGTCCCATGTTCCCCTTCAGAAAGCAGGGGGAAGGAAAGCCAGTGAGCCAAAGTTTGGTTCCATTTTTTTAAAATCCCCTTACTCCATGATGGAAATCTGATTGAATCTGTTTCATTAATTTGGAACTTGTTTCCCAAACAAAGCCATCAAAGCCACCAAAGATCTTTTCTGCTGGCAACTAGGGCACACCAGGATGATGTTTTGAATCCCTTCATGTGACCAGGATGATCAGGAGATCCCTGGTGGTGCTAGTGAAAACTTGATGGAGTCATTTTAGTCATCTAGGTTTTTGCTTTTTCTCTTTTTGGTACACACAGAATTGCAAAGGCAAAATTTTCTTACTACTGTTTTAAGGTGACATAGCTCATCTGGTGCATCAGTAATAAAATCTAAATTCTTCCCTTGCCCTCAAAATGTTCAGCAGAGGCTCATCAGTACAAAGAATAAGGTGAGTGACTAGTCTACCACCTTTATTATGGAATTTTGTTTTGCTGAAGTCATTCTAATATAATTAATTGGTCTAAACTCAGCTTGTTAAAAATGTTGGTATGGGAAATTGTTCTTATGCTGTAGTCCTATGTCAGTGGACCTGGAAGTGAACACCATTGACCTCACTGGAATTTACTTCTGAATAAATGTGTGTAGGACTTGGTTGTTAATGACTAATGGTAGGAGGCATTCTGTGAATGCAGGTGCAAGATTTTCTCTTCTGTAAAAAATAGACATTCTGGAAATGTTCATAATTAGTTCCCATTGAGATTAATTTATGTGCAAAAATGTTGAAAATGGTAAATCCAAAATGAAATAAATCATCTCACTTTGCTAGAAAGTGGGAGATGATTACGCATCTAGCTAATCCCACAGTGTAGCACTAACATGCCAATGTCCTAATGTGGATAATTTGCACCTGTTGCTGGATATGTAAGGAGTTAATAAACTCAGTTGAGAATATTTTTTATACAAACCTGGGTATTTGTGGAGGGAATGTAAACCTCTTGAAAGGAAATGTACAACACAATTAATTCAGAGATTTCCCTGTATAGAGGAAGTGGAAGGTGGCTTTTCATTGTGGGGGAAAAACTAAAATAATACAGTACTTTTTCAGTGGCAACTCATATCCAAACAAAGGTAATCTTAAACATAGCAATGTGTGTGCTATAAGCCAATTCTACCATTGGTGGCAATGTGAATATCTGAATGTGTAGCCACATATGTTTTAAAGTATACAGTGATGAAGAAATTATTTGTTTTTCTCCTTTTTGACTAGCCTGGCCAAATGTTAGAAGAGAAAGACGGTTGTGTGTCTGTAAAGCTGCATGACTTCCAGGATCCTCTGAGCGAGGCATTTTTTTTCCTCTGTGGTTACATTGGTCCTGAGATCCAAGAATATACCTATAGGTTACTTCATTATTTTCCTGACTGGGCAGATGGAAAGAGCAGATGGTAAAGACATTAATTATTGTGTGCATCCACACCAACAATGGCATTATAATGACTATCCATAACAGTAAAAGGTATATCTATATCTATATCTTTTTGCTATCATTTGTAAGTTGCCTTGAATCAGAATTTTGTAGAACAAAGCAATATTTAAATAAAATAGATGACAGAAAAAAAATGAAATGAACAGATATATGATATGAGGGGTAACACCTGACTTGACAGCAGTCCATAGGAAAGAAAACTAGACATCTTAGTAGATCACAAGTATGATAAGCCAAGTTTAAAAAAAACCTCAAGGTGATTCTAGGTGGCATCAGTAGGAGCTTACTGTCTAGATCAAAGGAAGTAATCGTTCTACTCTATTATGCTATGGTCAAATCTCACCTGTTTTCAGTTCTGGGGATCACAGTTCAATACTGTGTTCAGTTCTGGGGATCACAATTCAAGTGGAGTCTTCTTCTCTGGAGATTTTTCAAACAGAGGCTAGATAGCAATTTATCAGGAATGCTATGAGCAGATGTTCCTACATGGCAAGGGGTTGGATTGCATGGTCTCTTCCAAGTCTATGATTGTGATGGTGGTGATGTTGATGGCAATGAGGTACAACTATAATGGTATAATGGGGTGCAACACTAATATTCTTGTCTAGAGAAAATCATCATGGAGGTTACATCTTGTCTGCAGATTAGTCTAGGGCAGAGGTCCTCAAAATTTTAAATAGAGGGACAGGTCACTGTCCCTCAAACTGTTAGAGAACCGGATTATAATTTGAAAAAAAAGAAGAATGAATTCCTATGCACATTGTACATATCTTATTTATAGTGCAAAATAACACCTACAGCAAATATAATGGGAAGTGTGGGCCTGCTTTTGTCTGATGAGAAAGGATTTATTTATTTATTTATTTATTTATTTATTACGAACATTTTTACCCCGCCCTTCTCAACCCCTGAGGACACTCAGGGCAGCTTACAATTGGCAACAATTCAATGCCGTCATAAAATACAATAGCAAAAATAACAATTAAAACCATGAACATTAAAATAAAAATTAAAAATTAAACAGTATACTTACGATACATTCCATTTAGCTATTGCCAGTCTTGTGGCTATCTATCTAGCCATATACTAATGATAACTCCGCTTCATTTATCCAAATCCACTTCCAAACCATAATCAAATATTATCCATTGTCCTTTAACCTGATTGCCCGAAGGCCTGGTCCCACAACCACGATTTTACCTTCTTTCTGAGGTGAGGAGGGATGACGATGATCTAATTTCCTCGGGAAGCGTATTCCATAGGCGGGGGGCTACCACCGAGAAGGCCCTGTCCCTCGTCCCCGCCAAACGTGTTTGAAACAATGGCGGGGCTGAGAGCAGGGCCTCCCCAGAGGATCTTAAGCTCTGAGGTGGGACGTAGAAGGAGATTGTTGTTGTTGTTGTTGTTGTTGTTGTTGTTGTTGTTGTGTGCTTTCAAGTAATTTCAGACTTAGATTGACCCTGAGTGAGGGCCGGGTAAATGACCTTGGAGCGCCGTATCCAGCCCCTGTGCCTTAGTTTGAAGACCCCTGGTCTAGGGCATGTGAATTAGCAGTTTAGTGAAGACCCCTGGTCTAGGACAGGTGAATTAGCAGTGAGTCTTGCACTTCTGTGGGAGAATAATATCAAAAATATTAGAGTTTAAATTCCAAACAGTGGGAAACTTGAATAGGACAAGGGGAATTCCAGAAAAAAAAAACCCCAAAAGAATGTGAAGGAATGAAGAAATGGCAAAGATAATTCTTGAAGAAACATTGATTCAGTCCATGATATGTAATGAGGAAGAGTTGGAGTAGTGTGGAAGTTTGAGCATTAGACTAGGACTTTGCAGAACAGGGTTAAAATCCCCATTCAGCTATGGAAACATACTGGGTGACCTTTACAAGTCAGATTTTTCTTAACCTCAGAGAAAGACAAAAGGAACCCCTTCTGAATAATCGTGACAAGAAAACTATGTGATAGATTGGCCTTAGGTTTACCATAACTCAGAAATTATTTGAAAGCAAACAACAACAGCAGCAACAACAACAACATTACAGAATTGGGAAAACAGTGGTCTTCTAGATGTTGCTGGAGTCTATTTTCCATCAGCACTAAGCAGCATGACTAATGGGTTGTTGTAGGTTTTTTGGGCTATATGGCCTTGTTCTAGAAGCATTCTCTCCTGACATTTCTCCTGCATCTATGGCAAGCATCTTCAGAGGTTGTGAGGATGCTTGCCATAGATGCAGGCGAAATGTCACAACCTCTGAGGATGCTTGCCATAGATGCAGGCAAAACGTCAGGAGAGAATGCTTGTAGAACATGGCCATATAGCCTGAAAAACCTACAACAACCCAGTGATTCCAGCCATGAAAGCCTTCGACAATAGCATGACTAATAGTTAGTCATGATTGTACCCAGGATGATAACTGGATGCTTGGAAAAGATATACCACTGTATTGCGACTTTCTCATGAGCAATTGCTTCAGTACAATACAGTTAAAATCTATGTAGCTAAATGAATCCATTATTGATACGCTAGATCTGTGTGAGCTTTCCCCCTGCTTTCTTTTATCCATGAGGGAGGAAATTAAAGAAAAACAAATGCATGGGGGGAAAGCAACATATCCTCAAGTTTATCTTCTCTGACCTGCAGTGTACTTCATTTATTCTGTTCTTTGATTTTGTTCTAGTATCCTGCCATTTCATGTTTTAATATTTTTCCCTATAGTTCCACTGCTTTGCTCACTGTCCATTCTCTGTGTTATCTGCTGCATGAAGAGTTTGTTTCTTCTTCCTAGCTCCTTTCAATCATGTTGTTAGTAGCTTCTTATTTGTGTTTTTCCTCTCATTCTGCTCTAATAATGTTATTATTTGATTCCTTCAGGGTGATGCTTGCGGCGCGCAGCTCATAAGCATTTTCAAAACTGTTTCAAACTCACTGGGAGGGGATTGTGATCAAAGCAAACAACACCATTGCATGAGAAATATGTATTTGTGTTGTGCTTTCTTCTTCTAAGTCCCATTTGTGTACCCCCTGTTCAGCATATTGCTCACTTTCTGATTGGTTGCCTATATAGCTTTCCATTTTCTTCATAAACTAAATGTAGCATCTAATTCTCTCCACCACTTAATGTCTGCTACCTCACAGGCATTTCCATTAAAAATACATCACAAGGAGAGAAAACAAATGGGATTGATTTGCTTACAAGGTAATGGATTCCCCTTGTGCTCTAGAGTATGATTTTGATGTCAACATGTCTTCATTATGCATTATTTCTCTCATGTAAGAAACAAAGTACTATATTTGCTTTTTTCATTTACTAAATTAAGAATGTATTCCACAAATAATTCAGATTTTAAGAAAAAATGGCAATTCTTTTTATGAGATACGGAGCTTTAATACCTTGTATTTGAGGACACATTTCATAGTGGATTCTTCATAGTGGATTCTGTAAGTTGTAGTCAAAATGTTACTTCTGATCAGATGAAAGATCCACTAGCCCAGCACCAAGCCAAGTGTTGGGGCATGATGAATTTCTGTTCTGCTGAGAGAGATGCCCTCATTTTTTAGATAATGTTGTTTCTTGTATCATATTCAGAACCAAGTATCTATCAAGAAATACAGTCTCATTTGTTTAGACACTACACATCTCTAAACAGGCACCCAAGTTAATATCTCTCATCATTGTTATATGTATAAACCTCCCATTAAATACAGTAGAGTCTCACTTATCCAACATAAACGGGCCAGCAGAACATTCAATAAGCAAAAATGTTGGATAATAAGGAGGGATTAAGGAAACACTATAATATAGCCTGTGAGCTGATGTACTAACAAACTGCCTTGGCAGGCTGATGTCAAGAAACAGTTAGTCTTTACTGAGATACATGTAAGGATATTTATAGATACAATAGAGTCTCACTTATCCAACCTTCACTCATCCAGCATTCTGGATTAAATTACATTACATTTGGTGTTAGCCAAAAGGCCGAAAAGCAATTAAACATCAAATTACACTATGATTTTACAAATTAAGCACCAAAACATCCATTCTGAGAGATGAGTACACTATTTGTTATCAGATGTTCACATCAAAACACATATTAAATAAACTTTATTTAACTTGGGTCTTCATGTCAACATTTGATGACAAAGAATGACCTGAATTAGGTGAATACTCTTTTTCAAGCTGGGAATAATGCTAAACAGATATCTAATAAGAAACATCATAATGTTCACAGACTGGAACAAAGTGCAATATGATCTGACATGATGCCACAAGAATGTGAATGTATATTATTGTTGTTTTAAATTGTCATTTTATGATGTTTTATACTTATTATTGATGTATTTGGATTGTTGTTTAAATGATTTTAATATGTTCTAAGCTGCTTTGGGTCCTGTGAGGGAGAAAAGCAGGATATAAATAAATATTTATTATTATTTTACTGACACAAAAATACAGTATGACACAGCAAACAAGATATATATGCTGGCTTTCATATCACAAAAATCACAAGTTGAATACTTATTGATGTAGTAGTAGTAGTAGTAGTAGAATATAGTGGTTTGAGAATTTAAGTATGATGCTGAACACTATGGTTTGAATCCCTGCACATCCTTGCACACCCACTAGGTAACATTGGGCAAAGAAAGTTAAAGTAAATGACCACTGAACAACCTCACAGTAGGATTGTCTTAGGGTTTTCCTAGGTCAGTAAGAAGTCACACAACAACAACAAAATCCCATTATATGTATGGCAAAAATTAATACAATGCTTATTTCTCACATTATTCAAAGGTAACATATTAAGTAGAACATGGATTTCTGGGGGGGAAACAAATAAAAGACAGTTCAAGCCAATTTGAGGTGGATGAGATTTTCATTTTCTCTGTTCTTTGATTAGAATTTTTCATTTTTTTTAGATGTGGACTAGAAAGCCATTGGAATTTTTTTTAAAGGCAGATTTTACAGGAAGCAAAATTCAATTGCGCAAAGTCTTTGCTTTCAATTTGTATGTATTCAACCATATTTATTGATTGATTTATTGTTACTAATTGTCCTGACAGATTCTTTATCTCTATAGTTAAATGACAGAAAGGCACAACATCATTCTCTTGATCTTGATTTTGACCAGTATAGATGCCATTGGTGAGAATTTCATTTATAATAAGAATTGCCCCAATTTGCACACAACCAGAGTTTTTCTTGAATGGGACAAAATGAAATTGAGACTTATTTTTTGAAAAAATAATAATAAGGAAAACAGAAGAAAATGGAACTGGCAGATTCTTATCATCCTCAGTTACTCAGCTCCTCTTGTGTGAAGAATATAAAATTCTCTTGTCTGAAGAATTTTAAAAAAATCTCTGTATTCACAAAGAGTGGATGGGAATCACCCATTTTATCTAGAAAAAGATCTACAGTGGAGAGACTCAGGAAAAATATGTGGTTGGATGCCTCTGTCTGATGAATGTCTTGTGCCTATCATGGTTCATTATGACAGAATCTGTTTTATAAGGCTTGTCACATCTCATCTAGTTTTAATACACCTCCTGTCCTGTATCATAGCTCAGTGGAGTTCTTCAAATTCCATATGTTTTATAGAGTAGAAGTAGAACACTTAATTGAAATATTGCAGTCTCTACAATTGTCAGTGACACGGTAATTTCCAAAAGAATACATAAATGGAGAGCAATTACATTTTAACTCATCACACATGAACAATTTCATGTGTTAGTTGAAATATGTTTAATATTGATAAGTGATGGCAATTCTATATTTTTCTTTATTTAAGAAATTGTATTGATTCAGGTATATTGTGGGTTAAGTTAATTTGTAATTCTTTTTAAGAAACAAAACTGTTCATTGTTCAAGATGGATCACTGAGTGGATTGTGCATTTTATATGGCAAAACTAATTTTTATTGGAGAGACAGGAATACAGCCCTAAATTTGTCTAACCAGAATGTGGCTAAAATCATGTTGGTAACATTTTCATGAATAAGTTGGCAGCATGAGTCTATATCTTTTTTTGCCTGTGAGTCTATATCTTTTTGCCTGCCAACTGTTGCCAGACACAAACCAAGCTGTTTCCATATGTGTGGCACTGCTATTGTCATTTATTGGCTATGGGGTGGAATAGTAGAGATGGCCAGGCATCAGTTCACTGGCTGCTGTTTATTTTCTGGTCCCAATTCAAGGTACAGGCTATCACCTATAAAGCCCTAAACGGTTTGGGACATGCCTACCTTTGTGACCGTATCTCTCTCCACGTACCAACCCGGGCCCTTCATTCCTCGGGGGAGGTCCTCCTTTCACCTCTACCAATCTCACAAGCTCGTCTTGTGGGCACAAAGGAGAGAGCTTTCTCTTCTGTGGCCCCCTGACTTTGGAACTCCTTACCTGGGAAGATCAGGAAAGCCCCTTCACTAGAAACGTTTAAAAAGAACCTCAAAACCTGGCTTTTCTGCTGCGCCTTTGGTGAGTAGGTGCACAGCATGATATTTTGCACCCCTCAATGTTTTCTGCCAATAGGATGTTCAGCCTCACAACTCTGTGTGTTTTTATAAGTTCCATATAAACTTCCTGCTCTTATTTTATCTCATTGTAGTTTGTTAACTGTTTTTTATCCCAAATATGTGGCCCATCCATTGTCTTCATTACTGTGATTGTGTTTACTGGAATGTTTTTTTCCCTTTTTAATTGTCACTTTGATTATGATGTTGTTGTTTGTTGTATATGTTTTGATTTTATTGCTGTATTATGTTTTGATTTTATTGCTGTATTATGTTGTCCGGGCTTGGCCCCATGTAAACCGCTCCGAGTCCCCATTGGGGAGATGGTGGTGGAGTAGAAATAAAGATGATGATGATGATGATGATGATTAGGCTACATTTCTGCAGCTGGGGAAGGAGCACTGAAATTGCTATTCCAGCTCTCTAGTTAGGCACTGGAGATCCCGGAGAAAGACCTCAGTTCTGTGCTCCAGCTGTGGAATTGCAACTAGATAGTAGGCCTGGGTAACAATGGAAAAATTTGTTTCTAAAATCGATTTGTATTTGGGGTTTTTTTTTGTTTCGATATTTAAAATAATTACAAAATTTTCCCTTTAAAAAGTTCGGTATTTACGAAATTTCGTTAATATTAACGAATCAATTCGTTAAAATGGCGGTTGCGCGACGTGAAAATAATAGTTTTAACCTCTGAGAAGGAAAGAGGGGGGAAAGAGAGAGAGAGGAGGGGTGAAACAAACCACTTTCTGCCTTCGTGAATGTATGGGACAGTGAAAGCAGTACTGAAAGATGGCCATCCATTCTTAATAATAATAATAATAATAATAAATATAATTAATATAATAGTTTTAACCTGGAGAAGGAAAGGGGGGGAAGGAGAGAGAGAGGAGGGTGGGTGACATCTCTATTCTGGTTTGACAATGCTTCTTCTCAATAATAATAATAATAATAATAATAACAAACCACTTTCTGCCTTCGTGAATGTATGGGACAGTGAAAGCAGTACTGAAAGATGGCCATCCATTCTTAATAATAATAATAATAATAATAATAATAATAATAAATATAATTAATATAATAGTTTTAACCTGGAGAAGGAAAGGGGGGGAAGGAGAGAGAGAGGAGAGTGGGTGACATCTCTATTCTGGTTTGACAATGCTTCTTCTCAATAATAATAATAATAATAATAATAATAACAAACCACTTTCTGCCTTCGTGAATGTATGGGACAGTGAAAGCAGTACTGAAAGATGGCCATCCATTCTTAATAATAATAATAATAATAATAATAATAATAATAATAATAAATATAATTAATATAATAGTTTTAACCTGGAGAAGGAAAGGGGGGGAAGGAGAGAGAGAGGAGGGTGGGTGACATCTCTATTCTGGTTTGACAATGCTTCTTCTCAATAATAATAATAATAATAATAATAATAATAACAAACCACTTTCTGCCTTCGTGAATGTAAGGGACAGTCAAAGCAGTACTGAAAGATGGCCATCCATTCTTAATAATAATAATAATAAGACTTCCGGGGAGCCAAGATGGTGGCAGGCAGGACGCGATAAGAGCTCCTAAGCGTCAACCTTCCAAATCTCGACTGGTGGGCGATTATACGCCCCCTCCCTCTCAACGGAGAAAGTTGGAGGGAAACGCTAAAGCCTAAAGACCCTGGCAGACCCCAAGAACCCTCTCCCCTCAAGGGCGGGGGTCGGTGGGTAAGCAGGGGCGAGGCTGAGCGAGTCGATGGAAGGGAAGCTCGGCTCGGCGTGAGCCCAGCAAAAACTACTGCCCGGCTCCTTTTATTCCAGAAACGCAAGTACAAAAAAGAATGGCGGTAAATAAGGCTGTCCAAGGAGAAACGTAAGTTTTTTCCCGTCAAGTTTCCACTTCTCCGCGGTGGGCCTATCGCTTAGGAAGGGCGCTTTAAATAGAGAGGAAGAAGGAAACGCGGAAACCATAACGCCACTCTTATCTCGGAGGAAGATTACTTTCCAAACCAGTCACTATCCAGCCTATCCAGCCTAGTTACAAAAACCGACTTTAATTTACTTTAATTTATCTAAAGCTAGCCAAAGTTTAAAAGGCAAATGAGCACTAAGTGAGTGAGAGAGAGTGAGGGAGTTCTCTGGCGGCTCTGATGCCTTTGCACGGATCTCCAGGCTCTGGAATTCTACCGCCGAGTCAACGGTCCCCCCCTCCCTCCCCCGGCGCCTCTACTGAAGACCCCCCCCATAAAAAAAGACGCTTAGATAGAGGGGCTGAATGAACTCACCTTCAGCTAGGAGAGATTGGCTCCTCTAGAGAAGGCCCGGCAGGAAACGCGGAGCATACCAGGGCGAGCGAGACGCGATCTTGCGCAAACCCACGTAAACCTACGTAAACTCGCGAGAAGACGCGGGAAGACGCTCACGATAGTACTAGGGAGGAAGAAGGAGACCGCCGCAATCCTCACCGAAACAACGGACCCGGAGCTCTTGAAGGAGAGGGATTGAAGGGGAGGTAGACCCCCCCCCTTACCAGAGGATCTAAATCGACGGGGCTCACGGTAAGAAGAGAGGGGAGAGAGACGTTTACTGACCCTCAGAAAACGCGGCTTGAGAAGGGGAGAGGGGAGGAAGGTCAAGAGATGCGAAGAGGGCCAGAAGGGGCCAAAGAACTAAGGGGTCTATATATAGAGAAAGAAAAAGTCTAAAATAAAAAGCAACAGAAGGAAGGAGGAAGAAAAGAAGGGGAGAAGAGAGAGTGAACTTTGGAAAGCAAAGAAGGGGTGCGGCAGAAGCCAGCAGGAGGCAGAAATACTTGCTCAGCATAGCTGAGCATAGGTTAGTACTCAACACCCAGTGAATTTCTCCCCCCCCTCTCAAACTCCCCATTGACCCTCTAAGTCTTCTCCGCCCCCACCTCCAGACTAATATAAGGAATTAAAAGAAGCAAAGGGAGGGAAGGAGGGAAGGGGAAGGAGAAGGGAAAAAAAAACCATCTGGAATCTTAAGGGCCAGAATCCGGCCCATCCCTTCCAACAAAAACTACCCTCCCTATCCTCCATCCCCCCCCACCCTGGAATACCTCCCCCCTCCCCCCCCACAAAGATTTTTTTTAAGTTCATACGAGGGCCCCTCCCTCTGCTACTTCAGATATAGAGACGGATTCAGTGACTTAGAAAAAAGCAGGGACGAAAAAGAAGGTGAGGATATTCCAAACATCAGCTATCACCAGTGTACCAACTCTTCAGACGAGGTTCAACATACAAAGACCCCTCCCCCCCCTACGATATTCTACTTTACAACCTCATTCAAGCCAACTAATCAAATCCCAGTTATTCAAATTGGTCAAAAGCAACATGATGACTCCCAAGAATAAAGCGGAGAAAACGGATAAAATGGATAAGGAAAATAAAGACACTAAAGAAGCCAAAGAAATTAAAGATCCTAAAACGCAAATGAGAAAGGGTTCATCCACAGAAGATCCGGTTAACAAAGAGATCCTAAAAGAGATTCTGAAGATAGCGCAGAAACAAAATGAAATCCAGGCCGATCTCAAAAGGATTGAAACAAACCAAGAAGCCCAACAGAAGACCCTCCAAGAAGAGTTAAAATCTCTAAGAAAAGAACTAACATCAGAGGTCAACTTAATGAAAGAAGAGATGAACAACATGGCAAAAGACATTAAATCAATTAAGGAAGAGAAGACAAAATCGGAAGAAGATCAAAAAAATCTTGACTCGAAGGTAAAGAAACTAGAGTCAGAGTTGGTAAGAACTAAGGAAGCTCAAGAAAGACTGGAAATGAAGGATCTGGAGTTTCAATTAAGATATAGAAACATCAAAGAAGATCCTAATGAAGATCTGAGACAAATAATCATTGATATGACGGCAACCATGCTTAATAAAGATCAAAAAGAAATAGACCAAGATTTAGACAGAATCTACAGGATTTCGACAAACTTCTCGAAGAAAAATAAAACCCCAAGGGACACAATTGTGCATTTTACTAAAAAGAAAACTCGAGACGAAGTATTAAAAATTAACAGTAACTTTCCACCCTCCTATAAAGACAACAAAGTAACCATCATGAAAGAATTCCCTCAATCTATTCTAGTCAAGAGGAGAAAATACTTCTTTCTCTCAGATGCCCTAAAGAAAGCGGGAATAAGATTCAGATGGGAGTCACCGGAAGGCATGACGGTGACCTTCAAAGAGAAAAAATACCAGATAACTAATGAAGAGAAAGCAGAGGAATTTTACGAAATCCTCAGGAAGGACCAAGAAAACTGGCCAGCTGACCACAGACTCTTAGGGGGGAAGCAGAAGAAACGGCGCTTCAGCTCACCAGAATACGACAGACAACAAAGACCCAAAATGAAGGAAGCTCTCGTTAAACACCCAGAAGGCGTCAACGGACCAGGCATAAAGGAATATATTCAAGATAACCAAAATGGAGGAAATGAACGAATGTAAGAAACAAATAAAGATTTTTTGCAATAATGTAAATGGTCTTAATTCACCCTCCAAAAGAAAGAAAATATTTGGTAAAATTAAGAAGGGAAAGTACGATCTAGTAGCCTTGCAGGAAAGCCACACGGCGCAAAAACACTCATCCCATCTAATAAACAAAGAGATAGGTAATGAATTTTACTCTCTAGCAACAGAAAAGAAGAGAGGGGTCATAATTTATGCCAAAGAGAAGCTAGCTCCGGAAATGGCGTTTAAGGACACGGAAGGGAGAATAATAGGCATAACCATAATACAAGGACCCAAAACCATTCTAATATGCAATTTGTATGCGCCGAACGGCCCAAAAACAAAATTTATAACAGAATTAAATGATAAAATTCAAGAGACCCAATTTGATCATTTAATATTGATGGGTGACTTCAACGGAGTTATAAACAGCAAATGGGACAAAAGTAGAATGGTGAAAAAAAGTAGAGGAGATAAATCTAATACCCTCCCTCAGAAATTCATTAGATTTAAGGAAGAATGGGACCTAGAGGATTCCTGGCGAACCCTAAATAAAGAGAGCAGAGACTTCACTTTCTATTCGGGAAGGCATAATAGCTGGTCCCGAATAGATATGATCTGGTCCTCAAAATCCGTCAATCCTCAAATCTCTAAAATTAGAATACTCCCTAGAGACTTGTCAGATCACTGTGCCCTTGAACTAACACTCAATCAGAGAAAAGACTCCTTTAGATGGCGCTTGGACGATAATCTCCTCAAAGAGGAAAAAGATATAAAGAGTAACTCTGATCTCTTAAAAGAGTATTTCGATCTGAATGACATAGGAAACACTACAATAGATATCCTATGGGATGCGGGTAAAGCAGTTATGAGGGGCCACCTCATAAAACAGAAAGCCATAAAGAATAAAGTGAGAAAACAAAAACTCGAGGATCTGAAAAAAGCACTGGAAAAAACGGAGCAAAAATTTAAAAGGAATGTGGAAGATAAGAAAGTAAAGAAAGAACTGGATGCCCTAAGGAAACAGAGAAACGCCTTAGAAACAGAAGAGATGGAGAAACAACTAAAATTTATAAGACAGAAAGAATTTCAACAGGCCAACAAACCTGGGAGGTGGTTGGCACGGAAAATAAGAAAGAAAAAACAAGGGAGCCACATTGTGAAAATATCCACTAACAAGAAAGATGCAACTACAGACTATGACATCTTACAAGAATTTGGCACCTACTACGAGCAACTATATGACGAGAAACAAAACAAGAAAGATGAGATTATGACCTACCTCGGGCACCAGAAATTAGAGAAGATGTCTGACCAAGATAGAGACCAACTTAACAAAGAGATCACCGAAGAAGAGTTAAGAAAAGCGATCAAAAAACAGAAACCATCGAAAGCTCCAGGCCCAGATGGGTTCACGGCTACCTATTATAAAACCTTGAGCGAGGTAATCATCCCCTATCTGAAGAGAACCATGAACACAGCAATGTCGGAAAGGACGATCCCCGACTCATGGAAAGAAGCCAACATCACGGTCATACATAAAGAAAATACGGACGCATCGGGAGTGAAAAATTATAGGCCTATCTCTTTACTTAACCAAGATTACAAAATATTTACATCAATATTAAGTGAGAGATTGAAGACCTACCTATCTAAATGGATAGGCGAAGAACAAACAGGTTTCCTCCCAGGGAGACAAATGAATGAGAACACAAGAAACATCTTGGATTTAATCGAATATTACGATTACCATCACCAGATTGAGGTAGCTTTTATTGCGGTCGACGCCGAGAAGGCGTTCGACAACTTGAGATGGGAATTTTTCTTATCAATCTTAGAAGAGATGGACTTTGGGCACAACTTCATCAACGCCTTGAAAGCAATTTATAAGGACCAACATGCCATCATATGGATAAATGGATGCCCTTCAAAAAAGATAACCATAAAGAAAGGCTCTAGACAGGGCTGCCCTCTTTCCCCTCTCATTTTTATCTTATCTTTAGAGATTTTGTTAAGAAACCTCAGATCCGATAAATCTATCTCACCATTAAACGTCAGCAAGTATGCACTAAGATTCCGAGCCTTCGCAGATGACTTGATATGCGTCATAGAAAATCCAAGAAAACAGGCTCATTTATGGCTCTCAAAGATAGAGGAATACGGATCCTTAGCAGGCTTTAGGATCAATAAGGAGAAGTCTAAAATCCTAACAAAAAATATTAAAAAAGAACACCAGGAAGAACTCCAATTCCAGACAGGTATGCCTATAGTCTCAAAACTAAGATACTTAGGTATAATCATCTCTGCCAATAACTCCCAGCTCTTTATGAATAATTATGAACCAGTCTGGAAAAAGATTAAAGAAGACCTGAAGAACTGGTCCAAACTAAAAATATCTCTACTTGGGAGAATCGCTATTATAAAAATGAACATCCTACCTAGAGCTCTCTTCCTCTTCCAAAACCTTCCGATTATACAAAACAAAACTCCATTTAAAAACTGGAATAAGATAATAAGAGCATTTATCTGGAGTGGGAAGAAACCCAGGATAAAACACATCCACATGGTTGATGCAACCACCAGAGGAGGCCTAGGCCTCCCGGACCTGACCCTCTACCATGATGCCTGTGCCTTAACCTGGATCAAGGATTGGATCCTCCTTGAAAAAGACAAAATGCTAACGCTCGAAGGATTTAATCTAAGAGTAGGTTGGCACGCCTACCTATGGCAGAACCAAACCAGGAAGGAAAATTTTTTTAACAGCCACGCATTAAGGAGACCTCTCCTGAGAATCTGGAATAAATACAAAAGAAACCTATATCCAGGACAAACACCCATGTGGCTATCCCCCCTAGAAGGGGAGCAAAGAAGGTTACTGGGTTGGAGAAATTGGCCCTCCTACAGGACAGCAACCAAGAAGAAAGATGGCACACTCCAACTGAAATCAAAAGAAGAGCTGACCAAGGAATTTGCATCATTCTCGTGGCTTCACTATTTTCAGTTAAGGGAACACTTCAATAAAGATAAAAGAGAGGGCTTTATGGAAAAAGATATATTTTGGGAAAGGGTTCTACGGAAAACCAAAAAAAATGTAACATCAACATATAATCTACTTCTAGAAAGGGAAACAGAGCAAGAAAGGGTAAAAGAGTGTGTGATCAAATGGGCGAGAAACATCGGGAGGCCAATAAGATTAGAAGAGTGGGAACAAATATGGAAGAAGAAGATCAAATATACCTATGCCACTGTACTAAAGGAAAACTGGTACAAAATGTTCCATCGCTGGTATATGACGCCCCAGAAAATAGGTCAGATGTACAAAAAAGCCAACAATAAATGTTGGAAATGTGCAGACCAGGTGGGCACCTTCTTCCACCAATGGTGGTCCTGCCCCCTGGCCCAAAAATACTGGAAGAGAATCAATGAAATTTGTGAAAAGATTTTCAAAATTAAGATCAAGGACAGAGCAGAATGTTACCTACTAGGTATCTTCAAAGAAGAATGGGATCTTGGGGCAAACGAAGACATATTACTTACATACATGTAAGCCGCACTGAGTTCTTCGGGGGATGTTAGCGGGGTACAAATAAAGTTAATAATAATAATAATAATAAGCTGCTCTACCATTGTGTGCTTGGATGTGGGAACAGATTTATTTCCTTGCTTTCAGTTTTATTGTTCCATGTGAATGTGCATTCATTAGTTATGTATAAAATATACTTCCTTATTTAAAAACACATAACAAAAATAGAGGTAGGTTTAGGGGGACCAGAATGGATTAATAGCATTTCAATGGGAACATCTGATTTGCAATAAGAGAGATTTGAGTTAAGAGTGAAATTCAACGCTTAAACTCTTAATTCAAAGTATCACTGTATTCTGTTTATTTGATTTGCCATTACTCCAAGAGAAAATAAAGAAAAGGTACTTCAATTGTATTTGCTGAAGCCAATAAATGTGACAAAAACCAAACACGATTATGTGTGTACTAAACAGGACTGCCTTTATTTTTTAATGGCATTACCATCAAAAAATTCAGGACTATCAAATACTTAACACTTTTGGGACATGGTAGTTAAAGGTGTAATAAACTATTTCATGACCACAAAGGGTCTTACTTATAACTGCTTCAAACGTTTTGGTAACTTGTTCACAAGTTCAGGAATTCCTCTGGGTAATCCAAACTTGATGCCAAAGAGTATGTGGGATTATATATCATCTGTTCAATTTAATTAAAATCCAAAGTTCCCATAATTTTAATTATATAAAGCCATGTTGCTTACCTGTACAGTGAACCTATAAAATACAGAGATATTGATCCAGTTTCAAAATAAATGCATACTCAAGTTCTTCACACACACACCATATATAGTATGCCAATTCTAGAGAAAATAAAATCCACAGGGAGTCTTATTACCTCTTTTAGATAACAGGGCTTGACAACATCCACAGCTTACCTCTTCCATCCAATCCATCTTACTCCAACTCACAATGCAGGGGAGAAATCAAGAGTATTGCTCCAAATGGCAAAATAAGGGAGCAGAGCAATTTTTTATTCTGTGTACTTAGGAAATATGAACCAAGGGACAGTTTAGAATTATCCTGTCTAATATACCATGTAGATAAGATGTGCCTGTCTGTAAACAGAAAAGGCACTAGTGCCTAAAATATTTCCCCTCTCTGTTTCAGTTCCTGGAGTTTCTCCTAATTGCGTTATGGAAGAATGGGTGAGCTACTTCTCCCCACAAGAGCTGTGGACAGACAACTATGGAAGAGATTGGGTAGAGGGGGAATTTCTGCCTCTCTCCTTTTTGCTTTTTTGCTGGTTTCCTGTTGAAATGTGAGAAATATGAATAAGACAAGAAGAAGCTATGATATGTAGCATGAAAGGTACAAAGCGTTGAATATTATCTCCAAAAATAACAAAATGCCGTCTCAGTAAGATGGAATTTCTAATTTAAAAGTATGTGGCTGGGTTGCTTAATACCAGGAGAAGTGGAACAGGAGTCCAAATTAGTAGGGGTGCTAATAAAGATGTTATGTGGGCTTTGAAGACTTCACCAAAGTTTCTTCAGATAATATGAAATAAAAAGGGCAAAATGTTACATAACCATACTTTTTATAAATAGAGAGGGAACTAGTCAATCTGGACACCAATTACACTTTAGTGATTTGAATGCACAGTTCTGCTTTAATTCCAAATTCCAGCAGGAGATTTTCATATGACAATCAGATTGGTGAACCTGAAAATTTTGAATGCACAAAGGAGAAATTATTTTCCATAGTCAAACTCTGACTGATCGCTTCCCTGCTGTCTCGTTTCACTTAATATAATTCATACATATTTTCCTTGCACATTGCTTCCCTTTCTTATTCAAAGAAAGCGATCGCTGTTCAGCAGAAAGAGTTGCACTCAGTTCAAACATACCAAGAGGGATAAAGTTTGTCTCCAGCAGAGGTGAACGTAAAGCAAATGATATAAATATAGCAGCCAGAGAGCTACAGAGAGCATAAGCAAGTACAAAAGGAAAGGACAGTTGAGTTCTGGCAATTTGCATTGCAAAGGGGTACAAGAGATGGATGTGAAGGTAGACATGGTTTCAACATCACATGGGAGACGATTTTGGTGAATCCAAGGTAGTTTATGATCCCAGTTAAGCACTTCCATCTTCTCCAAAATCAGGGCTATCTTTGCCCATTGGATAGATTACAAGTAGGGGGAAAGAGATTCTTGAAATCAGTGAGTAGATGTTAAAGATGTTGATAGCTTCAGGGGTGGAAATTACAGAAAATAACAGAGAACCACATTCCACTGCCAATGTGAAATGCCATTTTGGTACCACCTTTAGACATAAGATGAAAAAAAGGATATGAAATATGATATAAATCAAGTCATGCTAGACCTATATCTCCATACACACTTTCTCACACACACACTTAAAAGCTTGGTAGCTGATGGGAATACTGGGAATATAGCATACTTCAATTTCAGCTAGGCAATTGACAAGGTCCCCATGTCTGGAATGTATCCCAAGAAGGGCAAGCAAAATGACCGAAGGTTTAGAAACCAAGTCCTATGGAGAGTGGCTTAGGAACCTGGGTATATTAAGCTTTGAAAATAGGAAGCTGAGGGAGAACATAATACCCATGTTTAAATATTAGAAATGATGTCATGCTGCTCTAAAGACTAGGACATGGAGCAACGGATTCAAACTGCAGGAAAGGAGATTCCACCTAAACATTAGGAAGAATGACAATAAGAGCTGTTTGATAGTGGAATATGCTGGCTTGGAGTGTGGTGAGGTCTCCTTCTCTTGAAGTGTTTAAACAGATTGATGGACATCTGTAAGGAATGTTTTGATTGTGTGTTCCTGCATGGAAGGAGGTGGTATTTTTCCAGCTCTAAGATTTTTTGTTTCTATTAAATATAACTAACCAATAAAATAAATACATTCCATCATAAGTATAGCACTGTAATATCTCATTTCTTAGTTGGTCCCTGATTGTTCTCACAGGGAGACTAATACAGAAAGGAAAGAAATAACTGTGGCATATAAGGAAAGCAAAGAGAGTAAACTGTTTTAGAGTGAGGAAGAGTGACTATACAATACTTATCCAAATATTTTTACCAACTGAAATGACATCTTTTAATTAACTGTATCGTTTCATGCAAAATTTTGAAATTTTACAATCTGGGGGAAATTTTCCAGGTAGAAATTCAATATTTTATTTAAGTATATAGATTTCCATTTCATTCCTTTGCCCTCTCCCTCTGCCTCCTTTTCTGCTGCTACTGAAGAGTACACATTTCCATCTGTTCTGAGGCATATACAGACTAGACCAGATGTGACCAGCAATCTGTCAAATGGGAGAAGCACATACAGACCTCTGTCTGCCATCTGTTGGTACAGAAACCAGCAGAACCATGTCCTGGTATTTCAACATATTTTTCTTCCCAGTGGGAAGAAGCAAATGAAAGCTATGTACCTTTCTTTTCTTTTCTTCTTTCTTTTTCTTTTTTAAAGACACTTTTGACAGCTCCTTTACACCAAAATGCATCTTGGGATAAAGCTATGACAGATAATGTCTAAATGGCTTCACTCCGAAAACGGATTTACACTTCCTATAAATATATTCTTTTTCTGCTGCAAACAACAGTTCAAAAAGCCCATCTTGGCACTAGTTAGAACACCACACAGGGGAGCTGCTCTCAGAAGCAGGTTGGTCTGAAAGAGAGATCTGTTCTTTTCCTTTCCATCTTTGTTTCAGGGTACATGAAAGGAATCCTGAGAGGGCTGAAGGTAATGAGGCAGGTGTTAGTAGCAGTTGCAAACAAAAAGTTCCTAACTCTCACAGCTTTCCACATCTGAGTGATACTACCACCAAGCAGCTTGCTCTTAATTTTTTAAAGGATAGAGATATAACCTAACAGGTGGCCTTTTGTGTCATTCACTTAGCAGTCTAAACCGTCGGTCTCTTTTTTGTTGCTGCTGCGGCTACTGTCTCAATGCCAGACACTAGACCCAGGTCTACATATACCCAGTGAAAGGGGTGGATAACAAGAGGGAGAACCTCTGGGGACAATCTGTCACTGACCTTGAAGTAGCCATTGAGGAGAAAAGAAACTAACAAGGGACGTTAGTGGAAAAGACTGTTGAATTAAAGTTCATTGGGATGGCCATTCTAACACCAAACTGATAGATTTGACAGTGATATGGAGCATAATAACATCAGGGTCAATTGGATTTTTATCACCTCAGTAATACTGAATCAATACATGCAGTCCTTTCTACCTATACAGTCATGGTTGCATGGAATCCTGGGATATTCAATTTTTGGAGGAGTATTCAGAATTCTGAAACAGAGTCCTAGTGTCTCAGCAAACTACAAACCCAAGGATCAGAACAGGCATGGCAATTAAAGTGGAAACATTGTGATCTCATCATGCAGCATGAAAGGACTATTCCTGTAGTTTTGCATGTGTGGTAATGAGGGTTGGACACAGGGATGCCCAATATGTGGTGAAGTGTGCTTACAATAAAGGAAGCTAGTTAAAACATCAAGCATCTTGGAATGTAAAAATGTAAAACATTTAGTATCACCTTAAGGGTAACAAGTGCACTTTCTTTTGATTTTTTGTGGCATATAGTTTCATAGACTCAGCTCACTTCAACAGAGACAAAGGGCTAGAATTCAAAAGAGCTTATATCAAATAAACATCTTAATGAGTAAGATTCCACAAGGCATTTTTGGTTTTGGCTGCAAGAACTACATCTCCGCCTTTGAGATACTTGAAATGTGGGTCATTTTACACTGGTAAGTTAGAAAACCATTTCCTTATGAGAATCAAAGAACATTTGGATGGCTAACATACAGCTCTAAGAACTTGGGCCAGATTACAGAGTTTTGATACGAGAGGAAAGCAAGCTTTACAATGGTGTCAGCCAACTTTCCTGTGCTAGGATTGGCTTCCAAATGTTTAGTGATCAATTGAAACCCAACCCCACAGTAAAGGAACAGCTAAAGAAAACCAGGTTTTTGCCATTGGAATTTAATTGATCATGTTGATAGATGGTGATTAACAGTTCTAATTGCTGTTATTCATAAATCCAACAAGTATGTGGAAGCTGGCATTTCCTGCCAGAATATCTCACGGTTTTTTGGTTTTTTTTTTCCATAGGCCATCTTTTTTTTAAAAAAAAAGTATATTTTTTTATATTTTTCTATGAAATCATAGAAAAAGAGTGTCATAAATTTATATTGATCATATACATGAGCATTAAAACCTAGATTCACAATGGAGTTGGCTCTTGGCTATCAGTATCTACATAAGGTTTCTTCACTTCCAGTGAGTCTTTTGAGTTAAACCAGGTTAATCCATTTAGTCCTACTATAGTAAAAGTTGGGGGATGCTCTTGAGTTTGCTTGAAACTCTGAAGTATTATATGGGTTTGGGCGCAGTGTAGACAGCAGGATCTGATCTGTTTTGGACTAGTCCACATTGGCCATCACTGTAATTTTCTTTCCCCTGCACTCGTCAGCATCAGAAAAAAAAATAGAGGATAGATTGACCCTTGTCACTGCTATTGCAGGTCCTGGCTGATCTCAGAGCTCCATGTGAGTTTTTGACCATTGCAAGTGCCAGAAATTGCGCTGGGGCCTATGATATCCGAAGAGGTGTCAGTGCAACTAGGAAGAATGAGGGAAGACTGGCTCCCTTTCTAATCCTAGAGGTGCAGCCAATTCTGGTGATGTCAGCATAGGGGGCCAGTGGCAGCCAAATGCTCACATGGAGCTCTGCAGCCATTTGGGAATGATGGTGAGACAGACAATGGTGATGGTCCAGTGAAACTCATCTAGTCTTAGTTCAGTTGGACTGTGTTGACTGCAAACCAGATTTACTGGCCAGTGTAAACATGCCCAGAGTAAGCACTACCACAAGACATCTGATTTAGGATAAGTTTCTTTTAAATGTTTAATGAATTTAAACATTTAATGTTTAATATTAAATGTTCATCATGCTTTTGTCACTGGCAGTACTTTCTGTATTTAAAATTCCTGCCATCTCATAATCCTTAGTCTGATCTCCAACCATGATAAAGATCCCCAATGACTTTTCTGGAGTGCAAATATCTGTGAACATAGCTATATAAAGGGCATGGTAAGAACATATTTATGTTGAGGGGTGGCAACAGTAGCCAGTTAAACAATGGCAGGTGGGAATAGTCTCCACTGGCCATTGGGATTGGGGCAGATGTATACCCTCAGCAATGAGCCATCTGCTACTGTACAATGGGAGGAGGCATTGTAGTTAACAATGTAATGAATTGTTTATGCAAATATAAATTATCAAGGACAACATGAACTCTGCAGAAAAAAAATCACAAAATACTGGATCATATAATGTGTTGAACTTGCGACTAAAGTTACATAAACATCATGGGTGACTTGATTTTTCAAGTAAAGGTTTTTGGAAAAAGTTTGGATTCTAGCATTTTAAGAAAAGGAGAATAAATGGTAAAGGAAAATGTAGCTAATTTGCTTGTATCCCCTTGGAGAGAAAACTTGGTTGAGCTCTTCAGCTAACTTTTTAAAGATTCGAACTAAAGCATAGCACAGATTCACTGACCCATTGATATGGGAACCAAGGCTGGCTCCAGAGATTTTGCTGTCAGCATTGTAGCAAATATAGACAGCATAGAATCATAGAATCAAAGAGTTGGAAGAGACCTCATGGGCCATCCAGTCCAACCCCCTGTCAAGAAGCAAGAATATTGCATTCAAATCAACCCTGACAGATGGCCATCCAGTCTCTGTTTAAAAGCTTCCAGAGAAGGAGCCTCCACCACACTCCGGGGCAGAGAGTTCCACTGCTGAACGGCTCTCACAGTCAGGAAGTTCTTCCTCATGTTCAGATGGAATCTCCTTTCTTGTATTTTGAAGCCAATGTTTCACGTCCTAGTCTCCAGGGAAGCAGAAAACAAGCTTGCTCCCTCCTCCCTGTGGCTTCCTCTCACATATTTATACATGGCTATCATATCTCCTCTCAGCCTTCTCTTCTTCAGGCTAAAAATGCCCAGCTCTTTAAGCCGCTCCTCATAGGGCTTGTTCTCCAGACCCTTGATCATTTTAGTCACCCTCCTCTGGACACATTCCAGCTTGTCAATATCTTTCATGAATTGTGGTGCCCAGAATTGGACACAATATTCCAGGTGTGGTCTAACCAAAGCGGAATAGAGGGGTAGCATTACTTCCCTAGATCTAGATACTATGCTCCTATTGATGCAGGCCAAAATCCTATTGGCTTTTTTTGCCGCCACATCACATTGTTGGCTCATGTTTAACTTGTTGTCCACGAGGACTCCAAAATATCTTGATCAAGATGTCTACCATAAAGGGTGCATCTACACTGCAGAATTAACGCAGTTCAAAACCACTTTAACTGCCATGGTTGAGTACTATTGAATTATGGGAGTTGTAGTTTCACAAGGTCTTTAGGCTTCCCTATCAAAAAGTACTGGCACCTCACCAAACTATAATTTCCAGGATCCCATAGCATTGAGTCACAACAGATAACAATAACAAAACAACAACAACAACAATAATCTTTATTTCTACCCTGCTACCATCTCCCCAAAGGGGGCTCAGGGCGGCTAACATGAAGCCAAGCCCAAAATTACAGTACAGCAAAATAAAATACAAAGAAGCAAAAATAACATCAAAATAAAATACATGAAATAACAAAATAAAATAGTTACAAAATAACTTGATAGAGAAATAGAACACAGTGGGCGGGCCAAATGCACTAGGATAAAATTGATAAAACCTTGGATGAGAGTGGGAGAGTGTGTTTCTGAGGGAGGAACTCAAAAGGAACAAACAATGGGGTTAGACCTTAACTAAGGATGGGGGAAAAGTGCATCATGAGGACAGAAAATGTAGTTGGAACAGACAAAATATGGAATATATGTTCACTCGCCAAAGGCACATGGTAAGAGCCAAGTTTTTAGATCTTTTTAAAAAGCTGCAAGGGTAGGGGCTTGTCTAATCTCACTAGGTAGCGAGTTCCAAAGCCAAGGGGACCAGTTAAACTGGTGTCAATCTACATTAATTCTACAGTGTAGATGCACTCAGTCTGTGGGGTGGATTGTTTTTTGTCACTTTGCCTACCACTTCAGTTGCCACTCATTTACAAAGTCTGTCTCCATCCGAATAAATAGGGGAAGAAATGCCAATTCAAATTAGCTGCTATTTTTTTTTTCAGGAGGTGTTTATTACACCCATCCATGGTCTTTCATTTGCCCTAAATGTTCAAAGGTTCAGATTTGACACCCAATGATTCGGCTCCCTCCACAGAGGTGCCAAGGCCAAAAGAGGCAGACTCTGTGTTCCTCTGCACTAGTTTAGAAAGTGAAGTGTATGAGAGCGGATGCCTCCACATGAAAACAGAGAGCAGAAAGAAACAAGGTGTTCTTCCAACAGGAAACAAAATCTTTGAAAAGTTGTCAAGTCCTTTCCATCCTGGGAAGGGCTCTTCTTTTTGGAAATGATAGGAAAACGTTGGAGACAACCTGAAAGGCTGTATGGCAGAGGGGAAGCATTGGGCAGAAGGATTAATCTTGCTGCTTCTTGCTCTGTTTGTGCGATGAAGGGCAGCAATCAGTCATGTGGCAAGCATACTGCCAAAGAAAGTTTAGCTGAGGCAGGAACCATTCTGAATAGGGATTAATGGGAAAGCAAAAATGATCTTTTCATATTCTCAGTCCTCATAATGTATGGCAATCTGTCATGAGGCGGGGCTGGGAATCAATTAAGCATGAATGATGCATAGGAGTGAGGAATTTGACCTTAACAAGTTGTCTTGTCTCTTACCTTGATGTTTCCATCTGTTTTGTGCAAAGAATGTTCCAATAATGCAATGAGGAGGCAGATATGATTTCCAAGGGAACAGTCATTATGGGCCACTATCTTCTCAGACCTGATAAGTTTAATCCAAGTTGCCTGGGAGGGAAGAACTCATAAAATGCTTTATCTAAAGGAAGTGCAAAAATACTCATAAACTCAAAGGTTAATCACTGCACCAGGGGAACAGATGAAGGAGATGGGGCAGTTTTATGGCCTTACAATGTGCTGTCCTTATTAATCATCTTCCTGAGTTGCTTTAAATATGCCCTGTGCATTTATGTTTAAGAATCAAATGGAAAGGAAGATGGTCCCAGAAAATCAAGATAGAAGGTCTGATAATATTACACAGAAAAGCATAACTCCGTTTGATTTCCCATGATTATGTCTTGAGTTGAATATGATTATACTTACTTTAAACACCTTGTTGTCAACAAAGAAAAAAAAGTGTAGATGGAGCCAGTTTATTTTGTGACCCAGACTCCCTCAACATGTTGTGGGAGAGGAGATTTAAAAAGATTTATTAAATGTGAGAAGCCAAGGAAAAGAGAGAAGTAAGATGAAAAGACTGGCTGGCATACATCTTGGGACAGGGTGAATTCCTAGTTGATTGAGATGGGTAAGTTTTGGGCATCTCTTTAAAATGTATGCTTTTTAAAATTTAAATGCATTTCATTTTTCCCTAAGTGACATTTACATGCATCACATATATCTTGGCCTTTTGCTGAAAGCAAATCACTTATTCAATTATTCCCCAAGGTGAACTATTAAGTATCATTAGAAATTTGGAATATTGATATACTGTGGGGATATATTCAGAAATAATACAGCTATAATAATAAGTTCTGATTGGGAAAACAGAATATCACTAATAATTTCATGGTTTTCTTTATGTCAGAAGTATTATGAATAGTCATAAGAAATTCTGACATTCACTCACAGATGGCTGAACGGTACAGAATACATGCTGTGCTTCACCATTACTTTTGGAAGCAAGAAGTACAGAAATCTTAGAATAAAATAACATCTCTCCAAAAGAAATTCTCAAGATTGAAATTAGGAATTTAATTGTTTGCTAATTTCAGCCTTGAAGGAAGAACTGAATAATTTAATAAGTTTTGTGTTCATAAAACAAAACTTTCAAAAACTTTAAAAAATACTGTGCTGTTTTTGATTATTATGAGCAGTTTGGTGCAAAATTTGCAAAGTATTTGATGACATGGCTGAGAAGCCCCACAAATGGCATCACATAGCCTACTGTGGAAGGCCCATCCAGGTGCTACCACTTGGCAAGCAAAGTTCAAAAACCCAATTAATTCTTGATAGTCTCTGACAGTTGCCTTATTCTTTGAAATGAATCCATGAATCATTCCTACTGGATGAAGGCAACCTAGAGTACTGCTGTAGTATGGTATTAATCTCAGTAGATAAAAAGGTAAATATTAGGGCTGGGCAATTCGTTTCATTAATTCGTAATTCGTTAAAAAAATCCTTAATTTTTGAATTACAAAACGATTACAAAACTTATTTTTAAACCTGGAAGTGTTTTTAAATATCAAAACGGCAGGTGCCAAAAATTTTTGTATTTCCGTCCATTTCGGAAATACGTAAGATGGCCGCCTGGCTTGCTGGGAGCTCTCCTCTCTCAGCGCCGGCTGAGCAAGCGAGCGAGAGGGCGAGCGAGAGGGCGAGCGGCGAGCGAGAGGGCGAGGGCGAGCGGTGAGCGAGAGGGCGAGCGAGAGGGCGAGCGGCGAGCGAGAGAGCGAGTGAGAGGGCGAGCGGCGAGCGAGAGGGCGAGCGAGAGGGCGAGCGAGAGGGCGAGCGAGAGGGCGAGCAAGAGGTCTCCTTCTCTTTCTTTCCTTTTCTCTTCTTTCTCTCTCTCTCACCTTTCGCAGGGGGGTTCTGAGCTCTCTTCCAAAGAAGGCTCACTTGCTTCCTCTTCTCTCTCTCTCTCTCTCTCTCTTCTCAATTCGAGGCAGGAAACCCCTCCATCCTGCAGCCATCTACACTGCAGCCTGGATGAGGTTTGGCACCACATTGGCTCAATGCTGTAACATCCTGGGAGTTGTAGTTTGGCAGCCTGGGAAAAAGAGCCCCTCCTGGAAGGAACCCATCCTAGCGAGAGGGCGAGAGGGCGAGCGAGAGGGCGAGCGGCGAGCGAGCGGCGAGCGAGAGGGCCCGCCAGAGTGAGTGCCTGCCTTCCCTCAATAATAATTTCTCCTCCCTATTCTACTAAATTAATAATTAAATTTAAAAAATATTGAAAAAATATTGAAAAAAAAGGGCGCCATCTTTACAAAATGTTTTGTAAATATTTACGAAATTTCGTAAATACCGAACTTTTTTTTTGGAAAATTTTGTAATTATTTTAAATATCGAAACAAAAAAACACCCCAATTACAAATCGATTTTAGAAACAAATTTTTGCGTTGTTACCCAGGCCTAGTAAATATATGTGCTGGGCCTTCTGTCTTCTCATGTGCGAATGGTACTCCTAATTGCCCTGTTAATACATGAAATGCTTTGAGGAGGACAGTGTACTGATATATGTCCAATCTACTCAGGAAGAGGAAGTCATCCAGATAATGAACTACCCATTTTAACCCAGTTTTGGTCTTGAGGGTCCACTGCTGAATTTCCTGAACGCTGCACATGATACTACATAGCCCATAGGCAAGGCCCTATATATGTGAAAAGCTCCATTGGATGCAAAACCCAAGAGTTCAAAGTCATTGGAATGACCTGGCAGCAGGTGATTTAATATTTTGGTAAGTTGGCTGCTACTCCATATCACTTAACAGCTGCACTGCAGTGACAAAGGAGGTGCAGTGCACTGTGCTGCATTCTTCTGGAATGGAGTTCTTCACCAAAACATTGATAAGATAAATGGTGAATGAGGCGAAAATCCTATGGGGCTTTTTGGGAACAATTCCCAAAGGAGAAACCCTAAAATTAGACAGTGGAGGTGAAAAACTGGGCCTACCACTCTGCCTTCTTAAACAATTGGACAATTGCTTCCATTCCTATCAGTGATCTAAGGTTATTTGACATTTTTGGCTTCACTTATGCAAAATCCATAAGTGAAGCCATCTTGAAAGTATGTGGCAGTGGTGGTGTTGGGATATTTGTCCAGCCACTGACTACCAACTAGGAAATCAATTGGATTGGGGCACTTTTGTATCTGCAAATATGCTGGGAAAGTGCTTATCAATGTACTATAAGAAATATCAAATGATTTTTGTAGTGTTTTAATAATGTATTGATCACAGTGTTTCATATGCACACGTGCGCACACTCACACACAGAAACAGAATAGCATCCTCCCTCTTGGCCAAATCTGCCAAACAAATTCATCTCTTCAAGGCTACTAAATGACAGAAGTGGGGAGAGTATAGAAAGACTGTTCATCTATTCACAGTTACAAGCAGCCATTGAATGCTACTAAGAGTTCACATAGCAGTTGAAACTAGAAAGCAACTAGATAGTTCAGTTTAGGGTGAGTCCTTTTAAAGGACTCTTTTGATCTATATAATAACCTTACAGGCCAATAAAATGCATTAAATATGATTGCTCTTTGCCACTTCCACCACTCACTCCTTTATCTCAAGCTATGAGTAATGATGCCCTCCCTTTCTCATCCTCCTACAGTAATTACAGAGCCTTCCTTTTCACTTCAACAAAAATAGCAATAAATTTAACTCACAATTGCTACAAAACGACATATTTGTCCTTAATGGAAAGAAACAGATCTATACCTTTTATGTTCTCATTCTATCAAATCAGTCTTGATTTCTATAAACCTACTGATGTATTAAATGGCAGAATCTTTTTCTCTGAATTTACATCATTGCTATTCAGGTAGAACATGAGTTTGATTTAGTGAAATAACTCTTTAAAAGATGCTGACATCACTTCTGGTCACTTGGGGCACAATTCATCAATAAAATCTTAAGTGAATCTTACTGAAATGTCTGGGAGCCATTACAATACAGTTTTGTTTATTCTTATATAGTACACTTGGACAGCATAAAAGTCATAGGCCACTATGAGATCCTTTCCTCCTTCAATTTTAATGGAAGGTTTGCAATTCACATGCTTTTCCTTATACGCTATATATGGCTGGGGGGGTATATGGTCTTCTAAATGTCAACAACCCCACTGTCATTGCCAATGTGGAGGGATGGAGATAGCTGTAAGTTAACAACATTTGGAGGATTACACTTTGCTCAGTCCTTTCTGAAATGTCCCAGTATATGGGATCCAGGCAATCACTAGGAAAGCTTGCAACTATTCCCAAGCATTTGGGACAAATATCAGATCCATGCAAAATTTTATATCCAATTTTCTTAAGGAAAAAGCAATGCTATAAATACCTACTGGAGAAGAAGTCTCCTAGAAATTGACAGATGTTACTTCTGATAAATAGATACGTATAAGAGTGTTGTAAAAGAATTGCCGAGCACAGTGTTTCCTAAAATCGAGTCTCCATGTTTTGTTGCACTAAAACTCCTGGAATTCCCAATCATTGTTGTGAATTTTTTAATATTTTAGCTACAATATTTTGATGTGGTCTTGTCAGAGTCCTGTCCACTGAGACTCTGTAAAGCAACCAAGCACACAAACATAGTCCAGGAATAGTCTGAGATCAACACAATAATCAATCAAGCAATAATCAAGCAAAGATGAGAAAAGAGGATATGTCCTAAGTCCATTCCAATAGTCCAAAGCCAAATTATCTCACTGTTTCCAGGAATACTCCACAATCCACAATCCAACATCCTGGATATATCCTGTCTTTCAAGGATTCAAGGCACAAGGCACAATGATTTAGGCTGCAGCTCAAACACTTATGATGCTACCAGCAACTAACTGTTCCAAACTTTAGCTATTTATGTAGATTTCTCACATACTGGCCCTCTTCTCAGCCAAACTACTAGATCTCTGCACTTGAATACCATTTATCCTTCATTGTAGCCTGTCTGGAATACCCAACCCATGGCTCCTAACTCAAGGTCCTGATCCAGTCCTTGTTGTGAGTCCAGAGGAACTGTAAGTCTTTCATTGTCCAGTTGGGGTTGCTGCTGTTCCTGTTCCAAAGTGCTCTTCAGTGTCAAGCTGCACCTGCTCTTGCTCTATATTTGAGCTCAACTCAAATGCTGGGAGAAGTAATCCTTCATCCACCTCCCCATTGTTGGCACTAGCCAAGGCAGGCCTGGTATGAGAGGAATTCCATGGGGATGTGGTGGCACTATGTTATTACACAGAGTAACAGCAATGGTGGTGATGTCACTGATGCATCTTGACCTTGGACTCCCTGGAAAGAAATTCAGATAAAGTGGCCTGAATCATTTTTATTTGACTACAGCTTTTTCACAAATATGTGAAGGTACTTTCAAAGTAAAGTTCAGTAAGAATTACAAAAGTTGAAACCACAAGCCAGGATATACACACATTCTTGGTCCCCGTCTCCCCCCCCCCCCCATTTTTTCCCTGAGTAATAAATCTTGCATGGGAACATACAAATTGGGCACTGCAAAATGCCAGGTATGTTCAAAGCAAATATCTGCTGTAGATAACAACATCCGACTGAGTGCATTAAATGAACAGAACAAACTTCCACCCTCATCCATTAGGAGATAACAGTGGCATGGCCTGAAAGTATCTGTTACGTATTAAAATGCTTAATGAGTGTAACAGTTTAGAAAAGGAGACAGAAAATAGGTTTCATTTGCTCCTGCCTTAAGCCTGAAAATGTAGTCTTGATAACAAATAAAGGCACTGTCAGTGTGGTTTTGTGAGACTTTAGATGTTGTTCTGTTGATTGATTGTTGGCTGAATTGGTCAGGTACCAAGATCCACATATAAAATTATGTTCATTTTGTAGTTTGGTCTCTATAGAATAAGAGTTCGAATTAATGTTGTCAATTCCTAACCTAAATGGGCGTGGGGTGAGGTGCTGACTTTTGTTGAAGCCCCCCCCCCCTTTTTTTCATGCCTCGTTTGTGAAATATGACTAGTAGCCAGCTGCTTCACAGATATCTCATATAAATTAATTCAATGTTAAAGTCTCTGGTGATGAGACTGTTTTACTGTTTTAACGATGGCTTATGTATTGTTAATTATGCTGGTGGGATCACAAGCCTGAAAAAGTTATGGAAAATGAACACATCAAATTACTCTGGGCCTTTCAAATTCAGACTGACAGAGTTTTGGAGCACAATACTCCTGACCTCACAATCGTGTTAAAAAACAAAGTGTGGATCATAGATGTTGCAATCTCAGGTGACAGCAGGATTGAAGAAAAACAACTAGAAAAGCTGACACGATATGAGGATTTAAAGATTGAACTGCAAAGACTCTGGTGCCAAACCAGTAAAGGTGGTCCCAGTGGTGATTGGCAAACTGGCTGCGGTGCCTAAAGACCTTGGCCTGCACTTAAACACAATCGGTGCTGACAAAATTACCATCTGCTAGCTGCAAAAGGCCACCTTACTGGGATCTGCACACATTATTTGTATATACTTCACACAGTCCTAGACACTTGGGATGTGTCCAATGTGTGATCCAATACACTAGCCAGCAGAGTGATCTTGTTTGCTGTGGACTCATCTTGTTGTGTTTCAAACAACAACAACAACAACAACAACAACACAATAATAGGAAGAACCTAGAGGCTATCTAGTCTTACTGTATTCTGCCATGCAGGAAAACCACAATCAAAGCACTCCCAACTGGTTGGTCATCCACCCAGCCTTTGAAATAATAATAATAATAATAATAATAATAATAATAATAATAATAGAGGTCTCACAACCTCTGTGTATGCCTGCCACAGATGCAGGTGAATCGTCAGGAGAGAATCCTTCTAGAACATGGTCATATAGCCTGAAAAACCTACAACAACCCAGTGATTCCAGCCATGGAAGCCTTCAACGTTATTTTTTGTATTGTTCTGTTTATTTTAAAATGTTTGTATTTGAGTTGGGCATGGGATGTTTGCCGTTCTTGTGTGTAAACTGGCCTGAGTCCTGTTGGGGAGGGAGGGCAGTCTATAAATAAACTACGTCTTCTTCTTCTTCTTCTTCTTCTTCTTCTTCTTCTTCTTCTTCTTCTTAATTACTTGGACCTAATGTGCATGTGTGCTCTGATGTTATGTACATGTAAATAATGATAATAGTAATAGGAGGAACCCCAGAACTCCAACCTGCTTCTGCCATGAGGAAAAGCACCTTCAAAGCAGCAGCAGGGAGTCCTTGCAGGATTTAAAGATCATGGTCATGGTCACACTCCACATGCAGAACAAGCATCCAAGGCCCCCATCTATACTGCTATCTCCCCTCAGAATGATGAGAGACTGGCTGCTACTCCAATGGAGTAACTCTGGGGCTCCGCCTCCTCTTTTCCCCTTTCCTTCAGCTCTGATAGGCATGTAATTTGGCTGCACCTCCCAGGAAAGTTTGCTTGCACTCAAAAACAAGCTGACCCATAGAGACAGAACACTTTGATTTTTTTACACATGGATAAATATTCAGATCAAACGTAATCCCTATTGTGTTGAATTAGGTTATTCTCAAATTAAGGTTCAAATTCTCCTTTACTTGGAAATAATACCTTCTAATTTCCATGGGATTTCATTTTACAAATGAAATTACACAAATTGCAATGCAGAATAATATTGACTACCAATTGAGAACTGCACAGAAATATTCATTTTCTCCGCAGCACACAAAACATTGGAAACAGTTCATCCATACTTGTGAGGATGAAATAGACAAATGTTAATATTCTTAGGTCATAAACACTTTATCTTTACTGTGAAATACAGTTTGAAGCCACTTTAACTGTCATGATCCAATATTACAGAATCATGGGAATTGTATTAGGAAGAACTTCCTGACTGTGAGAGCCGTTCAGCAGTGGAACTCTCTGCCCCGGAGTGTGGTGGAGGCTCCTTCTTTGGAAGCTTTTAAGCAGAGGCTGGATGGCCATTTGTCAGGGGTGATTTGAATGCAATATTCCTGCTTCTTGGCAGGGGGTTGGACTGGATGGCCCATGAGGTCTCTTCCAACTCTTTGATTCTATGATTCTATGTATAAGGTCTTTAGCCTTGTTTGCCAAAGAATGCTGTTAAATCACCACAATACAACTGCCATGATTCTATAGCATTCAACCATGGCAGTTAAAGTGGTGTCAAACTTCACTAATTCTACAGTGTAGATGTACCCTTAGATGCAGATTCTCAGAGAGCTGAGAGAGAAAATTCTTTGAGATGAGCATACAAAGCTTATGTAGAACTTAGCACAAAATGTCAAAGAATTACTGTCTCCATGCAGCTGAGCAACACTTATCCCCTTAATTAATTATATGGCATCAATGATTCTTTAAAGAGGCTCTTGATGATTTTAAGACACAGATTAGTGGCTCTTAAATGTCCCAGAAAATATTGTTATTTGAAACACATGAGATGATTTGAGGTCCTCAACAGTTTAACTGCTGTATTGCACTTGATGAAGACTAAACTTTCTGAATCGACTTATCGGGCAGAGATGTTGTGGCAGTTGGTGTTCTCTACCTGCCACCCCCTCCCCCAAGCTTCCCTTCTGTTTCTGTTCCTCGCTATCCTCTGACTCCCTCACCCCCAAAAGCCTTTTTTCTCCACCTCCCTTGCTACCCAGAACATTTCCCCCGCCTTCCTTTCTTCCAAAACCCAATTTCCTTGCCACCTATCAGGGGGTGCTTTAATTGTGGTTTTCCTGCATGGTAGAAGGGGGTTGAACTGGATGCCCCCTGGAGTTTCTGCTATTATTATTATTATTATTATTATTATTATTATTAATATTAATATTGTTACTTCTACTATAAAGATTGGATGGCCTCCTGTTGGAAGTGCTTTGATTGTGCGTTTCCTGCATAGCAGAAGGTGGTTAGACTGAATGGCCCCTGGGGTCTTCCACTGAAATACTGTTACATTTATGTTGGTTAATATTGTTCTTCACTTTAAGCGAATTGTTCTTTTTTTCTTTTCTTTTCTTTTGCACTGCAAATGAGATATGTGCAGTGTGCACTCTCCACCCATCTGCCATTGGCCTGGCCCATCTGTCAAATTTTAAAATGCAATGAGGTCCCTGTATCCAAAAGTTTGCCCATGCCTTCTGTATGTATATTATATATACTACTTACTATGTAAACATTTATTGGGGCTCCAAAAGAAACATTTGTTTCAGAAAGGGCTCAGTGGCTAAAAATGTTTGGAAACCCCTGCATTTGACAATCCACACAATCTAAATTTATTTATTTATTTATTTATTTATTTACTATTCTTGTATACCGCTGTATCTCAAGCCCGAGGGCGACTCACAGCGGTTTCCAGAAAGCAAACAATAGAAACAGTAAAAACAGCAGTAATCAATATATCATAACAATTAAACTACACAATTCCATTTCTAGCAGTAAACAACATCAATACACAATTATCACAAAAACCCACCCGGGTCGCCTCATCATCCAAACGTGATCCAAATTCGTCGTCCATTGCTCCTTTCCTATGTTCAATTACCAGAGATTGCATTGAATTACTCAAAAGCCTGCACAAACATCCAGGTCTTCAACTTCCTATGGAATGTCATGAGAGATGGTGCCAGCCTAACATCTACAGGAAGGGCGTTCCACAGCCTAGGAGCCACCACCGAGAAGGCCCTATCTCTCGTCCCCGCCAACCGTGCTTGAGAGGCCGGCGGGACCGAGAGCAGGGCCTCCCCGGAAGATCTCAAAGTTCGGGTGGGTTCATAGGCCGAGATGCGGTCAGATAGGTATTTTGGGCCGGAACCGTTTAGGGCTTTATAGGCCAGTACCAACACCTTGAATTGGGCCCGGTAGCAAATCGGCAGCGAGTGGAGCTGGTGCAACAGGGGGGTTGTGTGCTCCCTGCGCTCCGCTCCCGTTAGAATCATGGCTGCCGCGCATTGGACTAGCTGCAGCTTCCGGGCAGTCTTCAGGGGCAGCCCCACGTAGAGAGCGTTGCAGTAGTCTAGGCGGGATGTGACAAGAGCGTGTACCACCGTGGCCAAGTCAGACTTCCCAAGATACGGGCGCAGCTGGCGCACGAGCCTGAGCTGTGCAAATGCTCCCCTGGTCACCGCCGAGACCTGGGGCTCCAGGCTCAGCGGCGAATCCAGGGTCACACCCAAGCTGCGAACCTGTGTCTTCAGAGGGAGTGCGACCCCATCCAACACAGGCTGTAACCCTATACCCTGTTCGGCCTTGCGACTGACCAGGAGTACCTCTGTCTTGTCTGGATTCAACTTCAATTTGTTTGCCCTCATCCAGACCGTCACAGCAGCCAGGCACCGGTTCAGGACTTCGACAGCCTCCTTAGTAGAGGGTGGGAAGGAGTGACAGAGTTGGACATCATCTGCGTACAGATGACACCGTACCCCGAAACTCTGGATGATCTCACCCAGCGGCTTCATGTAGATGTTAAACAGCATGGGAGACAGGATAGAACCCTGAGGAACCCCACAAGACAAAGGTTGTGGGGAAGAACAGGTGTCCCCCAATAACACCTTCTGGGAACGACCCTCCAGAAATGACCGGAGCCACTGTAAAACAGTGCCTCCAAGGCCCATTTCCGCAAGGCGCCCCAGAAGGATACCGTGGTTGACGGTATCAAAGGCCGCTGAGAGGTCCAGAAGCACCAACAGGGACACACTCCCCCTGTCGAGCTCCCGGCGCAGATCATCCACTAAGGCGACCAAGACTGTCTCGGTTCCATGCCCCGGTCTGAAACCAGACTGTGCCGGATCCAGATAATCCGTGTCTCTCAAGAATACCTGGAGTTGTGAGGCCACCACGCTTTCCAGGACTTTGCCCAAAAAGGGAAGATTGGAAACAGGCTGAAAGTTGTCGAATTTGGTGGGGTCTAGTGATGGTTTCTTCAACAGCGGTTTTATTATAGCTTGCTTTAAGCTCGCTGGAATTCTGCCTTCCCGAAGGGAGGCGTTAACCACCACCGTTACCCACTCAGCCAATCCCCCTCTGGCCTCTTTTAGAAGCCAGGATGGGCAGGGGTCTAGGATGGACGTGGTCGGCCTCATTCCTCCAAGTATCTTGTCCACATCCTCGGGCTTCACCAATTGAAATGAATCCATCAAAATAGGACAAGCAGGTGCTCTTGTTACATCCACAGAGACTGCATTTAACATGGTGTCCAGACTAGAACGGATCAAAGCGACTTTGTCTGCAAAGAACCGAGCAAAAGCTTCGCAGCGAGAGATCGAGTTGTCAGGGACCCCACCTTGAGTGGTGGGGCTCAAAAGACCTCTGACAATTCGAAACAACTCAGCCGGACGGTTCTTTGCAGACGCAATAGTGGCCGCAAAGAAAGCCTTCTTTGCGGCTTTTATTGCCGCGGCATATGCCCTCAGAAAGGACACAAACCGTGTTCGATTTGGCTCGCTCGGGTCCGAGTGCCACACACTCTCTAGTTCCCTCTTCCTTCGCTTCATCACTGCCAGCTCCTCGGTGAACCAAGGTGCTGGTTTAGCTCGGCTACTTGAGAGGGGACGTTCCGGAGCGATCGTGTCAATTGCCCTGGTCATCTCCCCATTCCAGAGAGCAACCAGGGCGTCGACAGGATCACCTACCGAGGTGGCGGGAAACTCCCCAAGAGCCGTCAGGAATCCATCCGGATCCATAAGCCTCCTGGGACAGACCATCTTAATGGGTCCTCCACCTCTGCAGAGGTTAGGGGGTGCAGTGAGCCTAAATCTGACCAGGTAGTGGTCGGTCCATGGCAACGGAGAGATGGTCAACTCCTCAACCCCGCCACCTTCCTCCCATCCTTGGCAGAAAACTAAATCCTATGTGTGTCCTGCGCAGTGAGTGGGGCCAGTTACTTGTTGGGACAGCCCCATGGTTGCCATGGCAGACATGCAGTCCTGAGCCGCTCCTGAAAGGGCCGTCTCGGTGTGGACATTAAAGTCCCCCAGCACAAGGAGCTGCCGGGACTTCAATGCCAGGCTCGAGACCACCCCCGCTAGCTCAGGTAGGGAGACTGTAGTGCAGCGAGGTGGACGGTACACTAACAGAATCCCTATTCTGTCCCGGTCACCCACTCTCAGGTGGACGCATTCAAAATTTGTAGTCTGCGGGATGGGGCCCCTGGTCAGAGGGATGGAATCTCTATAGACCACTGCAACCCCGCCTCCCCGCCCTCCGGATCTTGGCTGGTGCTGCACGGAGAAACCTGGTGGACAGAGCTGGGTGAGATTCACACCCCCACACAAACTGAAATTAAACTCTTCTGAAACTCCCTAACTGGAATAGAGTTCAAAATACAAGATGGTCCTGGTTGCCATGATTTTGTACAGGATATCATTGGTACTGATGGTTGTGAATTGAGTTTGAACCAAGTTTTCTTTGTTTCTCAGGCCCACTTACCACTTTATCATATCGAGAAATCTCCCACTTCAGGACACTTCAGCCTTTTTTCAAGCATGGAGAGACACTGACATCATCGCTGACATCATCATTTTCAACCATCTGACATCATCATTTTCAACCATCATATATGGTTGAAAAGAGCCAGAAGTGCCCTGAAAGGAGGGAACTCCAGCAAGCAACCTTATTACATTGAGAAGTTTTCCCCTAATTTCAGTCTCTTTTCAAGCATGGAGAGCCAAAGAGCTCATCATATGTTCCAGGGTTTAAAAGAGGCAGAAATGTCCTGAAAAGAGAGAATTCTGAACACAGGCCAGCAATATTATACAGAGCACCTACCTCTTATTGTACTTTATTCTTATGCTTTCAGCAAGTGGAATGGGAACCATCAAAGTTTCCCATCTTGTTTCATTGCCCAACCTCTTGTATCTTGTATCCTATGGGGTTTGATGGAGAACAATATGATCCCATGGAAAGAATTGGTTTTAACTTGGATCACTGTTACTTGTATCCTATGTGGTTTGATGCAGAACAGTATGATCCCATGCAAAGAAATGGTTTTAACCTGGATCACTGCATTTTGTATCTACCACTCTTTACCACTTTTACCAGGGCAAGATTTGAACAAATTGAATCCATGGAGAGACACGGCAGATTCAATCATATCCCATACGAAGAAAGGCTATATATCTGTGGTGCCCCTGAAGTCGAAAATCTGGACCACACTTTACATCAATGCAATCTATATGAAAAAGAAAGGAAACAATACTTATGGCCTTTTATTTGCAATAAAGCAAGTTGGGATACAGCAGCCAAAACTTCATTTTTGTTGGCTGGTTATAACCCCATTCTAACAACACAAATTGCCCTTTATTTGTTTAAAGCTGCTAAAAGGAGATCAGAGTACATAGATCAGATTGGGGTGCAGTGTAGGGGAGACGAGGATAGTTGACGCATATATCTATGGCTACCTGTATATTTGTATTTTATTTTAAGAGGACTAAATGTATGTTGTATGTTGTATGTTATGTCTGCATTGTTTGTTCTTGATAAGACCAACTGGCTAATCAATAAAAATTGTTGTTGTTGTTGTTGCATTTTGTATCTTATGGGAGTTGATGCAAAACAATAGGATCCCTTGGAAAGAAATTGTTTATAATAACAATATTATAACAATATTATCACATGCAAAGAACTGGTTTTAACCTGGATCACTATATCTTGTATCCTATGGGGTTTATATCTTGTATCCTATGGGGTTTGAGCCAGAACAATTTTATTCCATGAAAAGAAGTGGTTTTAAACTGGTGTCAGTCTCCTTTAATGTAAGAGGCTTTGGGCATGGCAAGGTAGCTCTTGGGTTGTTGATATTGTTTCTCCTGAATAAAAAAAAAGTAATGCTGACCTTGTGATGAATGTGAAAGATGAATGCATTGCCTGTTCTTAAGTTTCCATATATGAGTGAAATGGAAAGGCAGAACTCAAAAACGGGACAGCTGATGATATAAGAGGGGCAATTCTCTATGCTAAAAGGACGGTCACCCATGCTTTCCCATCTCAAAGTGAAGAGGTCATTAGACAGTAGATTCTTGTGGGTCCTTGCCTGGGTTACATTGCTAGTGATTGTGAAGTACCATCGCACAGTCTTCATCATGACTATATGTGTGTGGATTTATTTAATCACAAATGTCCTTGGTGTTTCAGCTGCATTGTGCCAGTCTAATCACAGACCAAAGACAGCAAGTGATTCTAAAGTGCTTTCTCCTCCATTCATCTCTTTGTTGAGCAGTAGTATCATTCCCATCTGCATCTAGTAAAGAAATGACTTGAAATGAGGGGAGAGTGAAAGGGGGTTTGTATATGGGGCTTGACTTTTTGGAGAATGCTAGTGAAATGTAAAATAATGTAACATTATTAAACTGGCTTCAACTCAAGAAGGTGTATTCCACCCAAGTGGGTAGCGAAGTTACACCCACAGCTGTGGTGTTTGGCATCTGATTTTCACCATCTGTAGAATAGTGTTCCATAGTTTAATGTTTATTTATGGGAAGCAAACATTAGCAAGAAACTAAAATTTCAGTGCTTGACTCAGGAATATTGTTTTTTATTGTTTTTCCCTCTGTTACTAATGCAGTCTTTATATATTCTCTGTAAAAAGTTTTTGGAACCCAAGTAATGATGGCCAATTGAGCAGCCAGCTTGCTTGGCAAAAAGACAAAGCAAGCTGGATTTGGATTAAACATGAAACAAGGAGTGCTTTTTATATCCCTGCTTGTAATCTGACACCTCTGTTCGAAAAATATGGAGAGCTATGTTTGGTGCCTAGTGTGACATGTGCTGACATTACCACAGTGGCGTTCTCTGTAAAGAAAGGCAAATGCATCCTGCTATATTGTGTTTCAGTTCCAAAATGTGGACAATTCCATATTCTACATTTCCCAGAGGAAACACCAATAGTATCCATTATGCTTAAATGCCATGCACGTACTGCATGTGGATCTTGGATCCTGGCCCAGGCACAATTTCTAGTTCAATGGTGTTTACTGGACACAGAATGCACAAACTCAAAGCAGAAAGCACAAAGTTGCTTAACATAGAGTGGCAACAGTACCAATCACATTTCTTGTTAAGGAAAGTTGTGCTAAAGGGAATAAAATTAAGGATGTGGGGGAAAAAAAATCTTAAAATGATTATTGTATGACAGGAACTTCCAATCCACTTAGCATTCTTTCTTCCAGCATGAAACCAGGATAAGAAACTGTGAACTCACCTTATGTCTCCTATCACAAGGCCCCTTTTCCACCCCAAAATATTGCAAATCTTTGAACCTTTATGGATGCCCAAGAGAAGATATTATCCCTTCCACTGCTTATCTGGAGACATACAAAATGGATTATTTCTGTAGGGAAGTTCAAAGTCAATATACTACTTCCATGCTTATTCCAAACCACTGAATGTGAAAAACAGATGACTTCCTTAACTTTCACATGCAACAATATTATGTAATGCAGCATTGTCGAAACACGGGTGCTTTGAAAAAATAGCTTGACCCATGGACATACCCATCACAGCTTTTTAATGGCTTACAGAAATGGATCAAATTGTTTTAAAAACAGAAGAGGGGAAACACTACTGCTATTAGTCTCCCTGTTAAGCTCCAGAAATGGAAGAATTTCTTTCATACTCTTAAAAAGTATATTTTTCTGCTATAAGAGGCTACACACCAGAGTCAGTTGTGAAAAGTGCTGAAATAAGAAAAATTAGAATCAAAGGGTACCTCAGCTTTCCTCCTCCATCCATCACTCTCCCTGATCAGTTCTGTTTTTGTATTCCTTATTTGTCTTTTCCCCATTCTGTCTTTCTCCTATCCACCTGCCTCACCACCTGTTTCTTTAAATTTAAAAATAGCACTAAATTTTAAGCTTTAACATATATTAAACATGTTAGATAAAAGTGATGGGAGCTAACTAAAAACAATAACTATAGAAACACAAGCTACAATTCTATGCATACCTATTTAACTGTAATTCCAGTACAGCATACTGAGAGTAAATATGGCCAAGAAGGTAGTGAATATTCTTATTTATAACTCATTTTTCTAGTTCTTTATCACAGAGATATCAATCATGTTAGGAACATAAGGCTTAAAAATCCTAAATCATGTTTATGTTCAAATTAAATAGATGAGGCTATTCAAAGAACAGAGAAACATATACTATCCCTGATATCCATAGCTGTAAACTTAGTAAGCCTACTTGGAAAAAATGTGGCAACCTTAATAAAGCACCAACATAGTTGAAGGGGATTGAAATCAGCTTTCTAAAAATAAAGGGTTTCTGATTTTCTGATCTTCACATAATCACATTTTGAAATATTTATGAAAACATTGGAAGTTCACATAACATGGTGAAATGATTTAACTTCTTATCTATCACACAATAGCTATAGGATGCTGCTATTCTTGGTGTTGATGAAGTGTGAAATATGTACAATTTCAGTATTTTGGAGGTATTAGATTTCTACTTTGTTTCTTGGCTTTTTGACTAAGATCAAGTGATTTCCACTTCCTATCTGGCAAACATTTTTTTTCTCCTCAATTTTTTCCTAATCTATATGAATAAAAATGTAATGTTCATTTGTGGGATTAACAGAACTCAAAAACCACTGGACGAATTGACACCAAATTTGGACACAAGACACCTAACAACCCACTGTATGTCCTTCACTCAAAAAATTGATTTTGTCATTTGGGAGATGTAGTTGCTGGGATTTATAATTCACCTACAATCAAAGAGCATTCTGAACCTCAGAAATGATAGAATTGAACCAAACCTGGCACACAGAACTCCCATGACCAACAGAAAATACTGGAAGAGTTTGGTGGGCAGTGTCCTTTGGTTTTGGAGTTGTAATTCACCTACATCCAGAGATCTCTGTGGACTCAAACAATGATGGATCTGGACCAAACTCTACACGAATACTCAATATGTCCAAATGTAAACACTGGTAGAGTTTGGGGAAAATAGAATCTTGACATTCAGGAGTTGTAGTTGCTGGGATTTATAGTTCACTTACAATCAAAGAGCATTCTGAACCCCACCAATGATAGAATTGGGCCAAACCTCCCACACAGAAACCCCATGTGGGCCACAGCAATGCGTGGCAGGGGACGGCTAGTCTGTATAAATAAAAAATGTAATGTTCGTTTGTGGGATTAACAAAACTCAAAAACCACTGGACGAATTGACACAAAATTTGGACACTACACCCCTAACAGATCAATGAGTGACTATCACTCATAAAACCCCTCCAGAAAACAGTGGAAAGGACATAAAAAAACCCCAAAAGCTAACTGACAAAAATGGAAGGAAGAGGGAGGGAAGGAAAGAAAGAGAGAAAGAGGGAAGGAAAGAAAGAGAGAGGGAAAGAGGGAGGGAGAGAAAGAAAAAAAGAGAAAGAGGGAGGGAAAGAAGCAAAGAGAGAAGGAAGCATGGAAGCAAGGAGTGAAGGAAGGAAGGAAAGAGGTAGAGAAGGAAAAAAGGAGAGAAAGTAGAAGGAAAAGAAAAAGGGGGAAGGAAGGAAAGATGGAGCGAAGGAAGGAAGGAGTGAAGGAGAGAGAGAGGGAGGGAAAGAAAGAAGGAAAGACGGAAGCACAGAAGCAAAGAACGAAGGAAGGAAGGAAAGAGTTAGAGAAGGAAGAAAGGAGAGAAAGTAGAAGGAAAAGAAAAAGGGGGAAGGAAGGAAAGAGGGAGTGAAAGAAAGAAAAAGAGAAGGAAAGAAAAAAGGGATGGAAACAAAAAACGAAGGAAGGAAAGAGGTAGAGAAGGAAGGAAGGAAGGAAGGAAAGAAAGAAAGACAAAAAGAGAAGGAAGGAAGGAAAGAGGGAGCAAAGGAAGGAGAGAAAGAAGGAGGGAAGCTTGGCCACAGCAACACATGGCGGGTACAGCTAGTGCAGTAATATAATTAGTGTTAACATGCACCACTTCTGACTCTGCCTCTTTGATTTCAAAGATAGCAGGTGGGAATCATGTGGCTCTCCTTATGCGTGTCACTTCTGGTGAATCCCCTCTCTGTTTAGTTGTCTATACCCACTCTAGAGTAAAATGAGGACCAAATCGTAAGTACTAACTACATCTTTAACATATCTGAAACATTACAAAATTGTTGATGATGCTAACTTTCAGCTGACTACCTGATTAAGTTTATACATGGATCCATTTTTCAAAACGGGCTACAGCTGTTTCAGCTGTTTCAACCCTTTCAGCCGGCTGTAATGGCACAGGTTTCACTTCCATTTTTTTCTGGCCACAACAGACCACATGGCTTTTGGTTTCTTTCGGTTACACATGGAGCGCAGAGAGGCAGCCACATGCGCACATGGGGTTTCTCTGTGAGCCCTGCCTGTTGAGACAATCAGAACAGAAGAAAGCCATGACCTGTCTTTTAGCCAAGCTGGGCTTCTATTTTTCTTCTGAAACAGACTAATCGGTGATCTAAATTCTCAGTGCCACTCACAGCTCTACATGGCTTGGCTTTTTTGACTCAATAGCAATAAATAAGCCATTTACTTTTTACACGCTTAAGAAACTTCCACCAATGGTGTCCTTCACATGAGGAAAGCTTCAAATGTGGGGTAGAGATATCTTATCATTTCTAAAGCCACCATAAAATGAAGAGGTAATTTATATCTTTTTAAAAGAATGGCTCATGTTCCTTCAGGTTTTTAAAGGGGGGGGGGCTAATTCAGCTTCACTGAAAGGTTGTTGATGGCAAATGATCCCAGAAAGGGTGGTTTCCTAAGCCTGCTGCCTTTAACCCAGGCCTTATGATTTATTTATTTACTATATTTTTATACTGCCTTTCTCAGCCTTTTGGGCAACTCAGGGCGGTTTACAGGGGCAACAATTCCATGACCAAGATCATCCTAAAATATTTAAAACATTAAACATCAAATGTAAAACCATAGCAAGAGTAATAAAAAACATAATCATTTATGCCTCCTAATTAAAAACATGTCCAATCTCATCTTCAGTCGTTCCGTATTCCTATGTCTTTTACATTGCATTTTCAAACGCTTGCTCAAACAGCCAAGTCTTAACTCTTTTCCAAAATGATAAGAGGGAGGGGAGCGATCTAATGTTCCTAGGAAGGGCATTCCATAGCTGAGGGGCCACCACTGAGAAGGCCCTGTCTCTTGTCCCTGCCAAACGTTTTTGTGACACAGGCGGGATTGAGAGCAGGGCCTTCCCAGATGATCTTAAAGTCCTAACACATTCATAAGGGGAGATGCATTCAAACAGGTAAGTTGGGCCAGAATAGTTTAGGGCTTTATAGGCTAAAGCCAGCACTTTGAATTGTGCCCGGTAGCAGACTGGCAGCCAGTGGAGTTGGCACAACAGAGGAGTTGTGTGCTCCTTGAGCGCTGTTCCTGTTAGTAATCTGACTGCCAGGCAACCCCACATACAGGGCGTTGCAGTAATCTAAATGGGATGTAACCAAAGCATGGACTACCATGGCCAAGTCAGACTTCCCAAAGTATGGGCGCAGCTGGCGCACAAGTTTTATTGAAGGATATAAGGAGAAAGGATCCCAGAAAGGGTGGTTTCTTAAGTCTGATGCATTTAATCCAGGTCTTATTAAAGGATATAAGGAGAAATGGTCCCAAAAAGGTTTCTTAAGACTGATGCCATAAAAATGACAGAAAGGGGAGCCTCAAGTTCCCCATTGCCACTAATGGGCCAGATCTTTCCAGATCTTTTGGTTGCTAGATCGAAGTATGGATTTTTTCCCAAACGAATTTAGGTGGTTCCCAAAAACAAAACATATCTGAGAGTCCACTGAAAACCTGGATACCAAATACAGAATGCCATTTAACCGAATTGCACACTCCTACTCTCTGAGAAAATCCAACAAAGAAAGAGTGTTCTGTTATGTTAAAAGCTAACAAGTTTTACAAAGGCTTTATTTTTATTTTATGTAGCCCCCAGATGCATGAATTTAGATGCCACAAGATTTAAGTATTTCCTGCAACAGACTAATATGCTACCTGTCTTGATGTTTAAAACAATACATCAATGGTGTGTGTCTCTAACAAATAGCCACAATAAATACTGAGAAATGTTATTATGAAAAAATGTTATCAAAAGCAATTGGTCAAAAGAGGTCTACACAGTATTAAATGGGTTCTTTTTCACCACATCTGAAGGAATAATTATTCCAGTAAGACTGTTGGATATTGAAATCTTTGTATTGCCCTGTCATATCACAAAAATGCACTAGAACATGAATAGCACACCCAGCACACAGAACAATGACAAAATCCCAGTTCTTGGCAAGCACTGAGAGAATTTTGCATTTTTGCTGCTCTTTCTTCTTTTAAAAAAGCTTCATTTTGAGACTTTGAGCCATTTTATCATTTGAAGTTATTGTGCAGAGAGGAATCAGCTGCACATTGTTCAGGACAGCATAGAGAAGAAATACTGTGTTGAATTTAATGGTGCTGTGCATTACATTGTGAGAGCTGTAGCCCTGCCAGAAAATCCTCAGATCATTTGAGTAGAGGATATTACCAAACATACGTTTTACTATCTGTGCAGTCAGAAACACTCTCACCTAAATCTATGCAGCAACCTTCTGGGAAATCTTGCTGTCTTCCCACGAATGGTTTGTAGTTTTTTGGCAGAAAACTGGCAGGATAAATATTTCCTGGTTGCTATTTTAAAAACACACAAGGACAACATCCTTTAAAAAAGTTCGGAAACTGAGTGTTGTGGTGACATCATCTCACCTTCTTTTTAAAAATTAGGGGCACACTTCACAATCTATCACTGTATATTTATATTTTTCTTGTCAGGGCAGCCAGTCAATTATATTACATTTCTAACAGAACAAAGCAAACAAACAGAGAAAATACAAAATGATGTTAGATGATGATGTTAGAAAGGCAACAAATGCTTGATTCCTATTAGTGAGATGCTTCATCAGTGCCAACTACATTTTAAACCCAATAATGTAGACAATGTAAGGGTAAGGTGTTGGTTGCACATTTATAAATGCACAAAGGTTCATAGTATACCAAAAGACAGCCATAGAAAACCAAGAATCATTCTCTCACCCCCACCATCTGAGGAGTTCCCAGAACCTCCATTACAGATCAACAGCAGCAAGACCCCAAGGCCAACCCCCCATTTTCTATATTTGATTCCTTTCATTAACAACCCACAGAGATGAACTGATCTGAACTAGTGCACATGTGAATGATGTCCGCAGCAGCAGATCTCTCACACAGGAGCCCTGATTCCTTCTTGATGTAATTCGTATATTATATCAAAAAGATCTTTTTCTATTTTGTGTCTCCTATAGACTACCCAGCACCACTCCCTGAGATATCCCTTTCCATCTCCCCATCTATCAAAATACATCTGCACAATATTATTTCTGCCAAATCAGTCCTGGAGGTCATCACCCCTCAATCACCTCCAGACTGGACGACACAAGCCCCAGGAGGGACTAATCTATAGACAAAGAGAGCCATTAGAATTTCATTTAATCGCCAACATATCCACTGATCGAGAGATGTTCATGTGCACAAAGGTTAACAATAAAAAGGAAACAAAATGACAGCTTCTCCAATAGAATGTATTCAAACTGGTTTATTCTGGACACAATATACCCCTTGCCTTTCCTCTTTATCTCACACTATCAAATATACTCTATCTTTATGAAATATGTTTATTCCTCTGAGACAGCCAGAACTGGCCTCTTCATGACCTGGGTCAGGGGCAGTGACCTTCAAGAATGTAACGATGTGACCCCAAGTATGGACCATTCAGCCTGTGTGGACAAACACATCCAGCTAAGCTTCCTACTCACCATCTGGGACTGTCCTGGATGCAAGGCAGCTATCAGCAGACAAAGCTCAATCACAAAGGGACACTGGTCATTCCAATGCACCTATAGACATTTCTTTATTTGGCCAGCCTGAGAATTGACTTAGAAGATCATCACTCATTATCTCTGGCATCCTGGACTCTAAATCTACAAAATCTTATCACCTCCATGCCCAGACATCCACTACTGCTTAAGTCCTCCAGATATGAACTGTACTTCCTGAAGGCTTTTTTCCACATAAAGACACTCCCCAGCAAGCAGACTGGCTGCCTCAGGGCTTCCCTGCTCAGCAGGGAGGGGATCCCCAGCCTTCATCTTTCTATTCAGAAAACATTGGCAGTTAGCATAGAATATCAGGCAGGACCTTCCATAACTGAGGTTCATAGCTCTTAAATTAAACTTCAATGGGAAACAAGGTGGGCTGTCATGGTGTCAGGATTGCTACTGGATATGGCCTCAAAGGATATGAGTGAACTTCTTCATGTTCTGACTGCAGATGTTTATCAGGGATCTTGTGACCTTAGGTAATTTTACTTCTTGACCAAAATTGGATTAAACAAAATATCATCAAACATCCCTGATAGAGGAATTTTACTGGATCAAATTTTATCTAATAATTGGATTGAGGGATAGTAATGATGGTAGAATATCATAAGTGTCAACTAGAATAAGCGAAGTCTATATGTCTGACTGATACAGTAGTTAAAATTGAAGACCTTAACAAGAAAAAACATGCATACGTGTGTGTGTATGGGTTTATGCATATTCAAAAAAAAAGGCAGACTTAAAGAAAACATCTGACAAGTCTGTCAGTTTCATTTTAGCCCATTTAATCTTTTCTGAATTTTATTTTGTAAAGACTGTGAAATTGTGATAAAAATTCAATGAAATGAAAACATCAAATATCTTCTGCTTGGGGGAACTGCCACTAAATTCATGGGAAATTTTACAAGGGCCTGAAAAGCTAGCTGTCTCTGACCTGGAATAGACAGGAGGGGCACATAGATTTAAGGAAATTTTGCTTAGAGTGTATAAGCCAACAATTCATCATGAGACTTCAGAAGTGAAAAATTCCCTCAAGGGTCTTTGTTTGGGGCAAGCACTTTATTGGCTGATCCAAAATGTAACCATAATGTCTAAACAGCAGAAAAGGGGAAAGTGGAAAAACAGAGGAATATTTATAGAACCCATGTTTAGTACAAATCAGCCCTTGAGCTGTTTTTCCTGTCAATTCAAGAGGAATGTACCCTGTTTTTTTTATTAACGCAATTATAGGAGTCCAAGAAATTTAATTACAATTGCCATGTGTATCTGTCTATTTTGCTTAATTATGTTATAAGAGAAATGATTTCATGGATTTCTAGTCCAACAGGAAAGTTATCTTTGTGGCTTTTCTAGATCAGCATCTCATCATCATTTTATCAAAATTACACCTTTTCAGTTTCCCTGCAACACAGCACTACAGGAACCATTTCAGTGGTTAAAGAGTCTTTATCACTCCTCCCATCTCTTGCCAAAAAGATCGATGGTTTGAGGAAGCTGGTTTCCTTCCTTTGGGTAGATCTCTTCACTGCTACAGTTGAATCCAGGAGCCTCTTTTAAATTCACAGAAAGCAGCTCAAGAGATTTTAGTTCTGCTTCTTCCCAATGTTGCATCATTTACTAGCACATTTTCCCAGCAATTGATGTACTTTCCTTCTATCTATTGGCACTGGGAAGAATACAAATTTATTCAAAGAAATGAAAGCACATAGAGTATAATATTATTTCAAGTTTCTTAGAGTAGGACATGCCCTATCCCATAGACATTAAAGGTTGAATGTGACATTTGTATCTCATCAGTTTTATCTCTGTCATGAGAATAAATAGACACTCCACAGACATAACTACCAGGAATGTGTGATCGATAAACATGTTTCAAAAGTCATTACAAAATGGAGGGGGGAGGGCACTGATGCTTAATTTCTAAAGTGTTTCTAAAGTATCATTAGTGAAAAATTCATTACTATAACAAAAGTATCAAAATTTCATTACTATTTCATTACAGTAATTGTTCATAATTACTATAACTGAGGAAACTTCAGGGGCTCCATTCTCATTTCTACAACTATTGGGATAAAACTTTCTACAATGGATGCAGGGAGGGCACTCTTCTCAGAATGGAGGATTTAAGGTTCGAGGTCACCATGCCAATGTGAGCTGTGATCAATAACCAGAGTTCAGAGATCAAAGCCTTGCCTCTAAATGAGTGTCTGCCATCAGAAATGGATTTGGTAAGGGCAAGCAAATTGAAACATAATTCAAAGAAAACAGAGTTGCTCCTGGTCACCAGAAGACAGATCATGGAACAGGATTTTAGTCTGTATTGAATGGGGTTACACTCCCCTTGGAGACATATTCACAGTTCACAGTTTGGGTGTACTCCTGGGCTCAGCTTTGAACTGGGAGCCCTGGGTTTCTGTGGTGGCCAGAAATGCTTTTGCACATTTAATGTTTGTGTGACAAACTGTACCTATTCCTCAATATACTGGCACTGGCATTGGCGATATGTGCCTTTACAGCCCATTGGACTACTGTAACAAGCTATATATTGAGTTGCCTTTCAAGAGTGTTTGGAAACTTTGGCAGGTTCCCAAATTAACTGAGGTTGACAATAGGTACCACATAATTCCCTTTTCGAAACAGTTCCACTGGCTGCCAGGTTGTTTCCAGGCAGAATTCATAGTGCTGGCTATGACCTATGGCTCAGATCTAGGCTATTTGGCAGACCATATCTTCCTCTCTGAGCCAGCCTGGATTCAGATCATCAGGAGACTCCTTTTTTCAGTCTCATCACCATTGGAATCATGGTTGGTGGGAATGTGAGAGGGGGCTTTCTCAATGGCTGCCCTTGAGTCTGGAACTTCTTTCCAAATTTGGCCAAATGTCCCTCTTCTTGTCCCTGTATATGCAATATACATGCCCAAAATACTTGCTGGAAAGAAGAAATCTTTATAGAAATCCTATGGAAATGTAAGATTTACTGTGGGTTACACAATGATTTTAAAAATATTTAATATTGCAGTAAAGAATTGTAGCCTCATTGAAATCCTAGATTAAGTGCATCCGCTTCTTAGGCTGGATCTACATTGTCATATAAAATCCAGATTATCTGATTTCAGTTGGATTATATGGCAGTCTAGACTCATATAATCCAGTTCAAAGCAGATAATATGGATTATGTCTTTGATAATCTGAATTATATGATAGGGAACATCAAATCTTAAACATCTAGTAGTAGTTCTGGTGTCATGTCTGAGCAGGCCCTAACCCACTCTACCTTCTAACCATTATTTCTGTATTTGTCCAAAAAATAAATTTTCAATATTATCCTTTGACCTGTTAGTGGTTCAAAAAAATCTTCAAATGTTTTCATTTATATAAAATTTGATGTTTGTAAAGGAATTTGCATAGTCAGAATACTATTAAACAAGACCATAGAGATACTCATTAATTGGTGTTGAATTTGTTTAGATTGAAAGAGTAACATGTAGTAATGATAGCTCAATGATCATTCTGCATGCCCCAAAGCTATGTTGTGGAGCCTTGGAATAAATCTCAAGGGACCAAAATTATGTACACAGTTTTAAAAAATAGCTCGGCATTTGGAAGTGTGGTATAAAAATAAGCACAATCATCACCATTATGCTTGAGAGAAGCTAATATACCATCTGTATGCAGAAATTTGCTTGCTTCTGCATCATTGCATTTTCATTCAAACAGAGATAATGAGATTGTTTAATGATGATCTTCATGTCACAGAAACATTAATCTGCAAGGCCCCAAATATAAAAATAAAATCCTCACATCACTTATGGGAGAATGGAGAGTCACTTCAAATGTAGCAAAATGGGTATTTTGTAGCACAAACATCCCTTTTAGTTACATTCTGCAGGCTATTGGCCATTAGCTTATAAAGAGTTTATGTTTGATATTTTTATTGAAAGATTGTCAAAGTCCCTGTTTTATAAGATGCTGAATAATCCAATTCAAATGGCCCAACTGTAAAACAGCTTGTGAACATTTCCTTTTAATTAAAGAGCTGTTCAGAAGGACACCAAAGTCATGTGGGAGGTAAAGGGAAACTGGCATGCTTAAACCACTTGAGACTGACAGATGAGCAGATGCAAATTGAAGCTCTCAGCTTTCTTTAAGGCAATGGAAGGTTCATCTACAATACGGAATTCATATGGTTTGACACCACTTTATTTGTTATGGTTGAATGCAATGAAATCATAGGAGTTGTAGTTTTACAAGGTCTTTTCTCTTCTCTGCCTAAGAGTATGGGTGCCTCACCAAATTACAAATCTGGGGATTGCATAGCATTCAACCATCACATTTTAAAGTGGGGCCAGAATGCATTAACATTTTAAAGGTGTACCCGGAGACAACAGCATGTGAAATGTCCATTTAGTTTTACATGCAGCTACCTGAGCAATTTTTTATGGTGTGAAACAGAAAAAGATTTGGACTTGTCTTAATTTAGCTTGACCAGAAAACCCAAGTAAAATATTACAAAGCAGATAACGGCTTACTTGATAGTGGTGTGCAAAATTCCATTGGGTGATTCGGGTTTTCAGATAATTTCAGCAAATCAGCAGCCAAGCTGCCAGAATTGATTGGTAGCGTAATCTTTTGGTTAAAAATTTGGGAAAGATCTGTTGATTTCAACTAATTTTGTCCACTCTGCTGCCCCAGAGGTGGGGCATGATAGCTGCTGGCTATATGATTGACAAAAGCAGCAGCACACAGATTTTTTCCTTGTTAGCCTGGTCATAGCCAATCAGAAGAAGGAAGTGGATAAAATATCTTTTTACAAAGTTTGGTTTATATATAGCCACATTTTCTGTGGGTAGCATGGTGTTGGAGAGAGCGAATGTGTGTGTTTAGCTCCATTCATTTGCTTCTCCTGCTGCTGCATGCTTTGTTTAGAAGTGCTATAGATTTTGGGGAATTCTTTTTCTTTTGACATCTCTCATTATTATCAATATAATTTTCATTCCATCTTCCAATATAATTTTCCAAATTCCACTAAGGACGTGTGGGTGGGCATGTGTAGGCAGTGGCTATGAATATGAAAGGGTATTTTGTGTGTGTATTCTACTAAATTATTATTATTATTATTATTATTATTATTATTATTATTACTTTTGAAACTAAGTTGATTGAGTGTGTTAGAGAGGGAAGGGATTTATTTTTGCTGCCCCTCTTGAGTACCCCCACCAGGAGAAAGTCAAGGTAGTATTATTAATATTCATTCCAATTTAAATCCTTCTCCAGCCCTACCTATCTATCTATCTATCTATCTATCTATCTATCTATCATCTATTTATTTACTTTGCTTATATACCGCTGTTCTCAGCCCGGGGGCGACTCACAGCAGTGTACAACATAAGGAGAAAAAAATTCAAGACACAATATAAAAACAATCACAATCCAGCATTATACAAAAACATCATCATTACTATGAAAACCATTCAGTGTCGTCTCATCATCCAAACCACAATCCAGTATCATTATCCGTTGTTCCATTCCTATAGTCATTACCAATCATTGCACTTCTTGTTCGAATGCCTTCTTGAACAACCAAGTCTTTAATTTCCTGTAGAATATCATCAGGAAGGAAGCCAGTCTAATGTCCATGGGAAGGGTGTTCCACAGCTGAGGAGCCACCACCGAGAAGGCCCTATCTCTCGTCCCCGCCAGCCGTGCTTGTGAAGCAGGCGGGATCGAGAGCAGGGCCTCCCCGGAAGATCTCAAAGTCCTGGTGGGCTCGTAGGTCGAGATGCGGTCGGATAGGTATCTATCTATCTATCTATCTATCTATCTGTCTGTCTGTCTGTCTGTCTACCTACCTTCTTCCTTGTATAATATTTATTTATTTATTTTATTTATTTATCATGTCATCAGCAACCATACCATTGTGTTACAATTCTAACAGAACAAAACAAACACACAGATTAAAAACAAAAAGAAAAAAAACACAGATTTTGCAAACTTGATAGTTGGTTAAATGTCCTTTGACCAGTATCTGGCCACTTGGAGTGCCTCTGGTGTTGCCGCAAGAAGGTTCTCCATCGTGCATGTGGCAGGGCTCAGGTTGCATTGCAGCAGGTGGTCTGTGGTTTGTTCTTCTCCACACTCGCATGCCGAGGATTCCACCCTGTAGCCCCATTTCTTAAGATTGGCTCTGCATCTCGTGGTGCCAGAGCGCAGTCTGTTCAGCGCCTTCCAAGTTGCCCAGTCTTCTGTGTGCCCAGGGGCAAGTCTCTCATCTGGTATCACCCATGGATTGAGGTGCTGGGTTTGGGCCTGCCACTTTTGGACTCTCGCTTGCTGGGGTGTTCCAACGAGTGTCTCTGTAGATCTAACAAAACTATGTCTTAATTTAAGTAGTTGACGTGCTGGCTGGTACCCAAACAGGGGATGAGATGGAGATGTCTCTGCCTTGGTCCTTTCACTGTTGGCTGCTACTTCCCGGCGGATGTCAGGTGGTGCAATACCGGCTAAGCAGTGTAATTTCTCCAGTGGTGTGAGGCGCAGACCCCCTGTGATAATGTGGTATGTCTCATTAAGAGCCACATCTACTGTTTTAGTGTGGTGAGATGTGTTCCACACTGGGCATGCATACTCAGCAGCAGAGTAGCATAGCGTAAGGGCAGATGTCTTCACTGTGTCTGGTTGTGATCCCCAGGTTGTGCCAGTCAGCTTTCGTATGATGTTGTTTCTAGCGCCCACTTTTTGCTTGATGTTCAGGCAGTGCTTCTTGTAGGTCAGAGCACGGTCCAAAGTGACTCCCAGGTATTTGGGTGTGTTGCAATGCTCCAGTGGGATCCCTTCCCAGGTAATCCTCAGAGCTCGGGATGCTTGTCTGTTCTTAAGGTGAAAGGCGCATGTCTGTGTTTTAGATGGATTAGGGATCAGTTGGTTTTCCCTATAATAGGCAGTTAGAGCACCTAGAGCTTCGGAGAGCTTCTGTTCAACCATCTCAAAGCTCCCTGCTTGAGTGGTAATAATATAATAAATATAATATAAAACTTGTATAATATAAAACTGTATATTTAAAAATTACAAAAGCCCCACCCCCTTGTTAGCTTAACTCTGTGAATCTGTTGTGATTTTCCCTATTTTTTCCCAATTTTGTGTTTGTTTGTGCTGTGCATTGCAAAGTCCTACCCCTCACACAAGAAGCCTGAGTTTATCCAACCCCCCCCCCACAAAAATATTTAAAAAATTACAAAAAAGCCTTTGGATGTTGTTTCCTCTGTGTGTCCTTTTCTGTCTTTTCCCCCTATATAGGAGAGTTGTGGCTGTGGTGTGGGTGGTGTTGCTGGGTCAAGTGCCATAGGGAGAGGTACTGATCCATCCATGCCCAACAAAATTAAAAGGCCATCTTTTTTGGTGATGATGCTGCTGCTACTCAGCCTACTGTTGAAGGAGCCTCTCAATTTGGGCTGCTAGTGTCCACTCCCAGTAGCCACTGTGGGTAGTTAAAGGAGAAACAGCTGGATGTGGAGATTGTGGAGATGGTTGTGGTAGGGGGGGCATGGATATGCATTCCTCCCCGCCACCCTTAATGTCATCACCAGTTGGCAGTGGAGGGGATCAGGGGCCTGCAGGTGATGAGGCTGCACATGTCACACCCCAACCCCCCGGACGTCAAGTATCTCTCAACCACTCAGTTGTGGGTGCATATTATGAAGCATCATTCCCTAATGTTTGGCATAGTTCCTAGGTCTGGTACTGGGGCTGGCAGAGCAGAAGCAGAAGTTTCCCTGCTATTGTAAGGGAGAAGAGGCTGGCCACCCTCAAGCAATGTGGAATGCCCAGGAGCAGAGGCAGAGTGGGTGTCAAGCTGCCCACTGTGAGGGAAATCACCCAGCACCTCAGAGCGATGCTGGCTTTCGATGACAGCCCTTGCTAATGGTGGTACAAGAAGGGTTTCATTGCATTGTGGTTCTGCTGGCTTCTCCATGACAAGGTCCCCTTCTCCAGGAGGGTGATGACATCCCTGTATTAGGGTTGCAGGGAACATATGGAGCAGTTTCTAAATGGCGCCAGTTGAACATTTATACATTTTACCATGGACACTTGATCCAGCACTAGTGGAGGCCATGTGTACCTCTCCCTCATTGGACATTGGTGGGAAAAGGAGGGGATCATGGAGATAGGGCATTGCTGGGCCCTGCTCCATGTAGAAGTGATGGACCAGTCCCAAACTTCTGTGGAGATGTGCCAGCTCATAAACCACACGCTGGAGGAGTAGTTGTCTGAGAGGTGGCAGCAAACCCACTGGTGATGGATGCAGAGGCCAATGTAGTACAGGAAATGGAAGAATGTGGCTTATTATGTCCAGGTCCTGAACCGGTGCTTGGCCGCTGTGACGGTCTGGATGAGGGTGAACAAATTGAAATTGAATCCAGACAAGACAGAGGTCCTCCTGGTCAGTTGAAAGGCCGAACAGGGGATAGGGTTACAACCTGTGTTGGATGGGGTCACACTCCCCCTGAAGAGGCAGGTTCGCATCACTGAGCCTGGAAACCCAGGTCTCGGTGGTGGCCGGGAGAACTTTTGCACAACTAAAACTTGTACGCCAGCTACGCCCGTTCCTTGGGAAGACTGACTTGGCCGCAGTGGTCCATGCTCTGGTTACATCCCGTATAGACTACTGCAATGCTCTCTACATGGGGTTGCCTTTTAAGACTGTTCGGAAGCTCCAAATGGTCCAACGGGCGGCAGTCAGGTTGCTAACAGGAGTGGCGCCTCTGTTGCGCCAGCTCCACTGGCTGCCAATTTGCTACCGAGCACAATTCAAAGTGCTGGCTTTAGCCTATAAAGCCCTAAACGGTTCTGGCCCTGCTTACCTGTCCAAACATATCTCTCCTTACGAACCCTCTAGGAATTTAAGATCTCTTGGGGAGGCCCTGCTCTTGGCCCTGCCATCTTCACAGGTTCAATTGGCAGGGACAAGGGATAGGGTCTTCTGAGCGGTGGCCCCTCGGTTGTGGAATGACTTCCCCCAGGGACATTAGATCAGCCCCACCCTCTTAATGTTTCGCAAAAAAAATTAAAATCTGGCTATATGAGCAGGCCTTCCCAAACGCAGTGTAGCTATTAAACTCTGATCTCGGAACGGTTGGACAACGTGACTAGATAATGACTGGTAATGAAATGCGGAGGACTTATGGTTTTTATTATGTTACTGATGTTAACTGTAATGAATTTTTTACCTGTGTTAAATGTTTTTAATGTTTAAATGATTTTTGTACTGTTGTGGGCATCGAATTGTGCGTTTTGTAAACCGCCATGAGTAGCCCTTGGACTGAGAATGGCGGTATAGAAGCATAGTAAATAATAAATAAATAAATAAATATTAGGTATGCTCTACCCAAGATGCAGCTGGCAGGTCACTGATCAGACCTAGCAGTGCCACATGATTGTGGGCTACTTAGCATCAAGCCTGGAAAACTGCTGGCCACTCATTTACATTCACCACTTGTAAGTACTCTACTACACAACATTGCTGTGAATTTCACAAACCTCTCCACACTTCATAGGGAATGAAGTTCCCATAAATATGATGATTGAAATACATATTGCATTAATACAGATAAGATAAGCCTGCAACACCAACTGTTTTAGTTAATTATTTGTGTGTGTAGTAGAAGTAATTGGGGAACAGCTCTTGAAGTCTGTAGATGTGTATTGAGGGGATAATTGGTTTATCACTCACATGGTTTTTATCTGATTCAACTATTATTGTTTTAGTTGACTGTTGTTTCTGTTGATTTTATCAGTGCCTGTTACAGAAAGCAATCACGTTCATAATCCTATGTTATACCAAGGATTTGTTAACCATTCTTTTGCTTTTATTTGGACATTCTTCCATTACTGAGTATCCCTAAACTGGGGCAGAAGACTAAAAAAAGTTTAGTGCTTATTTCAAGAAAGCTAAAGTAAAAGTTAACATTAAGTATTTTGTATTTGTCCTCCCAGAAGAAAAATGCCAGCAAAATGTAAAGCAAGAATTGAAAATTTTGCTGCTAAAAGTGTGGCCAGAGAATGCATTTCCTTTTGTTTGTGATCTTTATTTCTATTTATGTGGCATTAATATATTTACAGTACATTCCCTGCTAAACATTTTAAAGACTTCTAGAATGTTACAATGGCCGTAATCTGCTAGCAGTTTTTTTTAATACAAATTCCTCTGCAAAGGAATGAGACAAGGGTGGGATTATTCTAATCTCCCTAAAAATAATAAAACCCAATGAATCAAAACAGGTACAGATTAATAATAATAATAATAATAATAATAATAATAATAATAATCTTACACTATTTTTGAAAGCCACAACAAACATATTACTTTAGTAATTCCTAATTCTTTTTTATGTTATTTGATATTATGGATCACTCTCTGGTATTCCTTATCTTCTGCAGCCCAACAAAGAGCATTATGGAAGACCAAATGCCTCAGTGAGCATCCAGGCAATTATCTTGGGAACTAAACTTCAGAGAAAGCTGTGAAAAAGTACTTTCTTTGAATTAAATCTCTGCAAGTCTTTCAGCCAACATGGCTACAAATCACTAGCCATGCTGCCAGGTGAATTCTATAAGGTATAAGCCTTAAGTCCTTCTGGCCAGCAAGCTAAAACCTTTTTATTCAGGCAAGCTTTTAAAGATGAAGGTGTTTAAGATCAATTCAGGGCGTCTTTTTTAACTTTGAATTTGTTTTAATAGTTTTTAACTGGGAATTTTAAAATACTGTTTATATTTAATCCTATTTTAATGTTCATATATTTGTCTATTTTAAATGGTTATGCTAATGCTTTATGTTAAGCCACTTTGAGTCCCCTTCGGGGGAGATAAAGCAGGGTATAAATAAATATAATAATAATCATAATTAAAAATAATTTTTCAAACCACTGTTAAGGGAAGTGAAATAGAAATGTCTAGTGAATAATTCTCCTTACTAGCTCACCAAATTATACATCTTTAGGTTGCTTAGAACGAAGCCATGCTAATAAAAAGTGGTGTTAAACTGATTAAGCTTTACCTGGAGGAGGAGGATATGAAAAAGGAGGAGGAGACTTATTGCTAGCTGACTACATATTTACATATTTTCTAGCTTTATTTTGTTCATATAGGAAAGAAAATAGAGGATAGAGGCACCTCACTACCTCTGAGGATGCCTGCCATAGATGCAGGTGAAACATCAGGAGAGAATGCCTCTAGAACATGGCCATATAGCCCAAAAAATCCTACAACAACCCAGTGATTCCGGCCATGAAAGCCTTCGACAATACATATAAATTTCATCTTCAGCATCCCCACACATTCTAGATCTGATCCAGATCTTTTTCTGTTCAGTTTGAAAGTCTGAAGAGAACTCTCAATGATAAGACTGAGATGTTATCAAGGAACAGTACCGGCCCCCATATCTGCAGGACCAGTTTTCCCAGTTCCATTATATGGGTCCAAAAATATGTTCTCTCTATAGGTATTTTCTAAGTCTTCCAGCATGATGATATTATAATTTTTGGGCTAAAAATCCTATACTTTAATAGGGTTTGCATATCCCCATTCTGCTGAACCACTCCTTAGACCAGTGTTCTCAACCTGGGGTCCCCAGATGTTTTTAACCTACAACTTCCAGAAATTCCAGCCAGTTTACCAGCTATTAGGATTTCTGGGAGTTGAGGGCCAAAACATCTGGGGATCCCAGGTTGAGAACCACTGCCTTAGACCTTCACAATGACAATGTGGGTTTCAGGTATATCTAGAAATTTTGCTTCACTTATGTCCCTTCCCCATCCCCACCTCCTTTGGCTGGATTTACACTGCCCTATATCTCGGGATCTAATCCCAGATTATCTGCTTATCTCAGATGATCTGACAGTGTACACTCATATAATCTAGTTCAAAGTAGATAATCTGGGATAAAATCCTAGAATATAGGGCAGTGTAGATCCAGCTTTTATTTCATTCCCTCCATGCAAGGATTCAAGCAATGCAAATGGGGGAACAGATTTTGTGTTCAGTTCCTTTTGTGACCAATTCATCAATATTCACAAAACCATTGTAAAAGGAAAGAACTCGGGGTTTAAGAAGATAAATATGGGCGAAAGCAAAGCTGGCAAATGCTCCATTCACAGCCTGAATTAAAGTTGGCAGATGAAGGAACATTAAAGTTATGTCCTGCAAGTGAGACATTGTCCCCTTCTCTCTTTAAGCTCATACCCATTTCCTTGAATTCCCTGTGTCACTGAGAAATTTATCAGCAAACCTAATACTTTGAGTTGATGATCCATTCACCATTTTGCTCTGATTTTATCTTTATGATCTTGTAAAGCTTTATGTGTGACATGAAATCTGTTGCATACCCAGTGTCACCTAAAACATTTTATTTCAGCATATTGACAATGCAGCCTACAAAAGAAATTTTAAAGTCTATCAGCTGCCCTTTTAAAATGGTCTCAGCCATCTTTCATTGTCAGAGTGGAAAGCCATGAGAATAGCATTTCTATTTATTTACTGATTTAGCTCTGCATCTCACCCTAGAACTGCTTGGTAAAAAACATTTGAAATTGATTTGAAATGTGATCATTCCCTTAAAGTCAGTAAATGCAGATTTCAAAAAGACAAAATTCAATGTGAGAGTTGTAAGGTTATTAGAAGATAAAAATGGAAAAGAAATCGAAATGCATCAAATTATTAAAGTGTGCTGAAAATTGAAAAAGGTTGCCACTATGTGAGGCGTAAATATTTCGATTTTGCCATTTCATGTGGCTTGAGAGTGGGGAATATTAACCCTCACAAGACTTCATTTTGAAGGAAGGAATGAGTAATTATAATTTTCTTTCCACTGCAAGAAAGGCTTCAAAAACCACTCTGCTTTCAATGGTTATTTGCAATTATTTTATATAAATTTGCACATGCCTGAATTGGACAGAAAACAACATCTCCAAAACATGAAATACATTTATGCATAAAACTATGTCATACACAGATAGGGTTGTTTTCTACATAATGTAAACATATGTAATTTTTTGCACAGAATAAGTTATGAACTGTGAAGATTCTTTTCAACGACAACCGTGAAATCTACTTCTAGTACCAAACATTTTGGATAAGGGATACTTAACCTTGATATGGGGAGCATGACTGACCACTTATTAAATGGTGACCACTTATTAAATCTAAGGGAAGTGGTGGCTGTAGTGATGCTACTGTGTCCACTGTGTTGGGATGGTTTAAACCACTGGTTCTCAACCTGTGGGTCCCCAGGTGTTTTGGCCTACAACTCCCAGAAATCCCTGCCAGTTTATCAGCTGTTAGGATTTCTGGGAGTTGAAGGCCAAAACAAGTTGAAAACCACTAGTTTAAACTGTCATCTACCTTGACCCTGTGGAAGTGAGAGAAGTTCCAACTGTTCATATGGTCCCAAAGTTATGATTTAATCTGGATTCTGGGGGAGAATTCAAAGCAACCTGTAACTTTGGCTATTGTGGTTTAAAGTCACTTTAAGAAGCTTTGGTCTGTGTTAACCCAGATCAACAACAACAACATTTTTTATTGATTAGCCAGTTGGCCTTATCAAAAACAAACAGTGCAGACACAACATACAACATACATTTAGTCCTCTTAAAATAAAATACAAATATATGCATCAACTATCCTCGTCTCCCCTAAAGGGCAACTTTTGTTGTCAGAATGGGGTTAAAACCAGCCAACAAAAAAACCCAGATCAGTTCCATGTGTTTATAGCAACTACATAAGTGATTTGCCAGCCCTTCACACTAAGTATTCGATATAGATGTCCCCATGGACTATTATGCAACTCATAGTCTTCTTAAAACTGTCTTGAACAGACTTAAGTGGCTTTATTATTTTTAGTGCTGATGATACAGTTTCCCTTTGTGCAGCTGTTGACCTTCCACTCCCATTGTATATTTAGATTGGTATGGAGAAGGTTTCTGGCTCCTGCTATGGTGATAGCTTGCCATAAAGCTTTTTAAAAGTGGCCTCCACATGGCAACCATGATGTATGTATTATCTCTCAGCTCCCACAGGTTGCAAATCTAGTAAAGAGAATTCTGACAACGCCAATGTCATGCAATGATTGGTTGTCAGAGTTACAAATAAAATCCTGTTGCCTTGTCAGCCAGTGAAATGTCTTGATTCTGCACTAGGAAGAACACATCAATATTTTAATTCCTAAAGGCAGGGCTGGCACTATCTGCCTGCCAAACTCCTGAATGAATGTGAAAGAGGTAATTTTGCTTCTGTAACCCATGGGTGTTTTGACTGCATCTGGAGGTAGACAGGTGGGCTGAGCAGCTCTTTCCCAGCCCATCACTTCTATTTAGATGGTTTATTAAACTGTTGAAAGATTTTGAATTTCTCATTTCATTGTAAAATCTATCCACATGAACAATTTGTCTTAAGGAATCTGGGATTTTCAGAGCTTGCAATGTTCCCTAAAATTAACTCTTTCTCACTTAAAAAAGAAGGTAAATATTGACCACTTTTGCATGTACAGTAGGCCGTGTAATTTGATTCTCCCCAATTAATTTGGAATAAGGCATTTTCATTCTAGCTTTCTTCATAGACTATCAGGGCATGACAGGCATGTAGCCGGGAGGGGGGGGGGGGGGCTTGAGGGGCTTCAGCCCCCCCCCCCCCTGAAATTCTCATGGTGGTTTGCGAAAAGGCCTTACTGGTGCATTATTTAAACTGTTATGTTTATTCATATCATGATCTGATCACCATACTCAATATATCCCATATGCATGGGGGTATTGGGGTAATTATACAAAAGGTTTGCTAGGCTAGACCCTCTTTCACTCAGACTCAGGCCCCCCCAAACTCAGCCCCCCCAAAAAAACCCTGAAAAAAATTCAGCCCCCCCCCCCCCCCCAAACGAAATCCTGGCTATGGGCCTGGGGCATGATAATATTTTATGTGTAGAGAAGAAGATAGCAATGTACAAAGTGTTCCCACTGGATGCATAGTAGTCCTCCCAAATTGAACTCCAAGCTCTGAACAAAAACCATAATAGGTTTATTACTTTATTGCACTTTATTCTGTTTTCAAAATACGGTTCTTGCCACAATTCAAGCCTCCTGGTTAAAATATATATATATATATATGGAGGGAATTTCTATCCGGCCCCCTTAGGTGACCAGATTTCACTTAAATTATACTGAGGACAGGAAAGTGGATTGCTTGAAGAACCCAAAAAGCAGTTTGTGAGAAGCCCAATTTTGCTGACTATGTCCCCTTTCAACATGCTTAGCCATGTGTTGCAAAATTATCTTGGTTTACAGGTGGTTCAAAAACTCCCAATTGTCAAAATGACTTCGGGGAGATTTTCCTCCCCCCCCCCCCCCTTCAGCCAAAAAATAGTCTCTACCTGAGCAGAAGAATTGGAAGAAAAGTTTGCTTTATTTGTTTTGAAGAAGGAAATGTGGACAAAATTGGGGGCCTTGTGTCATAAATACTTTTTAAACATTCAAAAAATATTTTATTCTGCTTCCAGTGCATTAGGCACTTTGCAGAGAAAGAAATAGATACACAGACTATAGCTATGTTGGTTATGTTAAATAAACAAAGGGGATATTACATTGTACTCAGCATTCTCTCACACATGTAAACATTCATTCTACATGCTTACATTGCCATTCCTTCTTCCATCTCCTGGAGAATACAACCGAAAGAGGGCCAGATCACGTTTTCTGCAAATCTACCATTCTGCCAATACACCATCTCTCTCCATTCCTTGGAGAAAGAGGCGGGTGTACAGACCCTGCTGTCTGCCATATTTTGGGAAAAGAATAAAGTCTCTTATATAGCATTTCTGCTGTCTTTGAAGTTGTAAATAACTGGCAGTTGTTTTCTAACTAAAACTTGCTGACTCCATCAGTTCTAGACAGATGTTGGTTTAACATAAGGAACTATTGGGTTTGACTTCCTTAATTTATAGAATAATTATCTTTGACTATAAACATGTTGTTTTCAATCAAGAGTTAAACATTGTCTCTGGTCGTAGAATCATAGAATCAAAGAATTGGAAGAGACCTCATGGGCCATCCAGTCCAACTCCATTCTGCCAAAAAGCAGGAATGTTGCATTCAAATCACCCCTGACAGATGGCCATCCAGCCTCTGTTTAAAAGCTTCCAAAGAAGGAGCCTCCACCACACTCCGGGGCAGAAAGTTCCACTGCTGAACAGCCCTCACAGTCAGGAAGTTCTTCCTCATGTTCAGATGGAATCTCCTTTCTTGTAGTTTGAAGCCATTGTTTTGCGTCCTAGTCTCCAAGGAAGCAGAAAACAAGCTTCCTCCCTCCTCCCTGTGGCTTCCTTTCTCATATTTATACATGGCGATCATATCTCCTCTCAGCCTTCTCTTCTTCAGGCTAAACATGCCCAGCTCCTTAAGCCACTCCTCATAGGGCTTGTTCTCCAGACCCTTGATCATTTTAGTTGCCCTCCTCTGGACACATTCCAGCTTGTCAATATCTCTCTTGAATTGTGGTGCCCAGAATTGGACACAATATTCCAGGTGTGGTCTAACTTCTAGCATTACTTCCCTAGATCTAGACACTATGCTCCTATTGATGCAGGCCAAAATCCCACTGGCTTTTTTTTGCTACCACATCACATTGTTGGCTCATGTTTAACTTGTTGTTCACGAGGACTCCAAGATCTTTTTCACACGTACTGCTCTCGAGCCAGGCATTGTCCCTCATTCTGTATCTTTGCATTTTGTTTTTCCTGCCAAAGTGGAGTATCTTGCATTTGTCACTGTTGAACTTCATTTTGTCAGTTTTGGCCCATCTCTTCAATCTGTCAAGATCGTTTTGAATTCTGCTCCTGTCCTCTGGAGTATTGGCTATCCCTCCCAATTTGGTGTCGTCTGCAAACTTGATAATCCTGCCTTCTAGCCCTTCATCTAAGTCATTAATAAAGATGTTGAACAGGACCGGGCCCAGGACGGAACCCTGCGGCACTCCACTTGTCACTTCTTCCCAGGATGAAGAGGAAGCATTGGTGAGCACCCTCTGGGTTCATCCATTTAACCAAATACTGATCCACGTCACCATAGTTTTGCCTAGCTCATATTGGACTAGTTTGTTTGCCAAAAGGTCATGGGGGACCTTGTTGAAGGCCTTACTGAAATCCAGGTACGCTACATCCACGGCATTCCTCGCATCTATCCAGCTTGTAACTCTATCGAAAAAAGAGATCAGATTAGTCTGGCATGACTTGTTTTTGAAAATCCATGTTGACTATTAGCGATGACCGCATTTGTTTCTAAGTGTTTTCAGACCACTTCCTTAACAATCTTTTTCAGAATCTTGCCTGGTATCGACGTGAGGCTGACCAGATGATAATTGTTTGGGTCATCGTCTTGAAGATTGGGACCACATTGGCCCTCCTCCAGTCTGCTGGAACTTCTCCCATTCTCCAAGAATTCTCAAAGATGATTGCCAATGGTTCCTAAATGACTTCCGCTAGTTCCTTCAGTACTCTTGGGTGTAGTTGATCTGGCCCTGGGGACTTGTACTCATTTAGAGTGGCCAGGTATTCCTGGATTACTTGTTTTCCAATTTGGGGTTGGATGTCCTCTAATCCCTCATCCACTCCATCTTGCTGAAGTTGAAGATGGCTTTCTTTTTGTGAGAAGACCGAGGCAAAGAAGGCATTAAGTAGTTCTGCCTTTTCCCTATCCCCTGTCAGCATTGTCCCATCTTCTCCTCGAAGAGGCCCTATTGCCTCCTTGTTTTTCCTTTTTCCTTTTTTTTGTCATGTCGGCAGTTCATGAGTTCTTTACCTCCTTTTGTAATTTTCCATAATGCCATTTTCCCAGGTTCCCGATATCTTCAGGTTCCCAGGTTCCTGGTGTCTTCAGTCTTTGTTAGACCCTGTTCATACACCCTTCATACATGTTTCATTCAATCTACTCATCATATTTATCACACTTGGGGGAAAATGCAGATGGATGGGATTTGAGGATGTGTGGTTTCCTTGGCACATCTCATCAATCCCTTTGCTTGCCCTTAGATCCAACTTTTATTCATGCTTATATCTATGAATAAAAGAGTGTATGAGAGATGCCATCTCTTCTTACCAACACAAACTCACCCTGTTTCTTTCCAAAAACACTATGTTATCTTCATGTTACTACTCCAAGTGCCCAGCTACTGGTCAAAGGACATTTAATAGAATGCCAAGTTTGCAAACTTTGTGTGTGTGTGAGAGAGTGTGAGTGTGTGTATGTGTGTGTTTAATACATTACAACTGTTTGGTTCGCTCCTGACATGATAAATAAATAAATAAATGTTACTACTGAATGAAATATTGAGTAGAAGATAAGATTTCTTTTCCTCTGGTTGTCCTGTGATTTACCTCAATCATAATATTTTAATTTACTCAGACATGTTGGTTAATAAGACTAGTTATAGCCCAGACATTGGGGATAAGCCTGCATAATATAAGAAATGAGATCATAATGGTGCTGTAAATAATGGACTTTGTTATACATAATTGACTTTCATCTCAGCAATTCTGGTTTCCTAATTCATTCCTGGCTACACAAAGACATTAATAATCACTATAGATGGTATCAGAAATGGGACCGGAGCTCTTTTCCTTCATGTATTAAATCCTTTGGTTGCTTGAAGGGTTGCCTCCACAGTCCTCCAATTTGGTTTTCAGTTGTGGTTTTCTAATGCTTTTAAGCTATTCAAATGAAGACATTAAATGAGGAAAAAGAACCATTTCAGTGACAAAGTAAAATCATTTCATTTTTCAGTTTATATTTTTGTCATAAAAGATTATGGTTAGAGGCAGAGCTTACTTTTGTGGTTACTGCTTTGTGTTTGCAAATCTTCCTTTCTCTCCTACAACTCTTCATTAGCTCCTAATTAAATCTTTGAATTATGTTAGGTTTTCCACATAGAAATAAATACAGTGACAAATGATCATAATAGGTGCAGGATACCAAATCATATTATATCATATCAGTACTAGAAAACAAACCCTTTTTTTCCCCAGAGAAATGCCCTAGGAGACCTAATTCTTTCTTGATTTAACCATCAGATTTAAGCTTGAGGCAAATTCAAAGCAAATTGGAAGGTTCCTGCCAAGATAAGCAGAGGAAATTTTAGAAAACGAAAAATGATTTGATAAAGAACTTTTTGGGAGAGTTCCACACATCTTGAGATTTAATGATCTTCCAAGTATCTGCATTATCAAAAATGCTTCAAATATAACTTCACTTCGGGCTGATAATACCATTAGGCTGAGTCAAACCACCATAACAGGTGACTAATTTGGGCTGTCATGAAAGGACTACCAATGGTTAGCAATTTATTTTCTTGTTGTTGTATTTGTAACCGGAAGAGATGCCTGTAAGGTTTTCTGCTTTGTGTGTCAAAATAGCATAGCTGGTTTTGAATACTATGATTCTTGTTTTTTGTTTTTTTTTGGGAGTTACTTTTTGATTTGAAGCAAATCTAAAGAGAAAAAACTTAAAGAGGACAACACCAGGAATATTTACAAGACTATGGAGGAAGAATATGTTCAGTTCTTGTGGGTTTTTTCGGGCTATATGGCCATGTTCTAGAGGCATTTCTCCTGATGTTTCGCCTGCATCTGGTAAATTAGGATTGGGGGAATTTCATGATTGAAACCATAATGACAAACCCATTTTCATCTATGGTTATATCAGTCTTAGGGTTGCCTTCAAAGGGCTATTGAATCCATGGATGGTAAAACCATGATTACAAAGGACCAACTACATATTTAGTTTTTACCCAGTTTGGGTCCCCAGATGTTATTGAAAAACAACTCCAAACACTTATTATTATCTGCCATGTGGAATGGGAATAATGGGAATTACAGCCCAACTGTACCTGTGACCCTATGGTTAGGGAAAGGTTAAAGGATATTTTAAAGTAAGCCATCATATCTACAAGCCTTGTATGACAACTCCCATCAGTTCTAATCATGCTGTTTAATAATGAGGAATAAAGGAGTTGTAGTCCAGCATCTGAAGGGCCACATAAAATGGTATGAGGATTTTGGCTGCAGGCCTTGAGTTTGATACATGTGGTCTAAATGATGGGCTACATAGGAATTATGAATACCTCTCCAAGTTAGGCAAAAGAAATCCCAACAGGATACTAGTCAGTATTATTTAGCATAAAACGCACACTAAACTTACAGTGCTTGACTGGGATCACAGATTTTGCCTACAGTTAGCTCCAGCTGAAATGAGGGTAGTATTTCTTTTTAAAGAAAATACATCTCAACATGGGTTTGGGTGGCAGGGTTATTTCCTTTCAAAGTCTCCTGAGAAGCAGTTCAATATAGTTTATCATGCGAAGGTTGGGTTTCAAACAGATAACTAATTACTAACATATTTCGTGAATATCATGTAGGGGGCATGGGAAAGTGTGTTTATGCTTAAATCTTTCCAAAGACACCAGTACATTTCAGTGTTTTAATCACTACCAAAAGTTATTTCAGTTCCGCACTGTAAAATAATCTCTATTATCTATCTTCCTAAACAATTCCTGCACACAATGCTTTATTGGTTATCTGTTGTCCTAACTTTTCCTCTGGTACATTAACTACCACTGTGGTGTAATGTTAAAGGATATCCGGTTGGGACAACAATTGAACTTAATTTTAAGTGCACTGCAGCATTCTTGAAAATCAAAGCCCCATACATTTTTAATTGGTTATTGGAACCATTTCTGAAAGATATGCTATGTTTGTCTGCAACTGTAACCTTAAGAAAGACATATGAGATTGTAGGAAGACCATATGGCCTAGAATATTTTCAAACACAGAAAAATATGTGTAAGATACACTACCATCCCTATCCTATACAAGACATTACATGCTTGACAAAGCTGTAATTGCTCTGCAATAGAATAGATTTCTAGTTTTTGAAACCTTTCATTGGCAATAAATAGACCCTTATTCACAAAAGAGTTTCAAATGAAGCCTCTGTGAGAGAACAAGGGGTTGGATCGCTGTCACAAATATAGTTGCTATGACCTTTCATGGTGGTGCTGGGGAAACTCCTTCCAGACTTAATATTTAGCCATATATTCAAATTTAACATATACATGAGGATAGGAGACTGATAGCCCACTCATTCTTCCATTAATGTTGTTCAACTACGAATATAGTAATGATCAGGTGAGACCCATCTTGCTATGATCAAGAATCTTAACTCTCTCGGCTATCAGATTTCTGGAAAGCCTCCATAGATAGAAGCAGCTTTCTTCTTTAAACCACTCCCTTCCACTCATAAAGAGTGATTGAAAACCTTCTCCTTATGCTGTTAGTAAAAATGGGCAGGAAAAGAGATTTAAAGATGTCCTCAAAGCCAACCTTAAAAACTCTGGCATAGACACTGAAAACTGGGAAGCCCTGGCCCTTGAGCGCTCCAGCTGGAGGTCAGCTGTGACCAGCAGTGCTGCAGAATTCGAGGAGGCACGAGTGGAGGGTGAAAGAGAGAAATGTGCCAGGAGAAAGGTGTGTCAAGCCAACCCCGACCGGGACCGCCTTCCACCTGGAAACCAATCCCCACACTGCGGAAGAAGATGCAGAGCAACAATAGGGCTCCACAGCCACATGCGGACCCACAAGGAAACCCATAATGGAAGACCATCTTACTCGTCCAACGAGGGATCGCCTAAGTAAGTAGTAAGTAAGTAAGTAGTAAAAATGCAGTAGTAAAATTTAAATACCCAACAATGTCTTGTGTTCTGATGTTACTTTCTGACTCTGCCTAATGGCAGAGCTGGCCATTTGACTTCACTACTTTCCACATCACATAGATCAATTCTTGTCATTTAATGTTTTGCCCTGGTTGCTGGTTTAGAAGTTCTATAGTATGCCATGGTAGCACTTCTTCTTTCACCATTCCCTTGCCCATGTGCCTGTAAAGTTGTCCCCAGTCTTTCAGTGGTTAAGTAATAGTAAAAATATAAAGAATGGCTGATGACTGATTTCATTTTCATCTCTAAAAAGGGCTCTTTCTGTATCATTGTGTGTATTCAGCATTGAAATGCCCCTGATATATTGAGTCTTTAGATCAAATCCTTTTTTAAAAAAGCAGCAAGAAAACCCCTATTTATGCCCATACATTTCTTGAAGTAAATATTCTAAACTGCAACCAAACAACTAGATACATTTAGACAAATGTTTTTGTCAACAGAACTTTTTCTTAAACAGTAAATCAAGCTGACATTTTTAGTATCAAAATAATTTCTGTGCATTTTTTCATTAACATGTGAAATAAAAAATACAGCAGATAAAATGTGATTAAAATTGTGTGTTTCTTTCTACAATGGATAGTTTTAAAATAAAAAAGTCTCAGTTAATGGCTGGGATTCAGAAGTATTTCTAGTAAGTACACTGGAGATTTAGGAGGACAAGACGGTTCCTTTTCTTCAGTTGTGCAACTGCAGCTAGACAGTGCTCAAGTCTGCCCCGGCCACTGATTATGGGACTGTGCTCTGGTTCCAGGCCTGTAGCCGGGGGGGGGGGGGGGGGAGGGGGTGTTAGGGGTTCAATTCCCCCCCCCAAAAAAATTTCAGGTTAAAACAAAAAACTGGTTTACTCATGAATTTTAACTGGTTAACCAAATCCCCATGCTAAGTCTATGAGACACAAAAAAATAAAAAGTCCCTCCAGAACTGCAAGCACTATCTCAAGCAAATATTGAAAATTTATTCACACTGTCATTACTTGCAGCAATAGCCAACGTAGTGAAGCAACCAAGTTTGGGGGGGGGGGTGTTGAATGCTCTCATTAAGGAGGCCAGACTTGGTGGTGGTTGACAGGGGCGGAGCTGCAGGCTATTGAAGGCTGCTCTGCCCCCTGATATGCTCTTTGCTTCAGTGTGAGCTAGGAGGCAGGTGAGGTTCCTAATGGGAAATTAGGCCTTTCCCTCTTTGCTTCCCCCTCCCCTTTTCCAGAGAATAACAGGGTTCTCATTGCCGTGCCTTTGCCTCAGAGAGTCATCCTACAATTTGGCCAGTTTCTGCCCTTGGCCTTTATTGGCAGAGATTTCCCAGGAGCAGAGCAAATAATGCTTAATGAATTGCTGTCTGGAAGGAGTGGCACTCTCTCAGCCCCAGAAAGGCACAGGCAATTCCACACGTTAACTGTGTCATCACATTCTGAGGCCTACATTTTATTGCATGCCTCATGTTAGGAGTTAAGCTTTAGCCTCATGTTAAGCTTTAAGCTCTTGCAATTATATTTTGGGGTAGGGCTCTCTTTTGTTTCAAGCCTCCTGTTAGGCTTTAAATATAATGGCAAATATTGAGAGGCTCCATCTTGTTCTAGCCCTCGCATTCAGCTTTCCAGCCTTTGCCAGTATATTAGGAAGCCTTCATTTGGAGGTCTCCATTTTTTTCAGACCTCATTTCTTTGGGCTGTTGGTGCCTGCCTTAGGCTGGGACCCTTCTGAAGGGGGCTATGTCATGTGGTCTTCTGTACCTGAGAGAGAGGCCCTCCAGGTCCTGCCTGGTCAGGCTCATGGCCTAACAAACTAGAAGGCAACTGGTCTGTTCTGGAAGCCATGCAGTCATACTCTCCTGGCCTCAAAGCGAGGCACAGACCCACCACTGGAAGCATAAATCTTCATTATGTGGCCAATTCCCTGGTTTGGGTAGGTACCAGGTATGCAGGCTGTGGCCTTCAGGCCTGTATTTTCACTCATGTTGGGGTGCCCTTCCTGAAAGAGGCTGTTTGCTTTCCTGGCTCAGGGAAGTGCCATTTTCTACAGTGTTTGAGAGGAGTTACCAGGCCTTGCTTGCTCAGGCTCATAATCTCACCCCCTGAAAGGCACAAATGTTAAGCAGTCACACTCTCTCAGCCATAGAGTAAGATACAGACACTCAGATTAAATATAAATCTTCATTATATAACTTTCATTATGGTGAATAACCTGGCATGTCTTTCAGGGCTGTGGTTTTGTCTTATGCCAAGCCTCATCCATTTGGGGGGATTGCAATCCCCCAAAAAACTCCATAAGAAAAACTGAAATTTAAATGTAATTTGCAATGTTTCCAGGTATATAACAACTATGATAATTTGTGCTTGCTTTAAAAGTTTATATTTTCATTTCCCCTAAACTATCAAGTAATTTCCAAATAATTAGGTACCAGAGTAAAGGTATTTTATGTAGTTTATGTAGATCTTGATTTTTAGATATGTCAGTTTGAAGTGTATGTGTATAAACGATATTTCAAAATGCTGTATCTCTTATTCTATTCAACATGTTTTGTGAAATGTGAACACAGTTATAGATTTGATTATGTAGTTTCCTTTATTTTTACTCATGTAATTATCTTTAATCGTTTTTGAAATATTATAAAAACATATGAAACAGTCACATCAATGCTCTCTTGCTCTTTCCCCTTTCAGAGCTCTCTTCTACCTTCTTCAAAGCAGCTGTGGATTATTCCTTACTGTGCAATTTGTCTGATAACTTGAGTTGCTGTTCTGAAACTTAAAGCCCTGTTAGCTGCTATTAGTGTTTCCTGTCATCCACCAGACTCAGGAAGATGCCTAAATGTCTATCAAAGCAACTGAAATTTTTTGAGTTCATGGCAAAAAAGAAAAAGCCAAATAATGAAAACCAAGAAGACAGCAGCTTGAGAACTACTGCAGCAGATGGTATTGATGAAGATCCCAGAACATATACAGCTGAACTGCAGGTGAAAACTGAGGAAACAGCGGAAACAGCAGTATCTACCACTGGTTCATCTAATCCAAGTCCTGCCAAAGAAACCATAGAACAGGAAGAAAGACAAGAAACTGTGTCATTGTTAGACCTTGGACTTTATATAAACAAGATTATTTCTGATGATCAGTTGAAAGCCGCATTGAGTCGCCTGTCTGGGCTGAAATATGCGGTATAGAAATAAAGCAAATAAAATAAATAAAATAAATAAAGTTCAATTAGTACAGAATCCACAGACTCCATTGCCAGGATATGTATTTCCTGCAGATAAGAAAAGACATCTAAGTTTTCAACACAAATGGCTCAGCAGATTTCCCTGGTTAGCCTACTCATTTCATGCACAAGGTGCACTCTGTAAGTACTGTGTGGTATTTGGAGAAGTTGGGGATAAAGGTGGTCATCAGCAACTTGGTCTATTGGTTGCTAAACCATTTTTGGAAATCTTCAATAGGCACCAAAAAACAGAGTACCATCAGAACAACTTGTGCTTGGCTGAAAACTTCTTGTTAATTCATAGTGGAAAACATCCTGATGTAACCCATCATCACGATAAAGGAAATAAGCAGAAAGCAGAAGAAAACAGAAATAAACTTCTGCCAATTGTGGAAACTATTGTCCTTTGTGGTCAACAAGAATTGGCTTTAAGAGGGAGCAAAGATTCAGGACCTATTACCCTTCAAGAATCTTTGCACAACAATGGTAATTTCAGGGCCTTGTTGAGATCCTGTGCCAGATCAGGAGATACTGACCTGAAAATTCACCTCAAAACTGCAGCCATGAATGCCCAATATACTAGTCCTCAGATACAAAATGAACTAATAAAAATTTTGGTGACAAGCTAGTCCAAACAATTGTTGAAAGATGCACTGCATCACAGTGTTTTTCTATTTTGGCAGATGAAACTTTGGATGTGAGTACCTCCGAACAGTTATTACTCTTGGTAAGGTACATTGATGTCGAGGAGGAATAAGAGAAGACTTTATAGGCTTTGTAAAGATACATGATATGACAGGTGGAGGACTTTTTGAAAACACTGGAAAAAATCATCATTCATCAGTGTTATCATTTTGAAAACACTGGAAAAATTGGGTTGAACTTGCAATATTTGTGTGGACAGGGTTATGATGGAGCTGCTAATATGAGTGGTCATATTAGTGGAGCACAGGCAATTATATCGGAAAAGTATTCAAAGGCTGTCTACATCCACTGCAGTGCTGACTCACTAAATCTAGCCTTAGCAAAGGCTTGAAGCATCCCAGCTTTCAGAAACTGCTAAGGAACAATATCATCTGTGTGCAATTTCTTCAGAGCATCATCCATCAGACTGGAACTGTTGAAGAAAAATATAAAGGATTCTTTTCCTGAACCAAGATCAAAGAGCCTGTTGCCACTTTGTGAAATCCGTTGAGTTCAACGACATGATGCAGTTTTACATTTTGTTGAACTGTACAGTGTGGTGGTGAGAACACTTGAAGAACTAAAAGAGAGCTCTCTATACAACAGCAAGACTTCTTCCCAAGCTGAACGACTTCTTTTTACTGTTCTGAATACTGGATTTGTAGTAACCATACCCATCCTAAGAAAGCTTCTGTCATCATCATCCCTTTAGCTTAGCAAAACATTACAAAGAGTGGATGTGGACATTTTTGGTAGTCTGCAATATTTGACAGTCTCTGAGGAAAAAGCCAGGGAGATGTGCACAGATTCTGTGAATTTCAGGAGATCTTTGATACAGCAAGATCAATGGTGGAGTCTATGGGTGGAGAAGTGAGGATTCTTCACATCCGTTCAAGGCAGACCTGTCAAAGCAACATTCAGGCAACTTCACTAACACCAATGGAATATTATAGACTAAATGTGTACATCCCATTTCTGGACCTTTTCTGCAGTCAGCTTCAAGAAAGGTTTACAAGGCACAGGGAAGTAGTTCAGGAACTGCAAGTGTTTCTCCCTATCAATTGTGGGCATTTAAAACCCAGCTTGAACAAGTGTACAAAACTTTACAATGAATTCCTTCAAGATTTTTTCATACTGATGGAAGAATTTGACATGAGGTGTAGAAAATGGAAAAAGATTGCACTTGCAGAAAAACCATCAAATGCACTGGAAACATATCTTGTCTGTGATGGACAGTTTTTTCTGAATGTGAAGAAACTTCTTCAGATTTCTGCAACATTGCCAGTGTCAACAGCTACAAATGAAAGGTTGTTTTCAACCCTTAAATGTTTGAAAACATACACAATAAGAACAATGAGGCAAGAAAGACTGACTGGACTTGCACTCTTGAGTGTCCACCGAAGTTTATCAATAGAGCCTGATTTCTGTCAAAGTGTATTGACACAGTTTTCAAGTGTTTCTAACAAACATTGTGGTATTCTTTTGTAACTATAAATTATCGCTTAGCAATCATTTTCAGTTATTTTAAGACTTGAAACTTTAACTAAAATAGAAATTTGATGTAATCAAGTCTATATAAAATATACCTGAAACCATATCATTTAAAGTATTTATGATAAAACATGCCCTTTGTAATCTTTTACCTAGGTCATTACTATCTTAAATGCTGGTTATAAGTTTTAAACCTTGTTTTAGCAGTTTTATCTGCTATTAATTCCACCCACATCAAGTGTTTTAATCGCTTTTGGCTATTTTTGGCCTTACTGACCTTGCATACCTTGTATCTTATATCTTTTACGGAGCAATAAGGGTCTTTGGACTGTATTAAAATGTTGTTGTGTTGTCGAACTACTCTTCATGATTTGCTAAAAAAAGTTTCACCCCCCCCCCCCCCCATTTTTTTCTGGCTACAGCCCTGTCTGGTTCTATCAAGCTATACTTGAATTTATGAGTGCACAAGAAAGGAATCGATCCCTCCTTCCACAATACACCTTAAAACACATAACTCTGATTATACTAATATGTTGCACCTAGACAATTGTAATCAGATGTTCTGTATTGTGGAACCAGATGTGGGAAGCATATTCCATCACATTGAACAGACAACAGATTTAAAAAAAAATTAAAATATGAAAACTACAGTAGTTGTAACAAAGTTTCTTCAAAGTTTCTTCAGTAGAGTTCAAGACAGTGTGCATCTACATATAAACTGAGACTTGCTTAAATTCAGGAAAATGGGTACAGCTTTGGCCATTCATACCCACTTTGGTGCTTTCAGATAGATGTGTTGGCTTTGATGTAACTGGAATTTTACTCTAGCATGTCTACAAGGTACCACATTGGTGAATACTACCACCTAAGATTATGCTGGTTAAATTTTTAAATATTGTATTGTTCTTTCATAGTTTTTTTTTTTTTTTTTTGCATTACAAATAATATATATGCAGTGTGCATAGGAATTTGTTCAGGATTTTTCAAACTATAGTCTCCCCTCCTGCCAACAGTCTGAGGAAACATGAACTGGCCCTTTGTTTAAAAAGCTTGAGGACTCCTGCTCTACATGACCTTTTATGCAACAATAAACAACAAAGCTGCCCTGCAGAATGCCATAAATGGTAGAGTCAAAAGAAGTGATGGCACAGAAATATACATAGTTTACGGATTAGGGTATTAAAGATAATTTACAAACAGAGAAGTCCTGCAGTTTATTCCTTCTCCCAACTTTTGAACATTCAGAACCTTCAAAAGATGGAAATTCCTTGCCCCGTTCTTGTACTTTCCATTATGCTATGCATATGGAAAACAGCTTTCTGAAAAGAAGCGTATATTCATGAGGATTCCCACACAATTTTAAAGCCAAAAAAATAAATAAATCAGGGTTCCAGATGGCACAGAGCACCACCACAGAGAAGGGTGTCCTCTTCATACAACTGCACTTCATATGTAGGTAAGTGGTGGGAAAGTGTGAGATGAGATAAGACTAAAAGTTTATTTTTCCCCATTTATTTCTTGTACAAATACTTCAAATGGGTTTTGTCTATAGTATTTGCAGACTTGGTGCTAGTACATTTCTGTATATGTAGTGTAGGATTGGCCAACTATATCAGACATGGGGAGAATTGTTAGTTACCTCACCACAGAAAGTCACTTTAAAGAAAAGAATTGATTAAAAATTGGAGAGAGTTATTTTATAATAATCTTTTGAACAAGGCAGTTGGAAGATTAAATCAAGAGAAATGAAATTTGAGAAAAACAAAGTTCTTAATTAGTTAACTTATGTGTAATTTAATCAAATATGCAATAAAAATAAATGTGGCCAGATTGGATACAGAAAAAGTGTTCTATTTAGAGTGTAAAGCAGTGGTTCCCAGCCTTTTTTTTGATCAGGGAATACTTGACCAGGGACCATCTCCAACATTACTACCAAAAAGATTAGAAATCAGTTTTGATCAACTTCAGACAATCTCTATATCCCAATATCATCCCACTTTGGGACCAATATGGGAAGTTCACAGAACAGGCTGATAATAGTTTGTTTGCTGCTATTGTCACTTCCCACTTCTGAGGATGATAAGGGATCAGGGGCAGCTCAACCCATTATGCAAAGTAAGCATTTGCAGTATAGTTGATTTTGCCCAGGGGCACTCTTGAGGCATTCTTGGGGGGGGGGGGGGGGAGAGACCTTGACATATGCAAGTTGTAGTTACTGGGATGTATAGTTCACCTACAATCAAAGAGCATTCTGAACTCCACCAATGATGGAATTGAACCAAATATGGCACACAGAACTCCCACAACCAACAGAAAATATATATCAGTGATTGTTTGGGGGGGGGGGGCAAAATACTGTTCGCTTATTGTTGAAAATTACCTAGAGCCGTTTCTGTATGGGATGTGGGTACCTCTAATTGTGGTGGCAATCTTCTTCTTATAACTGTACCACCAATATCTAGCCAAAGTGGTGTATGCATGTTCCATATCTTTATATTTGAATTTTAAAGAAAAGTTAGAAGAGGTTCAAAGAGAGGTGTGTGTGTCACAAAAAAGATGTTGAGGGGGCACATTTTGACTATGCATACTCTAGTTACCAAATCCATAACTTAGTGGTCTCATGTCATCTATTTACTTGTGAGGTATGCCTTCTGCATAAGCACAGAAACACATCAACTGGTATCCACTATGTAGAAAAGAAGACAACAGAAGACAACAAGAACCGTGCTCATTCTTGGAAAACTACGACAATATGCTATTGGTTTCTTAATACTGTATAGAAAAATCTTTTTTGTTCAAAGTATCTCTTACACTCCACACAATGATGAAAAACGATTTCTATTCAGTGGGTGAAGCTTGACTGGCACAGATTACCACACAGAATGGCAGAAAAGGATTAGGAGATTAGTTGTTTGAAAACTACTCCTTTCAATTGCTATCTTGTACAGTTCCACCAGTTCTAGGTACCTCTGCAGACATGAAATATTAAATCCTTCCTTCTGCTTTCAAGTCACACAAATTGCATACTTTGCAGAATGGTTCATTTTCACAATGTAAATTGAACAGTTTCTTGTAAGTGCACATACAGAAAATTGTGAAAGTGCTTGTGTTTTATCCACTGAATATTATAAGACTGTTTTCCCCCTCTTAACCATAACAAACCATGGCAGTGTACATTTATATCTCATAAATCCAAATTCCCCATCAAAGCAGATCTGGTCCTGTAGTAATGTATATTTGATCCAAAGTTGCTGTAACTTAGCTGAGATTCAAAAATGTGTTTTAAATGTGAATTCTGGTCAGTTTCACTTCTCCTGTACTCAAATTTTTAATCTCAAATTTCTTGTCTTCTGTCAATTGAGTTTTCATATTTAAGTAATTTGTTCAAAGATAAACTAATGTGAGATTTTGAATATGTATAGTGATGGTGACATTATAATTATGAAAATATGTAAAAATATCACTTATTTAACAGATGAGGATGGATTTCGTAGTATATAAAAATAAAGACTATATAGTATAAACATAGTAACCTGCAGACTAAATACGCAACCATGAATCCCATCTTGAATGACTTTAATGAATGATGGTTTCGTTATGGTTTAATTTTCAATTGTTTTAATTATTGCAATGTTAAAACCTGTTTTAACTTTTATAATTGTGTTTTTCCTGCATCTTTTTAAAATTATTTAAAGGTACCTTGAATTGCATTTTGTGAAAAAGGGGGGATATAACTGCAATAAATAAATAAATTGCACCACAAATTAAGCATTCTCCCCACAGATAAATTAGTCAAAGCTTTAACCTGTGATCCTTTGGTCAAGAAGGCAATGTAATGGTTATTTAAGGTGTGCAAATCTTGTTTTTAAATAATAAATTGTATCTAATTCGTAAGTTTTGTATATATGAACATATGTTAAGAAACACAGGTGGACACCGATACAAAAACTTAAGAATCAAAATTCACCCAATACTTTTTTGTTTGAACTCTGTAATGCTTGAATTTCAGTTTCATTTTCAGCACAAGCAAGGTGAAGCAAAAAAGGTTGCCATTCCTCTTTAAATTAAGAAGAGATAGGCTGCCTCTCGCAGTGAGGAGAGGAAAGCAGCAAGACGGGATGAGCAGAGTGAGCTGGGAAAGAGACAGAGAGCACAGAATTCTGGGAAATGTAGTTTGAGAAGGTGAGGAGACCTATGGCAGAGAATTCAAAAGGCCCTGCCCTAAATTACATTTCTCAGAATTCTGCTCAGCATCAGAAAGCCCCATAGGGGAGAGATTTGTCCCTCCTAGCAGCAACCAAAGTTCCACTGAATTATGGAATCTGCAAAGAGGAAGATTGACTGAAACTTCAATACTAGTAAGAAAATCTGAGTTGGGCTGAGAAGAAATCCCTAAATTAAAGTTTTGTTGGTTAAAGACATTTGATGAGATAGCTGTTGTGGCTTTTCTTTAAAAAAATTTGTCAAAACTTTAACAAATTCCCAAAAATCTGTGGATGTATGGATATTTCCGAAACTTGGGGAGAGTGATCCCTGTTATTTAGTGTTGTTGCATCAAAATTCAAGAAGATAGCTCTTGTACTTTATTTTAAAAAAATGTTTGTGAAAATTTTGGAAATTCCCCAAAAATCTGTGGATGCGTGAAACATTGTGAAACTTGATGGTCTAAGAGTGATAAATGTGTTCTATAACTGTAGCAAGTTTCATACCAATGGCTCTAACAATGAGAGAGAAAGGAGCCCCTGAAGTTTCCCCATTGACATAATTACTTAACAAAAAGTATTTAAAAAGTAGCTAACTAATAACAAGGCGCTAATGATTGTTATACTGATGTTTAATGATTTATGTTACAATTTTTTTTAATTGCCCTATACTTGTCTCGTGATGTTTTGTATCGTTGTTGTTCACCGCTTTGAGGCGCCTGAGGGCTGAGAAAAGCGGTATATAAATAAAGTAAATAAATAAATAATAAACATGATACAGAACCCAGAAATGATTGTCCTCTCACCCCCTAATTTCATAATGAGAATTGAAACATTTTTTTCATTTATTGCACAGTTATTGGATAGATCTGATCTGCTCTGAACGAAGAGAAAAACCTTCAGTATAAGATTTTGGAACTCCTTTTCCAGATTTTGCAGAAATTACTGTATTTCAACTTCTGTAATATTGGATACTCTCATATAATTAGGAGAGGAATATTTGGTCATCATGTGGATGGACCATGGAATGTTTATCGCTATGAAATACAAAGCCCAAACAGTTTCCAATCACATTTCCAAGAAGGGAGGCCTTGTAGTAAAAATAAATAAATTTCCTCCCATTCCTTCATCCTTCTGCAGAGAGGAGGAAGTTGGGTAGACAAATAAATAGAGCAGATAGAAAAAGAATGCCACTCAGTCAGAAGCTCCAAGTGTTTTTCATGGTTTCTTGTATTGCTCCTGAAATCAAGTGGTATCATGGACTCAAGTAACTTTTTGGATCTTTGTTATGCTCCTCTGGATTGTATTGTGTGCCAAGTCTTCAGTTTAAAGTCTTCACCTGTGCCTTGGTCTTTATTGCTTCCAAATTTTGAACTGACTGTTTTTACATGGACCATATTTCATATTACCTTTTAATTGCTTTTATTTCTTTGCTGGAGCTACATTTAATCTTCAGAGAACTGCTTTGCTTATTCATTGGACTCTGGAGTGTGAGATTGATTCAGAGGTGCCTTTCCTAGCCCTGGTATGCAACAGATACATTAGAAACAGTTTAGAAATTAAATGCAGCATTCCCTAATTTTGTAATGAGTTTTGAAACATTTTTTTCATCGATCGCACAGCCCTAGTATCTGTATTGTTCCTGAATGAGCACTCAGAAATTTAAATGTACTTAAAAACACATAAGGCAACATTTCAGGAAAACTACCTAGATAAACATATGCTTACATAAACCAAGTGATGACAGTACACATCTGAAATTGGCCTGTCAAAAATATATCCTATTATATATTTGAGCATCTGCACCATATAAATTCAGAGGGCACATTAAAGTCATAGAACAGACAGAAGAATACATTCCAGCAGCTGTGCAATGCATTTTCAGGGCTGGCACCAATGTTTCACAGCCTCCTCCTCACACCTAAAAGTAAGCATGTGTGTGTCTTCAAATCACCTGTTGACTTGTGGAGACCCCTTAAAGTTTAATTGTCATCTATAATTGTCATCTATTATGTTATCGCCTCTATTCCCGAAGAAACGTGAACTATCCTGATATCAGATCCGAAGCCATTGGGGCGATCCTTAAACGAACATTGCCATTATAAGTCTAACATCAACTACACCCTGTGGATTCCCACTATATTTACACTCTTTGACCTCCTGCCCCTGGGATTGATGTATTGGGGGGAGGGGGGACTAATTGGGAATTAAGTTATACCAACAAGACTAAGGACTGATTGTACAAATTGCACTGCTGTTGCACTATCGTTGCACTTTAGTACGACCATCTTTGACCAATGCTGCTAATTCCCCAACCGCCAGCACTTTAACCATTTAATACAATCGGCACTTAAATACTGTACACCTTAAGGCTGCTAATCTTCCACTACAGCACTTTAGTTCATCAACTACGTGATAGTCTAGTGCACTTTAATAACTCCTAGCCTTAACAACTAGCACTTTAATACCTGCTGTTACTTGAATTCTAGTGACCGGACCAACGCCTACCAGCGCTGCTCACCCATGTCGGCTCTCATCCCTTGGTACCTACTAATAGTACTCTTGGTGGACTGGGAAGGAGATAGAGGGGGGAACGGGTGGGGAGATCCTAGAAATAACAAAGCAGGGGTGGGAAAGGATTGGAATGAGGTAGTATGGCTAAAGCGAAAATCAACAGAGCAAACGAGCTGGAACAAATCATGGGTTGAAGCTATAAAATTGAAGTGCAATATGGAGGTAGAGGGGTATTCCATTAGCCGAGGGGTCCCCATAGAAACTATAACAGGGAGGGGGAGATGCAGGAAAGGGAGACCGCCGATTCGGCCTAGAAATAGTAAAAATCTAACAACTCAAATTCGGCCTAGGGACAGAAGAAGAAATGTAACTACTTGTAATCGGTCTCCTGACGTGGTAAGTTGGCATACCCAGGATGGCGGTCCCTCTGGGTTGAAGATGGTGCTGCTGAACGCCAGATCTGTCAACGGGAAAACATCTTTCATCCAAGACTAAATTTTGGATGAACGGGCAGATCTGGCGTGCATTACGGAGACCTGGCTGGACGAAGCTGGAGGAGTAAATTTGACCCAGCTTTGTCCACCAGGTTTCTCCGTACAGCACCAATCGAGACCTGGAGGGCGGGGAGGCGGAGTTGCGGTAGTCTATAAAAATTCTATCCCCCTGACCAGAGGCCCCATCCCGCAGTCAACTAATTTCGAATGTGTTCACCTGAGGGTGGGTGACCGGGACAGAATAGGGATTCTGCTAGTGTACCTCCCACCTAACTGCACTACGGTCTCCCTACCTGAGCTAGCAGGGGTGGTCTCGAGCCTGGCATTGGAGTCCCAACGGCTTCTTGTGCTGGGGGACTTCAATGTACATGCCGAGACTACCCTAGGAGAAGTGGCTCAGGACTTCATGTCTTCCATGGCAACCATGGGGCTGTCCCAACGGGTATCTGGCCCCACCCACAGTGCTGGACACACATTGGATCTGGTTTTCTACCAGGGATGGGAGCAAAGTGGCGGTATTGAGGAGCTGTCCACCTCTCCGTTGCCATGGACCGACCACTATCTGGTCAGATTTAGACTTACTGCACCTCCTAACCTCTGCAGAGGTGGGGGACCCATTAAGTTGGTCCGCCCCAGGAGGCTTATGGATCCGAACGGATTCCTGATGGCTCTTGGGGATTTTCCCGCCACCTAGGTTGGTGATCCTGTTGATGCCCTGGTGTCTCTCTGGAATGGGGAAATGACTAGGGGAATAGACATGATTGCTCCGGAACGTCCCCTCTCAAGTAGCCAAGCTAAACCAGCTCCTTGGTTCACCGAGGAGCTGGCAGCGATGAAGCGAAGGAAGAGGAGACTAGAGCGTGTGTGGCGTTTGGACCCGAGCGAGTTAAATCGAACACGGTTTGTTGCCCTTCTAAGGCCATATGCTGTGGCAATAAAGGCGGCAAAGAAATCTTTCTTTGCGGCCAATATTGCGTCCGCAAAGAACCGTCCGGCTGAGCTGTTTCGAGTTGTCAGAGGTCTATTAAATCCCACCACTCCGGATGGGAACCCTGACAACTCGACGGCCCGCTGTGAAGCATTTGCTCGGTTCTTTGCGGACAAAGTTGCTTTGATCCGTTCTGACCTGGACACCATGTTAACGGCAGTCTCAGAGGATGTAACACGAGCATCTGCTTATCCGATTTTGTTGGATTCATTTCAATTGGTGAAACCTGAGGATGTTGACAAGATACTTGGAGGAATGAGGGCAACCACATGCATCCTAGACCCCTGCCCATCCTGGCTTCTAAAGGAGGCCAGAGGGGGATTGGCCGAGTGGGTGAAGGTGGTGGTTAATGCCTCCCTTCGGGAAGGCAAAATTCCAGCCAGCTTAAAACAAGCTGTGATAAAACCACTGTTGAAAAAACCATCACTGGATCCCACTCAATTCGTCAACTATCGGCCTGTTTCCAATCTTCCCTTTTTGGGCAAAGTCCTGGAACGTGTGGTGGCCTCACAACTCCAGGTATTCTTGGTAGACACTGATTATCTAGATCTGGCACAGTCTGGCTTCAGGCCGGGACATGGTACCGAGACAGCCTTGGTCGCCTTAGTAGATGATCTGCGCAGGGAGCTAGACAGGGGGAGTGTGTCCCTGTTAGTTCTGCTGGACCTCTCAGCGGCCTTCGATACCGTCGACCACGGTATCCTTCTGAGATGCCTCCTGGGAATGGGCCTTGGTGGCACTGTTCTGCAGTGGCTCAGGTCCTTCCTAGAGGATCGTACTCAGAAGGTGTTGCTGGGGGACAACTGCTCTACCTAGAAGATCGTACTCAGAAGGTGTTGCTGGGGGACAACCTCACAACCATTGTCTTGTGGGGTCCCGCAGGGCTCAATATTGTCCCCCATGTTATTTAACATCTACATGAAGCCGTTGGGAGAGATCATCCGGAGTTTCGGGTTGTGCTGTTATCTGTACGCAGATGACGTCCAACTCTGTCACTCCTTCCCACCTACTACTAAGGAGGCTGTTCAGGTCCTGAACCGCTGCTTGGCCGCTGTATCGGACTGGATGAGGGCGAACAAATTGAAACTGAATCCAGATAAGACAGAGGCACTCCTGGTCAGTCGAAAGGCCGAACAGGGTATAGGGTTACAGCCTGTGTTAGACGGGGTTACACTCCCCCTGAAGACGCAGGTTTGCAGCTTGGGTGTGATCCTGGACTCTTCGCTAAGCTTGGAACCCCAAGTTTCGGCGGTGTCCAGGGGAGCATTTGCACAACTAAAACTTGTGCGCCAGTTGCGCCCATACCTTGGGAAGTCTGACTTGGCCACGGTAGTCCACGCTCTGGTTACATCCCGGATTGATTACTGCAACGCGCTCTATGTGGGGTTGCCCTTGAAGACTGCCCGGAAGCTTCAGATGGTCCAGCGCTCGGCGGCCAGGTTGCTAACGGGAGTGGCACTCAGGGAGCATACCACTCCTCTGTTGAGCCAGCTCCACTGGCTGCCAATCCGCTACCGGGCACAATTCAAGGTGCTGGCTTTAGCCTATAAAGCCCTAAACGGTTCTGGCCCTGCTTACCTCTCCGAACGCATCTCCACCTATGAACCGACTAGAACATTAAGATCATCTGGGGAGGCCCTGGTCTCGATCCCGCCTGCGTCACAGGCATGCTTGGCGGGGACGAGAGACAGGGCCTTCTCTGTGGTGGCCCCTCAGCTATGGAATGCCTTGCCGGCAGACATCAGACAGGCACCTTCATTGCTGGCGTTTCGGAGAATGGTTAAGACCTGGCTTTATGAACAAGCGTTTGGTTAAGCAGTGCAACCAATCAAAGGAAGATGGTAAATGAAACATAGGAATGGCACAAGGATTATGAGAAAGGATCTGATTTCAACTGAGGCATTATGTTTTGTCTTGTTGACTTGTCTTGTTTCGATTGTTAATTGTTGTGGATTGATGCTGTTGATCCTGTGTGTTGCATTGTTATGTTTTAATTGCACTGACATTGTTTGATAATTTGTACCATGTAAACCGCATTGAGTCGCCTGTTTGGGCTGAAAAATGCGGTATAGAAATAAAGCAAATAAATAAATAAATAAATAATAGGTCTTCTTAGGCAAGGAATATTCAGAGGTGATTTTGCCAACTCCCTGTGAAATATACCCTATAGCACCTAGAATTCATTGCCAGTATTCAATCCAAGTACCAAGCTGGATTGATCCTCCTTAACTTGTATTAAACATCCAAGCTTAGTGAAGAAAATGAAATAGCATAATTGAAGTGTTAATTGCATGTATTTTAAAAATTTGACTATATAAAGCAGTCCCCAAGTTTCAAATATCCAACTTACAAATGACTCATAATTAAGAATGGGGGTGAAACAACAGGAAGTCATAGAATCATAGAATAATACAGAGAAGAGAGCACATGGGCCATCTAGTCTAACCCCCTTCCATGCAGGAAAAGCACAATCAAAACCCCTGACAAATGTCCATCCAGCCTCTGTTTAAAAGCTTCCACAACACTCAGGGGCAGAAAGGTTCACTGCTGAACAGCTCTCATAGTCAGGAAATTCTTCCTAATGTTTAGGCGGAATCTCCTTTCCTGTAATTTGAACCCACTTTTCTGGGTCTTAGGGCCCTTCCACACAGCCATATAACCCAGAATATCAAGGCAGAAAATCCCACAATATCTGCTTTGAACTGGGTTATCCGAGTCCACACTGCCTTATATTCCATTCAGATCAGAAAATGGGGGATTTTATTTAGCTGTGTGGAAGGGCTGTGTCTCTAGGACAGAGGAAAACAAGCCTACTCCCTCTTCCTTATTATAGCCTTTCAAATATTTAAACATGGTGATTATGTCTCATCTCCACCTTCTCTTCTGCAGAATAAATATACTCAGTTCTTTAAGCCACTCCTCATAGGACATGGTGTCCAGACCTTTGATCATTTTAGTTGCCCTCCTCTGGACACGTTCCAGTTTGTCAATATATATTTTAAAATGTGGTTCCCAGAATTGGACACAATATTCCAGGTGTGGTCTAACTAAAGCAGAATAGAGGGGCACCATGATTTCTGTTGATCTAAACTCTTTTGATGCAGCCCAAAATCCCATTGGGTTATGAAGGTATTGCTTCATATTGTTGGTTTATGTTCAACTTGTTGTCCATTAAGCTTCCAAGATCTTTTTCATGTGTACTATTGTCAAGTCAGGCACCACCCATCCGGTTTCTGTGTATACCACTTTTTCTGCCTAAGTAAAGTATTCTACATTTTTACTTGTTGAAATTAATTTTGTTACTTTTCACTCAGCTCTCTAATCTGTTTGTGGTCGGGCCACGACACTCCTCCCCTCTCCCCAAATATATTTATCAAGAGACTTCAAGCAAATAATATTACTTTTTTAAATTCAAACCTATTCTGCACACCCAAAGTTGTGAAATGCTGAAGCACTAGCCATTTGAGTAGGGACCTAGCAGCAGTTATACCCCTATGAACTCTATCATTTTTAACCATTTAATACCATGTACCAATTTGATGATTTCTGTATAACTTTTATCTTTTATGTACTGTGTCAATCCCCAAAAGTATAAACTGTAAATGCATATATCAAAATATCTTTTGAAGGCAGCAATCTTTCCATGCCCCCAGCTACATAATTCCCGGGGAAAGGAGATGATGGCCAGGATCCCTCCATCTATTTCCCAAGCCAGATAGCTATCAGAATCTTTGTGTGTATATATACATAAGTGATCCCTTTTCTCAACAAAATAAGCTCAGGAAATTTGTCCATTTAAATTGAGGCTGAGAATCTGCTGCTCCTGCAGAAGAAGGCCCTTCGCTCTCTAAAATTACCACCTTTGTCTTTTGAGTCATATGCCCTTGTCTCACAAATTGGACACTTGAGTTAATTAGACACTCATCAGCATAGTCAAACTACCATTTCCCTCATGGACTGAATCCTCCCAGGATGTGTCCCTGCAACAGATTAGCTCTTTGAACTGACATCAAGGGTGTGACATTAAGTGAACACCCAGGCAATCCAGGTGCAGATTCTAGCCTTTATCTTTTTCAGACAATCAGGGGAAGGATCAGGAAGTCTGAATAGCTGTCAGAATTGTATAAAATGTCACACATTTTTCTCTGTATGCATGTACATTTTGAGACATATTGCATGTACTTGTATCCTTTTTTGGCAGAATTGTAATAAACCTCTGTGGCTTTGCCTTCAACCTGGGGACATTTTTTCTCTGTCTTGGATGATTTGGTTTAGTGGATGCTCACTGTGGTCCTAGCTGAAATCACTGCATGTTGAGGTCATTCTAAATTCCGATCCTGTCTTCTGGAGTTTTAGCTATTTGTCCCAAATTGGTATCATCTGCAAACTTGATAAGCACACCCTCTAAACCTTCATCCAAGTCATAAATAAAGATGCTGAACAGCATTGGGCCTAGAACAGAAGCCTGTTGCACTCCACTAGTCACTAGTCACTAGTCACTTATTTCCAGGATGAAGGGGAATCATTGGTGAGCATTTTTTGGGTTTCATCACTGAGATAAATCTAACCCTAAGAAGTGAAATTTCCTCCACAACAAGCCATTCTTTTTTCAAAAACCAAATATCACAGGGATGGAACATCAGGTCAAATCTTCTCAACAGGGGCACAGACAGCAAAACATACACTACATGGGTATTAATTCTTCCCTATGCTATCAAAAGCTTACAGATAGATAGATGAGAGAGAGAGAGAGAGAGAGAAATGGAGCTGCACTTTAAAAAGTAACTGGTCCAACTAACATACAAATCTACAACCTAACTTGTTTGTAACATGAGGACTGCCTGTAGTACATCCTCGGTGTATCTCTAACAACCACTAACAATAACAAGAAAATTACAGCATTCACCTATTATACAGGTTTGGGAAAAAGACATTTATTACTATAAGAACCTCATCACACTTACCAATTTAAGCATCCTAGAATGCTTACCATCTAGTTGAGGGATGGATGGGCACACAATTAATCACACAACAACCCTCAACCTCCGGCAGAGACCCCACCCCTAGGATGTATCCTTGCCAATATGGGAAGTCACTTCTGCCCCAGTTGGGCAATGCTTCCCCTGTATAATGGGGAAAGCATTGTTGTGGTGGAGTGACCTGTGAGATGCCACAGTTGCCCCATATATCTGCTTGTTTGCCACGCTTATTGCTAAAATGGGGGGGGGGGGGTATAAGATCCTCAGTCTGTACTTTTCATCAAATTAAATCCTAGTCTTAATATTAACAAAGTGTTTCATTCTTAAGGCTTTACCAGATTCTGACGTTAGAAAAAGTGTCACTGTGAAACAATTTTAAAGGTGAAATCATTAAATAATGTTATAACTCTATCAGATTCCCACTATCATGTGAAAATGCTTCCTGTTTAGCAGGGAATTCACCTCAGCAACTGATAATATTTAAAATTCAGTGTGTTGGGTTTTTTTAAGTGTCAGAAACGTTTTATACAGTTTGGAGACAGGTGCTAACCATTTGACAATGTGCAACCGTTATCACTTGTAATCCATCACAATACTTGCTTTCCAGCTGATGTTTAAGAATGTAAGTCTATACTAAATTTCTTCCCAAAGGAAACAATGATTAATTTTAGCAAGTTTCCTCCAGTCCAACAAGTCACCTAAGACTTGCAGACCAGAACTGGAGAAGGATAAACTTTCCTTCTGATAATAGCTCTCACATTGCATTCTCTCCATGAATACAGCACTCCTTTTTTATTGATGAGTGAAATCCATTAATGCCTCTTGATAGTACTGCCTTCTCATGACTTACCTCAGGGTGCATCTACATTGTTGTGGCTCAATGCAATAAAATCATGGAAGCTGTAGTTTCCTGAGGAACTAGTACTCTTTGGCCAAGAAGGCTAAAGGCCTTGTGAAACTAAACTCCCGTGATTTTATAGCATTGTGCCATTGTAGTTAAAGTGGTTCTGAACTGCAATAGTTCTACAGTTTAGAAGCACCACAATATTCTTCCCATCAAAGTTTCCTGACATTCAAAATAACATAGTGTTGCCATTTTTAATATTTCTACTATTCTTTTCACCCCTACTTTACCTGAGAGCAATCAGCCAAGGATGCTTATCTTAGGAGAGTATACTTAGGGAGAATGCTAGAAATAAATGATCCGATTCCCTTATCTTTCTCCAGTATTAAGAAAATAACTATTAACAGGGCAAAGTACTTTTTCTAGAAATAATATAATTACTACTGTCCATAAGATATACAAGCACTAGATCTTAGATAGAACAAGACTAACTTATCTGAATTTAGTTTGTGTTCATATGAACTGGACAAGTTAGATACGGCATTATTTAAGCAGTTTCAACAGAAACTAGATTCAGTTTACCTAGTCTGGTTTTGAAATTGATTTTCAATGCAATTGCATCTTGCAGTTCTGTGAACATAATTGCAATGTCAGCAGCAAACTTCTGAGTAAAATAAAAATAAAGAGAGGGGATCTGTTTAAGCAAGCAAGAGCTTTGAAGCAGCTGGCATGGGTATGTAAAGGAAACACTGTATATAAAACATGCAAAATATTTGAATATTAGTGAAATTGCTTCTAATTCAAATAAACTGCAGAGATTTCTGGGGAGGAAAAGAGAGTTTCTTGAGCAACTCTGCCAGTCTTTCTTCATAGAAAGCCAAACAGAGGCAACATTAAGCTACTTTCCAAGATAACGACATGATCTATTCATACTAGGCCAAACCAGGAGGCAAAGATTTGAAGAATTTAGAGTTCAAAAGTTTATAGGAAGCATATCCTTACAATGTATTGTCGAAGGCTTTCATGGCCGGAATCACTCAGTTCTTGTGGGTTTTTTCGGGCTATATGGCCATGTTCTAGAGGCATTTCTCCTGACGTTTCGCCTGCATCTATGGCAGACCTCTGAGGAAGCCTGCCATAGATGCAGGCGAAACGTCAGGAGAAATGCCTCTAGAACATGGCCATATAGCCCGAAAAAACCCACAAGAACATATCCTTACAATTCTTAACCACATCAGTTTTCAGTACTTGAATCTCATTCACATCATTTTAGGTAGTGATTGAAACAGATAGTTTGAAGCCCTAATTAGGGTTTTCCAGATCAGATCAGATCAGATCAGGGACAGGTTTCCTGTAACTTTAAACCTTAACAGATTTCAAAACAAAACAAAATTTTATAAAGCCCCCATAACAGGATGGAGGTATTTGTCCTCTTTCTCCTTCAAAACTGAAAGTCTTTAAAACTGTCAGCTTAGCCACCATCAACATTGCCTTCACTAGTTAGTCAATAGTCATGTTGAAAAGACTAAAAGTAAGGGTTTGGGCATGCCCCTTCATCCTCTTTGACAGAGCTTTATATTACACTATCCCACTCTGAAATCTGTTCATATTTAAAGTTCTAGGAACCCTGATTCCTACTCAATTTGGCAAACCTAACCCTAAAGAATGTCTGTAGTATCCCCTATTTGCTTGTACCTCCTATCTTCAAGAACTAGAGCTGAGCTAAAATTCTAGAGAAGCATTTGTTTTCCTCTTGTGAAGATTTCTATTTATTTTTCTTGCAAGCACAATCAGGCTATCTAGCAGAGTAACTGCTGATCAATCTTCACCTCTGAAGGACAGATATCATTTTCCCTCACAATTATAATTGGTATGGATTTTAAATCATGGCCAGGTGTCTAACATTGTTGATGCTAACATTTACAGTGGTGGAAACCCCACAGCCTTAGGAAAAAGAAACTGTGTTATAACTTCGGGGAAATTATATAAGAATTTCTCCTACATCTGGAGAAATGTACTGAAACAGTCCTCCTATATAGTTTCTCTGCCTTGAAACAGGGCCATATTTTTTGTCACGGCATCATTGTGTTGTGGATAACTAGTACTGCAGATAAAAGGAGCCAGGACAGAGAAACAATCATCAGGCTGGGGACAAGCCACAGAGGATTCATTTCAGCCAAAAGGGATGCAAGTACAAGCGGTTGCTTCAAGTCTACAAGCATAACACATACAGTGAAAGCAAGACATCTTATACAGTTTGACAGCTAATCAAAACTCTCACTACCTTTCCTGATTGGCTGAGAGTGGGGCCGGTTTGGATCCGCACCCTAATTGGCTGAGAACACTGCTGATATTTCCACCTCCAGGTGGGGATTCTTTTTTGTGGGGAAATTGCAGACAGGGGTTCACCAGTTGGGAAACCAATCAGCTGGTAGACCCCCCCCCCCCCCCAAGGAGGTGTTGTCCATGAAGACATTGTCAAAAGAAATTATAATGAGCTTTTGACTAGCTCAACTGTCCAGTTCCATATCAACAAATGTATGAGGCTACTGAGACAGAAGGTTATGATCTCAGCAATCAAAGTTTGGGCTATCAATAAAAAGGTTAAATTAATTTTATAGTGGATTTATTCCACGCCTTCTTGGAAGGCATGGGATGAATCCACTATTTCCAGGTCTGGACTGCAGAATACTGCAGTCCAGACAGTATTCCCACAGTTTACTGGGCTAAATAGGCCCAGTAAACGGTGGAAATACCCACCCCTCCCCCCAAGCCCCCAGACCCCTTAGTAATAAAAACTTATGTCGCGTCAATTAGAAGCCTTCACTGGCTCTCCCGGCATGTAGAAATGACGTGACAGGAGAGCCGGGGGGGGGGGGGGGGGAGGGGAGGAGGGAGGAAAATCTCACCCCCTCCCCCTATTCTCCTGGACTCGGCACTCAACCAGAAGGCCCATGTGTTGGAGGTGGCCAGGAGGGCCATTGCACAGTTAAAACTTGTGCATCAACAAGTTTGTGCACCAACAAGGGAAGCCTTTTTTAATCAGAATGTTTGGTATACCAGTTTGTCAACTCCATTGACTTCATCATTACACCACCTTCTTTTTTTAAAAACCCACTCTAAATAATAATATCATCAAAGCAAACATTGCCTTCTGAGACGCATTTGAAAACAATTGTAAAAGAAATGTATCCAAGGATTTTTTTTTCAAAGCTTGCTGATTAATTTCGTTTTTTGTAAAAAGTTCATTTCATATGGCAATGAGTACAAAACTGTAGACACAAGATTGAATTTCTCCAAGCTTTTTATTTTACCTTGAGGGAGAAAGAAATCAACAGTTTGATGATTGATATTGATTCCAAAACATGTTTCTTTTCGAATAGATTTTTTTTTAAAAAAAATGAGGTTATGCAAGCATCTGTAATTAATTAGCAGAACAGAGTGAATTTTTGATTGCAAGACCTTTGGAGAACCAAAAGGAAAATGTGAAAAGGCTTTTGTATTAAAGGGCATGTAGTGTTAAAGAACTGGTTTAATAATTAGAACTGAACAAATCATTTCTGTCCAATAATTTACGTGACAAATAGAGATTTTCTTTGTTCATAGAACAACCAGCCAATGATTACTGCAATGGCTCCAGACCACAAACCCTTGTTCTTACAAGCAGGCTTCATATACAGATGTTCTTTAGAGTTACTCTGGACAAGGGCAATCATAGAAGAAACAAGGATGGAAAGGATTTAGTCCTTCCAACAGATGATTAGTTCAACTGAAGCTATTACATGAGGGAGGTGCAAATCAATCTTAGACAATAATACACACAATCCTTGACCACTGACCATTCCATATGAATTTATACCAATTTTAATGCTAAACATAATAATATAATAATAATAATAATAATAAAACTTTATTGATATCCTGCCCCATCTCCCCATGGGGACTCAGGACAACTAACAACATAAAAAGGCAAACATTCAATGTCATCAATATACATACATGAATTAATAAAACATATAAAAACAGTACCACATTCATTAATATAAATACACCATAATAAGACAATAAAATATGAATTACACACTAAGCAATACACTTAAAATTAAACATGGGGTGGCCACTGGCTTATCTATGTCTATATTAGAAGATGGGTGTGTAGACCTGTGGCTTACCATGTATTTTGTCCTTAGTCATAGGAGTGGGTGTACAAATTACACATTGGCATGTACAGAATATATTTCAGCAAGAAAAACCCAAATGTAGAATTTGCTTCTCAGAGTTATGTTTAATTTCTAGATGCAAATATGCTCAGGCATTATTATACCTCCTTCCTTTCCATCTGCAGAAAGGCTAGGCTAAAAATATCTCCCAATTTTGAAACGCTATCCATTTCTTGAGCCCCCAGTGGTGCAGCAGGTTAAACTGCTGACCTGCTGAAATTGCTGACCACCAGATCAGTGGTTCAAATCCAGGGAGCAGAGTGAGCTCCTGCTATTAGCTCCAGCTTCTGCCAACCTAGCAGTTTGAAAACATGCAAATGTGGGTAGATCAATAGGTACTGCTTCTGTGGGAAAGTAATGGTGCTCCATGCAGTCATGCTGGCCACGTGACCTTGGAGGTGTCTATGGACAACACTGACTCGTTGGCTTAGAAGTGGAGATGAGCGCCACCCCCCAGAGTCTCAAACAACTAGACTTAATGTCAAGGGGAAACCTTTACTTTCACCTCATTCCTTTCTTATAAAAGAAGCTCTGGGCTGTTTTAAATATTTCGGAGTGGAAGGGAGAAATTTTGAACCACCACCCCCCCCCCCCCCCAAAAAAAAACCCAACCCTAAACGGATAGAGATAATGTACCACAGATATATGCCAGCAGAGGTGGCATTTCTTTTTTGCAGATCAGCATTTTTGGATGCTGGGAAAATGTATATTCACAATGAAATAAGTAACCATGTATCTCTAGGCAAAGGAGGACCAAGTGCAGCACAAAGCCTGAATGTGATCCCTCAGGACTGTTTCTGTATCCCTGGAGCACCCAAGGGCCAATAACATCTGGTGTAGAGAGTATTTCAGCCATGTTTGGAGGCATTTTTGTGTAATGTTCTAAAATTATTTTCTTCCAAAAGCCATCTATGGAACATGGTTCTTTCACATCATTTTTCAGACTCTCCCTGGGCCACTTTAGGCCCAGAAGAGTGCTATTTAAAATATGAAGCCGAATGCCTTTCTTGGATTTAAAATAAATCATGGTTAATATATTGCACTTGTCCAGAAAAGGACATTTGGGACCATTTTCTTATTTTGGGGTAGTGAGCGGGGTGGTGCAGATAAAACCCTGCAGCAGCAACAGGACACCTACATTTTTCCCATCCTTTGTCATAGAATCATAGAATCATAAAATCATAGAATCATAGAGTTGGAAGAGACCTTTTGGGCCATCCAGTCCAACCCCTACCAAGAAGCAGGAAAATCGCATTCAAAGAACCTCCTTTGTCCTGACGGGAAAGAGGAGAGGAGGGAGAATTTCCTCCGTTTCCCTTCTTGCTCCATCAACACTCCGTCACTCTGGCTAACATCAGGACAAGTGACAGAAAAAAGGTAGGTATTGTGTCATGATCAAAGACTGGGTGGTATGAAACCAGTACTCCCTCCAGCCTCTGGTATGGCTGGGGATATTCCTGGCAGACTTTTCTTGGGCTTCATCCAGCATCCAGAATACAGAATCAAGCCTGATTTAAGGGTCAAATATTGATGTGTCCCTGGCCACAGTCAGTGGTAGCAGACTCCATCTTTTCTCCTTTCCAAATATGCAGTTTATGCTAATAAAATATTCCAGTAATTAAAAATGGTCTTTTGTGAATGTTCCAAGATATGAGCTTCCAAGTGAATACCTTGTTGGAAATCACATTACAAGGTAACATGATTTACTTTAAGGTCTGAACACCTTCCATAAGCAATAGATTACTAAGAGACTTGTATATCCCTGGTGTGCACTTTTCTGCAGATTTTTTTTTTTTTGCAAAAAGGTTGATTTGTGCAAAAACATTTTTCATGCAAACCTTCTCCCCCCCCCCCCAATATTTGTGCATAAAACTATTTTACGCAAAATGCAGTCTTCTGAATATTTTTGGACAAAATCAAGTGTTTTGCAATATCCCCTCAATGAAAAAAAAACATGTCCTGAAGTATGAAAAAAATCTTGTGATAAAAAACGTAAAGGTTTCCCCTTGACATAAAGTCTAGTTGTGTCTGACTCTGAGGGTGGTGCTCATCTCCATTTCTAAGCTGAAGAGCTGGCGTTGTCCGTAGACGTCTCCAAGGTCTGGCAAAACTGCATGCAACATTGTTACCTTCCTGACAGAATGGTACCTTACCTATTGATCTACTCACATTTGCATGTTTTTGAACTTTTATGTTGGCAAAAGCTGGGGCTAACAGCAGGAGCTCACCCCGCTCCCTGGAATCGAATCACCAACCTTTAGCTCAGCAAGTTCAACATTTTACCATTTTGTGATACTTGAGCATTTTCTCTGCAAAGGCCAAAATCCTATTGTTAGTCCCAACTAGAGTAGAATCACTTAATAAATTGGATTTACCTACATGCTCACTAATTATTCAATGGCTGACATTAAGGGTGTGTGAAATGATAGAAATCCAATTCAGTTTTGTTTTGAATTTTGGATCCCCCGTTTCATTTTGGGAAGATTCTGCGAGATTCATTTTTTTTTTAAAAAAAATACTTTTTATTGGTTTTCCATATTTATATTAAAGCGGGGGAAGTGAGAAGAAAAAAAGGGGGAGGGGTAACAATGAAAGTGTGGGGACAATTGATTCAAGGAAAGTAGGAAAGTATCTATAGAGATTTAAGAGAGAGAAAGAGAAAGAAAAATGAGTTAAACTTTTTTGACTTCCAATCTTATTCCCTTTGATATCTCTTTTCTTGAATATTCTTCTGCCTGACTCAGCAATTGTTAAGGCTCTTCCTTTGTCCACTCATAACCATATTTAGTTGAGGGTTTACTTATCTGCTTTCAAATATTCCTTGAATTTTGACCAGTCTGTTTGAATCATGGGTCTGCCAGTGTTTCTTTTTATCAAATAGGTTAGTTTGTCCATATCCTTTATCTCAAGAATTTTGCCCAGCCATTCATCCTTAATAGGGATAGTCTCCAGCTTCCAATATTTGGCGTATGTTATTCTTGCCACGGTGGGGCAAAAAATAAAAGGTTTTTCCAAATTTAATTCTGAGAATTGTACACTCTCGTGTATCCCTAACAGGTATGATTCAAACTTCATTGAGAACCTGATTTTTAATATTTTCTGGATCTCTTCGTTTATCATTTTCCAATAAAGGCTTGTTTTATTACAGCTCCACCACATATGATAGAAAGAGCCTGTACATTCTCTACATTTCCAGCACTTGTTTTCCCTGTTCTTGTACAAATTCCCAGCTTTTTCGGTGTTATATACCACCTATGAATCATTTTCATATAGTTTTCCTTCAGGTCTGTGGCGTAGGTGTATCTTAATTTCTTTGTCCAGATATTCTGCTACTCTGCAAGATTTATCGGCCTGCCTATGTTCCTGTCCCAGTCTATTAATCTGTTATATACTTTGGTTATAATTTTTTCCCCAGAGTCCCTTAATTTACATCAAAAGCCGTCATTTGGGCAGAAACTGATTTTTTTTGTCTTCTTCATAGGATTGTTTAACTTGGAGATACTGAAACCATCCTACATTTTTGTATGTTTTGGATATTTCCACTAGTGGCTTTAGCTCTAATTCATTCTTTTCATTTTTCCATTATAACTCCTTATATCCTGGCCATTTAGTCCATCCTAGGAGTCTTCTTTGGTTGACCTCTATAGGCGATAGCCGCGTCAGAGTTTTGGCATAGAAATGGTCTTTGTATTTATTCCAGACTTTTATTAGGGAGGATCTTATGAAGTGATTACCATTTTTTTCCACTTTTAATTTCCCATTCCACATATAGGCGTGCCATCCCTGCCACAGGTCGTGCCCTTCTGGGAGATTCTGAATTATTTTATAATTCAAAATCTGGAGTTTAATTTTTGTTTCAGGAAGATTCAGTCCTTTAGCACCAATGACAAAACTTTTGAAGCTTGTCTTTCCATCATTTTTATGGCTATCAGGATGAAACTTGCCACACTTGTAGAACATATTTACAATTGTATGTATTCTAAGTTTCAGAATGTTTTGCTTATCCACTGATTTTTAGAAATTATTTTTTCAAATAAAATGTCTTTTGAAAAACCAAAAGAGGTATTATCCCCTCTACAGTGATGGAACATGAGTAAGACGTAATTCCTGCCAAGTTTCAGTAAGCTCTGCTCATCCACTGATGTTTAGACTTTTTTCCAATTTAAGCATCTTGTGTGTGTTACACTCTCCGAGTCTCAAATACTTGAAGAAGTATTTTTCCTCTGGCTATTGGGGTGAAACTTTCCACACCTGTAGGCCACAGTTATGACTGTTAGAATAGCAAGTTTCAGAACATTTTGCTCATGGACTGATTCTTTGGATTTTTTAAAAAATGTATCTCTCTCACTGAGAGGAAGAGACAATTTGCAAGAAAAAACAAACAAATGCAGGTTCCGTTCAGCTGGCAGCAGGGATTTCTGGGACTTGAAGTCCAAAAGAGCTTCACAGCAGGGGAGGAAAATGGAGAGGAAAACCAGCCCTATGATTGGCTGTGGAAGACCAAGTGATGCTGCCAGTATGGCTGCGCTCAGACCTATTGACCCCACAGAGGGATTGCTTGTTTGGAAAAAATGGCCAGGTTATTATTATTATTATTATTATTATTATCTTTCTTCTTTTGCTTGGCTGACAAAGAAAAAATAGCATACAGCTGCACTTGTCAATCACGTCAGTCCTCTCTCCCCCCCCCCCTTCCCACCCTGGGGCAATGGAGTACGCTACACTGGGGAAAAAAGGTCTGAATCAACAAATCTTTTCCAAATTTCTCCAAAGGTTTTGGGGCCTTATGTTTTGATTAATTAATACTTTTGAGGGGGCCTTCCTGTGTTTTGTTTTGGCAGTTCATATCTCCAAATTGCCAACATTTCCAGATCCCCTAGTTGATATAATTGGTCTATTCTGTTTGGACCTATTCAACAGGATTCCAGTTGTCTCTATCTGAGGATGAGAAAATCTGTGAGTATCCCTTACTTCCTGTATGTCACAGGCTGTGGATCCTTTGCCTTGGTGCATCACTGAGTTATTTAGAAATTGAGACAAGGCCAATCAATTTCAAAAATATTGACTCAACTGTCAATTCCATGCCTAGATGAGACAAACAGTTTTTATTATGTATTTATTTACAAAATATCTCTCCTGGCTTTCTCAGACCCGAAAGGTGACTCAAAATGGCTTACACCCAGGCAACTATTTGCTGCCTGAACAATATACACTTAAAACCACATTTAAAACAGAATAATAAAGTACACACAATAAGACCTTTAAAAACATATAAAACCAACACCTTCACTAATGTCCAAAATCATTGTCTGAACAATTCCAATATTCAATTTCACATAATTCCATGTTTGTCTATTACACTAGATTTCAAATGATTGTTCAAATAGCCACATTTTCACTTTTTTATGGAGTAGTAAACCATGTTAAAGGAAAAGATTCCAAGTACAGTTGTACAGGCATCTGCTAGTAAGGAATGGATAGGCTCTAAGGCAGTGTTTCTCAAACTTCAGGTGTTTTGAATTTAAGATCTTAGAAATCTCACCCATCTTACCAGCTGTTAGGAATTGTGGGAGCTGAAGTCCAAAACATCTGGAGGAGCAGAGTTTGAGAAACACCTGCTCTAAGGGAATACCTGTATAGGTAGGCAATAGTTTCCAAGATGTAGTGCCTTGAGAGGAGAGGGAATTCCTTTGTTCAGATCTAATGAGAAAGTAATGTAAAGTGAAAGGGGACATTTTATCTTTCTGTATAGGGAAATACTACAAGGGAAATGGTTCTGATGTAATCCATCTCATAATTCCTCTCATGCATCAAAATCAGCATCCAAAGCATGGCTCCACCTGCCTGAGCCATGAATCACTCAAATCTGTATCCTCCTTTAAATCACATCTGGCAATCTTTTTGTGGCAAAGAACATTCTGTGTGCCAGAACTCTCTTTTATCTCTTTATATGGCATCTTTCTTAATTTTCCCCAGTCCAGTTGCATGAAATGTCACCTGGTAGATAAAAGTTGAATTAATTGTACTTTTTGTCAAGGTCTATTTATGAATGCCTTCCTTTGTCTCAACCAAATGAAGTTGATTTGCCCACTTTCTGGTGTCTTCAGAGATTATCTTAATCCTTTTGTTTAGGCTGTTTTTAAGGAATAAGTAACATGCCCTTTCCAAATCTCTTTGGAAATGTATTAACTATTCACATTTCCAAATGGAGAGAGGAGAAAGACATGACCAAACATATCAGAGTTTTGTCTCTGTTTTTGATACTGCTCTTCGCATATGTTCATACTGAAAATGAAGTTCACAAGCTGCTGTGTCCTATATCACAAAGAGGATATGGGGATTCCACTGTCCACACCAAAAAATTATTATGTGGGTCTCCAGTTGCAAGCATGTATTTTACTTTATAACTTTTGACATTTTGCAGCTTACCATATGCAAGCTTCTACATCTATTCCTTTGTGAAAGAAGCAGAACTTTATGGAATAGGATAGAGGCAGGAAAAGTGTGGCTTTGACCCACATTCCAAAATAACACCCTTTTCTGGGGGGAAAAGGGGGGACATGTTGATTGTCATGCCATGCAAGTCTGTTAAAACAGCGACTCACCTTTCAAATAGGTCACAACCCCAATTATATCATTTAAGACACACAAACCATTTTCAACCTTTTTACTCCCAAATCTTAATATAATGTTCAGCCCTCCTAATCTATGGATTCAATATCCACAGGTTCAATTACCCTGCTCCAAAAAATAACCACCTCCCTAGAAATGTGTGTGGGCCTCTCTAAATACTCCAATTTTGTGGTATGTTTCCAGCCCGAGTATAGTCAAAGTATAGGGTTCACCATTACCTATGATTTCAAGTATGTGTGTCTTCCACAAATACAGGGCTCATACTGGACTTGCAACAAGCCATAGACCTCAGAGCTCTACACAAAAATAAATTCTTATGAAATCAGTTGGGTTTACTTCATCTAGTTAGAGGAAATATGTTTCCTCTGCGGTGCTGCTGTCTTCCTAGCAGGTGCCCATCTGCTGGGTTCTTTCTCCTTAGGGGTCCAACTTAAATTATCATTCAAAATGTGACAATTATGATTGCCAGTTGTTGGTTTTTTTTAAAAAAACAACAACAAACAAACAAACAAACAAGAAATGGCTCCTATATGTTTATTGTTGTTTGTGTAATGTGTTTTATTGACTTTTCTAATTATTTATTTTATGACAATGTTTGTCGCCTATTTGCTTTGTTTATTATTTCATGCTGTAAGCCTCCCTGAGTCCTCACAGAGAGATAGGCCAGGATATAAATAAAGTCTGATTGATTGATGATTAACAATGGTTGCATAGAATAGGAAATTGCAGCTGTTCTCTCTATTGTACAACCCTATCCAGTTTTCCCCCCCTTGCAACCCTAATAATAGAACTGCTTGGATCAGGTAACTCTTTCTGATTTAGACATGGTTACCCTTTTTGATGAGATTTTGGAACATAAGTTTCTTGGAACATAACTGGTTCCATATGCAAAGCTGAATCAATACCCCCTCATAATAGCTCATTGGTTCTTTCTCTTATGGGTATGGATCTTTTCCAGTTGAATGCAGTTCATGTCAACACTGGCTGGTTAATCCAGAATCAGTACAGAGCAGAAACAGCAGCATGCACCATACTGGAGCTATTGAAATCCTGGTGAAGGGCAAGGGGTGAGAATAGCAGAAGCATCTGGGTATATCCCTGGAACCAGATACTACCAAGATCTTTCAGAATCTGCTGATTATCTCAGAGGCTAATGTCACCATTTTCTAACTGGCCGCATGGACATAAAAATGTTTCTATGCACGCACACACACACGTACGCACGCACACACAATGATCTCCTTTCCCTACACTGATAACACCTCGTCCGGCCAAATCAGACCCATTCCAGCTGTCTAAACTGTCCTGAGACCACAGAATACTTCAGCATGTCTAGCAAACTCTGGAGTATCCCTCAACTTTTCCCAAAGTGGAGCAAAGCTGGTTCAAAGTTTAAAAAAACAACCCAGGATACTCACCGGAAATAGGTGTGCATTATGAAGACTGTGGGTTTAAGACTTGTGTTGACAAGTCCAGTGTGTATTGGCACATAGCTCTCTTTGTGGTATGTTGTTTGTGACATTATAATACTTTTTTAATGTAGGGATTCAGAAATATTACACTATATTCATAGCCTTTATTAGTATTTTCTAGAATTCAAATACCTTCATCTTGAAGGTGTGTATCAAATAGATCAGAGGAATGTGCAAAAACACCCATTCCATTCACAAAGAGAAGGGTTTTAAGTAGTTAACGTTATTTGGGTCCCCTCATCATTGTTCCGTTATTTTGCCTGAAAGAATCAACTTTTTCACTTTGAAATATAATTTACATTTGGATTTCATGTCAATTCTAATTTTTAGCTGAAAATAGAATGCAATGGCAAGCTAAGATTTGACAGATCTGGTCAAAGATTGCTGAAGGCCCTTCAAAGATCTCTGAGCAGCAGACACTTTATAACCAGAATTGCTGGGGTAATAAACTTTAATGAGTTGGAGTGCCTGTAGGAAACAGGGGCTTTTCAAGAGACACTTGATTGACATTTCCTTGAGTGTAATTCATTGGACTGATTTCTGTAAAACACATACTTGTGGGCTCTTCAATTACCTTGTATGCTCAGACATTCATGGTTATTGACATGTTTGTGGAATCTCTAACTGACATTGCTTCCAGAGGTGATTTATGAGGAAGAAAATGTCTAACCTGGATGACAAAAACAACACAAAAACAACAACAAAAAGCACAAAACCACAGCTAAATAAAAGTTGGCTTCTCCTTAATACCAGTTTTTCACTTTGCAGTACAAAGTTTACAAAATCTAAAAAAAGAAGTATGTCTAAAACAAAAATTCAAGTGAAACCTGTCTGTCAATTCTGAAAGCAGCCTGCTGTCACTCTGATTGTTTCAGATGTGGCTGGATTTTAATAAGGTCTAAATCCAAGCCTGCCTTTCTGTGACAATCACTTGAATTATTTATTTGTTTTTTTTTTAAAAAAAAAAAACAAAAAAAAAACAATGGTTCTTGTGGGTTTTTTCGGGCTATAGAGCCATGTTCTAGAGGCATTTCTCCTGACGTTTCGCCTGCATCTATGGCAAGCATCCTCAGAGGTAGAGATACCTCTGAGGATGCTTGCCATAGATGCAGGCAAAACGTCAGGAGAAATGCCTCTAGAACATGGCTCTATAGCCCGAAAAAACCCACAAGAACCTAGTGATTCCAGCCATGAAAGCCTTCGACAATACAAAAAAACAATGGTTATGACTTCTTTCTCTCTGGGCCCTTCCAGACAGGGCCTTCATCCCAGGATCTGATTCCACATTTTCTGTTTATCCCAGATTATCAGGCAGTGCAGACACATATAATCCAGTTTAAAGCAGAAACCTGGGATCAGATCCTGGCATATAGGGCCTGTTTGGAAGGGCCCTCTGTGAGAATTGCATAAAATATATCCTAGAGGCATCTGATCCTGGAAGCTAAGCAGGTTCAGCCCTACTTAGTCCTTAGATGGGAGATCACTAATGAATACCCGGTGCTGAAGGCTATATTTTAGAGGAAGAAACTGGCAAAATCACTTCTGATTATTATTTATACACTTCTATATATTTTTAAAAACCTATAACATTTGCAGGCTCACCACAAACCAACAGATGACTTGAAGGTTCACATACATTGAGTCATAGCAACCTTTTATAAGAGAATAGTGCTTACCAGGTTATATAAAAAGAACTTAAGTTTTGCTCTATATTACTTTATATTTTGTTTGGGATGTCTTGTTTTAGGAATCTGGCAAAGGTTTTAAATCATTTTAATGTAGTACTTGCTTTAAACTCAATGGCTTGTTTAATTGTGTTCAACTGAAGTTAAATGTTATAATCTATGGGTTTTAGTTGTATTTTGTTTTAATGTCGCAAAATACTTTGGGTCCTACATTAGAAGAATGGAAAGGCGGGGAGGGAGGGAAGAAAGAAACATTTCAAAGTAGAATGGGAAGCAAAATGCAGGTAGGTAACCCATCCAATAAAATTTAGACTCCCATATATTGATTGTGTGCTGTCGCACGCTGGGCCTGTGCATCAGACTGCAGAGAGGATATAAATTCTGTGTGCCCAACGGGACGTCAGGGCTGCCTCAGATTAAAGGCCTTTGGATTTCCTTAGAACACAGTCTCTAGAATACTTAAAGGTTCAACAAAGTTCTTTATTAATAAAAACAAACAGGTACTTCAAGGCTTTCTTAATAGTCTATTGGCTCTCTCAATCTTGTTCACTGGGAACAGGCACTATCTTCTTAACTGTAATTTAACTAATGGGGAAGTCCTTAACTTCTAATCTGGGCAGTCTGTCTTTGCCTCTGTTGGTGTGGAGCCCCTGCATGCGGTACCAACTGTGTCTGGCTTCCGCGAGTGACCCTTACCAAGCAGAGCTTTGTAGACTTCCAAGGGAAAAGGAGTTCAGGTTTCGGTGATGGCTGGCTGAAGTCCCTCCGCAAAAGAGCTGTAAGGTTGTATGATCCTCGGCCAAGCTGTGGGCTGTATAACCCCAGCCAAGCTGTAGAAGATGAAGCTTTCTACAGGAACTCTTGGTATTATATCCTGCATGAAAGCTTCTCTGTGTGGACTGAACTCAAAAAGGTTCCTATTCCCTCCAAAACCCCCAAAAGGGGCGGGACAAGGGAATCTAACTATAATTGACAGGTGGCTTGCCCTATGATTGCAGCCAAAAGAAGCCACCTATCTGCAGAGTCCCTGAAACTTAGGACTATAACAAACATTAAATGCAAAGCAAACAAAATTGGAGCTCCTGGTGCAGTTGTACCTGCACAGATTGAATAGACTAAAACCCTGTGCTTATCCTTGTTGCACAGTGTAAAAAGGGAAGAAAAGTGTTTGGAAGAAATGCCATATAGCATAAATATAGTCCTAGTTTTAAAATGTGCACTATTTCAAAGGAATAGATACAATGGTTTTTACAGAAGGGGAAATCTCAGAGAGAAACTGTTAAGTGGAAGCTAATAAAACCACAACGATGTAACTGCTTTGTGCATTACTTTTTGTGGCATAGGGAACAACCTAGGTGTTAGATCCCATCTATTCACAACTGCCCCTAAAAAAAAAATGGAATGTATACAGTCAGCCTCAGGCATAATTAAGTTTTCCTTGACATATCAACAAGAATAATAGGCTACACAGTCCTTATCAAGATCTGTTGTTTCACTGTGGAATAAATGATGTCAATGTTGTTCCAACACCATCTTTCAGAAAGAAGCAAAAGTGCATCCTGAGGTCATCATGATGCTATTGTAATCTTTGGCAACAACATTTCTTGAGATGAAATGATAAAGTTAGTCATGAGTTTCTATCTCCCGGTTTTTCCATTTCCTTAATACTGCATTGCTTTTATTTTTGTCCATGATCCGATTCCAAAATTCCACAATGGAACAATATCCAATATATTAACTTATTTAAAGAACAGTATGTAACAAATAATTGCTTTAGTTGAGCAAAAAACAAACCCTCTGGAAATTGAAATGACATATCCAGATAAGGGCTGCTCAAGAAGAGAAAGATTTGCACGACTATTTTATCAGCGCTGATTTACCATCCTTTCCTTGGCTCTAAGGGGATGAAATGCTGAAATGCTGACTTAACCATTGCAAATGCATATCCCTATATGAGTAGATCTCACTTTACTATGCTAGTAGTAGCCTTTCAAATGGTCTTCAGCCATATAAAAGATCAAGATTTGGCATATATCAAATTAATTAAAAACAAAACTCCTAAATTGGATGAATTTTTGATAGGATGTTCTTTTGAAAATACAATGCTTTCCTGGAAGCAAGTGTTTTCAATTGTCATCCTTTTAAAATCATGGAAGCACCACAAACATAATGATCTGATTTTGCTAATTTTTATTTTCATTGACTAAGAAAAGGTTTGACCTATCATTTATTCATTTGCAACATGGTTCACAGCATGTGCAGCTTAAAAGTGGTTCACAATGATAACAAAATATGTACACGAAAATTAATACAAATAATAAAATAATAATAATAGGACAGGGCAGGAAATGAGAGAATCCCAAGGTTCCTGAGACTACAGGATATTAGACATTTCCATCTCATACAGTGTACAGAGACTTATCTGCTTCAGCAGTAATGCCATTGCAATGCTGATGGTGTTTCTGACTAGAATCAATGGATTTCGTAGTGCATGGATTCCACTGAGAACAATGCAGAATCATTATACTGGAGGGGAATAATCTGATATGTTCTAGAAGAGCATGGAAAATTTTGGTTGGATAAGTTTTAACTCTCATTTTCCTACAAGAAGCTGTTCAGTTGTATGATTAAGGAGCTCCCAGTGGCGCAATGGGTTAAACCCTTGTGCTGGCAGGATTGAAGTCCAACAGGTCGGAGGTTCGAATCTGGGGAGAGTGAGGATAAACTCCCTCTGTCAGCTCTCACTCCCCATGTGGGGACATGAGAGAAGCCTCCCACAAGGATAGTAAAACATCAAAACATCTGGACATCCCCTGGGCAACATCCTTGCAGATGGCCAATTCACTCACACCATAAGTGACTTGCAGTTTCTCAAGTCACTCCTGACACGAACAAAAAGTTGTATGATTGATTTAATATCTTCTGAGTTATTAATTGTAGCATGCACCTTAATATCATACAGCATCTTGCCTCAAGAGGATAACAACACTTAGAAAGAACAGCCGACAGCAAGGATGTGTAAATCTGTAAATTTTAGTTTCTCTTTTTTTTCCCCATTCTCAAGGGCAGATCTACATTGACTTGCTATCCCAGTGCATATGCCAGATAGGACCTAGTCAGACAGGCATATTCCTAGCTAGCACATCAACGACTTAAATCAAGAAATAGTTTTCTTAGATCCACAGAGACACTTGCTGGAACACCTCAGCAAGTGAGAGTCCAAAAGTGGCAGGCTCAAACCCAGCACCTCAATCCATGGGTGATACCAGATGAGAGACTCCCTCCTGGGCACACAGAAGACTGGGCAACTTGGAAGGCGCTGAACAGACTGCATTCTTGCACCACGAAATGCAGAGCCAATCTTAAGAAATGGGGCTACAAAGTGGAATCCACGACATGCGAGTGCAGAGAAGAGCAAACTACAGACCACTTACTGCAATGCAACCTGAGCCCTGCTACATGCACAATGGAGGACCTTCTTGCGGCACTCCAAGTGGCCAAATACTGGTCAAAGGACATTTAATCAACTACCAAGTTTGCAAACGTTGTGTTTTTTAATCTGTTTGTTTGTTTTGTTCTGTTAGAAATGTAATACAATGGTCTGGTTGCCTCTGACACGATAAATAAATACGTATTTAAGCATTTTTGTCTGCTCTTTCCTCTTACATATGCATGTGTATATTCACCTTCAATTACACAGTCTAGTTGTAACATTTGGAAACATGAAAATTTTCAATAATAACTTTTAGTTCACAAAACTTTAAAACCTTGAAATTAGGCCTGCTTACACTCAAATGCAAGACATTTGATTTTTTTTACATCTCTAGCTTCCCCATTATCTCATTAGGTTCAAGAACACACCATGAGCAGGAGTTAGAGGTTCCTTTTGTGCCATACTTCTTCTAAGCAATAATCACCTCAGCCTATAGATTTTTATCTTCTGCTATCTGTTTTCAGTATTTATATGCCTACTAAATAGAATCATAGAATCATAGAATCAAAGAGTTGGAAGAGACCTCATGGGCCATCCAGTCCAACCCCCTGCCAAGAAGCAGGAATATTGCATTCAAATCACCCCTGACAACAGTTTTCCTCTCCCCAAGAAATGGGGAGAGAAAAAACATTTGTCTGCCTCACACGAGGCAGGGAGGAGTTCTGGAGGAACCCTCCAGAACATCCGGGGGCGTGGCCTGCTAGCACATGCCAGGCCCTCCCAGGCTCATTCCGCGCCTGGAAGTTGGGGAGAGAGGTCGCAGAGAAGAGCGAAGACAAGAAGCCTGAAGAGGTTCAGCAAAGAAGAGAAGAAAAGAAAAGAGGTTAAGGGGATAAGAAGAGCATCTACAGGTCTGTACAGGGGTCCTGGGGGAGGGAGGCTTCACCCACCCCCCACCCCTCCCGGACGAAGGCTGGGTGCTTCAAAGCCCTTCACAGAGGCCTTGGTTATGGCAAACAAGGGCGCACGTGGCCAGGGGCCTGGAGCTGGGCGGCTTGGCATGCGGCTAGCTCGCAGCGTCAATTTTGGGCACCGTCCGGGCCGTTGATGGAGGCCATTGTGGGAGATGGGGCGGCCGCCATTTTAGGATAGGCCCAATTTCGTTTGCCACATGGGGCAAAATGAAAGTGAAAGTTATTTCAATTACTTTATTTTGGGCCGGATGCGTGTTATATGTAGTAGGTATGATGTTAAATATACACAGGTAATAGGGGAGTTATACCCTTGGCTACAGAGGTTGCTGACCTAAGGTCGATAGTTCTTATTTGGGAGCAGAGCGAGCTCCCGATGTTAGCCACAGCTCCCAAAAAATGGATCAGGGAGAGAGCTCCTGCTGTTAGATCCAGCTTTTGATACAAAAAAAAAATGGATCAGGGAGAGAGCTCCTGCTGTTAGATCCAGCTTCTGATACCAAAAAAAAATTAAAATAAAATAAAATAAAAATTATTAGTTTAAATAGGATCAGAGGGGGAGCTCCTGCTGTTTGATCCAGCTTCTGATACAAAAAAAAAATGGATCAGGGAGAGAGCTCCTGCTGTTAGATCCAGCTTTTGATACCAAATAAAATAAAATAAAAATTATTATTTTAAATAGGATCAGAGGGGGAGCTCCTGCTGTTTGATCCAGCTTCTGATACCAAAAATAATAATAATAAAATAAAATAAAAATTATTATTTTAAATAGGATCAGAGGGGGAGCTCCTGCTGTTTGATCCAGCTTCTGATACCAAAATAAATAAATAAATAAATAAATAAATATTATTATTTTAAATAGGATCAGAGGGGGAGCTCCTGCTGTTTGATCCAGCTTCTGATACAAAACAAAAAAAAACAAAAAACAAAACAAAACAAAAAAAATGGATCAGGGAGAGAGCTCCTGCTGTTAGATCCAGCTTTTGATACCAAATAAAATAAAATAAAAATTATTATTTTAAATAGGATCAGAGGGGGAGCTCCTGCTGTTTGATCCAGCTTCTGATACCAAAAATAATAATAATAAAATAAAATAAAAATTATTATTTTAAATAGGATCAGAGGGGGAGCTCCTGCTGTTTAATCCAGCTTCTGATACCAAAAAAAAAAAATGGATCAGGGAGAGAGCTCCTGCTGTTAGATCCAGCAATGAAGTCAAATGGGAAGGGATCAATAAGCCCTGTCGCGGGCCCTGGCCATAAGTATTGCAAGCTCCCGATGGGAGCCTTAACTTATGTGACCTCCCAATGGTACAGTCTTTGCCAGTTGCTACAGGTGAGCTCCCTTGGTTAGCCCCAAATTAGGTTGGCCTTACAGTCGGCCTGTATACTCAAAAAGGAAAATGACTAGAGCAATAAGCCCAGTGGCAGGCCTGGGTTGGTATAGGGGGGCGAGCTCCCGCGGTTAGCCTCTACTTATGTAAACCTTATAGTGGGACTAATTGCAAATGTGAGTAGATCAATAGGCCCCAACGATAGGCTCTGGCTACTGGGGTGCGGGTGAGCTCCGGTTGTCAGCCCCAACTTGTGATAACCTCACAGCAAGACTCAATGCAAATGGGAGTAGATCAATAGGCCCAATGGTAGGCTCCGGCTACTTGGGTGCGGGGCGAGCTCCTGATGTCAGCTCCAACTTGTGATAACCTTACAGCAAGACTCAATGCAAACGTGTTGCCCTATATGTTTAGATATATATAAGGGACAAAGTCTTCGTCAATTTGTTATACTGGCGCTATATACTTATTGACACAGTCACTGGTTATTTTTCTTTCAGGATGGCGCCGAAGAAGAATGTGGGCGGCCCTAAAGGATTACAGGGCCAAGGCCTTGTTTAAATATCAAAATATAATATATGGGGCATATGTCAACTACACTGGTCAGGCGTGGCTTGTTTACGATAGCCGCTTTCGTTCTGAGGCTGCCATGATGCCTAACAAGCGATGGGACCTCATCGACAGTCAATTGTGGATGGAGGTAATGAATACAACCAGAGCAGTTTCTGGTGAGAAGGCCGATAGCGGCCATACTATACAAAACACTAAAGAGAGTCAGCCCTTTTGACAGGGAGGCCCAGCACAACAGCTGCAAAGACAAAAGGGTATGTGCTGGGAATACGCGGCCCAGGGGGCTTGCGCCCGCGAGGACTGTAATTATCAGTATGGGGCATATGTCAACTACACTGGTCAGGCGTGGCTGGTTTACGATAGTCGCTTTCGTTCTGAGGCCGCCACGATGCCTAACAAGAGATGGGACCTCATTGACAGTCAATTGTGGATGGAAGTAATGAATACAACCAGAGCAGTCTCTGGTGAGAAGGCTGATAGCGGCCACACTATACAGAACGATACGGGGAGTCACCCCTTTTGGCAGGGAGTCCCAGCACAACAGCCGCAAAGACAGAAGAGTATGTGCTGGGAATACGCGGCCCAGGGAGCTTGCGCCCGCGAAGACTGTAAATATCAGCACGCCTGTACAATATGCCAGGGTAACCACGCAACCAATAGTTGTTACAAGGGAAAACCCACAAGAATTGGGCCAAGAGGCGCTCAGTTCAATAGTAAAAACCCAGGACAGGTGAATGTTCAAAGGGGGCCCCAGCCCAATCAAGGCGGGTCCGCTTAGTTGCTGGCCGGAAAGATAGCCTTACAGAGCTGCAGCAAATTACTTGCTTCGCGGCTTTAGGAGGGTTTTCAGATCCCGGCCCGTGGGCCACGTTCCCCCCCCCCAACTTTTGTAGCATCCAATTTAAAAATCGGTTATAGGCCTAGAAGCTGGGGTCATGAAAAAGATAGATAAGGAGATTAAGGAAGGCAGGGTTTTGGGCTTTGGTGCGTTAATAGGGCCACAGTACGGTCATTAACGCTCGGGACTTAAGCAACTATGGCCCAGCCTGTGCACATCATATTATAAACAGGTTTTATATCATGCGGCGGCGTGGACTGCATGTTTTGCAACTACACGTGAGTGAATTGGTGACATTAGCCAATAACGATACCTCACACCGCGCACTTTTGGTTTCCGACTTCAAAGTTTTTCAAGATAGTGTGGAAATAAGAATTAGAACTTCCAAAACAGACCAGAAGTTACGTACGGTCAGTTTCAGCCTAGTTATCATTATCGTCACAGGCCACGCAGGGCTGGCACATAGAAGAAGGGTCCTGGTCTGCGGACAGTTATGTCTTCTGGGCAGTGAGAGAGGCCCACAAGACTGCCTATGGCCAGCACTTGGGTCTCTCTTCCACGGCAACGGTGGAACGGAGAGGCACGAGAAGCCTGCGTTGGGACGGTTTGTGCCCTTTGTTGTTTGATGCCGGGAGTGGTTCTCCTCCTGATGTGTTGGTTATCCACCTCGGTGGTAACGATTTGGGCCTGTTAACAGGCAAAGCCCTCTTTTTGCAAGCACGGGCGGACATTCGAAGGATTTGGTGGTCATGGCCCAGGGTGCACGTCGTTTGGTCTGCTATCATACCTCGTCGCAAGTGCAGAGGCGACGTGGGAAGGCTTGAGGAAGCCAGAAAACGAGTGACTCAGGCCATGTGATTATCATACCTCGTCGCAAGTGCAGAGGCGACATGGGAAGGCTTGAGGAAGCCAGAAAACGAGTGACTCAGGCCATGTGATTATCATACCTCGTCGCAAGTGCAGAGGCGACGTGGGAAGGCTTGAGGAAGCCAGAAAACGAGTGACTCAGGCCATGTGATTATCATACCTCGTCGCAAGTGCAGAGGCGACATGGGAAGGCTTGAGAGAGCCATGAAACGAGTGACTCGGGACATGTGATTGTTCTGATCCATCAGAGGGGTCGTTACATTGAGCACCCAAACAGCACTCGTGACGACGAGAGGTTGTATCGGGGTTTTGGAGTACATCTTTCGGAATTGGGCAACCAACGGTTTCGGCTAGATTTACAGGAAGGTATTTTAGGGGTGTTGGAGGAATTGGTGGGGGATGGGGGCGAAATGGACATTTGCCCCCAATCCGTGGCGTAAATAGATAGGGAAATTCCTTTAGTCGGTGTGCACCTAGGGCACCCCTTTAAGGGGTGAAAGGCCCTTAAGTTAAACACTCACCTACAGTTTAAAGGGGTGAGGTGTAGTTAATGGCCTTTAATGGGAAGGAGTCTCGATACAAGAGCTCTGGAAGAGACTCCTCATTCCTTTCCCTTGATGGTGATACGGTTTGATTACCGAAACCCAGGTGCTTCGCCCGGAAATTGTTATTACGGGTAGTGATACTACCTGGGTTAGGTTACACCAGTTCCTTACACCCTTGAGTTAAGTTAAGAACTTAAATAGGTAACGTTAAATAAAAGTTGCCCAATTTGAATCCAAAGCATTGGTGTTGTGTCTTTTATTCTCGTGTGTTTCTTCGTGGGTTGGCAGACAACAGTTTTCCTCTCCCCAAGAAATGGGGAGAGAAAAAACATTTGTCTGCCTCACACGAGGCAGGGAGGAGTTCTGGAGGAACCCTCCAGAACATCCGGGGGCGTGGCCTGCTAGCACATGCCAGGCCCTCCCAGGCTCATTCCGTGCCTGGAAGTTGGCCCACCACTCCCGCCCATTAACAGTATATTTTGCGGTTGCCTGCGGAACCGGGTAGGAATTTTTTCCTCTTCTTGTTTTATAGGGGGGGTTTTTTGCCTACCCTATACTGTTTAGGGGCTAGATAGAGGAAGTGGGCTACGCTTTAAATAGGCCAGGCGTAAATAGATAGGGAAATTCCTTTAGTCGGTGTGCACCTAGGGCACCCCTTTAAGGGGTGAAAGGCCCTTAAGTTAAACACTCACCTACAGTTTTAAGGGGTGAGGTGTAGTTAATGGCCTTTAATGGGAAGGAGTCTCGATACAAGAGCTCTGGAAGAGACTCCTCATTCCTTTCCCTTGATGGTGACACGGTTTGATTACCGAAACCCAGGTGCTTCGCCCGGAAATTGTTATTACGGGTAGTGATACTACCTGGGTTAGGTTACACCAGTTCCTTACACCCTTGAGTTAAGTTAAGAACTTAAATAGGTAACGTTAAATAAAAGTTGCCCAATTTGAATCCAAAGCATTGGTGTTGTGTCTTTTATTCTCGTGTGTTTCTTCGTGGGTTGGCAGACAAATGGCCATCCAGACTCTGCTTAAAAGCTTCCAAAGAAGGAGACTTCACCACACTCCGGGGCAGAGAGTTCCACTGCTGAACGGCTCTCACAGTCAGGAAGTTCTTCCTCATGTTCAGATGGAATCTCCTCTCTTGTAGTTTGAAGCCATTGTTCCGCGTCCTAGTCTCCAAGGAAGCAGAAAACAAGCTTGCTCCCTCCTCCCTGTGGCTTCCTCTCACATATTTATACATGGCTGTCATATCTCCTCTCAGCCTTCTCTTCTTCAGGCTAAACATGCCCAGTTCCCTAAGCCGCTCCTCATAGGGCTTGTTCTCCAGACCCTTGATCATTTTAGTCGCCCTCCTCTGGACACATTCCAGCTTGTCAATATCTCTCTTGAATTGTGGTGCCCAGAATTGGACACAATATTCCAGATGTGGTCTAACCAAAGCAGAATAGAGGGGTAGCATTACTTCCTTAGATCTAGACACTATGCTCCTATTGATGCAGGCCAAAATCCCATTGGCTTTTTTTGCCGCCACATCACATTGTTGGCTCATGTTTAACTTGTTGTCCACGAGGACTCCAAGATCTTTTTCACACGTACTGCTCTCGAGCCAGGCGTCCCCCATTCTGTATCTTTGCATTTCAAATACTTGTGTTTAAATCTGAGTGAACAAGAGGGCTTTTCTGAGACAACTGTAGTCTTCTACTGCAAATCCCAAACATAATAGCCTTGCCATTTTCTTTGTTTTGGCAACCAGGGCACCCCTCCCCCAACACACACACACACACACACACCCAATTTCACAAATACAGGGCAAGGATGTTTCCAGGCAATTTGTTATGTTGCTCCCTAGTGGGTAATTTCATAAATATTTGAAAACATAGTGTCAAAGTAAAAATAGTGCATCTTAAGCAGAGGAAAGGATAACAATTACATTTGTTTAAGACAAGTAAAGAAATGGTTGGTAATGAGGGGAGAAAGATGAGCTTGATGAAAATAATCTGCTACTTTATTCTGCAAGACTGGCAATTAGAAAGGCATTTGTGTTCAGTCCAGGCTAAAATTTGAGTGGAGAAGTGACAGAGGGAAATAGCATGTATTCACTGTTTCTAAAGAATGTGGCTTTACTTTGTTGCAGAACATTTTCGTCCTAGGATAGGGATTCTGCGGGTTGTCTTTTGAGCTCTTCACACATAAAGTGCCACCTCTCTTCTAAAAAGGCACTGCTGTACCTGATTCCCCTTTATTAAAATCATGCTCATGAAGTATCCTTCCGCTCATTACATCTTCATAAAAGTTGATAAAGAGATGTTAAAATATCAGTAAAGGTTCCCACACAACTTTGAGAAGGAATGGAGAAAGGAGGAAGATAATGATATCATCATTATTATTTGAAACACAACAAGATTAGTACACAGCAAACAAGGTCACTCTGCTGGATGTTATATTGGATCACATGTCAGACACTTCTCAAGTGTCTAGGACTATGTGATGTATCGGCAAATAATGTGTGCAGATCTCAGTAGGGTGGCCTTTTGCAGCTAACAGATGGTAATTTTGTCAGCGCCAATTGTGTTTAAGTGCAGGCCAAGATCTTTAGGCACTGCACCCAGTGTGCCAATCACCACTGGTACCACCCTGACTGGCTTGTTCCAAAGTCTTTGCAGTTAGATCTTTAAATCCTTGTATTGTGTCAACTTTCCCAGTTGTTTCCCTTCAATCCTGCTGTCACCTGGGATTGCAACATTTTTAACACGATTGTGAGGTCAGGAGTATTGTGCTCCAAAATTCTGTCAGTCTGAATTCGGAAGTCCCAGAGTAGTTTGACGTGTTCATTTTCTGTAACTTTTTCAGGCTTGTGATCCCACCAGTTCTTTGTCACAGGCAGATGGTATTTGTGACACATGTTCCAATGAATCATCTGACCAATAGTATTATACCTCTGCTTGTAGTCTGTCTGCGCAATCCACTTGCAGCAGCTGAGGATGTGATCTATTGTTTCATCTACTTCCTTGCAGAGTCTACACTTAGTTTCTGTTGTAGACTTTTCAATTATGGCTTTTATGGCATTTGTTCTAATGGCTTGTTCTCGGGCTGCCGGAATCAAGCCCTCGGTCTCCTTTTTAAGGTTCCATTTGTGAGCCCACCATGTTTTTTTTCTTTGTCAATTTTGCTCTCAATTTCTCCCAGGAACTGTCCATGGAGAGCCTTCTTTCACCAGTTTTCTCTTCTGCTCTGTATTGTGTTTTTACGGTATTCCCTCTTTGTCTTTTGCACTTTAAGCAGTTTTCTACTAATGACTTCCATCAATGTTGGTTCTTGACTGTCTTTCACATAATCTGCCAGTGCATGTTCCTCTTCTTCTACCATTTGTTTCACTTGCAGAAGCCCTCTGCCTCCTAATTTTCTGAGCAGGTAAAGTCTGTCGACATCATTACGTGGGTGTAATGAGCAGTAGATTGTCATAATCACCATCATCATCATCATCATCATCATCATCATCATCATCATCATTGCTTATTATTATTATTGCTTATTATTATTATTATTATTATTATTTGATATTTTTCTCCCTCCACAACACCCTAGAAGGGAACTATTTTGTCCAAGATTTATCAGACACTACTGTCATTACACTGTCACTGCTAAGCATAAAAACCAGTAAAAGCAACAATGACAAAAAAGCGAGCAATCAGACTCCAAGAGTTGGAACACTGTTGTCTGATTTTCACTCTCTGATAAAACAATTACCTCTAAGGAAATTTGAAGAGGTGATCCAGAAGGAACTGGTCATTCCTTCTTACAGAGAACTGTTTGCAGGTGTGTATATGTTTTAGTACCCACACATCTATGTAGATTGTGTTGATAGATTTACCTTTTATACTTAGATTTTTCCAAGACATTCATCATGCTGTTTCCCAATAGAGCAGCTGTATAGAGTTCTATATTATTCTGTGCAGTGTGCACCATTTTTTTCTTGCACTGTTGCCAATATGTTTCCACACTAAATCTTAACAAACTCCCAATTTCAATATATATCTGCCTTAAAATTGACTTTCATTTAATAAATGACTGCAGGGGAGGCAAATTCCCAACAAACTTCTGAATATATAGGGATGGAAGGGGGACACATCTAAAGCTTTTCTTCAAATGATATATATAATATATCAAATACACACCATATACTGGATGATATACGCAGTATATCCCTGAAGGAAGTGTGGAAAGGGGGAAGCGATTTGGTCTTGTTATTCCCACTCCACATAAATCCCTCACACATTCACCAGCATGCACTTAAGTTATTTCCTATGTTCAAATAAAAAGCAGCTTCCCTCTTGAAAAAGTAAAGTACTTGATTACATAAGAAGAAGTTACACATATGACACCATTCATATACATCTTCATATCAGCATATAGAGGCCAGGGCAGTGCTTAGAAGCATTATATCAATGCCTGTCTGCAGATTCATAAAGGTGAACTGTAAATATTCCATACAGAGATTGCTTATGCAAGCACAACAATAAGCCCAATCCAGAAATGCAACATTTTGCAACACATATTCATGACTACATGTTTTTTAACAATTGAAATACACAATATATGATGCAGAACTACATTGTGAAACATACAATGCATTACCAAACACACAATGTGCAATAAAAACGTGAAAAGCAAAATGTATAATTGCAACCTGCAAAAGCAAGACCCCAAGAAATACATTCTCAGCCCAACTCTGCTTCCACTATTACCAGCAGAATACAAACAATGTACAATGGTGACTTTTTGGGAGCACTGCATAAAAGAATGACTTATGCATGCATTATTGACCTCATCAGAAAGGAGAAAAGAGAGGGGCAGCAGGGCAAATATGTTGCCTCGTGAGAAGCTCCCTGTCAGCAATGTTTTCCCCATCACATGGGGTAGCATCGTTCAGAACAGAAGTGTAAATCATGTTCTCTCTGAATAAAAGAACAAACATGTCATTGACATTTCTATGCATTTTTTCCTTCATCAGATTCACATTTGAAATAATGATTTCATTTGCAGTGTGTAAATTGGCAAACAGTTTACATTCACAAATGGCATAGCTGAACTTCACAACATGCTGCCTTGTCTGCTGCCTTACTCCATGAAATTTGAAAAAAAAGTACTGAATGCCTTGCTTGCATCTTTTTGTTCTGTGTTTTTGATGTGGATTTTTTTGTATTTAGTCCTACTCCATTGTCCTATTCCTGGGCAACGGAGTAAGACAAGTTTTATTCCCAAAGAACATGCAGAGAGAGAAAGCAGAACATCAGATTTCCCTGCCATTCCTTTACCTGTAATTCATGTCCTCCTTTACTCCTCTCTGAAAGGCAAACTTTTAAACTTGTCCAAAAGTAGAATCCTAGAAGTAGAAAAACTTCATGAGAAGACAGAAATATGCAAATATTTCACTAAGCTGCATGCAGTGTGACATATCCTCCAATTCTATCTAAAAATGTTATGTAACTAACAATTGTGACACATTCTGAACTACTAAAGTTTATAAGTTATGTGAAATAAGCACTAAATTCTCTTTCCACAAAATAATACAGCATCCTCTGAAACTGAAAATTACGTTTCAAGTGAAGTAGTAGCTGAAATTATGAAATAGTAATAGTAATAGTAGTAGTAGTAGTAGTAGCAGTAGTAGTGGTAGTAGTTGTGATTGTTGTCATCTCATCCTTTTTTATTATCCTTCCCATAATTGAGGCATAATTAAGTAATTAAATGGCCTTCTCATCTTGCTACCTCTTATCAGAATTGTTGACTGGTCAATAAGAAGGAAAGGAGGAGCATAAAAGTAGACTGAGTTCAAGAATATTTGTGACTGAGAGATAACTTGTTCATCCTAAGAGTCAGTTCATATTTGGCAGATTTATAATACCAAGTGGAACCTAGTTGGCACCTTTTTGTACTCATTTACTGGTGACTTGATCAGTACAGCTGTAGTATATTCTTGCGGTGGTGATGCTGTAATATAGCACCATGCAACTTGTACTATGGTCTGAAGCACTAAGCCACTTACATCTTCTTCTTTTTTTTTCATTTTGAATATTGCTCTAGCAAAGTATCCCCCACACTGTAATAAGTGTTTCTGTATATATTGAGCAGCAGAAATCTACAGTAAGTCTTTACTTCCTCAAATTCTCGAAGCTTTAATCTTTCAACCTGATGATATAGGGAGCAGAGCAAGTGACTGCATTCTAAAAGTACAATCAGAAGCCAAGTTATGAAATGAATTATACCAGCATTTATGTAGGATAAAAAATGCCAATCAGGTTTTTTTAAAGCCTGGATTTCATTTTGATGCTCATTTTTAGCAAACTAGGCCACAGACTCAAGTAGGCTACAGGCCTCAAGATGGATTTGTTGGTATTGAAGCAGGAGGACAAGTGTGTTGTTTGTCATACAAACCAAGGCCAGGAATGTTTTTGTAAACTACACTGGGTGAGGCATTTTTGTCCTATCTTTCTACACAGTCAACCTCTGTGTATCTTGGCATGTCTGTTTCTGAGGGAAGAGAACTATTTCCATCTTTTAATAAGTTGTTCCAAGTTTCATGTGATGCTATAAATAAGTGGGGTGAGCAGCCATTTTCATTTCACTTAATTTGATATGGCAGAATTGGAAAGCAAGAGGAAGAAAAACATCACCCTCAACATAATATCTAGAGCTGGACTCTGACCAAGATATCTTGCTCCCTCTCTTTATAGGATAAAAGTTTTTTTTTATCATGAACTGTGCCTATCAATGGAACTGATATGGGACCTGGCCTTCATGTCTATTTATTCAAGGGTCCTGTTCATAGCCAGATCTTGCATGCTCTGTGCATGAGGTCACACCATGCTCATTTTCCTTTGGGAGATTAGCTGCTATACTGACAAATGTTAACTAATGCACTTGTCCTTCAGGGTAAAAGAAAGTGCTTATGGAACAAAACTAAGTAACTGGAGGTGGAAATACATCCTTTGATTTTGGGATGTGCCAAGGGCATTTATAGCCATGTTTAATATTCCTTTCAGCATTTTATATGGGTAAGACAAAGCATGGTGCAGTACAAGTAAGGACAATGTTATTTAGAGCAAACTTCAGATTACAGAGAATGAGTTTAATGGTAGCATATAGAAGTATGGACATTCTGATTTGATAAAACTGCTTAATCATATATTTGTCATATCTAACTATCTAGACATGATCTACTCATGACAAAAAGCTTATATTAAGGATGGAATGCTAGATTTTAAATATTCACAGGGATATTTCACACATTTTGTTTCAACTTGATTCTAGCTGCTGACTAAGGATTCAGCCCAATGTTATTACAGACACTGTATTCCCTCTAAATCAGCATTGGTGTGGTTCTTTGGTGGAAACTTTCTGCTAATGCTGTGTGGTAACCAAGGCACATAGAACAATGTTCTTAATAAGTAACTATTATACAACTGTTGTTACAACAACCCATGACTTCCCATGAGCAGCTGAGAAGTTGCTGACTAAAAATCCACACCATGGGTACAGAAAAAATATGATAAATATGTGTGATGTGATATATTTGCATTTTTGGTGTACCTTTTCTTCCCCAAATCACACAATTGCCACACAGTAGTCACTATTGTTTCAAATTAATTAAATATCTCAATGGCTACCTTTTGAGCCAGACAACATACGTAAGGACTGTTCCATGGGTTCATATTGCTCTTTAGGTGCTCAGGTTTTATATGCCTATGGGGAAGAGTGGAAATGTTCCCCTTTGTTGCACCCACTTGGTTGGCAGATCACTTCAAACATGTTGGGGAGCAAACTTCTGAGTTAAAAAGCTTTCTCTACTCATTGTGACTCCTTGTGTGGTTTACATTCTAGAAAGTTTTAGATTTTAAATTATAGAGAATTTTTACTTTAAAAAAACCCTTAGTTATAACTGTTCACCCCAATATGACATATCACAATAGCTAGCAGTTGTAATATGACAGAGTAAGAAAAGTGAGAGAAAATACACTGAGCTCTTGGTGATAGAATTCAAAGACATGCCCATGTCAATCTGAATGTGTATGCAAAGGAATCTTGTAGCATAATTGATACTAAAGATAAAAAAAGTTTGTAGCATCAGCTCTCATATACTGAGTCTATTGGGTGCACCGAGTGAAGTGCCAGTGGACATTTATACCCAGGAATGGGCAGGTTTATGGGTGTGATTAATAACAGAAATTCAACTTTAACAGTAAATAGTTTTGGGGGGACAAAAATGTGTGTGAGGGAAAGATATAGCCTAAAGTCAAGATGAATAGATCCCAATATGAATTTATTTATTTTATTTATTTACAGCATTTATATTCCACCTTTCTTACTTTGAAGGGGACTCAAGGAGGATCACAGAATGCATACACAGCATATATCTCAGACTTTTCCCCCAACTTTGGCATCATGGAGGTTGTGCTTGATTGTGGCAATGGGGGTGGGGGGGGGGGTGCTGTTGCTCTATCTGCTATGACAAAAAGCCCATCACAGACTTCTCTTTTTTTGATCGCCGACATTTCTGCTATAAAATATCTCCCCATTTAACTGGTGTCTAATTTCTCTACTCACAGCTCACAGCTACTATCAAACTGTTTCGGTGGACATTGAGCTGGGCTGAAGGTTGGGTGCTCACCCCAACCTGGAGTTCAAACTGTCAATGTTTTGATTGATGTGATCTATTGCTGTTGGTGATTAACCAGCTGTGCTAAAGCCCAGCTCATTAATGGTGAAGGGAGTTCTTAGAATATAGTATATTACTGTCTGGGAATCAAGAAGGAGATATGATAAAATGGGCAACGGAGGCTTCATGAGGCTAGAATATTAACTGGTGTTCAAATATGTATAGTATGCCAGGAAAACATTGTCTCTGTTCAATCCACTGTAGGGATCTGTAGGAAGCCAAACCCATAAAAAACAAGATCAACAGTGCCACTATTTCTTTATTTCTATAGTGTGTTGAAGCCCTCTTCTACTTGTTAGGTGGGGAGAAAAATACATTATATTTGTTTTCAAAATGCACATTCGTGTTTTCTATCTATTAGACATAGATTTAATTATTTTATTTTATTAGGATTTAACTTGTGCACTCTGGCTCATTCATATTTAACATGGTAATTAAATTATTGTACTGATAAAAACATCTTGAGCTATGCTTCTGAAATAATATATTGGAATTTTTAAAAAAGAAATTGAAAGGTTTTTTTCTATGTAGTTCCCATTAAAACCACTGGGAATACTGCCAGAGTATATGAAAGGGGCCAAGGAGAAGTCTCAAAACATTGCATTCAGAATATTGTTCAGCCAATTTCTAAGGGGCTTACGCTCCCTCCAAGACAAGGTGATGCTTTCAAGACAATCACTTCCTGAACAGTAAAAAAACCCCTTTTTCTTTGGAATGTCTCAGGTTATATTTTGAGATCAAGATCATTCCCAAAACACAATCCAGATGTATTGTCACTGTTATTTCAGAGCTATTGTGGAAAGGTATATCAAAAAACCCTAGACAGAAATTAGCTTGCTAGATGAGTCATATTATTAAACAATTTCCTTCCCAAAACAAAAGTAAAATTTTATCTGATTTCATTACATTCTCTGCTGTTCTTTCCAAGGTGATAATTTAACCAAGATTGAATGGAGTGCTCTTCCCAACTGGCTGTGCCATATTACAATATTGGCATGTTTCAGCAACAGTGATTGATTTCACATTGATTTTAAAATACTGGCAAAAACTGGATGAAGATGAGCTTTGTTTAATTACAAACTGTTTACTAGTCGATTTCTCAAGGCAAGAAGGTGTTTCAATAAAAATTCAACTGAGAAAATGTCAGATCTCTCATCCTGTCAGAATTTATAAGTTTCTGATTTTCTTAGTGTTTCTTTTACTATTCTTGGAAACCCAAAGAGGGACCCTTGCTGAATTTGACCTAACTCTAGTGCCACCAGATATATATGGGAAACCCACAAACAAGAGACAAGTGTAACAGCTTTCTCATAAACATGGTCAACTATTGGTATTCAGAAGGTAGACTATTCTAATTTTTTATAAATTCCAGAGGGAGGTGGAGATATCAGGTACCAGTCTCACCACTCCACTCTTGACTTCCCTAGGTTCAAATAAGCTCTAGCTGTGTTCAGATGAACATGACTACAAAGGTCCACATCTTTTGGAAACTCTTGATAAGTGGAGTCCTGTAGCCACTTGCAGCCAAATTACATGAAGATACACTCCATCAATATCTGGACGGCAGAAGTAGAAGGTGTAAGACTGAAGCATACTACTAACTCTCCTGGTACTGTGTGACATTAGAAAGCCTGAATAGGGTTTGTACATATACACAAATAAATGTTAACTCCCCTGAGAAATTTTTGATAATCTTCACATACATTTGGCTTCAACTGATATAGTTCGGATATTTTACTAAGGAGTTTCTAAATCAGTAACAAATTAAGGAAAAACATAGCAACAACTGCATTAAACAAAAAATAGAGTTTCCCACTATTGTTTGCTTGTTTGTTCGGCTTTCTTGAGAAACCTTCTGTTTTATCTGAAGAAGAATGCACAAATGTGTTTTCAATTTTGCTTTAAATGAAATTAATTCACTATTAATTTAGCCCTGTGCTGGCAGGACTGAAGACCAACAGGTCACAGGTTCGAATCCAGGGAGAGCACGAAAGAGCTCCCTCTATCAGCTCCAGCTCCCCATATGGGGACATGAAAGAAGCCTTCCAGAAGGATGATAAAACATCAAAACATCCTGGTGTCCCCTGGGCAACGTCCTTGCAGACGGCTAATTTTCTCACACCAGAAGCAACTTGAGAAACTTCTGACTCAACAAAAAAAAATCAGTATAAATGATTTGAAAAGTAGCAGTAGTGTCCTTTGCTTTGAAAACACCCCTGCTTTATGAGGTTTGCATTTCAGGTCCACAGAAAAAGGTTTTAAGTCTTTGGAAGTTGTAGTCTCTACTTTCATGTAATCCCATACTGGGATTGTGGTGCAGCTGGCTGAGTGCCAGCTGCATTAAGATCACTCTGACCAAAAGGTCATGAGTTCGAAGCCAGCCCAGGTTGGAGTGGGTTTCCAACCAATTGTGTGTAGCCTGTTGTCGACCTTTGCAACCCGAAAGACAGTTGCATCTGTCAAGTAGGAAAATAAGGTACCACCTTAAAGTGTGGGGAGGCTAAATTAACTGATTTATGTGTATGTCTGTATATTTTGTATGTTAAAATTGGCATTGAATGTTTGCCATATATGTGTACACTGTAATCCGCCCTGAGTCCTCTGAGGTGTGAGAAGGGCGGAATATAAAAGCTGTAAATAAATAAATAAATAAAATATGTCAACATCTTTTTTATATTGTCTTTAAAATTTAAGAGTTTTAAATATTTCAATTTAATTAATTTTACATGCCATTTTATGCAGCCATTTCTTTCATTTTTTTTATCATTTTCTCCACTGCATAGTGGGTTTTAGAAAAGCAATATGGAAATACTTTGAAATACATAGTATATGTATAATTGCATTGAATGTTTGCCATGCATGTGCACTGTAATCTGTCCTGGGTCCCTTCAGGGAGATAGGGCGGAATATAAATAAAATATTATTATTATTATTATTATTATTATTATTATTATTATTATTAGAAACACAACAAGATGAGTCCACAACAGACAAGATCACTCTGCTGGCTGTTGTATTGGATCACACATCGGACACTTCTCAAGTGTCTAGGACTGTATGATGTATCGGCGAATAATGTGTGCAGATCCCAGCAAGGTGGCCTTTTGCAGCTGGCAGATGGTAATTTTGTCAGTGCTGATTGTGTTTAAGTGCAGGCCAAGGTCTTTAGGCACTGCACCCAGTGTGCCAATCACCACTGGGACCACCTTTACTTGCTTGTGCCAGAGTCTTTGCAGTTCGATCTTTAAATCCTCATATCGTGTCAGCTTTTCCAGTTGCTTCTCATCAATCCTGCTCTTGCCTGGGATTGCAACATTGATGATCCATACTTGTTTTTTGTTTTGTTTTGTTTTGTTTTTTTAACCACAATTGTGAGGTCAGGAGTATTGTGCTCCAAAACTCTGTCAGTCTGAATTCAGAAATCCCAGAGTAGTTTGACATGTTCATTTTCCATAACTTTTTCAGGCTTGTGATCTCATCAGTTCTTTGTCGCAGCCAGATGGTATTTTTGGCACACGTTCCAATAAATCATCTGAACAACTGTGTTGTATCTCTGCTGCTGCTGCTGCTTCTTTTTCCTCTTCTTCTTCTTCTTCTTCTTCTTCTTCTTCTTCCTCTTCCTCTTCCTCTTCCTCTTCCCCTTCCCCTTCCCCTTCTCCTTCTCCTTCACCCACTCCTCCTTCTCCTTATTTTGTTTTTTAACACAATCATGAGGTCAGGAGTATTATTATTATTATTATTATTATTATTATTATTATTTGAAATAAATAAAGGAAACTGATGTGAAAAGACATTTCTATCCAAACAGTAGCATTCATTTTGATCTCACTTTTAGGTTCAAACTTTCGAGGACCTCATCATATGGATGAAGTCCAGCATTGTGATTTGCCAGTCTCCATGGTGAATGGGGTGGCAGCAAGGCAATCCTGCTTCCCCGGATGGCAGCTGATGATACCCCATCACATATGTGAAGCATTGACATGCAACTTAATCCCTCAGTAGCCTCAATGTTCCGTGCTACTGCGTTGGCGGTGCAGTCTCCTGCTACCCTGCTGCTGTAGTTCACCTGCTGAGCCCCACCAGAAGTCAGCCTATATCATCTGATGGGGCTCCGTGAGTGAACTGGGGCAGAAGCATCCTAGGATGCTTATTTTTTTCATGTGTGATGAGGTTGCAAGTTTGAGACCATAAGGACATTGACCAGGGAGAATTGACATTGATTGAGATCCATGGTGAATCAAATTTGATCACAGCTCAACATGAGGCAGCAAATATATGAAAAACAATGAGCCATTATGTGAAAAACTAACAATGTAGAAACAGCAAAAGGTGTTGTTCCTCTCCTCCCCCCTCCCCTGAAAAGTCGAAAGTCAAAAGTACAAGATGATTAATGATGATGTCCTCTATTGATTCTATTAGCAAACAAATTCAGAAACAACTGTTCATTGTGCTCAGGAGGTAAAGTTCCTATTGCACTCAGAAACACAGCACTTGCTAATTTATTGTATGTGAAGCAAGGTCACTGAATGCTTTCCCCAAGATCAATAATATTAGAAAGTGCATTAATCCTTGGACATGAATCAGTGGCATGCACCTGGGGAGAATTCAGAGGATTCAAAGTGACTATCATTGTGTTGGGAAATAGATATTTATTTCTTGGCCTCTTGGTGGATGCAATAAACCTGGTGAGTTAGCTAAATATAATCTGTGACATTTTATCTATCATCTCTGCATTCTGTTTCTACAGAAAAGGATGTGTCTTTTAATACATAACAGATTCCCTACTTCAATCTCTGCTAAATTTAAATATACCAGAAAAATGTGTGGACATTGGCAGAAAAGTAAAAGTAAATATCATTTTATAACCATCAAATCTTGTTGACTCAACACAAAAGAGTGAAATGAAGAAGTGATTCCTGGGTGCTGTCATGCACCATGAAGATCCTATTATATATTATGTTTCTGCGCAAACCTCTTTCAACTGGGAAATATTTAAGATACTGCATGGACAATTTTTTAAAAAATGAATTTTAATTAGGATGATACAAATATTCTTTTTATTTTGATACTCATTTTGAAAGATGCACATCCAGTGGATTCATTGTATATCATTCCAATGCATGAACCAGTGACTTGCGAGTCAGAGAATATGCATTGCTTTGAAGATCTTTCACATCTTTCTGCTTTTGTTCCTAATTAGTTTTGGGGTGTCTTTTTCCATTTTTTTCCTGCAGTATCATTATGTGTATCCATGCTGTATCATTTCATTTTCATGGTTGCAAGAAAAACCAAATGATTTTGTTCAGGAGTATAGAAAACATCACCATGGACTTTATTGAACGTAGGTGGCAACCCAAGCACTGAAGCTTATACTGCCACTTTGCTGATGGTTCCTATTGCACGTTGGCATAGTCTGCCACCTCTCTGTAACAAACCCCAAATGGCACCTCAGTCCCACTGCTTGCCTTGTGCAATATGCTCAATCTGTTTCTGTACTGGCATGCTGACACAGAAGTGATGTCAGGGTACGGAACTGTCCTCCTCTCCCATTACAATTAGGCCTGGGTAACAACAGAAAAATTTGTTTCTAAAATCGATTTGTATTTGGGGGGTTTTTTGTTTCGATATTTAAAATAATTACAAAATTTTCCTTTTAAAAAGTTCGATATTTACGAAATTTCATAAATGGTAAAAAATTAGCGAATCGATTTCCGAAACAATAACGAATCGATTCGTTAATGGCGGACGCGACCGCGAAATACGCTAAAAAACCTCCAAAACCTTCTGAAGCTTCCCTCTCCCTCTGTTGTTGACTGTGAGTGTGATATTATAATTTTTTTCCACTAATTAAACCATAAAACTGGCCCAGACATGCGGAAAAAATAATGAAACGACCTCAAAACAATAACGAAACGAATACAATATCGAAATATGAAGCATTTACAAAACGTTTTTGAAAATTCGTTTTTTTTAATAATTGCTCCAGAATGGTTCGTTATCGTTTTGTAATTGAAAAAATTAACGAATTATTAACGAATTACGAATTAACGAAACGAAACCGCCCAGCCCTAATTACAATAAAACTGGCTGACATACACTTTGGTGCCTCAAATGTTAGACCTGTTTCTGGGTATATTTGACCCAAAAATGGCATCAGGATCCCCCTATCAGCTCTAGCTTTTGAGATATAGAACATATGCCATCTACCAGTTGCCATCTGTTTGCCTATACAAAATCATAACCATATCTAAGAAATTAGAGCTGATATGGTCCATCCAATGCAATTTTCTGAATCAGCACTCCAAAATAACCCTAAGAACAGGCCTAAAAACAAGATACCAAGACTTTTTTGTTGGGTTATGTAATTAAAGATTTAATTGGTTTCTTTTCTACAAACTTTGCTGGAATTGTGAACTTAAGGAAGAGAGGAACTGCAGGAGATTGGAGTTATGTGTCCACTAATTATATTTAGACCTCTCTGGTCTCTATTTCTTGGGGGATGGGTGATCTATAAACAATTCCCCCCATTTTTATCATACTTCTACAAGCTTGAGTTTCCCCAAGGCTTCTGGTATTACAATTTTATAGGACCCAAACTTGAAGAATTGAGAAAGCACTTCCTATATACGATGTTAATGCAAACCAGCTTTTCTCCCATTTTGCACCCTAGAGGAATTTTTGAAATAAGTTTGGGTTCTTAGGGGACCTGCTAGATGAATGATTTTTTACATTTTCAGTTTAATTTTCCCTAGTTACAATCTTGCACACATTCCTTCAAAAAAGCTGACATGAAATCTGGCTATTCCAGGGAACCTGGCTTAAGAATCTCTACTGTAGACAAAGGAGTGCAAGGTCAATGAAGGCAAGGAAGAAGGAAAGTATAATGGAGAATATGGAATTGATATAATGTGAGTATGTAACGACACCACCAGTTGTAGGGACGTTACTTTTTTGTCAGAGTCTCCTACAATTTGTAATGAATCTACAAATTCGATAACATAGCCACTAGCCTGTAATATTTTGTTTATCTTCCTTTGATGTGTAGCGCGGCATGATTCAAAAGTATACGAAACAGAGGCTTAGATTTAGGAGAAACTGTAATAAGTTTATTGAAGTATAGTAGATTAATGGTTTCAATATCTCTTAACTACTAGAGGCACATTCCTTTAGGGGTTACATTTATAACCTTTCATAAAACAACACTTAAGAGGGCTGTTCTTTCCACTAGACAGGTTTTTAACTTATTTCCTTCAAAATGTGTTTCTTTCCTTAACAGATCACTCCAGGTACTATCCTATTCTTTCCCTCTGTTATCTCTGTTACAGTAAAGATTCTTATTGGGTTTCTCTTCCCCTTTTTACTCAAACCCTAACTACTAATCTAAATAAGTCAACTTGACTTATCTAAACCACACAGGCTAAAAGCCTAAACCTTCCTGATTCTCAACACAGGAGAACCAGCTTTCCCTGCAGTTCTCTGACCACAGACTGCTTATTTAAAATGCCTGCTCTTGCCAAGTGGCAGTTGGCTCCTCCCCTTTTACCATGGCAACCCATCTCAGAGTGAGCTGAGCTGGCTACCATCCCCGCAGTTATGCTATTTTAAATACTTACCCCTTTAAACACCTACCTATAATTATACATGACTGTAGGTTAAAATTCACACTTCACCACAGAGTATTTTTGCAATAAGTAGGTAATATTGTTGAATATGAGTGGTGGGTTCACACGTGAGAGGTAGGAGGGAAAGGATTTGTTAGAATGTTGCAATGTACATGTTTTGCTAGTTAATATAATTTTTGCTTATGCTTGTCACTTGTATACAATAACATTAAAAATTTGAAAAGTGAATATGAGTAGCAATTTTCTCAAAATTGATATAACATGAAGTTCTGCTCAAGCCTAATTTTAACTCTAACATTCATTAAAAAAAACTTCAAAATGCAGCTAATTAGTCATCATGAGATGGGTTCCTACTTGCCTCCAGTTATTTACGACTCTTTTCAGCTTTGTGCAGTTCTCTGTCTACATGAAACTATCATAATCATCCTCGAGTGGATTAAGTAATAAGCTAGAAATAGCACATTCTATCAAGCCCGGCTTTGCCTCAGTCAAGTCAGGACATTCAATGTTTATTGATTTTCCCCTCCACTAAAGTCTACTGACCCCAAGAAATGGCCATTCTGGCAGATGTGATAGAAGTTGCTGAAACAAATGGACACAGTGACAGGGAATTAGCTATCAAAACTATAGGTTGGTATGGTCTTGCAAATAAAAAGAATATCAAGACAATGAGATAGTTAGGAATCTAATGCCCACAACTTATATCCCTAGAAAGTGCTGCTTTAGCCCCTACTACTGGCAGGCCATCAATTTTGGATGAGTCATCCCATCAACCATCTGGTCTCACCTACTGCAAAAAACTTCCACCTCATCTTATACACTATCAGCCTCTCTCACAAGAAACATGGTATTATGCCTTCATTCTTTCAGGATGCAATGAAGTTCTGTTTCTTAATGTACCTGACAGAATTGAAAGCCACATTCTCCCTGAGGTTACACATCGATGTCTGTCTAGTTCAGATTGGACAGGTTGCTTTTTTGGACTACCTTCAAAGAGACAGCCACGTTAGTCAGTTTCAAAATCAGGCAAGGAAAGGAATAGAGGTAAATTATGTTTTTGGCACTAACTCATGACTAACTCATGATATAATAAATCAGTCCCAAAGGTTTCCTCTGATTTCTTCTACCGCTCTCTTGTTTTCAGTTTTTTGACTACAATTTCTAGACATCATGGTCATGCTCACGTGACAGGGTGCTTCTCAATCAAAAAACCTCCTTGCATATAGAGAATTAAATTCTGCCAGAGAAATGAGTTCTATGTGTTCTTCATAGCCTTCCTTTCTATGACTATGCTAGTTTTCTATGCACAGGTTTCACATTGTTATTTTTTTTTACACAGTGAGAAGGCCTCTATCTGAAATCTGAAGTTTTCCAATGCAGACATTGGTTTAACATTCCAGTGAGAGCCAGACTAAATTTGTGGGATTTAGTTTCATTGCTAAGATTTTTGTAATATTTTATCTTTATAGTTACTGAGTGGGTGGGATGGAAATGGAAGGGGAGGGGGGACTTGTTTACAAGCTCTTGGGGTTTTCTATATTAGAAAATTGTTTTTATTATTTTATAGGATGCCAAGTGGCCTTCAGGCATGGCTGCCTATAAATGAAATTTATTATTATTATTACTGTTATGATTACCCAATATACTGTGTTGAGCCCCCTGGGTTATAAGTAAAATGTAAAATTTTAATGGAAAGGAAATCAATCTTCTATACTGTTGTTACTAAGATGGAACAAAAATACACAAGCTTCTCCCCTCCCATTTTAATAACAATAGTAATTTTTAACTTGCATGGCAAGTTCCAGGTATTAATAACAAAACCCTAGATATCTTTACTGAGATATAAGGTGAATTAAATTTAACATTGTATTCCCAAGTAAATGTAGGTAACCTTAGTCACCTCAATGACACTTACTTCTGATTGTGTATAATTGTGCCATAAGAATCCTGTACAAAGCCCAATCAATGATCATATTGTGTATTTCTGATATTACAGAAAGAAGAGAAAGGGCAGGGTGGGTGGTAGCGAGGGGAAAGAAAACCCAGTCCCAGATCATTTGACCAAGTGCATTTTTAAAATATTATGTTCTAAATATACAGTTCAGTCCACACAGATAATGTAATGGACATGTTTTGGTGAGGACATTACATGCCATGCAAGCATATTTTGTGATACACTATGCAAGCTTGCAACGACTTTTATACTGCAAGTGAGTATGGGTCTCATGTTAGGCGAAAGGTGGAAAATGTATACATTAATATATGGTTGGGTGCAAATTTAATAAATGCTCTTCTCAATAATTAAACTACCAATTAGATTTCATATGAGTGAAAAGGGAAACCACATCTATCTATCCATCACATACCTACCTACCTATTTATAGCTTTATACAGATATACAAATGGATATAGATTATCTGATCAAACTTTTTTTTTGCTCTTCCTTATAAACATTTCCACTGCTACCTGGTGGATATTTTCATGGTTTCTCCAGGCCACCAAAAAGCCTCCAAGTTCTTTTTCACTGCACAAGTGCAGGCAGTCTCCAAGTAACAAACATGCAATTTACACATGACTCATAGTTAAGAATGGGGTGAGGCAACAGGAAGTAAGAGAAATCAAGAGAATATACTCTTATTCATAACTTGGGGACTGTCTGTATAGTACCCTGAATGCCATGTTTGCATTGTGCAGTTTGTGGTGAGATGATACAATTTAGGATATACAATTCTAAATTTCTATGCAACTGAAAATCCCAGGGTTTCACGGGAAAGCTGCCACAACAATTAAAATGACAGCACGGTGTAGGAAATTAAATCAATAATCTCAAAATGAAACACTGGAATTATCTTTCTTTAGGGAGATGGATAAATAGAATTTAATCTAGATTAAGTCAAGCCAGAAGGTGGATGCAAACCAATGTGGCAGGTAAGCCTAGCACCACATGGGCTGGGAAGGAAGTGAAGTAAATATATAGACCCACTTCTTAGAGAGGCAGTAGCAGCAATGAACCAATTAGCTGTCACAATCTGCTGCTCTGGTAGCTGACCTGGTACCTACATTGTTCTTTTCAAAGATGGAGAATGTGCAACTCCCACTTGTAAATAACCCACAAAAATTGGAGTCTTGAGATCTGGTAACTCTAGGTCTGAGCCCTCTGGTTATTATCTCCCATTCTTGGAAGATGGATAGGTTTGGTACACATATGTTTGCTGTCCTACATGCCAAAGGGCTCTTCTCTTTTCAGATATGGTAGAAAAATCTATCCCATTGTTTAAGGCTCAGCCTCCAGTGATTCAGCTTCTGTACATCAAAAGAACAGTATAACAGTGACTATTGCATCAGACAGCAATGTATATTTCAACAGCCCTATGAAAATAACAAGATTGAAGCTAATTTCAGAAATCAATTGAAAATGTATGTTCATCTAATATGAAATCAGTTTCCAGGTATTTTACTGGATACTGGGAAATTGAAGGAAATGGAGGAAATATACTGCAGTAAAACAAGTAGTTGCTGAAGCAAACATCCCTGTGGACTTTCCCAGTAGCACCTTGAGTCTAGACTGACAAATGAGGTCTGTGGAGGTTTTAGTTGGCCAGTCCTTTTCACATTACATATATTGAAAGTGAGACATATGTGAAAAGGAAGTTAGAAGGACGTGAGAGCTCCTCAGCAAAACAACAACATAAGTATGTACAGAAAGGGAAAAGGGAATCTATTAGACTACTCAGGCTGCTGAACTTTGGCCTGAAAACTGCATCTCAGAAACTTGTCAGGGTGATTTCCTGCCTCACATTGTTTGATTAACCCCCGTACAGCTAGCACAGTATTGCTATGGGGTGTGTGTGTGGGGGGAGGGGGGGATCCTCACTCAGCTTATTGTTAGGGACCTTTGTAAGATAAATGTGATTGCTAATCAACGACAATCTTTCAAAAGAATACTAAGCCTAGATGTAGATCTTTAGCATTTGGTTCAGTTGCTTAATCTTTAAGATTCCACTAGCTATGTATTCAGAATTTCCTTTTCACCTTGAGAAAACTAGCATCCAAAAACAAATGTGACAGGTAATATTCCAATATAAAGTGCAGGTCAAATGGAACATCTGGTGGGGAAAATATTGAATTTGTGTAGTAGGGAGAAGTTATCCATGAAAATGTCAGTAGAGTTTGGGTCTCTGGATATCAATCCCTCATATTTAGTTATAGAATGTTTCAGTGTGCCATTATATTCATTCTTCTTCAAAATAACCATCCAAGTTCATTTGTATGGATGTGGTGAAGCAGGGAAGGGTCTAAATTGAAATTATTCTGTCAGAGCTGCTTCAAGTAATAATTGACCATATTGTGGAGCAAGGTCACTAAGAAGACAAAGATGGCGATATTAAACAACCCCTTTCCATTTTTATTTATAAATGAGGGGAATCCCTCCCCTTAAAAAGAGCCAGAGGGTAACTTTGTAACAAAGTCTTTGCAAAAGAATGTGTTCTAAAACTAATGGTCCCCACTATGCCATAATGTGGGATCAGGGAGTATGGGACTATAAGTAATTACCACAGGCCAAATAACTCATCCTATATTTCTGTTTAATAAGATGTAACTTACTTTGGAATCCTGAGGGATGAAAAGCAAGCTTGCAATATAAGACTCCATTATCATCTGAAGTATTTAAGCCTTTCTTTTCCACCATGAGAAAGTCCATTTGGAGTCATCAATTACAATTAAAGGATCATTTTTGCCTAACCTGCTGAAAACAGATTAAATTATGGACAATCAAAATGAGCGGACTGTGTAATCAACAGCTTATATTGCATAAAGAGCAGATAAAGCAGGAATTCTGTCATGGCGCAGGAAAAATATTCATGATATTTCTTATCCAGAAGGAAAATCATTGAAGGGATTTGCTTGCCTGTTGTTATAAATTTAAAATCCTCTGTCACCATGAGGTTTGCATTATACATGTCAACTCTGCAGAGAGCTGAGGTAGAGGAAAACACTATTAATAGTGAATAAAAATAAATAAAATGATCAGAATCTAGTCAGCCCATTAATAAACTATAACCTTCACTTTCTACATTACTCCAAAAACTTTCTACTATATGTAAACTCTGAGGAAAGTGTACTTAAGTGGAACAGAAGATGGGTGGAAAATACATACAAATTTTCCTCCCATCTTATGTTCCTCTTAACTCTCTTTTCCTCACAGTTTACATATGGTGGAAAGTTTCAGGAGTAAATGAAGATTATAGTTTATTGATAGTTGTGTTTTGTTTAAGCCTAGCTCCTCACCAGTAAAAAGGATTAGTCTGTGAACTAGGAACACATCACTAATATGGGCAAAATGAGCCTATGTTCTCACTAGATCTCAGCCCCCACAGCCTTTTCACCAATATAGTTATCTCTGTGGTGAATTTTTGCAATGCCTCAGATGTGGCACAAACAAGGTTGGAAGGGATAGAATTGATTTTGGATCAGCTTAGTGTGGAAACCAATTGGATAGCCAATTAATATGAAAATCTAGAGATGGAAAGTGGGGCATACCAATTTTGGCAAACGGGCAAGCACTGAAATGTGTCCAACAGCTAATCTGATTGTTTCCACTTGGATTTCTATGGCTGTGTTGTGTCCATATAAAGTGGACTCACTGCACAGCTGCTGCAAGGGGTCATCACAATGAATGGCTGGATTCACTGGAAAACTGCAGTATCCACTTAATAATGTGGGTCAGGTGAACATGGAACATGGAACTAGCTTCAAAGCTTCCCAAAAGCACTAGCATGATCCCAATGTTTTGAAGTTATGGACCACATCAGCAATGGACCTGACACAGTGTTGCCACCAACAAGTAGAGGTTTGGCAGTGATATCATTTCTGCTGATGTCATATCAGAGTGCCCAATCATATGACCAGAAATATGGGAGAAAGCTGGCTGTTGGCAGGGATCGAGTAGGCAACACAAATGCATCATTGGCCTGGCTGACTGGGGGTAAAGGCATAGAGCTCTATGAGTACTTTCAGTTGACAGCAAAGCAGCTTTTTCAACCCTCAAATATGGGACATCCTTTATAACAAGAGACAACTGGCAAGCCTGACCTATCCATCCCTTTTACACAAAACTCATTTGTTTGGAAATGGAACAATTCCATCTGTTTTTATGCCCCACCTGCTTTCCTTTGTTCTTGTGGGAGTAAGGGAAGCCTTGTCAAAGTCCAGGTTTAATGAAAAGAACTGCCAGACTTCCAATCTGTTCCATTCTGTCTTGAGATAACTGAAGCTTATCTCTCTTTTTTCTTTTGCTTCTCTCAGTCTCTTCTTCCATCTCAGTCTGCATTTTTGTCCTTCTTTTCTTGGAGTTAGTGGGTAGTTTCCATCACCATCACCTCCCCTTCACAGCCTGTGCTTTGAGCATTAGGATACTTAGCAACCCATAATTCATGAGCAACCCAGAGTGTCCAATGTTCCCAGATGAAACTTTGAATCACGGCAATCCCTGTATGAGGAGCCCATCTGTTCTTCTCACATTGAAAAAGGTAATATCTATGTTCTAACCATTTTGTCTTACTTTAATTTCTTGTTCTCTCTCAACTCTCACTCCTTTCTCCCTAACTTTAGAGACATGTGCTGTTACATGATGAACATTGAAAGTCTTTAGAACTTAATTACAACACATAGCTGTTTCTGTAACTCTAACTCTTTTTATCTTTCTTATATGAACACAGTAGTACCTCTTCTCCCACCTAAAATCACTCACATATCACTGTTTGATTGTTTCTGTTTTTAGTTGCTTTATTAATTCCAAGTTTCTAGGAAAGACCAGTGCTCAAGGTCAAGGGCTCATTTTATCTAGACATTGTCTAATATTACTCATGCTTATGGCCATGCTAAGCGAGGAATTCTTAAATTTTAGTTAAAATTAGCCATCTGCAAAGATGTTTTATGTTTTACCACCCTTGTGGGAGGCTTCTCTCATGTCCCTGCATGGAGAGCTGGAGCTGACAGAGGGAGCACAATCCACTCTGCCCAGATTCGAACCACTAATCTGTCAGTCAATAGTCCTGCCAGCACAAGGGTTTAACTCATTGTGCCACCGGGGCTCCTAGTGTTTTAATGGCTGCTGTTAGTTAGTATCTTTATGATGAGTTGTTTTTTTGTTAGGAATTTGAGCATGATGCCTCCCAACATTGAAAGAAATTGGGCTACAAATAAAATAAATAAAAATTCATGACAGATATGGTGAAGAAGGTCAATAAAAAACAACTGCAAATTAAACAGTTCCTTATCCATCTGTCAAAGTCTTCCCTAGAGCAGCATGTAAAACCTCATTTTTATCTCTCTTTAAGCAAACCTTCATTTTTTCTCCTCTTTTACTCAATCTTTTATTGATCCGTTATGCATGCTGGCTGTTTGCTGCTGCTGATTTTGTATCTGCTTATTTTTGATTGATGTTAACTGTAGTTAAACTATCGGTTTTTTGTTTTTGAATTGTTGTAATCCACCTTGGGAGAGTTTTTGGTCCTGAAGGTTAGGCATGGCTTTATGACATATATAAATATAAATTACCTCTTTTTCCAGCCCTCGAGGCTCTGTCTGGTTTTAGAAAACAGAGGTCAGGGATAGGTTTGCAAAAGGAGCTTGCCCCTTCCACCTTTCCCCATGGCAGTGATCTCAATGATAACAGGAAGGGTGAGAAAAAAGAATGAAGTGGAGGACTTGAAAAAACTTCTCAATTTCCCTCATCTCCCATCACGTTTCACAGGGCATTCACTAGTAAATCATCTACCCAGAAAGACTGAAGAAAACCAAGATACTCAAAGTTTTAGTGCTCTCTATCTTTTAACTCTATCCCTAATTTGTTATCTACTTTCACAGCTAATTGAAATTGGGATAAGCAGCAAATACATTATGTTTCATTTCAGTTTTGATCTGAATCAATAATAATAATAATAATAATAATAATAATAATAATCTTTATTTATACCCTGCCACTATCTCCCCAAGGGGACTAGGGGTGGCTTACATGAGGCCAAGTCCAACAATTAGAACAAAGCAAATATACAACATAAAATAATACACCAATAACATAATGAAAATAATAAAAAAATACAAAATACACACACAATGCAATATAAAATCACAATTAATGATCACGATGAATCTACCTAAATTTGCAAAATTCAGATACGGAAGGAAATGATTTGCTCAATCTTTAGGAGAGAAAATCTTTACTTCAATTTGTATCCAAATCAGGTTTTCAGAACTACATGCATACCTTGAAGTATTAGGGAGAATTATGGATTTAGTAATTATTCATACATAGAATGGAATGGATTTCAATGTATATATTTTCCTAATTTTGAATGGCTTGACAATCTATAACTTTAAGTGATTTTTGCAATATATTAGGTTTGGTACCCAGAACCAAAATCAAAAGTTCCTAATATTAAACAGACGGTTAGACAGACACGTATCACACAGACAAATGCATGTACACGTACACACATATGTTCAATGTATTTTGATCTGATATATACACTGTATTCAATGCTTGCTTTAAATACTTGTTTCAGCTGTACTTATACATTTGTGTTTCCTCATAAATATAGACAAGTAAATGTGCAAGTAGATGTAGCCAAAGTGAAACTTCTGATTCATGCTGGATTAAGATCCACTCTGGCACAAATATTAGGGAATTAGTTATAATATCCATGACATTATGTTACATTAACCAGAGATGAAATAACACTCATGAGACCTATCACATTACAATATGAGCTATCCTGCCTGCTTACAGCTAAAAGAAAGAGAAATTACCAGTGTTTTTAATCCTTAAATAACTGTAGTCAGAACAGTTTATATTAATTATGGACACAATCCTTCCTGTGTTACACATGGAAGGCAAGGTATTGGAAAAAGAATTCCATTATAAGCCAATATAACCATCTCTCATACCTACTGCAAAGATTTGACTTCATGCAGTTTTTGAGTTGGATGCTTTGTGTATGCTCTTAGTTGATGAGCAATAGTAGGGTGATAGAAGGGAGAAGGTTGGGGTGTGTGGTATAGCCATGAAAGATGTAAGGTGTTGAAGAAATAGGTCACTCAAAAGCAGCAGATGTTGTTTGCCTTTCCTTGCCACTACTGAGTGATTGTGAAGAACGTGCACTAGAGTGCATCAGCCAAGATCTGCAAGATTATAGCCAAGATCTACAATCATATGGAATAGACTAAAATGGTTCTAATCCAGAGAATTGGTATTATGCTTGCTGCCAAAATGTCAGCTCTATGGGAAAGACCTACAGAACTGGCCTTCCTTCATGGTTGACTGACTATAATCATTACAGCTGTAATGGGGAGGGGGTGGGGTGAATTCATGAAAAAGCAGCCACCACAGTGTGGGGTGTACGCTAAACATTTTCTTTCTAAATGAGACAGACCCTGTTAAAATCTTTCTCAACCCAGAAATACAGATTACTAAAATGATTATTTTACTGCAATTTGTTCACATGTGCAAATTTTAATGGGAGAAGAAGCAAAAATGATAGATATGCCTATTCCTAGGACAGTGTGCAGTTTAGGTGACCTTGTGTCAACAAGATCTAGGGGAAACAAATAATTCATCCTATTTGTTCTTGACTCTCCAGCTTGCTGTCAACCCTATTTTGATGTTTTCTATTTAAACTTCTAAATGCATAGCCATCATAAACTGAAAATATCTTGGGGTATTTCAAAGTAGGTCTGCTGATCTGCTGAAGAGATGACTCATTGAAATCACTGCAATGAAGTAGATCCAGTTGTGTGTGTATGGGCGACACACCTTCCGCCAGTGAATAGAGATGACGCATACATCAGATTGGGATAAAAACTGGCCACAACTTATTTATTGATTACAGGAACAAGGGTTGGCCACCATGCATGGGTTCTGGATCACGTTTCGGACAGCCCGTTGCTGACCAATACCAATTTCCATGCCAGGGTGCTGCCGGCACAATACCAGGCAAATGCTTACATAGCACCCCCTGAGCGACTGGGTGCTTCCCAGGGGTGATAAGCCAGCCAGATCCAGGGCCCATGCCAACTGCCAACCTGGGAGTTGTGACGTAAACCAAACCAGACAAACTTACAAACAGGAAACCAGACCAAACAATCTGCTGGGTGGGTGGGATGGATCACCAAAAGCAGGCACTGTACCTGTAGCAGCTTGAGGCAGCCTAATAAAGGCTGCCAGGAAAAGATGGCGGCTGGCCCCCAGCCAATGGGGAAGTGGGATGGGGCCTGCTGCCGATTGGCTAGCTGCCCGTCTGGCAGGAATCTTGCCAGACACGCAGGGACCTCTGGGAGGGAGAAGCCCCTGCAGCCGCCGTTACCTGGTGGAGGGCGCCCACTGCCACAACAGCCCCACCCAGTGAGTCGGGCAGGGCATTAATTTCACTGACTCTTCTTGGGTGAACATTGAATGTAGTTATATGTTCCCCAAACCAAGCCTTGGATATCTAATCTCTAGAACTAACATGTTCTGAGGTTCATCCAGGGTAAAATCGCATATCCAGATGCTGATATATTTTTAGACTAACCATTTCTTCTATCACAGTGACATCTTCTTAAACCACTGCATCTTATGCTTTGTTACATAGTTTACTGTGAACTGTTTCTTTATTACAAAATGTTGAACTAAAAGCATGGTTAGTTCTTTTAAAAAAATCTTATTTGATATACTAAGTAAAAACAAAGGCTTTTGTGTCAGTACTGATGAAATGAAACTCACATAAATAATTCATCACATGCACTTGTTTTAATTGAACCATTTTAATGATGTTAACTGCCAGCATAATGTAACTCTCAAAACATTGACATAATAGTATGATCTTAGGAGCTAGTAAGTCAGGATTTCAAGTAGGAGCCTAGGCAGAATCAAGGAGGGACACAACTTTTGTAGTGCATCATTATCATCATCTTATTTTGACCAATTGATCAGCAAGCTCACCTAAGAAACCCTTTCAAAGCAACAGGCTAAAGCAATGAGACGGGAGTCCCTAATTCCTATTTCTTTTTTTAAAAAATCTTCATTTAGTGGGGGTTTTTTTAGCACAAAGAGCTACATGGCAGTCTATGCAAATACTAGCCAGCTGACACACAGTTAAATCCATCAGCTCTTTTCTACTTCTTTATTCTTTTTCCCTCCATAGTGATCTTACACTGAGGACACATCTACACTGGTCAACTTTTGCAGGGTTACTATGGAGCAGAAATGCCCTGGATTGGTCCCAATAGCCTCAAAGGAAGCCATAGACACTGTCCTCAACTCTTGGGGGCAGTTGGGCAGAGTCTATATGGTTTAACTACAGAAACTGTTTGGTCCAATTGGACCATCACCTTAATGCCCTCATCACCATCACTGATGCCAGATGGTCTTAGAGGTCTGGGGCCCCTTCTGCACTACCATATAACACTCAGATTATCTACTTTGAACTGGATTATATGGCAGTGTAGATTCATATACTCCAGTTTAAGGCAGATAATGTGGATTATCTGCTTTGATGACCTGAATTAAAAGAAGTGTAGAAGGGGCCTGAGATAGCTCTGGGTACCATGTGCTCACATCAGCAGTGTGCCAGTGTAAACAGGGAGAAGGATGGGGTAGAATGACCCTCCTTAAGCAATGGCTGGTCACCCCATTCAGACATCAGATATTACAGGTGATAACCTGGCTCTCCCAGAGCTGGTCAGCAAATAGCAATAGTGGTAACACAAGGGCAACCCATCCCCTTATCTGCACTAATAGGCAAAGGAAACCATGATGGCAGTAGTGTGTGCATGTTAACAATGGATCAGGCCAAAATTGATCTGACCCAACTATTCACACAGCTGCAAATAATGAGGACACTCTGAAGTTTACACCAAACTTCAGCATATCCCCCAACTTTCCAAGGTTGGGTTAAGGGCTAAAATGTCTGGATTCTTGCCAGAAGTCATCATGCATCAGGAAGATATGTTTGTATATATTTTCTTTTTTTCCTTTTCCTTTTTCTTTGTCTTTCTCTCCCCCCCCCCTTCTACTTTGGATGTGTATTTTACTGTCTGTATTAAAAAAAAAATAATTCTGAAACAGCCCCTGGTTAAGTGATTAATGCTACTTAAAAAATATACACAGAAAGAAAAAACAAGCAACTTTTGTCTTTATGATCACATGAAAAGCACCTCAAGCCAATCTGGGAAGGGTTTGCATAATTCCTCTACCATGAATTTTCAACAGTTCCCTCTTCCTATTTGTTCTTCCAGGATTCTGCTCCCCCTCTCCTTCTATGACTTTGTCTTTTATTTATGCATTCTAATTTTTTTGCACATATTGCATCATAAAGTGTTATTCCCAAAATAAGACAGACTAGACATTTTGGGAGGTGGAGGGACTTTCCAGTGAAGATAATCCTAGGTTGTCTTTTCAAAATTGCTTTCAATTGTATTGATAGTTCAAGCATTTTTTCAACTTTGGTGTGATATGATTTTGTTGTTACGGTTATTGCTCAATCTATGTGTTTTAGCTTTTGTAAGCTGTCTTGGATGGGAAAAAGAGATATATTAATTATAGCAGTCATCATTACTATCAGTACAACCTCCACACAGCATATTGTACAGCTAAAGTACACTTCTAGTCCATCTGCATCTGAATCACTAGATGCCCTTTAACTTTTCTATTGTTCTATTTTGCATTCCATTATTCTGAGAACTAGAGTGTTTATTTCCATAGAAAGGCAAATACTTTAAAAGAATAAAAAAACAGGATATGTTTTGTTCTCTCTCCCTCTTCCATCTGAAAAGAAAATATTTTTCCAAGGGAAAAATGAATGTTAATGGAACTCTTTCAGGAAATCTTACTCCAGTGAAATCTCCTATGGAAATTAGTAGCTCTTGTGGAAATTGTGGATGTTTGGTTCATGGCTGATTGTGTATCTAATCATCAGGTTCCAGTTGCTCTAGTTTGGCATGTGGTGGATGGGATCACTGAGCAGATAAGGGTAAAGAGCAGCAAAAAGAACATCCAGGGAGGTGATTGTCAAGCAGGGGTGTGACAATGTTACTTGCAAGTTGGTTTTTACCCACTGTGCCTTCCCTGCAGTTGATGGAATAATGGCATTGTAATGGTTTGCTTGCCGGCAGTCAATTAAGCACCTACAGTTACTCTGCAGGGCATAGAATTTACACGTCTGGCAGGTTCATAATAAAACAGAAGGCAGCATACTTTCCTTCAGTGCTCTCTTTCCTACTTAACACAATCAGCTTTCCAACATTATATTGAGATACACACATATACTCACACCTATATAGTTCTCCCCAGAGAGACAAACTTAGAGCCTTACATTGCAAATAGGAATTCTGACGTGCACTGAACTTTTGCTTCCTGATGCCCCATGTGATTCTTTGCAGTATGAACATCTTCTCACAAAGTACGGCAAACACAGTTCAGTGCAAGGCACATGTATTTACAATGTAGCTCCAGAAAAACAACCCAAATCATAGGTTTTTATTAACTGCAATTCCCTATACCCCTCACAATTGACTATGCTAACTAGTAGGCCTGGGTAACAACGGAAAAATTTGTTTCTAAAATCGATTCGTTTTTTGGGGTTTTTTGCGTTTCGATATTTAAAAGAATTCCGAATTTTTTTTAAAAAAAGTTCGATATTTACGAAATTTCGTAAATGGTAAAAAAATTACAAAACAATAACGAAACAATAACGAAACAATAACGAATCAATTCGTTAATGGCGGACGCGACCGCACAATACGCTAAAAAACCTCCAAATGGGACAGGGGGAACTTCTGAAGCTTCCCTCTCCCTCTGTTGTTGACTGTTGGTGTGATATTATAATTTTTTTTCACTAATTAAACAAAAAACAACTATAAAACTTGCCCCAGACATGCGGAAATAATAACTAAACGACCTCAAACCAATAATGAAACGAATACATAACGAAATACGAAGCATTTACGAAATGAATTGAAAAATTCGTTTCATTTTTAAGTTGCTCCAGAATGGTTCGTTATCGCTTCGTTAACAAAAAAAAATGAATTTTTAACGAATTACGAATTAACGAAACGAAACCGCCCAGCCCTACTAACTAGACCTCATGGAAGATGTAATTCACAAACATTAACTGAGCTGCAGAGTTGCCACCCCTAGTATTGAAAAATTCAAGACACCACTCTGTTCCATCCATGTCTGACTCAGTTCAAGTAGTCATAGAATACAATATGGGTTTTGAGGAACAGGAGTGAAAATGCAAAACCCTGGTGTCTCTACCTTCTTCTGCAGCAGTTTTGAATACATTGCTTTTTTAATACCACCTATTTGGTAGTTTGTATGTCGGCAGTATAAGGGTGAAGCATACATTAGAGTTCTACATAGCCTAGTGCAAACAAGTGACACATGTGTCCAATTTTGTTTTAAAAAGCCTGTTCTTGACATTATTGTAAAGTGCCACAAGGAGAAACATGCCCCATCTACAGTCTTATAATGCAGTGTATATGGTCAGTGTATAGTGCAGTGCATATGAACAGACTTAATCATTGTAAACTCATATAACGCAATTCAATGCAGTTAAACTGCCTGAAATAACTTTCAAAGTGCACTATAAGTTAGTGTTGATGGGGCTATTGTTTCTATCACTCCTTCCCCTATCCTTCCATTGTGACTGCAAATTTGAACTAGAACCTTGGTTCAATGTGAGTTGGCTTCTCACATGATATGGCCACCTGTATAATAGTAAGCTCTTATTTCTATATGAAAAATAAATATTTAAATATGTATTTTCAGAGCTGTGGAGGTGTTGAGTATTTATATCAAGAAAGAAGTAGGAATTGAACAGATGGAATTTGGGATAGAAATATGCAATTGTGCCTTGAATGTTGGGGCAGAAATTGATAAAAGAAAGAGACGGTAGGATGAACTCGGTTCATTGACTAGTCTTTATCTGCCCAAAGTAGGCTGGCCCACATGTGATCCTCTATACCCTTACTGGCAAGAAATATAAGCTTGAATTCCTTCATCTTCAGCCTATTACTGGGGATTCCTGAGATATTTGCTGCCTCTCCACCACACTGTTTTCTCCTCTTCACTGCAAACACTTAGGCCCCACCATTGACCTCATAAAATACATTTATACTGAGGTAATGGCTTCTGTTTTAATCATGTATAAATTATCATGGGGTGCATTCTATATTGTAGAATTAATGCAGCTTGGCATCACTTAAATGCAGGGCTGTAGCTGGGGGGGGGGGGTAGGGTTTCAACCCCCCCCCCCGCCCCCGAAAATTTTCAGGTTAAAAAAAACCTGGTTTACTCATGAATTTTAACTGGTTAACCAAATCCTCATGCTAAATCTATGAGATGCAAAAAATTAAGAGTCCCACCAGAACTGCAAGCACTATCTCAAGCAAATATTGACAATTTATTCACACTGTCATTACTTGCAGCAATAGCCGATGTAGTGAAGCAACCAAGTTGGGGGGGGGGGGAGGGAGTGTTGAATGCTCTCATTAAGGAGGCCAGAGGTGGTTGACAGGGGCGGAGCTGCAGGCTATTGAAGGCTGCTCTGCCCGCTGCTGTACTCTTTGCTTCAGCGTGAGCTAGGAGGCAGGTTTCAACCCCCCTGAAATTTTCACACCCCCCCTGAAATTTTCAAACCCTCCCCCAAAATTTTTTTCTGGCTACTGCCCTGCTTAAATGCCATGCCTCCATACTATGGAATCATGGAAGTTGTAGTTTTACAAGGTCTTGGATCTTATCCATCAAAGGGTGCCTCATCAAATTACAAATTCTAACATCCAATAGCATTCAGAAATGGCAGTTCAAGTGGCATCACACTAAGTTAAATTTATAGTGTACATGCATCCATAGTTAAATTAAGGATACTACATGGGTGAATAATACCCATAAGCACCTATCTACTATATGTCTACTCAGGAGTAAATCCCATTGACTTCAAGATGACATACTCTTTAGTAAGTGAGAGAATAGAATTATAGTCTAATTAAGGAGAACACTGAACTATGGATCAATTTAGAATATATTTGCATAAACCTAAGAAGAAAGCAGCAATCCAAAATTATCTTTATTTGGCACAAAGGTGGAAGGTACTTATAAATTTCCAGGATGGTGTATAGAAAAAAATCACAAGGTAAAAATATATTCATGATAACAGTATGGTCAGTCAAGAAAGAGAAAGGGAGATAAATCATTGCTTAAGCCAGTGTTTCTCAACCTTCTTAATGCTATGACCCCTTAATAGAGTTCCTCATGTTGTGGTGACCCCCAAACATAAAATCATTTTCATTGCTACTTCATAACTGTAATGTTATCAATTGTATTGCAAAGGTCTGATGTATTCACTGGACCAAATTTGGCACAAATACCCAATACACCCAAATTTGAATACTCGGAGTGGGGGGGGGGGGGAGGTTGATTTTGTCACTTGGGAGTAGTTGCTGCTGGAATTTATAGTTCACCTACAATCAAAGAGCATTCTGAACTCTAACAACCATGAAATTGAACCAAACTTGGCACATAGAACTTCAATGAGGAACAGAAAAAACTGGAAGGGTTTGGTGGTCATTGACCTTGAGTTTGGGAGTTGTATTTTACCTACATCCAGAGAGCACTATGGACTCAAACAAGGATGGATCTGGACCAAACTTGGCACGGATACTCAATATGCCCAAATGTGAACACTGGTGGAGTTTGGGGAAATGAGACCTTAGCATTTGGGAGTTGTAGTTGCTGGGATTTATAGTTCACCTACAATCAAAGAGCATTCTGAACCTCACCAATGATAGAATTGAGCCAAACTTAGCATAAAGAACTTCCATGACCAACAGAAAAACCGGAAGGGTTTGGTGGGCATTGACCTTGAGTTTTGGAGTTGTTATTCACCTAAATCAGGGGTCCTCAAACTAAGGCCCAGGGGCCGGATGCGACCCTCCAAGGTCATTTATCCAGCCCTCACTCAGGGTCAACCTAAGTCTGAAATTACTTGAAAGCACATAACAACAACAACAATCCTATCTCATCAGCCAAAAGCAGGCCCACACTTCCCATTGAAATACTAATAAGTTTATATTTGTTAAAATTGTTCCTCATTTTAATTATTGTATTGTTTTTAAGTGTTTTTTAGACTACAAATAAGATATGTGCAGCGTACATAGGAATTAATTTTTTTTCAAATTATAATCCAGCCCTCCAACAGTTTGAGGGACTGTGACCTGGCCCTCTGTTTAAAAAGTTTGGGGACCCCTGACCTAAATCCAGAGAGCACTGTGGACTCAAACAATGATGGATCTGGATGAAACTTGGTACGGATACTCAATATGCTCAAATGTGAACACTGGCAGTTTGGGGAAACTAGCTCTTGGCATTTGGGAGTTGTAGTTGCTATGATTTATAGTTCACCTACAATCAAAGAGCATTCTGAACCTCACCAACGATAGAATTGGGCCAAACTTGCCACACAGAACCCCCATGACCACCAGAAAATACTGTGTTTTCTGATGGTCTTTGGTGACTCCTCTAACACCCCCTCATGACCCCCACAGAGACCCCAACCCCCAGATTGAGAAACACTGGCTTAAGCTCTGCTGTATAAATATCTTCATGCATATCAAGACACAATCAGACCACTATCTTCTCTTATTGCCAGCCTCTCCCTTCCCCATAGCACCGCTTGGCTACCCATGATGATTTCAAACAGAGCATGAGAGAGATCAAGGACATGACAGGAGGTGGACAGACAGCAGGAAAAGCCTGTTTATACAAATCTGTCCCAGGTGCACTGACCTATTCTTGCCCTTCAAATGGTCACACTCCCTGGCTGACAGAATGACAAAGTTCAGTCTGCAAAAAGACAATGATTTCACTGACATAGTCCAAGCACAAGGCTGCATGGGAGGAAACACAACAATAGCAAGCTATCCTTTAAACAAAATGTTATTTTTGCAACAACTACAAAAATACTTTCACTCAGTGCTTATATATATAATATATAGATTTCTTGGGACAGACAATTCATCCTTGACTTTTATAAGTAATGCCTTCCCTCAGGCATTTTTCACTAATCAGTAATGTGCTAATAATTGTGAACAATAACTCCACTTTAAATAAACCCTATAAAAAGGTATTTCGTGCCAACGGTCACAAATTATCACAAAACATTTCACAATTGCTCGAATTAGTATTTGTTTTGGACTGATGTGGTCCAACATTAATAAACAATAATTTCACTGTCATGACCTGGAATAGTTTTGTCCTATTTTTTGGTTATATAATCACATTGATAATGAGGCAGTACAGACAGTCCCCAAGTTACAACCAATACAGGTTCTGTAGCTTTGTTCTTAAGTTGATATGTATGTAAGTCCAAAAATTGAACAACCATCATTTTGATTCTAAAGAGTTTTGGAAAAGTCATAAGGGGTCAGTGTGGAAACCATTATGGAGCTACAAAAAGGTCATTAATTTTTCCTTATGTTATTTGCCCATTTGCACCGGTGGGGACACTAACAGGTATCCTCACTCCCTCAGTTTTATGGCTATTTTGATGAAACCTACTACAATTGTAGAACATATTTACCACTCTAAGCCCCCCCCCCCAAGTTTCAGAATGAGGGGGAGAGAGAAACCAAGAAAGCAGGAAAGCAGCATACCACACTAGTCTTCTCATCTCTTCCCCCCTTCTTTCCCTCTCTGCCTGTCTCTCTCTGGGCCGGTCATGTGCCAGAGAGGCTTCTTCCTTGCCTGGCCATCCAGCCAGGTATTCTTCCCACATGCCCACCCTGGACATGTGGGATCAGCTGATTGCTGCACCTTTTGGAGAAAGAGGGGGCTTCTCCGTCGACTCCAGGTCTCGCCATTCTCCCTGGTACCCTTTGGGGGAACCAAGCCCCCTTTTGGAGGAGAAGTGGCACCCGCGATGGACACCTGGAGCCACTTATAAGACAAATGACCTAATCAGAAAGTATACGATTATATGCTGAACCATATATGCTCATATGCTCATATCCTAATAGTTTGAATACATACAATATGTGCGCACAAACAGATCAGCGCATAATGGAGGGAATTTATTTTTAAAAACCCCACTTCTGCCAGATTTCTCCCTTCTTCTAATTATTTATTAAACTCTTTTTACAGTGTTGCAGTGTTTACAGTGTTAATTCAAGAGTTCTAATGGCTCTCAATTTGTGCTTCCTTTCAATTAGCTGTGCATCCATTTGACAGCACAATCAGCTGATCAGCTGTTTTGGGCTTTTTAAAAGGGACATACATCAGCTGGATCAGTTTCCACCGGGGGGGGGGGGGGAGGAAAATATGTGTTTTCTGGCCTGCAGGGTCACACAGATATATGAAGATCCATATCTTTTAGCCAGAAATTGAGTAAAAGGGGGGCCTTTTTATCCGGTGAATCATCGCAAGTTTTCCAGGGACATTGTCTAGCCACACACTCCCCGCCCACCATTTTGAAAGGGGAAGTTTTCATGATTAAAGTACTGTGTGGATGGGACCCCAGTGACAGAAATCTTAAATTAACATAAATTCTTTTCAGTTAAATCATAGTGAAAGTAAGAGAGCAGAACTGAAAGTCTTCTCCGCCAGGAGATAAACTATTCTGTCGGCACAACAATTCTGAAGGTTTTAGAGGAGAAAAGTAACTTTTGACATTTCTAGGGTGGAGTCATTTCACTTGAGAATGCCAAATGCTGTGTTTCACTATGAGCAAATACAGAAGCCATTGTATAAAACTCAAAGCACATAGAAACAATTTTCAGAGGCATCCATATTACTACCATTTTGTTTGATGAAGCCCAGGAATTGTTACTCTGATTCCATTTGCTAAAATATAAAGTAAAGTGGCTGTTGGTGAGGTTTGGCTTGAAATGTTTTTATCTTTATTGCCTCCTCTCAACATTTGTCCATCTATTGTGAATTCTGAGTTAGGGAATCAAAGTAGATATCCTCTCTGGAGAAAAGCCAATGTTTCAGCCAGTCTGGCTGACATAATGTCCATGTGGAAGAAACACGTAATTTTCTTTGCTGAACACCAGAAGTTTTTCAACAGCAACGAGGCCTATATTCAGAAGTGGCATCATTTCCAAAGAGATAGAAAGTTATTGAGGTGGGGGGGGGGGGAGCCCTTAACAGCTTCTCTCTGTTGACTTTGAATGCCTGCAAGCTCCACATAGAGTCTTGCATATTTCCTTCAATTGTCTAAGTCTGAAATTAGTACATTACAAATGGACCTGTTCTTGCTAGGGGATTTGCTGGTTTTGTTTTATATTATCCATTTGATGACCGCTGCCGCCACAGATCCTGTTTCTTTTTCCTCCTCCCCTCTCCACCCGCATCTCCTCCTCTCTTTTTATGGCTATTTAGCCTAGCACAATATTTCTCAAATCTTTGGAAAGAGCATCTTTCCTCTAAATTTATTCTGCTTTCTGCCCAGTCTACCCTGGCCCAAGATATCAAATAATATGGCACGTAGGAGAGTGAATATAAACCATTGCCTGTTGTTATTTACAGCCTGAAACTGTATGGAAGGGTCCATAGGTAAAACCTTAGCTTTAGAAGAACATATGTCTTAATCAACATTGGCATTATATTAGAGAGCAACACAAGACAGTAGCTTTTCTTAAATGGGTTTGGTCTGATGTGATAGTAGTGGGGAATTAAGGAGTCATGATCACAAATATTTCCTTCAGCACCTATTTCCTTCAGCATCCTTATTGTAGTTGTAGCCAAATAGATCACAAGCAGAAGCTGAAACTAATCACTTAAATGCAATTACAAGTTCAATGCAGAAATTTAAAATTGTTGAAGCAATTGGACTCAATAAGTCAGTTCCTATGCAAATTTCATTTCATACTGTAGGCTAATAACTTCCCAACAACTGGTATTCAGTGACATATTCCTAAGAGTAGTAGTTTATATCCATTATATAGATTTTTGACAGTTTTGTTTTTATATCTATCCTGATTCAATAAGGAACTTCTGGTAAAGAACTGCTTAACCTACTCAGTATACATTACAGCTATTCTGATTTCCAAAGACGGTCTCTGCAAATGCATTTCAGGTTCAGATTCAAGAGCTTTTTATGACATTTAAAGTCTTATATCATTTGGGGCCTTAACACTTCACAACACATCTCTACAAATGGACCTTGAGCTTGTTTGAAGGTTCTAGCAGGGAAGTGCAGCTATTGTATACCCAGGACCCAAGACTGGAGACCTCAGTACGCTCCTTCTATACCCTAGCCAGCCAGATCAACCTTGGTGATCAATGGGGTGACAGATGTCTCAGCCAGATCGCTGTCATACATCTCACACTTTTTGTACCTGCCCAAAGATTGAGATCTGCCCAAAAGGCCCTCTTCTGTATCCTTCAATATACTATGTGTTGTGAAGGCTCGGACCTCATCTGCTCTGGCACTGCAAGGGTGAAACATCTTCCCCATACTCACTGGAAGAGTCCATGAGTTGTAGTTTTTAAAAATAAGCTATTCAAACGCACAGTGTGCAAAAATACCTTGATGATCACAAGGCTAGTGGTTTGGCTTCTAGTGTGGTCTTTTCCAAAGATTTAGTGGAGATACTATACATGAAATAGTAATCCCTATGACATAAGTTCAAAATCCACCTTGGAAGTTCTATAGCTCAGTGAGTATTTGACTCTAAATCTCCATGTCCTTTTATCATCACTCTAATATTGGGTTTATTGGCTGTACCACAACCTCCTAGCTGGGTCATCCTCTGTGAATCTCAAAATAAGCAATTCTGTGTGAACATAATCGCATTTGCAACTATCATTTGTTGGTGGCTGTATCGACTTCAACATGTTAGCAGTCACAGATCATTACACGATCACTCTGCTCATTAGGCTGATGAGAACAGAGAAAAAAAATAATCAGATTCAGCTTTGTCTGGAACTTCACAATGACACCATCTGCCTCCTTTTCAGTCTGCTGAAAGACCTCGCTATCTTTGTTTTCCAGGAGTAACATTTATGATGCAAGAAAATATATTTAGGGGGACTTGTGGTGGCCATTCAGCAAAATGCAACAAAATTCACAAAAGAGGGATATCACTATTAAGCAAATTCTGAAATGCACAAAATGCATCATGCAAGCTTTTGAAGGTGCCCTTTCTTTTCCTGTATGATTTGTTAACATGTTTTGCCTAGTAAAGAAGTCAGTGGAATTTCAAAAGGATGGCTGATGCTTTTTGTGCATTTTGTTTGGTCAATAAAAGTATAAATCCAATAAAAAATGGATTTTGTCATACAGTGGACCCTTTGTATCAGCTAAGGTTTGATTCCATGACCATCCGTAAAAACCAAAATCTGTTGATGCTCAAGTCACATTATGTACAATGGCTTCTTCTTCTTCTTCTTCTCCTTCTTCTCCTTCTTCTCCTTCTTCTCCTTCTTCTCCTTCTTCTCCTTCTTCTCCTCCTTCTTCTCCTTCTTCTCCTCCTTCTCCTCCTCCTTCTCCTCCTCCTCCTCCTCCTCCTTCTCCTCCTCCTCCTCCTCCTCCTCCTCCTCCTCCTCCTCCTCCTCCTCTATTTATAGTCTGCCCTCTCTCCCTGAGGAAACGCAAGGTGGTTTATATACAAAAAAGCAAACATTCAATGCTTAATCAAATTCAAAACACATGAAAATAACACAAAATAACATTGAGAGACTTATTAAAAAGACATTAAAATGAAAAAGAATACAAATACTCAAATAAAACATAATTACACAAATAACATAATTAACATTAAAGACATATACCATAAAAGGTTAAATGATTAAAATACGTAAGAAGTGTCTATCATAAATGTGCTTTTACATGTACTGTAGTGGCCATAAAGTGCAAATAAGTTAGTCAACATTCCAATGGGGTTGATTTAGGGTGCACTAGTCCTCCTCCTCTCCATATGTTGAGGTGCATAGGAGTATTTTCAGAAGGTTTTTGAAGGAGAGGAGAGTGGGGCCATTTTTATTTCTTTAGGGAGAGAGTTCCAGAGATGGAGAGTGATTATGGAGAAGGCCCAATCTCTCATTCCCACCAGCTGTGCTTATGACTGGGTTGGAACCGAGAGCAGGACCTCCTCTGCTAACGCAGTGCATCAGATGGTCTGTATAGGGAGATGTGATTAGACAAACAGCCTGGACCAAAACCATTTAGGGCTTTATAGGTAACAACCAGCAATTTTTATTTAGCCCAGAAGTAGTCTGGCAACCAGTGGAGGTGCCGCAACATGGGAGTAGTTCTCTCCCTGTATGGAGCCCCATTTAGTAACCTGGCTGACGGTCTCTGAGCTAACTGTAGCTTCTGGACTATCTTCAAAGGCAGCCCCATGTAGAGAGTGTTGCAGTAGTCCAAATGTGATGTGACTAAGTCATGGACTACCATGGCCAAGTTAGGCATCTCAAGATAAGGGCGCAGCTGCCGCACACGTTTTTATTGTGTGAGGGCGCTTCTGGCTACCGCCGACACTTGGGATTCCAGGGTCAACAATGGGTCTAAGATCGCCCCCAGGCTATGAAAATGTGCCTTTCAGAGGAAGTGTGAGCCCATTCAGCACAGGCTGTAACCCTATATTCTGTTCTGCCTTATGACTGACCAGGAGTATCTGTCTTGTTTGGATTTAGTTTCAGCTTGTTGGCCCTCATCCAGTCCAGTACTGATGAAAGCACCGGTTCAGGACCAGAACGGTGTCCTTGGCTTTTGGTGATTTTTCTTATATGCAATTAAAAAAAATTTATTTATTTTTTACAAAAAAAACCCAAACCCTTAAAGTAGTGGAAGGATGCAGAGGGACAACTTTATTTTGCTAAATGGCTAATATGACTACCCCTGGATATGTTACCTTGCTCTGAAGATAATTCAATGGAAAAAAATAAGAGATTTTTACTTCCAAGAGAAGTTAAATTATTTCATTTGGATTAAAAGGAAGTTTAGACTTACATATATGGCATCGAAAAGTTCGCCAGATGTAATAGTCATAGAGCTTCATCAAAAAATCAATGCTCTCTGCTTAAGAAAGGAGCAGTCAGCTTCACACAGGACAGGGACAAGCTAGGTCTCCAGGGAAATTACTTTTCTCTTGCTAATGGAGTTGAAATTTTATTGCCTATATTTTATTGTCCTTTATCCCTGTTCCCCACGTGGACAACATGGGAAGCAGCCTTTGCCTGCAATGAAATCCTTCCAGAGCAACTGAACTACAATGGAAATAACATCAGATACAAAATGTATGCCTGTGATTCTCCCGTCATTAACTTTTTTCCTCCAGTATGATTTCTTTACCTCTTTTGTCTGATGAAGAAGCTTTGTAAGATTTCATTATTTCTTTTATGCATTTTGGTTGGTCATTAAAGGTGGATTTTGTATTTTGTTGTATCTGTGATGCAATATACTCACTCTTTTTGTCAATTAAAACATATTTTTAAAATGAGAGCTCTTAGCTTTTTCATGTGCAATTTAAACACAGACTTTTTCCTTCTATGATTCCCCCCTTTCTTCATTTGCAGAACAGTAGTTATAAAGGGCAGATTGATGAACCATTCTTGAGATCAATTTGGTGAGTCATGATAACAAGAACCACTCTAAAATGCTTGAAAAGAGTGTCATCCTTGGGAGAGATTAGCACTTGCAGTGCTGTAGTGGATAATTCAGGTCTTTGGCTAATGGACTATAAAATTATTTTTGTATTATTATTGGGTTGTTGTAGGCTTTTTGGGCTGTATGGCCATGTTTTAGAAGCATTCTCTCCTGACATTTTGCCTGCATCTGTGGCAGGCATCCTCAGAGGTTGTGAGGTTGTGTGTATTAATAATAATAATAATAATAATAATAATAATAATAATACTGAGAATTGTAGCTGTTCTATTGTGGTTTTTTGTTGTTGTTATTGGGACAGATATGTTTTGAACAATTGTGATTTAACTAATATGCTCTTGCTGCATGAGTTAGAACACTGAGCTATGAGAAGGCAGATTTATTATCATTTTTAAAACCCTTTCTCAGGAAAGTTTATTTAAAGCTAGATGACATAATTATCTTTTGTAAGCATACACAGTAAGATTTTGCTACAAGTATTCTCCTATCTATTTTTCTGTGCCGAGGAGTAAAGATGTTGTGTTTTGGAATAAAACTTCAGCAGATGCATATGCTAAAATAAATAGAAACCTAAGTCTTTATTCTTACAGAATGAGATAGGCAAGTGGGCATCCTACCAGTCATGTTCACAAGCTTGGGTCTGATACAGAAATAAGCAGGCCTTGAGCCCTTTTAGGATTCCCACTGACATTCTCAATGTGCCATTTTAAAAAAATAAATAAAATCTGACACCTATTCCTATTTTCTAACTGAATAAACCTTGATTACTATTCTATATTAGCTGTTTAAATATAACTGGACCCATGTTTCAGTCATTGGCATCATGCACCTTCTTCTCCCCATACAGCCAGTGACTGGTAACAGAGGGGTATGATTGTGTTAATAGAATCACAATAATGACTAAGTAACTATTGTGTTTGAGGAACAGTTACATATCAATAAGGCTAAATACTTGTTCTCTATTGACAATTGCTACTTAGTTATGATTGTGAAACTGTTGTCATATTCGTAACACACCCCACCCCCCGACACACACACACACACACACACACACACACTTTCTAGATCTCAGCTTCATGCAGTGAAAGTGACTCTTTCCCCTAGCAATCTGAGCATGACTGAATTATGTTATTTTCAGGTTTGGTTGGAAGGGTAGGACCAGGAGAAATGTCTTTTTAAAGTTTGCTTCACTAAGGACGTCATCAGAGGTGGGGAGAAAACACTAGAAGTGGAGGGAAAACATCTTACCCCTTTCCTACAATTTTCCCCTGTCGTCTATGATGACCCACTATCCCATGTCCTTTCTGTGCCTTTCCCCATCTTCCTGATATCTCTAGTTTGGAGTCAGGTAACACCCAATTCCTGAAGACAGTTTTCAGGCTCTGTTTCCATGCACTTAAAAATGGAGTGTCATGAAGTCCCACTGGAGGCATCCTTATGTTATGTAATGGCCTCCATGGGACTCCCATGGGGCTCCATTTCCTAAGTGCATGAAAAGGAAAACTGAAGACAATTGATCTTACAGTCTGAAGGTGGGTCACTGTGGGCCCTTCCAGACAAGCCTAAATTCCGAGAAAATTTCACTGCATGGGTGACCAGATTACAATACCTAGAACTGGTTTGAGGCCATGAAAGTGATTATATTACATACAGAACCTGGCCTCAAACCACTTTACAATTCCCACCCCCATTTCTAGGAGAAATGTGCACTTGTGCACCAGAGGGATACAGGGTGAGGAAAAAAGGGAAAACTGACAGCAGTGAAAGTAATCAATAACCTTTTCCAGGAGCTAATTAGTCCCTTTCTGCCTAGCCATGCCCTTGGGGTGTTTTTTGGCAGTCCCCATTTAGGATTCTTTGCTGTAATTCAATAGGGGTGGGTTTCTACAATGCACACTGCATTTTTGGAGCAAATTTAGCTAGATCTGGGATAGACTGGCATCTGCTGCAGCAATTTGTTTTGGATGAACTCAGACTTGCCTGAGACTTTAAAAATGCTTTACATACCCTCAGATGCACACTGCAGCATGCAATGCCTGTGTGTATTTTGTGGCCACTGAGGATCCAAATCAGTTCGAAACTGCATTACAAGGTCAGTGTAAAAAGGCACAGGTACATTAATATCTTTATTCTGAGAATAACAGTACCTATCTATCTCCTCAGGAATCTGTACAAGGACCAAGTAGCAACAGTAAGAACTGACCACAGAACAACAGACTGGTTCAAGATTGGGAAAGGCATACGACAAGGCTGCATACTCTCACCCAATCTTTTTAACTTGCATGCAGAACACATCATGCAATGTGCAGGGCTTAATGAATGCAACGCTGGGGTGAAAATTGCTGGAAGAAACATTAACAACCTCAGATATGCAGATGACACCACTCTGATGGCCGAAAGCGAGGAGGAGCTGAGGAGCCTTCTAATCAAGGTGAAAAAAGAAAGCGCAAAAGCTGGGTTGCAGCTAAACATAAAAAAAAACCAAGATTATGGCAACAAGAATGATTGACAACTGGAAAATAGAGGGAGAAAATGTGGAGGCCGTGACAGACTTTGTATTTCTAGGTGCAAAGATTACTGCAGATGCAGACTGTGGCCAGGAAATCAGAAGACGCTTACTTCTTGGGAGGAGAGCAATGTCCAGTCTCGATAAAATAGTAAAGAGTAGAGACATCAGACTGGCAACAAAGATCCGCCTAGTCAAAGCCATGGTATTCCCTGTAGTAACCTACGGATGTGAGAGCTGGACCTTAGGGAAGGCTGAGCAAAGGAAGATAGATGTTTTTGAACTGTGGTGTTGGAGGAAAGTTCTGAGAGTGCCTTGGACTGTGAGAAGTCCATCCTCCAGGAAATAAAACCCGACTGCTCATTGGAGGGAAGGATACTAGAGACAAAGTTGAAGTACTTTGGCCACATCATGAGGAGACAGCAAAGCCTAGAGAAGATAATTATGTTGGGGAAAGTGGAAGGCAAAAGGAAGAGGGGCCGACCAAGGGCAAGATGGATGGATGGCATCCTTGAAGTGACTGGACTGACCTTGAAGGAGCTGGGGGTGGTGATGGCTGACAGGGAGCTCTGGCGTGGGCTGGTCCATGAGGTCACGAAGAGTCAGAGACGACTGAATGAATGAACAACAACATCTACTGAAAATAGGGAGACATTTCATTTCAATTTGTTTTTTTAATAATGTATCAAAATATACTGGTTTTTGTGTTTCCATATTTGTGATAAAAAGAATTTGGAGTTTAAAAAAATAGAGCGCTGGAGAGAGCCAATCTGACATGTGTCCTCATTTCCTTGTGTGATATAACAACAAATGCTCAAAATCAAAGAGCATATTTTTGAAACTAGCTTCCTTTCTTTTTTCTTTTATTTATATCCCACCCTTCTCCCAACATAGGATTCATGGTGGCCTAAAACCATTTAAAAGTACAATACAACAAAAATTGTCAATACAGTAGTTAGAGCACAACTAAACTGGATTTCTGTTTTCTTTTTTAAAATAAAATACATTCAAGAAATTTAAAAGACATATTAAAATATAATAAAAGGGGGGAAAAACAACATCCCCCATTGAAAGCTCCATCAGCAACAACCTATTAAAACTATATACTGCAGACCCGAGAGCCATACAATCCCCCTCCCCTAAAAGACTCCCCCTCCCAAAGTTCTAGAGAACTTTGGAGTAAAATGAAGGTAGATGAAGATATGGCTATAACTGCAACTAAAGCTACTGCTACAGAAAAGTATATAAATTGGATTTGGATCAAAAGGAAAGATTTCTTCCCATCAGAGAGCAAGGATTCTTACACATAAAGAAAGCATAATGAATTAAGCCTTTTTAATGTCCTCTAAATTTGTCAGCAATGGGCCCTGTGGAATCTTGGACGAGCTTGATGGCTGAGAGCTATTTAAACCAGCAATGGTCTCAGCAGTATAGCATCTTGATATTTATGAAGGAGGGAAAGAATACTCTGCAGAGTACAATACAAAACAGCAGGCAGCTGCGGGATGATGGGATCAACACTCAATGAACAACTGACATCATTAGACTATGCAACAGTGCTTTACTTATTCAAATTCTTTGTCCCCTAAACTGAGATTTTCATTTTAAATATAATCACATCATTTTTATGTTGTAGTAAATGGTCAGTGTGGTGTAGTGGTTTGAGTTTTGAACTACAATTCTGAAATCTGGGGTTTGAGTCCTCTTTCTGTGTGACCATGAGTCCTTTCATCTGAGTCATTCTCAGCTTCAGAGAAAAGGAAGCCCCCCCTGCCCCCCCTGCCCCCCAAGAACAAATGTTGTCCCCCCCCCCAAGTTATAAGTTTGCCTTAAGGTCACCATGACTCATAAATGACTTGAAAGCACATAACAGCATTATATTAATGGCTGCAATCCTGCATTGTCAGATGTAGCTAGCTACAATGAGAGAGCCCTGTAATCATTGCTATTTATGCTGATGTCATCGTTCTCCATCAAAAAATACCACTTAATCCAAGCAACACTCCAAAAGAATGGTTTCTGAGGAACTGAAGATTGAGGCATTGGGAAATTTTGACTATGGTGCTCTACTTACCTCAGGAAACATTGACACAAGTAGCTAGAGAAACGCTATCGGGTCCTGTCAAAAATGGTTTTCTCAATGAACCTCACACCACAGCTGACTTTTCCCAGTGTCTGAAGCATCTTGGGATAGGCCTTGAGAATCATTAATGACCACAACTGTGAATCCCAAAGGTTACAACATTGTAAATCTGGCTTGTGATCTCATGAATATTGAATATAATGCTAGCTTATGTTAAATATTATATTATATTATACATTATAACAGAGTTGGGCAATAGGCTTGGTTGATCTGGTTCGGAAGTTTCTAAAATCAGAATGAATTCGTATTTAAATGACTTTCAAAACAATTTCGAGCCATGCTAGAATAGTGTGAGAGTAATAATGAATTGAAACAATTTACCCATTTTTCGGAATTATTTTCGTATGTCTGGTCAAGGTTTACAATCTCGCAGTTTCCCTGCCCCCCCCCCCCCCCCCCCCGGTGACAAGCGGCGATGCGGAAGGGTGAGGTGGGCATGGCCACACCCAGATCTTCCTGAAGGCCACGCCCCCAGTGGCCATCAAGGAGAGCTGCACATAGCCACACCCACCTCATTCCCCTGCCATCCATCACCCTTTGCAGTCACACAGAGAAGGGAAACTGCAAGATTTTAAAAGTAATCTTGAAGTTTCCCTTCTCTGTGTGAATGCAAAGGGTGATGGATGGCAGAGGGAGGAGGTGGGTGTGGCCACACCCAGCTCTTCCTGAAGGCCACGCCCCCAGTGGCCATCAAGAAGAGCTGGGCGTAACTACGCCCACCTAATTCCCCTGCCATCCATCGCCCTTTGCAGTCACACAGAGAAGGGAAACTGCAAGATTTTAAAAGTAATATTGCAGTTTCCCTTCCCTGTGTGACTGCAAAGGGCGATGGATGGCAGGGGAATTAGGTGGGCGTGGCTACCCCCAGGTGACTGCAAAGGGCCAATGGATGGCAGAGGGAGGAGGTGGGCGTGGCCATGCCCAGCTCTTCTTGACGGCCACTGGGGGAAACCACATCGCCGCTTGTCGCCAGGAAGGCCAGGGAAACTGCGAGATTTTAAACTAACGGGGGAGGGGCACCTTCCAGTAACGAAGTAAACGAAGCTATTCAGATTTTTGCTATTTCCAAACTTTTTTTCAAGAAAATTTGAGAAATAATTTTAAAATTGAAACGCCAGCGCCCCCTATATACGAAATGAGTATATGAATGAGTATACGAAATATGAATGAGTATACGAAATTGCCTATTGGGCAATTGTGCAGGGGATGAGTTATTTTCATCCTCCCTGTGTACTCATGGCAGGCTGTTTGTTGGTGTTGTCGTTGTATGGCTTCAAGTCCTTTATGACTTATGACAACTTTAAGGCCTCCCTATCATGAGAGCAATATTTCTTCAGTGGGAACTTCCATTTTTCCCCTGAGACTAAGCTCACCAAGTTGGGTGTTGGACTGGATGGTTCTTGTAGTCTCTTCCAATTCTATGATTCTATGGTATCACTCAAAAGCTGGTCTCCAGAGTCATAGTCCAATGCTGAAACTATACCACATGGCAGTACCAGCCTCCCTCTTCTGAAACCCATATTTAGATTTTGCTTTCTTCATGTAAAGCCTCTCCATACTAATACTGAACACATTTTCATTCCAGTTCATGAAAATATGATACAAAGAAATCAAACAAACAAAAAAACAAATAAAAGAGATGGTTGCTTTAGATATTTGCTCCTTCTTTCTTCCCCTCCTTTTTCTTTCAGAGTGATTCTTCCTCGCTGGTAAAAGATCCCGGGCTTTCCATTCATTTCCTGGCATTACTGTAGCGGTATTACCATAGCCTTTGGCTTATACTAAAAGCAGGCATCGGATAAAATAACAGTGGCATTACCTGCAGTGCTGGTGTTGAAATAGCTTTCTTTTCTTCTGGAGGGATCAGGACACAAAATAAAACATTTGGGAGGGAATAGAAGACTTGCGGCCTGGTGGTAGCAATAATTAGCCCCATTTATTTCTCTGCTGAGGGGGAAAAATGCAACTAAGGAGAGCATAGTAATGGCTTGGAAATTACTCAGATCAAAATGCTGTTGTATTCCGGATATTTTGTGCAGGCTTGAATCACCTTTTCCATTCATTCTTATAGCACTGTTGCCTTAGAAAAAAGCTACCATTTCAATTTTCCATGCTATAGTCAAGATCCATATTGAAAACAAATGTGAGCGCTCTTTAGAATAACAACCTGGTGTTATTTTTTCCACAAGCAATCTCCTTCCCCCCACCCCCCCCCCTCCACTCCCCAAACTTCTTTGCCTTTTAAGTCAGAGGTTCCCTCTGTCTGGTTTTATTAAGTGAGCAAAAAAGGTAGGCAGTGTGCCCAAATGCTGAAAATGAAAGTTTATTCAGCAATCCAGGTGGGGTGCCCAAAATCCAAAAGTTCAACAGCAAAGGAGGCAAACAAAATGAATAGAGGTCTTTCAGATACATGCCTTCTAAAAAGTGTAGCCTTCTTCTTGTCTTCATGCAGAAACTTCCTGGTTAGAAATGCAGAACTTGCAAATATTTTCTAGTACTATGATAAACTGGGACTATTGATGACCATAAGTTGATAAAGGTGACTCTAGATAAGACCCAGAATTTGATGGATTTTGTACAGAATAAATGTCTAAACAGTATCATTTTCTGCACAGGAAACATAATTTTGAGTACTTTCTTTGAGAACAAAGTGTCCTGCTTTCTGCAAATTTATCAAAAGTGGCCAATGAAATTAGTGATTTGGATCAAGACTTACAAAAGTTCCACAAAATTCAACCACTCTTTTTAGTTACCTATGTGTAATAGTAATAGTTACCTATTTGTAAAGCCACCTTGAATACCCCTCAGGGTTGAAAAAGGTGGGGTAGAAATGTAGTAAATAATAAATAAATAAAGTCATACTCTGAGCATCACAATGAAAAACCCTTTCTGAAAAAAATGCTTGGAAAACTCCACAATAGATTTGCCTTATTGTGAATCACTTGAACAATAAAACTGCTGACATATTTTTAACATTATGCCATGATCTTGTATTGAAAATTTGCATACCTTAAACATATTTTGCATAAAAGAATGCTTATCTGCAGATACTAAAATTCTTGATCTATTTTATTTAGTTAGTTTACCCCATCTCTTAGTTTGGTTGCCATTCTTTGCGCTTTTGCCAAACTTTTTTTTTTAAGATGGAGCAACTTTAATAGTATACTGGAGACTAGACAGACTTAACCAGGGTGCTGATATCCACCAGTTGGGGCCAGATGTAAAAACCATGGGCTTCCATGAGAAATCGAGTAATATGGTGCCACTAATCACACAAAGTGCCCAGAGGTTTGAGATTAATAAGAAAATGAGACATTCCATCCTTCTCCAAACTCCATCCTAAGTATTAGTTTCCAGGAGATTAGTAAAGTTCTTTTCTTTGATTGCCCAGTTTCCAGAAGCCCTCAGTTGGAATGCCTAGTGGTTAGAAATTATTGGATTTGCAGTCCAAAAGATCATGATGTCCAACATCATCTAATTTTGCAATATAAGATAGATTAGGTTCTTGTGGGTTTTTTCGGGCTATAGAGCCATGTTCTAGAGGCATTTCTCCTGATGTTTGTCGAAGGCTTTCATGGCTGGAATCACTAAGATAGATTCACATTAAACCTACACTTTTAGGCAGGAGCAAGAAACCCCATCTGATTTACTGAAAATAGCCCAGTGATCTAAGGGTAGGTTCTGGTAGATCAGAAATGAGCAAACTTTGGCTGTTAGGAATTGTGGGAATTGAAATCCAAAACACCTGGAGAGCCAAAGTTGGTTTCTGGTTAACTGGTGTTAACACAGTTATCCAGAAATGATTACAAAAATATTTCCCAATATTGTTAGAAAACAACTACTGAAAGATCATTTTCATTGTGTGTGATGCTTAAATAGTGTGCTCAACTCTATTTGGTTTTCTCATTCAGGTATTTGAGTTATTTATAGCTGTACTCATTCAGTTTCATTCATTAATCCAAAAGTGAATGCAGGCTTTTGGGTTGCTGCATAAGGGAGGGAAAGCAAACACTTTTCTTTTCAGGATAAAACCCACAGTGTATTATAGACTCCATCATTGAATTATGGATCCATCTCCTTTTTTTATTGCCCTTTCTTTCCATGGATTCAATTAATGAAACTGATGAATGGTATTCAGGATTAAGGTAATGGGAGCATAAAGTAGCAATGGACCTATTTCAGATGCTATTGTTCATAGTGAACCCTAATAAAATGTCCACTTTTGAGCAATTTGTTTTTCAAAGGCTCTGAAGTGAATGGAAGGAATTTTAATTGTCTTTTTTGGTTGACTTTTTTATTTTAAAGCTGTGCATTGGCAAAAAGCTTAGGAACCACAGCATCTCTTCAAGATACTTTCTTTTCAGGTTCAAATGACATTGTATGAGTCAATAAATGCTTCCTGCTAATCAGTCAGAATTATGATTCTAGGATTTCATATGATAGAATATGACACATGCTTGGTTATCATGTAACAACCCATGAATAACTGGTTGTTAGATGATAAGCTGATGACTATTTGAGAGTGGAAGGTACAGCCTTCACACCAACACTCCTTGGCAGCAGCTACACCTCACTGCCACTTCCCTTCAACAGCCAGCAAGGAGGAGGTTAAAAGAGGCTAGGAGACTTCAGCTCCTCCAGAATGGAAGGTGCAGCCTACACACCAACTCTCCTCAGGGGCAGCTGCACTTCGTTGCTCTTCCCCATCCTCAGTCTACTGGCAAGTGATAGCTCACACCTGACTTATGACACTACAACTGATAAAATCTATGTTCCTCTGGACTTTTACCAAACTGATCAGTAGCCTACTACCATCATCAGATAAGACTCTCCCTCCACCCACCCCAAGGACCTCATATCACATTTACTATCCCACAAGAAGGCCCAGGACTTTTTTTTTTTTACCCTCCCCATTTTGTATTCAATCTGTATCTAAATAACTTTGTGTCTGTTGGGATGTGTTGGGAGCAGGGAGGGTATAAAAAGAAAGGCTGAGATGCTATGGAGAGAGAGTTGGGGAGTGGGGGGGGGGAGAAGAGAAGGGGTCTATTGTTAATTGAAGCAATAATATGCTTCATGTTTGATGTTTTTTATAGTTTTAACGGTTTTTATCTACAGTTATATGTTATTGATTTAGATATGTGATGTTATATATATATGTGAGGCATTGACTTTGCCATTTATTATGTTGTAAACCGCTTTGAGTCCCCCCAGGGGTGAGAAAAGCAGTATAGAAATGTAGTTAATAAATAAATAAATAATTTCTGATCTCTAAGCAAATTACCGTATATTCTCAAATATAAGCCGTTTTTTCAGCCATTTTTTTCGGCTGAAAAGCACTCCTTTGGCTTATATTCGAGTCAAGACTGCTAGCCAAGGAGGAAGAGGAGGGAGAGAATGAGCGGCAGCTGTGGTCATGGAGCCCCTAGGTGAGCCTTGGGCCTCCATGTTCAGCCTTCCATCGAGGCTGCCTCTGGCCAAGGGAAACAGCCGGCCAGCATGCCCCCCCCCCCCCCCGCTGCTGCTTCTGGCGAAGCCTCTTCCAGCCCTCGTCTTTAGCCTCTGGGAGCGGCGTGACAAAGGCCAGATGCTCCACTGGGCCCCAACTGGACCCAGGAAGGAAGCAAGAAGAGTGAGGAAGGAGGTTGGAGGTGGCCACGTGGGAAGCGCTGGCAGTGGGCACGCTCGCCAGCCACTTCACTTGGCCAGAAGCAGCTTTGCCAGAAGCAAGGCCGAGTGAAGCTGGCTGAGGAGGCCTGCACTGGCTTCACTCAGTTTCAGTTTCACTCAGCCTCGCCTCTGGCAGGGCCCCGTGCAGCCTCTGTTATTATTTACTACTCTGTGCACTAGGCACGGAGGACGCAGTGGGTGCAACAGGGGAGGACCTCTGCTCACAGTGACCTGCTTGCCTTCCTGCCTGCCCTACTTCCTGGGCCAGGAGGTGAAAACTGTTATTATAATTATAATTATAAATATAATTATTAAGGCTGGCTGGCCATCTGTCAAGGGTGCTTTGATTGTGCTTTCCCTGCATTGAGGCAGAAGGATATTATTATTATTATTATTATTATTATTATTGAGGCTGGGTGACCATTTATCAGGGGTGCTTGGATTGTGCTTTCCCTGCATGAAGGCAGAATGAAAGGGGTTGGACTAGATGGCCTTTAGAGATCCCTTCCAACTCTGTTCTTCTTGTTGTTGTTATTCTTATTCTTATTATTTGGGATGGGTGGCCATCTGTCAGGGGTGCTTTGAGTATGTTTGCTCTGCATGAAGGCGGAATGAAGGGGGTTGGACTAGATGGCTCAAGGGGTCACTTCCTCCTGCTGCTGCTGCTGCTGCTGCTGCTGCTGCTGCTTCTTCTTCTTCTTCTTCTTCTTCTTCTTCTTCTTCTTATTATTATTATTATTATTATTATTATTATTGAGGCAGGGGTACTTGGATTGTGCTTTCCCTGAATGAAGGCAGAATGAAGGGGGTTGGATTAGATGGCCTTTAGAGATCCCTTCCAACTCTAGGATTCTATGAAAGGAGTATTAGTCAATCACGAGCTGAACATGAGCCATCAGTGTGATGCTGGAGCTGAAAAGGCCAATGCCATTCTATACGAGAAGCCTGAGAGAAGGCGAAAGGGAACTGATATGACACTTTACCTCAGCTGGTTTTTAAATTGCTTTTAATTATAATTATTAAATGCAACTGTTTGCTTTAACTTATTGTACAATGTTTAGTATTGTCTTCTGTTTAATTTTTTATGGTTTTTGTTTATATACGCATTGAATGTTTGCCTGTTATCATATAGGAAGCTGCCCTGAGCCCCCATTATTATAAAGGTACTATTGATACCATATTGTTTTTGTTGACCCTCCTTTTCCATTTACAGAGCTGTTTAGTGTTTTGCTTTGAAATATGGTAAATATTCAAAAACATGTAGCCTACTGATGTCTCAATTAATTTTATTAGTATTTATTGTTATTTTTATTTTGAAATTTACCAGTAGCTGCTGCATTTCCTACCCTCGGCTTATATTCGAGTCAATAAGTTTCCCCAGTTTTTTGTGGTAAAATTAGGTGCCTCGGCTTATATTCGAGTTGGCTTATACTTGAGTATATACGGTACTTTGTTTTGTCATCAGATTAACAACTGCATAGAACATACAAATGGTAATTCTGAGTAGTAGCTTCTCATATGATTTTCATATGGAAATACATCTAAAATGACTTATATTCTTTTGACATTAGCTTTAGCAGTAATGTCAGTGGTTAAAAATTCAGAGTCAAGTGTACTTAATCCATAATTTTATATGGATGTGTTTTGAGATTCAGTCCTTGTAATCTCATCAAATCTGTGTAGATTTAGTGGGAAGTTACCATGTACTACAGATGTTGGGAATTTTTGGCCATCCAGATGTTTTGGATGATCAATCCAATAATTTCTTACTTTTGTCAAATTAGCTGTGTCTTCTGAGAGTTGAAATTGAAAATATATCTAGAGTAAAGGGTTTCTGTCTTCTAATCCACAGAATGGCATGGTCATGAAACTGCAAGGAAGGCCAAGATTGTCTAGATTTTGAGGACAATTTCTAAAAAAAGGGTTGGATCTCAGTCAAAATTTTTATTATTCTTAGGACCACTTACAAAAATGAATGAAATAAAAAGTACAACACAAAATAAATCCCACATAGATTTAGAATGCTTGGAAGGATTGTAAATAAAAGCATTTTTAAAACTCAGTTAAAATTCAAACATATTAAAACAAGCAATGATATGGGAAATAGGAAAGAACATCCCTCAAAACAATCATGATATCAGAAATTAATTTTGCCATAATTGCTAAGGCAAAAAAAGGGAAAACCTTGTAATTTGCAACACAATTTGTATTAGAGATGAGGCTTCTAAGAAATCTCAATAGCGTTAAAGTATAGGCAAGAGAAAATAAAGCTCCAAAATTTAGTTCACAGTTTGGAACACAAACACTGAGTTAATTTGTCAATAGTGGAAGCTCAACAAATACCCAACTATAGAACCAAAGGGGTATGAGAATATCTGTCATCAGTCATAGAGGTAGGCATTATTTGAAAACAAGTGACTATAAAAGCTTTCTTAAACTCTGGAAATGTAAGGAGACTCTTTTAATGGCCAAATTTACAAAATTATATTTGGATCTAGACTTCATTTTTCTTCACACTGCCCCTATTGAAAACAACTCAATTCTCCTTTATTTTAGTAACTCTATTACAAACAGAGGTATGTCTGGATCTAACTCATAGTCTTGTGCCCATTTCCTCCGGTACAGTTCAGTGTACAGTAAAAATCTGGTTTGAGTTAATGGCTCAAAACAGAGGCATGAGAAATGATGCAAAATGGTGAGAATTGGGAGGTTCTAAACCCTAATTTTAATTTACAGAGCTTTTCTTTGATTGAAGGCATCAAGAAATGGGACATGTTTTCTCTTTGTTTTGTTTCACTTTATTCCTTTTTTACAGTAGTTTGAATGTCTGGGGTCCTGGAAATTAAAATCTGCATGAAAGCCCCAAATGTAATCAGCCAGACGCTGTTTATTTGGCTGTCAGAACTGAAGCTCTTGGTTACATTTCCTGTCACAATGTAGAAGCTTCAAGCCATATTTCTAGACATTTTAGACTGATGTAGAAGAAAAAGTAAAAGTAATACACATTTGCTCAAGGCCACTCATTACAGGGGGAAATGCAATGCAAATGATCACGTTTTGTTTTTGCCCTCCATTTGAAAATGAAGCTATTGATCTTCTACTAGGCGAAACATTTAAAGTGTGTTGTAAATGAACACAATGCAATGCCACAATGCACTATTGGCTCCAAAGAGTTGACATGTCTTACTAAATGTCATAATGGTGCTAACAGGCTCTTATGAATAATGACTTTGAGTTGCACTTTTACTTTATTTCTCCTGAAGAATGAGAAATGTCATGGAAATAGTAAAAAGGCAGTTAGCTCATGGATTCAACAGAACTATAGAATAGGGTTTGGCAGGTTTTACTCTGCCACCTTTGGAAGTAAGCTGGGGAGGCTTACTTTCTCTCTTTGTCCTTCTTTGAGTAAAGGTTGTTTTCAAAGTTTCTACAACTGTTTGGAGATAATTTTCACACAGTCTCAAATGTGTGTATGTGAGATAGGGATTTAAAGGGCAAAAATAAATGAACTCAAAGTGGCTGCATGCACCCCAGAGGCCAGAGTTTTCTTTGCCATAATTCCTTCTTCCAGCTTCTGCATTCCAAGAATTCTTAGCCATAGGACTAAAGCTGATGAAAATTTCCCTTTGTGCAACATATTTTCCCCTCTTTTCCCATTTTTCCACACTTTCTTGTCCCTGACATAACCCTAAATTTGCTCCAGAAATACCCTTAATCCTTGATAGTTGATTGGGATCATAATAGCCTCCAACAGTCCCAGTTTTGCAGGGATGGTCTCAAATAATCCTCTTCTCCTTTTTTTAGCTTTTAGAAAGTTTCAGTTTCTTCCTTCTACTGTAGAGATTTTAGCTAGGACCATGGATAAGGAGGTCAGTGCCTGGTGGGCTCCTGCTAAACCAGATCAGCCCAGATTGAAGGCAAGTACTCAAATTGAAGACAAAGCTACAGATGTTTATTAGGATTGGGCGATATAGGATGCAAGTGCAAGCAATGCGCTTCAAAAGATATAAACACACATTCATTGAAAATCACTAGAGATTTTGTGCAGTTCTGACAGCTTTTCAGACTTTCCACTCGTTTCCCTGATTGGCTGAAAAGCACAGCTGGCTTGGATCTATGCAGGGATTAGCCAGAGGTTCCGCTGGTGTCACACGTTGAAAGAGGAGATCCCATGGTGAGAAGGAGAACAGTTGGTGGTTGGACAATTTAAAGGGCCAATTAGTTGCAGAGATACCCCATGGAAGGGTACCAATCTGAGGGAAGTGGGGATGTGGGTATGCAGATTTATTTATTTATCTTGTCAGAAGCAAATTGAAAATACAATTATAATGTACAAAAAAACCACAAACAAAGTAAAAAACTTGGCATTATACTAAATTTCCTTTGGCCAAAAGCTGGCCACCTGGAGTGCCTCTGGTGTCACTGTGTGAAGGTCCTCCATTGTGCATGTGGAGGGGCTGTAATTGAATTATCCCCACTAAATCTAGCCAAGGTGATCTCAGGGGTGGTGCAGGACACTCCGAGGTGGTCTGTCATTCGGTCTTCTGCACACTCACATGTCATGGACTCCACTTTGTAGCCCAATTTCTTAAGATTGGTTCTGCATCTCATGGTGCCAGAGCCCAGTCTGTTCATTGCCTTTCAAGTCACCCAGCCTTCTGGGTGTCTGGGAGGGAGTTTCTCATCCACTCTCGGCCACTGATTGAGGTACTGGATTTGGCCTGCCACTTTTGGACTCTTGCTTGCTGGAGTGTTCCTGTGAGTATCTCTTTCGATCTTAGGAAGCTGTTTCTTGATTTAAGATTATGATTCCTTGATTAACTCAAATGTTCTGTTCTGTGTGAGACAAAAGTGCAAGACTCAAAAGACAAGGAGTGGCAGTTCCAAATAATCAGGGCTTGGCTACTCATTCAGAAAACTAATAAATTCAATGTTTGTTGAACCTTCTCTTCCATGAGAGTGGCAAGCTCTTAGCATCAGTTAAATGGACAAGCATCCTGAGCTTGGTGACAAAGGAGGACTGTCTTGCAAACACACACACACAAACACACATAAAGGTCCTGATATTATCTGACTTGAGAAGTAGCTGGAGGGACTCTGGATGCAATCTCTGCTCCTAGGGGCTTATTTTATTTTATTTATTTATTTATTTATTGTTTGAACTTCTATGCCGCCACTCCCCTGGGGCTCGGAGCGGCTTACAAGAACAGGCTAAAATCAAACACAATTTAAAAACAATTTAAAACAATTTAAAAACAATCAGAGATCAAAGGCCCATCGAAATAGATATGTCTTACATGCCCTGCGGAAAGCTGATAAATCCCACAAGGCACGGACTTCAGGTGGCAGAGTATTCCAGAGTGATAGTGCCACTGCTGTAAAGGCTCTGCGTCTGGTTGCTGTTAGATGCAAGGTCTTGACACTGGGAATTTCCAATAGATCTTGGTCCTCAGAATGGAGGGATCTCTGGGGTTGGTAGGGGTTGAGGCGGTCCCTCAGGTACATCGGCCCCAGACCATGCAAGGCCTTAAAGGTGAGTACCATTACTTTGAAAGTGATCCGGTGCTCAATTGGTAACCAATGCAGCTGCAGTAAGATTGGTGTTATGTGGCATCTCATTGGAATTCCCGCAAGAAGCTGAGCAGCTGCGTTTTGTACCAGCTTGAGCTTCCGGATCACCGACAGAGGAAGGCCAATGTAGAGGGCAATACAGTAGTCCAATCTTGAGATGACCATAGCCTGGATCACCATAGCTAGGTCGTCCCTGGACAGGTAGGAGGCCAGCCGTCTAGCCTGCCGCAGATAGCCTTGCCATTTCCTTTTTTCTTCCTTTTTCTACTGTCATAACAAAAAAAAAAAAACCCATTTAAGGCTTTAAATTTCTCTAGCAAGCCTGAGCTCATTTTGTGGTTTAGACTGACATACCTTTCCCCTAAATATGTTGGTTATTTGTTTGAATTCCTCTTTGGTGATTTCCCCTTTTTCAATTTTTATGTATGTCTCTTTAAATCTTACCTCAATTAAAAGTTCTTTGGACAGGGTTGTTTTCTGCTGTTCTATAGACTAGGAGTGCTTCAGCACAGGAATAAAACCCACACCGACGCAGTTCTTTTTTTAAAAAAAACTTGGGCTTTCTGGATAACAATTGGGATGGCATGCCCCCCCAAAAAACCCTGACCCCCCCCCCCCAATAAACCTGAAATAAAATTAAACTTACCAGGCTACCATTATGTCCCTCCTCACACTCTCCTGGCATGAGGAAATTATGTGCCAAGAGACTCGGGGGGGGGGGGGGGTAATAAATTTGGAACAAAACAAGGAAATCTCCTCCCTGATTTGTTCCAAACTAATTCAGTTTTATTGGAGTGTCGTTTGGACATCTCCGGTAAAACTGTGACAAATCCCACATTATGGACCTGTTTGAATGGGCTCTAGGACACTGAGCAATAGATTCAATTTTCAGGAAAAGATCTCACCTAAATACTAAAAAGAACTTCCTGATATTAGGAGCTATTTGGCAGTGGAATGCACTACCTCATGCTGAAGGTCTCTTTCTCTGAAGGTTTTTAAGAAGAGGTTGGATAACCAGTGGTGAGGAGTGTTTTGGCTGTGTATTCTTGCAAGGCTAGGAGTTAGATTAGTCCTTGCGGTCTTTTCCAACTCTTTCATGGTAACATTCTTTTTTTTCTTTTTTTTTAATAATCTTTATTGAGTTTTAAAATACAGTATACAGTATACAAAATTGGAATAGATATGGAAAGGGAAAGAAGCGGGGGGGGGGAGGGAAGGGAAGGGGTTTAGGAAGAGGGAGGGTGGGGGGGGGGAAGGCTAAGGGATAAGGCTTCTGTAGATGTCATTTTGCCTCTGGTTGCGTTTAAACAATTTCATAAAGTTATTATACAACCTTAGTGTAATCTTATCCCATAGGGGGACGTGAGAAAAAAGTTCTTCTCAGGGCCTCCACTTAGTTAGGGGTCCTGAGATTCTATTATATGTACTTTCGCGGAGTATATGCCTAACCCTTTGGGGTGGAGGTGAGCCCAAGTCCAAGTCTTGGGGGGGGGGGAGGGGGGGTTAAAAGTGACTCCCGTTTAGCTTCCACACAGAATTGTCACAGGCTTTTTAGCGGGATCCGGATTGGGTCCCTTACATTGAGTTGCACCTTGCTGTCTACAATTCATTACGACTGTGTCTCCTCTTTTTTGCTCCGCGTCGTACAGTCATATCTCTGTCTTTCGAAATCCTCAAAATTGGACCATGGTAACATTCTTCATCCATGACTGCAATTGTTTCTTCAACAATGTGAGTAGCTATGTTGTTGAATTTGGTTAGACTACTTGTTAACCAGGACCTGTGCCAATCTGAATAACAACAGCAGCAGCAACAACTACAACAACCAAGCTCTAAATGGAATTCTATTTCATTTAATAATAATAATAATAATAATAATAATAATAATAATAATAAATGGATAGAACAACAATTTCTAATGCAAGCTACTATAAACTATTAGGCCCCAAATTCATAGAATGGTTTCAGAAAAAATGATTTAAAGTTCTATTTCTAAATGTAGACCATATGGATCAATACTGAAGAGGACATCCATTCATGGATACAAAATACCTGCTTAATTATAAATGTAGCTCAAGTTAAAATACTTCATTAGAATATTCCCTTAGTTGCTTGGTAAACATTAAAATATATGTTACTGACTTGAACGGTAGACAGTCTGATCAGAAACAAGTCCCCCTGAGTTCAGTGGGGTTTATTCCAGCACTTTCAGCCTTTGATTCACTCCCTTGAGCTTGCCAGATGAAGTTAAGTGAAAATTCATTCAAATAATAATTGTATATAAAAAATATGTGAAGAGCACTTTGGGTAACATTTGTACAAAGTGGTACTAAATAATAAGGCAATACTGTAATTACAGTACATTCATCATTACAGTAAATCATTTGACTCTGACACTGAGCAGGTAAAAGGGCTTATGCTTTATTTTAGATCATATGTCAGACTTTAGCTATTGTCCTTTCCAGTTGAAGTAGATGGCAATCCTCCCATTTTCTTAAGTGAGAGCACATTTAAACATGAAGTTGTTTTCAATATCAGCTATCTGAAGTTACCTTTTAATAAAAATATGTGCTTACATGCAGATATTTGGGAGAAAATCTTCTAATAAAATAAACAGTACAATAGTATGTTCAGTTTGTACCTCATAGTTGGGACAATCCCTTCCATTTCTTTACTTGACACCCTGAACATCCAGCGTAGAAATGTTGGAATGCTCAGCATCACAAGAAAAGCATTTTGTAATGTCAGCGTAGGCTCCTCTTGAAACAAGACGAGAAGTGGTCAACATAGGTTTCTCAACAAGGCAAGAAAATAGTCACCAGCTGAGTAAAGGCTTAGGATGACATGATGATGGATGGCCAGATGGTTTGAATCATGAAAAAGAACAACTGTCCTAAAATCATACGGCACAATTTTTGGAATATAATACAATGAGTTAGTTTTTAAAAACCCTATGAAGGGAACCAAGAGATCTAGGACTTTTGAAATGAGTTAATGGGTTTTCTCAATGCCTTTTTCCATCTAGAAAGAGAAAGTAAAGTAATCAAGACATGAAGAAGATACAACTTTCAGTATAGTTGCTTATCAACTTGTTCCAGTAGAACTAGAAAGATCTACCACAACTGCAATATCCTATGAATCCAGGTACAAAATTTGGCTCAGTTCCAGAAATATTTGCCATCGCATACCACCTATATCTATAATTGAGGATGTCTACTTTTGTATCTATTACCACCTGAGGAAGACTCAACATAGTCAAAGTTGGTTGTGGTTTATAAACTGTGGATTCCAAAAAAGGACCGACATACTTGGTTTGTTTATTGACAAACTTTGGTTAAAAAAGGAATTACAAACTTGTGCATTCTGCTGTAGGAATCATCTGTTTATTTCATATAAGAGGTTGGTGATTAAGAGACTTGCAAAAAAGGACTTATAAACTTTGATTTGTCATTGATAAACTTTTGGTTTTCAAAAAGGACTCACAAACTTGTGTATTTTTCTGTAGGAATTAATTGTTTATCCCACATAAGGGATTTTTTTTTTGTTTAGAGGTTTGCATTGTGAATTGCTGTTAAGTATACTTTGTACAAGCTACTAGTACATTGCATGTTGTAGTACTATAGCATAAATTCTACATTCATTCTTACGATTATATAATTATTACTTTTTGTTGTATAGTGGCCTCTTGCCCTTGTACTTCGGGGAATCCCTTCTCTCTATTGCACATCTATAATCCACAGTCAACACTTCTATAGAAATTGATAGCTCTGTAGGAAATTTTTCTAATAATGAAGCTGATAATATATTTTCATTCAAAGGACACTAGGGGCCCTTCCACACTGCCCTATATTCCAGAATATCAAGGCAGAGAATCCTACATTATCTGAGTGTGGACTCATATAACCCAGTTCAAGCAGATATTGTGGGATTTTTTGCTTTGATATTCTGGAATATAGGACAGTGTGGAAGGGCCCTGGGCAGCTCAGAGCTGGATTATGAGTGAGATAATCGATGAAGATATGAACCTTACTGATGGATGTTTTAATTCTCTTTTGGGGTTATTACAGAGGTAAACTAAAATCCCTCCCTAAACATATATTTTCTCTGCTACAGCTCTTCCCAGCGTTATGGTTATTTCCAGGTTAATGGGCCGGTTGGTTGAGAAGCAGAGAAATGTCAAAGCTTTCTCCTATAGCTTCCTATAATTGGGTGTACAGTTAACAGGCACATTTGGGGTTTCCCAAGCATCCTCCAGTCTGAGGATGCTTTGATCACTTGACATAAAGATATAAAGAAATAACTGGATTCTTCTCTACCATTCCCTCAGCACTCCAATTGCCTGAAAATGGCAGTGTTGAGGGTGGTGTCATTAGCAGAGAAAAGTGCTTTGGAGGGAGGAGGATGATATGATCACATTATTATTATTATTATTATTATTATTATTATTATTAATGCATGTGAGATATTTCTTTCGATCCAGAATGTCAACTCTTGTGTCAAGTCAAACATTGATAAAATGCAACCCATGGAGGACTGTGTGCTGTATGCTTCCCAACATTCTAACTACATTCTCTATACTCCCTGTAACAATGAAACAACCACCAAAGAACAGTATTCTGTCTAATTTCCAATCAACCACTCAAAAAATTCTGAGACATTTCTAAGGGAGACGTAATTGGCCATTTAAATATTTAAACCCCTCCCCCCGATAGAGCTGAGTTTTCTACAAAACAAACAAACAAACAAAAAACTGAAAGTCATGAAAGAACAGTCATTAGATATGATGTAACTTGAGCATTCAAAATATCAATTTTGCTGGGAAGATGTGGGTGGGATTCAGGAGGCAAAGATTGTGAATCTTCAATGCAATCCTAATTGTATTTATTATATTTTAACAGGTTTTAACTTAAATCCACAACCAGAATCTCATGCCTCCCCCCCCCCCACAAATTAATACATATCAAATATGTGAGGGGAAAACAGCTTTTAACTGAAGTAAAATCAAGTAAAAGTATTTGACAGAATAAAAAGATCCTGACTTAGGTTAAGGCAAACAAAGTCAGCAGCTTGAAGATTCACCATAACAACTCCTCTCTAGACGAACATCTAACCTCAAATTCTTCATGCAAGACTATACTGAGGCTGTAGCATATGCAGCCTTTCATGTAGTATGTGCATGTATGTGAGAGTATTTTAGAGGTCAACAGCCAGTTGAAGTTCACATTTAAACTCAAGGACACCACCCGCTTCATTTGTTGTGCCTCCCCAGCATAACTTAAAGAGCTTCTATTTTTTTGAACAGAAAAGCTATAATAGGCTTCTTACTTTCTGGAAACAAACTCCATAGCTGGATACATAATTCACACTAACTATCTAGCTACACTTAATGCATTGGCAGCTCTAACCTTTAAGGAACAAGAAGTAGCATACATTGCACATAAGTTATGGGTGCTTCAATTAATCAAGTAGAGTCAAATAGATATATGTTTCTGTGTGTTGTGTCCAGTGCCATTTTTCATGGCAAGGAAGCCAATTAGGCTGAAAATACAAAGGTAGCAGAGATACAGTCACAATTTCTGCAAGGATTTGTTTGTGTACCTTCAATTTTTGGATGACCTTGTCCACTCTTATTAGTTTAACATGGTCCATTCCTGTCCTTCTAATATTTGTGATATAAGGAAAAGTTGCACTAATATAATTCCTCCATGGAAAGGAAATTAACCACAGCAACAGCGAAACCCCTCATCGGCATGGAGTAGGCTCCCATTTTCCCTCTTAAAAAATGACTTTGTACATTTCAACAAGGTATATTGAAAATTCAACACATGAAGCTGTTTCTACTGCTGTCTCTTCCTAAAAGATAAATAGATTCCATTTGATTTTTGGTTTGTCAGGCATTTCAACATCTTAGTTGGGAAGAACGTAGCAGGACTAAATTCAGGAGGCAGGGAAAGTGAATTTGTATACTGTTCTAATGGGAAGTGTCCAAAGAAATACATTCATATAAGGGAAGCTGTTACAGGGAAGTCAGTACAGTCCGGGTCATGCGTGGTTGGTCAGTCCAGACATGATGACACAAGTTGTAATCCAGATATCTAAAGCCAAAAAGAAATGATACAAGGAGTCAATAATTGCATTCAGTCTAGGGTCAAGAATGCCAGGAAACAAAAATCATAGAATCATAGAATCAAAGAGCTGGGAGAGACCTCATGGGCCATCCAGTCCAATCCCCTGCCAAGAAACAGGAATATTGCATTCAAATCATCTCTGACAGATGGCCATCCAGCCTGTTTAAAAGCTTCCAAAGAAGGAGCCTCCACCACACTCCGAGGGAGAGAGTTCTACTGCTGAATGGCTCTCACAGTCAGGAAGTTCTTCCTCATGTTCAGATGGAATCTCATTTCTTGTAGTTTGAAGCCATTGTTCCGCGTCCTAGTCTCCAGAGAAGCAGAAAACAAGCTTGCTCCCTCCTCCCTGTGGTTTCCTCTCACATATTTATACATGGCTATCATATCTCCTCTCAGCCTTCTCTTCTTCAGGCTAAACATGCCCAGCTCCTTAAGCCGCTCCTCATAGGGCTTGTTCTCCAGGCCCTTGATCATTTTAGTCACCCTCCTCTGGACACATTCCAGCTTGTCAATATCTCTCTTGAATTGTGCTGCCCACAATTGGACACAATACTCCAGGTGTGGTCTAACCAAAGCGGAATAGAGGGGTAGCATTACTTCCCTAGATCTAGACAGTGACACTATGCTCCTATTGATGCAGGTCAAAATCCCATTGGCTTTTTTTGCCGCCACATCACATTGTTGGCTCATGTGTAACTTGTTGTCCACGAGGACTCCAAGATCTTTTTCACACGTACTGCTTTCGATCCAGGAATCATCCCCCATTCTGTATCTTTGCATTTCGTTTTTTCTGCCTAAGTGGAGTATCTTGCATTTGTCACTGTTGAACTTCATTTTGTTAATTTTGGCCCATTTCTCTAATCTGTCAAGATCGTTTTGAATCCTGCTCCTGTCCTCTGGAGTATTGGCTATCCCTCCCAATTTGGTGTCATCTGCAAACTTGATGATCAAGAATACTAAGAGCAGAGTCAGTTGAAGAAATTGAATTGTTTTGAACAAGGATTATCTGCAGCAGCTGATAGATTTATAGGCAGCTGTGTCTGTATACAAGCTGGATGATTAGTCAGCATCTATTATTTAATCAATGGCTATAATGTTTTTCCTTCTCTCTTTGATTTTAGGGGGCAGTCCTGCTGAGGCAGTCCCCCAACGTTTTTATCCACCAGCTTCTCAGATTCAGTGAGGAAATTGCCTGGAGTAAGAAAATCCTTGCCAATCCATTCTTCTGTGTTGGATCCTATAGAACTCAGAGGGTGAGTTATAACTATTTGTAGCAAACTGAATCTGGGATTTTTCGGACAAGATAATGTTTTATGTTGACTGTGGATGTCTTGGAAGCCATGGATTACTTGTTTTCATCTCAAGCACTACTTCTCATTTTTAAAAGCCGCCTTCAATTATTTTAGTGGAATAATGAAAAGTGAGGCTAAGACTGAGGCTAAGGCTGCTGAGCTTGGCAGAGAAGAAAAATGGATGGCCAGGAGGGAGACTGGGGAGACTGCTGTGTATTGCTCTTTTTTATTTGTAAACAGAATCCCTCTGGGAATCCTGGATGAAAGATGTCATCATTAATTACAGTTGAGAGGAGGAAATGTCTGTTTCAGCAATGGAAGATTCGACACCACAGAGATTGGGTTTTGATTCCTCTCCCTGGAGCTGTGGCAGAAACTCCAGGCTCATCTGTCATGGATGGTGATGAAATGTAGCAAAGCCCATAAGTGATGGGTGTTTTCCAAAAAATCCTACACAGTTGGAAATTAGCCTCTTCTCTTTGGCTCATCCAGAACTACAGTGGAATCAGATATGGAGCAATGTAAAGGAGCAGATCTTCTACTATTATCTTTCATATTTATAACTATGAATGTGCTCATGCATACCCACCCACACTTGGGCAAAAGTATGATAGCTGGGACCCTACAGATAGCTGGAACTCATACGCTGGTTGCGCAACCCACATCAGAATTAATGAAGAGAAGTTTGCTTGGACTGCTCCCAGCTGCTGGGGCTGCTTTCTTTGAAGAGTAGAAAGTGTGCTGGCGGCTAGGGAAGGTTTTTACAAGGCCCTAGTTCGAACAGAGCAGCAGGAACCAGATTCCCCCCTTCCCCTTTTCTTGTGCTTTCCCCCGCCTGCTTTCTGACAGTGGAGAAGCCGGGACTCGGGGAGGGCAGTACGTGTGACCCATAGACCCCCTCCTCCTCCCTCCTTCGCAGCTGCGTCTCTCACTCACTGTGCTGTCTCACGCACGTACTCCTTTCATGAATTCTGACCAGCAGTGCGCAACCAGTGTAGGGTCCCAGCTGTCATACTTTTGCCCACACTTGTATGATCACTTTGGACCTAACACTGTCATTGTCCTTTGGTGTAGATCTCCTTTCTAGAACTTCCAAAAGTTCCTTTTTTGCATTATGATTCCCAGATTCCCCTAAACCAATTGTTCTCAACCTGTGGATCCCCAGATATTTTGGGCTTCAACTTCCAGAAATACTAACAGCTGGTAAACTGGCTGGGTTTTCTGGGAGTTGTAGGCTAAAACACCTGGGAATCCACAGGTTGAGAACCACCACCCTAAATGGTATGTTCACAGTTTGAAATAAAATGGGTGTTCCCCATTTAGGGATGAAAAAAAATCTGTCAATTTCAATTCAGTTTCTCAATTTCCCCATATTAAGTTTATTCCACTACTTTCTGTCTTTAATTAAAAATAGGAAATATCTGTGAACGTTTCTTATGTATAGGTAATGGTAAAGGTTTCCCCTTGACATTAAGTCTAGTTAATTATGTCCATCTCTGTGGGTTGGTGCTCATCTCCATTTCTAATCTGAAGAATGGTATTGTCCGTAGACACCTCCAAGGTCATGTAGTGAGCATAACTTAATGGAGATTATATATGGAGTTTTTTCCCCCTAATATGCACTATTTTCTCAGAAGCTGTATTTTTCTCTCTCATTATTCCTTTTAAAATAATTGATTATCTTTATTCAGAAAAACAAACACAAAGCCTACAAACAGACAAAAAAGAATATAAATCATTAGACTAAATAAAAAAAAAACAAGAAGAGCAAGTGTACATTTTGGGTGTTGTGTAGTTTCCAAGGTATATGGCTTTGTTGTAGCAGGAGCTGCTAGAACATGGCCATACAGCCCAGCCATACAAGCACACAACAACTCAGTGATTACAGTTGTGATAGCCTTTGACAATACAAAGATACATTTGCTTAATATAAAAAAACATACTACTACAACATCCATTATACTAAAATATATTTCTGATATCACATTTGTGCCAATCTGTGGATTTTTGTTTACATTTTTATTTGCAGAGGTATATCACAGAATTCTGCAAAATGTTTATACCAAAGGGTAAGTGTGTTTTGCTTCATGTTTTGATTTAGGTACTTTTCAAGAAATTCTCAACATGTAAATTGAAAAATAAAATTCTATATATCCATACTTATTGGTGCAGCAGAGGCTCCATGGAACCCTCCTAAGTGAATTGTGAAAAGATACAGGGTGAGGCAGCATAACTTCCTTTTTTAAAATGCGTGCCATTCAATCGGTTAAAGAAGTAGTGGAGCGCTAGTGCTCTCGTTCGAGAGGTGGGAGTATAAAGTTTCGTCCTGACACCTCCAAGGTCATGTGATGAGCATAACTTTATGGAAATTATATATGGAGTTTTTTTTCCTAATATGCACTATTTTCTCAGAAGCTGTATTTTTCTCTTGCATTATTCCTTTTTAAATAATTGATTATTTTTATTCAGAAAAACAAACACAAAACCTACAAACAGACAAAAAAGAATATAAATCATTAGACAAAATAAAAAAAACAAGAAGAGCAAGTGTACATTTTGGGTGTTGTGTAGTTTCCAAGGTATATGGCTTTGTTATTTATTTATTTATTTATTATTTAAACTTATATGCGGCCACTCCCCTGGGGCTCGGAGTGGCTTACAAGAATGGCTAAAATCTAACAAAATTTAAAAGCAATGTAAAAGAAATTTAAAAACAGCAATATCAAACATTAAAAGCCTGTCGAAACAGATATGTCTTACATGCCCTGCGGAAAGCTGGTAAGTCCCGGAAGGCACGGACTTCAGGTGGCAGAGTATTCAGACTACCTTCCACCTGGAAACTAATGCCCTCACTGTGGGAGAAGATGCAGGTCAAGAATAGGACTCCACAGTCACCTACGGATCAACAAGAATACTGATTCTGGAAGACTATCCTACTCGTCCAACGAGGGATCGCCTAAGTAAGTAAGTAAGCACTGACATCATTATTTATATAATAACAAGAGTTAGAATCAAATCAATGAATAGTAAAGTAGGAGGGTGCATATTTTGATGGATGGCACTTTGCTTGCCATTATTACTTGGGACTTCTGATGTTGACTCGACTTCTAGAAATGCTGACTAAAAGCTTTTGTCTTTTCCTAAGTGATGCCGGTTCTACTACAACATGAAATGCAGTGTGGATGGTAATAGAGGAATCCAATAGACATTCAAAACCAGGTTAAAGTGCCATAACTGAGGACCTACATTACAACATATTATGAGCTGTTAGTGAGAGGAGAGATAAGGCAACACTTTGGTAAGTCTTAACACAGCAAAACTGCAACAACCATAGTATGATTAATTTCAGATTGTATTGTTCTGTTCTTTTCCACTCAAATTTCTCTAAGAATTACATTCATGTATATAAAATGTCTGAGGAGGTACTGAAAAAAATATACTAATTTACTTTTTGGATTTCAGAACTTGTGTGTGATTTGATGTAGGATCTATATTCTCTGTAATGTTTGTTTGAAAATTAACATATTTCCTTTTTATGGCAAATTTTGGTGAATACCAGTCCAATTTCATGCCCTTATATTTCTTTACTTGAAACAGTAAGTCACTGAACTTTTCCTGAACTTGTTATTCTCGAACACAGTGCAGTCTATCGCCTTCAATTCCTAACGTACATTTTATTATTTCACAAACCTTGTCAACATTTAATATAAATCCACCAAGAACAATACATTTGGGGCAGTAATTGGAACTCCATAAATACACATTCCAGTCAGATTATTGGGTAAATGCAGCCCCTTAACCTTTAGCAATCTGAAAAACAAGAAGCTTTTGAAATATCATGTTTCATCCATAATATACAAAAGCTAAAAAAAATGCCCCAGGACTTTAAAATATATTTTGTTGGAATGTATAATTGCAAAAAGAGATGTAGCAAAGCTTCAACAGGTGGAATTGTTTATGGCTCCTACTTAGGCTAGATCAACCCAAGGAGCAGAACAAAATCATTAAAAGTCTTTGTAAAGGTGAACATCCTCTACTTCTTTAAAATAGTGTGTTTGGAATCACTGTTCCATTGCTTTTCATTCATATTTTTAAAATAATTGTACATGAACAAAACAAGCACAGGAGAGGTAGACTGGGCTAGAACACATTTTCCTGCCTCATTGTTATGGTTTTCTATTTCAAATGAGTCATTTAAAATGTTATGAACCTTAAAAATAGTGCTGTCCAATCTGAAGTGAAACCATCTCTTACTTTTGTCACCTCATGCTTCTATATGTGTAAATCAAATCTTACTCCAATTTTGGTCACTTTGCTAACATTAGGGATGGGAGAATTCTCCTTTTTTAAACGTTCACCAAAAATATATTCAGGATGGAAAGGATATGGGATACCTACCTACCTAAATAAATAAATCTGAAAGAAATGCAGCCTGTTAGATTAATCAGGGCAAGTGGAAGCTTCTGAATATTTAGTAGTGTTTGAATCCCAGTTTATTTAAACAGATGTGAGATGCTGAATTAGAATTACTTCCATTTTCCCCACTTTAACATCCATATGGCACACAGATACAATATGATTTGTTCCATATTGGGAATACCTGTACCTGTTAAGTTTTTCTAGTGGAAATGGTGGAGATATGAGTTTCTAGAGAACTTTTAAAAAGATAGAACAGAATGGAGGAGAATGTGAACTGAAAATTATTCCAGGACTTACTTAGTGGCCTTAAAATCAATGCACAATTGGTTCCTATTCTATGCAAATATTTCACCATTTCATTCTAATATCTTAGGATGAATAAATTCCACATTTTTCTATCCACTGGAAGAAGAAAATAAACATCACTCTGCAGTTTCCATCATTTTTTGCACCACCAATAAGTGTTAGGAACTGTATTTTGCATATAATAATTTGTGTTTTCATCTATAAGAGATACATGTGAAACAACAACATTTTTTATGGAACGGTTATATTCAGATACCCACATATTTTGTGAAAAATTATAAATTTCCCACTTGTCATCCTCAGGCCCAATGTACTCACTTATGTATTTATATTTATGGATTTGTAGAGGATTCAACAAGATGATCTTTGGGATCCCTTCCAACTTTATTGTACTATAATTCTATGCCCCAATCTCTGATATCTTTTTCTACAAAATAAACAAAAACACCAAGGAAGTATTTCAACTAACTGCTGATGGGAAACTTGCTGCCATTCAAACTAGACGAACTAGCAAAGCTTGGGGCATTAAGTTTAGAAATTAATTTGATAATTCAAAAGTGGCTAGATAAACAAATATTCTAACCTTATATAGTTCAGTTTCCTATAGTCTCCCCCATCTCCCTGTGTGTAGAACGTGGATATGTGAAATAATTCAATTCCCTCTTTGATAAGAATATCCTAATATCCACAGAATCCCCCAAATAAAGGATGGAAGAATTTGAGATCCATCCCCCTCCCCCAATTATATGTGTGAACTGCAGGGTTTCCCCATCTAGGTTCAGACCAATTCTGGTTATGTATCCTTGAGTATTTAGCCATGTTGATGGTTCATCATTAGATGGGACTATCACATATTTCTAATAAGTTCTTCATCTTTAACAGTTATACAACCATTTCACATGGAGATAATTTATCAAAAAATGAAGACTACTTTCAGCTGTGGAGACTAAACATGATAGTTTCAAAAACAAACCATAGGATAATCTTTCCCATAAACAGTAAAGCACATAATTTATTTTTGCCAAAATGAAAGCAAGAAATATAAATAAAATGTAAATAATAACAGTATTGTAATTATTATAATAACAATAAAACAGGGTTTTGTGGAAATTTAATCAAAATGACGATGGTTTTAAAGATTTGAAATCATATATATTTTTGCCTATCCCTCATTGTTTATGGGTAGATAATTGGCTTGGGTAGAGTCATAAATAGGCTGTCATGTGGGAAGCTGGATGGAATTTACATCTCGGTGTGCACATAAGGCACCCCGTTTTGGAGAAGGCCAGGAGTGAGAACTCCCAATTGTAAGTTTGGGCAACCAGAGGCAAATGTAAATGGCCTTGGAATTGTATGGGAATTCTAATCCCACCGAGGCTTAGTGGTTTGGGGTTGGAATGCTCAAGGCAGCATTCCTAAGTGGTTTCTCTGGGAACAACTCACGCAGAGTTGTGCTCAGGGACTCAGGTGTCTCGCCCAGATTAGCTGAGGAATTGGTCTGGGAGGGCCGACTGCCTCATCTTATCAAAAATCAAGTTCAACCTCCACTTTGTGTTTTTTGCAGTTCATGAAGAAGGTTTAAGGTAACATTTTAAAAAGTTGCCCATAGTTTTTCTGTCTGAGAGCAATGACTGCATTGCAATAGAATCATAGAATCATAGAATCAAAGAGTTGGAAGAGACCTCATGGGCCATCCAGTCCAACCCCCTGCCAAGAAGCAGGAATATTGCATTCAAATCACCCCTGACAGATGGCCATCCAGCCTCTGTTTAAAAGCTTCCAAGGAAGGAGCCTCCACCACACTCCGGGGCAGAGAGTTCCACTGCTGAACGGCTCTCACAGTCAGGAAGTTCTTCCTAATGTTCAGATGGAATCTCCTTTCTTGTAGTTTGAAGCCAATGTTCCGTGTCCTAGTCTCCAAGGAAGCAGAAAACAAGCTTGCTCCCTCCTCCCTGTGGCTTCCTCTCACATATTTATACATGGCTATCATATCTCCTCTCAGCCTTCTCTTCTTCAGGCTAAACATGCCCAGTTCCCTAAGCCGCTCCTCATAGGGCTTGTTCTCCAGACCCTTGATCATTTTAGTCGCCCTCCTCTGGACACTTTCCAGCTTGTCAATATCTCTCTTGAATTGTGGTGCCCAGAATTGGACACAATATTCCAGATGTGGTCTAACCAAAGCAGAATAGAGGGGTAGCATTACTTCCTTAGATCTAGACACTATGCTCCTATTGATGCAGGCCAAAATCCCATTGGCTTTTTTTGCCGCCACATCACATTGTTGGCTCATGTTTAACTTGTTGTCCACGAGGACTCCAAGATCTTTTTCACACGTACTGCTCTCGAGCCAGGCGTCCCCCATTCTGTATCTTTGCATTTCATTTTTTCTGCCAAAGTGGAGTATCTTGCATTTGTCACTGTTGAACTTCATTTTGTTAGTTTTGGCCCATCTCTCTAATCTGTCAAGATCGTTTTGAATTCTGCTCCTGTCCTCTGGACTATTGGCTATCCCTCCCAATTTGGTGTCGTCTGCAAACTTGATGATCATGCCTTCTAGCCCTTCATCTAAGTCATTAATAAAGATGTTGAACAGGACCGAGCCCAGGACGGAACCCTGCGGCACTCCGCTCGTCACTTCTTTCCAAGATGAAGAGGAAGCATTAGTGAGCACTCTCTGTGTTCGTCCACTTAACCAATTCCAGATCCACCTCACCGTAGTTTTGCCTAGCCCACATTGGACTAGTCTCCTTGCCAGAAGGTCATGGGGGACCTTGTCGAAGGCCTTACTGAAATCCAGGTACGCTACATCCACGGCATTCCCCGCATCTACCCAGCTTGTAGCTCTATCGAAGAAAGAGATCAGATTAGTCTGGCATGACTTGTTTTTGATAAATCCATGTTGACTATTAGCGATGACTGCATTTGTTTCTAAGTGTTTGCAGACCACTTCCTTAACAATCTTTTCCAGAATCTTGCCTGGTATCGACGTGAGGCTGACCGGACGGTAGTTGTTTGGGTCGTCCTTTTTTTCCCTTCTTGAAGATTGGGACCACATTGGCCCTCCTCCAATCTGCTGGAACTTCTCCCGTTCTCCAAGAACTCTCAAAGATGGTTGCCAATGGTTCCGAAATGACTTCCGCTAGTTCCTTCAATACTCTTGGGTGTAGTTGATCTGGTCCTGGGGACTTGAACTCATTAAGAGTGGCCAGGTATTCCTGGACGACTTCTTTCCCAATTTGGGGTTGGATGTCCTCCAATCCCTCATCCACTCCATCTTGCTGAGGTTGAAGACTCTCTTTTTGTGAGAAGACCGAGGCAAAGAAGGCATTAAGTAGTTCTGCCTTTTCCCTATCCCCTGTCAGCATTGCCCCATCTTCTCCTCGAAGAGGTCCTATCGCCTCCTTGTTTTTCCTTTTTCTACTGACATAAGAATAGAAGCCCTTTTTATTGTTTTTAATGTCCCTGGCAAGTCTGAGCTCGTTTTTTGCTTTAGCTTTGCGGACCTTTTCCCTACAGGTGTTGGCTATTTGTTTGAATTCTTCTTTGGTGATTTCTCCCTTTTTCCACTTCTTGTGCATGTCTCTTTTGTGTCTTAGCACAGTTAGAAGTTCTTTGGACATCCATTCTGGCCTCTTTGCACTTGTCCTATTTTTTCTCTTTGTTGGCACGGTTTGCAATTGCGCCTTGAGTATTTCACTCTTGAGAAGTTCCCATCCATCCGTAGCTCCCTTGTCTTTTAGTATCTGTGTCCACGGAATGCTGCCTTTAATAAAAAGCCTTTAATCCAAGTGTTTCACCAGTTTTATTTACTGAATCAAGAATTGCTAGCTACACTACAGGAACTGAAAGGTGAATGGGGAATGTTAGGGACTTTTAGGCATAAATGTATTGACATTTCTAGAGAGAGCCTTTTTGAGAAAGAAAGCTAGAACAGTGTCAGCAACAGCATGCTCATCTCAGACACTATCTGCTCTGGCTGTTAAAATATAGTATGTGTCTCGAGGTAGCACTAGATATAATCCTCACAGGCATTACACAGCCATTTGTAATTGTTGATAAATTATAGTGCTTATCAATTTTAACAGGGGAAGCAGCAAGCGTGGATGCTCCCATAGGGCTGACAGTTTCAGAAGGAAAGCAATTTGTAGATATGGTTCTTTCTGTTCTCCTTCTCTCTGTAGAATAGACCATCCAGAAGTGAGGTAATAATTTCGGCATCCTCTCTGGTGGAGACAAAAATGCTTAACTTGCTTGTTGTGTAGCATATTATCACTCAAAAACATATTTATACTTCATCCTTGCTGTCATGATTTTCAATCCCTTCCACTAGCCTAAGGAAGATTTAAATGAAGAACAAATGCAGGTTGACCCATTTAGGGAAGGACACTTAGCCCATCCTTGTGGGGCTTCTTGACTTAAGTCCTTTAACCCATTCATCTGCTTTCTTTCCAATAGTATACATAACAATAATGACTCCAAACATAAACCCAAGAAATTCCCTAATATCCCTCCAGCATCTGGAAAAACCCGATAAGGATTCTTTTATGGCTGCATAGCTAGCTCTTATTAGCTAGGACTAATGCAAACTTTAACAACCTATGTAAATCTCTGGACAGCTCAGTTCCCTGGTGTGACAATGGATGCATCTACATGACAGAACAAATGAAGTTTGATACCACTTTTAACTGGAATTATGGGAGTTGTAGTTTGATGGGCACCAGAACTCTTTTTCAGAGGCTAAAAACAATAGAATTCTTATAACACAGGAAATATCCTGTTCCAGTAGAGTTCAGGATCAAGGTGCAAGCAAAGACTTGAAAAGGTACTTTTTCATGTAAGTGAAAAGTTCAAGCCATGGACAACTATCAGTAGATCCTGTTGAATGAGTTCTTTTGAGATGTTGGGTCACCTATACTGTAGAATTAATACAGATTGACTTCATTTTAACTACCATGACTCAGTCTTATGGAATCATGGTATTACAAGGTTATTTATTGTTGTGTTCCTTCAATTCATGTCTAAGTCATAACAACCCTAAGATGACTCTATCATCTTAAATATTTATTCAAAGAAGGTTTGCCTTTGCTTTCCTCTAAGGCACAAAATTGCCCAGTGACCCATGGCTGAGTTCAAACCCTGTCTTATAGCTGCATAGTCTAATGGTCAAACTATGAGTTTGCCATTGTCCACACCTCTAGAAATATCATCATCTCCCTCCCACTATGTCTTTTAATTTATATTCAATCTTGCTTCCAACAATGAGACTCAAGGTGGCTGACAACATTTTTAAACAATAGAAATTCAAAACTATACAAAATATTTATAAAAGTATAAATATCAAATTATCATTACTATTATGTTGAAGAGGCTCTGAGTCCCAGCAAGTATAAACCTGACCAGCAGTAGAAAACCCCTCCATTCCCAGACCACCATCCTGTACAGAAAAAAAGTGATAGAGATGTGTCCAGAAGCATAAGTGGGTCCAGATACCACTTGAAACAGACCCACCATTGTCATGACAGATATGAAATCCTAAACCACTCCTGACATCTCACTAGATGTTGAAATATAAACCACAGGAAAAGCAACACCACAAAGAGTATCCCAACTAGCTCAGGAAAATAGACTATTGAGTGGTACACCAAAAGAATGAAAAATCTATCTCGGCCACCAATTTTCAAATACTTTACATCATATATGTGAGGGCAAGCAGGAGGAAAGAAGGAATGGGATAAATGATCTCGTCTTTCCTCTTTTGTCACACGTGTCCCATTAAAACTGCCATCTACATTATATGACGGTGTAGATGTGGCCTTAGATATAATTCTTGTGCAATTCTGAATATGATTTATACATGAAGTAATGGAAAATTGAACTATATACCAAATTACATGAATAGAACAGCCTATTTTGTCTGTCTGTCTGGGGTTTTTTTGGGGTGGGGGGGTTGCATGAGGAATATTTTGATGCAAAATTTTTCTACCCTCTCTGCCCCCCTCCCACCCCTTGAATGTTGTGTATATACCATTTTGGGTATTATGAACTGGATGTATGTAGAATGAAAAGTGGTTTCACATATTATAGCATGTTTCCTATCTATATGCTCCATAGATGTGAAAACTTATAAGGATTCAGCAACTAGTGTCATCCAACTCACTGGCTGCATTTGCCTGACCAGAAATGACACAAGTTATACTAGTTACACACATACAGACCCATAAGCTAAAACATTCTTTAAATGAGGTTGTGTCCAAACGGCAAATCAAATGGTTTTGATTTATGAAGGAGGTTCCCCTCCAGGCACCAGTTAACAAGTTTTGATCTAGCAGGACTGGAGAAGATCTTTGCTTTAGATCATAAGGAGCTGAACCAGTGAAGATAGCACTGAACTAGATAGACCAAGGCTAAGATTAAAAAACAGCTCCAGGCATTCATCTTGAACTGATATTTATGTTCATGCTTTTAAAATGGCCACCCTGTCAAAGGGACAAAGAGACACAGTTAATTTGTTTGGCCACTTGGTGACACTGTTCTTGCATTTTGCTCTCATGCTGGGTGGAACAAACAAATTACAAGATTTTTTAAAAGAGCAGACGTTTGAGTCAGAAAGCTAATCCATAAAAATAAATACAATCTGCATGTTGTCTATCCTTCATTTGATTACTCCATGTGAAAATTAGGAGGCGCTAAATGATTTAACATACACCACAGGCAGTTTTCTACCATTTATGATTAACTTTCAACATTGTATAGGAAACGCAGAGTCTCTACACTTCACATTTTGAAGGCAACCAAACCACTGCATGGTGTAACACTAATTTGAAGTGAATTTAGCCAGCATAGTTCAATGCTTTGTGTGCATTATATTTTGCCAGAGAGTATGTCTCATAAAGCTCCTTGATTGGTGTATAGTTGGACTCATTATGCATAAGACCTAAATCTAATAGAATCTAATTCACTTCAACAGAGTAGGAGCCTTTTAAAAAAATCAGGATTTGCCTGAGGGGATAGAAAAGAGCTTGACACGATGTCTGAAATACAGATTTTTTAAAAAACACAATCATTGTACCTCTTGGCAAATCATTACTTTATTTATATATTTAAAGTTTCATTTTTTGTGCACTCTCTGAAGCCCATAGCTAATATCTAATGTCTAGAATATATATCTAGAGGTAAATCAGACAGTGAGGTTTATATAAGATGGAATCACATTATAGTTAGGTTTCTGCTTCCATATGAACATCCTGCTCAAATGTTTTTCAGCTGAGTGCTTCACCTGTTATAACATGAACATTGTAGAGCAAAGAAGGAAATGGAGGAATAGAATTACAAGGAATCATCTTTCTTATGATGGCCACAATGGCTCACAAGTGTGTTTTAGAGTAGGTCTAATTCCTGAAGGGGTTCTAATTCACTAGAATTTATTGGTCATCAAACCCTGCATCCATCAGCAATAGCTCCCTTGAATTGGGTACCACAATGCAAGAGAGATATTAACAAGCTGGAACATGTCCAGAGGAGGGGGCGCATGCCCGAAGAACTGAGATGGGCTGTAGTGACTGATCCCAGGACTGTGGAAGCAGTCTGTGGGTCAGTCTCCACTAGCACTATATTCCCTTAGGCCTGGGATTTTCCGAAGTATCAAAGTAATTTGGGACAAAGCAGAGTTTAGAATACAAGTATTTTTAAAAAAATCTGGTTATAGGTTGTCAGAGGCAGAAAAACAATAAGCCAATAATCAGCCCATTAGTGTTGCTCTATTAACTGCAAGGAAAAGGGGAAGGAAAGGAAGGATGGAGGAAGGATATAAATGCAGTTTCCCTTACAGACAAGATAGGTTCTGTAGGTGTGTTCTTAAGTTGAATTTGATTGTAAGCTGGAACAGATATGTTTCATTGTAACTCCATATATCCACCCCCCCCCCACCACACACACACGTACATGTGCTTTGGATAATATAGGGAAGGGTTAACATTCCTGTGGTGTTTGTTTTGCTGTCTGTGTCCCTGTTCAGAAGATTTCACTTCACTTTTTGTCACTGTGAGAATTCGATTTTAAAAAATGTGGCTTATTTTGGAAACAAAGATTGGTGATAAAGCTTCAGTGGACACAGTTTTTCCTCATGATAACTCTTTCAGGACAATTTCCCTTCCTAGGGGTAGATGTCTCTCACTTTCTGTTGTCTTAACCCCATACATAAGTATGAATTATTTGTGTGTTGGTTGTTTGTAATTTGGGGACTACCTGTATATAAAAGCCTCTATAGCAGTCTAAACTAGATTTCTATGGTGCTATGTTCCTTTTATGAGTGACAGTGTGGTGTACTGGTTTGAATACTGGATGATGCAACTAGAGTGTGATGCCCTCCTTGATCATCACTCAATTGATCTCGAATGAGTTGCACATTTGCAGTCCCCCCAAAAAAACCCTATAATAGTTTCATGTTAGGAAGGGGTGCTTTGCATTTCTTGCATGGCAGGGAGTTGGACTAGATGGCCCATGTAGTCTCTTCCAACTTTATTATTCTATGATTCCATGATTCTAGAGTTGCCACAAACTGGAGATGTCTTGCAAGTGCACAACAGAGGATATAGCTTAGAACAGGGAAGTTGTTCCAGATGGAGCATGTAGCTCTGGCCACTGGGTTGGAATTAGAAACCCTTTCAGTAAGGCAATGTTTCATTACACCTTCAGGGCCAGTTATTTATTTCATATCAAAAGCATTGCATAAAATTAGTACAAAACTGATAAAAACAGAAGGTGTGCAGTCAGCTAAATATCTTTTGACCAAAAACTGACAACAGCAACGGCATTGTCTGTAGCCTCCAACAATTCTTCATCTGTACATGAGGCAGGGCACAATGGACAAGCATACAGATGCAGACTTGTCTGTTCTGCTCCACAGTCACACAAGGTATGAGATTCTTTTAGGTAATGCTATTTTTCCAGGTTGTCTTTTGATTTTATTTATTTATTTATTTCTTGCATTTATTGACCGCCCCTCTCAGCCCGAAGGCGACTCGGGGCGGTGAACAACGACAAAGAAAGACAGTATACAGTAAATCGTGACAATACGGACCAGACAAATACAACATAACATATACTATACTAAAAATCCGCTTCGTCAAGTCCTGGGGTCATAGCCGAAATTCATAGTCCTAGTTCATTCCAGTGTCATTCCAAGATACACTCAGTTGAAGGCCTGCTCGAAGAGCCATGTTTTCAGGCCCCTACGAAAGGCCATCAAGGAGGGCGCCTGTCTAACTTCGGTAGGGAGGGTGTTCCACAGCCGGGGGGCCACCACCGAGAAGGCCCGCTCCCTCGTCCCCGCCAGACGTGCCTGTGAGGCAGGCGGGACCGAGAGAAGGGCCTCCCCGGATGATCTCAAGGCCCTCGTGGGCTCGTAGGCCGAGATGCGGTCTGCAAGGTATTTTGGGCCGGAACCGTTTAGGGCTTTGCAGGATAACACCAGCACCTTAAATTGGGCCCGGTAGCAAATCGGCAGCCAGTGGAGCTGGGACAGCAGGGGCGTTGTATGCTCTCTGCGTCCTGCTCCCGTTAACAACATGGCTGCCGCGCGCTGGACTAGCTGAAGCTTCCGGGCCGTCTTCAAGGGCAGCCCCACGTAGAGAGCGTTGCAGTAGTCGAGGCGGGATGTGACCAAAGCGTGTACCACCGTGGCCAAGTCAGACTTCCCAAGATACGGGCGCAGCTGGCGCACGAGCCGAAGCTGTGCAAATGCTCCCCTGGTCACCGCTGAAACCTGGGGGTCCAGGCTCAGCGATGAGTCCAGGGTCACACCCAAGCTGCGAACCTGTGCCTTCAAGGGGAGTGCGACCCCATCCAACACAGGCTGTAACCCTATACCCTGTTCGGCCTTGCGACTGACCAGGAGTACCTCTGTCTTGTCTGGATTTAATTTCAGTTTGTTCGCCCTCATCCAGACCGTCACAGCGGCCAGGCACCGGTTCAGGACTTCGACAGCCTCCTTAGTAGCAGGTGGGAAGGAGTGACAGAGTTGGACGTCATCTGCGTACAGATGACACCGCACCCCGAAACTCCGGATGATCTCACCCAGCGGCTTCATGTAGATGTTAAACAACAAGGGGGACAAGATGGAACCCTGAGGAACGCCACAGGTCAACGGCTGCGGCGTTGAACAGGAGTCCCCCAGTAACACCATCTGAGTACGACCCTCCAGAAATGACTGGAGCCACCGCAGAGCAGTGCCCCCAAGACCCATCTCTGCAAGGCGCCCCAGAAGAATACCGTGGTCGACGGTATCGAAGGCCGCTGAGAGGTCCAGGAGCACCAACAGGGACACACTCCCCCTGTCTAGCTCCCGGCGCAGATCATCCACTAAGGCGACCAAGACCGTCTCGGTACCATGTCCCGGTCTGAAACCAGACTGTGCCGGATCCAGATAATCCGTGTCTCTCAAGAATACCTGGAGTTGTGAGGCCACCACGCTTTCCATGACTTTGCCCAAGAAGGGAAGATTGGAAACAGGCCGAAAGTTGTCCAATTTAGTGGGGTCAAGTGATGGTTTCTTCAACAGCGGCTTTATAACAGCCTGTTTTAGGCTCGCTGGAATCTTGCCTTCCCGAAGGGAGGCATTAACCACCACCGTTACCCACTCGGCCAATCCCCCTCTGGCCTCCTTCAGAAGCCAGGATGGGCAGGGGTCTAGGATGGACGTGGTGGGTCTCATTCCTCCAAGTACCTTGTCCACATCCTCGGGTTTCACAAACTGAAAAGAATCCAACAAAATCGGACAAGCAGGTGCTTGTGTCACATCCCCAGAGACTGCACTTAATGTGGCGTCCAGCCCAGAACGGATCAAAGCGACTTTGTCTGTAAAGAACCGAGCAAATGCTTCACAGCGCGCTGCCGAGTTGTCAGGGCTCCCACCTGAGATAGGGGGAGTTAAAAGACCTCTGACAACCCGGAACAGCTCCGCCAGACGGTTTTTTGCAGACGCAATAGTGGCCGCGAAGAAGGTTTTCTTTGCGGCTCTTATTGCCACGGCATATGCCCTTAAAAAGGACACAAACCGTGTTCGGTTTGGCTCGCTTGGGTCCGATCGCCACACGCTCTCTAGAACCCTCTTCCTTCGCTTCATCGCTGCCAGTTCCTCAGTAAACCAAGGAGCTGGTTTAGCTCGGTTACTTGAGAGGGGACGTTCCGGAGCGATCTTGTCAATAGCCCTGGTCATCTCCCCATTCCAGAGAGCGACCAAGGCCTCGACATGATCACCTACCGCGGTGGCGGGAAACTCCCCAAGAGCCGTCAGGAATCCATTCGGATCCATTAGCCTCCTGGGGCGGACCATCTTAATGGGTCCTCCACCCTTGCGGAGGTTAGGGGGCGCAGTGAGCCTAAATCTAATCAGGAAGTGGTCGGACCACGGCAACGGAGAGATGGACAACTCCTCCACACCGCCACCCTGCTCCCATCCCTGGCAGAAAACCAAGTCCAATGTGTGTCCAGCACAGTGGGTGGGGCCAGATATTTGTTGGGACAGCCCCATGGTTGCCATGGCGGACATGAAGTCCTGAGCCGCACCTGTGAGGGTTGCCTCGGCGTGGATGTTGAAGTCCCCCAGCACCAAAAGCCGTTGGGACTCCACTGCCAGGCTCGAGACCACCCCCGCTAGCTCAGGTAGGGAGACTGTAGTGCAGCGAGGTGGACGGTACACTAGCAGAATCCCTATTCTGTCCCGGTCACCCACCCTCAGGTGGACGCATTCAAAATTTGTGGTCTGCGGGATGGGGCTCCTGGTTAGATGGATGGAATCTCTATAGACCACTGCGACCCCGCCTCCCCGTCCTCCGGTTCTTGGTTGGTGTTGCACGGAGAAACCTGGAGGACAAAGCTGGGAGAGATTTACGCCCCCCGCTTCATCCAACCAGGTCTCCGTGATGCACGCCAGATCTGCCCGCTCCTCCAGGATTAAGTCCTGAATCCAAGTTGTTTTTCCGTTGACAGACCTGGCGTTCAACAACACCACCTTCAAGCCAGAGGGCCCGCTCACCTGGTTACACCAAATTGCCTTAGGAGACCTATTGGGGATAGTTAATTTGGAAAAGCGGTCCGAATTAGGCCGAATTCGAGGTCTCCTTCTCCCGCATCTCCTCCCTCCCACCACGACCTCTATGGGGACCCCTCGGCTAGTGGAACACCTCCCCCCCTCCATGCCGCAGTTATGAGCTATAAGATTACTTTCTCCTACGCTTGTTGTTATGTTTATTGGTTCTTGCCAGCATCCCCCCTCCCCCTCCCCCCCCCTCCCCACCACACTCTCCATCACAGGCTCCGGGCCACCTCCTCTTCTGCCTCCACACCAGAGCAACATAAACAGTACCCAAAGGGGGGCAGGGGGCCACATGGGTAGCAGCAATATGGGTGGTAGTCGATGTTCCGACTGCTTCAATAGTCCAGTTCTTAAAGTGCCTATATTTCAGGAGCAGTTCATTGGTGGGCGTGAATGATCGTAAATTAATTAGCAGCAACACACATTCAAAGGCACATTTAATAAAGTGCTAGGTCTAAAGTGCTCTACTTATCGATATAAAGTGCGGCACAGAGGGACGGGGAAAGGGTGAAAGTGCTGGTGCAATCTAGCAGCAATGGCAGGCGCCTAGGTGCTCTAAATCGTTCTTATTACAATGATGACAGATGACAACAATGGTTACCAGGAAAGTGGTAGTTGGTATTATACGATTACCCCTTATGGGTGATAATGATGGTAGTTAACTAAATATTGCTATGACCCCGATGAGACTATAGACGGTTGGTAAACCAGCGGATATGCTTCCGGAGTTGATAACTCGGGGGTGGGGCAACACAGATGGTTAATCACATTCTGCTCAGTAAGTACCAGCGAAGAAGCCAGCTTAAGGTCTACACAAGCTTAAAGGTCAACACAAGAGAGGTCCACACAAGGACGGTCAGCACAGCTTAAAGATCTACACAAGCTTAAAGGTCAACACAAGAGAGGTCCACACAAGGACGGTCGGCACAAGGGTCTACTCAACTCGTTGCTTTGCCCTGGTGGAGTTTGGGCCGGGGAGGGGCCGTGAGTCTACAGCCGCCTGATGGAAGAGGGGCTGGATCATAAGATGGAAAACGGCGACAGCCCCCCCAGCCACGGCAATGACGACAGGATGGTGATGGACTCGTCGGGCAGCGGCGGCAACGGCCAGGCGGCAAAAGAGGCCACTACTCCGCAGCGGCCTGGTGAGAGGAGGCCACCACTCCGCAGCGGCCTGATGGAAGGGGCCGCAGTGGCGGCCTCACTGCAGTTGCGGCCTGGCTACCGTGGCGGCCTGGTGGCTGCGGTCCAGCGGTGGCCTGGCGATGGTCTGGTCGGCCCAGCACCTCCCCGTGGCTGGTGCCGTTGCAGGCAACGATCCCTTCCTGGGCAGGAGGCAGCGATCTCCTCCGGGCTACAGCGCTGGCAACAGCCCAATGATGGTGTCGGCCGCAGTAACTGCAGCCGCGGCAGCCGCGCCTGGTGGTGATCCGGCAGCTGTGGAAGTGGCAGCGGCGTCCGGCTGGGTCCTCCCTGGGCTCAAGAGGCCCCCAACGCCGAGGCTTCGTCAAGCGCAAGGCTTTCTCCAGGAACGCAGCGGCGCTAGGACCTGGGGCAGGCAAAAAGTGCTCAAGAGGCCCCCAACGCCGAGGCTTTTCGTGAAGCGCAAGGCTTTCGCCAGGAGTGCGGCGGCGCTAGGACCTGGGTGGGCAAAATGGCGGCCGCGACAGAGCTCTCGTCGGGCCAAACGGAACCCCCGCAGTGATCCCAAGGCCCAGGCGGCGGCGGGACCGTCGGCCAGCCAGGAGGCCCGCAGCAGCGTTGGCGAGCACCCTCCTCAGGGGCCGTATGCAGTCTCTTCTTGACCGCGGCAGCAGCGAGTAGCAAGTAGCAAGGCCCGGCTGCAGGCAAGATGGCGGCCGGGACGGCAACCATGCCAGCTCTCGCGCCGGGCTAGACAGGGCTCCACAGCGGTCCCAGGACCCAGGCGGCGGCGGAACCGCCGGCGGGAGGTGCCCAGGCAGACAGCTCACCAGAAGGCCAGCAACGCTGGTATGTATCTTCCTTAGGGGAGCCAGTCACAGTCGCGGCGCTCCCTTCCTCCGCCTCCTGCCTCTCCCGTCTCTCAGCCCTTGGTTCTTCGGGTTCTGGGCCTCAACACCTCGTCCTTTGGTGTCGGTCTCACCTCCCCCCAATTTTTGATGGTTCGAGGGGGGTTTTTTCTAAGGATTCCTTAGGATTCTGAGCAGATGGCTAGCGCAGCTCGGTGTTGTCGCTGCCGCCCGCCATCACCGGAACCGGAAGTCTTTTTGATCTGCCCACTCTGCTTCTGAGTCTATTCAAGGACTTCCAGGTTGCCCATTTTTGGTTTGTCCCTGGAGGAAGACCTTCCACTCTGGAGGAGCTGAAGTCTCCTGGCCTCCTTTCCTCCACCTCCTTGCTGGCTGTTGTGAGGCGGGGGGGGGGGGGGGCAGCGAGGTGTAGCTGCTGCCGAGGAGAGTTGGTGTGTAGGCTGCACCTTCCACTCTGAAGGAGCTGAAGTTTCCTGGCCTCCTTTTCACCTTCTCCTTGCTGGCTGTTGGAGAGAGGTGGCAGTGAGGTGTAGCTGCTGCCAAGGAGAGTTGGTGTGTGTGCATACACAACACCTGTGTATTAATGTATATCAGTGAGTGATGCGGTTATTTCAAAATGTTTGGCTGACTTTGGTTCAGTTGGATATAACTTTAATCCCTTGTGGGCTATTGTTAATATTGTTCTGTTTAAAAAGTGCTACCATTTAACTGCTGTTCTGGAACAGCATTGACTATTTTGGCTGCCTAGACTAACAATCTGGATATATGAGGTTGTACTTTATGTTTTCTATTTTCAAGTGGATATGATGATCTTACTAAATGTCACAAAAGCAATTGAGAAATAGGGGTAAGCAGTTCAAGATGCAGGGAAACTGAGCCAGCAGCTTCTGGTCATATTTTAACCTGAAGCTGAACCTTTTCTGTGGTTCTTGACATTTCCATAAAGTAAGTTCTTCTATGCATGCATTAGCTGCTCTGAATAACATTTCTAACTCAGCCTAAAAACATACCACTTATGAATGGATAAATCAATCAATTTCAGTTAATCCAAATGTTATGGTGGTATATTTGAAGACCCTGAGTCATATTTTCATATGACAAAGTTTTATATACACCAAATCACAGAATGTCCTATAATATGATAAGATAGCATATCAATGAGGTGGAGTAGATGTCACTCGATAATGTCTCACATATAGATTCCCTTTTTCAAAGCAACTGTTTTTGATTAAATGCAGAAACAAAAACTAAAGTACAATTAATAAACTTTTAGAGCTGGACTGGAAGGAAGCAAAGGATTACTGATAAGGGTTGTACATTAAAGCTAAGAGTTGGAAGAACATCCCCAACCTTTTGTAATCTAAAATGTCACCATGAGAGACACCACTGCCTAGACCAGAAAAATGTCTTGCCTGATCCTGAGTATGCTGTCAGTAGAAAAATATAAATATAAAATTACAGAGCAGGAAGGGACTTCAAGGAACATCTAGTCCAACCCCCTGCCATAGAAGAACACACAGTGAAAGCTGTTGTGATAGATGGCCACCTGACATGCATTTAAAGATACTCAAAGAAGAACCGTCCACCACTCTATGAGTCATGACCTTATCACAAAGACCAGGTGAAGTGTCCCACTTTGCCTGGTTTTATGGAGGAAAGAGAGGGGCAGCAAGGCAAATCCATCACCCCATGCACAGCTCCCAATCGGCAACGCTTTCTCCATCACATGTGGGAAGAATTGCCCTTCTATGGAGAATCCGGGCTGGCTTCATTGGAGCCAACAGAACAAGGGAAGCCTCCTATGTTGTGAGGGAAATGTCCAAAGATGTTTCCACCTCAGTTGGGGGCCATCATGTGATGGCCAGCTAGGGACTCTGTCCCCAAAACAGTCTAGAAGCAGGCATGTAGCCCAGGGGGGGGGGGGGCTTGAGGGGCTTCAGCCCCCCCCCCCCAAATTCTCATGGTGGTTCGTGAAAAGGTCTTACTGGTGCATTATTTAAACTGTTATGTTTATTCATATCATGATCTGATCACCATACTCAATATATCCCATATGCATGGGGGTATTGGGGTAATGATACAAAAGGTTTGCTAGGCTAGACTCTCTTTCACTCAGACTCAGCCCCCCCGAAACTCAGCCCCCCCCCGAACCCCCCTGAAAATGTTTTAGCCCCCCCCCCCCCCCGGAAACGAAATCCTGGCTACGGGCCTGTCTAGAAGTATCCTAGAATTTTGAATTTGATTAGTGTGGTGGGGTTGATAGTCTATCCCACTATTTGACATCTGTTGGCATCAGGAAATTCTTCCTAAAATTTAGGATTTGAATCCATTGATTTCTTTTCCCCATATTTTGGAGCTGCATAAAATAAACTTGTTGAATATTCTACAGGAAATGTAAAGCTGGTTAGATTAGCCAAATATTTAAAATGGCTGCATTAAACTAAAACTGCCATCTGGTTAAATGAAACTTATGCTTCATTTTTAAAACAAACTCTGATATCAGAGCCTTCAGTCTTCCATGCATTACTGAGCAGGGCAGAAGTAAGGTAGAGTACTTACATTGACCCAATTTTTGTGTCAATTTTTTTGAATAAAATTTCTAGATTTATGCATGAATATACACAGTAGTTATTTGTGCTGACATATTTCTTCAGCAGAGTCAGAATTAACAACTTGCCTTTTACAGCAGCTCTCTGATATATTCTGAACTTTGAAATATGCACTACTGATCGCTGTTTAGATCATTTCCTTGGTCCTTTCATTTAGCACCCTTCAAAAATAACCCATAATGATTTAAAGAAATTAAAAAGAGAAAGAAATTTCTTAGCTTAGGGATAAATTGCCATTTCGGTGTATGGTCTCCTTTTTGGTCTGGCATACATATACTCTGCAAGCTGTTAAGCAATCTTTTTCTCCTAAAAGAAATGCATGTTTGCAAAATATATCAAACAAAGGGACTTTAGAGAGATTCAGTATCTACCTTTTGACTAAAACAATATGTTTCTCTGACAGAACTAAGTCAGCTGAATGTGTGTTTTGTGTAATTCTTTGCTTCTCTGTATCTCAGTAAATAAATGAGCATATATTTTCATGAGATCAGATTTTTGGGACTAACAAAGCATAAATCTATGCTTATTTAAGCCAGATTCTTTTACAAAGGTCTTTATAACCAAGGCACATGCCTTCTTGACAGGTGATTTCTAGCTTAACCTTCCTAAATTGATATGGATCCAAAGAACCAACAGATATAGCACAACACCTGTGTTTCATACTACCTCAAGTATGGCATACAAATATAGCAGGTGGTGTGGTTGTTTACTACCATTTAGTTGTTGGTGCTCTTCCACTTTTGCATGGAGAGGTACGTTCTGGCTAGAAAACCATGGTAATGGAAATAAAGCCACTTCACTGAAAATGTGAAGGTGACACTGTTCGGCTTAATAATGTACCTTTTGGCTAAAAGACCCACTACTCATGGAACAGTCTGCTCCATAGGCATAAACTTCAATCTGAATGTGGGTCAACAATGTGATGTGACAGTTAAAAACCCAATGTATCAATACAGTGTTTAGGTCAAAGGAAGTAATAGTATTAATTTAGTTTGTTTTTTGAGATCTCAACAGGAATGCTCTATCTATATCTGGACACTACAATTCAAAAAGTATATTAACAATCTGAAACATGCCAAGAGAAGGCTAACTGAAATGATAAAGGGCCTATAAACCATGCCCTAGGTATGGCTTAGGATGTAGTTAGCCTGGAGAACAGAAGGTTAAGAAATTATCTCATTGAATGTCTCTCATATTAAACAATAGAACTTCCATTTAGGGATTTCTTCTCAGGCCAGCCCAGAGATTTACTTACTAGAAGTATCAGGCAGTCCTCCTCTTTGCAGATTCAACAATTTATTGGAAGTCTGTCTGGCTGCTGCTATGAAGAGACAAATCTTCCTCCTATCTTGATTGGGGTTTTCTGATGCTGAGTAGAATTCTGGGAAATGTAGTTTAGGGCAGGGCCTTTTGAATTCTCTGGCATAGGGCTCCTTGTCCTCCCCAACCTCATTTCTCAAAATTCTGTGTTTTCTCAGTCTTTTTCCTAGCAAGCTCTGCTTTCTCCTTGCTGCTTCCCTCTCCTAATGAAGAAAGGACATTAATTTAAATAGGAATTGCAGCCTTTTTGGCTTTGCTTTGCTTACGTGCAGTGAAAATGAAATTGACTTTGAGAGGCTTCTGAGGTTTACAAAATCAAATGAAAAGGTATTGGGTAAGTTTCAATTCTTGAGATTTTGGCGCAGGCCATGCCCACATGTTGGCTATCACATTGTAAGTATGAATTTAACAAATTTGATCTGACTTACATGGACTAACGGAAATTTTGCACAGTCCTAATACCTGCATCCTAAGTTCTCCTAGGTCCACAACTGATCGATGTGACTGTAATGAGAAAAGGCCTTTTCAGTAGTGGCAACCTCTGTTATCAGGTATAGAAACCCAGACAAATTGTTGGCATCAAGCTGTTTTGATAATCTTTCTGGTGGGCATCAAATGTTACCTTTGGCTGAAAGAGTTGTGCCCCACTTCAGACAAAATTTGGGATTGCTCTGGAGTTTGTTTGCAATTTTGAAATATCCCATAGCTTCAGGGCAGTATTACAAGAGAGGAGATTTCACCTGAATATTACCAAGAACTCCCTGACTGTAAGAGTTATTCAGCAGTCAAACTCTCTGCCTTAGAGTGTGGTGGTAGCTCCATAGGCTTTAAACAGAGGCTGGATGGCTATCTGCCAAGGCTCTTTGATTGTGCCTTTTCAGCATAGCAGGGGGTTGATTTAGATGGGCCATGTGGTCTCTTTCAACTCTATGATTCCATGATTTTATGACTCTTGATTCTATGATTCTTCAATTCTATGATTCTATGAGTCTGATTCAGACCAAACCACTGTCCATACAGGACAATATATCTATGCACAAAGGGATGAATTGTGCTTTTTTCACAGTCAACCACAGATTTGTTGTGAACTCTTGGCCATTTTGTGTGCACCATTCTAACATCAACTCTCTTAGCCATTTTGAGAACTGTTTTGTATTACTTTCTACACCTTTGAATGCTCATGCTGCTGCCAATTTTAATTGTTTTTTATGTTTCTGTATTCACAGTTTAATTTTATTTGTGGTATACTTTTTATTTTTAACAAGTTGTATACTGCCCAAGAACTATGGTTAGTGGCTATGTTATGAGTGGAATGAATGAACAAATAACGTGTGCGAAGGAAGCATTCTCAACAAGGGCAGAATACCTCTGCCCTGGGAGTTACTGAACGAGTCAGATAGGAGTTGCCTGGAAAACAACAAGACCTGAAGAGTGGATCATGAAGAGACATCACCAGAAAACTTTACAACCTCTGGGTCCACAGAAGGTTTTAATTATTTAGCAAATCAATTTATCACTTCAGGCTTTCAGTTCTGTTTCAGCACACAGCCCTGGAATTATTGCTTGGGGCTTCATTTGAGTTCTGGAGCTCATTTTCAGTATTACATCTCAGACCCTGAAAAATATTTTAAAGGCTAACAATAATAAAGGCTGCACCTCCAAGCAAGGTGTAGTTCCTTAAATAAATCCTTAACAATCAAAGCCAAATGAATGGTGTCTTTGGAATGGGGCAGGGAACACCCAGGTCAAATGGCATGAAATCTATACTAAAATGGCACCAAATAATTTGAGCATTGGATATCTCCTTTTGCCCCAAGGGGGTTTGTTTTAAAAAAGAGAAATCCATGAAGACCAATCATTTCTCCCCTCCCCCTCCCCTTTCTTCTTCTTGAGATCCCCCCTCCTTATTGGAGAGGATAAAAACTTTTGTAAAGTTTTACAAGTTAAGCTATTTTTGTCTTCAGTCTGCTGATGGCACCTTTGATTTTTGTAGTGCTAAGTATCTCAGGTGTTTGAATGAGGAAAGGTGAGATCTACAGTTAATGTTGGAACAAAAAAAACCCAATGCTTTTGTTTTCACTGAAGAATGAGACTGTCACAAGAACATCCATCCAATCCTTTTTTCTGTATCCATCAACATCCTTTGTGGTGAATTTGTCTGGCAACTTTATTCTTCATGTCTTTAGAGTCTTGGCGAGAACATCAATGTCTTGAAATATGACATTCTTAAAAGAAGCAGAGAGTATTGGCTTACTAGTGAAAATAAAATTTGACAAATAATGTTTTGCCATTTGTGCGCCAAGATCTGGTTTGAAGTCAGAAGCCAAAACCCACTGTAAACTATATTTAATAGCTGAGACTTCTGAATGCCCCACGGAAAGCAATGAAGTTTTCATGTCTATTAGACACTGCTGGATAGATTTTCTGAATAGGGGAAGTAATACAAGACCTTACAAATATGTCACACTTGTTGGCAGCCTCAAGAGAGCGAAGAAAATATTGGGAGAGAAGAGATAGGAATGTACAATTCTTATTTTTTATACGCTAAATTGTTTGTGTAAAAAATGTCATATGTTATAAGGTTTCTGGCCTATGCAGAAGACTGAAAAGACTAGGGGATGAGGTCAAAATAGAACAAAAATTCAAAACCACAGCATTGTCTGGCAATTTGTTAGTGAATTATGATGTTGCAAATCCATCAGACATCATTGCAATTGACTTTTCTATTAATTGAAGAGATTGGAATTCAATAACAAAAATCCTCACAAAACCCCAAAGTACTTATCTTACAACCTCATCAGACAGTTCCTCTATAGCAGTGGTTCTCAACCTGTGTGTCCCCAGGTGTTTTGACCAACAACTCCCAGAAATCCCAGCCACCTTACCAGCTGTTAGGATTTCTGGGAGTTGAAGGCCAAAACATCTGAGGATCCACAGGTTGAAAACAACTGCTCTATAGTTTTATGGCAGAGCCTGCCAGCTCCCATTCCAAGATGTAGAACTACTGGTGGGGTGGCCACATGGGTGGCTTCTCATGTTCAGTTGCAGTCAACGGGTGGATTCTCCACAATGCATGGGAATTCTGGTGACCCATCTGATGAGGTCAATAGGGTGAACAGCAGGAGTACATACCAAAATATGGCCCACTTCCCAAACCAAGAGATGTCTTTAAGACATGAGGGCCCTGAGCTATAATGAGGCCCAGAGGCTTGGAAAGGAATTCATTACACTTTCAGATGGGTTCTTTTGAATTTCAGTTATTACATTCATGAACAAATTTGCATTTGTCATAATGACCCTTTTGCTGATTATTATACTCCCAGCATACTCTTTGGAGCTATTCTTTCTTGTTACTATTTTTAATCCAGCGGGCCCATCTGATTTGCCTATAGTGTTGGATGTATGACCAGCAAAAAACTTGTCATTGATAAGGCTTGGTGGGCTTTAAGTTTGAGGGAGTTTCTGTTGCTAAATGGTATCTCCTACTGAATGGTCATATTATTGCCTACTAGGACACCATTGTGATTGTTTAAGTGGCATGCCCTATTCAGCTAAGCAAGTGCACCAATCCCATGAAGATAGAATTGGATTGCTGTTGTTGGATTTATGGTAGCATTTCGGATGATATGGCAAATTGTTGCTGGTTGGAATATATTGACTTTTACTCACAACTGAAGTTATAGAATCATGGTAAGATTTACTTAGAAGACAATAAAATAGCAGCATATCCAACTCTGAGTACTGGAAAACACCATACACTGAAGAAGACCTTCAGATGACATTTAGCCATTTTCATAATAACACACAAGGGAGAAGTGCAAAAGGAGATAATGGTTTTGTCTTTTAAAATAGGTGGATCAAAATATCTCAGGACAACATACAAGGAAGTCATTTATGTAAAACCATTAAAATGTAAAAAAGGAGTTCAAAAACAAAACAGACAAAATAATATAAAAAGTTAAAATAAATTCAGACACTTTAAAATAATAATAAAAGATGCACAGTAGGTTATTTTTGCCAACTTCACTACCATATAGTAAACACGATAAAGGGTCTTAACCAAATTTTGGGCATATTCACTCTGACTACACCACCAACATTCCACCCTTCCTTCACCCTGTTTTATTACCTTCTTGTTTTCGTCACATTCCATAAGTGTCTGGTGGCAGGCCACATTAAGCAGGCCTCTGCAGGGAGAATCCACTGCTGCTAAATGAAACTTCACAATAATGTGATCTGGCCAAGAAAATTGTGCTATTGCGTAACCTTCCTTCCACCCCTCCACCCCAGAATGGCCTCCATTTGTGTAGTAGTGGAAACTAAGGTAAATCCTCTCAAATGATTTTCTAAAACAACCTCATGATTGTCTTGGCAACCATGCAGTCTTTAAAAAGTGTTGTCAAAACCATTTCAGCATGGATGGGCTTCAAGGAGTGTCCAGCACCACCTCTGAGATCACCTTGGCTAGATTAAATGGGGATATTTCTATTACTTATCACATAGCACTGTAAGGGCATTTCAGCCAGACCCCCCCCCCTTCCCCAACTTATCAGTAACCAGCTTCTGAAATTGATATGAGGCCCATTCTCCTGTTGATTGTGAAGTAGCTGCCTGATGTTCTTAACCCTTCCTGTGAGTGATTTCTGGTACTACAGGTAGAAAAAGGATATGTATTGCAAATTTCCCTTGTGCTGGAGATTGCTCATGTAAGCAGTGGTAGAAATATCAGCCAACTGCTTTCTAATTGACAGGGAAATAGACTCTCATCAATCCCAGCAGTTGTTTACTGGTAGATGGGATTTGGGAGACTTTCATGGTCACTTCATAGACCTTAAACTTGGGGCTCCATACTAGGGTTGGATAGGTTTGCTTGGATGTGGTGTAATTCAGAAAAAAAAAAGGTTTTGCCTTCCGAAGAGGTTTCCGCCACCTTTCTGCGAGGCTGTAGTCTCCTTTGCACAATTGATTTCAGGGATGCGGAAGTGAGTCGGAACTATGATGAAGCTTTTTTAATGCAACTAAGCCAGCTGGGAGGCAAAACTTAAGCTGCTTGTCTCCCAGCCAATCAGGGGGTACATTTTGGGGAGGGGAGGGGTTTGCAGCATCCGGCAACCATTGCTGTATATAAACCCAAGCACATGGCTGGAAGGCTCATTGGCAACCGGGGAAGGGCGAGGGGAGGTTAGGCCGTTGTTGCTGCTGCTGCTTTTTGCTGTTGAGTGTGGAGTGGAAGAAAGGGTTTGGACCCAAAGGAAAGTAAGTTTGGAGAATGGAAGAAGACAAGGAAGAAGGGAAGATTTAGAGAGAGCAAGGGTTTGGAGCTAGAGGAAAGGAGTTTTTGAAAGTGAAGGAAGGCAAGGGAGAAGGAAAGGTTTTGAATCCAGAGAAGAGAGAAAAAAGAAGTTTTTTTGGGAAGCAGGGAGAGGGTGAAATTAATAAAGTCATTTTTTGAAAATTATTTCTTGCTCACGACTAAAGCTTTGCTATTTTTTATTGGGATCTCTCCCTTTTTTCTGGGGTGTGTTTTGGGGACTTGACACTACATTTCCCAACCTTGCTGGGCCCAGAGGTGGCCCTAGGTAATTTTCATCGGTAAGCAAACAGTATTTTAGCCCCCCCCCCCCCAAACCAATCACTGATATATATTTTCTGTTCGTCATGGGAGTTCTGTGTGCCATATTTGGTTCAATTCCATCATTGGTGGAGTTCAGAATGCTCTTTGATTGTAGGGGAACTATACATCCCAGTAACTACAACTTACATATGTCAAGGTCTATTTTCCCCCAAGAACGCCTCAAGAGCGCCCCTGGGCAAAATTAACTATACTGCAAATGCTTACTTTGCGTAATGAGTTGAGCCACCCCTGGCTGGGCCTCAGCTGCACAAATGGTGACTTCCTAAATGCAAGGAAGTCACTAAAGTCTTCTCTCTGTGTGTTTCTTTTCTCTCTCTGATTCCTGGGGTGTGTTTTGGGGATTTGACGCTACATTTCCCAACCTTGCTGGGCCTCATCTGCACAAATGCCTGTTTCCAACAGTATAAATGTGTCTGAAAGTTGTGGGGAGTGATCCCCTATAACCTTTTGTCATTTCCTTAAAAATAATGGAGGAAGCTCTTTTATTTTTATTTTTATAAATTATTTCTAAAATTGTTTTAAAAATTCTTAAAAATTTGTGGATCATCTGAACATGTGTAACATTTGGTATGCTAACAGAGGAGTATGTGTTGTAGCAGTATATCAAATTTCATCAAGATTGGTGTAAAATGAGGGCAGGAGGAGGCCCTGGAGTTTCTCCAGTGCCAGTGCTGTTTTCTGCTTATTGTGCAATCACGTCCGCCATTAACCAATCAATTCTAAAGTTTTGAAAAGTTCTGACTTTTGTTTTTGAAAAATTCGGAAGTGACTTTAGAATCGAACCACCAGCACCCTCTAGATCCAAAAAGAGATTTATTTATTTCTTTCTTTAAATTTTTTTTATCCCGCCTTATTCAACAATTCAATGCTAATACAATATAAAAACAGCAATAAAATGCACAATTACATAAAATGATTAAAAATATATATTAAAAATAGTTCACCAGGTTTAAAACATCCTATAAATTAGTCCAACTTGCGGTCCATAAAATCTGAACTTCGCCAATAAAATCCATCTATTCTATGAACACTTGCTCCCACAGCCAGTATTTAAGCTTCTTGCGAAAAGTCAGGAGGGAGGGGGCAGATCTAACCTCCATAGGGAGGGAGTTCCACATCTGGGAGGCCAACATGGAGAAGGCCCCAACTTTATAGGTTGTACGCTTCCTATATTCTGCTCCCGCGAGCAACCTGGCTGCCAAGTGTTGGAGTAGCTGAAGCTTCTGGGCAGTCTTCAGAGGTAACCCCATGTAGAGTGCATTGCAGTAGTCTATTTGGGATGTAACCAGAGCAAGGATCACCGTGGCCTCTTTTTTTTTTTTATCAACCAAGCCATCTACATAGGGATAATGAATATGAAGCAGTAAAATGCATAACTATAATTACATATTTATAGTTGTCTAACAAGATTTAGGCCATTATTGCTATCCCTACCTCCTGTGTTACCCTCTGCTATCCCTTTTATCTTATCAAATGTTTCCATGCCTAGCAAAATACATTTGTATATGTGCATGAGGTATCTTGTAGAAAGAATTTGGGTGGGATACATAAAAGATGCCACCACTGAGCTCATATTTCCTTTCGTCAATAAATTATACACCAACCTCAGCTTGAGTGAAAGGGAGAATGAGAAAGAACTGCTCCCAGTGTGATGCTGCTGTTATTAAAGAAGCAAAGTGAAAGACTATGAGTAATGCCTGTTATCAGGAAAAGGGATTAGATTCAGTGTCAGGAATATCTGAAATGTCACCCATTTTAACTAAAGAAGGGGGGTAGTGGTGAGGCTTCTGTTGTATTGCATTCCAGCTGCTTTTTGTTTTATGCACTAGTTCTGTCAAAATATCAAGGTTATTGCTGTCTTTCCCTGATATTTATGGAAAATTCATAAAGTCCTAGCTACAAAGCTGTAAAAAAATGAAAATGTGATATAAAACAATCCCAAACATTGCCATGATATAAAATACTCACCCACAAATGTGTACTCTTGCTTTGGTTGTTGCAGTTTTGTGCTTAGCAACGGGTGCTTAATTCCCACACAAATCAATAAGACCTGGGTATGAGCAACAAAAGATGTAAACTTCAGGATGGATGGTTAGAAATGAAGAGCGTGATTCATAAATGAATCTGTATGCTCAATTCACAAATCAACCTGTGTGGTACGTGGTTCTGTGTGTGTGCGTTGGAGGGATGGGGGGTGCTTTCCACAGAGCAACTGTTTATATAATACTACCACACAAACATGTTTGTGTCAGTGTTTTAAACATGAAAAACATGAAATCAAATATACAGACACCAAGTCTTCTTTGAATTGCTCAATTTGAGACAGGAGTAGGGGCCATATGTGGTCCCCAGAGTGTTTTTGTGTCCCCGATTTCTTCAGGCTCGTTTTTTCTGGCCACAAAAAAAGAGGGACAGTAAATTGACTGATCTGAAAGTTTCAGGAGCTGTAATCTACCTTTTATTAGATAGGAAGGCACCTTTATGCTGTTTTTATCATAGAAAATGCTTTTTAAAAAAAATTGAAACTGGACTTATGGCCATCTCTACAGAATTTCTCCCCATTGTTTTTTTTCCTTTTTGACATAATGTGCAGCCCTCGGATGTCTCAGTGGCAAAACAATTGGTTTCAAATGTGATGTAAATATTATTTCAAAAGAATAAAGCCTTATTGAAATTTGCATTCACTTGAAGGATCACGTAGGCACTTAGACAACCCAGATCCCTCCTGTATTGTAGCACACATGAGAACTTGAGCTTCCTCTCTATTTTAGTTTCCCCTCTAATCTTGAAATGGTGATAAAACTCCCTGTTTATAGTAACTAACCCTCTGAATGTAAAAAATGTGCCTATTTATTGAATTTGGTCATGCTACCTGCTGTGATAAGAATGTCAGAACAAAGAGGGGCAATTCCGGGGATAATTTGGAATTATTAACGTATGGCAGACATAAATGGGTGTGTGAACCAATTGGATGTGGTGTGATTTGGTGTTAAATTCTTCTGTATGTTTATGTGAGATAAACATATCATAGAATCATAGAGTTGGAAGAGACTTGATGGGCCATCCATTCCAACCCCCTGCCAAGAAGCAGGAAAATCTCATTCAAAGCACCCCCAACAGTACCAGGGTGGATACAATAAGCACTGATCATATGAGTAAAATATGAAATAAAATATGATTATAATATTACACTTCCACTTTAACTGTCATGGTGACATCCTGTGGAATCCTGGCTTGATGAAGCATGAGCTCTCTCACTGAGAATTCCAGAAACCTCCTTTACGCTGCAAATCCCAGGATTCTATAAAACGGAATCATAACATTATGATTCTGGAGTGTGTTGAAAGGGCCCATGTATTTGAATGACACCACAGACAATTAATTACAATTTGCAAATCCACTTTTTCTTTGTCAGTGCTCAGTCTCTCTCTTTCTCAATCTTCCTTCTTTGCTTCTCTCTTGCTCATCCACACTCAAGTCAAAAAAGGGAAAGGTATTTTCCCCCAGAAACCATTGGCATTTAATATATCTCATGGTAGCTTCAGGTGTAATAATTTGGAAAGGACCCAAGGCATACCACATAATAACTACTAGATAAAAGCAGTGTTTATAGTACAGAAAGCAAAAGAACAATATTTTTAGATGACAGCTCTCACATTGATTTTCCAGGCTTCTAAATCATGTAGTGATTGTATAAAAGTAGAATAGGATTCCTGCCCATAGAGTTTTAGCTGGAAAGCTGGAAGAAACTTTAGGATGATTGGGTGTGTGTGTGTGTGGAAAAACATGCTCACACCTATAGATATTTGTATTTGGATCACTCCATCAAATTTCTACATGTATCTAGAATAGGCAACTTGTGGCCTTTTCTATATTGTTGAACTCCAGTACTAGTAATCTCTAGGTCTGCAGAAGTGGCGATCAATCTTTTGAATAGGCCTTACATACACCTCTTTAAAACAGCAATGGGCCTGGGCAATTGCTATTATAGCTCAGAGATTCACAACCTTTGGTCTTCCAGATATCTTGGATTTCAGCTCCCAAAAGCCCCAGCCAATTTGGCCAATTATTGAGAATTCTGGGCAATGAAGTCCCAAACAACAGGAGAACCAAAGTTTGGGAGCTATTGCCTAGGTCTTGGAAAATCTCAGGAGCAGAAACCCACCACCACCTCTGTCAAAGGTATTTCAATTTCTGAAGCTTTTGTTTAATCACAGATCAGTGTGGGAACAATTTGGACCAAACTTGTTATTGGGAGGATGAACAATGGAACAGAAATGAACTTGACAGATTTGTCATTTCCATTCAAATAAACTTACATATTGCATGTGCATGCATATCTGAGGTTTAAGCAAATACATATACATGTACATCGGTTCTAAATGCAAGTTATGAAATATCCAACAGTCAGTACCCTCTGAGTAGGGAGTTATTTCTTCCATGCCAGCATGATACATGCCGCTTTACTTATTCCAGTCTCAAAGAACAAAGAATTCAAATGCACACTGATTTAAGACTTTGTTAAGAGAATAAAATAAGGTTTGTCTTCCATTAATATGACATACCACACACAGTAAAGCACTGCAAAATAATGAACAATATTTATTCGTATGTCAGTCATATTGATTTTCCAATAAAACAGTCAAATTTAATGTACACCACAGCTATAATTAAGTCCATTTAAGAAATAGTGGTGCTAATATCTAGCCAATGATGGTATAATTGGGATGCCTAGTGTACTGAAATATTGAAAAAGTATATTAACACCATTTTATCCTACTTCCTGTTCTGTTCTGATTTGGCATCATGATTGTGCCTAAGCACAAGGAAACAATATCTTGAGCAATCAATTCACAGCTGACTATTGTGGACATCCTCCCAGCTGTAATGTCATTCAGGAACCAACTTAAAGCATGCCTTTTGCCCTCGATGCCTGAAAAACATTATTACAGTTAGGGAGATACGAATATGTCAAGTCATTCCTGCAGACATTTTTAAAATCTGTCCCTCAAGTTATTAGTATACCCATGTGCAGGTCAACCTCATGTATAAGTTGAGGGCAAGATTGGGACCAAAATCATGGATTTTGATATGACTCATCAAGGATCATTCTGTGGAGAAGGGAAAACACAAATGCCACCTCAGGGGAGCAGTGACCCCTAGCCACCACCACCATTTCCCCACCCAGGCATTCAAAAAAAGCCAGAAACAGTATCACAGTGGAGAGAGTAGAGGGTATGGGTGCTTCTCCCAGGATAATCTAAGATCTTGCTTTTTGGCACTCTGCACCAAGGGGATATTAAGGTATCATACTCACATTGACCTGTGGGTAATTTAGTCCAGGTTTTTTGGGTTGGTTTCTTTTATTAAAATTTCTAGACTTATACATTAATAAATAGGCTATTTATTTATATAGTGCAATCAATGTACACATGCAACCTTCCAACTCTATGATGCTAAGATTTTATATTTTGTATCCTTGCATAATGGGGAAGTGCACTGGACGGCCCTTGTGTTTCTTCTATGGTACCTTACAGAGTAAACCACCACCACTATCACCATCCCCACCCCCACTCCCACTAAAATGTAATGCATACACAAATACATACATACACACACAGATTCACATGCACCTACAGGGATGCAGCAATACAAATATACAATCAATGCATTACAAGTGGAAAAGAAGATATACACCTTTAAGTAATTTCGAACTTCTGGTACCCTTAAGGCAAATGTATTACATAAATTTCTTGAAAGCATTTTAAGGGATTTATATTTGCTTTTATCTGAAAGACTACCCAAGGGTACCTCATGGATTTTCATAGCCAAACTGGGATTCAAACCCAGTGTCCTAATCCAACATCAAAACACTACGTCATGGTGGCTCTCATAATTCAAAACAAACAAAACAAATTATCCAGATATAAATTCAATAAGCAATATGTTGATGATGATAATGATAATGATAATCTCCCCTTCCACGCTACCCCCTTTTCAAGTCAGAGCTTTCTGCACTTTTCCGTTATTTTTCTCCAAAAGTATCAAGCAAATTTTTCAATGTTTCCATTAGATAATGTGTGAATTTTCCTGCACGTTATCTACAACAGAATTGCCAATTTTGGGACACTTGGAGTCCAATTTCTGGTCTCCGGGACCATCCCAAAAGTCAGACTAGACCTGAAAATAGCTGTTTCTATTATTCCTATGCATGTTATTATTATCAATCAAAAATATAAATGACATATGAGTTCTAAGAATTTGAAGGTCTTTGAGAGATCCCCAAGATCTGTTTTACTGCATATTTTTTTTCACATTCCAGAAAGATATGCTTTTCTGAATCGAAAGTGTATTAGGATCACAACTATTTTTGTGTGGCATGGACAAGGGAACTAGCTCACATAGCCAGCAAATACCTGACAGATTGGAGCTCTTTATGACCTTATTTGAAACAATCTGTGACCGCGCCCCCCCCAAAAAACCCAAAAAACAAAAGCCTTTCAACTCTTATAGCTTTATAATAAATTGTTTTAAATCCATGCAAACGTGATCACATTTGCAAGCATTAAAACCTGTAGAGTTAAAGGTTAGTTCTGGGTTATTTTTAATGGCTTTATATCATTCATTTTTTAAAAAATTAAAATGCATACTCAATTGAAAGTAATAAGTCACCTGTATATCCATAGCCCTTGGTTTTCTGAAAGTTTCTACCAATACTGGACATCAATAATCCCTCTGAAAATGCATTTTGCACAGGATTAATGAGTACACAGCTACTACCATATATTCAAGTGTTGTTTAGGAAAGCTAAGTCAGCTTCATGATTTTATTTATTATCTGCTATCAGTAAATCGTAGGGTTGTATTTAGGAAGATAAATTATCTTTTTAAAGTTTAAAATATTTTTTACTGCTCTCTTCTTATTTCAGATTATTTTTTACTTACCCTGCTGAAATGTTTTTGAAGGCTGTACTATATACCACACTTAACAGCAGAATCAATTGTTAGTCAAGCAATTACTTGACCTCTAAATTCCTGATATGTTTGGGAAAGAAAAAAATGAAAAAAATTCAATAATGCTAAAACAATCATCTTTCATGTTTGATGGCAACCATTCATTCTCCAGCTCTTTCTTCTGTATTGCATTTGTGCTGCTCCAGCTTTTCCATACCAGCAATTGCTTTCAGTTCATCATTAATATACTAAATATAATACATATAGCACTACAAGTGCTTGAATGTACTTGAAGTATTGCCATTCCAGCATAAAAATGAGAAAAGATCTAGAAAGACCAATGGCATGTAACTTTCAATGGTTGGTGCACTCCCTTGGGTGTTTAAAAGTGTCTTCTGCTAATATTTAATATCTGTCTTTGGTGAGGAGCGCGCATTCAAATTAAAGTGTTTCTCATACTGGGATCATTATTGTTTCTCAATGCTGAATTGTTCTTTCCTCTGAAGAAGGACCTAGGGTGCATCCACAGTGTAAGATTAATGTAATATGACATCACTCTAACCACCATGGCTCAATGCAGTGGTATGTGGTATTAAAAGGTTTTTTGCCTTACTGGGCAAAGAGTCTTACCAAACTACAATTCCCAGAATTTCATAGCACTCAGACATAACAGTTAAATTGGTGTCAAACAAGAACTCAGCCTTACACCATTATATTTGGCCTCTATCTTACAATGACATAATTTAATTTATGTGCAGTTTCATGATCTGGAAAAGTATTATTTCTACAGTGTAATCCTATACATGTTGGCTTAGAAATGAATCCCATTGACAGCTTGTCGACACCAGTCTTTTACCCTGAAATGGACTAGAAATCACACCTGGATGTCTGTATGACAACAGGGATTTCCAGTCTATAACACAAGGCAAACCCAGTTTAATTCAATGTTAAGAAAAGTTGGAGATACTCCAGGGTTTCACTGAGAATCCAGAGCAGTCTTACACTCAGGGGCACAAGTGACTTAGAACCAATACAGCCCTTTGTCCACATGAGATAGTGTTTATCAGAGCAAGCAAAAGGAATGGATCAGACCTATACATCCCTCCCCACCCCCAAATAATTGTGTCAGGCAGCCATGGAGTTCCAGATCTCCCCTTTTTCTCCTTGGTCATAAAGACATCTCTTACCCTTACATAAGGTACTCGGAGGGCATCTAGACATCCACTGGGGAAAGCGTGCCATTTAGATGGAGGTGTGTGGACTTTAACCCATGCTGAAGCAGGTTTTTAAAACCCTCTTTGGCGTGGAATAAAATGCTGGCTGGAAGCAGCTCTACTCACTATGGTTCTAAATGGTAGAAGATTCTCAGCACTCTTGTGTCTTAATATTCACAGATCACATGAATGTGCATGCATGTATTAATGTGCACACATCAATCACTTGAAACATTCTTTCATGCCTGGCACCAGGTACAAGAGTCAGTTAATTTATATCATTGCTTTGCCCCCTGACTGCGTTTCTACAATTGCTCCATGGAAATTATTGTCTGAAATATTGTTCCTATTTTTGGGAAATGGAGGTGATCTCTGAAATCTATTAAATCTATTTAAGGAAAACATCTCTCTGTGTGTGTATGAGCAAAAAAGACAGAGAGAGTTCGAGAGTTCTGGTGAATCCTATAATTCAAAGGGCATCCCATCAAGGAGAACCACCTCTGCTTGCCAGAAGAAGCAACTGAAGTCACATAGGCAGTTGAAGCATGACAAACTTCTGACTAGCAGCACTGGTGACTTTTGTCCTGCTGGGAATACCAAGGCAAGGTGAAGCAAATTGATGCAAGGTTCTGCTCTGCTCAGTTCAGCAATGCTCTGCCCTGCTCTTTGCATTTCCTGCCCAAACAGCTACATTCATCTGAGAGGCAGTTAATTTATGTCACAGACAGGCTGTGACACTTCTCTCATTAGCTGAAATGTTAAAAGGGAGTTGCAGGCACATTTCTAGGAAATCAATAGGGTTGTACTTGTTGCTTTCTATCTGGGCTCAGAGTCTAGAGACCTAGGCTGAGATCCTATATCTTATTCACAATGGACCTCGTCCCATTTGCCACTGAAATCTCCACATACCACGGAGAATTCAGGGGTGCCCAGTTGGGGGCATGGGGACCTCACTGCACCATTCCCAACATTACCTGGCTTCCCCCTTATGTCATTTCACAGGGAAGAATCTGCCACCCGGCTATCCCCCCTCCCCCATTGATCTCTATGCAACTTGGAAGCCTCCCATGTTGCTGCCATCGCAGCATAGGCAGGTCCCCCAGCCCTTTTACCACGGAACCCCGCTGGACATAACTATGCTTTGTAGGATGACAGCTGGTAGGCTCAATGGCAAAAGGCAAGGGGAACCAGTGAACGTTACCAAATTCAGCCCTGTCTGATGAGGTCATATGTAAACTATGCAAATCTAGTTATGACTAGACTCCTGAAACCCATCTTTAAATTAAAGGGATCCAATGTGTAGCCCATGTTTGCAATGTGTTGCAGGAATGAGCTAGCTACCTTGAATCTGAACCAGGTAATGGTCCAGATGTGTGGAGCATAGGATGCTTAGTAACTGGAGGATTATAGAATCATACAATCATAGAGTTGGAAGAGACCTCATGGGCCATCCAGTCCAACCCCCTGCCAAGAACCAGGAAAATTGCATTCAAAGTACCCCCGACAGATGGCCATCCAGCCTCTGTTTAAAAGCTTCCAAAGAAGGAGCCTCCACCACACTCCAGGGCAGAGAGTTCCATTGCTGAATGGCTCTCACAGTCAGGAAGTTCTTCCTAATGTTCAGATGGAATTTCCTTTCTTGTAGTTTGAAGCCATTCTTCCGCATCCTAGTCTCCAGGGAAGCAGAAAACAAGCTTGCACCCTTCTCCCTAGGACTTCCTCTCACATATTTATACATGACTATCATGTCTCCTCTCAGCCTTCTCTTCTTCACGCTAAACATGCCCAGTTCTTTAAGCTGCTCCTCATAGGGCTTGTTCTCCAGACCCTTGATCATTTTAGTCACCTTTCTCTGGACACATTCCAGCTTGTCAATATCTCTCTTAAACTGTGGTGCCCAGAATTGGACACAATATTCCAGGTATGGTCTAACCAAGGCGGAATAGAGGGGTAGCATGACTTCCCTGGATCTAGACACTATACTCCTATTGATACAGGCCAAAATCCCATTGGCTTTTTTTGCTGCCACATCACATTGTTGGCTCATGTTTAACTTGTTGTCCATGAGGACCTCAAGATCTTTTTCACATGTATTGCACTCAGACCACACCATCATGTTGTCTTGCAGGCATTACTTTATTTAAAAATTAATAACTTCAATAGAAATAGAAGTGCCAATCACTTCTACATCTTTTTTCAAATTATGCAATGGTACCACTATGGCACATTCCTTCAACTGGTCCTCCACTCTGCCTCATTTGAGACAATAAAACACAAGGAACAGAGCAAGGCAACATAACTTTGGGCATAGGGAGGTAGTGGAAAAGAAATACTTGCCCACTCATATAAATTGACTACTGAAACATCAAAAATACAGAAAAACAAAATGATTACAACAGAAATAATATTTGTACAGAAGTGATATTGGAACCATTTGCATTTTTCCCATCAATGAAAAGATCAAATACAATAACAATGGAAATGCAATGGGAGAGTCACAGCATCATGTGATAATGAACAATCAAACATAGAACTAATCCAGTGCAACTATGTCACAAACATATTCAATTAACTTTTTACTGTCAAAAGAGTAAGTATAAAAAACAATTGTGAGTGCCTTCATTTCCCATTTTTGTACTTATTTTCCTTTCCAATTGTTGAATTCTTTGACCAACTCTAATTAAAATTGGATAGGCTGATTTGACTGACACCTTCACCACACTGGAGTGTGCAGATATATCATCATCATCATCATCATCATCATCATCATCATCATTTAATTACTTATTAATTGCCCTCCATCCAAGACACTCTAGGTGATTTACAAGCTAAAATTGTAAAGGATAAAAATACATACATACAGATATTGATAAAATTAACATAGATCAAAAGCTCTAGTAAAAAGCCAGGTCTTAAGTGCTAAGGTATATACATATATACAGATGTTTTATGATATTTGGATACAAAACACCATAGTTACAATTAGAAATGATAACCCCTTACACTGAAAGCCACTGGCACCTTATAGGATATCCATTTTTTTAAAATTATCACTAAAATAGGGATCAATTGTTCAATTTGTTTGGAATTTGGATGTTTGATTTTGTGAGAAAGTAACAAAATGGTTTCAATGTTCACATTATTTCACTGAACAGCAATACAATTATAGCGATAAGAATGATCCTCCATTGAAATGAGAGAAAAAAATAAAGATCGAATAAAAAATGAATGCAATTTTTTTAAAAAAATCAGCTGCTAAAGGGAAAAAAATTAATTCCTGGAGCCAAAACTGGATGCCTATTTTGTTACATGCAGAGTCTGGAATCACATAAAATAAATTAGATTTCATGTATTGATGTGTATTCTATAAAACAATTGAATTTTGTAAGAAAAGATAAAACTTTAGACTTACCAAAGTACTCCTAGTTGAACCAACTCTCTACCCTTAAATTAAATTATTTTATGCATACTTACACCATTTTCTCCTCACCTTTCTTTATTCGAACTCTTCACCCTTCTTAAATTTATTATTGGGTTTCCCATTTCTTTCTTTTAAAGTAGCAAAAATCCTTGGCTAAACTCCAGTATTAGGAGTCGATGTCATATCTGATCAAGTGGGGTTGTTTTAAGTCTAGGAAGTGTTTGCAGCATTAATGTAGACTTAACAGTTTTAGAAGTGACATTTCTACATGGTGTTGTTCAGCAGGGGAAGAAAATTTATTAGGATGATGGAAAAGAAAGAGTTTTATACAGTGCAGCTGATTGCTCACCAAGGTAACAAGAGACTGTTTCATGCATTATACCAGTAATTTACCAGACGTCCCTTGTGTTGATGTTTATCTTATATAATGGCACAAGAATTCCCATATGGGTGCTTTTATCCAGGCTGTTAAAAGAAATATTTGATTGGTCCGCAAAAGCATATAAATACATTCGTAATTTGAGATTTCCAAAATGCAAAAAGCTCTACTTGACCATTAGTTTTACTAACCATTTAAACATTGTAGCAAGGGGATTGTAATGTGTACCCTTGGCAGCATACATGAGATGGTGCTCTCCTCATTGCACACAAAACAAATATATAAAAGTCTTTTGGAGAACTTGTCAGAGCCAGTGTCTAAGACTGGAACATCAAATTTCAAGCCTCAAAGACAACAATGACTATTTACTGGGACAGGGGAGATGATAACTAAGTTACATGTCAAAAGAATAGAGGTGTTGCTTTGTGGTCTTCCATAATCCTGCAGTGATCAAGCTGAATGGTCCCCTGCTGTGGTTGTTTGTTGATAAAGAAGTACTGAAAGAGTTATTCAGAACCCAGAAAATAACTGGTCTAATCTCAGGACTTAATCACACAGTCTTATATTCTATCTTTGACACCCTTTGCCTAGTGGTACCTACAGGCCCAGTCACATGATACAACCTGTAGAATCTTCCTGTAGATTCCTGGTAACCTGTAGAATCTTCCATGAGTAGCTTTTTGAAAATGGGAAACAGTTGACTCAGGGTCTTTTCAGAAAGGTCAAAAAAACAAGAGGAATTGAGATTTTAAATTCCACTTCCTACTGAGATGAAGGCCAATATTGTTGCTTTCTTTTTTATTATTTTATTTATTATTTTTAAACACACTTGGTAGCTCTGGAGAAACAAAAATATGCTTTTGTTTTTCCATTGGGACAGAATTCACAAACTTTCACGACAGCACAAGTTCCACCAAAAAAAGTGAGAAAGTGACATAGGGCAATGCTTCTTAAGCTTTTTCAACTCACAACCCCCTTTTCCTTGATAAATATTGAAGGGAAGGGAAGAAGACACTCACACAGGAGAGAAGCTGTGGGAGACAGAAGGGAAAGTGGTCCATTCATGGCTACTCCATTTGGAGTCACAAAAACATTCCTCTGATGGAGTACACATATTATTTTGTTATTTGTTTTATCTCCCCCGAAGAGGACCCCACCCTTTTCTTCACCCAGGAGTTGGATATTCATGGTATGAATCCCCTGCCCCAATTTCCCCTTCAAGTAAGAATTTACAGCTATCTTTGGGCTTGATAGCTACCAAGTATGAAAGATTTTTGGATGGAGCACAGGTTGAGGTCAATGTGATGGCAATTAACCATAAAATCCAATCTTGTCCAGAAAAGGATCTTACATCCTAATAAATTGCATAAGGGGTAGAGAAAGACGGAATATAAATATAATAAAATAAATAAATAAATAAATAAATAAATACTTTTATGGGTCAGTTTTAAGTTCCCTTTAGAAGAATTGTTCAAGCTTCATATCATTTTCTTATCAGTCCTAGTATGTATTTTCCGCCCTCTTAAAACATTCCAATTTCTCTGATCTAGAACCTTTTCCACTATTCATTTGTTTACATCTTGATCTGGGTTTGCATGTAATAACACAACCTTCTTGTCTTTCTCCATCTCTATCACCCAAACTGAACTTGTCACCACATCACCATACCTTCATGCTTTGCATTTCTATTAAAATTCACACTCTCACTCACTTATTTTCATATATTTCTCTTTAGAGAGACTTTGCATTTGTTGAAGTGAACTAGAGATTTTGTTTTCTTAGATACTATCAAATGTGCTGAAGAATTTCCTTTCATCTTTTTATGCTGAAACATGCTAACGAGGCTATGTCTTTGAATGCAATTTTTTTAGAAGGCTGTTATAGATTTTTCTTTGCAAAGCCATGCCAAAAGCAATTTATTCCTGAGACTGGCAAAATCTATTTGGCAACTGATTTTTACTATAGCTGAGTTAAAATTAGTGAGATTTTTCTTTTTCTCACCTGAAGAGAAACAAGAAGACTCTGGAAAATTTTCTCCTATGGCATCTTTTTATTTTTAATTTGTTTTTAGTATTTTTTGTGGAGATGGTAAAGGTGGTGGATACTGTATTCCTCTCACATTCTTGCTTCCCACACTCCACATGTCATTCCCTAACAAAATAAAATCAGATTCAAGACCAGGCTGTGGCTCAGCTAGTTAGTAGCTAGCTGCATTAAATCACTACGGACCGAGAGGTCATGAGTTCGAAGCCAGCCTGAGACAGAGTGAGCTCCCAACCATTAATAGTCTAGCTTGCTGTTGACCTATGCAGCCCGAAAGATAGTTGCATCTGTCAAGTAAGAAATTTAGGTACCACTTTATGCGAGGAGGCTAATTTAACTGAATTACGACACCATAAAACTTTCTAGCAGCATATGTAAGAATGAGGAATTACTCCATCAAGGACCAGGTGTCACAAGTGGACAGTGAAGCAGCAGCTCCCTCTGTGGTCAGAATCAAGCATACCCACATGAAGCCAGAAAGCTGGAATGTTAAATTGCCTCTGTGTCTTATATATGTTGTATGTCTAATGGCATTGAATGTTTGCCATGTATATGTGCATTGTAATCTGCCCTGAGTCTCCTGGGTGTGTGTGTGTGTGTGTAAAGGGTGGAATATTATTATTATTATTATTATTATTATTATTATTATCTTTATTTGTACCCCGCTAGCATCTCCCGTAGGACTCGATGCTGCTCACATAGGCCGAAGCCACAAAAAACAATACAATAGAACATAATACAGCAACAATACCAAGCAAATCAAAACAGTAAGCAAAATAAACAACAGCAATAACAATATCAGGACATTTTAAAACTGGGCTGGTCAGAGCAGTGGGTACAGAATTAAAAAGTGCTGAAGTAGCAGGAGGAATGTAGGATTATAAAAATGTGGTGTGCAGCAATCTTAATACAACTAAAGTGCTTCTGGGACTTGGTGATGGGGATTCCTAATCCGAGAATATAAATACTGTAAATAAATAGATAAATAAATTACACAGTATGGAACTTGTGCAATGGTGCAGCTACACTACAGAATTCATGCAGGTTGTCACCATTTAAAATGACATGGCTCAGTGCTATAGAATCCTGGGAGTTGTAGTTTTACAAGGACTTTAGCCTTTTCTGTCTCATTGAATTACAACTCCCGTTCTTCCATATTGTTGAGCCATGGCAGTTAAAGTGGTATGAAACTGTATTAATGCTACAGTGTAGATTCTCCCCAGTTGCTGCTTCTGCTCCTTATATGAGCAACAAAAAGATCCCTCAAATCATTGGCAGGAAAAATAAAGGAAACTGCATTTCTGCTGATGCTAATGGTGAATTCGACTATGAAGATATTATTATGGAAGTTCTCCTTTCTCTGGAGGAATTCATTGAAATGGCCACATCAGTTTCTCTGCCCACAAATAGAGTGAAGAGTTTTGAGAAGCAGCTTTAATTTCAGCTGTGTCAGTCCTTCTTTATACTTATGTGTGTGCTGAAAACATGAATTTCCTTTCTTTCCATCATTTTTTAAATATTTTTTTAAAAAATCCAATATGAGAGAGCAACATCACTTGCAAAAGAAACCCATTTTATTGCCATCCACTATAAGAGATGATATTGTATCAATATTTTAATTAAGTAGTAGGGTTTTGTAAAAAGAAATATAATCCTAGTTGTTTCTTTGTTTGTTTGGTGCCTTTTCACTGAGACCCAAGGGCAGCTTAGTCCAAAATTATTATTCAGCGTATCAGTGTGCATATGATCAGGTTGACAAGGGCTGATGTAGCTGGATCCAACTCTCAGTCCATTCCCATCAGTTGCTTTTGAAAAAAAAAAACTTCATAGGGAGTTTTGAAATTCCTTCTGGGTTTAAAACCATTCTTGGCCACCAGCCATGGATGTTATCACTCCCAGACAGAGAGACAGGAGCAGGGGAGATCTTGTGCAAATGACAATGCTTTCTCCTTTTTGAAAATGTATTTTTAGAAATCTGATTTGATGATACCAGAGATACCAGACTCCCACAACTAAATGCAAACATCAAAACATCTAATAGTTTAAAATATAAAGAATCACAGCAGTCCACACCCTGTCCGTTTAATTATTCATTTGTCCTTTATCTATTGGTACTTTAATATTATCTCTTTAGCTCCCTGAAGGGAGTTTCCTGTTAAGAAGCATATTTCCTTTTCACTCAATACCATATCACATTGTTTTTATTTATGCCCTTCAAAATCTCATGTGTATATATGTATTGACAGTTCAGTTCCATCACATATATGCCTTAGTTTGGATCAAATTAAAATGTGTTTTCCTGGCATATTTGAATTCTAACTACTTGGCTGAAATAAATTCTACAAGTGTTTTGATGAAAAGTCCCAAGGCAGGACAGCTTCTCTGGAATGAATGAATGAATGTGTGTGTGTGTGTTTCTGTGTTAGTTGAACCTAGAGAAACCCCAAACAGACCTGAGAGACATGAAGAATTGTCTGCTGCTACTAGAAGAAAGACAGAAATGAAAGAGGTTAGGGGTTAGGAGACTTTTGTTTGAAAGGGTGACAGAGGAGTGATGAGAGAAAGCCAAGGTGAGCCAACAGATACATATGTGAGAACTATTTCCTTATGTTCTGCTCTTATACCACATTAACAGTAACTCTAAATAAGTTATCTTCTCTACTGACTCAGAACTTCTTATTACTTTAGGTAATGTGAGGAGGATCTATTTCTATCTTGTCTTAAATTGACATAATTTGTTTTTTCAAAGACACTTCCACTGTATCCCAAGACATCAAAGTTTTGTTATTCAGAACTGAGTCTTTAAATAAACTAAATTTGATGAACATGATAATACATTGGCTATGCTGCATGTCACATGCCTTTCTAGTATTGCATAATGATGTAACTCAACTGCTAGATGAACTTATTGTATCAGAAATTCAAATGTCCTTCTGTTCACATCATTTCTCCTTTCAGGAAGCTTTTATATGCAGGGCTTTGCACTATCAAGATTTGTATGTATGCATGTGTATATTTTCACACTGTGAAAAGCTAATCCATGGTTACAGAATCCATGAATACAGAGGATCAAGTGTGTAGGCTTATTTATTTATTTATTTATTTATTTACAACATTTCTATCCTGTCCTTCCACCTTGAAGAGGTCTCAGGGTGGCTTACATAAGTGGCATTATTCCATGCCCAAAACAACAATTAAAAGCAATTAAATAACAATTTAAAACAACATATGTAAACATTAGATGGCTATTGTGCATTGCTTCATGTGCTTTTTGCCAGTTTCCTGTGGACTGAAAGCAGGTGCTAGATGAGCTCACATTAGACTAGTGGTTCTGAACCTGTGGGTCCCCAGTGTTGACCTACAACTCCTAGATATCCCAGCCAGTTTTCCAACTGTTATGATTTCTGGGAGTTGAAGGCCAAAACTTCTGGGGACCCACAGGTTGAGAACCACTGCATTAGATGGGTGAGCAGAGACACTGCTAGCCTCCCCCTCCCTGCCCTCCATTTCCCCCTGCACTTACTGGGATAAGACCCCGACAAGGCCTGAAAACCTTTCCCCTCATTCCCCCTGCCTTGGAAGAGCTGAAAGAGGGCTTTGAGTAGGTGGGGGGGGGGCTTCTCTTCCAAGGCCCGCTGTTCACTTTTCCAGGGAAAAATTAAAGGGGCAAAGGCCTATATGGAACACTTCCTTTGGTAAATTGAGAGGGAAATAAGGGGCAGGAAAGAGTCCAAAGAGGAAAAGAAAACAAGTATTTTCCATGTCTATATGTTTGTTTGTTTGTTTATTTATTTACAATATTTCTATCCCATCTTTCTTGAACCCAAAGGTGACTCAAGATGGCTTACAACCAGGCAGTAATTCGATGCCTAACAATATACAATTAAAAATACATTCAATAAAACATATAAAACCAATGCCTTCATTGTTAGTCTCATTGTCCATAAATCATCATCTGAGCCATTCCAGTGTCCATTTTCATCTAATTCTGTGTTTGACTGTTACATTAGATTCCGAAGGCTTGTTCAAATAGCCACAAAGGTCAGGAGGGAGAGGGCTGATCTAAAATCCCTGAGGAGGGTATTTCACAACTGAGGGACCACCACAGAGAATGCACTGTCTCTTGTCCCTGCCAGTCGTGCCTGTGAAGAAAGTGGAACCGAGAGCAGGACCTACCCAGGCAATCTTAAACTCTTAGATGGATCATAGGGAGAGATACGTTCAGACAGGTAAGTGGGGGTGGAACCATTTAGAGCTTTATAGTCTAAAACTTTTAATTGTGCCCGGTAGCAAACTGGCAGCCAATGGAGTTGATGTAACAGAAGGGTTGTATGCTCCCTGAACACCACTCTGGTGATCAATCTGGCTGACACCCATTGGACCATTTGAAGCTTCTGAACAGTCTTCAAAGGCAACCCCATGTATAGCACGTTGCAGTAGTCTATACGGGATGTAACCAGACCATGAACTACTATGGTCAAGTCAGACTTCCCAAGGTACGGGCACAGCTGGCACACAAGTTTTAATTGTGCGAATGCTCCTCTGGCCAACATTGAGACCTGGGGTTCCAGGCTCAGCGATGAGTCCAGAAGAACTCCCAAGCTGCGAACCTCTGTCTTTAGGGGGAGTGTAATCCCATCCAACACAGGCTGTAACCCTATACCCTGTTTGATCTTAAGACTGATCAGGAGTACCTCTGTTTTGTCTAGATTTTTGCCCTCATTTTTTTGCCCTGTTTTGCCCTCATCCAGACCGTTACAGCTGCCAAGCCTCCTTAGTAGTAAGTGGAAAGGAGTGATAGAGTTGAACATCATCTGCATATAGGTGACATTGAACTCCAAAACTCCAGATGATCTCTCCCAGTGGCTTCATATAGATGTTAAACAACATGGGAGACAGCATTGACCCCTGAGTTACTTACTTACTTACTTTACTTAGGCGATCCCTCGTTTTCTGAGGATTATTGTCTTCCACTGTTCTTGTGGTTCCGTATGTGGCTGTGGAGCCGTATTCTTGCTCTGCATCTTCTTCTGCAGTGAGGGCATTGGTTTCCAGGTGGAAGGTGGTCTTGGTTGGGGTTGGCTGAGAAACCCCACAAGACAATGGTCCCCCAATAACATCTTCTGGGAATGGTCTTCTTGGAAGGACTAGGGCCACCCCATTCCCATGAGGTGATCCAGAAGGATACTGTGGTCTATGGTACTGAAAGCTGCTGAGGTGTTTTCAACTGAATGGGAAAATGTATGTTTCTCAGGAGGAATTTGGTTGAAAGGACAGCTTTTAAAAATGTGTTTTCCAACCTCCTGATTCCTTCCACATTTTGACTAAACATTATTTGGCTACCCCCCCCCCCAACCCAATTTAACCAAGGTTATAACACATGTGTAGAAGCACTCATAGACTCAAAGGGGCATAATTCAGGATTGTTGACTGGCAGTAGATCAGGCCGAAACATTTCTCTCATGGGCAACTTTTATCAGTAGCTGTAATGATTTGGTAGAGGTAGAAGCTCTAATGGAAGGTTTTGAGATGGCTATAGAAAAATACTTAGTTTGCTAATGATAGTTTTTAGGGCTGGGCGGTTTCGTTCGTTAATTTCGTAATTCGTTATTAATTCGTATTTAAATTAGCTTACGATCCGATATCGAGCCATGCAGGAGCAATTAAAAATCGAAACAAATTTTTCAATTTATTTCGTAATTGTTTCGTAATTGTTTCGTAATTGTTTCGTAATTGTTTCGTAATTGTTTCATAATTGTTTCGTAATTATTTCCGTATGTCTGGTGCAAGTTTTAGGGTTGTTGTTTGTTTTATGAGTGATAAAAAATAAATTATCACACCAACAGTCAACAACAGAGGGAGAGGGAAGCTTCAGAAGTTCCCCCTGTCCCATTTGGAGGCTTTTTTTTGCATATTGCGCAATCGCGTCCGCCATTAACGAATCAATTCGTAATTGTTTCGTAATTGTTTCGTAATTGTTTCGTAATTTACAAAATTTAGTATATTTTGAACTTTTTTAAAGAAAAATTTCGGAATTCTTTTAAAAAACGAAGCGCAAAAACCCCCAGCGAATCGAGTTTAGAAACAAATTTTTCCGTGGTTACCCAACCCTAATAGTTTTCCCTGATTGCTACATAGTAGAAGATACTGAATGGAAATATCACATAAATGATACTATCTTAATCGATTCATCTCTTACATGAATAATTTCTTCCAAAATAATGTTTGCTTTCACACTTCATAGAAACTCTTACACACATACATTTCTGATGTAACTGATAGTGGACTAGATATGAAATTTATGTAGGAAGCTGAGAACATCTGTTGATGCACCTTTCATAGATACAAAAATCCCTATAAAAGAGGTTAATTAAACCTGCAGTCTGATATGATGGCATCAGCTCTATTTTAAATTTGGAAAATAGATGTTCTTATTTGGATGCTGTTATAGCTGCATGTTTCTTCGAAAAATAAAACATTTTTCTTCTGTAAAAAAAACGCCTTTCTAAAAACACCTCTCTTACCTTCAGTAGAGAACTTGCAAAAACAAAAAAGAAGTACCTGTCATTTAATACAAGTATAACAAAAAAAACTAAACTAAATGACTTTTGTTGTAAATCATTTGTGTACAGGCAATTGATTCCCCTCAGACTTCTTTTTTGTTTTTGTTCAAACTAAATGTTGATTTTCCCTTTTAAAAAAAAAAACACACACAGAGATGTCATAAGAAATCCACTTCTCATTACCTTTTACTTTAAGAATTGTTTATACTCCTAGCAGCCATAGCAACTATGCATGAAGTGCTTGAAGAGAAGAATCAAAATATCTCCCAGCATCTCAATTTACACATTCTCTTTTTGCCAAAGGCAATAAAGTGAGGGTTTCCTATCTTTTCCACAGTTCCAATTCCTATTATTATTATTATTATTATTATTATTATTATTATTATTATTACTATTGGAAACACAACAAGATTAGTCCATAGCAAATAAGATCACTATGCTGTCTGTTGTATTGGATTGCATGTCATACACTTCCTAAGTGTCTAGGATTGTGTGATGTATCAGCGAATAATGCGTGCAAATTCCAGTAAGGTGGCCTTTTGCAGTGGGCAGATGGTAATTTTGTCTGCGCTGATTGTGTGTAAGTTCAGGCCAAGGTCTTTAGGCACTGCACCCAGTGTGCTGATCACCACTGGGGCCACCTTTATTGGCTTGTGCCAGAGTCTTTGCAGTTCTATTTTTAAATCCTCATATTGTGTCAGCTTTTCTAGTTTTTTCTCTTCAATCCTGTTGTCACTTGGGATTGAAACATCGGCGATTCATACTTTGCTTTTTAACACCATCATGAGGTCAGGAGTATTATGCTCCAAAACTCTGTCAGATTGAATTTGGAAGTCCCAGAGTAGTTTGATGTGTTCATTTTCTGTAACTTTATTAGGCTTGTGATCCCACCAGTTCTTTGTCACAGGCAGATGGCATTTGTGGCACAAGTTTCAATGAATCATTTGAGCAATGGTGTTTTGCCTCTGCTTGTAGTTTGTCTGTGCTATCTTCTTGCAGCAGCTGAGAATATTATCTGCTTCCTTGCAGAGTCTACACTTTGGGTCTGCAATCAGCTTTTAAATTCTGGCTTTGATGGTATTTGTTCTAATTGCCTGTTCTTGGGCTACAAGAATCAAGCCCTCAGTCTCCTTTTTCAAAGTTCCATTTGTGAGCCATATCCATGTTTTATCTTTGTCAATTTTGTTCTCAATTTTTCCCAGGAACTGTCCACAGAGAGCCTTCTTTCGCCAGTTTATCATATGCTCTGCATTGTATTTTTAAGGCATTCACTCTATGTCTTTTGCATTTTAATAAGTTTTCTACTATTGACCTCCATCAATTGTTATTATTATTGTGCCCCCATGTCCTTTGCATGTCATAACCCAACATAACTGTTCTACATCCTCTTATGCATTTTTAAGCACAGTTTCAAAATCCTAAGCAGACCATAAGAAGAGTTACTCTGCATTAACATTTTGGTCAAAGAAACCATTCTCCAACAGCATGCCATTGATTATGTCTGAGATGCTGTAATGCAGCCTAAGGGCCTTTCCAGACAGGACCCAAAATGCAACCCCTGACAGACTTTTACCTGAGGTGTCTAAACAACACCTCAGGTAAAATGGGATAAATTTGGTACAAAGCAGGAAAATTCTGCTTGTCCCGAATAAATCAAATATCCCATTAAACTAGGGCTTTCCTAAATAAGCCGAATCTAATGGAACATGGGCCCTGTAGAGACTGCCTCCTGGGACCTACCAGGGACCAGTCCCCACATCCATCTCACTTCTTCAAGCTTACAAAAAAAAAAAACCCTTCCCCAAACCCCCCTAAGGCTCTTAAAATAGAAACAAAAACTTACTGGGTGCCATGAGGCCTCTCTTGCAGGCCTCCTGGCATGTAAAAAGATGCAGCAGGAGGCGGGTGGGAGGAGGGCAAAGAGGAAAATTGCCTGCAGGAAATCCCTTATTATTTTAAGGGCTTTGGGGTGATTTTTGTGGTGGCCCCATGCCCATGTAGTAGTTGTCATGCTGGCATGGGGCAACCCCCAGAAAAGCCAGCTTCTTTTGGGCACCAGTGAAGACAATAATGCAGGCAAACATGGGTTACTTTAACTCATTTTTGCCCACAATAAATTGCTGTCTGGAAGCACCCTGAAATGCTGTAATGCAGTCCCAGGAAATCCCCAGAGTCATTTGGCCATCAACATGTGTGGCAAGGCTTTGAGTCATTAAGCTGCTACAGCACTGCCTCCAGCAAGCAATTCCCATTTTAGAGGCTTACTGACACTGTGGCATTTCTGGTCACATGGCATGACACCAAAAAGAATATCACCAGAAATGTCACATCACCAGTAAGACTTGTGAGGGACTTGCTGGTGGCAAACAATATAGCTGTGGGTCCATTAGTGATATGGATAGTGGATTTGCTGAATCCAGCCTAATCCAGCAGTCCATATGCATGAAAGAGTGTTCTATTGGCCCAGATTAATGGCTGGTTGCAGCTGTTCTGCTATGAATCTAGTCATGCATTGTATGGACTTCCTGCAGCTGCTGAGTAGCAAATCCATTTTATTTTGATGTTATAGACAGAACCCTTCTACTCTCCTGCTTAATAGCAACTCATATACAGAATCATATTTTCTTTGACACTGGAGGTGATATACTCTAATTAGTTATCGCTGATGCCTGTAAACTTCATGAATATTCTCTTCTCTGTGTTGCATTAAAGTGCATTAATTTGTTCAGTACAAATCTGTATCGTTACGATTTATGTCTAAAAGCATGTACACTGTTAACAGCTTTCTTTAAACAAATTTACAGTCTTAAGTTAAAATATCACAACAGATCTAGCTGAATCTAATGCCATGAGGTCCAGGCCCGGTACTTTCATCCACCATGTTTTCTTGGAACTACGTTGCAATGAAGTCAGTACGACCTTCTTCTAAGTAGTTGTACTTAGGGCCAGACTTTTGGGAAATTTGGAAGATATGAGAGATAAAAGCAGGCTGTAATTTTTTAAAAAATGTATAAATTACTAAGGTGATAAAATGGTAAGCAATCAGGCTTACTAATTATTTTTTCTGATGACACCAGATGGCAAGACAGGTAAGAAATCCCCAGACAGCACAATTCAAAATGACCTGGACAGTTTGGAGAGAAAACTAACAAAACGAATTTCAACTGGAATTAATGTAAAGTACTACAACCAGACAAGAAAAATGAAATGTGCAAACATAGAATGTGTTACATCTGGTATGAAAGCAGTAGATGCAAAAAGAATATAGGGATCATAGTAGATCACAAGCTAAACAGAAGTATACAGAGCAATGCACTGCTAGACTGCATTTAGGAGCACAGTATCTGCTTTGGATGGAGTTCACTTGGAATATAAAATATTCTTATGAAATTTTCAGATGATACAGATGATGCCGTGGATAGGAAATGCCAAAATATCAACTTCTGGGCAGTACAGTTCAAGTTGCATATTGACAAGTTAGAATGTATCTAGAAAACAGTGACCAACAAGATCAAAGGTCTGAAAACCAAGCCTTACAAGCCTTAGGATTGACAGACAGTTGGATATGTTTAGCTTGGAGAGCAGAAGACTGACAGAGAAAATTATAGGTATCTTTAAATATCAGAAGAGATGTCATGTAGAAGATTAAGCAAGCTTGTTTTCTGCTACTCCAGAGATTAGGACATGAGCAGAAAGATTCAAATTACAAGACAAGATAAACAATAGGAAGAAGCTTTTTTTTACAGCATGAACTGTTCCACAGTGGGAAAATCCTGTTTTGGTGAGTGGGTGGGATGGATTTTCAGTTTTGGGGATTTTGTGAGTGTATTTGTTGTGTATTTGTTGTGTTTTTCCTCGTGGCAGGATATTGGGCTAAATAGCATTCAGGATTCCTTCAAACTCTAAGGTTCTCTGATTCATGAATCTTAATTTTTTCATATATTATGTTATGACTGCTGAACAATTCTATGATGCTTTTACATTAGTTTTTTATGTATTGAATTTTGATCATGTAAGTGACTCCGTTACACAGCCTAAACACATAGAAAGTCCCCAATCCCATATGATACTGCAAGATAAACAGTGTCAGACCATAGTATTATTTGAATGAGGGACTGGCAAGAAATACAGTTATTTCAGAGGAACACAATGGCAAACCAGAAACCACCTCTGAGTATTTCTAAGAAAACACTATGAAATTTATGGTTCTGCTGTAAATTGACAGTTCATTTGAAGGCACAAATTCGCTCATACACTCACACACAACTGTCAATTTATCAAAGCATGCCAGTGGATGCAAAAAGTGTCATTAAATATTTATTTAATAAATTATAATTATAATTATTTTAGTTGCAGATTGGATATTCATACTGCACATGTACTATGTGCAAGCCCCAGATTTTGTTCTGTCCTCCAGTTGAAGAAATTTCTGGTTGAAAAGCAAAGGATGAACTAGGGAGCTGTAGGACTGGGATAAAGAGATTGCTGGGAACACATTTTCCTCCTATCTATTTTAACTCTAAAGACCCACTAAGTTTCCACTTTCTAGGCAATGTCAGGGAGTACATTCTAGATGAGCATTATGATACCCCATTTAAACTTCTGATACCTGTGGAGTAGGAGTATAGAAATATCTAATAAGGAGATAAGAAGAGAATTAGAATTCTAACAGGAACTTTTCCAACGAGCTAGTGGGGCACTTTACCTTCATGTGTTTGCTTATTTGAATTGGTGATGTTAAGAAAATGAAGAGAATAACATTCTGTTTGTATTATGAAAAGGTTACTGAATTTGACATTATTCTACCTATGTTTACAAAAAAAAATAGGAAAAAAGAGGTCCTTAGAGGTGTCACTGAGCAAAGGCTCAGCAAGGAGCATATTTTTAAAGTTTTGAAGGCAGAAGGGGGGGGGGGCAGAGAGGGGAAGATGGCATTGTTGTTTTTCCACCATGGGCTGCTTGAGCCCACAGAATTCAGAGACTTGCAAGTAATGAGAGTGGCATTAAGAATTGTCAACCAGGGCTTCTAGTCAACTTATCATGTGACCCAAAAATCTCTGCAATGAAAATATAGCAACTGAAGTTGATTAATTGCACTATAAATGTAGAGTGTGAAGCAGCCCTGGTCAAGACACCTTCCTGAATCAGAGCTTGAAGAAAGCAACGGAGGTATTCACAATGGTAAATCTACTTGAAAACCCAAATAGAGTAGATGCTCAGTTAACTGAAACTTGAGCAACTGGGACTTTCAAGCAACTGGCACAGGTTTTCCTTCATTCAAATATTATTTTAATTGATCAATCATGGCGAGAGTATGATCCAGTTCTTTGTAGTTTCCTTTTCCTTTTACTCTATCATTCTTCCCCATTTCAGTTCCCATTTCTTCTTGATTCAGCCTGTTGTGTATTTGGTTTTCTTTTCGAGGATGTAGATCTTTCCAGTCTAAGGCCGCAGTTGCTTGTATGGCAATTGTCACATATTTTATAATTTCTGCCCAGTCTTTAATGTTTTCATTCCTATCCACTTTCTGGATGAATGATTCTTTTTTTAAAATATTCAATTCAAATTTATGCTCTATTGATTCTTCCATTTCCTTCTTTACCTTGTTATAAAATGTTTGTACATTGTCACTTTCCCACCATATATGCATATAGGAACCAATTTCTCCACATCTGGGCCAACTTAACTTTGTGGTTCATTTAATTATGTGAGCTAATTTAATGGGGTTTTATGTTATTTGGCTAACATTTTCCTTTGTGCTTCTCTGGTCCTTATATATTTCATATTTTTGATTGATTGATCCAGTGTTCAGTGTCTGACTCATTACTGTTCAAGTTCTCTTTCCATATCTTGGCCAATGTTTGTTTTAATTTATATTGTTTTCTGACTTATTTATTGTATATGAAAACCATCAGGTCTTTCTTCCTTTCTAATTTCTATCTTAAAATTTGATCAAAATCTGTTTCTGGAACTTCCTTTTTCTGCCAGTGTATAATCCTTTGTTTCAACCCATTCCATAAAAGCTAGTTACTTTGACCACAATTACTATTTACCATTTTCCATTATTTTATTGTCCTGTCTGGGTTTAGGAAGTATCTTATCAGTTTCATTCCATTTTGTTTTAAATTTGCTATCACTTTGTCAAATATTTGTTCCTTTTTACTGTCCAAAACCCCTATTGGGAGTATATCTACTATATTTATTGGAAAATTGCCTTGCCATTTTCCCAACATTTCATAGATGGGATCATTGAGCTGCCTTTAATCTCTTTTTATTTTTTAAAAAATTATTAACAGTATTTATATACCGATCTTTTCAACCCCTAAGGGGACTCAGGGTGGTTCATAGTGTTGGCAACAATACAGTGTCATCGATAAAAAACAGTTTGTTGTTCATTCGTTTAGTCGTCTCCGACTCTTCGTGATCTCATGGACCAGCCCACGCCAGAGCTCCCTGTCGGCCGTCACCACCCCCAGCTCCTTCAAGGTCAGTCCAGTCACTTCAAGGATGCCATCCATCCATCTTGCCCTTGGTCGGCCCCTCTTCCTTTTTACCTTCCACTTTCCCCAGCATAATTGTCTTCTCTAAGCTTTGCTGTCTCCTCATGATGTGGCCAAAGTACTTCAACTTTGTCTCTAGTATCCTTCCCTCCAATGAGCAGTCAGTTAAAAAAAACAGTTAAAAAACAGTATAAAACATTAAAATTGACCCTCCCCTGATAAAACATTAAACATTATTAAACAAATCTCAGAAAATAAAATCACATATCACACAGACATGCCTTCATGTTTTACTATTGACCCATTCTTTTAAACACAGGCAGTGATCCCACCCATTTATTGGGTTTTTTTTTTCCAAATCCAGATCATCTTCTTGATTCATCAAAGTCTAATTCTAACCATCTTGTAAATTGGGAAACCTCAAAATAGTGCTATAAATTGGGTGCCTCCCTCCATTTACTTCTGGGGAATAAAATAGTGAGTTGGCAATTCTATTTTTGTTTGCTCCTGTTATTCAAGATTTAATTGAGTTGTCCCATTTCTTGATTATTTTGTGATTATTTTGTCATAGGACTTAAAACAAAAATAGAAATATAGGGAGAATCATTATTTTGGCTATCTTGATTTTACTTGATACATCCCAATATCCAGAAAGTTAAACAATATAATGCAACTGAACTATAATCACCTATGGGGAAAAAAAGATAACAATCAAATTCACAATTGGGAAATGTCTAAGGACCTTTTCACAAGAGGTCAAATAGTCCCATTTTGGCACTTTTGGCCAGGTCTGGGATGGGGCCTGCCGAGCGCTGTCAGAAGGCTCTTAACAGGCCCTGCCCACATTCTTCCCAAAGTGGAGGGGAAGTGTCAGAAGGTGCTTCCTCCTCCACCACAGAAAGGAAAGTGTTTTTTGGGTAGCTCCAATGGGCAGCTCGATATTTTTAAGAGACACAAGAGTGATTAAATTAGGCCACAGTAAGCACATTAAGAATTTTATTTTTAGGAAACAAATGGGTGACTGTTCTCTCTTCCTATAGGTTCCCTCAGCTATAATATAACTCAAAGCTTGTCTACTTAGAAATAAGTCACCTTGAAGCACCTACACTGTAGAATTAATGCAGATGGATTCCACTTTAACTGTCATGACTCATTGTTATGGAATCTTGGGATCTGTTGCTTGATGAGACACCAACACTTTTTGACAGAGAAGGCTAAAAATTTTGTATAGCTCTATTGCCCATTATTCTATAGCATTGATCCATGTTACTTAGAGTGGTGTCAATTTGCTTTAATTCTATAGTGAGGATAACTCAAAACAGAAGTTGGTTCCATGTGAATGTAGGATTGGCTCTCACCAAAGAGTTTTGAAGCAATACCTTAAAATTACATTCTTGTGAATGAGATTCCTTGACTTCCTTTTTAAAAAGCTGTCCCCCTTTATTTTTTGTTTCTTTTCTGTAATATTTAGCTTATTTTTTAAAATAAATATGAACCTCGAAGAAGAGTATGGTAAAACTTGAATACTATCTCAGAGTTTGTGATTTGGTCCTAATAAATGTGCTTTCTCCTAGGAATGAGATTCTCATCTCCCTAAACTTCCTCTGGTTAGATATATACTGGGAGTGGTCAACCCCCCCGCCCCCAATCCCCTGTTTAAGGAGCTCCATTGACTCCTTAAACATTGGACCCATTTATTTTCCGGGCCCAATTCAAGGTGCAGGTTATCACATACAAAGCCCTAAATGGTTTGGGACCCGTCTACCTTTAACATTTTATCCTGTACGTGGCCCGCCCACTGTTTACTGCGACTGTGTTTTTGTTTATTGTAATGTTATTTTGTTATTGTATTTTTTCCATGTAATTTTGATGATGTTACTTGTTGTTTATGTTTTGGTTGTATTTTGATGTAATATGTTGTTCGGGCTTGGCCCAATGTAAGCCACTCCAAGTCCCCATCGGGGAGATGGTGACGAGGTATAAATAAAGATTATTATTATTATTATTATTACATCAATGGCACTTATAGCCTCAGTATATTGTGTAATTGGAGTTTCCAAGATTAGTATTGTGAGTTTATACTGTTCTTCCTGATGACAGTCCATTCTTTCTGATGAATTTAAATTAAGCTGGCAATTGGCCTTTTGGATCTAGGCTTTTGGAGCTATCATATATTTGTTTGAATTTAGATTTTATAAATAGCTCCTGCTTAACCCCTACAGCAGTAGCTTGTGTCAGCATGCTGATAATAATGATACATGGAGATAAAAGGCAGTGGGAGAATATTAGAGCAAAATGGTTTAAACATTCCAGGGCAGTAGATCCCTGATTAGCTGGCATAATTCAGTTAGTACTACTATCCACAATTGAGTCATATAAAGAAACCATTAAATTGAGCAGGAATGGAGTGTCTTTGGCCCTCCAGATGCTATTGGACTTCAACTTCCAACAGCCCAAGACAAAATGGCCAATATTTAGGATAATGAAAATTACAATCTAACTACATCTACAGGGTTGAAGATATTTACCCCCACTACCTGCATGATCTTGTGTAGTTGTAACCATCCAGTATTCAAAATTTTGTTGGTGGTTACTTCACCCTTTAAAGAAAGATCAGTTAGTTTACTTCACCCTTTAAAGAAAGATCTGTTTTTTTCCCATCAGTAGATAGATGATAGATAGATAGATAGATAGATAGATAGATAGATAGATAGATAGATAGATATAAAATCAAGGCAGGCATTTGGTGCTGGAGGATATAACTAGTTTAAATACCGTAAAGGAACCAATTCTATCTGATCTTGAAAACTAGCCAGGGTCTGTCCAGGTTAGTACTGGGATGGGAGACTAGCAATGAATACCAGGAGTTGTAGGCTATATTTCAGAAGAAAGAATTCATAAAACCACCTCTGAATATCCCTTGCCTAAGAAAACCCTATGATTTTTATGTTTTTTTTTTCATAAGTTGACATTTGACAAGCTATTTGAAGGTAGATTCACACACACACATACATTGATGCTTAAACTATTTGGTGGAAGGATTTTTGAATGCAATGTGATGTATTAGTATTTTCATTATGTTTAAAAAGTGTTTATTCAATTTTGATATAAAAATTTTCAATTTTTTAACATTAGTTTTGAGTTGAACTTCGTTTTACATTTTTGCAAGCTGCTTTGTGTCTTTTCTCATGAGAAAGATAAGCAAATAAATAAATAAACTCATCATTAAAACTCCTGGCTCAATATGTTTAGATGCCCTGAAGAAAAGGACAGCATGGATCTTACCTTCTCCATATCCAGAAGCTAAGAGGAGAGGAAGGACTTCAACACTAATTCTTGGATAATGTCCTTCACCACATTTCTGACAACTTATTTTAGTTGACTCCAAGGTTGTTTTTTTGTTTTGCTTTGTTTTGTTTTTGTCGTGTCAGGAGTGACTTCAGAAACTTCTGGTGTGAGAGAATTGGCCGTCTGCAAGGATATTGCCCAGGGGACGCCTGGATGATTTGATGTTTTTATCATCCTTGTGGGAGGCTTCCCTCATGTCCCCGCATGAGGAGCTGGAGTTGATAAAGGGAGCTCATCCGCCTAACTCCAGATTCGAACCTGTGACCTGTCAGTCTTCAGTCCTGCCAGCACAGGGGTTTAACCAACTGCGCCACTGGGGACTCCAAGGTGACTGTGAGGCATATGTTATTACGTGCTAATAATGCAGAACTTCTGGTGGCTCTTGAGAAACAGCCAGGGGAGGCTTTTGCAACTTCCCAACACCTTGTAATTCCTGAAATTGTATCTCACTCCTTTTACTGGCAAAGCTGGCACTGATCACTTGGAAGGTGAACTAGATGTTCTGTCCATAGTAGGAAAGGGCATTGTTGGAAAAGACTGTCACTGATCTCTGAGTCCTACAGCCATCACAAACATCTTTTTGGTGGTTGCCCTGTGTCTCTGAAGCTTCCTGCCAAGGTTTTTGAATATTTTAAAAGAAAAGCATAAAGCTGCAATTTTGTTCTTAGCCCTTTGATGGGCAAATGACCAAAGACCCCGTCTTCTTTGTGGAAATTGGGTTTCTGTTTGATAAAATCCATTTATGAATTCAATATTATGAGATGTAATAAGTGATACCATGCCTTTGAAAAAGCATGAAACAATTTGTTGAAGTTATGTCTCCCAATGAATATTTATATTTACTACTTCTGCTATATAAAATCTTCCTGTTTATCAGAAAATCCAGAGCGCTCTTCAACCATTTTTAAACAATGCAGTCTTCATGTTATGGATGGTGGAGGTTGATTAGAGAAATTAAGATAAAATATGGTTATGTATAATAAGGCGAAGTTTTGTTGGGAGAAGGGAGAGAATCGAATATTAGAAGTGACAGGTGATCACTGAGTGTTGGAAGGGATGTTAAAAGGCTTAGCAGGTGTCAGTCAGGGTCTCTACTCTGACAGAAATATGTCAGAAATAGAAATTAGAATCAGCTCAGATAGTGAGATTTCATGGGGATTATGAGGAGATAGGAATGAAATAATAGAATCAATTAGACTGTAGATTTGTTACATAAGTAATCTTCAGCTCTATCTGTACAGCCCACCACATTCTCTGGGCTTAGAAAAAGTGGAAAAACCACAAATAAAAATGGCTATAATTTTAGCTGAGAAAATATTTATCTGAGAATCTCTAGGTTCTCCTGTTCTGCTGGAAACTGACCATAGAATCATGCTGAAGGATCTGGAGATACTTAGAAAGACCATATCTATGAAATCTGTCAATAATCAAATCTGCAAATGTTAAAACCATAAATATGAAAGGCCAACTGTACTTCTGTTTAATACATTTATTTTTATTTTTGCATTGTACAATTTTTGGATGATGTGATTTTAATATTGAATGCAATTTTAAAATATTTACTATATATTAATTTTAATTCATTTGATTTTAAGCTTAATGTTTATTGTGTTTAAGGCATTGTATAATTGCCATATGTAAACCACCTTGTGTTCCCCTTGAGGTAGAGAAAAAAGGGGTAGAAATAGGATAAATAAATAAATAATACATTTGTGCCTTTGAGAATGCTACAATAGTGTTATTTATTGATTTCAAACCTGTGGTGTCTGTGGTGAAAACAGTGATCAGTGATTCAAGAGTGGTGTCAAGTGGAGGGATTATACAAATACAATCAAGCATAGGAGCCAACATGGCGTCTAGAAGTTCCCCATGTTTGGTTCCATAGTTGTAGAACAAGTTGAGGTCCTCACATTTGGTGACTGTGGTGGGGCAGTTCCACGTGTGAGAAGTAAGAATGATGAGGAGTTTACTAGCTTTGCTCAAGCCTGTTATTCATTGTGGATGTTTGCCATGTGGTGAGCTCCCTTTATCCAAACTGGAGTTTTACATTGGGTGAAATGGCTCTGTAGATACAAAGTATTCCTATTGCACAATTTCACCTTCAGTTGCAGATGGGAGATTTAAAAAAATGAAAGAGCTTATTAAAGGTCACCCATCCCTTTATCCCTCTCCATACAGAGAGTCAACACTGATGAAGAATAATGTGTTTAATGCATGGTGATTTCCATTTTAGTGGGGCAGTGAACCCACAGAAAGTTTTAATGCGTGCCTTTTAAGGTCTAACCACTGTGTCAAACCCTCCCCAAAATAGGGTCAGTATCTTGAAGAGACCATTTAAAGTGTGTACCAAAACCCAGAGTGAATTCACCAACTTACTGGCTTGGGAGCCACAGCTAACATGTAACCCAATTCCCTGCTCGATGAACCACCCTCAATAGCTTAGTGTCCAAACTCTGCTTGAATAACCCTCAGCATTATCTTCAAATTAAACTATCCAAAATTGGCACACTTTGAATCGATTTACCAACATCTCCTGCTTCTTTGGGAAATAGCTTCTATGTAAAAAGAAATAAAGCAAGTAACAGGAATTTATCTTTTAGGTTTTCCCTGTGCGATTTATTTTTTTTAAAAACACACACATTTTTCCCAAACCATAGAATGACTTCTTACCAATTCAATCATCCCACCCACCCCCTCACACAACAACACATTTTGGGAGACCGAGAAAATCAGCCATACTGAGGTTATTAATCCTTGCATTCAATCCAGTCAATGACAACCTTATCAGTAGCTGTATCGAATACAAGCCTGTCAGATGCATTAAATTTATCATAATATCATCCCTCCATATTTTCCCGTGACCTACATATTTCCTGTGCCTTTGCTGTTTCCTCATGTCACACATACCCAGCTCATCAACATCCAGCATGATCAATTTATTGTGTCAGGGGAACTTTTGGAGTACAATGAGCCATGCACGCCTGATCTCCAAGCGGACAACTGTGCAATAATGTATTACATCTCTATGACTGTGATCTAATGGCTTTACCTGACACTTTGCTTGAACCTTTGATGAAAGGTTGTTTAACATTCTGTAATTCTACCACCCAAGGGATAAAGCTGAGAGGAAAGCCTTCCCTGCCCTCTCTTCAAGCTCATCATAAGATGTTAAACAGAAAATGTTTATATTTTAGTGAACAGATCGAAGATATTTGCTGGCATTTCCTTTTTTTCTGGCAAGATTTCAAGACTGTAAACTGGTACAGTGAAAACATGACACATCTGGCTGTATGTCAGCTTACCTATCCTGCCTCTGGATAAAGTTAAGATGAGTAGCTGAAAAGCAAAACTCCCCATGAGTACTGGCAGATAGTACCTTACACAGCTGGAACCCTCTCTGTGATATGCTTGTACATTACAAGTCCTGGCATCAACTGAGGGTTTCAATAGTGGATGTCATTTTTGAGACGTTGCAGAAGTAGGTATCTAAACACCTCTTGTGTTAAGATGTCTTTTGTGCCTACAGGAGAGAAGGGGATGATTGGGCAGCATCTGGCCATAGCAGGCAGCTATTTGTTGCCCAGACAGCAAGCATATGCTCTAGTACAAAAGCTGCAAAGTGGGTAGAAGCAAAAGCATGACACAGACATGCTGGTGAGTTTTTCATTTATTAGAACAGGACTTTTTCTACTAGGCAAACTCAGACCCCCTCTGTGAAAATCTTTCCAATGAAACTCTATGACAGGTTCAGTTTAGGGCAGTGATTTTCACTAAAGGTCCCTATCACATGATACCATATACAGCAGTGGTTCTCAACCTGGGTCCCCAGATGTTTTCGCCTTCAACTTCCAGAAATCCTAACAGTTGGTAAACTGGCTGGGATTTCTGGGAATAGTAGGCCAAAACATCTGGGGACCCACAGGTTGAGAACCACTGCTTTAGCGTCATGATAATCTGGAAATGAATTGTCAAGAACAAAGTTGGCAATTACTAAATTGTATGAAATTATTTATTAATTGTAGGACCAGTGGTGGCACAATAGGTTTAACCCTTGTGCTGGCCAAACTGCTGATCTGAAGGTTGGGTTGCTGACCTGAACATTTCCAGTTTGAATCCGTAAGATGGAGTGAACTCTAGCTTGCAGGGACATGAGAGAAGCCTCCCAGCTAACACATCCGGGCATCCCCTGGGCAACGTCTCTGTAGACAGTCAATTCTCTCACACCAGAAGTGACTTGCAGTATGTTCTCAAGTCACTTCTGACACAATATAAAATATTGATTTACTAGATCAAGCCATTGAGGGTCTTTTTTTTAAAAAAAAAAGTCAGAATCAAAGATGACCTACTTAGTTGCATCTGCATAACCAAGTAATGTTTCTGACCCGATTCTCCCCCAAACATATCTTGAGCCACTGCTAGAACTTGCAAAGGAGTTCGATTCGATTTCCAATTGGGGCATGAAGAAGATCATTACACCTCCCTCCTACCAGCAAGCAAACCTGTGGCATGGATGTTTGGCAAAGGTCTTGCTTCTGATTGTCAAAGGCTGGTTGAATGGAGGAAAAAACATCACCCTTCTTATCAGAAGATGAATTGACTTCTTTTGTCTGATCTGATAACTGGCTCTAAAAGTGCGATGGGTTGGCATTTAGATAGGTTTTCAGTTTGTTTCCCATCACAAAATAAAGAGACAAGATAAACAAAGTATGGTGTAAAGGGTCAGATTTCACTTATTTATTTAATTATTAAACTGCTGCAACCTGCAGAAAAGAAGGAGTTAAATCCACTTGATGGGTATAGTCTAGGTTTGGTGTCAATCCCGGGACTACCTTCATAGAATACCCTTGGGACAGCACCAAAATGCAAGGATAACCCAAATTATCATGATCACTTGCTCTGGCAGTTTAACGGAAGGCCATCCTGGGGGTTCTCCCTCCCAAACCAGATAATTTTTCAAGAGTGAGAACCCCCCTCCCATTCTAGTCACAAGGGAAGTTCCCTTCCCAGCAACTTGGACCCCAGAACCCAGAAAAGCTGTTCCAGGGGCCCACCCTTCATCACAGAAAGTGACAGGCATCTGCCTAGTCACTTTTCCCACTTTTCCCATCACAGATTCAAACCCCCTCTTCAAATCATCCAAAGTTAATCATCCTCTAACACAGAGTTGAACTCAATCTGCTCTGCTCAAGCCAGCCCTTTGCAACATTCCTCTCAACTGAGGTGAACTCCATCAGCCCTCCACAGGTAGGGCCATCATAAATACCATCTGCCAAATCAAATTTGGGTCATGCTGGAAGAATTTCAGTTACTGCCAATGGGCAGGAATAGATTCTTTAACTCACTGTTATCCTTATATCAGAGAGCTCAATCTGAGTGGAAATTCCACTGTAGGTGAGGTAAAAGAGCATCAGCCATGCAAAAGGAATGTCAGGATGCTCAATAGAATAACCACCTATGTGCAGCATGACTGTCTTTCACTCATGGTCAATATTACCCAGATGAAATAAAAGAGATTGAATCCCAACTACACACCACTGAGGTTGCAGAAAAAGGGGTGCATCTGCTCTGCATATTTAGGTACTATGAAATGTTTTGCTTTGCAGATTTTTGCTCATGGTTAGTCTTACACTATATGAGATCAACCTGAATGGATTCCAATCCATATGCAATAATCACAATAATCGACCACACACGGTGTAAAGATAACAGAGATTTAGAAAATATGTTGCTATGCATCAGCGGTTGCCTTATTGCTTATCTAAACATTATTTTTGTACAGCCTGAATTATACAAGGCTAATGCTTTTTACCCTCATTCAGTCTCCTCAGGTTAGTTTGCTGCCCAGGAGTGCAGTTCACACCTCAATATGAGTGGAAGCTGGCAGCCCTAATGGCCTGGTAAGATTTTTTCCCTCCCCTAAAGGAGTGGGGAAGGGTTCATCTACCCCTTCTTGTGTATGTGGGAGCAAGGAGTTTGTTCAGATGGTGTTATATATAGGTTTCCACTGGCAGGAACTTGGGGGAGAACATGTTGGTATTCACCTTGACACCCCCAATTTGGGGTGAAGGGGGATATCTGGGATGGCCCTCTAAGCCCCAGGTCTTCAGATTTTCTCCCTTGGGGCCCAAAAAAGTCATGATAAGCAAGAAAGTTACACCTGAAACAATCAACTGTGGTTCATCTATCTTTCCAAACTAGGTCTGAAAATCATGTTTTAGAATGGGAGGGGAGCATATGTGAGGATCAGGATTGTGTTTCCATTGCTGTCATCATCATAATTTTATGTTGTTCTTTAACTAAACATTTTTGTGCAAACCCTCTGAAAAATGAAAAACAAGCTTAATCACATTTAATTAAAACAACAAGGAAATAAAAACATTGTTTTGATTGCAGCCCACTTCTTCAGATGTATGCAAAATAAGAAACAAATTAAATTACCATCAAAATAAAACAGTAGTGCTCCAAATCTAAATGGCACCAAAACATGTATTTAAAACAGAAACGCTGAGAAAAACCATGTTCTGTGCCACAACCGAACTGACTCAAAGTTTTACCTTTCTTTCAAACTCGTTTGCTTGTTACTTTTTCTAAGAAAGAGAAAGCCTAGAAGAGATTTTCAGAGCAACACTTTCATACCTATTTTGAATAGCTCACAAGGCAAATGGACTATCTTTACCCCCTTTAAATCAAAGAACTTCTAGCAGAAAGCTTTAATCTGAAGAAAGAAAATGCAGATATTTTGGAAGTATGGCAGGGTTTTTTTAACAGCAATTGCTCCACTCTAAAACAAACAAAGTTTGTGCCAATGGCATCAAACAGATTTTCTTCCTGAGTTTGTTGCCAGTTATAATCAATAATGAGCATAGGTTGCCATCCAAATGTCTGGATCTCTTTCAAGCCTCCCATAAAAAGAATTTATAAGGAATACAGAAATTCCCATGTCTTTTTGGAGTCAAAACCTCCATCTAGTCCAAAACTTTCCTCGCTGGGTGGTCAGTGCCAGAGAGTTCATCCAAATATACTAATCTCAGCAATGCTAATAACTGTAGCTGACTCTATCCTTGTGAGTACATGTATCCCATAACCCTGCTGCTGATAAATGTTTTTGCCCGGAGGCATTTCTACTTTCTTTTTTTAAAAAAACATTTCATAGTAATTTGGCAAGCATATTGTACAGTAACAGATGCATTCACCTCTTGTTCTTGTAAATGTGTACTGATTATAAAAGACTTGTTGACCTGCAAATTTGCTGTTTTTAATTATTGGCTGCCCTTAAAAAAAAAAGAGAGAGAAAGCGAAGTCTAAGGCCATGCCACACTTTGGAACTTAGCAGGCTGAGTGCATTCTTATAGCAACACTTATAAAGTCTAGTAATTTTAGTCAAAATATCAACCACAAAAACTTGGGCTTTTTTTCTTCTGTTACTACTGTACCTAAACTCTTATCAAAAAAGGAAACAACTCCTCTGCATAGAGTGGCAAAAAACAAGAGAATAGTGTGTTCCAAGAGAACCTAAAGCTTGCTGAAAAACACTGCTGAGGCATAGCTGGGTAATAGGCGCCCAATTGACTCCCCCCCCCCCCCGGAAAAGTAATTGATTAATTTCTTGATAACAGTTACAACCCCCTCCCTCCACATGCATACCTCATATGCCACTGAAGCACTGCTAAAATTATCAGCAAAGAAATTGAGGAAAAATGCCCAAACTATTTTTCTGCTTCTGCCAAGAAGTGGTTGGGGGCCACCTTCCATGCTTAATGTGACCTTCCTGGCCTCAAACCTATTCCAGACGTATCAGTCTAATCATCTGCCCAGCTAAATTGTTTTCTTCCAAACCAATTCCAAACAGAGCCAAGTGGTCAGTGTAGATGAGTCCATGGAACTGTTTAGAAAGTGAAAATGCCAGATGCATGCAAAAATTGTATAAAAATATATTCATGTTGTAAGAATACACAATTATTTTATGAATAATTTCATGTGCACTTTTAAAAATCAAACAGTGAAATGTAAATAGAATAAAACAAACATAAACCTATAGAACTTGGGGACTGCATGGAATTCCTTTGTGGGAGCTATTGGATATTTTTGACAAAACAGAAAGTCTGTGTCTAGTTCAAGGTTTTAGAAGTGGAGTTGAACATGTGGTGCTGTTTCATATGGAAAATACTCATTGGGTTGTACAATCAAGTCGTATGTGCTGTAGCACATTTGATTGTCAAACATTGCAATCAACCACTAGCATGATTTATATGTAACTCTATGTGGTATATGCTGTCTCACTCTGTGTGATATATGCTGTCTCACTCTGATGTCAGAACTCGGACACAGTGCTTGAAAAATGAGAGAGAGTCTGGATTCAGTTTTGGTGGATTTGTCTATCCAAAGTAAATGAGCATTCCCATTTCAACAACAGTACTCCAATTCTGTCCATAAAAACAATTACTAATTAAAATCAAGGTAAACTGACTGAAGTCTTAATTATATGAGTATATTGTGTACCTTCTAGTCACAGAATTTCTTGGCAATGTTTACCCAGAGAGTATTTGTCTTTGTCATCCTCTGAATTTGAGACAATGTTTAAGTTTACCCAGCATATTTCCATGGCCAAGCAGACATTCAAATTCTGGTGTCTAGAGTCGAAGTACAACAGTCAAACCACTTCACCACCAAGTAGTCATTTTGCTTCTTTTACTTAAAGTACATCATACACTTGAATTTTATTTTATATTATAACTTTAAAAGTTTTCTTCTTCTTAAAATAAGTAGAGAGTTGTAATGTGCAATGTTTTTGATAAAAGTTTTCTAAGTTTTCTAAACATATTCATGTAATGGGTGTAAACAACAACATAAACTAAGTGAATGGTTTTCTACATTGTATCATTCATACTGGGTATTATCTGCTTACCAAATCCAAATGTAATATTTCATAGCAAATTCACAAAAACTATCCTAAAGGCAGCAGCACATATACACATTTTTTCTCATATGCTAAATAATCCCACATGCAAAACTTAGGTCATTGTGATTAATGCAATTGGTATATGACATATAACTGTCGTTTTGTCAGAATGATCAACCACTTCTTCCAAATAGTTTGTGATTCATCCTTTTTCTGTTCATACAATGAAAGATGAGATATGAATGTAAAGTAAGCGTGATTTGATTCAGTGCACCAGACATTTCCTCACTCTTCCCAGAGAAAGAACCTCACTGTTCTTACAAAGGCATGGATTACTCATAATTCAACAAAGAGAGAATGAACTTTGCACTAGAATTATTCTGTTTTCCCTGATTGCATTTGCATTATACAGAAGCAGCATGCACATAGCATCATAGAGTCATAGATGTAGAATCATAAAGTTGGAAGGGATCAAAAAGGATCATCTAGTCTAACCACTTGTCAAACAGAGAACACACCAATTATGAGTTTCTGAAAGTTGGCCATCCAACTTTTCTTTAAAGACCTCCAACAGAGAGTCCACCACCTCTCTATCTTTTCCTTTGTTGATCATCTCTTCCCATCAGTTCTTCCCAATAGTTAAGCAGAATTGTTTTTGTTTGTTTTTTGTTTGTTTTACAGTTTTAATCCAATGGTGTCCTAGTCTCTGGAACAGCAAAATACAAGCTTGCTCCATCTTTTATGTGGCATCTCTTCAAATACTTAAACGACTATAAAGCACATATACATCTTTATTCTCTGCTTTTCTTCATCTATAGACTCCAATCCACTAACATTTTCCATTGCCTGAGATGACCCTTTGCTGAATGCAAACATTTCTGAAGCAAGTAAAAATGCTTAAGTTCATTCTATAATGCCTTAAGAGTCAGATCCAGGGTATTTGAAGGACCGCATGTCCACTTATAAGCCCATTGGAGCTCTGCATTTTTAAGAGTAGCCCTTCTCTCTTTGTCCCACCACCTTCTCAGGCTCATGTGATGGAAACCAGGAAGAGGGCCTTCTAGGTAGCTGATCACACACTTTGCTCCCAGACCCCCACCCCCACCCCCGTCCTTGCTCTTCAATAACTTAAGGATTGAAATTTACCCAATACCTTTTAATTTGAATTTTGTAACTCTCAGAATCCTTCTAAAGTCAGTTTCATTTTCAGTGCAAGAAAGCTAAGCAAAACCAAAAAAGCTGCTTTTCCTCTTTAAATTAATGACCTCTAGCCATTAGGAAAGGGAAGCAGCGGGGAGAAAGCAGAGTTTGCTGGGGAAAAGGCTGAGAAAGTGCAGAATTCTGGGAAAGTTAGTTTGGGAAGGTAGGGAACCCTATGCCAGAGAATTCAAAAGGCCCTGCTCTAAACTACCTTTCCCAGAATTCTGCTTAGCATCAGAAAGCCTCAATCATGATAGGGGAAAGAATTGTCCCTCTGTTCTGGCAGCCAGTCAGAATTCAAATACATTGTTGAATCTGCAAAAAGGAGGACTGACTGATACTTCTAGTGAGTAAATATCTGGGCTGGACTGGGAAGAAATCCCTAAATGAAAGTTCTATTAGTTAATATGAGAGACAATTTTGTTGTGGCTTTAAGAAAACAAAACACTTTTGTTGAAACCTTTTTAAAAAACAAATCCCTAAAATCGGTAGATGTATGAATATTTCTGAAAGTGGGGGAATTATATTGCATCATAGGTGTGAATTTATCTTTCTGGTTGTAAAATGAAAGCAATTAACTATATAGCCATCTTAAGGGACCTTCTTCCATATGCCAAAATCTTGGAAGTCCAAGTTTGACAGTGATCATTTTCCTGTCCTGCTGCACCTAAACTCTTTCACTCAAAATACCCACAGAGTGGAATGCTTTCAACTTTCCCTACCACCTCCAGGAGTAACCTATGGCAGGGCCAAATGGACTTCCTGTCTGAACCAAAGAATATCTGAGCTCCTGGCCTTGGATCGACTACTGGGTTTACAGGCTGCCTTGACATCAGCAACATCCCTTAACCTACTACTGGACAACTATATGAACATCACTCAAGAAATATGGAAGCACCTAAGGTTTAACAACACTACATCAAGGAAGCAGCAACAGCAATACTCCAAGCCCTGGTTTGATAAGGATTATGTTAATGCTAAAAATATTCTTGTAAACACTTATCAGGCTTTCATATCCAATACTTCATCACCAGCAGGGCAAGATCTCCTTCAACCAAAGAAGTGTTACAAGCAAATTATTGCATATATATAAAAAAGGAAGCCATGAAAAACAACTGGGCTCAGCTTATTAAATCTGTCAAAGAGAAAGACTCAGCCACTTTCTGGCATATTACATCAAATACCCAAAGACTTGATCAACCTATTGTGGATTCCCATATCCCTCTGGGAATTTGGGAGGCATATTTCCAGGATCTCTATATAGACACCTCTACTGGAAGGGACTGTCCCAACCTCGACACAGAAAACCTTCCATCATGACCACCTGTATCAGCTACAGAAATTAAGAACCTGGTTGGCCAACTACGATCAGATAAGGACCCAGGAGAAGATCTTATCCTAGGAGAGGCCATCAAGAACAACCTGGACTTCTGGACCCCCATCCTAGCCTCACTTTTTACATGTATTGACAGCCATGGCCAAATCTCCAAGGATTGGGGACTTGCAATCATTGTTCCCATCTATAAAAAGAAAGGGAAAAAGGATGGTCCTGTGAACTATTGACCAATTGGCCTCTTTTACATTATCAATAAGCTATATGCTAGACGTCTCCAATGGAAACTCCAAGATTGGTTGGAACAAGAAAGCATACTAGCTGAGGAGCAAGCTGGATTTAGGGAAGGTGGATCCACCATAGGCCAGTGTCTAGTGCTGCAACATCTTGTGGAAGAATATTCCTCCCAAAACATAACCTCAATATACACTGCTTTTATTTACTTTAAAGCAGCATTCGATTCCATCTCACGAGTTAAACTTTGGGAAAAATTGGAGAGTTCTACAATTGATCGCCGCCTATTATATCTAATACGCAAACTTCATGAAAAGACCACACTCAAAGTAAGATGCAACCCACAGGGCCACCTGACCGAGGCTATTGAAACAGGCAAGGGTATCAAGCAAGGCTACATTCTGGTCCCTTTGCTTTTCAACTTTTATATAAACTCCATGGTGGATCAGCTTCAAAACATGGATACCCCCCCCCCCCCCACAAAAGCTGCCAGGAAGACACATCTCCATCTTGCTGTATGCAGATGATGCTGTGGAACTTTCAAGAACACCCATTGGGCTCAAAAGATCTCTGAGAGCATTAATACAACATTACAACACAGATTGGCTTCAACTTAATTACAATAAAACCAAAATCATGGTTTTCGCTAAATGACCCAGGAATTACCCTTGGAGCATAGATGGTCATAAAATCAAACAAGTCACATGTTTCAAATATCTAAATGTAGTCCTTCAATCTAACGGTAGCAGAAGAGCCCATGGAGATCAAGTAGCCAACACTGCACAGAGGAGCTCAATTGCCATTCTTAAATATCTTAAGTCAAGAGGGGGCCACGTTACACTGGCAGCGCTCAACTGTTTGAAATTAAGTCACTAGCCCAACTATTTTATGGGGCTCAGCTGGGCCCCTTCCCCAATTTTGCCCCATTAGAGCTGGTTGAGTCAAAATTTCTGAGATTGGCCTAGCAGGTACCTAAATGTGTCTCTAATGCCACCCTGGGATTGGAGACGGGCTTTATGAGAGTGCCTATATTCAACTTCTGGCTCGGAATATCCTGCACACATCTTGGTCTTGCCCCACTAATCATGGAGGATGTCTTCCAATCCACATGGAAGCAGGTGGTAGCATCCAAAATCTCCTCATTGGAATTTTCTCCAGGTCTACTACTCACTACGGATTACAATCAAACCAAAGCACTTATTAAACAATGTATCACAGACACAGAGCGCCAATTAGATCTGGCCTCCGTTCCAACCTTCCTTATCAACAAAGACAGCAGATATCTTGCCTACCCTATGACATATTTAACAAATTTAGAGGTTCCTATTCATAAAAGGGCTTTCACCCTGACTCAATGCCATGCTCTCCCATCATCTGTACTTAAAGGCTGCTACCGGGAGATCGCTTTCCCAATGAGATTCTGCCCCTGTGACTCAGGTCATATAGAAACAGTGGAACATGTGCTTCTCCAGTGCCTGTTCTACAGGGATATCTGTTCCAGGCTTATCTTACCTCTGATATACAAGCACCCAGGCCTTTCAGGAAATTTTTATACCTCCCTACTACTTGTAAATACTAATTCAGCTACAACCTACAATTTTGCAAAGTTTTGTGCAGCAGCATACAAAATCTGCCAGGGAATAACTGGTCCCTAAAGTTAACTGTGTATCCAGTAATCACCTTCCTTGATCTATAATTTGCTGATAGACCTGTGCATTGTATGTTTTTGCCCTATTTCCCCTTCTGCTCCCTCACCCCTATTGTGCTTCAGTATTTATATTTATATTTTAAGTGTAATAAGCATTCCAAGTTCATATGAAACTGTGACTTTTATTTCCTGTACTGGTCTATGACCAAAATAAATGATTTGATTTGATATTGCATCATAGGTGTGAATTTAATGAATTTGATATAATTTACGATGACTAACAAAAAATTGCACACCCCTACTATTTAGTAAGACAAATTGTTCAGATTGAGAAGCTAATTATGTTCCTATCTTCTTGGCAGTCTCAACAGAATAGATCCAGTCTATTTTGCAGATTTTCATAAGTTTTGACTCACCGGTCAATAAATGATATGATATGAAGATTTTATATGGCAGAAATTAAAAATCTATGGACCACAGATTAACTCTGATATTATCTCTGATCAGCAATAAAAATGAGAATTAAAGACACTAATGCATGATATTGAGTAGTGCTTTGTAGCCCAAAGACCTCACACAAGAACTTGAACTGTGCTTTGTAGGCCAGAATGCCATTGCTGGTGTCATACTTCAAAGTAAGTTTTTTTTACATCTTTTAAAAGCCATGGCATATTTCAAGTGGCATGTTGGAAAATAGTTGCATGAAAAAGACTATATAATACAGTGGGGTCATCAGTGATCCTGCTCCTTGCATAGAAATTAACAAACAACTCTGAAAAAAATTCTATTGTCTGTCTATTAGAAATTGGAAGGGAAAGAATTGTCCATCCACCTGTCATTTTCTTTCTGTGTCCAGATTCTGTCAGTTGAAAGTTATATCACAATTTTCTGTTTGTTGCTAGTAGCTCTGCGAGCTATATATATATTTTTATACATCTCAATCTGTTTGGCTTTCTGGTCTTTCACTACCTAATAATCACTTCTTTCACCAGGAAAAAAAGGAATGAAACCCCTTGTTGGATATAAGTATTTTCAGCTGAACTGGACTCTTAAGTATTGTGATCTTTGCCAGAGATATAAAGGGGGAAAAGAAGGGGGGGGGGAAGAGCACTAAAAGACCTGTTATGGGTGGCCTAAATGAAGAAATGTGAGTGGTAATGGAGAAAGGAATATTGTTTTGTTGTTGTTTTGTGGAAGAGGGACACATAGAAGTAGATTAGATTTGTAAGTTGGAGGAAAATATAACGACAAACTTTATTTTTGTTGAGATTTACTAATTTGTGACCCAGAAACAGTGTGATATACTGTCTTGATTTTATGCTCTATTGAGTACAAATAGAAAATTGAACTGCAGTAGTTTGAGAGTTGGACTATCATTCTAGGACACCAGGATTTGAATTCCTGTTCAGCCATGCAAACCTATTGTGTGGCCTCTGAAGAAAATGTTACCAAGAAAGTCATATAATAGATCTATCATATGGCCATTGTAAGTCAGAAAAGACTTGAAAGTCCATGACAGCTACATGGGGTCTAAACCTAAATTTACAAATGGAAATGGCAACATAGAAATACCATTCTACCATGAGAGAATTGCATCTGCTCACAGGTGATATATCTACACACAAGTATTATGACAATTAAATGCAAATCATGACATTTGTTTTGTAGAAATGACAATTGATCAGATTGTTTGTGTAAGAAAAATAGAAGTCTCATGATGACTTTAGGGCAGGGGTTTTACATCCTCCATACAGTTACCACTGAAGACCACAAAGAATGCTTTCATTCCAGGAAGAATAGGCTTGATATATGGCTCTGTCCTTTCAGCAGAAGTATATTGTCTATGTTAACTTTCAATTTGTGTATGAAAAGAAAAAATAAGAAAAAAATGCTTCTTTAGACAGAACAGGGCACCTAGTTCAGACAGTCAGCTTTCTACAAGCAAACCACTTTCATCCATATACATTTTCTTTTCAGCCTCTCCTTGCTACATCTATTCTCTAAATGTCCTGTTAGTTTTCTACACAGAGAAGAAGGACTTGAACCAAATCATGCACACTATCTTCACTACACAATCTAAGAGCACTTCCAAACATCACTTAAACCTGTGCCAAAGTATGGTCCTCACAACCCACACAAAATCTCGGCTTTCCCAGGAAGGATGGCTACATGCCACCTTGAAACCCTCCAAAAGAAGCCATGAAAAGTAAAAAATAGCCTTTCCCAGCCACCATTATAGTACTCTTTGCACCCCCTTGATGCAAGGAAATGACATGCCAGGTAACGGGAGGGATGGGTTTGGGGAGCATGTCCTTTTAGGTTTTTGGATCCCTGGAGCCCAAAAAACCAAGATGGCTGTGTGGATTGGGCCCAGGTATCATGTGGCTTGTTCCATGGGCCCAATCCACACAGGAGCCACAACTATCTTACTTAATACCAGGTCCCCAGAATTTTAGCTATATACTCAAACTGCTACACAATGCTGGATATTATATCAGTGACTAGAAAATCTTAAGGATATGAATTCTACTTTCAAGCATTTGAACTTTCCTGCAATGAATCAGGATTACAAAATGCAGTGTGTGCTGTTCTGAATGGTAATCTTACAACTCAGCCTAATTTTGTTTCCATCATCAAAAAAGCAAGGAATCCATTCTAACCTGAATATGTGTTTTCCTTATAATACCTTCTTATGTCATTACAGTGCAAGTGTTTTCATATGGTTTGAGTAGCATGTTCTGGTTTTTTTATTGTTTCCAGCAACTACTTATGAACATTTGTACTATTTCCCGAGGGAATGTTCTAAGTTTCAATCAGTACCTTAAAGTGTTTATCCTGGCATTTTAGATAGAAGGTCAGCCCAAGCAAATATCACATTAAAGAATCATGTCAAGAATCATCAGTGTTCTTTTCTTCCCCTCTCATTTATTTTGAAGGGGGCTCTGTTCATCAGCTTTTGGCAACAGAATTCCCTGCAAAGACATTGGTATTTAAAGTCTTTGCCATTGCACTTTGGAAAGTAGAAGATTAGATAACACAAAGAAAACAGAGGGTGAGGACTCCAGCCAGTTTATGTTGTCTTGGTTCCGCAGACTTTAAACAGGTCATGTGGATTTATACCAGATGAAAATGTAGCCTCATGTTACATATAGTCAGGCTAGAAAGTAAAAACATTATATGAATGGATACAAGTACCCTTGAGGTGAATGAGTCTTTCAGCAGTCTTGAAGGTCAGAAGGTCTATATGTGAGAATCATGTTAAAATAATGTGATATCGAGACATTTTCCCATCCTGGTCTTTGCAGGTATGATTGAATTGCTGTTGGGATAGCAGTTCATTATGGCTGGGATCGTTCCAAACTAGTCAAATGGATCAAGGAACATGAGAATACACATAAAATGTCTTTCTTTGTATCGATGCATGCATCCAATTGTTGATCCAAAGCAAGAGAAAAGAAACCTGCAATCCTAAACATATTTCTCTGCAGCTGCTGTTGCAGTTATTGAATTTATCTTTTCCCCAGTATGGGGCTAAAGATGGCTTTCATTAATTAAACTAATATCATAAAATTAAAAACACAATATGTACATGTGCTGAGCTTATATGAGCACAGAAAGAATGAACTACAATTATACTGAGGCTGGATCTACATTACCCAATATCTAAGGAACTGATCCCAGATTATCTGCTTATTCCAGTTTATCTAGTAGTGTAGACTCAGATAATCTAGTTCTAAGCAGATAATGTGGAATATCTGTCTTGATGATCTGGATTATAAGGCAGTGTAAAAGGGGCCTGAGTTGCAATTAAACTTAATGTAATTGCATGTAACATGGTGCAGCATTACCGGCATTGGTTTGTAATAAATGGGAGATGGCATAGGAATACTACTGATTGGACTTATTCTAATGGGCTCTGTGTGGGGCTGCCTTTGAAGTGTGTTCAGAAAAAAAGAAAGAAAATTCAGCTGGTGCAGCCAGAGTGTCAACAAATACCAGCCATGGGGAGAAAACAACTGCAAAGTCTCCATTGGTTCTACTGATCTGTTTCTGGGCACAATTCAAAGTGCTGATTATGCCATAAAAAGCCCTACATGGCTCAGATCTAGGTCATCTGAGCAATAATATCTTCGCATATGAGCCTCTTCAATCTGGAGAGGCCCTTTTCTCTGCTCTGCCACTCCCACCAGGCATATTGGGTTGGAACATGGAAGAAGCCATCCATTTGCTATACCTCCCTTCCTGAAGAGAATAGACTAGCACCTTCCTTGCTAATCTGTCATAGGAAAGGCAAAGCCAAACCACTGCTGAACAAATCTTATCATGAAAACTCCAGGATACATTGTGTTAGTGTCTTCATAAACTACTTCAAGATACACAACAACAACAACAACAACAACAACAACAACAAGCCTTTTGAAGGGAAGAAAGCTTTCATGTGTTATGTTGTTTATATTTGTTGTCCTTTTCAATAGTCTGTTTTTAATTTTACTGTTAATCTAATTTTTATTTTTTACTTTGGTACAATGTATATTTTCTGGTCAGACTGGGGGAAAGGTAGAAAATCAATACTACAACAATAAAGATGCATTTGAGCTGCCATCCAGTTAGAGACGCATACATTGATGAGTTACATTATGATTGCAGGGTGAATCATAATGCAATGGATGCCTCCTGTTGACAGATTATACATTGTGCATAGTAGTTGAGCATTGTCTATTGCAGTTGTACATCACATAACAACATTTGTTGAAATGTGTCACACAATGTTTCCATTCTGCCTAGGAGTTGTGCTGTGTTGATATAGCGTATCTCTACATGCACATTGTTTATGTTTATTGAAGGGATGCTGAATTGCTGAATATAAATGAATTTATCCTTCCTAATGGAAAAGGATATTTTCTACTTCATTGAAAAAACTCATAGAATTATAGGTTTGGAAAGTACCACAAGAGCCATGTAATCCAACGCCCTGCCATTCAGGATGTATATTTAAAGCACTCCCAAGATGTAACTTTCAGGTCTTAAGGACTTCCAAAGAAGGAGACTCTAAGGATGCGATCATTATTAGATTTCTCTTAATCCCTGTGGAGAAAGCAGCTCTTTCAAAAATGTCCCATTACACAGCCCAACAAAAAGAAATCCCCTAGTGTCTTGGTTTTTTGAAGCACTAATTCAGAAAATTGTATTGGATGGACCACATCAGCTCTAGTTTCTCAGACATGGTTATCATGATTTTCTATGGAAAAGCAGATGGTATATGGCATATGTTCTGTATCTAAAAACTAGCACTGATAGAGGAAAATTGAATTGGCAGTTCAAATTTGGAATCAGAAAATGTTTAACATTTGAAACACCCAAATCTGTGTTGGCAAGGGTTATCATATATTTTTGAACAAAATACATATTTTACACAAAAACAGTACCTTGAATGCTATCCTTTAGTCCCTGGTAGGCAGACCTCTTGAATCCATTGCTGAATGGAAGGTCAACAAATAGATACATTTGATTGATTAAATGGATCTCTTCTAGTTGGGACTGGCAGTCTTATTTAGACTTTTTTGTGTGTGTGGGGTTGTATGATCTCATACAAAAGTACCCAATTATTTGGCAAAAAAGAATAAATCAAGCAAATTACCACAAAGTATTTTTTAAAAAGAATGTGCTTGTTGAATTTATTCAACAGCGGGATATATTTCTTAACCTGTTCCCAAGAATGAAATAACCAAAGATGTATATTCCTAATACAGACATTGATTTATGTGAATGCAATTCAAAAGAATTTTGATAGCTCCTGTTCAAAGCCTTCTCCAATACTCTCCTTTTCTACATTGAAAAAAAAAAGAATGCTGTGATTTACAGGTATTTTTGTTTTGTTTGAGTATGGTGGTTTAGATCATCATATCTCCAAGCTCTGATTTTATTTAAAAGAGCTTATTATCAGTAAATTAAAAAAAATGGCACATAGCAGTGTTGTGTTATGCTGGGAAAAATCCTGGAGTTTGCACTGGCACTCTTTAGACTGGGAAGACATAAGCATAAACCACAATGGACTATACTGTATGAAGTCCCCCTGATTTTATCTACTAATCTATTATGAAATTCAGCATTGAATAAGTTTATATCTAAAGTATTTTTAATTGAACCATTTTGTCTGTAACAGATGATGTTCCCAAATCCACACAGAACAAAGCTTGCCTACTCCCTCCCATTGAGTTGTGATACTTATGGACCTTGGAAAGGATTATTCCTATATTTAGTTTTATCCTTTCCCTAGTTCACCCAAGAGTTTGAAATATTTATTTTAACAAAGCTGAAACTGCATGTAAAACACTGAAGAAATCCCCAATGCAAAACTGTTTTTTCTTTTGTTAAAAATGTGAAAATATTACATTGCCACTTCACATTATCTTGGGGACCCATTATTGTTGTTATTTTTAAAGTAGCTCTGCTTAGAATTCCTCCATCCAAGGAGCAATAAATCTACCAGTCAAGTAGATACTACAGTAACAAGGAGAAGGCATTTAGTTTGGATTTATTGGGACAAGCGGAAAGTGAAAACCATCTTAAAATACTTAAAAATGACAAAATTGCATGAATGAGGAGGGGAAAGTTGGATATGGAGAGAGAGAACAAGAGAAAAAGTTGGCTGCATGTAGAGACAGAAAGAATGGAATCATAAATCACATAAGACAGTTGTGTGCCTTTATCCAGGGATCCAGATGTTCTCTACTAAATGTGTAACAAGTTTAGAATTATTTTACACAGAGTTGAAAAGGACTCTGAACAAGGACCTATCCACACCTACGAAGTGGGTGGGGAGAGCAAGTTTGCCTCCTCACCCAAAAAGGAGAATGGTTCGTCCCTGGCGAACCCTCTGGAAGAGGGGCGGAGCCAGGCTCTTGCCTCGGCCCGCCTCTCTTCCTCAGTCTCTTCTGGACAGCGAAGGAGAGAAGACGTCCAGGTCGGTAGCTGGGCGGGGGGTGGGGGCCTGTGAGCTCCTCGCTCGCCTCCCACACCCCCTCCCTCCCCCTGGCCCAGCCCGGACATGGGAACGGGCCCATTGTCCGGGCCGTCACCCCCCCTCCTTTACCTTCCTTCCCGGGGTTTGGGCGGGTGGGGGCAGATGGGGATGCCTCCCCTCTCTTCTTCGGCCTGGCGCCCGCGGCCTGGCTCTCGCCGGCGCATCGCGCGGCCTGGGCTGGCGCCGCCGCTTCCCCTCTCCCTCTCTCTTGCGACTCAGGCGAGGGAGGGGGTTTAGCGGCGCGGACGGGGGTTTTTTCGGCCTGTGAGGCCGCGTGTCACTAGCGCGCCGCACGATATTTTGCCGGGCGGCCCGCGCTGGCCTCCTGCCGCCGCCGCCGCCGCTTGCCGGGGGTTTTTTCGCCTCCTTGGCTGTCGGTGCAGCCGCGGGCAAGCGCTGGGCCTCGGCGGGGCCTACGGCCTCCGGGGGGTTGCAGCGCCCCCCCCCCGTTCTCGCCGTGTGTGCGGCCGGGTCGGGTGGCGACGTCTTGGGACTTTGCGGGTCCCGGCGCTCGCCCAAATGAGTCGGCCTGCCAAGCGCCGCACCGCTCTGGCCCGCTCAGGGGTTTCTCTGCCCCCGCGGCAGCCAGCGGGGGTTAAGCGGCAGCCGCCATCTTGGCCACATGGCCGTCGGCCATTTTGGGCCTGTAGCAGCCGGCTTTGGGCGGCCGCCATCTTGGTCGCCTGGCCGGCTGCCATCTTGGGGCCTCCATGGGCCTAGGTGACGGTGCCCCCCCCCCTCCTTTCAGGTTTTTGAACTGGGCCAGGAACTAGATGTGTGGCCACATTCAGACAGGCTGCTGGGTTTGGGCCTGCCCTTTGGGGCTATAATGCCTGATGAAGATTCAAGGGGGTTTTTATATATCATAATGCTGACATTATATTTCAATACGTTTTGTTGTGGTGGTCGTCTACATGTCAGTGACGCATGCCTTTCAGAGAAGCTTAAAGGACATGATTCTGCTGCCGAACGGAGGTTGGAATATATGACACATGTGGTTTCTTCCTAACCCCCCTTTTTGACTTACGATTTTGATATTGCACATAATAATTACACAATTCTGAACACTTATTCGATTGGTGACACTAAAGATTAGGATGATATCTACGGGTTATGGTTTACATGTCCCAATTTCAATAACCAAGATCAATATCTTAGTGTCAAATAATGTGTATGTGTGTGTATATGTATATATATATATGTCTGTGGGTGTGCTTATATGTATGTATGTATGTATATACATACGTATCTATATAATAATAATAATAATAATAATAATAATAATAATTTACAGAGAAGGGTCGCCCCCTCCAGGGGCTTATTGCAGCCCTTATTTTCCGCGGACTATATGCAATAAAGACTGGTTATTTCTCAATAATTAATCTATTTGGCTATTACTTTCTTTATAGGATGCCTCCAAAAAAGAATGTCGGCGGACCAAAGGGCAAGGGGCCTGCGAAGACGGCACCAGCAAAGCGCCCCCTGCCACCCAGCGTTTCATCGTCAGAAGATGAAGGGGTCTCGGCTGCGGACCTTGACGCTCTTGCAGCTCGGGTCATCGATTTAGAAAAATCAAGGGGCTTAACGTCCCCTGCCGCCTGTCAGCGACCGGCACGTAATGCCAGCAAAGCGGCTCGATTTAAAGCACTGTTGTCTCGTGTTTCTTCCCTAGAAGCTGATCGGGAGGCCAGGGCCCAGTGCCAAGTGGTGCCTGCAATAATACCTCAACCAACAACGGTAGAGAGACCAGTTCAGCCCGCACCTGAAGAACCACAACACCCAATTCAGCTGGAGATCGCAGTGCAGACCCCGGTGCCAACAGCTCCCAATGAGACAACATTGTCCCGGACTATCCCGTCCACGTCTGCGGCAGGTAGGTCAATGTCATCAACGGGCACTAACACTACAATCATTTGGCCATGGGGTCAGGGACAGGGTTCCCTGCCTCTGAACACTCAGAGCCAACAGACACATTCCATATCGACTGACACAGGTTTGATACCAGTCCACGCCAACAGCCCTAGCGATGAGGTCATTCAGTCTGGGTCACAAGCCCCCGCGGCTACCCCCAAGATCGCGGCGGATGAGGCTAATCAATACTGGGGCACTGACAAGTGGCCGCTGCCTTCAATGGCACCTACATCTAACTCCCTGAGTTCCCACCTAGCCCAGAAGACCATTGACAAAATTCTAAAAAATGAATATATAGACATATTCTCATTATACTTTAGAGAATTGGAAAAAAAGGAAAAGGAAGACTTAGATGATGAGAATAAAGAGAAGATTAAAAAGCGCAGGGTCGAACAAAATTGGGAGAATTGGCTGGCCTGCTATATGATTTATTCGGAACTTATTTCAGAGGCCCATCCTTATAGGGCTAAATCACTAATTCGTTATCAAAACATCATTTATGGGGCATCGGTCAATTTTCCTGGGAATGCCTGGCTCCAGTACGATAAGCGTTTTCGCTCTAAGGCGGCACGCGACCCAAGTATCCGCTGGGATTTGATCGACAACCAACTCTGGATGGAAGTAATGTCCCCATCCAAGCTGAGCCATGGTGAAAAAGCAGACAGCGGCCATACCATTCAAAATAACAAAAGCGGGCAGTCCTTTCGGCAAGCGGCCCCGCAGCAGCAGGCCCAACGTCAAAGGGCCATGTGTTGGGAATATGCAGCACAAGGAATTTGCTCCCGTAAAAACTGCAAGTTCTTGCATTCCTGTACCATCTGCCTGGGAACCCATTCAGCTAAAACGTGTACCAGGGGCAGGCCAACCAGGCCTAACCCAAGAGACAATCAGTTCCCCAGAAAAAACACCTTGCAATCCCCCCTTCCAAAAGGGCCCCAGTCCAATTAGACTACAACAGCTTACCACGTGGTTGAAGCTTTACCCTGATAGGCCCGCAGCCAAATATTTGTTAGATGGTTTCACCTTCGGTTTTCGCATTCCAGCACAGGGGCCTCGGAATCCATACACATCACCCAACCTAAAGTCATTACTGGGTATGGAAGAGCTAGTCAGACATAAAATTGATAAAGAGTTAAAGGAAGGTAGGGTTATTGGCCCCTTTACCCAGCCCCCCACCCCGCATTTCAGAGCCTCACCATTAGGGATAGTTCCTAAAAAGATAGAGGGAGAATTTCGCCTCATTCACCATCTGTCTTACCCAAAGGGCAATTCGGTGAATGACGCCATACCGGAAGACCTGTGCACAGTTCATTATACTTCTTTCGATGCGGCAATCCGCCTCATCAGGCGTTGTGGATGTGCGGCGGAGCTAGCTAAGTGCGACATTAAGTCGGCATTTCGCTTGCTCCCGGTTCACCCGTTAGATTTTGATCTCCTGGGTTTCCAATTCGAAGGAGTTTTTTACATAGACCGGGCTCTGCCCATGGGTTGTTCGGTGTCGTGCGCCGCATTCGAAAAATTTAGCACATTCTTGGAGTGGGCAGTAAAGACCCAATCAGGCCTTAAGGGCGTGGTTCACTACCTGGATGACTTCCTTTTCGTAGGGCGACAAGGCTCCGGTCAATGCGGCGCTCTGCTCTTAGCTTTTCAGCAGTTAGCGAACCAGCTAGGGGTTCCTTTGGCTGAGGAAAAAACCGAGGGCCCTCATACCACACTAACCTTCCTGGGGATAGAGATAGACACCATACAACAATATTCCAGGCTGCCGCCAACAAAAGTGACAGACCTGATGTACAGGGTCCAATCATTTATAAAACATAAAAAAGCCACACTACGACAATTTCAGGAGATAATTGGGCATTTAAATTTTGCATGTAGAGTGATTGCACCAGGTAGAGCCTTCTTGCGAAGATTGTGCAATGCAACCACGGGCGTGTCTTTGCCGCACCACCACATAAGGATTACCCAGTCAATTAAGCTTGACATGGCAGTCTGGATTGATTTCCTAAACTGCTTTAATGGAATCTCCTTCTGGAGACAAGACCTACTCTTGAAAGACTCAATGAAGGTAGCATCCGATGCTTCGGGTGCAATAGGTTTTGGGGTTTATTTTGACGGCCACTGGTGCGCCGAATATTGGCCACAAGAGTGGCACGCTCGGGGCATTACAACTGACCTAACTTTTCTTGAATTCTTCCCGATTCTAGTAGCAGTTTCCCTGTGGAGCAATAGGTTCGCAAACTCAACAATACATTTCTGGTGTGATAACATGGCTACTGTCCAGGTTGTCAACACCCTCACTTCTAAGTCACCCAGAGTCATGTCCGCCCTGCGCTATTTTACCCTACATTGTCTACGTCATAACATCTTATTTCGCGCATTTCACATCGCGGGTTTAGACAACTCCTTAGCCGATTCACTATCTCGCATGCAGATGGAGCGTTTTCGACATCTAGCGCCCAACGCAGACCCTTATCCGGAACGCATGCCCGACCATCTCTGGCAGGCTGGGACGACGAGCTAATAAGGGGTATGGCAATGGCTCTCGCTCCCAATTCCAGAAAAGCCTACCTTAGGACAGTACGTGAATTTATTGACTTTAGAAATTACTACAATTTACCAAACACTACTCCCGTACCTTATGAACATGTGGCCCAATTCTGTATCTATTCTAAGAGAAGAGGCCTGACACCACATTCAATTAGGACAAAGTTAGCTGCGTTAGCTTATTGGTTCAAGGCGCAGGGCCTTCCAGATCACACTAACGACTTTAGATTACACAAACTGATGGCTGGATGGTCACGCCAATATGGCAGGCCAACTGATGACAGACAACCAATGACCCCTGACATTCTGAAGGGCCTTTTAAAGACATGGCCTTCAATTTGCTCTTCCAAATACGAACAATTGTTATTTCATGCGGCAGCTTTGACAGCCTTTTTCGCTGCCTTGAGGGTGAGTGAATTGGTTGCTGCATCAAAAAACGATAAATCTCAGAAGGCTTTAATTCGGTCTGACATCACCATGTCCCACAATTGCTTAGAGATTTACATCCGTTCATCTAAAACGGATCAAGAGTCAAGGGGCTCAGTCATTACCCTAACACAATGCAGCACACTAGACCTCTGTCCTATACAAGCACTCTCGCAATATATCTCAGCCAGAAAACCATCCCAGGGTTATTTTTTCTGTCACCAGGATGGATCACCTTTGACTAGATATCAGTTTTGGACAATCACATCAAAGGCTCTTAAAGCCCTAGGCCTGCCACAGCACAAATTCGGTACTCACTCCTTTAGGATAGGGGCTGCTTCCACGGCATCAGGCTTGGGCTACGGGTCAGAAACAATCAAATCCTTGGGGCGGTGGAAATCCAACGCTTACAAGAGTTACGTGCGTCCCTGTTCCATATAATAACACTAATTTGTCTTTACAGATGCTGCGTGGCTGGCACCCAGATGGAAGGTCCTGATTTGCGGGCATAGCTACGTACATTGGGCGGAGCGTCAGGCTCGAAGGACTTCCTATGGCCAACACCTGGGCCTTGCCTCCATTGCATCTGTTGAATGGAGAGGAAGACGCGGTTTGAGGTGGGACGGTCTGATCCCCTTGTTGTTCGAATCCAGGAGTGCCCCCCCTCCTGATGTCGTGGTCATCCACTTGGGTGGGAATGACCTGGGCCTATTGAAAGGCAGGGCGCTTTACTTACAAGCGTGTGAAGATGTGGACAGGATATGGGAGGCGTGGCCCCATACCCACATCATTTGGTCAGCCATTATACCGCGCCTTAAGTGGCCCGGTGGCGGTGAAGTAAGAAAGCTCGAAAGAGCCCGCAAGAGGGTTAACAGAGCTATGCGATCGTTAATGTCCCGTGGCAACGGGTCCTACATTCAACACCAACACATTACGCACGTCAATCCCGAATTTTACAGGGCAGATGGTATCCACCTGTCTGATTTGGCCAACGATCAGTTTTTACAAGATTTGAGGGAAGGGATTAGGTGTGTGTTAGAGGACTTGGTGGGGATGGGGGCAAAATAGACATTTGCCCCCAATCTGTGGCGGTTAATAGTTTAGAAAAGCACAAAGGGGGTGGACACCTAAGGCACCCCCCTCTGGGGTGAAGGCCAAAAACTAAAAACACTCACCTGTTATATTGACACCTCTGGGTGAGACTAAATTTGAGAGGCCTTGAAACAGGGAGAGTCAAGCCTCAATTACTTTGAGAGAGACTTCTCCACATGTTTCCCTGAGCGGTTGCCCGGGTTTATGTTGCCAGGGGACCCAGGTGTTTCCACCTTAATAGTCGAGGGGTGGAACAGATAAAAACCCTACCTCGACTTTATACACCAAGTTCTATACATACACCAGTTAGTTGCAGTTGAAAGTTAAATAGGTAACAGTTTAATAAAGTTGCCCAAATTTGAACCCAAGAAAAGTTTGTGTGGTCTCATTATTTTGGGGGTTGGAAGGCAAGGACCTATCCACACCTACGAAGTGGGTGGGGAGAGCAAGTTTGCCTCCTCACCCAAAAAGGAGAATGGTTCGTCCCTGGCGAACCCTCTGGAAGAGGGGCGGAGCCAGGCTCTTGCCTCGGCCCGCCTCTCTTCCTCAGTCTCTTCTGGACAGCGACCCACCACGCCCGCCCATCGACAGTATAATTATTGGTTGCCTGACGGGACCGGGTAGGAATTTTTCCCTTTACTATTTTACAGGAGGGTTTTTTCGCCTACCCTATACTGTTTTAGGGGCTAGCTGGGTTGGTGTGGTTCTTAAATAGGATTTAGCGGTTAATAGTTTAGAAAAGCACAAAGGGGGTGGACACCTAAGGCACCCCCCTCTGGGGTGAAGGCCAAAAACTAAAAACACTCACCTGTTATATTGACACCTCTGGGTGAGACTAAATTTGAGAGGCCTTGAAACAGGGAGAGTCAAGCCTCAATTACTTTGAGAGAGACTTCTCCACATGTTTCCCTGAGCGGTTGCCCGGGTTTATGTTGCCAGGGGACCCAGGTGTTTCCACCTTAATAGTCGAGGGGTGGAACAGATAAAAACCCTACCTCGACTTTATACACCAAGTTCTATACATACACCAGTTAGTTGCAGTTGAAAGTTAAATAGGTAACAGTTTAATAAAGTTGCCCAAATTTGAACCCAAGAAAAGTTTGTGTGGTCTCATTATTTTGGGGGTTGGAAGGCAAATGAGATTCTCCTAAATAATGTGGACAAGGAATGTAAAAATACCATCCAGAATCCTTTTCGGCTATCAAAATCTCCCTTGGAACAACTCACTAAATAAGATTCCACACTTAAACAGTATTTATTCTTTTAAAGAAAAAAGATTGAAATTCATGGCTCGAAGAAGCATGGTCCTTATTTTGAGCTATATTTTCCCAAAAATATAAAACAAAGGAGCAGGAGATTTCAGAGGGCTTTTTCACAGAAAGGAAGTTGAGAGCAATGGTTAAGGCACTTCTTTATTTTCTTCCTGGCGTAGTTTCAATAAGTTTCTCCTCTACTGATTTCCTCTGTGATGCAGGTTGAGGCCCATGTAAATAATGTTTTCCATACAGCTTTCTGTCTGAAAAGATAGATTTGTTTTGGGGTTTTTTTAGTGATGAAATTTGACAGCATTTCTGTGTTCTCATGACTCTCAAATATTGGCTTTGATGTCCCTTCTTTCATGCCATTGAGAGCCATCATGATGTCATGGTCTGAGCTTTGGACCAAGAATCTGGAAAACAAGGTTTGAATCCCCGGTCACCCACAGAAACTCATTTGGGCAAGTCAGACTTGAAGAAGAAAAGGCAACCGCCCTTCAGAACAAATCTTCTGGAGAAAAACCCATTATAAGTTGCCCTTAGGGTTGCCATGAGTTGTAAACAACCGGAAGGTACAAAAGAACATTCATTCCTATCTTCATTGCATCTCAAAATGGCTTGCTAATGGAAAGGTTATGTGATTTGTGTGAAAAAAGATGGTTCAAACCAGTCCAAATTAACATTATAGTACCTATTTCTTTAACATGCTTTCTGCTAAATATTTCTTCTCCACGTGGCCACTCTTGAGCAGGCTTCGTTGAAAATATAATGTATGAACCAGCAAAACTATGTTTCCCTCAACAGGCAGACGTAACTCTCAAAACTGCAGCCAGAACTTCAGGGTTTATTGCACTATGCATGCATCACAATATGAGATTCTGTATTAACACAACTTTACAACAGGAATACAGTGGCATTCCAGAGGACATTTGGGGGCAATTATCTGAGAAAAAAGAATCAACAGGACATTTCTACGAATTTTGTTCAAACCCTTATGTTGAATTCTAAACAGCTCCACATGCAAACACACGGTAAATAGCTTGTAAATCTGTTTCTAAGAGTTTGAATGTCTCTTCTACTGAGAGTTGTTCTTAGATTTCTATGACTTTTTATCTTTCCTTCAAAAGCAATGATTAGAATTCACCTAGCATTTTTTTAGCTTTCAGAAAAAATGTCTTAGCAACTTTTGAAAAGTACTCTAAATGCTACCGTTATGCCATGCATTTCATTGAACAAATTCATGGCAGCACATGCACTTCTCTTTGCCACATCACCTTGTACCCTCAAAACAAACATTTGAATTAGTTTATACTGGGATGATAGCATTGTTTTTTTTCCCAACACTTTTTAAGGTCATAAACTTGGGAGCACAGTCTTTCTTAAAAATAATATGTCTCAGAAATGACCCCATGGAACTACTTAAGTAATGGGTGAAAGCTCCAATAAGAAACATAATGTAACTAGCCCTAGCATTTTTTTGGTCAAAGGAAGTTGCAGAGTGCTGGTTGCCCTCCTGAGAGCATCACCCAATATAAGGTCCTCCTCCAGAAGGTCATGTTATTGAAGGCTGAAGACTTAATTAATCCAATTTCCCCATAACTTCACCTTAACTGGGATCTCACAAAAGAACCAAATAAGCAAAGATGTCAGCAGTTCAGTATGAAATGTCCACTTGGTATGAAATATCACTAATCCCTCCTAATAAGAAAAAAAATGTTCTGGAGGCGGCTCCCAATGATAAATCAGGACAGGGTGGAATTGCTGTAGATCATATGGAGCTGGTTTGTTGTAGTCCAGAGCTCAGAAACATCATGTTTTTAGACAACAACATCTAGAGCCTCGTCAGAAAGGACAGGTGATAAAAGAGAGCGACAATGGGATGAATCCATCACCCCATGTGCAGCTCCTTCTTAGCAACACTTTTCCCATCATATGGTGGAAACGTTACCTTCCTGGAGAAGCCCTATGGTGGTTCCATTGGAGACAGCATAACATGGGAAGCCTCCTATGTTCTGGCTGAAGCATCCAATAATGCTTCTGACCTAGTTGGGCTGGGAGCATCTGCCAGAAGTCACACGACATCATGTGACAGCCAGTGTGGGGCTCCATTCTGAAAATTGTGGAAGCATCCTAGGATGCTGATTTCAGTAAGTAAGGTCCTTAGAGCCAATCTACAAGCATTCTCCGAAGTTGCATAAAACTGGGATACTACTTCAAAAGGTAATATTGCCAAGCTCTCTGGTATTGTTGACTCTCCTGTGTAGGAAAACTCTCCTGGTATACAGAACTGTCTAGGCCTTGAATCATAGGAACTATTTTGGTTAAAGTAGAATCTGACTAATATGTCAATGGCTAAAGCTGGAAAAGTTACTGTTAATATTTGTGATCCATTTAAGGAATCATTCTGTTTAAAGAGAAGGGTATACATCTTTCAGTTAAATTAAAACATGCAAATGTTTAGCCGGGAGAAAAGGAGCTGATAATGACTGATAGTGTCCTGCCACTGATCTGGGTGATTTTTTCAGTATGTTTATCTATGATAGAGAGTGGTATAAATCCTCTATTATTTAATCTTCACATGCAAGGATGCATATTTTTTTCTCAGTTTTACCTTGACTATGGGAGAAAGCAAATATTTCTTTCAAGTATTCTCTAAAAATTCAAACATCATAGGATCTGAAGACAATAGTCTATAGAAAAATACATTTTCTTTGTGCAAAAATGCTTCTTGCCAGTTTTCTGGGCCTAAAATATTTTGGTGTTTTACACCTGTGTCTCTCTGCAGAATTATCCCTACACATTGAATAACAGGGAAAATGGTGCAAAATATTATTCTGTCCATTTTTGCAAATGCTTTTTTTCTATTTATTTGGTTTTATAAAAAAATATATACCCTGCTTTTTTCCTAGCATGGGGTCCAAACAGTTCACTATGATTTAATACAAAGTTAAGCTAAAATCTTATTTAACAGAAGATAAAAAGTAATGAAATAAACAATTTTGTTTGGAAAGCACATTTAAAAAGTTTAAATATAATTTACTAGATAAACTCACAGCAAAAACAAACAAACACCCTTTTAAAATATCCTACTGCCACTTAATTTAAGAATCGAAACCTGCCTCAATAAAAAGATCTTTGCCTGCTGATGAAAAGAGAGCCAATTTGTCTTCCTCTGGAAAGAAGTTTTTTTCTTTGTCCATCTGGATAAAGATTTTCATTTAAATGTGTGGCAGGAGACCAGTGGTTGGATGAGTTTCCAGGTGTCCTGGGGTGCATCTAAACTTTAGAATTAATGCAGTTTGATACAACTTTACCTACAATGGCTCGATACTTCAGATGAATGGAAGTTGTAGTTTGGTGAGGCAAAGTCCTGTTTTAAATGTCCTTTTATCTTGCTTTATAGTGAATTGTCATTGCTTTTATGCTTAATTATATGGTGTTGATGTGTGCTTTGGTTTACGTGTGTAAGGTATTGAATTTTGCCATTGGGTCCCCCCACCCCCAGGGTTAGAAAAGCTATATATTAGGCCTGTTTGATCAAGAAAAAATTTGTTTCTAAAATCGATTTGTAATTGGGGTGTTTTTTTGTTTCGATATTTAAAATATTTACAAAACTTTCCAAAAAAATGTTTTGTTATTTACGAAATTTCGTAAATATTTACAAAACATTTTGTAAGTGTGAATGTTGGAACACAGCTGGGAGGAGGAGGAGGAGGAGGAGGGCGCAGGAGCCGGAGCCGATTGGATGGCGCGCGGAGGCCGGTTGTAAGGGTGAGCGTGCGCGGGCCGGGCACCCAACAGGCAGGGGTGGTGCACTGCTGGGGTGCTTGGGAGCGCCGGATTGGCTCCCAGGCACCAGCAGCACTCAGCAGCCTCCATCCCATTAACAACACGAGCTGAAGCTCGTAAAATATATGGGGCTGCTGTTTCGATATTTTTAAACCCTTCCGGGTTTGAAAATGTGTTTTGAAATCGCGTCGGATGTGGTAAAAATAACAAATTAATAACGAAATAACGAATTAACGAACGAAACCGCACAGGCCTACTATATATACATACTGTAAATAAATAAATAATAAAACTCTATGGCAAATAAGAATGCAGACTTTTTACAGGTGAAACTCCAATGATTCCAATTACTTCTAAAGTTTACCGGCCTCCTCCCTCAGTGTTTAATCAATTCAGTTTCATAACTGCAGGAAATGTGACCCTTACTACTGGTGATAGGCTCATTTGAAAATTGACAAATAAAAATCCAACATATGCCATCCTGCCCAGTCTAAAAATATACTGTTAATAATTCTTTTTTGTTGTTGTTGTTGGACTGGGTGGCACTGAATTCTATTAATATAGTCTAATTTCTGCAAGCAAACAGGTGGGAGAGCCTATTCTCCAAGCTATTTTATAAAAAATGAGACCTTACTGGCCTGCCTCCACTTAATTGGCAATTACATGTTGTGTAATAATATGTTCTACTTCTTGGAAATGGCCTCAGGCAACTACTTAAAATGAGTGGTAGGGGAAAAGAATGAGAAAAGTACATTCAAGCCTTGTACTGATTGGCACTTTGCTCTCCTTTTGTACTTTCTGCATCAGCAGTTCCCTTTTATTTGTGCATCCTTTTTTATTACTACATCACTAGAGAAAAAGGATTTAGTAGGAAGGCTACAAGGAAGCCAAGGATTTTGCTGTTGTTGTCATTAAACTAATTTCTGTGGGAACATTTTTTTGTCCTTGGTCAAATTTCAGTTTCCTCCCTGTCTTTTCCAATGCCTCCTAATCTGTACATGCTAACATAGCTTTTGAAGAAAATTCTTCTAGTGCCTTGGCATCAATAGTAACAAAAAAGGAAGAGAAATAAAGCTGATTGTATTTTTAAAGGGGGATCACTGCCTAAGCAAACATGAATGCAGACAAAATCATAATGGTTCATAAAGAAAGTTAGACAGAATTAGCCATATACACAGTACACCTATTCTAGTTTGGCTGGAGCAGTCCTCCACCATCCCAATTTTATGCTGCTTTTTAAATGTCTCCTCTGATGACCTTCCTCCATTTTCCACAACTTAGTTTGGTTTTTGCAAACTGAGTTCAAACTGCAAATATAGTTTCTTAGCAGGAAGGTGGGGAGATGCTTTTGCTTTTCTCAGCAAAAGACTAGAGTAAAAGCTGACTACTGCAGGCTCTCTTCACTAATCCATTCTTTCTCATTGCCAACTTTTGCCATCTTCACCACATTGCTAATGTTTGGCCACATTCTCATCAGTAAAATGTTGGAGCATACCAAGTCTGGATTATTAAAGTGTCAAATGTAAGCATGCAGTTAATGGTGTGAACACAATTAAGACATGGTTTTTGAAAAATGTAAATAGCAGCTGCCGAGGAAGGGAAATCAGATCTCTGACATCAGGAAAGTGGTTTTAAATGGAGAACGGAAATACTTTGGATATAAACTTGAAGTTCTTTGGCCAGGTTCTTGAAGCAGCTTCTTGGTAACATGTAGCATGTTCTAGATGTTAGCTAATATTTCCGTAGTTGGACAGTAGATGGTCTTCATTACTTTTTTTCTCCATCAGCTTAAAATGATTGTTTTATCATATTTAAAGCTTCTTGCTGCATGGCATCCACTTCTTTGTTTAAAAAAAGTCTAACACATCTCTGGCTACCTTATAATAATCTGAATTGATTTCTAATCATTGGGTAATTTTAAGCTCTGTAGAAGGGACACATGATACACCTTGGTTGTTCACAATGAACACCTAGGAATCCGTTCAGAGATTGGTAATTTTCCAGTCCAGAGCACTCATTACATCATCCTCATATGCATCTATTTTTCTTTGTGTACTACTCAATGTCTTTGGGTCACTTTCCAAACTATGAACCTCATTCCCTTGTTCGGGATGCTTGAAATTATGTCCTTGTTCTTCTTCTTCAGGAACATATAAGCTCTTGTTCCTATGGAAGATCTATTTCCTCTTTTCTCAGATCAGTTACATTCATCAAAGTGAGCCTTATGTCTTGTAATAACTTCTTTAAATTCTTTACTCGATATCACCTGTGTCAAACTGAAGGCCTGTGGTGCTGAATCCAGCCTACCATTCCAATTTATGTGACCCAGCAGATGTTGAAGTCCTGTATTCCTCATCCTTAGACATCATGACTAGAGCTGATGGGAGTTATGATACAATAGCATCTGGAAGGCTGCTGATACATGATAATCTGAATGAATCATATAGATTACAACCTACCACAATAGATTCTGGTGCTACCTTGAAGTTTACCTTGGCTGGTAAACCTCCAGGATATATCAGCCAAGGTAGACTTCCCCTTATATACACCACTGCTTTTAAATCTCTGAGCACAGACATAATCTTTTTTTGATTCAGTGCATACCTAACACCATTTAAAGTATTCAAATCTTTCCTTTTTTGAGCCTGATCTAGAGGTATATAATGCACAATTTGGTTAGATAGTTTGAAATTCAGAGGAAAACACCCAGAACCTTGAATATGCACAAAAAATTCCTTTGAAAACCTTCATTTTCCCTTCAGCAGTTTTATAAGAAATATCAATGAGCTGCATGTTTTATTACTGATACATTCAGAACCTAGGAATCTGATTTGTGATTGTACTTATCAACTACTATTACTCTGTCCTCTAAAAGAAAGGGCTTCCTTGCATTTGAACTTTGTGAAATCTATTGCTAAGATCAGCTGTGCCATGCTGCCTTTATCTTGTAGACTGAGTACTTAAAGAACTACCATTGCCTATAACTTTTTTTGGGGGGGAGGGGAGCAAGTGTCTGATGAAATGACCATTACTATCACTATTATAGGAATGGAGTTCTAATTGGCTTTTTTTGAGGAGTTTATCACCTATTCCTCCCACTGGCTAAATACAGTAATGTCTTCCACTTGAATTTTAAATAGAGAATGAGCCATCAACACTTTGCTCAATGTATCATCTTCTGAGCCATGAGACAATATCGTCATTGGGTTGTTGTGGGGTTTTTTTCCGGGCTATATGACCATGTTCTAGAGGCATTCTCTCCTGATGTTTCACCTGCATCTATGGCAAGCATCTTCAAAGTGTGCCTGCATCTCAGTACCTCTGAGGTACTCAGGAAAGAATACCTCTAGAACAGTGGTTCTCAACCTGGGGTTCCCAGATGTTTTTGGCCTACAACTCCCAGAAATCCTAACAAATGATAAACTGGCTGGGATATCTGGGAGTTGTAGGCCAAAAACATCTGGGGGCCCCAGGTTGAGAACCACTGCTCTAGAACATGGCCATATAGCCTGAAGGGAAAAACCCCAGAACAACTCAGTGATTCCGGCCATGAAAGCCTTCGACAATACAATATCATCATTTTTAAAAGAAATTAAAAGAGTCGAGAGTTTGCTGAAATTAAGAAATTAAGAGTCGAGAGTTTGCTGTGTTAAGAGGCATGGAACAAATTCCTTCAGGCCTCAGCTTCTGAATTTGAATAATCTTTTAGAGTTTTTTCTTTTCCATGTTCTATACCTAGTCCTATGGATAATTGTCCTGAAACACATGTTCACATACCATAAACAAGGCTTATGACAGTGATTATAGTTCTCATGTCTAACTCATTTAATAAATTGGATTTCCATATATCACCTGATGTTAAGGCACCAGAGCTGAGTACTGGAGTAAACAAGGTATGCTGTGACCAAGATGACAAGTAGAACAGGAATTTCATTGGAAATTTCATTTTGAAATATATTGTTAAGCAGTAGCAACAACAGCAACAACTGAATTATAAATGATATAATAAAGCTGAATAAAATGTTATGATGGAGTTAGGAGATGCCCCCAAGGGGTTTATGTAGATGGTATTCCTCTTAATAGTTCTCACCCCATGTTGGCCTGGCAGCAGCATGCAACAACTCTCCCTTTCTTCACCCATGGAGCTGCACCAGCATCAACTGATGGGTGCCAGCCAGCTCAATAGCTGACCAGGGCTAGATTGGAGTATGCTGTCCAATTTAGCTCCATGTGAAGAGGTCATAAGTGACGCTAGGTGTAATTGTACCTAGGCAGAATTAGCATTCTTTTTTTGCTCTTCTCTTCTTATTTAAGAAAGTCAGTGATATGCTATGCTAGCATTTGCATTCTCTTAAATCTTCTGTGGCTTTGTAAATTTTCCTTGGTAGGATCCTTCTTACTCCACTTATACCTAATGAAGACATCTTGTGGTCCTCTAGATTATTTTTATGTACTATTGTTCCTATCTGTACTCACCAGCATAGGAGCTGGGAGCTGCTCAGTGCCTGAAAAGGCAGAAGCTACCCATCCCAGATTTATATTAAAATAGAAAGTTATATGACAAGCAAAAACACAACACCATTGCAGCAATTTAATTTATGTTTAGTTTAATATTGCTTATCCTATCTGAAAGTGCCACATCCTGAAAGTGCCACATCCAGTACTCCCTGATACTGGCACCTCCATCAGAGGCTGGATCTACACTGGCATTTAATTCAGATTATCACATAAAATAATCTAGGTTATCTGCTTTAAAATGGATTACATGAGACACCATCTACACAGGCCCCAAAACCCAGAAGAAAGTGGAAGAAAAAGGAGGGTGGCTTGAAAACGCAAACAGAAAATGCATGCTTGATTGTGGGACTGCTTGAAAAAGATACAATTAAAAGATTTACATAAAATGTGATATCAGATGGACAATGTGCTGCTATGGAGGACTGTATATCCCCATGCCCCCCGCCCCCAAAGCAAGACTTACTTGCAGTATACTGGTATAAACTGATCCAGCACTCATTTTAAAATCCCAATACTGCTGATAAGGGATGTAGATAGATGGAGCCATGGGCACACAGGTGGCTAAATGGATGCACGAGAAGAAAGCAATTCCCATGAGAATTCTTTCCAAACATTCCTTTGTTCCTATATTTCTGAAAGGAAACTGAGTTTGAATTTACAAAGTAGGCACCAGCGTGGCAGTCAAGTAACTCCAAGGGGAACCGGGTTCAAAAGGGCAAGCCTAAAGACACTAGGAGGGTGAGGAGAGCCAATGACAGAAAGTCTGCTTTTGTTCACTTTCTTATATCCACATCAGCGTATTAGCACTCATAAGTATTGGCAAAATGCTTATGAGGTGCAATGCATCTCTGAGTCACTAAGAAAAAAACTAAAAGAAAACTTCCAGTGGATATCCTATACCTTTTGCAATTCACTTCAATCCACATTGACAAAACTTTTCTGGATGCCATTTCCCAGGTCTAACAGCTCCATGTGAGTTCTCCTTTAGGTGCCGGGATTTTTAATTCCATTTCCTTATTGTGGACTGTCTGGAATGGCCCTGAGCTTACACTGCCATATAATCCAGTTCAAAGCAGATAATTTAGATTTTATATGGCAATGTAAATGGGGCTTCAGGGGACTAGTGAAGTTATTTTCATCATTTTTAAAGGAGTAGCTGGGATCCAGTTGTGGTTGTATGCTTGTGCAAGTGTTGATACACCAGCCATTGTAGTTTCTCAAAGGTTACACAAGCATGGTGTTCTGCCTAGGCTGCATAAACCCTATAAGACAAAAAGGAAATTGCTGCTCAGGCCTAAGAGTACTCTAAGGAAGCTTGCAAGCTAATCTATAGTACTATGTGAGTTTAATGGAACTGTACATTACCATATTGCCCACGACAGCATCAATTATGCAATGGCACAATCCAGTACTGCATTCTAGCTATGCTTGTATAATATTATGCTACCAAAGGAGTGAAAAGAAAATTAGCCATTATTTCTCACTTGTTTAAAAATGCAAAACTTCTTTTTAAAAATCCATTTCTTGCTCTCCTGGCCAATATCTTTTTCCTCTCTATAGAGAAATGTTGCAAAAGTCTAAAAATCACATTCTAAATATGTGTATATACACATACACATAAATATGTGTATGATTTCCTGATGATTTCCCCGTTGATGTGATAAATAACTTTATTTGGCATTCTGGCATAGGTAAGGTAGGCATAATCACAACTTCTGATTAGAGTTCAATATGAAATGCTTACAAAATCAATTTCAGGTTTTCTCAGTGAACAAAGTGCACCAGGGTAAATTTTAGGAATATGAAATAAAATCAAAGCAAATTCTTCCTTTGGAGCAATAACAATTTCCTATGCTTCAGAAATCTCTCAGCCCTTTTCTTTTCTTTCTTTCTTTAAACTCAGGCCTACAGTAATGCAGCTTTTGCTGTGGGGAAGCAGAACATATCACCACGGGAAATCATAAAATACAGAGTTTAGTTGTTTTCCCACCTCTGCTTTTATGCTTGAAAAAATACTGAGAGGAGGGTGGGGGCATATTCATAAAAATGAACAAAGAACTGACCGTTCTCACACTAATGCTGTCCTTGGTCACAATAATCAACAGCTCTATATTCTGACTGACAGGTCAGCCACCTTCCATTGCAAAAACAGTCTACCTCAGTTCCAGAGCAACTATTTCAGATAGTTATGTTCTGATGTACTATATATAGATATCTCTACAAATAGTTCCACTTCACTTTTAGAATCTTAGCCCCTTCTACATATAAAATTTAAATTATCTGCTTTGAACTGGATTATATGGCAGTGTAGATTTATATAATCCAGTTCAAAGCAGATATTGTGGATTATCAGCTTTGATAATAAGAATTATATGGCAGTGTGGAAGGGGCCTTAGCTGTCTAGCAGAGGAACAATTTCAGCTTTATAGGGGGAAAAGAAAATATTTTCCTGGGATTACTTATAAGCCTTGCCCAGGACATTTGTGATTAAACGTAATGTGTTGAGCAATTACTGTGACTGCCTGCCTTCTAATGCAAAGGTGGGAACTCTATTGTTTGTGGGTTGCATCTGGTGTATTGGTTCCAGTGTGGCTTTTGGACTCCATCTCAACTTCATTGTACACACCTATCTTCGCTATAATAGATGTAGCATTGACAATCACATATATCGTGGTGTTACCTTTTTCTAAACAAAAAGACTATACTTTTGCTTTCATTTATCATATTTATTCAAGCCTAATGAATCCACTTTAATTGCCTTGGTTCAATGCAATGGAATCATGGGGGCTGTAGTTTTACAAGGTCTTGAGCCTTCTCTGCCAAAGAATGCTGATGCTTCATCAAATAACAAATCCCAGGATTGCATAGCTTTAAGACATGGCAATTAAATGAGAGATGACGTCCCTCAAAAAGGAGCTCCAGGTGCTCATGAAGCAGATTACTTTTTTGCTTCGGCCCAGCATTAAGATTATCGTATTATGCAAATCTAATATGTGCCCTAATTTTGACAAGGTAATTTAGCTCAAAAAGGTGAGCATTAGATTTAGGTAAATAGGGTATACTGGATATAACATAATGTCTGTACTTGTGTATGTCAAATTCATGTATAAATCAAGGATGCTTTTGAGGACAAAATTGTGGACCTTTGAATATGTCAAGGGTCTTTCCATGAAGATGAGAAAGGACCAGCACCATCTTGAAGAACCAGTTGCCTCTGACTGCCACCACTGCAATTTTCCTGCCAAGACACTAAAAAAGGCCCTTCACCATTTTATTGTGGGCATGAGATTATTCTTTTTCATTTCTTTCATGAAAACCTAACAGAAGCAATGATAATCTGTAGTACTCCCACTGCAGTGCCACTTCTCACCTTTTTGAATCCCTGGACAGGGAAATTGCAGTGGTAGCTCTTTGATGCTTTGTCTCAAATGAACACCCAGTGAGTTGAAGAGGTTGATGCTTCTTTTAGGTTTTCCTGGGATGGACTAAGCTCCCACCATTCACTATCTTCTCAGAGAAAGAAATGATTCCTTTTTTAAAATAAATGTTAACTGTATGATATCACACACACACACACACACACACACACACACACACTTTGGTCCAAAAGCAAGGCGCTGGCTGCTGGAACTGCATCCTATCAGATCCCCAAAATCTGGAGGAAAGCAAGAGCCATAGCCATCTTGAAGCCAGGCAAAGACCGTAATGATCCAAAAAGCTATAGACCAATCGCCCTGTTGTGCCACTTCTACCAAGTTCTGGAGAAACTTATTTTGCATAGAATTATGGAAAAAATAGACCCATGTCTGATCCCACAGCAAGCTGGCTTCAGGAAAGGTAAAAGCTGCACGTCGCAAGTGCTGAACCTGACCCAGGACATAGAAAATGGCTTTGAAAGGCAGCAGATCACAGGAGCTGTCTTCATAGACCTGTCAGCAGCTCATGATACTGTAAACCACTGTCTCCTCCTGAGAAAAATGTATAATATCACAAAGGACTACCATCTCACCCACCTCATAGGAAACTTGGTACAAAACAGGAGCTTTTTTGTTGAGTTCCAGGGCCAGAGAAGCAGATGGCAGAAACAGAAGAATGTCCTGCCTCAGGGGACCGTGCTTTCTCCATCAAGGTTCAACATTTACACAAATGACCAGCCACTGCCAGAAAGGACAGATAGATTCATCTATGCTGATGATCGTGCAATTGCTGCTCAAGCAGAGAGGTATGAGATGGTAGAACAGAAGCTCTCCAAAGATCTAGGTGCCCGTACTGCCTATTAAAGGGAAAACCAGCTGATCCCTAATCCATCTAAAACACAGAACTGGCAAGCATCCCGAGCTCTGAGGATTACCTGGGAAGGAATCCCACTGGAGCACCGCAGCGCACCCAAATACCTGGGAGTCACTCTGGATCGTGCCCTGACCTACAAGAAGCACTGCCTGAATATCAAGCAAAAGGTGGGTGCTAGAAACAATATCATACAACCGGGGATCACAACCAGACACAGTGAAGATATCTGCCCTTGCCCTATGCTACTCTGCTTCTGAGTATGCATGCCCAGTGTGGAACACATCTCACCACGCTAAAACAGTGGATGTGGCTCTTTGTCCTCCCAAGCACTTTACATTTTTTAGGTCTGCTTGTATGTTTTCCACAAACGCCCCATCACCTTTCCGCCCATGTTCCAGCATTATTTGCATTTTTAATTTTACATTTGGCCTTCCCAGTTTTAATTGTGTGGTCTTATTGTTAATGTTGAATTATTTTATTGTCCATGTTTTTATTTTAATTGCCTGTTTTGTTGTTGTTATTGCTTGCACTGTTGTGTTTGGGCTTGGCCTCATGTAAGCCGCACTGAGTCCCTTGGGAAGATGGTAGCGTTGTTGTTGTTGTTGATATTATTATTATTATTATTATTATTATTATTATTATTATTATTACTATTGAGACATGCCGCATTATCATGGGGTGTCTGCGCCCTACACCACTGGAGAAATTACACTGTCTAGCCGGTATTGCACCACCTGACATCCACCGGGAAGTAACAGCCAATAGTGAAAGGACCAAGACAGTGACATCTCCAGCTCATCCATTGTTTGGGTATCAGCCATCACGTCAACGACTTAAATCAAGAAATAGTTTTCTAATATCTACAGAGACACTCGCTGGAACACCACAGCAAGTGAGAGTTCAAAAGTGGCAGGCTCAAACCCAGAATCTCAACCAATGGCTGATACCAAATGAGACACTCCCCCCTGGGCACACAGAAAACTGGGCAACTTGGAAGGCGCTGAACAGACTGCACTGTGGCACCACGAGATGCAGAGCCAATCTTAAGGAAATGGGGCTACAAAGTGGAATCCATGACATGCAAGTGTGGAGAAGAGCAAACCACTGGCCACCTGCTGCAATGCAACCTGAGCCCTGCTACATGCACAATGGAGGACCTCCTTGCGGCAACAGTAGAGGCACTCCAAGTGGCCAGATACTGGTCAAAGGACATTTAATCAACTATAAGCTTGCAAACTTTGTGTTTTGTCTGTTTGTTTGTTTTGTTAAAAATGTAATACAACTGTCTGGTTGCTCCTGACATGATAATTAAATAAATAAATAAATAACTTTTTTCTTCCCTTCTCTTCTTCCTTCTCTTACCTTCCTTCCCACCCTTTTCTTTGCCTTCCTCTCTTCCCCCCATTCGTCCTTCTCTACCTATTCTTGGACTGGAAGTACCAGCAGTCCTCCTGATCGATCTACCTACCTACCTGTCTATCTCTATCTAATCTATCTATCTGGAGAATTGCTGGGAGTTGCAGTCCAGTAATAGGAAATTGAAAATATGCAGGGATTGGGATGCTCTCAAAGAAGTCCAAGGAGAAGAAAACTTGCCTCTTGGTAGCAGTGCATTTGGATCATCCTCCTCTCCTAAAGGGCCTGGTCTAGGGGATACTGGGAGCTGTAGTCTGCAAGAGAGTGTGGATATGCGCCTGTGCTGTAGCATCTTTTTACTTTTTTGGCTTTTTAAGTCCCTTCCACAGTATTTTTCAGTGTTTTTATGAGTCATCTATTGGCCTAATAGGTGTATTGTGTCCAAATTTGGTGTCAATTTGTCCAGTGTTTTTTGCGTTATGTTAATCCCACAAACTAACATTATATTTACATTTGCATTTACACTAGCTGTCCCCTGCCACCCGTTGCTGTGGCCCAGTCATGTGATCTGGGAAATAAAGTCATGAGGATGTGTTGATTTCTAATATATATAATTTCTTTATTTTTGTTGGGTAAACAGTATTTCTTGCTGTTTCTTTGTCAGTGTTGATGTGGAGATTGTCTGGTTTGCCTACTCTGGAACATTCAACATATAATTGCCCTTCTTTAGGGGTCCCTTTCAAATATATGATACTATATCTCTCTGTGTGTGAATCATATATCTATGGCTGGATGGCTCTTTTTCAGGAGTGCTTTGATTACGTTTTCTTGCCCTGGTGAAGGGAGTTCAACTGGATGGCCTTAAGTATTTTCTGTTGGTCATGGGCGTTCTGTGTGGGAAATTTGCCCCAATTCTGTTGTTCGTGGGCTTTCAGAATGCTCTTTGATTGTTGGTGAACTATAAATCTAAGTAACTACAACTCCCAAATGTCAAGGTCTATTTCCCACAAACTCCATCTGTGTTCATATTTGGGCATTTTGAGTATCAGTGCCAAGTTTGGTCCAGATCCATCATTGATGGGGCCAAAGTGTTCTCTGGATGTAGGTGAACTACAACTCCCAAACTCAAGGTCAATGCCCACCAAACCTTTATAGTGTTTTCTGTTGGTCATGGGAGTCCTGTGTACCACGTTTGGTTCAATTCCATCATTGGTGGAGTTCAGAATGTTTTTTTGTTGTAAGTAAACTATAAATCCCAGCAACTACAACTCCCAAATGACAAAATCATTTTTTTTAGCGATGGTCACTCCTTGGGTTAGTAGGTGTCTTGTGGCCAAATTTGGGGGTAATTCATCCAGTGGTTTTTGAGTTATATTAATCCCACCAACGAACATTACATTTTTATTTATATAGATTTACATATACATATACATATAATCCTCTGAGTAGAGTGGCAAAAGATCCAAAAAACTACAACTCCCAAATGTCAAGGTCTATTTCCCACAAACTCCATCTGTGTTCATATTTGGGCATTTTGAGTATCAGTGCCAAGTTTGGTCCAGATCCATCATTGATGGGGCCAAAGTGTTCTCTGGATGTAGGTGAACTACAACTCCCAAACTCAAGGTCAATGCCCACCAAACCTTTATAGTGTTTTCTGTTGGTCATGGGAGTCCTGTGTACCACGTTTGGTTCAATTCCATCATTGGTGGAGTTCAGAATGTTTTTTTGTTGTAAGTAAACTATAAATCCCAGCAACTACAACTCCCAAATGACAAAATCATTTTTTTTAGCGATGGTCACTCCTTGGGTTAGTAGGTGTCTTGTGGCCAAATTTGGGGGTAATTCATCCAGTGGTTTTTGAGTTATATTAATCCCACCAACGAACATTACATTTTTATTTATATAGATTTACATATACATATACATATAATCCTCTGAGTAGAGTGGCAAAAGATCCAAAATTCTATCTTAAGGACACATCTACAATGTAGACATATAAAATATATTTCTAAGTGATTTTTTGATTGTTCCTCAGCTGAGAAGAATTTTGATCCAATTAAGATTCAGTTGGGCCAGTGTCTGTTCAGCAGGCTGTTGGCCTCCTTTGCGAGTCTTAATTAACTGGGTACCAAATGTGGAGTAGCCTTCAGTATTAGACCACAGAGCTTTCTAATTTTTTTCCACTAATCTTAAAGAAACCTGGGCAGAAGTAAACTTTACTGAGATATGGGGTAGGAAAAGAAAGTGCTGAGAGAGCACTGAACAGTGTGAACCTCTCATAAAGCAGTCAATGCAATGTCTCAATTTGTTAAAATTACGTTTCTACAGCCCTGAGCAATTTAAAGAATGGTTTACTTTGGAGCCTGCAAAGTGAAAAGGGAAATTCACATAGCTATATATGCTGCTAAAGTAATACCCACCCAGTTTTTTAATCTTTCTGCATGTATATGCCTCAGTGTGCTCATGTGGATATCTACGGTGGTCCATATTTTATCTAAATGTTTTTACAAGCAAACATAATCTGAAACAGATTATTGGGGAATCTATCAGAAAAATAAACAGACTCTGTCTGGTCTGACTTCTTGGTGTCTATGAGCTGGACAGCTGCGTAGGAGAGGCTATTGATTTGTATGGGTGTGCATGTGATTTCATACAGTTCTGTTTTTGTCTCGTTTGCTCAATGCTGTCCTTGTTTCTTATACCCCTGTTGGTTTCTCTCTCACACTTGCAGAGTCATAGGCGCCAGTCACGAGCTCTGTGGCAGCCAGCCACAGCGAGGTGATGTGGAAAAATGTTTGAGTTTGATAAACAGACCAGTGTTTATAACTGATATGTTGCGGCACTGCTACACAAAGCAAATCTTTGAATAGGAAGAAGAGGCAAGATAACCTTTTGCTTCTGGATGTAAATGCATTATTTAAGCTAAAACAATGCCTTAGACTAGAATCTATTAGCATAAAAACACATGTAATGTTATTTGAATTCTTTTCTTATAGGCCCAGTCTGCTGCTCTAGACACAGAACCAGCTATCATCTTGTGAATTAGTAGTACAAGAATACTGTCATGTCTGTGCCTGAAAATATCACCTGAGCTCAAGATTGGTCTTGTGGTTTTGCTGTACATAAGTCATTGGCTTCCAACAGCAGTGATGTTTCCTTCTGAGTGTCCCTCTAAAGATTCCGGATTTAGAAAAGATAGCTGGATTAATAGCAGGGTCTCTCTCACACCATTTCTCTGTGTGTGCGTGTGTGTTTTGACTAAGGAATTGAAAAAGGTTAGGGCAGAACAGAAATAGAAATGAAAACTGGTTTTTCTCCCCAACCTGAAATCCAAACTGAGTGACTGATTGGGAACCCTGATCTGGGAAACTGAAAAATGTCTGTGGATTCTAGTAGAAGGAAAAGAAAAGAGACAAAGAGAGCAGTCAATTTGGAAGAGTAAAATTATACTTGCATAGAGTCAGTAGCTCAAAACAATGGTAAAAGAAGAGGGCAAGAAAAAAATGTGATACACAAACTTCTGGATGTGTATAGGGCTTCTCTAGAATAATATGTAAACTGGGGCAGATGAGTTATAGTTAACACAACACAGATCATTTTTTTTTTAAAAAATGTCCTATTTTCTTTGCTATTTTCTGTTTGCTCTCCTCCAGTTTATTCATTTGTGGATTTCATCACTCAGCTGATATATGGCCTTCCATGGATATATTTTGCACAATGCTGCAACACTGCATGATTTGTTAAACCTTAACACATGAACAAACACTCTCCGGGGTATGCATCTCCATAGGCAAGAATAATTGGTTTGGTCTAGTGATTCCTAATCTTTACACAGCCTCGAGCAATAGCTTCAAATGAAGTTTCAAATACCTTTAATCCAGAAAGGCAGTTGGTTGTACCATGCCTATTGAAGTCAATGAGGTTCCAAGTCTAATGTTATTTTATTTTTAATTACTACCATCCTGTTCATACTGGTGACAAATGGCTCATTCAATTTTCCTAAACTTCACATCCCGAATTTGTGTCATTTGTTGCTTTGTTCATTTCTATAGGAGTAAGGTAAACGTATTTTTGTTCAGTGACAGCTGCACATTTTTTTTTATTTTTTTAAAAAAATAGATTGAATGAAAAGCTGATAATTACTTTTCTGTGAGGAAAAAAAGATGTTTCAAACAGACACCACCACCATTTCCCTGTGCTTATCACTGCAGGAAGAAGGAAGTGTCACTACTGCCATCACTTCTAACTAGTGCCGGATCTCCCTGCAAATACCTGGTTGATGTCACAATGGGGCACTAGTGCAACTAGGAAGAAGAAATGGAAATCAACTCCTTTTTTCTTGGTGGACATGTGGGTCCTGTTTTGACACCAGCAGATATAACTGTGACAGTGTGGTTCTTTCATAGAGATCTGTGGTTTGTGAGCAGTCACAGAAGTGACACAGAGAACAAGGTCATCACCTAGTAGGGGCAATTTGCTCTAGTCCATCTGAACAATTAACAATGTATGTTCTGGATTTGGAGCTACTCCAGGTCAGAGTTACACCAGACTTATCTGCTCAAAGTAGATTTGCCAGAGTATCCTGTGACTTTGTGGCAGAATTGGGTCTGATTCAGGCCAGTTTGCTGTGCAGATGGATACAGCCAACATCACCCTTTCCTTGCATATTCAGTGCAGGAAATAGAAAGGGATAGATCATGCTTGTGTTGCCACCATTGCAGCTGTCAGCAGAGACGCCAACATGATGAGGAAGAAATTAGGGAGAGCATCCCTGACCTTCTTCCTGTTGATGTGAATGCATCTGCTGATGTCAGCCTATGACAACCAAAAGCTCATACCAAGCTCTCTGACCAGCTGGGAGCAGTAACAGGTCTGGCTGGAAAATGTGGATGCAACTGCAAAACTACAGTGAGTTCAGCAGGCTGTGTTCCAGACAGTCCATAGATTTACCAGTCAATATAGACTTATTCTTATCTTTTAATATTTTATGTTCTGTGCTATTTGTATATCTACATTTTCCAAACCAAGTTCTCCCTGTTTTCCTGTTATCCTCTCTGAGCTTTGCCTCCAAAACAAAACTGGCATGTGAATACCTTCTTCTTTTCACCAAATAAATCCGTGATCATTCAATGACCTTTGATGCTATCAACTTTCTGGATCACTTTTCTAATAGAAGTTGACAAAATAATTTTGTGACATTTAGAGTATACGTTCCAAAAAGTGTTGTTAGGAGATTATTGTGTCTCCCCGAAGGAATTGGCTTATGCAGGCTCACTGTACTCCATTTTGTGCACTTTGTTTTTTACTGCTGCATGAATCACTTAGGGAAAACATTCCTGGAGGTATAGAACAAAATGTCATTAGTATGCCGATGACACCAAGCTCTATTTATCCTTTCCAGATGAAGTACAGTACTATCTTCCCTGGCTAAATGTCTAAGACAATTGATAGACTACATTAGGATGAGGAATTGTAAGTTTAGGCCAGGTAATATATTGTTTTTGGTGATGAAAGAGTTGATGAACTCATTTTTGATAAGGAAGGGCTGACCATGAAGCATTGACTACATACTTTTGAGTGCTACAGACTAAAACAACAGCAACAAAAACACAAGCAAGGTTGTGATCTCTCCCTTTAAAGAAAATACTGAGATAAGGATGTCGTCTGTGGTGAATTACCAGCCATAAATATGCTTTAAACAATAACTTCACTATCCCTGACATTATGTCATCTCCTGGTTGTGATTGTACTGGGTTTTTTTGTATTTACATACCAAATTACTTTAACCACTTTTTTGCTCATTGAGATCTTCTGTGTATGACAATGGACTGCTCTGGTTTCTCCTTTGCTTTTTTATACCCTGAGTTAGGGTAGATGCTGTATTAGTGGCAACCACCAATGAATTATACAACATGGGAATCATTTTTTGTTATTTCAGAGGAGTGAGTTTAGTATCTCCATCACATGGCTCCCAGCCTCTCCCAAACTCACCTTTATTTTCCATCCCTTCTCTCAACATGAACATTTAATGTGTCCAGAGGAACATCTGGCTATGTCTTTGTGGCTGGATGCATAAAATTATCCTTATTACTACTTTTTCAGAACACTCTGGTGGACCAAAAAGAAATCTTTGCTGAAGATACACTGGCTATAGATGTTCTCCAGTTTGTCACTAGAGACCCTTTTCAATCCTAGTCTAAGTCTTGTACTTTATTGTGGCCCTCCTATTGGCTTACTTTTGGCTTACTTACATAAAATGCATAAAATCCTTTAAAAATCCTTTTTAAAGGATATTCCTATCCCTCAATTGTTTTGAACTTTTCAGTTTCCATTGGGTTATTTGTTTTGAGCTTTGCAATTGTACCCGAACCTTGCATTGACCTTATCCCAGCCATAGGATTGTTTAATGATGATGTTTGTTATCATGTTATGTTTTTATTGATCAATTTTATTGTGTTTTGTTCTTATCTGTACTAGACTTGTCCCTTTGTAAGCACCCTGAGTTTCCTTGGGGAGATGGTGGCGGGGTATAAAAATAAAGTTGTTGTGGTTGTTGTTGTTGTTATCATCATCATCATCATCATCATCATCTGGCTACTAAATGATAGTTGGAGGGGGCTGCAAGAAACAAATGAATGGAGGTGATAGGAAGATAGATAGTATCAGGGGACTTCACACTATCATCTGATATAGGATCTCAACCTGTTACTCTGTAGTGTGCATCGGGGAAGTCAATCAATAATGAGTTGAAACTAAGAAAATACTCCAGGATAACAGTATGAAAACTGATACCATTGTTTATGTTAGAGTTAACTGCATGAAGTACATTTTAATATAAAGAATGGTGCAATGTATACTGAGCAGAAAGGGTTAAAATCAAACTATGTTTTAAAAGTCAAACAAGCTAGGAAGCTTGAGCCAAAATGATGTCTTATCTGTTTTTATAAACAGGTTGACCTCTTGACAACCACCTTACACTTGGTACATGGTATGATACAGTATATTTATATAGGAGATCATTAACAGCACAGCTGAAGCATAATTGAATGCAGGATTCAATAACAACACTGAACTTAAAATACCATCTAAATATAAAATTCCATCTCAATCTTGTTCTCCTTAATTGAGGTTTGCTCCTTTTTCCTGTCTCCCTCCCACACCAGTCAGAACCAGTCTACTATTACAATTGGAGTGATGGCAGGGAATGCCAGTGGAGTGGAGCATGAGACAAGAGGGGGCTGTTTGACAGGTTTATTTTGATAACATCCATGTCCATGTGGATAAGGATAAAATTACATGTGCTTGAGGTTCCATGGGCAAATATGAAGTAATGGATCCCAATTACAGCCAGCATTCTGCTTATCGCTCTAATGGGATTACTGAAACTGTGTGATGGAATGGGACAGGTTCCCCAGTGGAAAATGTAGTTTTGATAGGATTGTTGTGTTATGGATAAAATGAGCAACGTAATATCAGCAAAGGACACAATAGAACAAAATTAGCAAGGGACACATTTCTGTTTATAATCACATTTAGACTAAATAAATTGCTACAGCATTCATTTCTTCAGCCTACTTTTTAAATAAAACAAAATAAAATAACTGGTATGTATATACATTGCACAATTATAACTATTAGACATCACTTTAACTTCTATAGTTTTGCAAAGTATGAACCCCAAGATGACAAAGTATGGTGTTATGGCAGTTATATGACAATAATAGTAGTATCATTATGTGGAATAAAAAGTCCATTAGTGTGGAAAGAGTCTAAGGACTTTATCACACCAACCCACTATTCTGCTACAGTCACATTAGTGTAGATAATGGATACATATTGGACTGGGCACCTGCAATATCTCTTTGTTAGCAGAGTTGCACCAATTCATCATTCCGTGGCTCCATGATTGTATTTCTGCACAACTTCTTACACTATTGCAGCTAGGTGATGGAAATATTGTGGGATTGGGAGCTATTGATGGGTTTTAGCTGCTCTTGTCTGGCATCTCTTCCTTTTTCCAACTTGGAAAGAGAAGGAGAAGCCCCACCCCCCAAAGGAATTCTTCCCCATTGCATATTAGAAGGAAAGTGCAAGTAAGAATTCTACTATGCAATTTAACATAGTAATGATGACACACCACATTTAGGACAGAGAATTAAAACACACTAGGGCAAAAACCAAGGCTGAAATAGAAACTCAGATCCTATTAAGGGTTAAGCTTACCACAGCTCTGTTACTCTTTATTCAAGCACCTTCTCCCCAATGGAAATAAACTCTTTACAGATGAGATGGAGTGCTTTTCACTTTCACCACAATTTTAGATTGGCTCTTAGGAAAGGGACAGAGATTTGTGCCTGACAGGTATTGTTCTAATGTGCATCTTGACATATTTAAAGTAAAAGGGAAATACAAGATAAAGTAAGAATTGGGTTCCTGCACAATTGGTGATATAGGTTTTAACCAAAGACAAGGTGAGTTCTAAAGCAAATTGAGGAGGAGAAAAATATCAAGAAACAGAAAATGTAAATGGTTATCATTATCAGATAAAAGGCAAGGAGAAGAATTGCCCCCCAGCCAAGTCGAGGCTGCAACCAGAAGGGTGTGGCTTCTGCTTATACACATCTGGGAAAGGGCACAAAATGGTTAGAAATCCATTTTTGGGAATAAGCACCTCAAAATTGAGATGCACATTACAGTGCACTAGATTCTAGAAAATACTGTATTTGTGTGGGAGGTTTTATGTCACCATAGATATTTGGGTTGGGTATATCTTGACTGGGGTAGGCCTATCACAAAACATTAAGCTACCTAAGGCAAAGAACATGATGCAGGTCAAGTGTGAACTGGCAAGGGAAGCCATGGCAAGTTTCCATCACTAACAATGCAACTAAGCAAATTTTGGCTGGCATATCTATTTGAATGAGAAAACTACTCTGTAAAAATGCCAGATGTATTGACCAAGGACCTCTTCACATTAACCTGCTTTTTGTGTGATTTCATCAGCAATTGTGCAGGTTACTTTGCGGTGCCCCATGTCCCCTCCCCCCTTAGATGGGGACAATGTTGCTGTGCTGCCCTTTCCCCCATCACACAGGAGAAAAGGCCCAAAAATATGGGTAGCTCAGTTGGAACTACCCAAAAAACATCTTCCTGTCTTGCAATGCTTCCTCGCCACTTCAAGGAACAATGGGGTGGGGCTTGCCAAGCGTCATGTGAAGGCACTCGCCAGGCCCCATCCCCCTGGTCTTGCAAGGGACCAGTTTGCCCCAATATAATAAGGTCCCAAGAAGAGAGAGTGATCCCTTCCATAAAGAGCTTCTGACCTTGGTTTCTGGCCTTGGACATACAATATTGGTCTAGAATCTAGTAATTATATAGAACTTGCTCTGATGTATTTACTATTCAGTTGGCTAGAAAGGGAGAGGGTGAGTATAATTCCCCTAATGTCACACTAGAAAGGATAATTGATAGTGCTACCCGGGGCAATTCTGGGATTATAGTCCAAAAAGCTATTTTTTCTGAGTTCTCTTATACATCCCCTTGTATTGTTTCTATATGTTTGACATGCCAGATCTCAATGCTTCAATTTCTAAATAAGATCATACATGGGGCTTTGATTTGCTCGGAATAGAGACTGGCCTCAGATCTCTGTGATATTTGTAAGCAGATGTAATTATTTATTAAGACATGCCATAAGCTAGTCTTTGTTCTCTGTGTTGAAATGTTCAGTGGACAGAAAAGTAGATGGCATGTTGGAAACTCTGACTGGCATATCTCTACGAAGGAGAAAACTACTAAGCAAACTGGTTCTTCAATCCGTTTTGTTGGCCATTAGTGTGTCTTCTGGCTGATTTCCAGACAACTCATTAGATTGAGGCAGCAGTCAAAATGTTAAACTCTCATTAGTCTTCTGCTTCTAAAGGGAGCTTAGCTGAAAATGTTATTGTTTGTATATCCACATCCTACCAGCGTTCGCTCAGGAAGTGATAAAGCTGACACAATTACCTGATGGCCTTCTTGGGGACTCATGCCAAGAGGCTTCCTGTCTAACTATAAACAATAGCTAAGGAAACCAGCCTCCTGGCCAGGAAAGTCTAATTGCTTGCACCACATTTTTCCCCTCCCAGGTTTGACTGTATTAAAACAATGCATACAGTTCTAACTGGTATGGACAAAAAACATACAAAATTCAGTTACGCAAAGCGGGTTTCTTATCTCTAGTGACTGTTTTTAGGATCCCAGCATTTACTCAGGTGAAATCAAGACTTGGGCTGCATTACTTTACACTGCAAGGAATGACCCTGTAGGCCATACTTTAACAAAAAAGGACAGGATTTTATTTAGAATATGCCCTCTATTGGAAGTGCTATCCAGTCTAACAGTACATCTACACTGTATAATTCATGCAATTTGACACCACATTAACTGCCATGGCTCAATACGATTAAAATATGGAAGTTGTAATTTTATAACTTTTAGCCTTCTCTACCAAAGAGTGCTGGTGCCTCACCAAACCACAATTCCCAGGATTCCATTGTATTGAACCATGGCAGTCAAAGTGGTGTTAAAATGCATTCATTCTATAGTGTAAAGCCAGCCCAAATCAAGTTTAAAGTTGTATAGCTTTAAGGTAATGCCCAGAAGCAGTTTTCAAATCCGTGTTCTACACCTTCAGGTACCATGTATCATTCCAAATAAGAACAAATGTGATAATATATTTGGATGACTCAGGCTTAGATTGCTAAGAGAATCTTGGTTCAATGACATTGTTTGTCAACATATATTAACTTTTTAACATATACCATTACCTATGTGTGTGAGTGTGCACCACACATTTTGCCTACTGTAAAGGCTCCTCCCTCATATTTTGTATCTGAACTTAAGCTTTTGCAAAGTAATTGGTTTGCAGCTATATTTCCAAGGGTATGAACATTAGTTAATTGTAATTTTATTATGATTTTTATTCAGACAGGCTTTTTGATTTTTTATTATGATTTTATGATTATCATATGATTATTATGATTTTTATTCAGGCAGGAAAAGCATAATCAAAGCACCCCCAACAGATGGCCATCCATTCAGCCTTGCAGTAATAATAATAGTAATAATAATAATAATAGTAATAATAATAGGAGGAGGAGGAGGAGCCCAGAGGACATCCAGTCCTGCCCCATTCTGCCATGCAGGAAAAGCCCGATTAAAGCACTCTCAACTGATGGCCATCCAGCTAGGCTTTCCAATAATAGTAATAATCATAGTAATAGGAGGAACCCATATGCCTTCCAGTTCTACCCTATTCTACAATGCAGGAAAAGCACAATCGAAGTGACCCCAACAGAAGGCCATCCATTCAGAATGGAAAAGGACTCCTGGGATCACAAGCCCGAAAAAGTTACAGAAATAAAAAGGTACAATACTCCTGACCTCATGATCAAGGAAGTTGTGAGGTCCTAACAACCTCTGATGATGCCTGCCATAGATGCAGGCAAAATGTCAGGAGAAAATGATTCTGCAGCATGGCCATACAGCCTGGAAAACTTACAGCAACCTAGTGATTCCAGCCATGAAAGCTTTCAACAATACAAAGAGGAAGAACTCATTACAGGTGTGTAGACTCGATCAAGGAAGCAACAACTCTGCCTCTGCAAGACCCAAACAGGGCACTTGATGTTAAGATTATGTAGTGGTTTCTCATTCACATAAATTATATATTACTTGGCTCTCATTAAAAACAGCAATGTATTTTCATATATTTCAAAAGTAATGTTTTTGATACTTAAAACAACAGCCATCAATATTTAATGTAACAAGCTATTGGCCTGTAATAAAAAGAACACCTTCCTCCTGTCCCTCTCATTGTCATCATAACACCCATAACAATGGCAACAGAAATACTGCACAAGCAAGCTTTGTATTTTTTTCCCTTCATTATTTAGTGTGGTTAAACTTCTGTATTTACAAAATCAACTAAAGGTTAGTTATAATGTAGTGATCCTTTCATTATTGGACAAAAATAATTTCTCTTTTCCTTCTGCCTCCTACCTTGCCAAGAATTTTTATTTGTATCTGCTTACTTCCATCTCTGTTTCATATTCAGTTGTTTTATCAACCTCTTTCATTGACAATATTGTCATCTTATTTTTCTCTGTCTGAAATGAACACCTCATTTTGGAAAAAGTTGTGAACAAAATTTTCCACAACAATCTAGACCTCTCCGTTAGGCCTGGGTAACAACGGAAAAATTTGTTTCTAAAATCGATTCGTTTTTTGGGGGTTTTTGCGTTTTGATATTTAAAAGAATTCCGAAATTTTTCTTTTAAAAAGTTCGATATTTACGAAATTTCGTAAATGTTAAAAAAATTACGAAACATTAACGAAACAAATACGAAACAATAACGAATCGATTCGTTAATGGCAGACGCGACCGTGCAATACGCTAAAAAACCTCCAAATGGGACAGGGGGAACTTCTGAAGCTTCCCTCTCCCTCTGTTGTTGACTGTTGGTGTGATATTATAATTTTTTTTCACTAATTAAACAAAAAACAACTATAAAACTTGCCCCAGACATGCGGAAAAAATAACGAAACGACCTCAAACAGATAACGAAACGAATACATAACGAATCCGAAGCATTTACGAAACGAATTTAAAAATTCGTTTCATTTTTAAGTTGCTCCAGAATGGTTCGTTATCGCTTCGTTATAAAAAAAATAACGAATTTTTAACGAATTACGAATTAACGAAACGAAACCACCCAGCCCTACTCTCCGTTATATACATACTATCCATTATCCTTTTATTGACACTGAACACCTTGTGACAGTTTGGAGTACTGTCAGAGATCATGCTTATTTTTTTATACACAGCCCTCTTTGGATTGTCATCACCCACTTGTACTCCAAAGAGGGCTGTGCTTTGCTACTCTGCTGCTGAGTACGCATGCCCAGTGTGGAACACATCTCACCACACTAAAACAGTAGATGAGACATGCCACATAATCATGGGGTGTCTGCATCCTACACCACTGGAGAAATTACACTGTTTAGCCGGTATTGCACCATCTGACATCCTCTGGAAAGTAGCAGCCAATAGTGAAAGGACCAAGGCAGTGACATCTCCAGCTCATCCCCCGTTTGGGTATCAGCCAGCACATCAACGACTTAAATCAAGAAACAGTTTTCTAATATCCTCAGAGACACTCGCTGGAACACCTCAGCAAGCAAGAGTCCAAAAGTGGCAGGCTCAAACCCAGAACCTCAATCAATGGCTGATACCAAATGAGACACTCCCCCCTGGGCACACAGAAAACTGGGCAACTTGGAAGGCCCTGAACAGACTGCGTTCTGGTACCACGAGATGCAGAGCCAACCTTAAGAAATGGGGCTACAAAGTGGAATCCACGACATGCGAATGTGGAGAAGAGCAAACCACTGACCACCTGCTGCAATGCAACATGAGCCCTGCCACATGCGCAATGGAGGACCTCCTTGCGGCAACAGCAGAGGCACTCCAAGTGGCCAGCTACTGGTCAAAGAACATTTAATCAACTACCATGCTTGCAAACTTTGTGTTTTGTTTGTTTAAAAATGCAATACAACGGTTTGTCTTGCTCCTGACATGATAAATAAATAAATACCCACTTGCAAGTGATCATTTTTCAACACTAGAAATGCTCCCTAACTCACTGGACCTCAATTTACAGATTAAATTTATTTATTTATTTGCTGTACTTGTATAGCAACCTTCTCAGCCTCGAAGGGGACTCAGGGTGGTCCACAGTGTTAGCAACAAGTCAATGCCATTGATAAAAAATATATAAAAAACATCAAAATTGACCCTCCCCTGATAAAACATTAAACATTATTCAACACATCACATAAAATAACATCATATGTTACACGAAGACATTAATTAATTGTAATTAATTGTAATTAAGGTCCAGGGAGCTTAATTACAATTAATTAATTAATTTGTGTCAGGAGTGACTTGAAAAATTGCAAGTTGCTATTGGTGTGAGAGAATTGGCCATCTGCAAGGATGTTGCCCAGGGGATGCTTAGATGTTTGATGTTTTTACCAGCCCGTGGGAGGCTTCTCTCATGTCCCTTCATGGGAAGCTAGAGCTGAGATGGGACCTCACCTCACTCCCTAGATTCGATCCGTCAACCTGCTGGTCAGTAGTCCTGCCAGCATAAGGGTTTAATCCAATAATAATTTCAGGTAAAGGTTTCCCCCGACATTAAGTCAAGTTGTGTCTGACTCTGGGGGGTGGTGGTCATCTCAATTTCTAAGCTGAAGAGCCGTTGTTGTCTGTAAATACCTCCTAGGTCCTATGGCCAGCACGACTGCATGGAACACTGTTACCTTCCCGCAGAAGCAGTACCTAACCTATTGATCTATTTACATTTGCATGTTTTTGAACTGCTAGCTTGGCAGAAGCTGGGCCTAACAGGGCAAGCTAAACCCCCACTCCCTGGATTCGAACCATAGAATCATAGAATCATAGAATCATAGAGTTGGAAGAGACCTCATGGGCCATCCAGTCCAACCCCCTGCCAAGAAGCAGGAATATTGCATTCAAATCACCCCTGACAAATGGCCATCCAGCCTCTGCTTAAAAGCTTCCAAAGAAGGAGCCTCCACCACACTCCGGGGCAGAGAGTTCCACTGCTGAACGGCTCTCACAGTCAGGAAGTTCTTCCTAATGTTCAGATGGAATCTCCTCTCTTGTAGTTTGAAGCCATTGTTCCGCGTCCTAGTCTCCAAGGAAGCAGAAAACAAGTTTGCTCCCTCCTCCCTGTGGCTTCCTCTCACATATTTATACATGGCTATCATATCTCCTCTCAGCCTTCTCTTCTTCAGGCTAAACATGCCCAGTTCCCTAAGCCGCTCCTCATAGGGCTTGTTCTCCAGACCCTTGATCATTTTAGTCGCCACCAACCTTTTGATCAGCAAGTTCAGCAGCTCAGTGGTTTGACCTGCTGTGCCACCAGCCTGTGGCACAGCAGGAGGGGCCATGTCTTACAGACCAGTGTCTAAAATAATACTTTGAGTACCAGGAACCCTTTTCTCAACTATGAAATGAGTAAAAGAAATTTTTCAATACCTATAAACTACTGTTTGGAGGAGATATTCGTTGCAAATTCAAAGAGCTTTCCAACTTAATTTTATTTAGTGGTAAGAATGTCCTAGACCACTGCACCTTAAATTGTGGATCTCAACCTCAAATTGAGTCTGCTTAGCTTAATGTTGGGTATCACAAAAACCTTTGCAACAGTAAAAGGTTTCTGAATGCCAGCTAGTGACTCTTTTAGACATTTACATGAATCTGTCAGCAAAAACATGCAGTGCTTACAGTGGATTCTGGAAAAAAAAAAAGGTTCCGCTGTACTTCATAAAAAGGAGAATTTTCTTTGTCATTTTAGCCTATGTATGTTTAAAATTTAATAAACACCATTTAAAAAATAAAATTAAAAAGAGGAAACAGCCCACTTAGCAAGCCTTCTGAATATTAATTTGTTAACATTAATTTTTGGTTTTAATACCTATTTTATTTACCCATCTACCCAGTGTTTTATAAAAATTATTCAAGAAAAAATGGTTTTTAAAAAAAAAAAAAAAACATTATTGGGCAGGAAAGGGATCTGAGTGGGGGGAAAAACTAAGAAGTGCTGTCCTAGATACTGGGAGGAATGTCCGAGAGCCATATTACCATATGTTTGGAATAAATCCCTATTGGTGACTTTTTCACAGTATGCTTGCACATTGTTTCCTGATAAGCAGTATCTCAAGAGCACCCTTCATAATGCCTGAAGTAAAGTCCAAGACAAGGATTGTACAAGATTGCATTTGCCATTATTGCTCAGGTTTGGCAATAATGACAAGGCTCCTGTTTGGTCTTTCCTTCAATTCTAAGTGCCAAGAATTTGGCCAACTTTAAATCTAGGAACAGTAATTGGTTCTTCCTAGATAACGTGGCACTCAATACCAAGTGACTAAGTGTTTATATTGTTTTGTTATCATTTTCTTGATATGCATTTTAATGTGTTATGTTTTAATTGTTCTATTGGGCCTGGTCCCATGTAAACCTTCCCTAGTCCCTTCGGGGAGATGGAGGCGGGGTATAAAATAAAGTTATTATTATAAAGTTATAAAGCAGCCTGAGGAGCTCACCTAATTTTAAGTACACAATCAAAAGATGGCAGTCAATGGGAGCTTGCTTTGTCTTTTTGTAAACATCTAGTATTTGTGAGCAGGAAGGATATGTGATGAACTAGACAAGAGTGCCTTCATAAGGCTGTGGTGTTAACTTTTATTATAATACATGTAGTGTGCAAGGAAACCATTGTATCTTTTCAGACCACTTTTTATGGTCTGTAGTTTTAGATATATTTCAGTTCTGCTGTGTCTTATTAATACTGTACTTGTCACCTTATCACAATACCCAAAATGTTGCCCACACACACAACCTCCTCACTCATAGCTATAAAGATCAGTCCCTAGGCCCTTAACTCCATGCACCAGGGAAGTAGACTTAAGTTTATTAAATATTACATTATCAACTTTTTCATCTTAGTCTCAAAGTGCTACAAGACCTCTTGGCATATTGATCCCGACTAGCATGGCTATGTCTTTGTATTATTCCACAAGGTAATTATAATAACCACTGAGACTTAGTTTTTTCCCCTGTTCTTTTACTGTTTTGAACCTCTCTTTTCTATCTCTTCTATAGGTCATCATAATTCACCAGTACTCAAGCTCTCCCTCTTCACATACATATCCAGAGAACTTTGCCTTGCCATTTTCACATCACGTTATTTGGAAAAATAGTGACTGCCCCAGTTTTTGCTGTCATATTCCTGGTGGTGAGCAGGCCAGATACTATTCCTTCCTATTAACAATGGAGATAATATACTAATCAAGCTATTATTCCATATAATAATATGTATGGGGCATGGAATGTGGGTCCATATGTGGGGTGAATGTTAGTAAAAAGCCAGTACTGTTTATTTGTACTAGTTGTTTAAATATTTTCCCACTTCAGAACAACTTCTACTAAGTTGAAACATGGTCCATAACCCACTCTGTGTATGCACTTTGTACATCTCAGGAAACTTTCTATCCATGTTTCTTGTGACAAATGTGTGTGTGTGTGGGGGGGGGGGGGGAGAGACTATGGGCTTCATCATAAAGGCCAGACAAAGTGTCTCCTGGCATCCAGGAGAAAAGAGAGGGACTTGAGGGCAAATTTATCATCCCTGTGCAGCTCCTTCTAAGTGATGCTTTCCCCATCATATGTAGGCAGCACAAGATGGGAAGCCTCTCATGTTGGGAGAAAGCCTGCTTTCACCCCAGTTGGGGGTGGGGCCTCCTCTGGAACTCACACAACATTATGTGATGTCCAGTGTGGGGCTCCAACCATTAGTTGGGGTGAAAGTGTCCTATGATACCAATTTCAGCCTGCCTGATGAGGTTGAAAGAGAGAGAAAACTAAAGGATTTGGGGGAGCAATTCCTAGGCCTATTTACTGTGCTTCAAACTATTGCCTTGCTATTAAAATAAAGCAATGGGGAAATCAACCTTTTAGTCCCATCCGTAGTTAGAGATTGTTGTTACCTACACTTTTTGCAACTTTTCTGCAGACGGGAGTGGAAGCTAATGTGGCCTGAGAGAGGTTAGAAACTTTGCGTGAAAAGCACTCAAAACCCTTTCCCAAAGGAGAAAAAACAAGCATTTTTAGCACTAAAACATGGTAACAAGAGGAGCTGTGATCTGCGTGTGCTTTTATCTAATCTTCCTTCCTCACACTGTGCTTGTAAAAGCATTGTAGAACACTGAAATGTAATAAATGGACAAGAGGCTTGAATGATAATGAAGAGATGAAGGAGGCTGCCAAGATTTTTTTTCTTTTTTTTAAAAAAAAGAACATCCTGTCCTTCAGTCCTTAAAACCATACTGTACATCCAACAATTTTCTGTCAAGAACTGAACTTGGAACTTTTTGCATACAAAGCGCATTGTCTAGCATGTAGTTATGTAGCAGACAAAACCAATACTCACAGCTACTATTAAGCTAGGGTCCAGCAGAAATACCTGCTGCTTCCAGAGGCTGGAGGATAAAGGAAGATGCCTATGGGGCCTCTGTTACACAACTCTTACCAAAGAGCCAAGGAAACATCAGCAAGAAGCTGGAAGGAAGAGACAGAGTTTGTTGCTGTGAGCCGCTTGAAGTATTTTCCTCTTGTGAGCTGTATTGGAGCATTTGTTTGTGAACTGTTTGCAGCTGCCTTTGACCTCAGCTACTGGCAAATGGCTCTTTGCAGGCTCAGGCCCTGACTGACTATAGTAAGCAAGGGTCCAATAGAAACACCTGCTACCTCCAGAGGCTGGGAGATGAAAGGAAGATGCCTATAGGGGCACTGCCAGCATGGTAGCTGCCTAAGGGCCAACAATAAAGGGGTCATCCCTTGTGGGGAGCCACTTCAGGGGTGGCACGAGGGCAAGGGCCTGTCCCAATGCCTGACAGTCCTCAAACCAATTGCCTTGCTTTTAACATCT